>NC_035443.2:115749045-117054645 GCF_002127325.2 Helianthus annuus
GATAGCAGGCTCTGAACAGGTTCATATCAAAATCCTCAGAAAAATGTAAAGAATTTTACGATATCCTGGAAGAACAAGAAGTTTGATGGACTGAGAAACATGAGAATGCTTTACAAGCCCTTAAAGAATATATGTCCTCAGCACCAGCATTATCAAAGCCCGAAAAAGGAGATGTGTTATCCTTATATTGGCGGTATCTCTCAAACCGCTGTAAGTGCTGTCCTTGTTAAGGATCATGAAGTACACAATATCCTATCTACTACGTAAGTAAGAGTTTACTTGATGCCGAATCCAGGTACTCACACCTC
This sequence comes from Helianthus annuus, assembly GCF_002127325.2. Lineage (NCBI taxonomy): Eukaryota > Viridiplantae > Streptophyta > Magnoliopsida > Asterales > Asteraceae > Helianthus > Helianthus annuus. The sequence continues at coordinate 115,749,354 of NC_035443.2, forward strand.
GAAAAGCTTATTCTTGCATTAATCATGGCATCAACTAAGTTAAGGCATTATTTTGAAACCCATACTATTGTTGTTAGAACTAACTTTTCCAATTAAGAAACGTCCTCAGGAAACCAGAGATGTCAGGAAGAATGGCTAAGTGGGCAGTAAAGCTTAGTGCCCATGATATAAGATATGAGCCAAGAACAGCCATTAAATCCCAAGCACTAGCTGACTTTGTGGCTGATTTCAGTAGTGATCTACAAAAAGAAGCAGAATTGGAGGTTCAACAGCTGGATGAGACCAAGGATCCTTGGATACTACACACTGATGGATCCTCAAATGTCAAGGGCACAGGGCTCGGGATACTACTAAAATCGCCACAGGGGGACATAATACCCCACTCCATAGCCTGTGAGTTCCAAGCAACTAACAATGAGGCTGAATATGAAGCCTTAATTGCTGGCTTGCAAATTGCTAAGGATATGGGGGTAAAATATCTAAAAGTATATGTAGACTCATTATTGATCACCAATCACTTTAATGGATCCTATGCTGTTAAAGGTGAAAAACTAACCAAATATTTAGAGATAGTCAAAGAATTGGCACTCTCTTTTGTTTCTTTCAGCTTAACACAGGTACCAAGGGAGGATAACACGGAAGCTGATGCATTGGCCAACTTAGGATCATCCTTAAAAATTCCAGAAGACATAAGTATCCCTATCATCCATATCCTGGCTCCTGCTATTGAAAATCAGGTGGCCATGGAAATAGAAGAGGATACTGCAGTAATCCCTAGTGAAGAAGCTCAATCTTATTCAGGATCATGGATCTCACCAATCATGAGATACTTGCAATACGGGGAGATACCGATGGGAGAAAATCCTAGAGCCTTCAGGATTAACGTATCTCAATTCACAATCTTAAATAATGTGCTATATAAACGATCTCTTGCAGGACCATATTTGAGATGTATTGAGGATCCTGAAATTGAAGAAGTGTTGAGAGACTTCCATGAAGGAGATTGTGGAAACCACACTGGGGGCAGGGCATTGTTCTCAAGGATCCTTAGAACAGGATACTACTGGCCAACCATGAAAAGGGATGCTGTAGAATATGCTAGGAAATGTGATCCTTGTCAAAGACACAGCAATATCCTTCATCAACCAGCTGAATTGCTACACCCCATACCATCCTCTTGGCCATTCATGAGATGGGGGATGGATATAGTTGGCAAGCTCCCTAAAGCACCTGGTGGAAAAGTATTTATGCTTGCCATGACTGACTACTTCTCTAAGTGGATAGAAGCTGAAGCTTTTGCTCAAGTCAGAGAAAAAGAAGTTATATCCTTTATCAAAAGAAACATTATAACTAGATTTGGCATTCCCTCTGAAATTGTATGTGATAATGGTTCCCAATTCATTGGAAGCAGAACTACTAACTTTTGTGACAGTTGGGGAATCAAGATGATAACATCAACACCAATTCATCCACAAGCCAATGGCCAGGCAGAATCATCCAACAAGATCATCATCAACAATCTAAAGAAGAAGCTAGGATCCAAGAAGGGAAAATGGGCAGAAGAGTTACCTTATGTGCTATGGGCTGATAGAACAACTCCCAAGAATGCCACTGGTCAAACACCATTTTCTTTAGTATTTGGGGCAGAAGCAGTGATCCCAACAGAGATGGTGATCCCAACTGCTAGAACAAGTGCTCGTGATCCTGAAGAAAATGCTGCAATCCTGACTCAGGATTTGGATACTATTGAGGAAATCAGGGATCTGGCTAGGATAAGGATGGCAAGCTACCAACAAAGAATGGCTGGTGCTTACAACAAAAATGTTAGGATAAGGAAGTTCCAAGTCGGAGATATGGTGTTGAGAAAAACATTCCAAAACACTATTAATCCTGCTGACGGGAAGTTAGCACCAAAGTGGGAAGGCCCTTACTTGATTGAAGCTGAAGCAGGAAAGGGGGCATACAGATTGCTAACTATGGAAGGAAACTTGTTACCAAGAGCCTGGAATGCTGTTCACTTAAAGAGATACTTTATGTGAACATGATCCTTCAAGCATGCGATCCTTACATCGAAGTATCCTCAAAGAATCCCGGTGATCCTTACTCTGGTAATGTCCTTATCCTAAAACTATTACATTTCCATACTTTTTACCTAAGGATAAGGATCATGTATCCTTCATCCTCTTCTCACGAACCATTTGAGTTATGATAGTACAGGTATCTTCAGCATATCGTTGAAGCTCTTCAAAAGCACCACAGATCCTTGGGTTCAACCCCAGTTATCCTTGGGATTATCCCCAGTTTCCGCCAGCAGCGCACGATGATCCTGATATAGTTCACGTCTTTGGGACCAGTACCCACTTCCGGGGCTGACAACCTCATCGTACTGGCTTTACCCAGGATCCTCCGTATAATGGTAGACGTACCATACATCCGTTCCTAAGGTTTCTAACGTTTTCACGTTAGCTAAGGTTTTGACATTTTCATGTCACTAAGTTTGGATAGTCGCCAGTAAGGGCCATACTCCAGTTTACATACGATCCTTTGGGCTTGTCCCCAGTTATCCTTTGGGCTTGTCCCCAGTTATCCTTTGGGCTTGTCCCCAGTGATCCTTTGGGATCATCCCCAGTTATCCTTTGGGCATGTCCCCAGCTACTAACTTATCTTTTACATTGGCTTAGTCCCAAGTTATGTTTCATTTTTCAGGTTTTTAAAGTTAGACACATAAGGATCCTTAATCCTTATTATCCATCAAAATCTCATCTACGGTTATCTTGATTAAAGGTTAGGATCCTAACTTGGATCCTCAGGTATGATCCTTGACTATTTTGATTATACTAAACAACCCTTACACTTTGACAACTAAACCTATGATCCTTGAAATTGATTGCTTCAGAAATTTTCAGTGTCAGGATATTTGATCTAGGATCATATCCTAAAATTATTAAACATGGTTTGCTCAACTCTTGTTACTCTAACAAATATATTTCTAAAACAGCTGGAAAATAAAGAGGATAAATAAAGGATAACAACACGAGATAAGCCAGAAAGATTAAAGTTATTTTATTAACAAAAGGATCTTAAACCCTTTCAAAAAGTTGTCAAAATTGCCAACCCACATTTCTACCAGCAAAACGTGGCCCGTCCACATGGGTTGGCAAAGGGTGTCCATTGTTTATGCGGTCTTAGCAGGTGCAGGAAATTAAAGGCGGCAGGATCACAAAGGCTTCATCCCCCAAACAGAGGATCCCTCCACCATTTGCGATCCTACCTATTGTCCAAAGGATCCATGATCCTTAACCCTAAAAACTATTGTTCAAGTTACAAACCATAATTGTTTCAAACATCAACAACCACAAACAAACCACTACCAAACTCAAAAAATTGGGCTCCGGCCTAGTCTCGAAATATCCATCATCGCCCAATCCAGCAGCTCACACCTTTGCTGCTCCATCACCACCAGCTTCTCCACCCTGATCCTTGTCAGCATCACCACCCTCCAGCATTGGGATCTCCTCTGCTTCGTCCTCATCCTCCAGCTCTGCCAATCTTTCCTTCCAACCCTCCACGTCCCATGAGCTCTTGTCAAAGGCAGGATCCTGAGCCTCCGCAGCCATTTGTAGTTGTATCTTGTACATAGCAGTTGCGGCAGAGACCTTGGCATCCTGGATGATCTCCTGCTTCTCGCCATCCATGTCAATTAGCCTTTGAGCAGCCTCATCCTTTGTAGCCCGGAGTTCCTTCTCAAGATCGGATATCTTGAGATCCTTTAACACGCCCATTTGTTGGAGGTCGGCGATTTGGCTCTCCTGATCCTCGACGTGGCCAAGGTAGGTCTCAATCTCAGCAAGTTTCTGCAAAAGAGAAAAAAGGTAAGTTCAGGATCAGGTGATCCTCAAAAAAGCAGGATATACAGGCAGAATATACAAGCAGGATATTAGAGAAGGATAACCAACAGGGGCAATGATCCTTACCTCATTGGCATAGTCAAGGAACTGTTGGCGGATCAGGGGAAATCCTTGGAGATCCTCAGAAGTCTTCCTCTTCTTCCCCTTACCTCTAACAGATGCTTTAGGAGCCGAAGCAGAGGGACTGGCAACAGAAGCCTTCTTTCGTGAAGACTTGACGTTGGCAAGTTCATCAATCCCGAACTTGGAGGCAGACTTGGCAGACTTAGCAGGTTTCCCAGCGCCTACACAACCAAAACAAGATAAGTTCCCTTACTAACTAAACAGTCTTACATATAACTTACTTTTTAATAAGGATACTTACTTGACATAGTGGCAGATGCGGAGGATACTTCTTGAGAATCTTGGACGGTGACTTGAAAACTTCTGATTTCAGGATCAAGCTTCTTGAAAGCAAGGACCCTCTCTCTGGCAGCAGGGGTTAACTTGAGATGAGCAATGGAGATAGCTGCACAATAAACAAAAAACAAGACATTAGTGATCCTCATCATAAGAGACAAGTCTGATGGTGATCCTTCCAGGATCCTCTATCCTACCATGGGTGGCCCACTCCTTGGGCAGATCATTCCCATCAGGGAGGGAATCCCTTCTCACAAAGAAGAAACGACGCTTCCAGTTTGTGTCATTTTTGGTAACTTTCAAAACAGGGTGATCCTCCCCGGCCTTCCGTTTCAGCAAATATCGATGAGAACCAAACGTGGTAAGATCATAAAGCTCGGCCAGCTCTGCCATCCCTAAATCAATCCCCTCCTGCTCGATGATCCTCTCGAAGGTATACAAGACCCTCCAGATCATCGGCATAGCTTGGATATAAGATATGCCGGTCAAAGAAAAGAAAGATTGGGTGAAGGCCGGAAAAGGATACGAATATCCTATGGTAAACGGAGTTGCAGGAAAGATCACCCAGGTGTCTGAAACAAAGTCACTCAAAGCAGTAGATGTGAAGGATTTGAAAACAGCATCCGCCGGAAAGCAATGACGAATCCTATCTACATGAGCATCGGTAAAGCAACATCTCTCCGTAGGAGAGTCCTTAATGATCCCTTGGCTTTTCAGGGGACTGCTTTTCTCGTGATCCTTATGGGGAGAGTTTCGGAGCAACATCCTCACAGCAGAATAAAAACAGGGGAGCAGAAGAACAGAGCAAGGGAAGGAAGAATGAAAAAGAAAAGAGAATACCTGATCGATCTTCGGTAGAGATTATAAAGGGAAGTTATCTCGAATTTAAATGCAGAGTGATCCCAACCCTATCTCCTATTTGTAATCATGATTTGCAGGGATTGTCACATCTATGACGTGAGGGTTGCAACGGCTAGTTCGAGATTAACGGCTAGTTATCCGAATCATTCGTTGCAGATAAGATCAAAGCAAAATATAACTCGTTTATTTACAATAAACTCCTTATATTTTGGGGGCAATTGTTAGGGCTGGATTTTTACAATACATGATCCTCACATGTGATCTTAACCAGTGATCCTTGTTTCTTTGGCAGATAGTGATCCTCAGCAGACTCCCAGGATCAGGATCACGGACCATCATAGGATCCTCATGCTAACAGTTGCTTTCGTTGAATTTAATGTTGTTTTGCAGAAATGACTAGTAGGATCCGCTCTTAGCATCACAATTAAAGGACACGTCTTCATAACTATGGCATGTGCTTAATCGGATATGGACGTTGTGAAGGATATGGAAACTTGGCATGATTTAAGGGCGATAATTTAGGCTAGATTTACTTTTATTTCTAAAGGGGTAATGAGCTGATTATTAGTCTTTTTACCTAAAATAGGTCACCTACACTTGTATATATAACACTCTTCCTCATTCGGAAGAACACACAACACAATTCTCACACGCTTAGACACTCGAAACTATAGTGATCTTTGTACTCAGCTCATTATCATCCGAAGTTGTAACTATATTTTTCTTATATTGAAGTTGGTGATCGGTAGTTGCCATCACCCGAGGTTTTTTATGCCGGAGATCATACATTGATCAAGGGCTTTTTCCTCGTATAAATCATTGTGTCTTTGCATATTTCTCGTAAAAGTGATCCTTTACTTTTATAATTAACCAAGCATCATACCCCGTTTACATAAAGTTTGGTTACATTATCCTTGTGTGATTTTTGACCAAAACAATTGCTATACCTCATCCATGAAACCAACCTCGAAGCCAAGGGAGCAATAGCAATTACAGTATCCTCCAAGGAGTGTCTTGGAGGCAAGGGAACAAGATGTGGACGAAATCCTTTTGGATCCTACTGATCCTGAATCAAAAATCTATATCGGATCAGGGATCCTTGGCGAGTTGAAAGAAGACATAATATCCTTCCTCAAAAGAAGAAAATCTACCTTTGCATGGAAACATGAAGATATGACAGGTATATCTAAGGATATTATCACTCATAAACTTGGCAATGACATGTCGATCAAACCAATCCATCAAAAAAGAAGAAAGTTTGCACCAGAAAGGAATGCCATTATCCAGGAAGAAGTAGAGAGACTACTTCGAGCAGGTATGATCAGAGAGGTAAAATATCCAAAATGGTTAGCCAATGTGGTTGTTGTCCAAAAGAAAAACGGAAAGTGGAGTGTATGTGTCGATTTCACTGATCTAAATAAGGCATGTCCCAAGGATCCTTTCCCATTACCCCACATTGACTCCATGGTGGATGCAACGGCGGGGCATGAACTGTTAACCTTTATGGATGCATCATCTGGATTCCAACAAATTCAGATGGAACCATCTGACCAAGAGGATACGGCCTTTATGACCCCAACCGGTTTATATTGCTATATTGCCATGCCTTTTGGACTAAGAAATGCAGGTGCAACATATCAAAGGCTGGTGAATATGATGTTCAAAGACCAAATTGGACAGACTATGGAAGTGTACATAGACGATATGGTAGTAAAATCAAAGAAAGCTGAGGATCACCTAAGGGACTTGGAGGAAGCATTTGATATCCTTGATAATTATAACATGAAGCTTAATCCTTCGAAATGTCACTTTGGTGTTAAAGCAGGTAAATTTCTAGGATATATGGTAACTCAGAGGGGCATTGAAGCAAGCCCGGAACAAATTAAAGCATTGGTGAATATCAAATCCCCTGCCAATGCTAAGGATGTGCAAAGGCTAACAGGCAGGATAGCAGCTTTAAACAGGTTCATATCAAAATCCTCAGAAAGATGTAAAGAATTTTATGATATCCTAAGGAAAAACAAGAAATTTGAATGGACTGAAAAGCATGAGAATGCTTTACAAGCCCTTAAAGAATATATGTCCTCAGCACCAGCATTAATGAAACCCGGAAAAGGAGATGTGTTATCCTTATACCTGGCGGTATCCTCAACCGCTGTAAGTGCTGTCCTTGTTAAGGATCACGAAGGTACGCAACATCCTATTTACTATGTAAGTAAGAGTTTACTTGATGCAGAATCCAGGTACTCACACCTTGAGAAACTTATTCTCGCATTAATTATGGCATCAACTAAGTTAAGACATTATTTTGAAACCCACACTATTGTTGTTAGAACTAATTTTCTAATCAAGAATGTCCTCAGGAAACCAGAGATGTCCGGAAGAATGGCTAAGTGGGCAGTAAAGCTTAGTGCCCATGATATAAGATATGAGCCTAGAACAGCCATTAAATCCCAAGCACTAGCTGACTTTGTGTCTGATTTCAGTAGTGATCTACAAAAGGAAGCAGAATTGGAAGTCCAGCAGCTGGATGAGACCAAGGATCCTTGGATACTACACACTGATGGATCCTCAAATGTCAAAGGCACAGGGCTCGGGATACTACTAAAATCGCCACAGGGGGACATAATACCCTACTCCATAGCCTGTGAGTTCCAAGCAACTAACAATGAGGCTGAATATGAAGCCTTAATTGCTGGCTTGCAAATTGCTAAGGATATGGGGGTGAAACATCTTAAAGTATATGTAGACTCATTATTGATCACTAATCACTTTAATGGATCCTATGCTGTTAAAGGTGAAAAACTAACCAAATATTTAGAGATAGTCAAAGAATTGGCACTCTCTTTTGTCTCTTTCAGCTTAACACAGGTACCAAGGGAGGAAAACACAGAAGCTGATGCATTGGCCAACCTAGGATCATCCTTGAAGATTCCAGAAGATATAAGTATCCCCATCATCCATATCCTGGCTCCTGCTATTGAAAATCAGGTGGCCATGGAAATAGAAGAGGATACTGCAGTGATCCCTAGTAAAGAAGCTCAATCTTATTCAGGATCATGGATCTCACCAATCATGAGATACTTGCAACACGGGGAGATTCCTATGGGGGAAAATCCTAAAGCTTTCAGGATTAAGGTATCTCAATTCACAATCTTAAATAATATGCTATATAAACGATCTCTTGCAGGACCATATTTAAGATGTATCGAGGATCCTGAAATTCAAGAAGTGTTGAGAGACTTCCATGAAGGAGACTGTGGAAACCATACTGGGGGCAGGGCATTGTTCTCAAGGATCCTTAGAACAGGATACTACTGGCCAACTATGAAAAGGGATGCTGTAGAATATGCTAAGAAATGTGATCCTTGTCAAAGACACAGCAATATCCTTCATCAGCCAGCTGAATTTTTGCATCCAATACCATCCTCTTGGCCATTCATGAGATGGGGGATGGATATAGTTGGCAAGCTCCCTAAAGCACTTGGTGGAAAAGTATTTATGCTTGCCATGACCGACTACTTCTCTAAGTGGATAGAAGCTGAAGCTTTTGCCCAAGTCAGAGAAAAGGAAGTTATATCCTTTATTAAAAGAAACATTATAACTAGATTTGGCATTCCCTCTGAAATTGTATGTGATAATGGTTCCCAATTCATTGGGAGCAGAACCACTAACTTTTGTGACAGTTGGGGAATTAAGATGATAACATCAACACCAGTCCATCCACAAGCCAATGGTCAAGCAGAATCATCCAACAAGATCATCATCAACAACCTGAAGAAGAAATTAGGATCCAAGAAAGGGAAATGGGCAGAGGAATTGCCTTATGTGCTGTGGGCTGAGAGGACAACTCCCAAGAATGCCACTGGTCAAACACCCTTCTCTTTAGTATTTGGGGCAGAAGCAGTGATCCCAACAGAAATGGTGATTCCAACTGCCAGAACAAGTACTCGTGATCCTGAAGAGAATGCTGCAAACCTAGCTCAAGACTTGGATACTATTGACGAAATCAGGGATCTGGCTAGGATAAGGATGGCAAGCTACCAACAAAGAATGGCTGGTGCTTACAATAAAAATGTCAGGATAAGGAAGTTCCAAGTCGGGGATATGGTGTTGAGAAAAGCATTCCAAAACACCATCAATCCTGCTGACGGGAAGTTGGCACCAAAATGGGAAGGCCCTTACTTGATTGAAGCCGAAGCAGGAAAGGGGGCATACAGATTGCTAACCATGGAAGGAAATTTGTTACCAAGAGCCTGGAATGCTATTCACTTAAAGAAGTATTTCATGTGAACAGGATCCTTCAAGCATATGATCCTTACATCGGAAGCATCCTCGAAGGATCCCGGCGACATCAGTGATCCTTTACTCTGGTAAAATCCTTATCTCAAAACTTTTCCATTTTCTTATTTTTACCTAAGGATAAGGATCACGTATCCTTCATCCTTCTCTCACGAGAATTCAAGTTATGATAGTCCAGGTATCTTCAGCATATCGTTAAAGATCTTCAAAGCACCACAGATCCTTGGGTTCAACCCCTGTTATCCTTGGGCTTGTCCCCAGTTTTCTCCAGTAGCGCACGATGATCCTGGTATAGTTCACGTCTTTGGGACCAGTACCCACTTTTCGGGGCTGACAACCTCATCGTACTGGCTATACCCAGGATCCTACGTATAATGGTAGACGTACCATACATCCGTTCCTAAGGTTTCTAACGTTTTCACGTTAGCTAAGGTTTTGACATTTTCATGTCACCAAGCTTGGATAGTCGCCAGTAAGGGCCATACTCCAGTTTACATACGATCCTTGGGCTTGTCCCCAGTTGTCCTTTGGGCTTGTCCCCAGTGATCCTTTGGGCTTGTCCCCAGTTATCCTTTGGGCTTGTCCCCAGTTACTAACTTATCTTTTATATTGGCTTAGTCCCAAGTTATATTCCATTTTTCAGGTTTTCGAAGTTAAACAAATAAGGATCCTTAGTCCTTATTATCCATTAAAATCTCATCTGCGGTTATCTTGATTAAAGGTTAGGATCCTAACTTGGATCCTCAGGTATGATCCTTGACTATTTTGGTTATACTCATTATTCTGAACAACCCTTACACTTTGACAACTAAACCTATGATCCTTGAAATAAATTGCTTTGAAAATTTTCAATGATGGGATATTTGATCTAGGATCATATCCTAAATTTATTAAACCTGATTTGCTCAACTTCTGTTATTCTAACAAATATATTTCTAAAACAATTGGACAATAAGAGGATAAATAAAGGATAACGAAACAAGGTAAGCCAGAAAGATTAAAGTTATTTTATTAACAAAGGATCTTAAACCCTTTCAAAAAAGTTGTCAAAATTGCCAACCCACGTTTCTACCAGCAAAACGTGGCCCGTCCACATGGGTTGGCAAAGGGTGTCCATTGTCTATGCGGTCATAGCAGGTGCAGGTATTTAAAAGCGGCAGGATCACAAAGGCTTCATCCCCCAAACAGAGGATCCCTCCACCATTCGCGATCCTACCTATTGTCCAAAGGATCCAGGATCCTTAACCCTAAAAACTATTGTTTAAGTTACAGACCATAAATTGTTTCAAACATCACAACCACAAAAACCACTACCAAACTTAAAAATTGGGCTCCGGCCTAGTCTCGAAATATCCATCATCGCCCAATCCTGCAGCTCAAACCTTTGCTGCTCCATCTCCACCCTGATCCTTGCCAGCCTCACCACCTTCCAGCATTGGGATCTCCTCAGCTTCGTCCTCATCCTCAAGCTCTGCCAATCTTGCCTTCCAACCCTCCACGTCCCATGAGCTTTTATCAAAGGCAGGATCCTGAGCCTCCGCAGCCATCTGCAGTTGTATCTTATACATAGCTATTGCAGCAGAGACCTTGGCATCCTGGGTGATCTCCTGCTTCTCATCATCCATGTTGACCAGCATTTGAGCAGCTTCATCCTTTGTAGCCCGGAGCTCCTTCTCAAGATCAACAATCTTGAGATCCTTCAGCACACCCATCTGTTGGAGGTCGGCAATTCGGCGGTCCTGATCCTCAACATGGCCAAGATAGGTTCCTATTTCAGCAAGTTTTTGCAGAAAGGGAAAAAGGGTAAGTTCAGGATCAGGTGATCCTCAAACAAGCAGGATATACGAGCAGGAGCAGTGATCCTTACTTCGTTAACGTGATCAAGAAACTGTTGGCGGAGCAGGGGAAATCCTTGAAGATCCTCAGAAGCCTTTCTCTTCTTTCCCTTACCCCTAATAGGAGCTTTAGGGGCTGAAGCAGAGGGACTAGCAGCAGGGGTCTTCTTCCTTGTAGACTTAACATTGGCAAGCTCGTCAATACCAAACTTGAAGGCAGACTTGACAGATTTCCCAGCGCCTACACAATCAAAATAAGATAAGTACTTTAACTAATTTAAAAATCCTACATATAACTACTTTTTAATGAGGATACTTACTTGACATTGTGGCAGATGCGGAGGATACTTCCTGTGAATCTTGAATGGCAACTTGAAAACTTCTGGTCTCAGGATCAAGCTTTTTGAAGGCTAGAACTCTCTCTCTTGCAGCAGGGGTCAACTTGAGATGAGCAATGGATATAGCTGCACAAAATACAAAGAAGACATTAGTGATCCTCATCATAAGGAACAAGTCTGATGGTGATCCTTCCAGGATCCTCTATCCTACCATGAGTAGCCCACTCATTGGGCAGATCCTCCCCATAAGGGATGGTATCCCTCCTAACAAAGAAGAATCGCCGCTTCCAATTCATGTCATTTTTGGTGACCTTAAGAACAGGGTGATCCTCCCCAGCTTTCCGTTTCAACAAATATCGACAGGATCCAAACGTTGTGAGATCATACATCTCAGCCAGCTCCGCCATTCCTAAATCAATCCCTTCTTGCTCAATGATCCTTTCCAGGATATACAAAACCCTCCAGATCATTGGCATGGCTTGAATATAAGACATGCCGGTCAGAGAAAAGAAAGATTGGGTGAAAGTTGGAAAAGGATATGAATATCCTATGGTGAACGGAGTTACAGGAAAAGCCACCCATGTGTCGGAAACAAAATCGCTTAAAGCAGTAGGAGTGAAAGACTTGAAGATAGCAGCCGCCGGAAAACAGTGACGGATCCTATCAATGTGAGCATCGGTGAAGCAGCACCTCTCGGTGGGAGAATCTTTAACGATCCCTTGACCTTTCAAAGGGCTATTCTTCTTGTGATCCTTGTGAGGAGAATTCCGAAGCAACATATTCGCAGAAGAATTGAAAGAGAAAGAAAAACATAGTAAGAGAAGGAAGGAAAAGAGGAAGAATACCTGATCAATCTTTCGGACGAGATTATAAAGAGAGTAGCTCTTGAATTTAAATGCAAATTGATCCTAACTCTATCTCCTATTTATAATGATGATCTGCAGGATTGTCACGTCTATGACGTAAGGGTTGCAACGGCTAGTCCGAGTTTAACGGCTAGTTATCCGAATCGTTCGTTGCAGATAAGATCAAAGCAAAATATAACTCATTTATTTACAATATCACTCCTTATATTTTGGGGGCAATTGTTAGGGTTGGATTTTTATAATACATGATCCTTACATGTGATCCTAACCAGTGATCCTTATTTCTTTGGCAGATAGTGATCCTCAGCAGAGTTCCAGGATCAGGATCACGGACCATCATGGAATCCTCATGATAACAGTTGCTTTTATTGAACTTAATGTCATTTTGCAGGAATGTCTAGCAGGATCCGCTCTTAGCATCACAATCAAGGGACGCGTCTTTACAACTTTGGCATATGCTTAATCAGAGATGAACGTTGTGAAGGATATGGAAACTTGGCATGATTTAAGGGCGATAATTTAGGCTAGATTTACTTTTACTTTTAAAGGGGTAATGAGCTGATTATTAGTCTTTTTTACCTAAAATAGGCCACCTACACTTGTATATATAACACTCTTCCCCATTCGGAAGACACACAACACAATTCTCACACGCTTAGACACTCGAAACTATAGTGATCCTTGTACTCAGCTCATTATCATCCGAAGTTGTAACCATTTTTCTTATATTAAAGTTTGGTGATCGGTAGTTGCCATCACCCGAGGTTTTTTATGCCGGAGATCATACATTGATCAAGGGCTTTTTCCTCGTATAAATCCTTGTGTCACTTGCATATTTCTTACTAAAGTGATCCTTTACTTTTTCAACAAACCAAGCATCATTCCCCGCTTACTTAGAGTTTGGTTGCATTATCCTTGTGAGATTTTTGACCAAAACAATGTCCTTCCTTGAGATATCTCATAATTGGAGTTGTCCAGTATTTAGGATCCTCTTCAGGATACACCACTTTAGGATCTTGAATACTTGCTATTTCCTTATGCTGAGGATCCATTGCAGGATACAGGATATGTAATATCGGTATTGGGATTCCTTCTGGTATCCTGATTGATGATCCCAAATTTGCCAGTGTGTCTGCTTCAGCGTTATCCTCTCTTGGTACCTGTTCAAGTGTAAAAACATCGAAATATCCTGCTATTTTTTTAAGAATACCGAGGTATTCAATTAGTTTCTCACCCTTGACTGCATAAGATCCATTAAAATGATTAGTAATTAACAAGGAATCAACATATACTTGCAAATTCTTGATATTCATATTCTTAGCCAATTCTAATCCTGTGATTAAAGCTTCGTATTCTGCCTCATTATTAGTAGCAGGGAATTCACATCTAACAGCCTGGGGTATTATCTCCCCCTGTGGCGATTTTAGTAGTATTCCTAATCCTACTCCTCTTACATTAGATGCACCATCAGTATATAATGTCTAGGATCCTGCGGATTCTCCCAACTGTTGGACTTCTAGGTCCACCTCCTCCTGAATGTCACTACTAAAATCAGCCACAAAGTCAGCTAAAGCCTGAGACTTTATGGCATTTCTAGGTTCATATACTAAATCATAGGCACTTAATTTTATAGACCACTTAGCCATTCGACCTGACATTTCCGGTTTTCTAAGCACATTCTTAACAGGATAATTAGTCTTAACATGAATCCTATTTGTTTCAAAATAATGTCTAAGCTTTGTTGATGCCATTACTAGAGCCAGTATTAGTTTTTCTAGGTGAGAATATCTAGTTTCAGCATTTAACAAACTTTTGCTAACATAATAAACAGGATACTGCTGACCTTCGTGATCCTTTACGAGTACTGCACTTACTGCATTCCCTGATACTGCCAGATACAGGGATAATGGTTCACCATCCTCGGGCTTCATCAATAGAGGCGTGGTTGAGAGATACTGCTTCAAATCCAGCAGGGCTGCTTCGTGCTTCTCGCCCCATTCAAATTTCTTATTCTTTTTCAGGATATCATAGAATTCTTTACACTTTTCCGAGGATCTTGAAATAAATCTATTCAAGGCTGCCACTCGTCCTGTTAACCGTTGAACATCCTTCAAATTCGAGGGTGACTTTATACCCAAGATAGCTTTGATCTGCTCCGGGCTTGCCTCTATCCCTCTTTTTGTTACCATGTATCCTAAAAACTTTCCTGCCCCCACTCCAAAATGGCACTTTGCAGGATTAAGTTTCATATTATACTGGTCCAGGATATCGAATGCCCCTTTAATATCCTGAAGATGATCCTCAGCTTTCCTGGATTTGACCACCATATCGTCAATGTACACCTCCATGGTGTCCCCCAGTTTGTCTTTAAACATCATGTTCACCAATCTCTGGTACGTTGCACCTGCATTTTTTAAACCGAAAGGCATAGCAGTATAACAGTAAATACCTGTTGGTGTCATGAAAGCAGTATCCTCCTGGTCCGAAGGTTCCATTTGAATCTGCTGGAATCCTGAGGATGCATCCATGAAGGTCAACATTTCATGACCGGCAGTGGCATCCACCATCGAGTCTATATGAGGCAGAGGGAATGGGTCTTTTGGACAAGCTTTGTTCAGGTCTGTGTAGTCTACACAGACTCTCCACTTCCCATTCTTCTTTTGAACCACTACCACATTTGCTAGCCATCTAGGGAATTTGACTTCTCTAATCATCCTGGACTTCAATAATCTTTCAACTTCCTCTTGGATAATTGCATTCCGCTTAGGGGCGAATTTCCTTCTCTTTTGTTGTATAGGCTTGAATGACCTGTCAATTCCAAGCTTGTGAGTGATAATGTCTTTAGATATACCTGTCATATCCTCATGCTTCCATGCAAACGTTGACATCCTGCATTTCAAAAAGTTAATTAATTGTTCTTCAATATCCTGAGGGATATTGGTTCCCACGAGCACCGAAATATCGGGATTATCCTGGTCCAGGATAATTTTCTTCACATCCTGCTCCGGATCCTCCACGATATCCTGGGCCCGCGTCTTTAATTGCTATGCTGCACTAGGTTTGGTTGAGGATTTCATCGAGGATGAGTAGCATTCTTTCGCCTCCTGCTGATCAATGTCGATCTTGACAACCCCCCAAGGGGTAGGGATCTTGATGCATTGGTGATATGTTGATGGTACGGCCTTTATATCGTGGATCCATGGTCTTCCTAGGATGATGTTATAGTAGGATAGAGAATCCATCACACAGAAACGTTGCATCTTGTTGACTCCTTCGACATATACGGGCAGCTTTATCTCTCCCACTGTGTTCCTAGCTTCTCCACTGAAACCAACGAGCACAGTGGACTTTGAAGTGATATCCATCGGAGACACATTCATTCTCTTCATAGTCTCCAGTTGTATTATGTTGACGGAGCTGCCATTATCAACCAGTATCCTGCGTACAAAATGGTTAGCCACATATAAGGTTATTACAAGAGCATCATGGTGAGGATCCTGGACAGTATCCCTGTCATCTGCATCAAAAGTGATCACTTTGTCAGTTGTGAGGGTAGTCATCCTGACAGGTTTGTCTCCCCTCTCCGCTTTAGCTTCCTTTGCATGTCTCTTTGCTGCCGAATACGAAGTTCCACAAATGTCGGATCCCCCTGAAATGAAGTTGATTATCTTGGCATTGGCGGGAGGTGATGCCGCTCGCTCAGGATCCTTCTCAGTATCCTGACCCTTATTCTTCTTTCTTCCTAAGAGATCTTTCAAATACCCCTTGCTTGGAAGATAGCTTATTTCTTTCCTTAGAGCGATGCAATCTTCGGTCATATGTCCAAAATCTTCATGGAAAGCACACCATTTCGATTTGTCTTTCCAATCTGCTTTTTGCTGATTTTTCCTAGGCCATCTTGCCTTGTCTCCCAAACCCTGCATAGCATACATTAGTTCAGGTATGTTAACAGAAAAACAATATTCAGATAATTCAGGATATTCTTCAGGATCCTCGTCTTCAACAGCGTTTACTCTCTTGTTATCATTTCTGCCATATGGCTTAGAGCGATATGGCTTATATGAGGATTCCGATTTCCTGTTAGTCGACTCGTATGTTGAGGATGCATTCATCCTTTCTTGCATCTTTCTGTCATCCTCCAACCGAATATATCTTAGAGCCTTGTTCCGGGCTTCATCCAGGTTCCTTCATGGGTTCATTACAAGGTCTTGATAAAATTGAGAATCCTTTTGCAGCCCCATCTTGAAAGCTTGCACAGCTGTTGCAACATCAAGATGGGGAATGTCTAGTGATTCCCGGCTGAACTTGTTCACATAATCCCTAAGGGATTCCTGAGGCCCTTGTGTTATCCTGTAGAGATCACTTGTTAGTTTTTCAAAGCTTCTACTACAAGAAAATTGACTATTAAATAAATTTACTAAGTGAGCAAAAGATGTAATCGAATGTGGAGGAACATTCAAGAGCCATTTCAAAGCCGATCCTGTCAAGGTTGAACCAAAACCCTTGCACAAGCACGCTTCCTTGAGCTCTGGAGGGATAGGGTTGATCTCCATCCTTTCCCTATACTGGGCAATATGCTCCTCAGGATCCGTGGTTCCGTCGTAAAGCTTCATGTTCGGAGTCTGAAATCTTTTTGGGATTTCAGCATCACATATAGGATGCACGAATCGAGATATCCTGTGGCTATCCTGGGATACTTCAGGAATTGGTTGCACCACCCCAGGTACACTGGATATCATATCTTTTAATTTCTGAAGCTCCCTGGACAATTCCGACGTTACAGTTGTATCCTGCAAAGATCCAACACTGTTAGTGGTAATAGCAGCATTATTATTTGATACGTTACCCGTTTGAGGATTTTGCCCGTATCCTGGAGCATATCCTGAGCTCCTCATGGTTGATATCCTGACCGAGGAGGGTATTTCAGGAGTATGATTCTGAGGAAGGCTGGGCACAATATTCCCCCTGTTATCCTCAGTATACACAGCTGAACTAAAGTTTAACGCTCTGGGATGTAATGGAGTGACATTATCCTCAGCAGATCTGCTCGAGCCAGACTTCAGGAGTTGTATTTCCCTTAAAAGCATTTGGTTCGTTTCCTGTTGCTGCCTCATTTGTTCCTACACACTTCCAAACAAGGTTAGAATTTCATCGTTAGAAGCTAAAACAGGAGCAGATCCCTGGACACTCCGAGTAGGGATAACGTCTTGAGATTGTGTAGAGGCTGGCATCCTTGGAGGAGGTGGTGGAAGCACCGAACCAACCGTTGCAGAAGTTGTAGCAGACACAGTAGAAGATATTCATTTCCCCAACGGATAAATCATCAGAAACGAAAATGAACTAACGGAGTCATTTTCAACGGTTGCTTCATCAGAGTTGGAAATGAAGGATTACACAACGGATATTCATTTCCCCAACGGATAAATCATCAGAAACGAAAATGAACTAACGGAATCATTTTCAACGGTTGCTTCATCAGAGTTGGAAATGAAGGGTTACACAACGGATATTCATTTCCCCAACGGATAAATCATCAGAAACGAAAATGAACTAACGGAGTCATTTTCAACGGTTGCTTCATCAGAGTTGGAAATGAAGGATTACACAACGGATATTCATTTCCCCAACGGATAAATCATCAGAAACGAAAATGAACTAACGGAGTCATTTTCAACGGTTGCTTCATCAGAGTTGGAAATGAAGGATTACACAACGGATATTCATTTTCCCCAACGGATAAATCTTCAGAAACGAAAATGAACTAACGGAGTCATTTTCAACGGTTGCTTCATCAGAGTTGGAAATGAATAGGGTTAACTCCAGACACATGACAGAACTTGCTGAGATTTCTATGCACTAAATTCCATAATTATGTATGCATCCATAATTACATAATCCCTTGCACAGTCCGCACAGTTTGTTTTGTAATGTTTTGGGGAAGGATATCAAACTTGTGATGAGGGTGACTAGACTTCCATCGGTTCCTTTTTAATTAGATCGACAGGGGATCTTCTTAGTTAGGCCACCAAGGAGTCCTTTCAGCTATATCATCACATGATATCCCTAGTGTTTTGGTCAAAAATTACCGAAGCAATTAAGTGATCAATTTAGTTAAGTGAGGTAGTGTGCTAAAAAGTGTGTTGAAAATATGCTGGTTATGTTGTTTGGAAAAACAGTGTTCAGGATAGGGCTCAGGATATTGAGCTGTATCTACGATCAAACAATGAGCAAGAAAGTAAAGTAAATGACACAAGATGTACGAGGAAAGCCCTTGATCAATCTAGATCGCCGGCATAAAACCTCGGGAGCTGACAATCGCAGCTGCCTCGTTCTTCTTATTGCTTTAAACTTCAGGATACAGTGCAGGATATAGATCAGATCGCTAAGTGTTACAATGAATTTGTATGAAAGTTGCGAGAGAGCGAGTGTTAGAGTGTAGAGAGTGTGATTGTGATGTCCTAGTTGATCTGATATACCCACCTATTTATAGTAACGAATTACAAACAATAATCCCTACAAGTATGGGCTACTCCGAATATTCCATTATGAACGTTATGGACCGAGTAATACGGCTTCAACGTCTTCCCTTGAACGACTTGGACCGAGTCTTCCATGGAATAGGTCTTATTAACGTTGCTAGCTTCTAACCCACGTGCCTGCACATAATCCATTAGTAATCCCGAGGATACCATTCAGGATGTTACCAATATCCTGAACTAGCATCCCGGATGTAAATAGATACAGCATAAACAAGATATATATCAAGATATTTCCCAGGATATGGGCTCAGAATTTCACCCATAACACCTAGCCAGATTTTTGGATCAATCTGTTTATCTAGACCACTCAAGGGGTCTAATTATGAAGTAGTACTTTATAATCCAAGGGACTTAACGATAACATAGAAGTCCATTGAGGATTTTAAGTAATACCTTTGGGTATCCTACTATGAATCTCTTGTACAAGGATATGTAAGATTCTACGAGGATTTGGATAACATAATTTGGATCACACAACAACACATAAGGGAACACATAAGCACAAAGTCACATAATTGTTTAACTTGATTATAGTTTGTTATTAACTTGTTATTGATTGAATACGGATATGCAAACCAATCGACGGGTCTCAATGTTCACTGGGATCTATCTGAGAAGATAGAAAGATCTCCCAAAATTCGATTTTTGATTACAAGGAATCACCACATTCGAATTAAGGTATACAACAATTAAAGACTTACGGGAAGTCCTTAGGTACCCTATTTGTGACAACTGTGTTCTGTAATCTCTGTACGATGTAAAACAATGGTGATTATCAATAAAACAATATGCTTTGGTGTTATTATGTGTTTTAGTGTTAATATATGTGTATTTGTGTTTGACAATTTTACAATTTGATTCGATTCCAATTTCAAGCTTTAGATCACCTTCTGGAAGGTTATACGCAAACTGGTGCTTAAACGCAATCAGTTTAACGCGACCTACATTCCGGAACTGTGACGTAAGCCAAACATACCCTAAATATCCCTTACATTACTTAGAAATAAGTTTCGAAGGATTCGGTATGGCGAAAACATGTTTATTTGAACTAAAGAACTAATTACGACAAAACTGCGTAACGAACGTTGGTGACCGCCCGGATAATATTTAAATCCCGAAGATATTCTGTTATGATTGAAATTTTATTCTTAATCAGGTTCATTTTGAAAAATGAATTAAAACGCTTAAGAACGTTCTTTTCAAGTTTAAGCGCGTACCGCGTGTTTCTGCGCAACACAGTGCTTATACTGCAAAACACAGACAACGCAGCCAAATCTCGGCAACTGAAATTTGTTTCAGTAATATTTTGGCGAGTTTATTTTTATAGAAAAATAAAAATAATTTAGAACGCCATAAACCGAGATTTAAACGCTAGATAAAATACCCGGTATCCAGTTAAACACCTGTTTACTATCTAATATACCATCAAAATAACATTTAACCCCCCCCCATTCAATTTCACGGTCACATATAAGTGGCCCCCACCAAATATTTCATAAATCTTGCTATGGATCTTGTTTTGACACTTGTAACTGCATGCCATCACCTTAGATCTCCAAATCTCTTCCATATCTTCTACATATATCTTCACAATCTACCAAAGATCACAAATCACTCTCTCTCCTCTCTCCCAACCGTCCACACCCTTCACCCTCACCATTTTCATTTCTTCAAACCTTGTTCTTAAGAATCAAAGCTCCTTTCAAGCATGTTTCAAGTGGTGTGAAGATACAAAGGTGTTTCCAAGGCGTATTCAAGTAATTTCAAGCTTTCTATCATCAAAATCTCATCCCATAACCTACTTGAATCTTGAAGGTATAACACTATGTTAAAATCATACTTTTGATTCTTGGTTGTTCTTGATGATTTGAAGTTTCTCTTGAATCTTGGGATTTTCACTAAACTTGAAATCTAAATGAAATGGGTCTTGATACAAGTAAAAATGGTAGTGATATATA
Source organism: Helianthus annuus (assembly GCF_002127325.2). NCBI lineage: Eukaryota > Viridiplantae > Streptophyta > Magnoliopsida > Asterales > Asteraceae > Helianthus > Helianthus annuus. The sequence goes on from NC_035443.2 coordinate 115,770,360, forward strand.
TGTATATATAACCGTACATATATGTGTGGGTGTATGAGCTTTGAAGTTGATTTCTTGATGAGTACTTGTTTATGTTGTTGCTTGTTCTTGAATAATAGTAAAATGCAAGTGATTGATGATCTATATATGATATGTTAAATGTTCAAGTATATCAGCAAATAAGCATGAATATAGCACATATTTGATGCATCTAAACTCATATAAAATGTTGATATGCTTTAGACACTTGTACATGTGAAAATATGTTGATTTAAAGCTCAAGAGATGATGAAAAATGGTTATATGACAAAAATGTTTTTGAACAGGTTATAAACACTAAAAATAACATTATTTGGTGTAATATAATGGCATAAAACTTTGACATAGGTTTGGTAGCATTGCTTGTTGTACATATAGCTTAAAAAGTGATAAAATATGTGAAATTTGCATGATTTATATGCTCTATTTAAGACCTGCACTATTGTGAGTATAACCATTATTTTATTCAGTAAATAACATGGGTTGTGTCAAAATTTCAAGTCGTTTCGATTTGGGATGGTTCGGGTAACGTTTGATGCAAAACTATGCGGTAAAACGGTTAAAAATCGCCTTTTCGAAGGATTTTTATTAAACTGTTTTTGATCAGTAACCAAACTGATATTTTTGATATAAAAACAAGTATTTTAACTTATACTAAGTTTACTTGGTGTTCGGTTAGTCATACGTGACTTCCGACGCTCAAAAATGTTACCGAAACGCTAAAATAAGTGTCTTTCGACATAACTATAATGGGTTGTTCATGAGTAAATTTAATGTGTCACAATGTGCTATGTGTTTTACAATATGTGTATGATGATGTGTTAGTGTTGACAAGATTATGCGTATTACGCTTGAGTATATGTATAAATACAAATACACCAAAATAATCAAAAATAATAACTTTTCGAGAAAACTCAAAGTTATGTGAAAATTCTAAGTATCGGAGAAACTTTGGTATTTATGTGAATTTTGATTATTAAAAATCATCCTTACTTTATTTAGGACGCATAAACAATTTGAGGGATTGTGTTAACATTTAAAAACGCACCCAAGGTGAGTACATAGTTCCCCTATTTTACTGTTTTCAATTATTTTGGGGTGATTCATATGTATCAAAATGATTTCGATGTTTTGACGATGGTTTCAAAACAAGCAAGATGGTTTATACTAAACTAATAACGATTTCGATAATGTGAACGAATTTGTTGGTTGTAATTACATAACGAACGGCATTCATTAATTTTGGCCGAACCGACCAGTATTAGGTTATGGTACCATAGGATCTAACAAATCCAGTTATCAGACCGCACCCATGGTTATGTGTGGGTTAGGTGGGTAACGACTGAATCTGATAATTGTTAACTTACCCTTTGGAGGTTTGTTAATGCGAAAACGAGTTGAACAATAAACGAGTCACACAGGTTTGAATGTTGTTAGCGAGACGACCAAAAGTAGTTCACTATTAAAACGAATACGATTTTGAGACGAGTTAAACGATTCGAAACAAGATACACAAGGTGAAACGAGTAAACGAATTAAACGATTGGTTTTGGGCAATAAGTAGCTAATGGGGCGGGTGTAGTATGATAGTATCATGGTAGATGCGCCGCTGGTACATCTTATGTATATAAGTGCTTCTATCATATTACATTGCGTGTCGTTATTTAGCTCATCGAGGAAACGATTTTGAAACAATATCACACAACGATGTATTTCTAAGAGATATAAATTATACGAGTTTTTACGAGATGTTTTACATGTTGATTTTCAAAAGCAAATGTTTTTGGGTTAAGAATCATGGCTACGAGGTTTTATAAACTATAACCCGCTTGATTCAAGTTGGTCAATTAAGTTGCAATATTATACTCTTTTCAAAACAAAGTTTTAAATAAGGTATTGCAACACTTAAACTAGCCATGAATTCGACACTCCTATAAAACCTATGTACTCGCCAGCATTTCTTTGCTGACTAAGTTTTTACATATGTTTCAGGTGTTGATGCTTGAATGACTGCTAGGATGCATGCGTCACATAGGATTTGGACGAGGCCTTAGTGACATAATAACTATGATAGACAATATAAAACTTGTTTATTCTATGTTAAGAAAATGCAATGCTTAATATTATCAATAAAACGAAACACTTTTTGTATCCATGGTTGTGAAACGATTGCTTCTGTTACAACACTCCCCGATGTTTCCGCCACGGTTTGTTGTCCTACGTGGTCGGGGTGTGACAGAAGAAAGTTGGTATCAGAGCCAATGGTTATAGGGAATTAGGTTATTAGTAATGCTTTGACCTAGACTATAACTTTAGGACCCTAACACAAGTTTACTTGTGTTTAGATTTTTAAAACAAAACCGTCACCTATCCTTAGGTGATAACCACAACGAGAACACAAATCCGAATCTACTTCGAAAATTAATCATCCGTTCTAGGATGATTGATTACTAGGTTTTGAACCCTCTGTTTTATGGTTTTGAACCCTTCCAGTTTGATTCATATTTGGCTTAGTGCCTTTTGAATTTTCAAAATCTCGTCAAAGTTTGGGTTAAAATAATGTGAACACGTGCAAACTGGAAGAGTGAATGCCTGTACCCTGAGTTTTATGTCTAAGGCTAGAGTGTTCGTACAAATCCACATAATCGGACCAGTCACTCTTACCTGGGAACTCTTGGGGTGAGTGTTCACTTATAGGCGAGCATGTCTTCGCGATGCATTATTTTGATTCATTTACTTTGATTAGTCACTGCGTGACGTTTGTTTGTTCGAGGTAACGAACAAATGATCGCCTTCCTTGTGTTCTGTCGATGTTTTCAATACCTTTCTTGTTTATCCGAATTTCAATGCGAACGCGAATCCCGCCCATGGACGAGCGTACAATTTGAATGCAAACGAAGCGAGGGCCGACAACGAGGTTGTCAACGGTACGTTTCTTGTTAATAATCAACCCGCATCTATTCTTTTTGATTCTGGTGCCGATCGTAGTTTTGTTTCGTTATCTTTTGAACATTTGCTTGCGATACCTAGAACTAAATTGAGGAAACCCTTATCTGTCGAAATTGCTACTGGTAAACCTCTTGTTCTCGATTCTGTTATTCGTGATTGTCAGTTGAACCTTGATAACCACCTTTTTCCTATTGACCTCACGCCAATGCAACTTGGGAGCTTCGACGTCATCGTTGGAATGGATTGGTTAACCAAACATCACGCTGAGGTGGTTTGTTTCGATAAGATTGTACGTATTCCCTTGTCTTCTGGCGATATTTTGGAGGTTCGTGGTGAGAAACCTTCAGGTGGATTGAAGCTTATGTCGTGTACAAAGGCCCAAAGATATTTAAGAAAAGGATATGTTGCTTTTCTAGCACATGTCACCGAGGAGAGAAGCAAAAGTAAGAGTATCCAGGATATTCCGATTGTTCGGGATTATCCAGAGGTGTTTCCCGATGAACTGCCTGGTTTGCCTCCAGTTCGTCAAGTTGAGTTTCATATCGAACTTGTACCTAATGCCAACCCGATTGCGAAAGCACCTTATCGTCTTGCACTGTTAGAGATGCAAGAGTTATCGAAACAGCTTCAAGAGTTATCTGATAATGGATTCATCCGTCCAAGTTATTCACCTTGGGGAGCTCCTGTCCTCTTCGTGAAAAAGAAAGATGGGTCTTTTCGAATGTGTATCGATTATCGTGAGCTTAATAAGCTTACCATCAAGAATCGATATACCCTACCTCGAATTGATGATCTCTTTGACCAGCTGCAAGGTGCTTCATGTTTTTCTAAGATCGATCTGCGTTCTGGGTATCATCAACTTCGTGTTCTCGAGGAAGATATTCCCAAAACTGCTTTCCGTACGAGATATGGGCATTACGAGTTCACAGTCATGCCTTTTGGCTTGACGAATGCTCCAGCTATCTTTATGGACTTAATGAATAGGGTCTGTAAACCTTATTTAGATAAGTTCATTATTGTGTTCATCGACGATATCCTCATTTATTCGAAGACTCGAGCCGATCACGAGCAACACCTTCGCTTAACGTTGGAACTCCTTAAGAAGGAACAACTTTTCGCTAAATTCTCCAAGTGTGAATTCTGGCTTAAAGAAGTTCACTTTCTAGGTTATATAGTCAACGAGCAGGGTATTCATGTGGATCCATCCAAGATTGCTGTTATTAAGGAGTGGAATACACCGACAACGCCGACAGAGATTCGATCTTTTCTTGGTCTTGCTGGTTATTATTGTCGATTCATTTCTAATTTCTCGAAGATTGCGGTTCCACTCACAGCTTTGACTCAGAAGAATAAGCCTTTTGAGTGGGGACCCAAGCAAGAAGAAGCGTTCCAAACGCTGAAGCAGAAATTATGTAATGCTCCTGTTCTATCTCTGCCCGAGGGAAACGATGATTTTGTTGTCTATTGCGATGCATTCAACTTAGGCCTTGGTTGCGTCCTCATGCAACGAGGTAAAGTTATTGCATATGCATCTCGACAGCTGAAAATCCACGAGAAGAACTATACGACTCATGATCTCGAGTTAGGAGCTGTGGTTTTCGCGCTTAAGATCTGGAGACACTACCTCTATGGAACGAAGTGTGTGGTTTTCACAGACCACAAAAGTCTTCAGCATATTCTTAATCAGATAGAGCTGAACATGAGGCAACGACGTTGGGTTGAACTCTTGAACGATTACGATTGCGAGATTCGCTACCATCCTGGTAAGGCGAATGTCGTGGCCGATGCGCTTAGTCGAAAAGAGCGAGTCAAGCTTCACTCTGTCCAAGTTCTATCTGATATTCAATCTCTTGTTCTTCAAGCTCAGCAATTTTGTGTTTCACAGAATTTGATGGCTATGGAATTACCACATCAGCTTGAGCTTAAACTCGAAGCAAAAAGCGATGGTTTGCTTTATTTCAAGGATCGTTTGTGGGTCCCGAAACAAGACGATATCCGCACCCTAGTGATGGACGAATCTCACAAGTCCCGATATTCTATCCATCCTGGTGCTGATAAAATGTACAAGGATCTTCGTACTAAGTTCTGGTGGCCTGGTATGAAGAAAGATGTTGCCTTGTATGTATCAAAAGGCCTAACTTGTCTTAAAGTCAAGGCTGAACATCAACGACCCTCTGGTTTGCTTGTACAACCAGAGATACCGGTTTGGAAGTGGGAGAACATTGCGATGGATCTCATCACTAAGCTACCGCGTACTTCTAAAGGTCATGATGCTATCTGGGTTATTATCGATCGATCAACGAAGTCAGCTCATTTTCTCCCGATTCGCGAGGACCTATCTGCTGATAAACTTGCAAAGATTTATGTTGATGAGATTGTCTCACGACATGGTGTTCCTTTGGATATCATTTCTGATCGTGATGCTCGATTTTCATCTCATTTCTGGAAAACCATGCAATCTGCTATGGGAACCCAACTAGATCTAAGCACTGCTTATCATCCCCAAACAGATGGTCAATCCGAGAGGACAATTCTAACTTTGGAGGACATGCTTAGAGCATGCGTGATAGACTTTGGTGGTAATTGGGATTCTCATCTGCCAATGATCGAGTTCTCTTACAACAATAGTTATCATGCTAGCATCAAAATGGCACCATTCGAAGCTCTCTACGGTCGAAAATGTCGTTCACCTGTCTGTTGGAACGAGGCCGGTGAAGCTCAGCTTACTGGACCTGAGCTCATTCTGGAAACAACAGACAAAATCAAGAAAATCCGCGATAATCTTGTGACTGCTAGAAGCCGTCAAAAGAGTTATGCAGATTTGGGACGCAAGCCCATGGAATTTCAAATCGGAGCCCTGATTAGATTCCTGGAATGCTTCAAACACCCGTGTCCAAAGATAACAAATTAAAGGTCAAGTTAAACGATTAATGCGATTATGTGTTTAGGTGTTCTCTTTTATTATGAGATCCGATTTTCGTTATCCAAATCGTCATAGAATCTTCCATAATATCCTCATATGAGAGATTCATAATAGGATATCAAAAGGTACTATCTTAAATCCTTAATGGGTTCCTAGGTGGTAGTTAAGACCCTTGGATTATATAGTACAATTCCATGATTCGAAAATAGACCCTTGAGTGGTCTAGTTAAAGATTGATTCAGAATCTGGTTAAGAGTGGCATGTGATGATACAGCTGAAAGGACCCTATGGTGGCCCAGTCACACTCATCACAGGTTCATTCACATGGTTTTTCCCCTACACATTATTAAATGCACTGTGTGGACTATGCAAGGATGACGTAATTATGGACGCGTACATCATTATAAAAATTCAGTGCACAGAAACCACAGTAAGATTTATCATGTGTAAGAACCAATAGTGACAACAATAACAAAATGTGAACAATGTAATGAAGGTACGGTGGACGCACCAATGACGCTTCATATACTTGTATATAAGTGTCCCTCTTGCCTTGCAAGCATAATGTTATTTAAAGTTACTAGAAGTTCGGAACCCTAACCGGTGTTGTTTTATCTTTTCGACTTCATGTTTCAAGCTTTCCCAAGTTTCCTCTAAATAAAATTTCGGGACGAAATTTCCTAAAGTAGGGGAGACTGTGAGAACTGTGTTCTGTAATCTCTGTACGATGTAAAACAATGGTGATTATCAATAAACAATATGCTTTGGTGTTATTATGTGTTTTAGTGTTAATATATGTGTATTTGTGTTTGACAATTTTACAATTTGATTCGATTCCGATTTCAAGCTTTAGATCACCTTCTGGAAGGTTATACACAAACTGGTGCTTAAACGCAATCAGTTTAACGCGACCTACATTCCGGAACTGTGACGTAAGCCAAACATACCCTAAATATCCCTTACATTACTTAGAAATAAGTTTCGAAGGATTCGGTATGGCGAAAACATGTTTATTTGAACTAAAGAACTAATTACGACAAAACTGCGTAACGAACGTTGGTGACCGCCCAGATAATATTTAATTCCAGAAGATATTCTGTTATGATTGAAATTTTATTCTTAATCAGGTTCATTTTGAAAAATGAATTAAAACGCTTAAGAACGTTCTTTTCAAGTTTAAGCGCGTACCGCGTGTTTCTGCGCAACACAGTGCTTATACTGCAAAACGCAGACAACGCAGCCAAATCTCGGCAACTGAAATTTGTTTCAGTAATATTTTGGCGAGTTTATTTTTATAGAAAAATAAAAATAATTTAGAACGCCATAAACCGAGAGTTAAACGCTAGATAAAATACCTGGTATCCAGTTAAACACCTGTTTACTATCTAATATGCCATCAAAATTACATTTAACCCCCCCCCCCATTCAATTTCACGGTCACATATAAGTGGCCCCCACCAAATATTTCATAAATCTTGCTATGGATCTTGTTTTGACACTTGTAATGGCATGCCATCACCTTAGATCTCCAAATCTCTTCCATATCTTCTACATATATCTTCACAATCTACCAAAGATCACAAATCACTCTCTCTCCTCTCTCCCAACCGTCCACACCCTTCACCCTCACCATTTTCATTTCTTCAAACCTTGTTCTTAAGAATCAAAGCTCCTTTCAAGCATGTTTCAAGTGGTGTGAAGATACAAAGGTGTTTCCAAGGCGTATTCAAGTAATTTCAAGCTTTCTATCATCAAAATCTCATCCCATAACCTACTTGAATCTTGAAGGTATAACACTATGTTAAAATCATACTTTTGATTCTTGGTTGTTCTTGATGATTTGAAGTTTCTCTTGAATCTTGGGATTTTCACTAAACTTGAAATCTAAATGAAATGGGTCTTGATACAAGTAAAAATGGTAGTGATATATATGTATATATAACCGTACATATATGTGTGGGTGTATGAGCTTTGAAGTTGATTTCTTGATGAGTACTTGTTTATGTTGTTGCTTGTTCTTGAATAATAGTAAAATGCAAGTGATTGATGATCTATATATGATATGTTAAATGTTCAAGTATATCAGCAAATAAGCATGAATATAGCACATATTTGATGCATCTAAACTCATATAAAATGTTGATATGCTTTAGACACTTGTACATGTGAAAATATGTTGATTTAAAGCTCAAGAGATGATGAAAAATGGTTATATGACAAAAATGTTTTTGAACAGGTTATAAACACTAAAAATAACATTATTTGGTGTAATATAATGGCATAAAACTTTGACATAGGTTTGGTAGCATTGCATGTTGTACATATAGCTTAAAAAGTGATAAAATATGTGAAATTTGCATGATTTATATGCTCTATTTAAGACCTGCACTATTGTGAGTATAACCATTATTTTATTCAGTAAATAACATGGGTTGTGTCAAAATTTCAAGTCGTTTCGATTTGGGATGGTTCGGGTAACGTTTGATGCAAAACTCTGCGGTAAAACGGTTAAAAATCGCCTTTTCGAAGGATTTTTATTAAACTGTTTTTGATCAGTAACCAAACTGATATTTTTGATATAAAAACAAGTATTTTAACTTATACTAAGTTTACTTGGTGTTCGGTTAGTCATACGTGACTTCCGACGCTCAAAAATGTTACCGAAACGCTAAAATAAGTGTCTTTCGACATAACTATAATGGGTTGTTCATGAGTAAATTTAATGTGTCACAATGTGCTATGTGTTTTACAATATGTGTATGATGATGTGTTAGTGTTGACAAGATTATGCGTATTACGCTTGAGTATATGTATAAATTCAAATACACCAAAATAATCAAAAATAATAACTTTTCGAGAAAACTCAAAGTTATGTGAAAATTCTAAGTATCGGAGAAACTTCGGTATTTATGTGAATTTTGATTATTAAAAATCATCCTTATTCTATTTAGGACGCATAAACAATTTGAGGGATTGTGTTAACATTTAAAAACGCACCCAAGGTGAGTACATAGTTCCCCTATTTTACTGTTTTCAATTATTTTGGGGTGATTCATATGTATCAAAATGATTTCGATGTTTTGACGATGGTTTCAAAACAAGTAAGATGGTTTATACTAAACTAATAACGATTTCGATAATGTGAACGGATTTGTTGGTTGTATTTACATAACGAACGACATTCATTAATTTTGGCCGAACCGACCAGTATTAGGTTATGGTACCATAGGATCTGACAAATCCCGTTATCAGACCGCACCCATGGTGATGTGTGGGTTAGGTGGGTAACGACTGAATCTGATTGTTGTTAACTTACCCTTTGGAGGTTTGTTAATGCGAAAACGAGTTGAACAATAAACGAGTCACACAGGTTTGAATGTTGTTAGCGAGACGACCAAAAGTAGTTCACTATTAAAATGAATACGATTTTGAGACGAGTTAAACGATTCGAAACGGGATACACAAGGTGAAACGAGTAAACGAATTAAACGATTGGTTTTGGGCAATAAGTAGCTAATGGGGCGGGTGTAGTATGATAGTATCATGGTAGATGCGCCGCTGGTACATCTTATGTATATAAGTGCTTCTATCATATTACATTGCGTGTCGTTATTTAGCTCATCGAGGAAACGATTTTGAAACAATATCACACAACGATGTATTTCTAAGAGATATAAATTATACGAGTTTTTACGAGATGTTTTACATGTTGATTTTCAAAAGCAAATGTTTTTGGGTTAAGAATCATGGCTACGAGGTTTTATAAACTATAACCCGCTTGATTCAAGTTGGTCAATTAAGTTGCAATATTATACTCTTTTCAAAACAAAGTTTTAAATAAGGTATTGCAACACTTAAACTAGCCATGAATTCGACACTCCTATAAAACCTATGTACTCGCCAGCATTTCTTTGCTGACTAAGTTTTTACATATGTTTCAGGTGTTGATGCTTGAATGACTGCTAGGATGCATGCGTCACATAGGATTTGGACGAGGCCTTAGTGACATAATAACTATGATAGACAATATAAAACTTGTTTATTCTATGTTAAGAAAATGCAATGCTTAATATTATCAATAAAACGAAACACTTTTTGTATCCATGGTTGTGAAACGATTGCTTCTGTTACAACACTCCCCGATGTTTCCGCCACGGTTTGTTATCCTACGTGGTCGGGGTGTGACACTATTAAGGATTTATAGTGGTACTTTGGGTATTCGTCTTGTGTTGTAACCTGCGCCTTGTACTTCGTTTCCTTAGAATAAACGGGTACTTAGGAATTTCGTGGAAGACGCAAGCGATTATAGAATGGGAGAATTTTGGGGGTAGTTTGTTCTTCAAGGAATACGGTTCCTTGATTGTCGGTATTGTAAGGGATATGTCGTTTATACATGCAACCACAGAAATACATTGCAATGCAAATAAAAGATTTATTTATAAACAACGATAATGACTGTTTCTTGGATCTTGACAACAAAAGAAAATAATACATAAGAGGCGATTATTTCTAAACGATGTTGTCTTCTAGTCAGTCAGGTGCTCAACCCTGTGCTGGATTTGCATTAGCAAGCTTTGGGCAATTTCTTCGGAAATGACCCACCTCGCCACAGTTGAAACAAGAGCCTGGTAGAAAACGACCTTGAGTAGGATTGTTGCCAGCTTGGTTTGGTGCAGCTGCAGCTGGGCAGACTCTTGCTGTGTGGCCTATAAGTCCACAAGTTTGGCATTTGCGGCACTGCACATTGGCGTGATGATGGAGACTACATTGGTTGCACAAGGGTCCAGTTCCATTGTATGGTTTTCTAGCAGGGGGTTGAGGTGGTTGGTTGGGGACGGCTTGACCATTGTGAGCGACCACGGCGAAGTTCTGAGAAGCCTTTCGCTTCTTTGACTTCTTAGGAGATTCAGTCTGTTCATCCATGATCATTGATTCCTCGATTGGGTTCGATTCCCCGACCGGTTTCTTGTCACCTTTTCGGAAAAGTTTACCTTTCCTGATCTTTGATTCAGTCAAGGTTGCAGATAGCTCAATGGCCTGTCTAACTGTAGTAGGGTTGCTACCAGTCACAATGTCTTGTATTGAGTCTGGGAGGCCATCAATGTACTTTTCGATTGCTTTATCCAAAGGTGTAACCATATCCGGGCATAACAAACTTAACTCCTCATAACGGTCCGTGTAGGCTCGATGCTCACCGCTAAATTGCTTAAGATCGTCGAACTCTGTTTCCAAAGCCCTGATCTCGTGACGAGGACAAAATTCCTTCATCATCAGAGCTCGAAGCTCTTGCCATGTTTGAGCCAGTGCCACATCGGCACCCCTATCTCTCATCACACCATTCCACCATGTCAAAGCTCGTTTCTCAAAGACGCTAGATGCGAATTCAACCTTTCGCTCGTTTGTACATTGAACATGTCTGAAGGTGTTCTCTAAACTCTCGAACCATTGCAGAACTCCTTGAGACCCAGAAAACTTTGAGGTTTAGCCAAGTTGAACGTCTTGAAGTTGCAGGGGGCATTATGGTTGTTGTTGGCCTGGTTCCATTGAGCAAAGAGGTTTGGGAATTGAGCAGCCATTTGCTGCGCAATGATCTCTGCCAGTTCGGCAGTTGCTATCTGGTTTTCGCGTCGAGGAGGCATTCTAAAAGAGAAACAAGAAAGAAAACAAATGAAATGGCATTGGGTAAGAATAGGATGTTACAATTACCGGCCATAATCATGGTTGATGGTCATTTGTTTGAATCCACAAAGCAAATAAACAACACCAAGGCTGAATCAAAGCAAATAGATCCTCATAGTGTATCGCGAAGACATGCTCGCCTATAAGTGGACACTCACCCCAAGAGTTCCCAGGTAAGAGTGACTGGTCCGATTATGTGGATTTGTACGAACACTCTAACCTTAGACAGAAAACCCAGGGTACAGGCATTCACTCTTCCAGTTTGCACGTGTTCACACTATTTAGGACCCAAAACTTTGACGAGAGTTTTGAAAACTCAAAGGGGTTCAGAACCTTATAACAGAGGGTTCAAAACTTAGTAATCAATCATCCTATAACAGATGATTAGTTTTCAAAGCGGTTTGAAATTTATGTTCTTGTCGTGGTCGTCGCTTAAGGATAGGCGACGGTATTGTTTTATGACTAAACGCAAGTAAACTCGTGTTAGGTTCCTAGGAAGGTTATAGACTAGGTCAAAGCATTACTAATAACCTAATTCCCCATAACCATTGGCTCTGATACCAACTTTTCTGTCACACCCCGACCACATAGAACATACAAAACGTGGCGGAAACATCGGGGAGTGTTGTAACAGAATCAATTGTTTCAAATCCATGGCAATTGAAGTTTCGTTTTATTAATCAAACATGAATGTTTACATTGTTTAAACAAGAACCAAAAAGTACATAACATAAATTAACTAGTTCTTGTCTCGTTTTAAGTCACTAAGGCACAGGTCCGCCTAAGTATGTCTTGATAAGTCCTACGCATCATCTCCTGAAAACACATGTGAAAATAGGTACGTCAGCATAAAAATGCCTGTGAGATACATTGGTTTTGTGAAAATGGAATTCATGACTTATGTTTGAGAAAATGTTTAGTCATGAACCTTGTAATTTGCTTTGTCTTGTAAATCATTTGAAAAACGATAAGATCGGATGATATGTATAAATAAGAGAACACTGTATGGTTAAACGGATAACCATGTAAAATGTGTTTGTATAAGATAAGTCGTTTGTAAAACAATGTCTCGTGAAAAGTGTGTTATTTGCATAAAATGTCATATGTCTCAAATCGAAATGATTCAAATAATGCTACGATATGTAATACCATACAAACACTTATATATGGGAAGTACCAGCGGCGTATCCACCATGCTTGTATCACATTACACACGCCTCGTTACTTAATCACTTACTCAAACCAAACCATCAAGATGAAATGTTTAACAATTGTGGAAATGTTCATGTATAGTCAAATGTCTATTTTCAAATGTAAATCATGTCAACAGATACAACTGGTTCACACGGTTCAATGGTTACAGATGGTTCATGGAATCAAAGGGGTAAGACGGTTCACATAGTCAAATGGTTACAACGGTTCAAAATGTAGCATAATGTGTTCATATGCTGGATGAGCATATGCAACAGAAATGCAATGTAAAACCATGTACTAAGTAAGCACACAATGGGCATATATAGCATGAAATGTAATGTATAACAATGTACTAAGTACGCACACAATGGGCATACATAGCATATAATGTAAAGCAATGTACTAAGTACGCACACAATGGGCATACATAGCATGAAATGTAATGTACAACAGTGTACTAAGTACGCACACAATGGGCATACATAGCATGAACACAATGAAATCATGTACTATATATGTACTATCGAACATAGCAAGTATATGATGTGAAAACGGGAAAGCATGAAAGTAACAAGTAGGCACATGTGTTTCACCCCAAAACAGTTTGGAAAACAGTAAAAGAGGGGTTCAATGTACTCACCTGAGATTGCTTTGAATTCCTTGTATAATAACCAGATAATGCTAAAGATCACGGGATATCAAACGACATCTAATAGGTAGCTATGTTAATATACCGGACCAAATCGGAAGGATCGGATAGTATGCGGGTTCGTAAACCAAACGAGTATGGAGACTCGTGTAATATGGTTTAACAAAGCCTACATACTAAAATGAAACCTAACCTAAGTGCGTGCGACCCATCACGACCCGTTTAGGTAGCTTATGCTACCTTAACGCGTCGTTCGCGTAGAACGCGTTTGGAACGCCTAACATCGTGACCACAAGGCATAACCTCGGAAGGTTATAGCTATGGTCACCTAATGTGTTTGGTCGGATCCTAATGATCGACCAAATGGGTCGGGTTCGAAAGTATAAGCGATGGTTTAGATCGCTTACCTTACGACCCTATATAAGCACTATACTAAAAGTGACGAGCTAAGCATGTTAGAACATGCTTAACTAAGTTTAGAAAACAGGTTTGGCATCAAAGCAAACGGCTTTGATGCTCACGAGTAGTTTGGTTACAAAATATGCAAGAATGCACATTTTGGCCGAAACTACGACTCATCACTGAGCCTAGATAACGTGGTAATCAGTAGGTATAGTCACTACGGACTATAACCATCGTGATCAGGCTCACGTTATGAAGTTCTAATGAACTTCGTGTTGACCATAGGCTGGTCAATGCAGAAAGTCAACAAAACGTTGACTTTCGGACTCGAAAAGCGAATAAAAGAACGAAAGAAGACTTACGGAGGGTCCCCGAATGCTAATCTAGATCAAAATGGCTCAGGTATGAAACAATGGTTCCAACTTAGAGCCTTTAGATCAGATTGTGTGAGTTTTTAGCAAAATGGGGGGGGGGTATTTATATGAAAAGCAAAACCGTTAGGATCGTTTCTTGAATAACGTGCCACGATCTCGCCCGTACACTTGTCACAATGTTGTGGTACCTCTGTTCTTGCCCCTTATTGGCTGGAAGAGACAAGGGAGCTTTGATCTTTCACTACTTGAAGACGCAACAGCATTAAATGTTGAATCTGCTGTTCTGGGGAGGCCTTACGGACTGTATGGGTTTTGGCTTACGGTCCATAAGCCCCTAGTTTGGCAGATTTACAGTTTTGGTCCCTGTTGTGCCAAAACTTGGTATTTGATGCATTTTTGACATGTTTAAGCCCTGTTAACCCCATTTCAAAGCTCTAAAATGAAGTTAAAGTATAGGGAACTTAAAATATGCTCAAAAATATCTCAGATGTCGGTTCGTTTGGTCGTACGGTCGCGATGTTTGGTTAATTACGACGGAATGCGCATAAGCGCGAAAGACGATCCAAATTGCGCGACGAATGGATTTTTGTCATGCCATACACTAAGGCATAATATAAGGATGTTTACATAAATTTTTGGATGTCCGGATGTATTCAGAACGTAAGTTATGCGTGAAAGTGCGAACTTATGCACTTTTTGACACTTTTAGTCCCTGAATGATCCAAAAGTTGTTTTAACATACCAAGCACCTCAAAGCCTATTTCTAAGCTATGTAAAGGATATTTATGGTATGTTTAACTTATGGACATGTTCTGGAATGTCTGTTACAGTTCAAATTGGCATACTTTCACAGTTTGTCAAGTTTAGTCCCTGTAAGCGAATTAACTTGTTTTTGCCATACCAAAGCCTTCAAAACTTATTTCTAAGTTATGTACAGGTTATTTAAGGTATGTTGAGTATATGTTGATGTTCCGGAGTATTTGTTGCATTAAACTGAGTACGTTTACGCACCAGTTTGCGTATAATTCTCCAAAAAGCGATGTATAGTTTGAAATTGAACAAGAATTGGTATGTGCAAAAGATACACATATTTATACAAGATCCCAAGTATGAAATACAATATTTCATCGGCTTGGTATTTGTTTGAGGGTCGCGGTGACACAGGTGTCACACTTGTTGACAAACTGTTCGAATCATTACCAGATGAAGTGGATTGGAGATATTACGCACTGATGTTGAAGAACACTATTCCTCCTGAAAAGTTAACTCTAGATTTGGTGATTGAGAGACTTGAAAGTCATGAGCTAGAATTGAAGAAAACATACAAAGTCAATCACTCATCTTATCAGCAAAACCTGGACTTGTACTATCCGAAAAGCTTGATGCCGAAAGCTACTTCTCCAAAAACTGCATTTTATGCTGAGAATGTTTCTTCAGCAAATAAAGAAAGTCAAAGCAGTCCAAACAGCGGAAGTCACAGTGGTTATCACGGTGGGTCTACATCTTCTGCAAATCGTTCTGATGCGAAGTTTTCTTGCAACATCGCGATAGATTTGAAGAATGCACAGAATTTTGATGAAGAGTCGGCTAAGCAACAGATGGTTTTCTTGGCATCTGTGTTGGAATCATATGAAGGGTTGGTGGCTGGTAAGATCGGGAATACAAATCTGATAAAAGAAGATTACGATCAGATAGATCCCGAAGAAATGGAACTGATCGACATTCGTTGGGCGATGGCAAGTGCAGTTCGACGTGCACAACGCTTCATGGAGATTACTGGGAGAAAGACGATCGGTGGTCCATCTACAAAGTTGGGGTTCGACAAATCCAAGGTGACGTGCTTTAAGTGTAAGCAGAAGGGTCACTTCAAGCGTGAATGCAGAAACGCGTATGCAGATGAGTCAGAGAATCCATTTCGAGATGATTACTAAAAAAAGGCAATCTATCATCAGAATAAATTCGAGCCGCCTAGATTGAAGCAGGCTGATGATAACAGAGATAAATCGAGGGCTCTTGCTGTGATTTATGATGATGAGGGGTACGATTGGAGTAAGGAAGTGTTACCGGAAGAAGATGCGGTTGGTTACGCATTCATGGCGAATGATGATGAACCGATTCCATGGAAAGATGATCGTACTGATGAGCAGAAGTATTGTTATCGAATGCTGAAAACAGAATCTTGAGGATCTCTCGTGTTTATCTGGAAGCAAGACGAGCAAATAGATGGGATCCAGACAGGGAATGCTATCTTGATCGGTATGGAAACATTCCGATTGATGACAGCACACTTGATATGGAAGCCATCATCAAGGAGATAAAAGAGGATGATGAGTATTGGCAGCACAAGTGGTGGGGAACGCCAACTGAGAAGATGATTGAAGAAGAGAAAGAGAAAGAGAGAAAGGAGAAAGAGGAGAAAGAGATGAAAGAAAAAGAAGAGATTGAGAAAGTAAAGCAGGTTGATACAGGCTTGATCGATACTACACAGGAGTTGACGGAAGAGAACCTGGGAAAAATGGTTGACAAAGTGCTAGCTGCGAAAGCACTCGAGGTAGACCCTAATTCTGTTACTGAGTCAAAGGGGCTGGTCAGTCAAATTGTGTCAACAAATGTGTCAGGTAACAAGATTGATGGAGATGTTGACTGCAAAAATTGTACCAAACAATGCAATTTTTGTAGCACTGTCACGTACCTTAACAATGAGAAAATCAAGAATCTGACAACGAAAGTTAAAAATGTTGAGGATCAGATTCTAGGTCGTGACAGAACTGTAAAAGCTTCAACTGAACGGATCAAAGAATTAACGGCTCAAATAGAACATGATAAAACTGAAAGTGAGAAAATAAAATGTGAAAATGAAAAGTTAATTCTTGAAAACCGTCAAATTTCTGAAAAATTTGAAAAATTGAAAAGCATTGTCAAAGATAGTGATGATCGAAATGGCAAAACGTTTAAAGAAAATGAACATCTGAGAGCTGTGGTGAGAATAAAAGAAGAATCAATTAACAATCAACTGGATGAAATTGCTAAATTGAAACTTAAAGTTCAAGAAGCTGAAATTTGAAAATGAAAGAATTCAGTTGAAGTTAAACAGCTATAGCTCAGCAAGCTTTGTTTTGCAGCATATTGTTCCCAAACCTATAGGGAAAAACAAAGCTCGCGAGGATGTGTTTTCTGATGGAACGGGTGTAGGGTTTCACAAAGTTCCACCGCCAATCTTAGACAACTACATGAAAAAGCAGTCTAGTTTGGTGGAAATTGAGGAAGAAAGTGATGTTAAACTTCCTGAGAACATTGATGTCACGTTCACGTCTTCCAATGACGAGGGTGTCCAAAATGATGTGGTGAAAAGTGTGGTAGACAAAGTACTTAAACCGGATGGTGACACTTCTGAGGAGGATGGGTGTTTCTTGGATAAATACATTCCGAAACAAAAGTCCAAGAACAACTTAGATGAAGAATCAAACCTTGTTATGTACAAGATGATGGGTTCGGATAAGTTGTTTTCGGATTCAGAGTTTCCGATCGAGAATGTTAACATGAACAAATTGACAAATATTTTTAAACTTGTTGAAGTCGAGTTGTCAGCAGTGAATAATCTGAGTCGAAAGAAAGATAGGGTTTATAACAAGAAATCGGTTAATCCACCGCGTTTTTACAAAAACAACAGAAACAACTGGTCGGGTGGTTATCAGGGGGGTAAACCGTATCAGAAAAGAAATGTTTCAAACAAGAGGTTTGCTAAGAAGAAAATGTTTGTAAACAGTTCAAGTTCACTTGCTGATGAAGAAAAAGATTTTTTTTCAAAATCGAACAAAGAATTTTTTGAGAAGAGAGTTTCACATGCTCAGTCTGAAGGCACGAGTCGGGTAGCTGATACTCGTACTTGTTTTAGATGTGATCAGGTTGGTCATATTGCACGAAAGTGTACATATGTGAAGCCTAAGACTGAAGCTGTGAAGGCTCAACAAAAGAAGGTTGATATGAAGGGTAAAGCACCGATGTGCGTTGAGAAGAAAGTTGTTGAGAAGAAAAACGTTAAAATCGACAACGTAAAATTAAAAACTGAACCCGTAAAAAAGTTGGTAACTCAAAATGATAAATTTTATAAAAGGGTTGCAGTAACTCAAAGGTGTGGAAACCTAAAATTGAGTCAAAAGTTGAGAAGAAAGTTTCAACTTCTGAGGAGAAAAAAGGCTGAAGAGCAAATTATTGTTGATTATGATGCAAATTTTCCGCCTCTTAAGGCTGAAAATTTCAAAATTCAAATTGCGAGAGTCAAGGTTGCACCTAAAGCTGATGAGGCCTGGGTGGACTCAATGTTTGACTAAACAGTTTGAATTGCTGGAGCTTCCTGGATCGCGAAGCATGAATCGGCATCTTTCTTGAAGTTGTTTAAATGATGATTTGTTATGTGCAGGATCTTCCAAAACTTGTATCTAGGTGGATAATGGATAGTGGAGCGTCAAGGCATATGACAGGGAAGACCGCATTACTATATGATGTGAATAACATTAACGGTGGTTATGTGGGTTTTGCGAGTAATCAAGGAGGAAGGATCATAGGTGAAGGAACGTTATCGAATGGTGTCATAACATTTGAGAGAGTTAACTACATCGCTGAGCTGGAGAACAACCTGCTGAGTATCTCCCATATCTATGACAGGATGTATACTACTCATTTCACCGACAGAGAATGTTTGATCTTGAAACCAGGATTTGTGATACCTGAAGAGTGGATCATCATGAGGGCACCAAGAGTCAATGATCTGTATGTGTTGGACATGAGCGTCGCTACTACAACCACGGGTCAGGCTCATTGTTTTGTGTCCAGGGCAACGGAGAAAGAATCAAGGTTATGGCATCGAAAGATGGGGCATATTCACCTAAGGAAAATTAATCACTTAGTGCATAACGACTTGGTCACAGGAGTACATGTTAAAGGTTTTCATCTGGAAGGGGAGTGCATAAGTTATGTCAAAGGCAAACAGAAGAAAAAGTCACACCCCACAAAGCAAGTTAATTCAGTTTCAAGACCATTGGAAAGACTTCACATGGATTTGTTTGGTCCAGTGAATGTCAAGAGTATAACAGGAGATTCCTACTGCTTGGTCGTGACTGATGATTATTCCAGATTTTCTTGGGTTATGTTTTTGAAATCCAAAGACGAAACGTTTGACAGCCTGGTAGCATTGTTTAAAAGAATTGAGAATTTGTACCAGAGGCCGGTCTGTAGAATTCGCAGTGATAACGATACTGAGTTCAAAAACAGTAAGATGGAAGAATTTTGTGATGAAAGAGGTATACTGCATGAGTTTAGTGCTCCGTACACTCCACAGCAGAATGGAGTTGCAGAACGCAAAAACCGGACGCTAATCGAGACAGCCAGAACGATGCTTGCAGACTCTAAGTTACCAATTAATTTCTGGGCTGAAACTGTTTCTGCTACATGCTATACTCTCAACAGAGTTCTTACTGTAAAGAAGTTCAACAAGACATGTTTTGAGCTACTCAATAAACGCAAGCCGAATTTGAAGTATCTAGAACCGTTTGGGTCACCCTGTACGGTGATAGAGCCTAAAGGAAAGTTTGGTCCGAAGAGCGTTGAGGGAATCTTTTTGGGTTATTCAAGTCCTTTGCGACGTGTCTTCATTCCAAGCGAGAAGCAGATTATTGAGGCAGCGAATGTTGAATGTCAGGGGTACACTATGCCGCCATAGAATCCTGGTGATTCGTGGCGATATCATTATGACAACCTTTGGGATTCGTTTGACATGAGAGAAGAATCAGAGGAAGAAGAAGATTTCTTTGATGAGCTGGATATTTTGCGAGAGTATGAGTCGCAGCTCAGGTTCCCAGCGGAGTATTCTAGAAGACCTCGGGAGACTTCAAATGACGATGAAGCAGGTCCTAGTAATGCTGGTGAACATGATGATGAAGTTGCTCCTGGTAATCAGTCGGAGTTGAATGATGATCAAGAAGCTGATAACATGCCAATTTTTTACCATGGCGATTCAGATCTTGAGGGGGAGCAGATCCAGTTGTCAAGTCAAACAAACCAAGTTGGTGAACAAGATGCAGAGCAGAACGTTACTAATCTGGAGGGAAATGTAGAAGTTCCAAGCGAAGTGATGCCGAGAACTCTTTCTTATCATCCAGAGGAGTTAATCATAGGAGAATTGCAATCGGGCGTTCGCACGAGACGTCAAATTGACCAGGGCTTAACATGTTTTTATTCTACAGTAGCACCTTTACAAACTGAATTTTCATTAAGTTGTTTTATCTCACAGGTCAAACCGAGAACTTACAAAGAGGCGCTTACTGAAGACTCTTGGGTCATAGCGATGCAAGAAGAGTTAAGTTAGTTTGAAAAGTTGGGGTGTGGAAGTTAGTTGATTTGCCGGATGGTCAAAGAAAAATCAATACAAAATTGGTTTTCAAGTGTAAGAGGGACGATAGAGGAGTGGTTGTAAGGAACAAAGCTCGACTCGTTGTTCAGGGCTTTAGTCAACAGGAGGGGATTGATTTTACCGAAGTCTATGCTCCTATTGCTCGACTAGAGGCTATCAGAATTTTCCTAGCATTTGCGTCATGGAAGAATTTCAAAGTATATCAGTTGGATGTAAAATCAGCGTTTCTTTATGGGAAGGTCAAAGAGGAGGTTTATGTTGGTCAGCTGCCGGGATTTACTGACCCAATCCACAAGAACAAAGTTTATCTGCTGGACAAAGCGTTGTATGGTCTACATCAGGCGCCGAGAGCCTGGTACGAGACTTTGTCTCAACACCTACTCGCTAACCAGTTCATACGTGGAAAAGTGGATGCCACTCTCTTCACTAAAGTCGTTGATGGTCATCTTCTGATAGTATAAATTTATGTGGACGATATAATTTTTGGGTCAACGAATGAGAAATTGTGCAAAGATTTCGAACAGGTGATGAAGCAGAAATTCGAAATGTCATCAATGGGGGAGATGAAATTCTTTCTGGGTCTACAAGTTGAACAACTTCCTGAGGGAATTTTCATTCATCAAACGAAGTATGTGCATGATATTCTAGAGAAATTTGGAATGTCAAGTTCTACTCCAGCTGCTACCCCACTTGCGACTAATCATGGGATTCACCCAGATCTCACCGGAGACAGGGCTGATGAAACGTTTTACCGTTCCATGATAGGTTCTTTGATGTATCTGACTGCTTCACGTCCTGACATCATGTACCCAACGTGCCTCGTAGCAAGATTTCAGTCTAACCCGAGAGCATCGCACATGATTATTGTCAAAAGGATATTACGTTACCTGAAAGGTACTCCGTCATTGGGGTTATGGTATCCTAGAAAGGGCGA
Source organism: Helianthus annuus (assembly GCF_002127325.2). Classification (NCBI taxonomy): domain Eukaryota; kingdom Viridiplantae; phylum Streptophyta; class Magnoliopsida; order Asterales; family Asteraceae; genus Helianthus; species Helianthus annuus. The sequence continues at coordinate 115,791,891 of NC_035443.2, forward strand.
TTTTACGCTCGAAGGGTATTCCGATTCGGATTTCGGATGCTGCAAAGTCAACGCGAAATCAACAACTGCAGGATGCCAGTTCTTTGGTCCTAGATTGGTTACCTGGCAGTGTAAGAAACAAACATCTGTGGCGCTATCTACATGTGAAGCGGAGTACGTTTCTGCTAGCAATTGCTGCTCTCAGATCCTGTGGATACAGCAACAGATGCGCGACTACGGTTTGCAGTTTCTTAACACACCTCTGTTTGTTGATAATGAGGCCGCAATTAATATAACTAAAAATCCAGTACATCACGCTAAAACTAAACATATCGAAATTCGTCATCACTTTATTCGCGATTGCTTCGAGAAAAAGTTGATACGAATTGAGAAAATCCACACTGACGAACAAAAAGCTGATTTGCATACCAAAGCTTTTGATAAAATTCGGTTTCAATATTTGTTAAAACTTATTGGTATGAAATTGCTTTCGGTGTCGGATGGGGTTGTGAGCATTGATGAGAGTACTGTTGCGGATGAAGACGAGAAACAATCTGCGATGGTTTGTCGGTTTTTTACGTGTTTTGGTATTTAGGGGGAGATAGAATAGTTGTACATAGTTTATTTTCAGAAAAATACAAAAACAGTAAAAAATGCAAAAATCCAAAAACATGATAAAATTGAAAAAGAGTTTGTGTATATAGGGAAAATGATAGTACATCGGCTAGACAATTACAGTATGCTAAAGATTTGGAAAGATAAAATGAGTTAAACAGTCTCACTAACGATGTGTCGATAGGTTTTCGCACATTTAGTAAATTTATTTGGGATACAAACCTAAAATTTCAAACTGGTGAAATTCGTGGGGAGCACTACTTGGATATATAGGTAACCCCTGAAATCTCGTTTGATAGGTCTCGTATTCTGATATACTAGGTGTTTATACTCTATGATGTCTAGGGTATTATTCCGGGACTTCTGCTGAACGGTAGTTCTGACCTAGTCCTTGGCTAATACTTTATCCAAAATGCTTGAAATATAGCATAAAGCCCTCAACTGATTAGACAATAAAATTGGTAATCATCTGTTGTAGCTGAAAACATCCTCTAAAGGGGACATACTGCAAAGTCGAAACTGATATCTCTCTGCTGAACGGAAGTTCTGACCTGAGATCCCTCAGTTCTCGCATTTAACCCCTAATTTATGTACAGACATCATTGTAGTATTCTTGCCTGTAAGACTGAATATTGGGATTCTGGATACGGGAGTATATTCAAGAGGTGGGACACATGAATCGATCTAAGTTCTTAAGACACTTAAACGGTATCCTGAATAGATTGAAGTTCGTGTGAGAATTTAAGATGGATCAGTATATCGACAATCGAGGTGAATTGTTTAAGTCTGAGTATGTAATGTAGCTTAACGGTACTTGTAATCTGTCTGAAAAGCTGATATGATTCCTTGACACGCTCGCCAAAAATAAACTTGTAAATAGTTTATTTTCTGCAATTTAAGTTTTTTGTTATTTCAATTCTTATTTTAGATCACATTAAAAATCCAAAAAGATTTTATTTCTGCTTTATTTTAGACAAACCAGAGTGGAAAGTTGATTGTCGGATTCTAGAAAGATGAAGCAGATGCAGGAGATTCTGAGCTGAAGAATGAGGAGAGCTTACATTGTTGGAAGTTTGTGTATTTTCTGTGTCACAAACAAGTTCATTAACTTGATACTTGTTATTTTCAGAAAAAAAAAATTGAAAATGTTTTTATTAAATCAGTTTGATTCGTCAAAGAGATCAACCAGGGTCATTAAATTGAACTTGGTAGACTAATCAAGTGATAAGGGTCATTAATTTGAACCTGAATACTTGAGTGGATGTTTATAACTGATTGAGTGTGTGTTTTATTGTTTGAAAAGATAGATTGTAATGTTATTGGTTGAGTAACAGGTTTGGAGACTTCATTATTCCCACGGAGGCAAATTGTCAAAGCTTGAACCAGATACCTTAGATCCCAGCATACTGAGAGGGGGAGTTTGTGAAAGGGGGAGTCTGGATCAACAGATAATGGGAAGTTTGAAGTTAGAGCTAGGAGACAATCCTGGAACTTGTGAAGAATGCTTACGAAGAGAAGACAGAGTTGGTGAAAAGACCAAGACCGAAGACTACGGATCTGAAGACTGATAAAGACTACGTCAACATCCAAGGGGGAGTCTGTTGATGCATAGGATGTCTGTTGACTACGTCTACAAGAAGTCTGAGGTCAAGATTGGTCAATAGGGGGTCAAATTGTCAAGTTTATGTAATTGTTGATTTAGGTTCGCTTTTATGGTCATTTGGTAGAGGTCCGCTCATAGGGTTTAATGTGGTCCGCTTTTAAGTCATAGTGAAACAGGTCCGCTAATATGACCTGTCATATTAGCGAACCAGTATGTCTATATATACCTGTCATTGGAGCGGATCTGTAAGGTGTATGTGTGTGCTCAGGAGCCGAAACTCTGTCAAAATTACATTTGAAAGCAATAAAATCATTGGAATTGAAAGGACAAGCTGTTGTAACATCATATGTACTGATTCCACCTTTATATGTGATGATGAGCTACCTTGACTGACGTTTTAGGGTCAAACAACGGTCCAACAAATTAACCATTATTTTCAAGCGAAATATGATTTTTAAGCGGAACTACTCAAGCGAGATATCAGTTTCAAGCGAAATCAATGCCATTTTTCAAGCGGAATCACGCTGATGTCATCTTAACACGCTGATTTTCAAGCGGAATTAAGAAAATTACCAGTTTTAGATCGATTTTAGGCCTGAAACTTTCAAGGCTTTGTGAAAACACTATTGCGCACATTCTGTGAGAAATTTAGCCAATTTTAATCGTGAAAATTCATTCAATTTGAAAAGAAGGTGTAGAAAAACAGAAAATGCAGCTGAATTGGTATGAACTCTTCTTCCTGAGCTCTGATACCACCTGTAGGATCGTATTCGGACCCGAACGAGTCGATCAGAAGAGTTTTACTCAATACAAAAGGCGGAAACAGACGTGTTGAGGTCAATTCAGCAAGAATACACTTTAAACTGTCGATTTGATTGATATAATGACGTTTTACAGCGTGACGACACTTCGGCAGCACTTCGTTGCAAAATCGGAAAACTGTTAACTGATTTCGCTTGGAATGCACTATATATAGGCATCAGATTCCGCTTGAACATGACATGTTCATTTCAAGCGGGATTAGAACAATACTTTCAAGCGAAATAATCATCTTAACTTCAAGCGGAATTAGTAACATTCTGATTTCGCTCGAAATTGACCTAATGTCATTTCAAGCGGAATCACCACTAATTCTCACTTTCTTGATTTTCGTGCCCTGATCTAACTAGTTCTATACAAGACTCGATACAAGACGAAGTCGACAGACGCATGCACCAACAGTAATAAATGAGGTCTACAGTTTATTCTTAGTGAATATAGTACTTAATTTATGGCTCATTTGCTACTTTAATAAATGTTATAGTTTTCCTGATTTATTTTCTGTTTTTATTCATTCAATGTTGTTTTGATATGAATATTCTTTTCATGTAGTGGTAAGGTTTTACGGTGTACTGTGTGGAATGATTATGCTCTGCAGATTAAGGACTTCATTTCTAAAGTCCCCCCTCATGAGCATGTGATGGCTGTTATACAGCATGGAAAGTGTAAGGAATGGAAAGGTATTTTTTGTTACTTTCTGCAAATCATACATATACTATTTATTTCTGGCAATATTAAGACAGGTATACATTAAATATGTATATACTTTTCCATGTAGGTGAATATACTGTTCAAAGTGACAAGTTTGCAACACGAATTTTTCTGAATCAAGAAATTGATGAAGTTGATGAGCTAAGGAGGAGGTAATTCTCAATGTAATTTCTATTATATATAGATGTTCAAGTCAAATACTTGGTTTCATGTCATTTGTATACTAATTCTAATCATTTGTGGTATTCAAAAGGCATATATTGAAGTTTGGACAAGGGAGTAGTTCTACTTCTCAGACGATACTATCGTCTCAGAGTATTTTTCCATTACATAAAGAATTTGTAACTGAAGGTGTGAAGAAACATGTTGATGAGATTAGAGAGATAGAAGAGGTTTCACTTCTTTGTATATAGTTTGGTTATTTGTTTGGTTTGTCACCTGCGTGTTTTTACAGGAAGTGTGTTGTGTTTTTACAGGAAATGTCTTGTGTTGTGGTTGCGACAATTAAGATTGTGCAAGAAGAGTATGGTTGGTTTTATGCTGCCTGCCGTAAGTGTTTCAAGAAGGTAATGGGTAAAAGTGAATACTTGCAGAATGTTGAGAATGTTTCAGATGATATTCTTCGATTGCCTGTGACTTCTTTGGTTTGTATCAGATGTCATACTGAATGTACATCGATCACCACAAAGTAAGCATTGATAACTATTTAGCGTTATATTTATATAAGTAACATTCTAAGACTCATATTTGAATATAGTTTTGCAGTTTACTTAGTTAGTTGTGTATATTTCAGGTGCAAGGTGCAAGTGCGGGTGCAGGATGAGAGTGGTAGTGTTTCTTTTGTTATGTTTGATAGAGATGTTCAGAAGCTTCTTGGATTAGCGGCGAGTGACATAAGAGAGAGACAGGTTAAGGCCAATGATATTGGATTCCCTCATGAGATATTTCGATTGGTTGATAAAAAGGCTGCTTTTAAGATTGATGTTTCAGATTTCAATCTTAAAAATGACTATCATGTTTATACTGTGCAACAAACAACTGATGATCCAGCAATAATTGCTGAGTTGGTTGGTGGAAATGGTAATGGTGATGAAAATACCGATGAGGTAGCATATAAAATTGGCCTAATATCTATTTATTTTTCTTTTGAGTTTTAAAAACTGGATTGTGTACTTTTTTATATGATATCATATATTATGATCCTTTAGGTTACTCAAGAGGTAGCTGACATTAAAGATGTTAACCTTTCAGACTCTTCTCAGGTGTCTGCTGAACGAACTTCAAGGGTGAGTATTTATTTTTAAAGTATGTTTAGTACGTTTAATAAGAGTTCATTATTTTATTAAATGAGATCAATAGTTGTTTTGTGATCTGTTGGAAGGATGTTGTCTCTGTTACGGCCGACTCTTCAGCCGTTGAAGTTGAAAAGGATTCTGGATCAAGTCCCAATGGAAAGTGGATGGCTCAAGATGTTGATGTTGCCAACGTTAGTGAGTTGTCCACTAATTTGAGAAGAACCCGGAAGAAGCTGACTAAGGTTAACAATTAGATGCTTATGAAAAAACAATTCTTATGAGAGATAAGTAGAAACCACTTATTTTTAAAGAATCCTTGTGGTTTTTATTTATGTATGTTAACTGTTGTTTTAAGAAACTGTGGTTAAAAGTTTGGTTTGTAAGGGCTACAATGATGAATATGTTATGTAATGTCTATGGGTTGAATATCAAGTAAGGTTAACCTTTATTATACATTTTTGTTGATATTGATGGATTGATGAATGAAAATTTAAACAATTGGTTAGTCGTAAAATTGTTGGGGTCTGAGATACATTAACATCTGTTAGAGGCTAAGCACTGTTATAGTGTGCTAACATCTGTTAACCCCTAAGTAGTGTTAAAGATCTGTTAAAGATTAAGCATTGTTATAGCGTGCTTCAACAGGCTATATGAGCTGTTGATCATCATCTGTTAAACATCTTATATTATAGATCTTTTGTTCAATTGTGTAATATCTATTGGTGCATAGCAGAACTTAGGTTCATCATACATTTTGCTTCATCAGCAGTGGTTATAGCGTGCTATAACGTGCTAACATCTGTTAACCCTTAAGCACTGTTAAAGATCTGTTAAAGGCTAAGCACTGTTATAGCGTGCTTCAACAGACCTTATGAGCTGTTGATCATCATCTGTTAAAGATCTTATATTATAGATCTTTTGTTGAATTGTCTAATATCTGTTGGTGCACAACAGAACTTAGGTTCATCATACATTTTGCTTCATCAGCAGAGGTTCTCTTTAGCAGACCTTTACTTCAGCAGTCTTTGTGTTAACAGATCTTTCGGTTCATCAGCAGAGTTTGTTTGGCTCATGTGCTGAGGTTGTTTCGTTTAAGTAACGGACTTTTCTTTTAACAGTTGTTGTCTTCAACAGATGTATAGGTTTGCAAAGTTTAGCGAAACAGATGTTGAGTTTGTCCCTTTGGTAGGAGCAGTTTTTAAAACACTGTTATTTGTAATTCCAATTTCTATACTATTTTATTAATTTTGAGTGTTATATTTCTTTTTGTTGAGTGACCGGGAAATGTAATGGAAAATAGTAATGTTTAGATGCAAAATATAGTAATTTTTACTTGAAAATATAAAAAGGTAAAACCACAGTTTTGAAAGTATATACTAAGACTACATAACTTCATTCCTAAGTTAGTTTCCAAACAAGAAATTTGTCCATCAAACATGTCAACTAAAACATAAATTATACAAGGCTGAAAAGGTGTTCAAAGATCATGTCAACAAACTTCAAAGTGTATTTTATCTCCTCTTACACTTTTTTCTTTGACTATCTCAAACCTCAGCTTTTTCCCCACAAATATTCCCGTTTCATCCATGATACGCTGCCAGTCTGTATGCATCACTAGATGGTTGTTGTCGTCAGGTGTTCTAGGATCTCTCCTAACAACCAGCTGTACAAAAACTTCACATGACCAAATGACAGCACAGCTCTACGGTAATCATTTAGCGGATGGTCTCGAACAAAGTTCCTCGGTATTGCCTGTAAAGGAAAAAAATTTCTTTAGTTATTCATTCAAAACAGCATATACTTTAAGTAATAACAGATAGATCTAAGATTATAAGTAAAATCAACTATATTAAAAGTGGATATGTAAATACCAAGCTGTGTGTTTGTAAAACATGGTATTTAAACTGTTTTTTATAATGTGGACGCCTTTTGCGGTGTTGGTGATTGGTACGGCTGCAGTGATGTTTTGTCTCTCCGTGAAGTGCAATACCGTCTTTGTTAAAAACCTTCATAGTAAAGTTAAAGTCGTCTTCAGGAGTACTTCCCATCAATTGAAACAACAGTTGGCAGCTTTCCTCAATATCATTTTCGAAGCAAAAAGTTGTCCATCCTGGTCCCATAAAACCAGCAGCTAACCCCTTTTTGTTTTCAGGAGAGAAAACATAATGGACATCAACTTTGCTACTCTGCTTTGGTCCATGTACGTTGGCAACCAAGTTATCAATTTTTAATCTCCTTTGCGACAACAGCTTTAGCAAATCGTGTGGTAAATGCTATAATTTTCATTAATTTTAGAAATGTCATATTAGATTTTATATAGGATACAAAATATAAATTAGAAGTTTTGGTAACAGTCCAAAAGATACACTGGCAATATATAAAAATAAGTAGGAATTTTTAACCTGCTTGCAGTATGTTTCTTCTTCAGCCTGTATCAAGCATCCATGAACATAATCTCTGTTCGATCCATCTTTTCAAATCTCCAATCCCTCATTGTCTAAAACATTTATCTCAAATTTTGCTTGCTTCAATTTCTTTAAACACAGCTTGTCTATGTTGTTATTTCTATAAGTTTCAAAGAACCGGGTCCATTCTGGCCCGTTTATCCTCTTACTTTTATGACCGATGCTCTGTACTACAATCTTATACTTAAAACCCGTATAATCAACCAACTTTATCACTTCACACTTTCTTGGTAATTGGTTAGCCATTATCTTTGGAAGTATCTATGTATATAAAATACACAACATTTAATATATCTTTAATGGGTAAGGTTATTGTAAAAAAGACCAAAAGTGTGAGAAAGGTAAGAAAGAATCTCAGCCATTAGATCTAAGTTAACTGAAAAGGGTAAACAAGTAATTTTATCATTAATTCAATTAATTAAAAACTTCCCATAACCGCCACCTTAATTATAGGAAGTATATAACACCATTTAGCAAGTATATAACACCATTCACCAAGTATATAACACCATTCAGCAAGTATATAACACCATTCAGCAAGTATATAACACCATTACGCATTCAACAAGTATATAACACCATTACGCATTCAACAAGTATATAACACCATTCAGTAAGTATATAACACCATTCAGCAAGTATATAACACCATTCAGTAAGTATATAACACCATTCAGTAAGTATATAAACCATTCAGCAAATATATAACACCATTCAGCAAGTAAATAACACCATTCATTGACTAAACATCTGATCGAAACATATTTTTTTCTCTATATAAGTATAGCAATATGGTACTCATATTAAAGGTAAAAAAACGCTCGTTATTATGGTGTAATTTTTTTTAAAAAAAAAGTTACGTACAAAAAGTTATTGACGTTTAAAAAAGACGAGGGGAAGTTACATGTGCATTACCTAATTTCTAGTGGGTTTAAAAGACTATATTGCTCCTAGATATTTCAAATCAGTCCAAATTAATGAAAATATTTTACAATTTGGCCCCTATTGATCTCAACCATTAGATCAAAAGATCTAATGGCTGAGATTCTTTCTTACCCTTCTCACACTTTAGGCCTTTTTTACAGGATCCTCTACCTATCTTTAATTATATAAATATAGTTTTTAGCATACAATTGTGATTTGAGCTAATTTGTTCTAAGAATATAGCTTACCAATCCCTCATTTAGGTCTGCCAATTGAGAGACGTTGATAATTATGATAAACTCCATCTGAAAGTAAAAAATATAATAACAGTTAAATACTATAATATAAAATCAAAATGTAACTAAATAGGTTGATATAAATCTTATTATAAAATAAAGAAAACAAGTTCACACAAGTTTATCTATTTTAACATCTGTAGATTATGATTTTGATGTTTATATAATTTGAAATGAGGAAACTCAAAAGGAACATGTTAAAGTACACCTGTAAAATACACAAGAGAAAAAAAATACCTGATCTAAAACTTTAAACTTCTGATCGTCGAGTCTGAGGAAGAAGAAACTGTAGAGTTTTTTCGCCGGAGAAGAAGAGGTGAGATTGTATTGGGATTGTTGAAAATAAGATATTTATCTATTAAGTTGTAATTGTTTATTTATTTAACTTATAATAATCATTAATATCAGGATTTAAAAACTATTTTTAATTATATAAATATAAATATATTAAATTAATAGATAAGTTTTTCGTATTTAATATTTTAAATTTTTAGTCAAACAGTGTTTATAGCTGTGCAAAAATTACGTTGTTTTAATGTAAAAAGGGATAAATTATAAATTTGACAAAACTTAATTTCAACCAACCAGTGTAAATGTAACATCTGTATTAACTTTATTTAATATACTTTTCATCTCCATTATTGAATATAAGCTCCAGAAAACATATTCGGAAGTTTTCTCAAATAACTTTCTTATCAAAATTGGCAAGGTTCTATTGCATAATATAGATTACACGCTATAAAATCAAGTATTGTTTCTTTGAATTTATTGTTTATATTATATATGTTAGATTAATCATTATTTGATGTTATGAGTATGTGTTTGTCACTGACGGCGTTTCATATTCTCTCTTGAAGCAAATAATAGTTGTTATAATCCGGTATATTTTTATTGATTAAGTACTGTATTAACTTAAATGAAGTTACTGATAGCATTATCTGTGATAATTTGGGGATGCATCTTCATCATGTTGTCTTCTACATTACGATTGATAAATCAACTATATAATTTTTGTTGATGCTCATTTGCTTAATTGTAGTGAGAGATGATGATTTTCGTTTTGTGCTTTGTTTTTATAATATTTTAAGTGTGTGATTATACAAATAGTCCCTGTTAATATTTGGTACTTTTGTTTTTTAAGTGCTGATTTATTTTAAGGGATGTTAGTGATGTCAATTTTATAATGTTGTTTGTCTATGACTTTTGTTGGATGCTGTTCATTTTTATAACTTGTAAGTTTAAATTGTTTATTGCAGATATGAATCTATCCAATCAAACACCATCCTTTTTACAATTCCTTAATGAAGATGATTTTATATTTTTGGTATGTTTTTTAACTTTCCTTCTACTATTAGGATTCTACGTTAATTTTTGATGTAACATATTTTTTAACTACTTTTGCAGAATATACCACTTGATTTTCAGATTCTATTGTGGGGCAAGGAGGTCCCGTATGGCCGAATTGTAGAGTTACTTGATGGTGACAAATCATGGTTAGTACGAGTAAGGAAGAGAGATGATCATTGTATATTTACGGATGGATGGACAAAGTTTGTTAGAGATTTTTGTTTCAAAACGAAAGATGCTATATTGGTGAAAGTTATTGGACGTTTGTCATTCGATGTCTCATGTTTTAAAGAAAAAGTCTATGAGAACTCTTACGTTTCAGCAAATATTAGCCCTGAAGTTGGCATGACTGTAAGTAACGATATATTATTTTGTTACTTACTCTAAATATTTTATGCTAGCTCAACAGCTTGCTAACATCTGTTTTCCCTCTTAACTTCTGTTGACTAAGTCTTTCAACCTCGGTTGACTAACATCTGATATTTAAGATCTGTCCACGTTGTAACCTCTGCTGGACATAATGGATGACAGTTGTTAGGAAACCTCTGTTGGATAGCAACAGAGGTGTTATGGGTCATTTTCTAAGCATACATATCCTGACCAATATCCTGCCTTTGTTTGTTCACTTGTGACCAGGATGCTGGAAGAGGATATTGCTGACATCTTGGGTAATATCCTGAGATTTATTAATTAACCACGTGCAGGTTGGAGGTTAAGGCTTACTAACGGTCGAAAGGACTTCTTCTCCTCAAGACTCAGACGAATCTGTTGAAGAAGAGACGTTGAGCCCGAAAGACCAGGTCTACAACGTTCAATGAAGGAATATCCGGTGAATCCCGCAAGTTTAGGATAGTTTGTTGGTTTATCTTTACTATAAATAGATGTGGCGGATCAGTTTAAGGCACACACTCTTTCACCAACACTTCCGTACGCTCTTACTCTCTAGTTCACAGCAATCACCACACTTGTATCCAAATCATATTGTAACACTTAGTTGATCCGCACCACATCCTGCACTGTATCCTGATATTTGAAGCAATAGAAGAACAAGGCAGCTGCGATTGTCAGCTCCCGAGGTTTTATGTCGGCGATCTAGATTGATCAAGGGCTTTCCTCATACATCTCGTGTCATTTACTTTACTTTCTGCTCATTGTTTGATCATCGATACAGCTCGATATCCGGAGCCGTATCCCGAATACGGATTTTATAAGCAACTTAACAAGCACATTTTCAACAACACTTTCTAGCACACTACCTCACTTAACTAATTTGATCACTAAATTGCTTAGGTAATTTTTGACCAAAACAATTTGGCGCCCACCGTGGGGCAAGTGGTGCTCTCTTTACTAAAAATCTTTATCAAATCGCTAATCAGTTTTCTGTTTTCAAAACTTTTTGCCACATTATCCATAATGGCCTCAAGATCAAACATGAGTTCCTCTACTATGTCTGCTATGACTTCTGCTACTACTGGTCCAGTGCTTCCACCACCTCCTCCAAGGATCCAATCTTCTTCGCAACCTCAGGACATTATCCCTACGCGGATTGTTCAGGGATCTGCTCCGATTTTGGCTTCTAATGATGAAATTCTAACCTTATTTGGGAGTGTGTAGGAACAAATGAGGCAGCAACAGGAAACAAACCAGATGCTGTTAAGGGAGATACAACTCCTGAAGTCCGGCTCGAGCAGACCTGCTGAGAATATCGTCACTCCATTACAGCCCAGAGCTTTGAACTTTAGTTCAGCCGTGTATACTGAGGATAATAGGGGGAATATTGTGCCCAGCCTCCCTCAGAATCCTACTCCTGAGATACCCTCCTCGGTTAGGATGTCAACCCTGAGGAGCTCAGGATATGTTTCGGGATATGGGCAGAATCCTCCGACTGGTAACGTATCTAATAATAATAATAATGCTATTGCCACTAACAGTGTTGGATCTTTGCAGGATACAACTGTAACGTCAGAATTATCCAGGGAGCTTCAGAAATTAAAGGATATGATATCCAGTGTACCTGGGGTAGTGCAGCCAATTCCTGAAGTATCCCAGGATAGCCACAGGATATCTCGGTTCGTACATCCTATATGTGATGCTGAAATCCCAAAAAGATTTCAGACTCCGAACATGAAGCTTTACGATGGAACCACGGATCCTGGAGAGCATATTGCCTAGTATAGGGAAAGGATGGAGATCAACCCTATCCCTCCGGATCTCAAGGAAGCTTGCCTGTGCAAGGGTTTCGGTTCTACCTTAACAGGATCAGCCTTAAAATGGCTGTTAAATGTTCCTCCGCATTCGATTACATCATTTGCCCACTTAGTGAATTTATTTAATAGTCAATTTTCTTGCAGTCGGAGTTTTGAAAAACCAACCAGTGATCTTTACAGGATAACTCAAGGACCTCAGGAATCCTTGAGGGAATACGTGAACAAATTCAGTCGAGAATCCTTGGATATTCCGCATCTTGATGTTGCAACAGCTGTGCAAGCCTTTAAGATGGGGTTACAAATGGACTCTCATTTTTATCAGGATCTTGTAATGAATCCCTGCAGGAATCTCGACGAGGCTCGTAACAGGGCTCTAAGATATATTCGGTTGGAGGATGACAAGAAAATGCAAGAAAGGATGAATGCATCGTCAACATACGAATCAACTAACAGGAAATCGGAATCCTCATATAAGCCATATCGCTCCAAGCCATATGGCAGAAATGATAACAAGAGAGTGAATGTTGTTGAAGACGAGGATCCTGGAGAATATCCTGAATTATCTGAATATTGTTTTTCTGTTAATATACCTGAACTAATGTATGCTATGCAGGGTCTGGGAGATAAAGCCAGGTGGCCTCGGAAGAATCAACAAAAAGCTGATTGGAAGGATAAATCCAAATGGTGTGCCTTCCATGAGGATTTCGGACATGTTACGGAGGATTGCATTGCTTTGAGGAAGGAAATAAGCTATCTTCTGAGCAAGGGATATCTAAAAGATCTCTTGGGAAGAAAAAAGAATAAAGGACAGGATACTGAAAAGGATCCTGAGCGAGCGGCCTCACCTCCCCCGGATGCCAAGATAATCAACTTTATTTCGGGAGGATCCGATATTTGTGGGACTTCGTATTCAGCGGCAAAGAGACATGCAAAAGAAGCTAAGGCTGAGAGGGGAGACAAACCTGTCAAAATGACTACCCTCACAACTGACAAAATGATCACGTTTGACGCTGATGACAGGGATACTGTCTAGGATCCTCACCATGATGCTCTGGTAATAACGTTATATGTGGCTAACCATTTTGTACGCAGGATACTGGTTGATAATGGCAGTTCCGTCAACATAATCCAACTAGAGACTCTGAAGAGAATGAATGTGTCTCCAATGGACATCACTTCGAAGTCTACTATGCTCGTTGGTTTCAGTGGAGAAGCTAGGAACATAGTGGGAGAGATAAAGCTGCCCGTGTATGTTGAAGGAGTCAACAAGATGCAACGTTTCTGTGTGATGGATTCTTTATCCTGCTATAACATCATCCTGGGAAGACCGTGGATTCATGATATGAAGGTCGTTCCATCAACATATCACCAATGCATTAAGATTCCTACCCCTTGGGGAGTTGTCAAAATCGATAGTGATCAGCAAGAAGCGAAAGAATGTTACTCATCCTCAATGAAATCCTCGGCCAAACCAAATCCAGCATAGCAATTAAAGATGCGGGTCCAGGATATCGTGGAGAATTCGGAGCAGGATGTGAAGAAAGTTATCCTGGACCAGGATAATCCTGATATCTCGGTGCTCGTAGGGACCAATATCCCTCAGGATATTGAAGAACAATTAACTAACTTTCTGAAATGCAGGATGTCTACATTCGCATGGAAGCATGAGGATATGACAGGTATGTCAAAAGACATTATTACTCACAAGCTTGGAATTGACAGGTCATACAAGCCTATACAACAAAAGAGAAGGAAATTCACCCCTGAACGGAATGCAATTATCCAAGAGGAAGTTGAAAGATTATTGAAGTCTAGAATGATTAGAGAAGTCAAATTCCCTAGATGGCTAGCAAATGTGGTAGTGGTTCAAAAGAAGAATGGGAAATGGAGAGTTTGTGTAGACTACACAGACCTGAACAAAGCTTGTCCAAAAGACCCATTCCCTCTGCCTCATATAGACTCGATGGTGGATGCCACTGCCGGCCATGAAATGTTAACCTTCATGGATGCATCCTCAGGATTCCAGCAGATTCAAATGGAACCTTCAGACCAGGAGGATACTGCTTTCATGACACCAACAGGTATTTACTGTTATACTGCTATGCCTTTTGGTTTAAAAAATGCAGGTGCGACGTACCAGAGATTGGTGAACATGATGTTCAAAGACAAACTGGGGGACACCATGGAAGTGTATATCGATGATATGGTGGTGAAATCTAAAAAGGCCGAGGATCACCTCCAGGATATCAAGGGAGCGTTTGATATCCTGGATCAATACAACATGAAGCTGAATCCTGCTAAATGCCATTTCGGAGTGGGGGCAGGAAAGTTTCTTGGATACATGGTGACAAAAAGAGGGATAGAGGCGAGCCCAGAGCAGATTAAAGCTATCTTGAATATAAAGTCACCCTCGAATATGAAGGATGTTCAGCGGCTAACAGGACGAGTGGCAGCCTTGAATAGGTTTATTTCAAGATCCTCGGAAAAGTGTAAAGAATTCTATGATATCCTGAAAAAGAATAAGAAATTTGAATGGGGCGAGAAGCATGAAGCAGCCCTACAGGATTTGAAGCAGTATCTCTCAACCGCGCCTCTATTGATGAAGCCTGAAGATGGTGAACCATTATCCCTGTATCTTGCAGTATCAGGGAATGCAGTAAGTGCAGTACTCGTAAAGGATCATGAAGGTCAGCAGTATCCTGTTTATTATGTTAGCAAAAGTTTGTTAAATGCTGAAACTGGATATTCTCACCTAGAAAAGCTAATATTGGCTCTAGTAATGGCATCAACAAAGCTTAGACATTATTTTGAAACACATAGGATTCATGTTAAAACTAATTATCCTGTTAAGAATGTGCTTAGGAAACCGGAGATGTCGGGTAGAATAGCTAAGTGGTCGGTAAAATTAAGTGCCTATGATTTAATATACGAACCTAGAAATGCAATAAAGTCTCAGGCTCTAGCGGACTTTGTGGCTGATGTTAGGGCTGGAATTTTATTATACATGATCCTTACACGTGATCCTAACCAGTGATCCTTGTTTCTTTGGCAGATAGTGATCCTCAGCAGGACTTCAGGATCAGGATCATGGACCATCAAAGGATCCTCATGCTAACAGTTACCTTCGTTTGAAACAATGTTATTTTGCAGGAACATCTAGCAGGATACGCTCTTAGCATCATAATCAAGGGACGCGTCTTCACAATTATGGCATGAGCTTAATCGGAGATAGACGTTGCACAGGATATGGAAACTTAGCTTGATTTAAGGGCGGCAATTTAGGCTAGATTGTCTTTTATTTCTAAAGGGGTAATGAGCTGATTATTAGTCTTTTTACCTAAAATAGGTCACCTACACTTGTATAAATACCACTCTTCCTCATTTGGAAGAGGACACACGACATACAACACAATTCTCACACACTTCGACACTCAAAACAATAGTGATCCTTGTACTCAGCTCATTATCATCCGAAGTTGTAACTATATTTTTCTTATATTGAAGTTGGTGATCGGTAGTTGCCATCACCCGAGGTTTTTTATGCCGGAGATCATACATTGATCAAGGGCTTTTTCCTCGTATAAATCATTATGTCTTTGCATCTTTATCACTGAAGTGATCCTTTACTTTCATAATTAACCAAGCATCATACCCCGTTTACATAAAGTTTGGTTACATTATCCTTGTGTCATTTTTGACCAAAACAGTTTGGCGCCCACCGTGGGGCAATTGGTGCTTCATTCATAAGAAAATATTTTGTTCGAAATCATTTCAAAGAGTTACATGGCTTCATCATTGAAGAACACGTCCATGGCGATGTCTGCAGTCACCTCATCACAGACCACTCTGCCTCCTCCACCAGCAGGATCTCAGAAAAATACTGAGAAGAGACCAACTCCTACTTCCTCTAAACCTCCATCTTCTTCTGCTATGAATTCTTCTATTCCCAGTACTAGTGATGTGTTTGCTTTAATTTTGCAGATGAAGGATCGTATGCAGCGGCAGGATGAGACTAATGACAGGATCCTCAGGGAAATTGGAGACCTCAAAAGACAAAAGAAAGCGGCAGAGGATCATTCCCCACTGATGCCCAAATCCTTGAGCTTCGAGACTCCAATGATCACTTCCCAGCCATCGGGGACCCCGGACGTACAAATCATAGGGGAGTCAAGAGGATTATATCTCAAGTCGGCAGCAATGACTCAGACATCAGGCTCACATTTTCAGCCAGCAGGATCGTATCCTCAGTATATGGGATCCTTCATGAATTCAGGAGTCTATCCTGGAACACAGCAACTTCAAGGATCCTCCTTTGTTCCAGGATCACTCCAGGTTCAAGGATCCTCCTTTGTTCCAGGATCGTCTCAGATACCAGGATCCTTCCCAATGCCAGGATCCCTAAGAAGTTTGCAAACAGGAAATCCGGATGTCCATCAAGGGGATTTCATTCCAATGCAGACCATAGCCTCCACTGGTCCCTCCATTGTCCCTGAATCCCAGCAACTTGGATTCACAACCACTATTCCTAATTTGAACCCAATGGGAGGTAACACTTTAAATAATTATCTTGCCACTAACCATGGATTCATGCAGGATACAGGTGTCAATCATGCTATGGCCAGGGAATTACAGAAACTAAAGGACATGATCTCGAGTGTTCCGGGAATAGTTAAACCCATACCTGAAATTGCAGATGGGAGGCATAAGGTATCTCGTTTTGCACCACCAATCTGTGATCCAGAGGTACCCAAAAGGTTCCATATCCCTACTATGAAGCTGTATGACGGTACAACGGATCCAGAGGAACACGTAGCACAATACAGGGAGAGGATGGAGATCAATCCTATCCCAGAAAAATTGAAGGAAGCATGCTTATGTAAAGGATTTGGATCCACTCTTACTGGATCAGCTCTTAAATGGCTACTAAGTCTTCCCCCTTACTCTATTACTTCATTTGCTAATTTAGTTAATTTATTCAACAACCAATTCTCTTGTAGTAGAAAATTTGAAAGATTAACCAGTGATTTATATAGGGTAACCCAAAGTCATAATGAATCATTAAGGGATTATATAACTAAATTTAGTAAAGAATCCTTGGACATTCCCAACTTGGATACGGCTACGGCTGTGGAAGCCTTCAAAATGGGACTGCTTAAGGATTCATTATTCTATGATGATCTTGTTATGACACCATGCAGGAACTTAGATGAAGTAAGAACTCGGGCACTCAGGTTCATCCGGCTAGAGGATGACAAGAGGATCCAGGAGAGACAAGTAGGATCCTCAAAACAAGATAAGCAAGGATCCTCCTTCAAGAGCAACAAATTCAAATCCTACCATAGAAATGAATATCAGAATGTGCATGTTGTTGACCAGGAAGAGGATGATGAAGAATATCCTCCAATCTCAGAATATTGTTTTTCTGTTGATAATCATGAACTGATCCTTGCAATGCAGAACCTAGGTGAAAAAGCTAGGTGGCCCAGGAAGAATGATAAACCATCCGGGACTAAAGACAAGTCAAAATGGTGTGCATACCACGAGGATTTCGGGCATCTAACTGAAGATTGCATAGCCTTAAGAAAAGAAATTGGATACCTGCTAAGCAAGGGGCATCTAAAAGAATTGCTGGGGAGAAAAAAGCAAAGGACCCAAGATCCTGAAAGGATCCCCGAAAAAGCTCCAGCACCTCCGGCAAATGCACAAGTGATCAACTTTATATCCGGAGGATCAGACATCTGTGGTACATCCTTCTCGGCGGCCAAAAGACATGCAAAAGAATCAAAAATGGATAATGGAGAGAGGCCTATTAGAACATCAAGTGTTTCAGAAGAGAAGACGATAACATTTGATGAGGATGATCGCATTAACATTCAGGATCCTCATCATGATAGTTTAGTCATTACTCTCTTTATCTCTAACCATTTTGTCCGCAGGATCCTTATCGATGGAGGAAGCTCAGTGAACATTATCCAGCTTGATGTTCTGAAGAAAATGGGTATCCCAGAATCAGACATCACACCAAGATCCTCCGTGCTTGTAGGATTCAGTGGAGAAACAAAGAAAACTCTGGGGGACATCAAACTCCCAATCTACGTGGAAGGATTACATAATTATCATAAATTTTGTGTTATTGACTGTTTATCTTGTTGCAACGTTATCCTTGGCAGGCCTTGGATACACGATATGAAAGCAGTCCCATCCACCTACCATCAATGTGTGAAGCTCCCTAGCCCATGGGGGATAATCAAGATCGACAGTGATCAGCAGGAGGCTAAGGATTGTTATACCTCATCTATGAAGCCAACCTCGAAGCCAAGGGAGCAATAGCAATTACAGTATCCTCCGAGGAACGTCTTGGAGGCAAGGGAACAGGATGTGGACGAAATCCTTTTGGATCCTAGTGATCCTGAGTCAAAAATCTATATCGGGTCAGGGATCCTTGGCAAAATGAAAGAAGATTTACTATCCTTCCTCAAAAGACGAAAATCCACCTTTGCTTGGAAACATGAAGACATGACAGGTATATCTAAGGATATTATTACTCACAAACTTGGCATTGACAGGTCTTTCAAACCAATCCATCAAAAAAGGAGGAAGTTTGCACCAGAAAGGAATGCCATTATCCAAGAAGAAGTAGAGAGACTACTTCGAGCAGGTATGATCAGAGAGGTAAAATATCCAAAATGGTTAGCCAATGTGGTTGTTGTCCAAAAGAAAAATGGAAAGTGGAGGGTATGTGTCGATTTCACTGATTTGAATAAGGCATGTCCCAAGGATCCTTTCCCATTACCCCACATTGACTCCATGGTGGATGCAACGGCCGGGCATGAACTGTTGACCTTTATGGATGCATCCTCTGGGTTCCAACAAATTCAGATGGAACCATCTGACCAAGAGGATACGGCCTTTATGACCCCAACCGGTTTATATTGTTATATTGCCATGCCTTTTGGACTAAGAAATGCAGGTGCAACATATCAAAGGCTGGTGAATATGATGTTCAAAGATCAAATTGGAAAAACTATGGAGGTGTACATAGATGATATGGTGGTCAAGTCAAAGAAAGCTGAGGATCACCTAAGGGATTTGGAAGAAGCATTCGATATCCTTGATAGTTACAACATGAAACTTAATCCTTCAAAATGCCATTTTGGTGTTAAGGCAGGAAAGTTCCTAGGATACATGGTAACTCAGAGGGGCATTGAAGCAAGCCCGGAGCAAATTAAAGCACTGGTGAATATCAAATCCCCTGCCAATGCTAAGGATGTGCAAAGGCTAACAGGCAGGATAGCAGCTTTAAACAGGTTCATATCAAAATCTCAGAAAGATGTAAAGAATTTTATGATATCCTAAGGAAAAACAAGAAATTTGAATGGACTGAAAAGCATGAGAATGCTTTACAAGCCCTTAAAGAATATATGTCCTCAGCACCAGCATTAATGAAACCCGGAAAAGGAGATGTGTTATCCTTATACCTAGCGGTATCCTCAACCGCTGTAAGTGCTGTCCTTGTTAAGGATCACGAAGGTACACAACATCCTATTTACTATGTAAGTAAAAGTTTACTTGATGCCGAATCCAGGTACTCACACCTCGAAAAACTTATTCTTGCATTAATCATGGCATCCACTAAGTTAAGGCATTATTTTGAAACCCATGCTATTGTTGTTAAAACTAATTTTCCAATTAAGAATGTCCTCAGGAAACCGGAGATGTCAGGGAGAATGGCTAAGTGGGCAGTGAAGCTCAGTGCCTATGATATAAGATATGAACCAAGAACGGCCATTAAATCACAAGCCCTAGCTGACTTTGTGGCTGATTTCAGTAGTGATCTACAAAAGGAAGCAGAATTGGAAGTCCAGCAGCTGGATGAGACCAAGGATCCTTGGATACTACACACTGATGGATCCTCAAATGTCAAGGGCACAGGGCTCGGGATACTACTAAAATCGCCACAGGGGGACATAATACCCCACTCCATAGCCTGTGAGTTCCAAGCAACTAACAATGAGGCTGAATATGAAGCCTTAATTGCTGGCTTGCAAATTGCTAAGGATATGGGGGTGAAATATCTTAAAGTATATGTGGACTCATTATTGATCACCAATCACTTTAATGGATCCTATGCTGTTAAAGGTGAAAAACTAACCAAATATTTAGAGATAGTCAAGGAATTGGCACTCTCTTTTGTCTCTTTCAGCTTAACACAGGTACCAAGGGAGGAAAACACAGAGGCTGATGCATTGGCCAACCTAGGATCATCCTTGAAGATTCCAGAAGATATAAGTATCCCTATCATTCATATCCTGGCTCCTGCTATCAAAAATCAGGTGGCCATGTAAATAGAAGAGGATACTGCGATGATCCCTAGTGAAGAAGCTCAACCTTATTCAGGATCATGGATCTCACCAATCATGAGATACTTGCAACACGGGGAGATTCCGATGGAAGAAAATCCTAGAGCTTTCAGGATTAAGGTATCTCAGTTCACAATTTTGAATAATGTATTATATAAGCGATCTCTTGCAGGACCATATTTGAGATGTATTGAGGATCCTGAAATTGAAGAAGTATTGAAAGATTTCCACGAAGGAGATTGTGGAAACCACACTGGGGGCAGAGCATTGTTCTCGAGGATCCTTAGAACAGGATACTACTGGCCAACCATGAAAAGGGATGCTGTAGAGTATGCTAAGAAGTGTGATCCTTGCCAAAGACATAGCAATATCCTCCATCAGCCAGCTGAATTTTTACACCCAATACCATCCTCTTGGCCATTCATGAGATGGGGAATGGATATAGTTGGCAAGCTTCCTAAAGCACCTGGTGGAAAAGTATTTATGCTTGCCATGACTGACTATTTTTCTAAGTGGATAGAAGCTGAAGCCTTCGCCCAAGTCAGAGAAAAGGAAGTCATATCCTTCATTAAAAGAAACATTATAACTAGATTTGGCATTCCCTCTGAAATTGTATGTGATAATGGCTCCCAATTCATTGGAAGCAGAACCACTAACTTTTGTGACAGTTGGGGAATCAAGATGATCACATCAACACCAGTTCATCCACAAGCCAATGGTCAAGCAGAATCATCCAACAAGATCATCATCAACAATCTGAAGAAGAAGCTAGGATCCAAGAAGGGGAAATGGGCAGAGGAGTTACCTTATGTGCTATGGGCTGATAGAACAACTCCCAAGAATGCCACTGGTCAAACACCTTTTTCTTTAGTATTTGGGGCAGAAGCAGTGGTCCCAACAGAGATGGTGATCCCAACTGCTAGAACAAGTGCTCGTGATCCTGAAGAGAATGCTACAATCCTGGCTCAGGATTTGGATACTATTGAGGAAATCAGGGACCTGGCTAGGATAAGGATGGCAAGCTACCAACAAAGAATGGCTGGTGCCTACAACAAAAATGTCAGAATAAGGAAGTTCCAAGTCGGAGATATGGTGTTGAGAAAAGCATTTCAAAATACTATCAATCCTGCTGACGGGAAGTTAGCACCAAAATGGGAAGGTCCCTACTTGATTGAAGCTGAAGCAGGAAAGGGGGCATACAGGTTGCTAACCATGGAAGGAAACTTGTTGCCAAGAGCCTGGAATGCTGTTCACCTAAAGAAATATTTCATGTGAACATGATCCTTCATGCATATGATCCTTACATTGAAGTATCCTTGAAGGATCCCGATGATATCAGTGATCCTTACTCTGGTAATATGCTTATCCTAGAAACTATTGCATTTTCTTACCTTTTACCTAAGGATAAGGATCATGTATCCTTCATCCTCTACTCACGAACCATTTGAGTTATGATAGTTCAGGTATCTTCAGCATATCGTCAAAGATCTTCAAAAGCACCGCAGATCCTTGGGTCCAACCCCAGTTATCCTTGGGATTATCCCCAGTTTCCGCCAGCAGCACACGATGATCCTGATATAGTTCACGTCTTTGGGACCAGTACCCACTTCCGGGGCTGACAACCTCATCGTACTGGCTATATTTAGGATCCTACGTATAATGGTAGACGTACCATACATCCGTTCCTAAGGTTTCTAACGTTTTCACGTTAGCTAAGGTTTTGACATTTTCATGTCACTAAGTTTGGATAGTCGCCAGAAAGGGCCATACTCCAGTTTACATACGATCCTTTGGGCTTGTCCCCAGTTATCCTTTGGGCTTGTCCCCAGTGATCCTCCGGGATCATTCTCAGTTATCCTTTGGGCTTGTCCCCAGTGATCCTCCGGGATCATTCTCAGTTACCCTTTGGGCATGTCCCCAGTTACTAATTTATTTCTTACATTGGCTTAGTCCCAAGTTGTGCTTCGTTTTTCAGGATTGTCAAAGTTAAAACACATAAGGATCCTTAATCCTTATTATCCACCAAAATCTTATCTACGATTGTCTCGATTGAAGGTTAGGATCCTAACTTGGATCCTCAGGTATGATCCTTGACTATTTTGATTATACTCATTATCCTAACCGACCCTTACAACCAAACCAATGATCCGTGAACTAAAGTACTTTGAAAATTTTCAATGTCAGGATATTTGATCTAGGATCATATCCTAAGTTTGGATAACATATTTTCAACCCTTGTTACTTTAACAAATATACTACAAAAACAATCAAGAAACAAGAAGATAAGGATAACAACACGAGATAAGCCAGAAAAATTAAAGTTATATTATTAAACAAAAGGATCTTTAACCCTTTCAAAAAGTTGTCAAAATTGCCAACCCACATTTCTACCAGCAAAACGTGGCCCGTCCACATGGGTTGGCAAAGGGTGTCCATTGTCTATGCGGTCTTAGCATTGTGCAGGAAATTAAAAGCGGCAGGATCACAAAGGCTTCATCCCCCAAACAGAGGATCCCTCCACCTTTTGCAATCCTACCTATTGTTCAAAGGATCCAGGATCCTTAACCCTAAAAACTATCGTTCGAAGATTACAGACCATAATTGTTTCAAATACCACAAACTACTATCAAAATTTAAAAAAATTGGGCTCCGGCTATGTCTAGAAGTTTCCATCATTGCCCAATCTTGCAGCTCAAACCTTCGCTGCACCATCACCACCAGCTCCACTTGCCTCCCCCTGATCCTTACCAGCATCTCCACCTTCAAGCATAGGGATATCCTCAGCATCATCGTCATCCTCCAACTCTGCTAGCCTTGCCTTCCAGCCTTCAACATCCCATGTGCTCTTATCAAAGGAAGGATCCTGAGCCTCCGTGGCCATCTGCACTTGTATCTTGTACATAGCTATCGCGGCAGAGACTTTAGCGTCCTGAGTAATGTCATGCTTCTCATAATCAAACTTGATCAATGCTTTGACAGCCTCATCCTTAACAGCCCGGATCTCCTTCTCAAGATCAGCGATCTTGAGATCCTTCAGCACACCCATTTGTTGAAGGTCGGCAATCTGGCGATCCTGATCTTCAACGTGGCTAACATAAGATTCTATTTCAGTAAGTTTCTGCAAAAACAACAGGATATGACGTCAGACACGGGTGATCCTCAAAAACCATCAGGATAACCAACAGGGGCAGTGATCCTAACCTCGTTGACAGAATCAAGAAACTGCTGGCGAATCAGGGGAAATCCTTGAAGATCCTCAGAAACCTTCCTCTTCTTTCCCTTACCCCTAATGGGTAATTTAGGGGCTGAAGCAGAAGGACTAGCAGCAGAAGTCTTCTTCTTCGAAGACTTGACGTTGGCAAGATCATCAATCCCAAACAAGGAGGCAGATTTGGCAGACTTAGCAGATTTCCCAGCACCTACACAATCAAAACAAGATAAGTCTCCTAACTAATTTAATATTTTTGCATAGAACTTACTTTTTGGTAAGGATACTTACTTGACATTGTGGCAAATGCGGAGGATACTTCTTGTGAATCTTGGATGGTGACTTGAAAACTTCTGACCTCAGGATTAAGCCTTTTAAAAGCTAAAACTCTTTCTCTTGCAGCAGGGGTTAACTTGAGATGAGCGATGGAGATAGCTGCACAATAAACAAAAACAAGACATTAGTAATCCTCATCATAAGGGACAAGTCGGATGGTGATCCTTCCAAGATCCTCTATCCTACCATGGGTGACCCACTCCTTGGGCAGATCATTCCCATCAGGGAGGGAATCCCTTCTCACAAAGAAGAAACGACGCTTCCAATTTGTGTCATTTTTGGTAACTTTCAAAACAGGGTGATCCTCCCCGGCCTTCCGTTTCAACAAATATCGATGAGAACCAAACGTGGTAAGATCATAAAGCGCGGCCAGCTCTGCCATCCCTAAATCAATCCCCTCCTGCTCGATGATCCTCTCGAAGGTATACAAGACCCTCCAGATCATCGGCATAGCTTGGATATAAGATATCCCGGTCAGAGAAAAGAAAGATTGGGTGAAGGCCGGAAAAGGATACGAATATCCTATGGTAAATGGAGTTGCAGGAAAGATCACCCAGGTGTCTGAAACAAAGTCACTCAAAGCAGTGGATGTGAAGGATTTGAAAACAGCATCCGCCGGGAAGCAATGACGAATCCTATCTACATGAGCATCGGTAAAGCAACATCTCTCCGTAGGAGAATCCTTAATGATCCCTTGGCTTTTCAGGGGACTGCTCTTCTCGTGATCCTTATGGGGAGAGTTTCGGAGCAACATTCTCACAGCAGAAAAACAGAGCAAGAGAAGGAAGAATGAAAAGGGAAGAAAAGAGAATACCTGATCGATCTTCGGTAGCGATTATAAAGGGAAGATATCTCGAATTTAAATGCAGAGTGATCCCAACCCTATCTCCTATTTATAATCATGATTTGCAGGGATTGTCACATCTATGACATAATGATCGCAACGGCTAGTTCGATATTAACGGCTAGTTATTCGGAGTTGCCCGTTGGAGATAAGATCAAAATACAACTCGTCAATTTACAATAAACTCCTTATATTTTGGGGGCAATTGTTAGGGCTGGAATTTTATTATACATGATACTTACACGTGATCCTAACCAGTGATCCTTGTTTCTTTGGCAGATAGTGATCCTCAGCAGGACTTCAGGATCAGGATCATGGACCATCAAAGGATCCTCATGCTAACAGTTACCTTCGTTTGAAACAATGTTATTTTGCAGGAACATCTAGCAGGATACGCTCTTAGCATCATAATCAAGGGACGCGTCTTCACAATTATGGCATGAGCTTAATCGGAGATAGACGTTGCACAGGATATGGAAACTTAGCTTGATTTAAGGGCGGCAATTTAGGCTAGATTGTCTTTTATTTCTAAAGGGGTAATGAGCTGATTATTAGTCTTTTTACCTAAAATAGGTCACCTACACTTGTATAAATACCACTCTTCCTCATTTGGAAGAGGACACACGACATACAACACAATTCTCACACACTTCGACACTCAAAACAATAGTGATCCTTGTACTCAGCTCATTATCATCCGAAGTTGTAACTATATTTTTCTTATATTGAAGTTGGTGATCGGTAGTTGCCATCACCCGAGGTTTTTTATGCCGGAGATCATACATTGATCAAGGGCTTTTTCCTCGTATAAATCATTGTGTCTTTGCATCTTTATCACTGAAGTGATCCTTTACTTTCATAATTAACCAAGCATCATACCCCGTTTACATAAAGTTTGGTTACATTATCCTTGTGTGATTTTTGACCAAAACAGCTGATTTCAGTAGTGATATTCAAAATGAAGTAGACCTAGAAGTGCAACAACTAGGAGAGAACTTAGAATCTTGGACATTATATACTGATGGTGCATCTAATGTAAGGGGTGTAGGTTTAGGTATACTACTAAAATCGCCACAGGGGGACATAATACCCCAGGCTGTTAGATGTGAATTCCCTGCTGCTAACAATGAGGCAGAATATGAAGCTTTAATTGCAGGATTAGAATTGGCTAAGAATATGAATATCAAGAATTTGCAAGTATATGTTGATTCCTTGTTAATTACTAATCATTTTAATAGATCCTATGCAGTCAAGGGTGAGAAACTAATTGAATACCTCGGTATTCTTAAAAAATTAGCAGGATATTTCGATATTTTTTGTGACAACTCGGACTTTAGACCTACTTCGTGCATGTTATGATTATGAGCTTTGATTTAAATAAATGATATGTCATTATGTGCTACGTGTATTGTGTATTATATGTGTTTGTTATTGATAAAAATTGAATCGCACAACACACAACTCCCACAACCGATCGCACAACATACACGGCCCAAGGGCAGCCCGATCGAATGGGCCGGCCCACTCCCTCTATGCGCAAATAACCTTAGGGACTTGGTTAGTTTTCTCATTTGTTACCAAAACCCTAGCACACCTAGCTCTCTTTTTCTCTCCCTCTCATTCGCGAAGCAAGGGCGGCCAAGAACCTTGGGACTATTATCGTTCGGATCAAATTATCTCGATCGGTTAGTGTTTAATCGTTCTGTTTAATTGAATGATTTCTGAATTGCATGTTTAATTGATTAGGGATATGTTTGATTTAAGCTTTGTTGGATCGGCCGGACGTGATTGTTGTTAGAACCGGATAATTAATTGCATGATCGTAATGATGTTGTTGATATTCTTGTTAAATCGGATACGGTAATCAATTCGGGAGATATCCGGCCGAACATGTTTGTCGATCGGTCGGACTTAATTGTTAATCGATCGGATATTGTTAGGGTTATAAATCGGATATACTTGTGTAATTGGATGGTTAACTTGATTAATTGGTTTGCGAATAAGTTAGATTGTTGATAATTCGGATATGCTCGATTAGGGTTCTTGATAAACATGTGAATTATGTTGGTTTGATCTTGATGGTGTTAGCTAAATTGTTGGAATTGTGTTAATTGATAAAACAATAAGTATGGAAACCATTAGTGGTAACCGATTGCATGAATTCCGACCGCACAACTGAACTGATCGCACAAGGTATGCTATTTCACACGAGTTCCAATCCGGTCGGGCTGTTAAACCGTACGGATTAGCAACCGCACGGATTGTTAATCCGGACGAACAGACCTATCACACGAATTCCAATCCGGACGAACTGTTAATCCGGACGGATTGTAATCCGGACGAATTGTCCATCCGCATGAACTAAATTGCTGGTCCGCACGAATTGTTAAACCACATCCGGACCAACTGGCAATCCGCACGAACTGTCACCCGGATGAAAGGCCACTCGCACGGATTTCCAATCCGGATGGACCAGTGGCCATCCGCACGAAGTGTCACCCGCACGGAATGCCCATCCGGACGGATGGGTTACCACTCGCACGATTGATTAGTTTTGTTTGGGCCATGATTTGTATGCTTGCAACTTGTTTACTCTGTGTAACCCTACGTGCTATACGTGAATCGAACCTGACTTGAATAAATGCATGATAGGACGTGATTGACCATTACTTGCTACCTGTTCACTTGTGTATCTGCCGAGCAAACCAAGGTGAGTTCACACAGCCAAGGCATGGGATTCCCGGGTTGGGAATTGGGTTGGATATGATGAATACGGATTGATTACTCGTACTTACGCATATACCAGACTATAGACCATCGTCCTCAGGTTAGTAAGGACACGTTGCGTAAAGCCTACGCAACCCAGATTATTTGCCATATGTCTCCCGGGTCGGGAGGACACGTTACGTAAAGCCTACGTAACCCAATACCATTCACTGGCTTCCAGTTCGGAAGGCCACGCTGCGTAAAGCCTACGTAGCCCCACGCGTACCACTGTCCTCGGGGAAGGGCACGTCACGTAAAGCCTACGTGACCCTGTACGTTTTCCTGTTCTCGGTAAAGAAGAACACATGGTCGAAAGTTAGTCTAGTAAGTACCGTTAATGAGAAGCCCTCATTAACCAGGATGAACATGGGAAGCCCCCACTAGCTACACTTATGCATTACGTTATGAACTTACTTTCTGTGAACTCGCTCAACTAGTTTGTTGATTATTTGCTGCATGCCTTGCAGGACCTTAGGTATACTTGGAGCTTGCACCAGAGGAGAAGCGGGTCGTTGTGGACAAGAACTCGTGAATGCTTATTAAACACTTTTACATTCACACATTGATACTTATGTTTTGGGTTTTACATTTAATGCTTCCGCTACTTAAACAGTGTTTGGTTTTGAACACCAGTTATGTCCTTGATTATTATTTAATGCTATGTTTGATATAATTGGTGGCTTGATCCTGGTCAGTCACGCTCCCAAGCGGTGAT
The DNA here is from genome assembly GCF_002127325.2 of Helianthus annuus. Lineage (NCBI taxonomy): Eukaryota > Viridiplantae > Streptophyta > Magnoliopsida > Asterales > Asteraceae > Helianthus > Helianthus annuus. The sequence continues at coordinate 115,820,381 of NC_035443.2, forward strand.
ACTCCGCAGGTGGATTTTGGGGGTGTGACAGATTGGTATCAGAGCCATTGGTTATAGAGAACTTGGTTTTAATATGGGAAAACGTTTTTATTAAAACCGGACTATAACCAGTACAGTGCTCTCAACGATCCACAACGACGCTTCGCTCCACGTGCAAGACTCGACATCTTAGGTAATAAGGTTTATGTTATTGCCTGTTTGCTAGAATTGCTTAGAACTTTGCTCGCACTACGCTTAGATACACATGCTTTGATTACATGAGAACGCCTATATGCCTATACTTTTCTGTCATCGCCCTATTCGCGAACCATTCTTACCTACGCTACCTTTTTACAATGAAGATCATGTCTGGACGAGTTAACATGACACAAGCCCAGCTAGAGGCTCTCATTGCTACGGCAGTTGCAGCCGCTCAAGCGGGTCAACCCGCTCAGCAACAACCTGTGTGTACCTTCAAGAATTTCATGGACTGTCGTCCAAACACCTTCAGCGGCACGGAAGGAGCAGTGGGACTTCTCCACTGGTTCGAGAAGCTAGAATCAGTCTTTGAAATGTGCGAGTGCCCTGAGGCTCGCAAGGTCAAGTTTGCCACCGGCACTTTGGAAGGGATAGCATTGACTTGGTGGAACGCCCAAGTCCAGATCTTAGGGTTGGCAGCTGCTAACGCCACCCCATGGAACGACTTTAAGGAACTCATCAAGCGTGAGTATTGCACGCGGGAAGACATACACAAGCTGGAAGACGAGCTTTATAACTTGAAAATGGTTGGATCGGAAATCGAAGCGTATACCAAACGGTCCAATGAGCTGGCCGTTCTGTGTCCTACTATGGTGGACCCTCCATACAAGCGCATTGAGTTGTATCTCAAGGGATTGGCGCCAGAGATTCAGAGCCACGTGACGTCGGCTAACCTCGAAAACATCCAAGAAATCCAGCGTCTTGCTCACCGTATCACCGATCAGGCAGTTGATCAGAATAAACTGCCCAAGCGTGTTAATGCTACTGCTAATGTCACCACCTCAGTTACTCCTGCTACATCTGGTGACAGTAAAAGAAAATGGGATGGGGATTCCAGCAAAGGTTCAGCATCTGTTCAGCCACAAGCTCAGCAGCAGAAGATCGATCACTATCAGAGTCCCAGTCAGCAATCCTCTAGTGGTCACAGACAGAGGAGATATCAGGGTAGTCAACCCAGGTGCCACAACTGCAATAGGCATCACCATGGCCCGTGTAACAAGGGTCGTTGCCAAAGGTGTCTTAAGATGGGTCACGAGGCTAAAGACTGTAGGAGCCCTCGTCCTGCAAATCAGAATCAGCAGCCTCAGCAACCAGCTCCACAGAACCAGCAACAGCAGCAGCCACAGCGTGGAAACCGGGGATGTTTCCAGTGTGGGGCTGAAGGTCACTTCAAACGCGATTGCCCCCAGTTGAACCAGAACCGCAACAACAATAACAACCAGGGCAACGGCAATAATAACGGCGGGAACAACAACAACAACGGCAATGAAGCTCGTGGTCGTGCTTTTGTGCTAGGTCGAGGCGATGCAGTGAACGATCCCAACGTTGTTATGGGTAAGTTTCTCCTCGACAATATTTACGTTACTGTTTTATTTGATTCGGGTGCGGATACAAGCTACATGTCTGTGAAAATGTGTCAACTGCTAAAACGTGCACCAACACTTTTACCCACCAAACACGTAGTAGAGTTAGCTAACGGTAAAAGTCTAGAAGCCACGCACGTAGTTCAGGGTTGTAATCTTATCCTAGCTGGTCAAGCTTTCTCTATCGATCTTATTCCCATAGTTTTGGGTAGCTTCGACGTCGTGATTGGGATGGATTGGTTATCCCAACACCAGGCAGAGATCTTATGCAGTGAAAAGATCATTCGTATTCCTCGTTCGGGTCAGGAACCTCTCGAAGTTCAAGGCGACAAGAGTGGTGCAGTGGTAGGCATCATCTCTTTCTTGAAAGCGCAGAAATGTTTACGAAAAGGGCACACTGCCATTCTGGCACTCGTTACAGACGCTTCAGCAAAGGAAAGGAAACTGGAAGATATACCAGTTGTACGTGACTATCCTCAGGTGTTTCCTGAAGACTTACCTGGATTACCGCCTCACCGTCAGGTCGAATTTCAGATCGAGCTCGCTCCAGGAGCAGCACCCATAGCACGCGCACCATATCGTCTAGCTCCATCGGAATTGGAGGAACTGCAAGAACTCTTGGAAAAGGGTTTCATTCGTCCAAGCTCTTCGCCTTGGGGAGCTCCAGTACTTTTCGTGAAGAAGAAAGACGGTACGTTCAGGATGTGTATAGACTACAGGGAACTGAACAAGGTGACAGTGAAGAACCGTTATCCTCTTCCGCGCATCGACGACTTATTCGACCAGTTGCAAGGGTCGTGCTACTATTCGAAGATAGACTTAAGGTCGGGGTATCATCAGCTGAGAGTCCGGGATGAGGACATCTCCAAGACAGCTTTCAGAACTCGTTACGGTCACTACGAGTTTCTCGTCATGCCATTCGGGTTGACGAACGCGCCTGCGGTGTTTATGGATCTTATGAACAGGGTGTGCAAACCCTATCTTGACAAGTTCGTCATAGTATTCATCGACGACATCCTGATTTACTCCAAGAGTCAGGAGGAACACGAGCAGCATCTTCGTCTTATTTTGGAACTCCTTCGGAAGGAACAGCTGTACGCCAAGCTTTCTAAATGCGACTTCTGGCTTCGTGAAGTCCACTTCTTAGGCCACGTAGTGAACAAGGATGGGATCCATGTCGATCCATCCAAGGTAGATTCGATCAGAAACTGGCCTGCACCGCGTACACCGACAGAAATACGACAATTCTTGGGTCTGGCAGGTTACTACAGACGGTTTATCAAGGATTTCTCGAAGATTGCCCAGCCGCTTACGTTACTAACACAGAAGGGTGTCACCTACCGTTGGGGCAACACGCAGGAAACTGCTTTTCAGTATCTAAAGGATAGGCTTTGCAGTGCACCTATTCTTTCATTGCCAGAGGGCACAGATGACTTCGTAGTATATTGTGACGCGTCAATACAAGGACTGGGATGCGTATTGATGCAGCGGGATAAAGTGATTGCCTACGCCTCTCGTCAGCTAAAGGTTCATGAACGGAACTACACGACGCACGATTTAGAGCTGGGAGCTGTTGTTTTCGCGCTTAAGATATGGCGACACTACCTGTACGGTACCAAGTGCACGATTTACACCGATCACAGGAGTCTCGAGCATATCCTTAAGCAGAAGGACTTGAATATGCGTCAACGACGATGGGTCGAGTTACTTAACGATTACGAATGCGCTATCAAGTATCACCCAGGCAAGCCAATGTTGTGGCTGATGCCCTTAGTCGAAAAGACACATTACCACGGCGCGTGCGAGCGCTACAGCTTACAATTCAGTCTAGCCTTCCCGCTCAGATACGAGCTGCTCAGACAGAAGCACTGAAGCCTGAAAATGTCAAGGCTGAAGCCTTACGCGGCTCACGACAACAAATGGAACAGAAGGCAGACGGCGCCTACTATGTAACGGGCCGGATTTGGGTCCCTCTTTATGGCGGTCTACGCGAACTTGTAATGGATGAAGCTCACAAGTCTCGCTACTCAGTACATCCCGGGGCGGATAAGATGTATCACGACATCAAGACCACATACTGGTGGCCTAGTATGAAGGCCCACATCGCCACCTATGTCGGCAAATGTTTGACCTGTGCGAGGGTCAAGGTCGAATATCAGAAACCAGCTGGTCTACTACAGCAGCCCAGGATACCACAGTGGAAATGGGAAGAAATTTCCATGGATTTTGTTACGGGCTTACCAAGATCGCAACGTGGAAACGATACTATATGGGTGATCGTAGATCGACTCACCAAGTCTGCACACTTCCTACCTATCAAGGAAACGGATAAGTTCTCCACTCTCGCAGACACCTATCTTAAGGAAGTTGTTTCAAGGCACGGGGTGCCCATCTCCATCATTTCGGATCGCGATGCACGATTCACGTCAGAGCTATGGCAAGCGATGCACAAATCATTCGGCTCACAGTTAGACATGAGCACGGCTTATCACCCCCAGACGGACGGGCAGTCTGAGCGAACGATCCAGACGCTCGAAGACATGCTTAGAGCATGCGTCATTGATTTCGGCAACGGCTGGGAAAAGCATCTCCCTTTGGTGGAGTTCTCTTACAATAATAGTTATCACACCAGCATTCAAGCCGCTCCATTCGAGGCATTGTACGGGCGTAAATGCCGGTCACCTCTCTGTTGGGCAGAGGTGGGAGATAGTCAGATCACGGGTCCAGAGATTGTTGTGGACGCCACGGAGAAGATTGCACAGATACGACAACGCATGGCGGCAGCACGCGACCGTCAGAAAGCCTACGCGGACAAGCGTAGAAAGCCATTGGAATTTGAGGTCGGGGACCGGGTCTTATTGAAAGTCTCACCCTGGAAGGGTGTGGTTCGTTTTGGCAAACGGGGCAAACTAAATCCGCGGTATGTCGGACCCTTTGAAATCATAGAAAAGATTGGCAAGGTAGCCTACAAGTTGAATTTACCAGCTGAACTCGGGGCAGTTCACAATGTCTTTCATGTAACAAACTTAAAGAAGTGCTTATCAGATGAAAACCTCATCATTCCTTTTAAGGAACTCACTATCGACGAACGGTTGCAGTTCGTCGAGGAACCAGTTGAAATCACGGACCGGGATGTGAAGGTCCTCAAACACAAGAGAATCCCTCTTGTTCGAGTTCGTTGGAACTCCAAACGTGGCCCAGAGTACACCTGGGAACGCGAAGACAGGATGACAGAAAAGTACCCCCAGTTATTCGGGAACAAGGCAACCACTACTGAGGCTGAAGCTACTACTTCGGAATTTCGGGACGAAATTCCAGATCAACGGGGGGAGGATGTGACACCCCAGGAAAATCAGTGAACGAAACAGTTTATCTAGCTTCCTCAGTGAGTGCATACCAAATTTCGGGACGAAATTTCCAATTAGTTGGGGATAATGTGACAACTCGGACTTTAGACCTACTTCGTGCATGTTATGATTATGAGCTTTGATTTAAATAAATGATATGTCATTATGTGCTACGTGTATTGTGTATTATATGTGTTTGTTATTGATAAAAATTGAATCGCACAACACACAACTCCCACAACCGATCGCACAACATACACGGCCCAAGGGCAGCCCGATCGAATGGGCCGGCCCACTCCCTCTATGCGCAAATAACCTTAGGGACTTGGTTAGTTTTCTCATTTGTTACCAAAACCCTAGCACACCTAGCTCTCTTTTTCTCTCCCTCTCATTCGCGAAGCAAGGGCGGCCAAGAACCTTGGGACTATTATCGTTCGGATCAAATTATCTCGATCGGTTAGTGTTTAATCGTTCTGTTTAATTGAATGATTTCTGAATTGCATGTTTAATTGATTAGGGATATGTTTGATTTAAGCTTTGTTGGATCGGCCGGACGTGATTGTTGTTAGAACCGGATAATTAATTGCATGATCGTAATGATGTTGTTGATATTCTTGTTAAATCGGATACGGTAATCAATTCGGGAGATATCCGGCCGAACATGTTTGTCGATCGGTCGGACTTAATTGTTAATCGATCGGATATTGTTAGGGTTATAAATCGGATATACTTGTGTAATTGGATGGTTAACTTGATTAATTGGTTTGCGAATAAGTTAGATTGTTGATAATTCGGATATGCTCGATTAGGGTTCTTGATAAACATGTGAATTATGTTGGTTTGATCTTGATGGTGTTAGCTAAATTGTTGGAATTGTGTTAATTGATAAAACAATAAGTATGGAAACCATTAGTGGTAACCGATTGCATGAATTCCGACCGCACAACTGAACTGATCGCACAAGGTATGCTATTTCACACGAGTTCCAATCCGGTCGGGCTGTTAAACCGTACGGATTAGCAACCGCACGGATTGTTAATCCGGACGAACAGACCTATCACACGAATTCCAATCCGGACGAACTGTTAATCCGGACGGATTGTAATCCGGACGAATTGTCCATCCGCATGAACTAAATTGCTGGTCCGCACGAATTGTTAAACCACATCCGGACCAACTGGCAATCCGCACGAACTGTCACCCGGATGAAAGGCCACTCGCACGGATTTCCAATCCGGATGGACCAGTGGCCATCCGCACGAAGTGTCACCCGCACGGAATGCCCATCCGGACGGATGGGTTACCACTCGCACGATTGATTAGTTTTGTTTGGGCCATGATTTGTATGCTTGCAACTTGTTTACTCTGTGTAACCCTACGTGCTATACGTGAATCGAACCTGACTTGAATAAATGCATGATAGGACGTGATTGACCATTACTTGCTACCTGTTCACTTGTGTATCTGCCGAGCAAACCAAGGTGAGTTCACACAGCCAAGGCATGGGATTCCCGGGTTGGGAATTGGGTTGGATATGATGAATACGGATTGATTACTCGTACTTACGCATATACCAGACTATAGACCATCGTCCTCAGGTTAGTAAGGACACGTTGCGTAAAGCCTACGCAACCCAGATTATTTGCCATATGTCTCCCGGGTCGGGAGGACACGTTACGTAAAGCCTACGTAACCCAATACCATTCACTGGCTTCTAGTTCGGAAGGCCACGCTGCGTAAAGCCTACGTAGCCCCACGCGTACCACTGTCCTCGGGGAAGGGCACGTCACGTAAAGCCTACGTGACCCTGTACGTTTTCCTGTTCTCGGTAAAGAAGAACACATGGTCGGAAGTTAGTCTAGTAAGTACCGTTAATGAGAAGCCCTCATTAACCAGGATGAACATGGGAAGCCCCCACTAGCTACACTTATGCATTACGTTATGAACTTACTTTCTGTGAACTCGCTCAACTAGTTTGTTGATTATTTGCTGCATGCCTTGCAGGACCTTAGGTATACTTGGAGCTTGCACCAGAGGAGAAGCGGGTCGTTGTGGACAAGAACTCGTGAATGCTTATTAAACACTTTTACATTCACACATTGATACTTATGTTTTGGGTTTTACATTTAATGCTTCCGCTACTTAAACAGTGTTTGGTTTTGAACACCAGTTATGTCCTTGATTATTATTTAATGCTATGTTTGATATAATTGGTGGCTTGATCCTGGTCAGTCACGCTCCCAAGCGGTGATACTCCGCAGGTGGATTTTGGGGGTGTGACATTTTTACACTTGAACAGGTACCAAGAGAGGATAACGCCGAAGCAGACGCATTGGCAAACTTGGGGTCATCAATCAGGATACCAGAAGGGACCCCGATACCGATATTTCATATCCTGTATCCTGCAACGGATCCTCAGCATTAGGAAGTAGCAAGTATTCAAAATCCTGGAGTGGTATATCCTGAAGGGGATCCTAAATCCTGGACGACTCCAATTATGAGATATCTCAAGGAATGACATATCCCCGAAGATGAAAATCCTAAGGCGTTTAGGATGAAGGTATCACGATTCACTATTATAAATAATATTTTATATAAGAAATATCTTGCAGGACCATACTTGAGATGCTTGGAGGATCCTGAAGCCAAAGAAGTACTTCGGGATATACATGAAGGGGATTGTGGTAACCATACTGGGGGCAGGTCATTATTTTCGAAAGTATTAAGGACAGGATATTATTGGCCAACAATGAGAAAAGATGCCGCAGAGTATGCTCGAAGATGTGATGCGTGCCAAAGACATAGTAACATATTATATCAGCCCGCTGAACCGTTATATCCTATTGTTTCCCCTTGGCCATTTATGAAGTGGGGGATGGATATAGTAGGAAAATTACCAAAGGCCCCGGGAGGAAAAGTCTTTATGCTAGCAATGACGGATTATTTCTCTAAGTGGGTTGAAGCTGAAGCCTTTGTCCAAGTTAAAGACCAAGAAGTAGTATCCTTCATAAAAAGGAATATCCTGACTAGGTTTGGGGTACCAGTTGAAATCATCTGTGATAATGGGTCCCAGTTTATAAGCAAGAGGACCACTAATTTCTGCAAGAGTTGGGGGATCAAAATGATAACATCCGCTCCAGTACACCCTCAAGCGAATGGGCAGGCAGAATCCTCAAACAAGATAATTGTCAACAATTTGAAAAAGAGACTTGGGGCTAAGAAGGGAAGATGGGCAGAAGAATAACCATTTGTCCTATGGGCTGACAGGACAACTGTGAAGAATGCTACTGGGCAAACTCCATTTTCCTTAGTATTTGGAGCAGAGGCAGTAATCCCGACAGAAATGACAATGCCCACTGTAAGATCTACCCTAAGTGATCCTGAGCAGAATCCTGAAGCCTTGTGTCAAGATTTAGACACTATAGATGAAAAAAGAGATGCGGCAAGGCTAAGGATGGCAGCATATCAACAGAGAATATCCAGGGCATATAACAAGAACATTAGGACCAGAAGGTTTAAGGTTGGAGATTGGGTGCTAAGAAAGGCTTTTTAGAATACTACTAATCCTGCCGATGGCAAGCTAGCCCCAAAATGGGAAGGACCATACGAGGTTGAATTAGAAGCAGGAAAAGGAGCATACAGACTCAAGAATATGGAGGGGGATATGCTACCGAGGTCCTGGAATGCTATACACCTCAAGCTCTATTTCAAGTGAGTTTAGAATTTAATTTCTAACTCAGGATGGTATGAATTCTACCTTTTTTTAATATGTTTGGTTTAATTTATTCTTTGTAACCCAATACTGACTTAAGCATCGGAGGGGTGTTAGCCAAGCTAACACCTACCTTAGTTTACAATTGTTTTGCAAGATATGTTTCAGGATGTAGCTTCAGGATATGTGCTCAGGATAACTCGAAAGATTAGAGGATTGGCCCCCTCTCTCACGTTTAAGGGTTACTGATCCCTTCACGGGTTTAATGGTATTCACCTTTCTTCCGAATTGGGTTTAAACACCCCGCCTGGAGCGCAAGTTATTCAGGGATAGTTCAAGGTGGCGGGACCAGTCCATGTAAAAGTGGCTGACAATTTCGTTACTGTTGGCTATATCCTGAATCCTAAAGGTATATGAGGATTGATCACCCTCTCTCACGAAAGGGTATTTTCATACTCTCTAAGGTTTAAAGGTTTTCACCTTTCTAAGTCTTGGAGTTTATACACTCCCGCCTGTAGCGCATGAAAATTTGGGATTTTCCCCAGGATACAAGGGATTTATCTCCAGTACATCCTTGGGTTTTGCCCTTAGGACATAAAAAATTGTCTAGACAATGGAAACTAACATTCGGAAGATTTCTAAAGTATTTGAAGGCATTGTACACAGGGGACATTCCCATTAAGGTGGTGGTGCAAAAGCTAAAAAGCTGGGATTTGGAACTAATGCACTAAATACCTTGCACTGGGGACATCTTTATGGGAAGAATTGCAAAGGGACTGAAGTTTGGTAATAGGTTTATACCCTATTTCTGGTATGATCTTTCCTTTGTGAACATCGTTTAAGTTTTTAATGACGTTATGTTTTATAAAAAGGACAAGTATCCTGATATATTCTCAATGTCTTTTTCAGAATATTTGATTAGGGTGTTTGAAACTAATGATAGTTTGGAACTGGTCGTTTATCTAAAACTTTCTACAAAATTGAAGGGATGTTTGTAACTTCTATCTAATAAAAAGTTTTACAGTATATTGCTGAGGATACTGATCAGGATATATTATAAGATAACAGTATGAAATTTTTGCAAAGCTAAAATTTATACTTAGAAATATAAAGAGATGAAATTATTCTTTGATAACCGAAGGTTTCATCCTGAAACCCAGGACCCATCCACCTTCGGCTATCGAATTGTTTAGGTACGAAAACGTAAATTTTTCTTAGAAACATAAAATTGTTCGAATAATTCAAAGGAAATAAGTTCTAGGGGGTAGCGCCTTCTTGGTCCATTGTGGTTTCAGCGGCATTCATCTTGGGATCGGCCTCAGCATCCTTCTCAACATCGGTTGCTTTTTTGGCCGCTTTGGAAGACTCGTCGACATTTGATTTGGAAAAGGTGCCGCCGAGGTTCTTTAGCTTGGTCTCCCAAGCACCAACATCCCAGGAAGGACAGTCGAAGCCTAATGTTTTGGCTTCATGAGCCATCTTCAACCTGGCTTGAAGGAGAGAAATGACAACGGAACTTTTGAGGCTCTCCCGGTAGCTAACCATATCCCTCTCGTACTGCACATGGGCGGCTTCTAGATCGGCCTGGGCTTGAAGAGTGGCTTGGTTGAGAGCAGCTTGGTGTTCTTGGGTCATAGCTTTGTATTTCTCCTCGTAATGACGAGATTTGGCGGCCGCAATCATACCTTGGTCGGAGATCGTGGCTTCTGCTTCCTTTAATTTAGATTCAAGTGTCTTGTTAAGCTTGCAGGATTCTTGATATAGGTTAACCAAACGCTCGAGACCCTACAAAGGTAAAAGGATAGGTATTAATACTGATAAACCTTGGATAATAGTGTAAATCGCAGGATACGATATGAGGATACTGACTTGATTAAGAAAATAGGTCATAAACCCGCTAGCTTCAATGAACCCGTGCTTCTCGTAAGGAAATGTGTCAGAAATGACGGGGGAATCAGGTTCTTTCCTTTTGCGGGAGCTTGAACTCCGGGGTTTGGTGGCCGGTGAAGGTTTAGGTATGACGATGGCTTTGGAGCTGCTGGGTTTGGATGTAGCTGTGGTTTTGGGGTTAGGCTCTTTCTTGACCTGGATCTGATCAGAATAGCTGTCCAATTTGTCAAGATCAAAAACTTCAGGGATCTTAGCTGGCGCTGCATAAAAGGGAAAAGTCTTAATCTTTATTTTTATCATTGTGACTAATTATTCTGAAAGAAATTCTTACCAGACATCTCGGATGATGAGTATTGGCTAGAACTCGGGACGTGTGTGGTGAAAGTTCTATCTATTGTAGGTAACCGGTAAATGGTATTGATTCTCTCTTCTGAGTCAGCGCTAGGGGGAGCAACTTCCTTAAAGTTCACTGCATAAAGATCAAAAAGAAGGGTATTAATAGAAGACAGCAGTTAAATGGTCTATGAGGATACTTATGATCCTACCGGTGGTTAACCACTCCACCGGAAGGTTGGCACCCTCGGCAATGGAATCTCGTTTGACAAAGAAAAATTTGCGTTGCCATCCGTCTTCATTTTTGGTGGCTTTGAGAATCAAGGGTTTGCTGGAAGTCGAGAAAAGCAAGAATCGGCTAGAGCCGTGGGATCGGAGACGATAAGCGATAGGCAAGTCCTCGATGCGAAGGTCGGAACAGTGGAGATTTTTGATTTGATTAAGTACAATCAGTACTCTCCAAACCATGGGCATGGTTTAGGCAAAGGAGATGCCGGTGGTTCGAAAGAATTGCATCATGAATTCAGGAAAAGGGTACCGAAGACCTAGTGAAAAGGGATATGCCTAAAAACAAATCCATTCGGTAGAAGAGACATCCGATCGGACTGAACGATCGAATGGTCTGAAGACTGTGCTGTCGGGAAAAGCGCCGGAAGCTCTTAAAGCTGCGATGTCCGCATTGTCAAAAGCGCAGACCTCCTTTTCGGGGTTTTTAAGGAGATTCTGCTGAGTGAAGATCTCGGTATCCATTGCAAGCGAAATGAAGTAAATTGACAGGAAGAAAATTTGAAATGAAGCAATTACCTAAAGGTTCTGTTGGAGATATCTGCTTTTCAAACAAGAAGAGAGAAGATATAGGGGCATCGTAAATCTCCATTGAGTAAAAAACGCATTGGAAGTTACGATGTGATCTTGACCGTCGCTTCGTTTTGAATGCCATGAGTTATGGGATAAGATTTTCAAAATATATCCGTTGGATTGGTACACCAACAGATATATTTGGGGACAATTGTTATGGGTCATTTTCTAAGCATACATATCCTGACCAATATCATGCCTTTGTTTGTTCACTTGTGACCAGGATGCTGGAAGAGGATATTGCTGACATCTTGGGTAATATCCTGAGATTTATTTATTAACCACGTGCAGGTTGGAGGTTAAGGCTTACTAACGGTCGAAAGGACTTCTTCTCCTCAAGACTCGGACGAATCTATTGAAGAAGAGACGTTGAGCCCGAAAGACCAGGTCTACAACGTTTAATGAAGGAATATCCGGTGAATCCCGCAAGTTTAGGATAGTTTGTTGGTTTATCTTTACTATAAATAGATGTGGCGGATCAGTTTAAGGCACACACTCTTTCACCAACACTTCCGTACGCTCTTACTCTCTAGTTCACAGCAATCACCACACTTGTATCCAAATCATATTGTAACACTTAGTTGATCCGCACCACATCCTACACTGTATCCTGATATTTGAAGCAATAGAAGAACAAGGCAGCTGCGATTGTCAGCTCCCGAGGTTTTATGCCGGCGATCTAGATTGATCAAGGGCTTTCCTCGTACATCTCGTGTCATTTACTTTACTTTCTGCTCATTGTTTGATCATCGATACAGCTCGATATCCTGAGCCGTATCCCGAATACTGATTTTATAAGCAACTTAACAAGCACATTTTCAACAACACTTTCTAGCACACTACCTCACTTAACTAATTTGATCACTAAATTGCTTAGGTAATTTTTGACCAAAATAAGAGGTATGTGTAGGATCGCGTGTTGACCCAAACGAGTCAATCGGAAGAGCTCTAATCCGTTTCAGATGCGGAAAATAAGAAACGAACTTGAAAAACAGCTTGATATACTTAATTCTGCCTTGTATTGATGATTTTACACTATTTACAGTTAAGCGGCACTTCGGCAGCAGTTTGGTACTGGAAACCAGAGAGTCATTCCTGATTTCTCTCGAAGAGAACTATATATAGTGGAGGGGTTTCGCTCCTAATGACATTGTGTCATTTCAGGCGAAATCACTACTTTGTGATTTCGCTCCGAATGACATAATGTCATTATGAGCGAAATCAGCACTAGAAGCGAAATCAACATTTACACAACCTAAACTTGACATTTTCTCGTACAATGTGCCCTGATCTAACATTCTAAGACTAAGACTCGATACAAGACGAAGTCGACAGATGTATGCACTAACAGACTCCCCCTCAGATGTTGACGAGTCTGACGTGTCGAGTCTTCGCATCTTCAGTCTTGATTAGTCTTCGGGCTTCCAGAAACTCTATCTATCTCTTCCATCTTCAAATTCTTTCTCTGACAAATTCCCCCTCAAAACATGCTGGGATCGAAGACTGGCTTTTACATGATCAGGATCAGAACCTGTCAGAACCTGGCTATCTACTCTCAATCAGATTCTTAGGCATTGGAACCTGACACTCATCCAGCTCAGGTCATCCTGCACATCCTCTACCCAAAACATAAGATTCATAAAAATAAGATATTAACAGATTTAAAATTGTGTGCACCAACACTGACTCCCTTACTTTCAAAATACAATCAGTAAAACTGTGATCATTCTTAAAATCATTTTTACAATAAATTTCTTTTCTCTAAAAAACTTTTCAATCAAAATCTCCCAAACCTGTTAGTCATGTTCAGCACTCAGAATTTTGAAAATCAGCTCTTCAATATCAGTTATCTAAAATCTTTTTGGATTTTTCAAAATTTTTGCTAAAACACACTGAAAATCTTTTTGGAATTTTGTGAAATAACAGAAAGGAAATGCAGTAAAGAGATATTTACATACAATATTTTTTGTGAGTTTGTGTAAGAGGATCATATCAGTATATGAGACAAATCACCAACACTGTTAAGCTTTAAACATTTTAAGTTCTAAACGATTCACTTAGATTGTCAGTATACTGATCCACTTAAATTTTCACACAAAGTTCAACTGTTTCGAGATACAAAATTAGTGTTTTAGAGACTTAAACTTATTCGCATGTCCCACCTCAGAATATACTCCCGTATCCAGATCCCAATATTCAGTCTTACAGGTGAGTATACCTAGATGATATCTGTAAGGGGTTAGGTGCGAAACCCGTGAGAGCTCAGGTCAGAACTTCCGTTCAGCAGAGAGATGACGGCTCGACTTTTGGTGGGTCCCCTTTAGAGGATCTTTTTACAACAGCAATGACTATCAATTTTATTGTTTCATCGATTTGCTGAGGGCGGCGCTTTTTCAAGCATTTACGGAAAGTATTATCCGGGGACTAGGTCAATATTTCCATACAGCAGAAGTCCCGGGATAATACCCCACATATCACTAAGCATAAAGACCTAGTATCTCAGAATAAGGAACCTTTCAAGCACGATTTCGGGGGTTACCCATATATCCGAGAGATGTTACCCACGAATTAAGAAAGTCTGAAATTTAGGTTTATATCTCGTCACAATCTATTAAACGTGCAAAAACCTACTGACACATCATCAGTGAGATCGTTTATCACTATATAACTTTCCAATTCTTTAGCATGCCGTGATCGTCCACTAATGTACTATCATTTCCTCTTTTATACAACAAAACTCATTTTTGATTTTATCATGTTTTTGGCTTTTTCAAATTTTCTAATGTTTTTGGATTTTCAGTGAAATTTTTACTCCCCCTAAAATGCAAACACATTTAAAAGAAAATTTGAAAACAAATTGTACAAACAAATTGACAACTGATATTAAATCACTTCAAATCGCCATCCACTCGGCATAAACAATCAGAACTCACCCTCACAACAAACTATTTTCCCATTGTGATTTCAAAACACTTAAGTTTGTTTTAATCAGATGGTTTTTCCGAAAAATTAGTTTTGTTGATTTTCAAACCACTTGTAGGTTAGGGGATAAACTCATCATTTCTTCTCCAAAATATCACTTGTAAGTATGGTCCAGTCAAGTTCAACTTAATGACCTTGATTAACCACTATTCAATGAAAACCTCTTTCAACCACTTACAGGTTCACTCACCTCCATAATCACTTGTAAATCAAAATATAACAATTTAAAAATATCACCTGTAGATTTACCAAACAAACATTTCAAGAATGATGCCGATTCCTGCTCCACTCTTACCAACCTGGGAGCTCCGGCATAGTCAGGTGTTTACTCAAACATAATGTCCACCCAAGCCTGACCAGCCTTGGGTGATTTTGGAACACATCTGTCCCACCAACATTTTGATTTATAAAACTCTTTGGCACCTTTTACCTTCCTATCTACCATCTTCCCAAAAATATGTTTGACTTTCCCATTGAAAACCTTCTCAACATCAAATTCTCCCTTATCAGCGAAGAATTGATTTGAGATCTCTACCTTTCCCACTTTCTTCATCAGATTTTCCTTTGTCAATTTAGGAAAATCTCATCGTTCACTTCCGGAACGGAACTCACAATCTTTTTCTCAACCAATGACTCCTCTGATTTTATGGAATCAGATTCATTGTCAGAATTACCCTCAGATTTAACCACCCACTTTTGTTTACTCAAATCACCTCTTCTTTTGTAAAACCTTTTTGAACTTTCTCCTTCCTCAGAAGTATAATTTTCAAACTTTTTAACATTTTTCACAGGTTGTTCTTTCTTATCAATACAAGTCTTTCTCAAAGCATAGTTAGAAGAAACTTCCTATTTTTGGTAGTTTGTTTTGGGGCAATTCCAAGCTATGTGTCCAACTTCCTGGCATTTGAAACAGGTTCTTCTGTCAACTCTTTGAGCAAACTTTCTCACATTCTTCTTCACTTCAGCCAGAAACTCTCGATTTGACTGTTTCCAGAAAGGTTTCTTCTGTTCATCCTCTGAACTTCCTCCTGAAACAAATTTTATTTTTGGTTTATAAGTTTTATGTTTTTTATAATTTTCTGATGAAATGAAACCAAGACCTTTCTTTTTGAGATTACCATTATAGTTTGATTTCTTTTGGAAATTATAACCACAACCGTAACCCATTTTCTTGTTTATTCTTTGTTGAATCCTTGAAGTGTAAGGTTTAGGTTTTTTAGAAAGATTTAAATCTTTTATTTAAGAAATATTAATTTCTGTTAATTTGAAAACATTTTGATCATTTCAGTTTTACACTTCTTATTGGAAATTCCTCATCAGAATATAATTTGTCTGAATCATTCATCGTATATGCTACTTTGACTGATCCGTCATTTAAATTAGATTTTGATAACATGAATTCTTTATTGTAAACCCTCTTAACCGGTGAACTCGAACTCTTCTCAGACGAACTCGAAATATCTGACTTAGACTCCGACTTTGTGTTGGTGCACTTACGTCTGTCGACTACGTCTTACATCGAGTCTTAAAGTTGGACAGATCAGACATGACACGAAATCCTAGAAACACTAGATTGTAATAGGTTCGCTTATGTTTACATACCTAGGTTCGCTCATGTGTCAGTCTAGATCAGGTTCGCTTATATGGCTTTGATGAGATCCGCTCTTGTGTCATGATGTAGGTCCGCTTATACGTGCATGTACGTATAAGCGAACCCTGTTAGTCTATATATAGGGGTCTCTCGAGCGAACCAAACACATAGTTTACGGTGTTTTTCTTCCGACAAATTCTGAGTGGGTTCGCTCAAAATTACAAGATAGATTCGCTTTTAGTAACCGTTTTTTAGTAGGTTCACTCCAAAACTACCTGCTAGATCCGATTCAAGTGAGAGGTCCGCTTGAACAAACAGCTTCGCTCAAGAGATCCGCTCATCTGGTCTGTTCATTGATCTGTTCATCTGGTTCGCTCATTGGTCAACATATCTGGTCCGCTTATTGTGACAGTGATAGTTTCGCTTTTACGACACTTGGTTGGTTCGCTTTTCTGGACAGTTGGTGGTTCGCTTATTTGAACAGTTTGTATAAGTTTGAAAGTTTTTGTGAACATTGGATAATTGAGCAATGGACACTGAATTCTATAATGCTTTTGCAACCCCGATTTCAATGACTCAAAGTGCTTTGATTGAAAATGAAACCGGAACGTCTCAGAAACCGCCTAAACTCATGGATATTGATGATTATAACGTGTGGTCTGAACGTTTTGGAAATTGGGTCGAGGCTTATCATCTTGATGCGTGGGAACGAACACACTGAGGAACAATATGTTAGGCCCACAAAAAACAACGTTGCAAATGGTGCTCCGTTAACACTTAGAGAGATGAGTACTAAAGATAAAAAGAAATATCGAGATGAGAAATTGATGGTGAGTCTGCTTCAGCAAGCGATAAAAGAAGATATCTTGATATTGCTTCAACATGATGGAACTGCGTATTCAATTTGGACAGAATTAGAAGCAAAGTTTAAGGGAAGTGATGATATGCTCAAGAATAAGATGTCTCTCATGAAGAAAGAATTTGACTTATTTCGGGGATTGAAAAATGAAACTACCAAGCAGATAATTGATAGATATTGTAACTTGGTGAGAAACATGTCAAAACTTGGAGTTAAGAAAGATACTGATGAATTGATTGAAAAACTTGCAGATGCGCTTCCACATGAAACATGGGGAACATTCTTGATGATGCTGAAATCTAACAGAAAAGACTATTGTTAGTGCACGGAATGTCTGTTGACTATTCTTAGGTCAAGATATGTCAACATAGGGTCTGGAATGTCAAAATTAGGTTTTACGTTGATAGTTTCGCTTTTATGTACATGTTTATAGTAGGTCCGCTCGTAGGGTCTTGAATAGGTTCGCTTATAGTGTCAACAGGTAAGGTTCGCTTATGTGACATTGTAGTAGGTCCGTTCATATGGCAGTCCATATGAGCGAACCACTCACTCCTATATATACCTGTTCACTTGTGTTCATTAGAGCGGACTGAGATCATTGCTTGTGGAACGAAACACTGTCAAATTATAATCAGAAAGCAATAAAAGAGAAGAAATTAGAAAGGAATAGTTGTTGTAACTTCACATATACTGATTCCGCCTTTATACGTGAAGATGAACTGTCTCGGCTGACTTTTCAGGGTCAAACAACGGTCCAACAAGTGGTATCAGAGCTCAGGACGAGGACTTCATACTACTACAGCTTGATTCTACCGAATTCTCTGATTTCTACTCACTTTCTTTCATACTTTTCGATTTGAAGTAGTTCCTACGGTTGAAATTGTCTGAAAATGGAATATAACGTGTAAAACATACTAATAACAAACCCTAGAAAGTTTCAGGTTAAAATTTGGACTAAAAATGGTTAAAACAGGGTAAAAACTTCGATTCGCTTTTTCGAACAAGAGATTCGCTTTTCTGGACAACAATCGAATAGGTTCGCTTGAAATAACCAATCAGGTTCGCTCATTCAAACATTTTCTCTGGTAGATTCGCTCGAACGGACACATAGAGGTCCGCTCGAACATACAATTTCTGGTTTGCTTTTAAGAACAGCTTGTGGTTCGCTCGAACGGACTTATCTGGTTCGCTTATTTGTTCAAGAGATAGAATCGCTCATCCGGTCCGCTTATTCGGACAAACTCCGGTTCGCTTATTTGATCATTACAGGTCCGCTTATTTGGACATTACTTGATTCGATTGAGTGGTTCGCTTATCTGTACATTACAGATTCGCTTATCTTTCATTCACAGATAGATCCGCTTTTGTGTCACTGTTTTTCAAAAACTTCGAAAATTTTTCTAAGTGTTGGTTGAATTTTCAGGTAATTCACAAACATAAGTTCATGGCGAATAACGATGAACCTATTCCGTGGAAAGATGATCGTACTGAAGAGCAGAAGTGTCACACCCCGACCACGTAGAACATACAAAACGTGGCGGAAACGTCGGGGAGTGTTGGGACAGAATCATTGTTTCATAACACATGGAAATTTAAATATTATTTTATTGATTAAATGAACTCGTTGTTCTATCACAATCACATAAGTACAACTATGGTCTTCCAAGTTTTAAAGTTGCTAAGGCACGAGTCCATCCTAAATGTAGCATGTATCAACAATCATCTCAAGACAGCACCTGAAACATGTGTAAAAATAGGTACGTCAGCATAAAAATGCCTGTGAGATACATTGGTTTTGTGAAAACGGAATTCATGACTTATGTTTGAGAAAATGTTTAGTAACAGTCAGTCATGAACCTTGTAATTTGCTTTGTCTTGTAAATCGTTTGAAAAACGATAAGATCAGATGATATGTATAAATAAGAGAATAACGTATGGTTAAACGAATAACCATGAAAAATGAGTTTATATAAGTTAAGTTGTTTGAAAAACAATGTTTTGGATAAAACGTTTATGGTATATATAAAATATACTTTGGTTTTAAGAAAGTTGAATGAGTAATATATTAAAATATATTTTCAGTTCCAATATTGTTAACCCAAATGTGCTAAATAACGCAACGGTATGTAATGCAATGAAAACACTTATATATAAGAAGTACCAGCGGCGTATCTACCATGTTTTCATCACATTACACTCGTTCCGTTATCTAAACACTAACCAAAACCAAATCGTTTGATAGATAGTATATTAAATATACTTTAGTTGTTCAAAATAATCGTTTTTAGTAGTATATTACAAGTATACCTTGGATTTATAAATAACACATTTAAACTATGTTTTAGTTTTGTAAGTAATATATCAGAATATGCTTTGGATGTGATAAATAACATATTAAACTATGTCTTGGTTTGTAAATAACATATCAAAATATGCTTTGGATGATTACAAAATATATGTTGGTTCTGTACAATACCACACATGAGAGTATATCAAACTATACTTTTTGGGAGTATATCAAAATATACTTTAAAGGTGCGATTTAAGAATTCATTCAGACCTGGTGCATCAAACTACACCTTTGAGACTATAAGGATACCACAAAGGAAATCCCTATTTGGATGGAGAAACAAATTGGTTTCAGACATTCCATGACAACAGGAATGGGGTGTCTAGTCCTATAGCGCTATATCATACTACCAATCGGTCTGGTGAACAAAATAAGTACTATTCCAACAATTACTTTTGTAATCTTTGAGAAATCAGTGTTTAAACCATAGATAGTCATTTAGTTTGTCAAAAGATAAATACTAACATGCATAATCAATTATACTTTGAAATCATGAAAATAACAGATAGGTACACATGCTTCACCCCATAACAATTTGGAAAACAGTAAAAGAGGGGTTCAATGTACTCACCTGGTATGTTAAGCCTATGTCACTATTCTGGAGTATTCGTTGGATTAAACTGGTTATTTTTACGCATCAGAGCGCGTATAACCCTCCAGAGAGCGATTTAAAACTTAAAATCGAACAAGAGTTGATATGTGCAAACGATACACATATTTGTACAAGTCCAAGGTATGAGATACAATATTTCATTGTTTTGGAATCTGTTTGATGGTTGCAGTGACACAGGTGTCACAGTCTCCCCTACTTTAGGAAATTTCGTCCCGAAATTTAATTCTAGAGGAAACTTGTGAAGACAGCTGTGACGGTTTCGCCTTCTAATAGATCCCTTGAACCCTTAAGTAAAACTCGGGGCCATGTTAGGACTCTTAGCGAATTTGTTAACCCTCAAGCAAATTCCTAGTAATAATAAAACATGGAATTTTGAACTACGAACAGAAGGATGTTTCTTATGAAGACTTATCATAGGAAACTTGGTGTGTGATTGAGATCAGAATTGGGGAAGCGTGGGAACAAATGACATTGGTCGAGGTCCGAGACTTCTCCCGTATCATTATTCTTGTCACTAGGTCTTAACGCAAGATGAAGCTTCATGTGGCTCCTGTGCACTGAATTCCATAATTATGTAGGCCTCCATAATTACGTAATTCCTTGCACAGTCCACACCGTCCATTTCATAATGCGTAGGAAATACTACTTGAATAAACATGAAGCGATTCGACTAGATCAACTCATGATCTTCTTAACTAGACCGTCGTACGATCTCTTTAAATAGACCACTTAAGGGATCATTTTTAGTTATACCATCACATGATATTTCTAATCAGATCTTCAAAATCAATTTGTTTAAGCAGACCATTCAAGAGGTCCAATTATAGAATAATACTTTATAACCAGAGGGACTTAACTACAATGTTGAAATCCATTAGGGGTTTAAGATAGTATCTTTGGATATCCTATTATGAATCTCTCGTATGAGATATGAAAGATTCTATGAGGATTTGGATGGATCATATACAACCACCAAACATGTAAGAAAGCACATAAGCACAAATTTGGTTAACCTGATTCTTTATTTTGTTATCCTTAGGTATGGATATTAAGGCACACTAGGAATCCAATCTATGGATTTCATTTGGCACTTTAACGATTTATAAAGATCTATCTATAAAGATAGAGGGATTCTCAATAAGAGTTTGACTTTGTTTCTTAAAAGAAACGAGAGTTTAAGGTTCTTGGGGAGATCACAAGTGATCATAATATGACAGAACCATACGAGTAGTTTGTCTTTGGGTTGACATCATAAAGTTGCATCAAGCATTCACACAAACGCATAAATTTTGCAGAAATAAAAACAACAAATCTTTATTTATGTAACAACGGAATTGTCTTGAAGTGTCAAAAGATAGCAACTAAGGAAATACAAAACACTAATTGTTCACTGCTGCATCATTGTTCATGTTTGCCTCATTGATGTTGAACACTCGTCCACGCGCTGGAGGTATGTTAACAAGCCTTGGGCAATTGTTCCTGTAGTGGGTAAGGTCACCACAATTATAACATGACCCTGGAGGGAACCGTGCTTGAACAGCAGCAGGGTTTGCAGCAGCTTGATTTGCATAACGACAAACATTGATCAAATGTCCCAACCGCCCACAGTGGGTACATTTGTGACACTGCTCTTGCTCTAGATGATGACGGTTGCATTTGTTGCACAACGGTGCGGTACCAACATAGTTTTGTCTTTTACGAGGTTGTGTTGGCTGGTTTGGTGCAACTTGTTTGTCTTGAGCAGTTACAACGTAGCTTTGAGAGGCTTTGCGCTTTTTCTTCTAAGGTGTTCTTGGACACCTCAGCACTTTCTTCCTTTGGTTCCACATGAGCAGTCTTGTCAGATGGTCTTAAGTCGCCCTTCCGAAACAGCTTGCGCTTCCTGATTTGGGATTCAGTCAGAGTGGCAGCCAATTCAATGGCTTGTCTGACAGTAGTAGGGTTGCTGCCAGTAACGATGTCCTGAACTACGTCAGGAAGCCCATCAATGTATTTCTCAATCGCCTTATCCAAAGGCGTAACCATAGTATGGCATAACAAGCTCAATTCCTCATAGCAATCAGTATAGGCTCGATGTTCCCCACTGTCTTGCTTTAAATCATCAAATTCCCTTTCTAGAGCCCTAAGCTCATGACGAGGACAGAACTCCTTCATCATAAGAGCCTTAAGCTCGGCCCAAGTCTCTGCTAATGCAACCTCTGCACCGCGGTCTCTCATAACCCCGTTCCACCACGTAAGAGCCCTCTTCTGAAACACACTCGAAGAAAACTCGACCTTGCGATTTTCAGGACACTGAACGTGACGGAAAGTATTCTCAATGCTCTCGAACCATTGAAGAAGACCAGTTGCTCCCTCAGAACCATTAAACTTGAGCGGTTTAGCCGAGTTAAAAATCTTGAAATTGCATGGAGCATTGTTGTTGTTGATGGCTTGAGTTATTTGAGCATAAAGAATTGGGAAGGCAGCAGCCATTTGTTGCGCGATGATTTCCGCCAGTTCGGCATTCGCCATCTGATTGTCGCGTCGAGGAGGCATTCTAAAAGGGGAAACATGAGAGGAAACGAGTGAGAGAATTAGACGAAAAGAATGAGATGAAACAAATCTGATGAAAGCATGGATAGTGGTCATTTGTTTGTTACTACAAAGTAACAAACGACCTCGGTGATTAATCAAAGCAAATAGGCCAAAAATAATGTATCGCGAAGACATGCTCGCCTATAAGTGGACACTCACCCCAAGAGTTCCCAGGTAAGAGTGACTGGTCCGATTATGTGGATTTGTACGAACACTCTAGCCTTAGACAGAAAACTCAGGGTACAGGCATCCACCCTTCCAGTTTGCATGTGTTCACATTATTTAGACCAACTTTGACGGGATTTTGAAAATTCAAAGGGGTTCAAAACCCTATAACAGAGGGTTCAAAACCTAGAAATCAATCATCCTAGAACAGATGATTAGTTTTCAAAGCGGTTTTGAAATTTATGTTCTTGTTGGGGTCGTCGCCTAAGGATAGGTGACAATATTGTTTTATGACTAAACGCAAGTAAACTCGCGTTAGGGTCCTAGGAAGGTTATAGACTAGGTCAAAGCATTACTAATAACCTAATTCCCTATAACCATGAGCTCTGATACCAACTTTTCTGTCACACCCCGACCACGTAGAACATACAAAACGTGGCGGAAACGTCGGGGAGTGTTGGGACAGAATCATTGTTTCATAACACATGGAAATTTAAATATTATTTTATTGATTAAATGAACTCGTTGTTCTATCACAATCACATAAGTACAACTATGATCTTCCAAGTTTTAAAGTTGCTAAGGCACGAGTCCATCCTAAATGTAGCATGTACCAACAATCATCTCAAGACAGCACCTGAAACATGTGTAAAAATAGGTACGTCAGCATAAAAATGCCTGTGAGATACATTGGTTTTGTGAAAACGGAATTCATGACTTATGTTTGAGAAAATGTTTAGTAACAGTCAGTCATGAACCTTGTAATTTGCTTTGTCTTGTAAATCGTTTGAAAAACGATAAGATCAGATGATATGTATAAATAAGAGAATAATGTATGGTTAAACGAATAACCATGAAAAATGAGTTTATATAAGTTAAGTTGTTTGAAAAACAATGTTTTGGATAAA
The DNA here is from genome assembly GCF_002127325.2 of Helianthus annuus. NCBI lineage: Eukaryota > Viridiplantae > Streptophyta > Magnoliopsida > Asterales > Asteraceae > Helianthus > Helianthus annuus. The sequence continues at coordinate 115,844,164 of NC_035443.2, forward strand.
ACGTTTATGGTATATATAAAATATACTTTGGTTTTAAGAAAGTTGAATGAGTAATATATTAAAATATATTTTCAGTTCCAATATTGTTAACCCAAATGTGCTAAATAACGCAACGGTATGTAATGCAATGAAAACACTTATATATAAGAAGTACCAGCGGCGTATCTACCATGTTTTCATCACATTACACTCGTTCCGTTATCTAAACACTAACCAAAACCAAATTGTTTGATAGATAGTATATTAAATATACTTTAGTTGTTCAAAATAATCGTTTTCAGTAGTATATTACAAGTATACCTTGGATTTATAAATAACACATTTAAACTATGTTTTAGTTTTGTAAGTAATATATCAGAATATGCTTTGGATGTGATAAATAACATATTAAACTATGTCTTGGTTTGTAAATAACATATCAAAATATGCTTTGGATGATTACAAAATATATGTTGGTTCTGTACAATACCACACATGAGAGTATATCAAACTATACTTTTTGGGAGTATATCAAAATATACTTTAAAGGTGCGATTTAAGAATTCATTCAGACCTGGTGCATCAAACTACACCTTTGAGACTATAAGGATACCACAAAGGAAATCCCTATTTGGATGGAGAAACAAATTGGTTTCAGACATTCCATGACAACAGGAATGGGGTGTCTAGTCCTATAGCGCTATATCATACTACCAATCGGTCTGGTGAACAAAATAAGTACTATTCCAACAATTACTTTTGTAATCTTTGAGAAATCAGTGTTTAAACCATAGATAGTCATTTAGTTTGTCAAAAGATAAATACTAACATGCATAATCAATTATACTTTGAAATCATGAAAATAACAGATAGGTACACATGCTTCACCCCATAACAATTTGGAAAACAGTAAAAGAGGGGTTCAATGTACTCACCTGAGATTGCTTTGGAGTTCTTGTATAATAACCAGATAATGCTAAAGATCACGGGATATCAAACGGCACCTAATAGGTAGCTATGTTAATATACCGGACCAAATCGGAAGGATCGGATAGTACGCGGGTTCGTAAACCAAACGAGTATGGAGACTCGTGTAGTATGGTTTAACAAAGCCTACATACTAAAATGAAACTTAACCTAAGTGCTTACGGTCCATCACGACCCGTTTAGGTAGCTTATGCTACCTTACGCGTCGTTCGCGTAGAATGCGTTCGAAACGCCTAACATCGCGACCACTAGGTATAACCTCGGAAGGTTATAGCTATGGTCACCTAATATGTTTGGTCGGATCCTAAGGATCGACCAAATGGGTCGGGTTCGAAAGTATAAGCGATGGTTTAGATCGCTTACCTTACGACCCTATATAAGCACTATACTAAACGTGACGAGCTAAGCATGTTAGAACATGCTTATCTAAGTTTAGAAAACAGGTTTGACATCAAAACAAACGGCTTTGATGCCCACGAGTAGTTTGGTTACAAAATATGCAAGAATGCACATTTTGGCCGAAACTACGACTCGTCACTGAGCCTAGATAACGTGGTGATCAGTAGGTATGGTCACCATGGACCATAACCATCGTGATCACACTCACGTTATGAAGTTCCATGAACTTCGCATCGACCATGAGCTGGTCAATGCAGAAAGTCAACAAAACGTTGACTTTCGGACTCGAAAAGCGAATAAAAGAGCGAAAGAAGACTTACGGAGGGTCCCCGAGTGCTAATCAAGATCAAATAGCTCAGGTATGAAACAATGGTTTCAACTTAGAGCTTTAGATCTGATTCTTGTGGGTTTTTACACAAATGGGGGGGGGTATTTATAGGAAAAATGGAACCGTTAGGATCGTTTTATCGAATATCGTGCCTTGATCTCGTGCGTACATGTGTCCAATGGTTAAATTCACTGAACTTGGCCCTTGGCCCTTCATTGGGTGAAAAGGCATCGCCTCTTGATCGAACGAAAGGCCAGATTTTGCATTAAATGCAAAATCTTTCTGTCAGACATCCTCACGCGGCCCGCGTGAAAGTGTGTGCAGGTCTTACGCGGGTCGCCTGGCCCCGTCTGATCTGCACCACTTGCAGAATTTACATATTTGGCCCCTGTTGCGTTTTTAAGCTATTTCCAGCCCTTTTAAGACCTGTAAAGCCATCTTTAAGGCCCCAAAATGATGCCTAAACATTGTGGACATGAAACATGCCCAAAAATGTTTCGGATGTTGGCTCGTTTGGCCGTACGATCGCGATGTTCGCTTAATTACGACGGAATGCGCATAAGCGCGAAAGACGATCCAAATGACGCGACGAATGGATTTTTCTCATGCCAAACACTAAGGCATAATATAAGGATGCTTACATAAATTTTTGGATGTCCGGATGTATTCAGAACGTAAGTTATGCGCAAAAGTACAAACTTGTGCACTTTTTGACACTTTTAGTCCCTGAATGATCCAAAAGTTTGTTTTAGCATACCAAACACCTCAAAGCTTATTTCTAAGTTATGTAAAGGTTATTTAAGGTATGTTAAGCCTATGTCACTATTCCGGAGTATTTGTTGGATTAAACTGTTTATTTTTACGCATCAGAGCGCGTATAACCCTCCAGAGAGCGATTTAAAACTTAAAATCGAACAAGAGTTGATATGTGCAAACGATACACATATTTGTACAAGTCCAAGGTATGAGATACAATATTTCATTGTTTTGGAATCTGTTTGATGGTTGCAGTGACACAGGTGTCACAAGAAGTATTGTTATCGGAAAATGCTTGCCGAATACAAAATTCTTAGAATTTCTCGTATCTTTCTGGAAGCAAGAAGAGCGGGAAGATGGGATCCAAACAGGGAGTGCTATGTCGATGAGTATGGAAATATTGCGATTGATGACAGCACGCTTGATATGGAAGCCATCATCAAGGAATACAAAGAAGATAATGAATATTGGCAACATAAATGGTGGGGAACTCCAACTGAGAAAATGATAGAAGAAGAGAAAGAGAGAAAGGAGAAAGAAGAAAAAGAGAGAAAAGAAGAGGAAGAGAAAAGGATGAAAGGAAAATGCTTGGAATGCGAAAAATCAGAAGCAAACAGTGTGAAACTCTTGAAGGATGTGGAGAGTTTGACATTGGAAAACAATACTCTGAAGATCAAGAAGAAGGATGATAATGAACGGATTTTGGAGTTATGCTTGAACTATGAAAAGCTAAAATCTGAGAATGATAAACTGTTGAATGATTTAAACAGTTTGACATCAGAAAACAAAACTTTGAAAGAAAATGAAAAAGTTTTTGAAAACAAAAGAATATCTTCAGAAGATGAAGATTTTTGGATAAAATTGGAAAACAAAAATCTAAAAGAGAATGAAACATGATTTCAAGAACAGGTAAAAGTCTTGGAAAATGAAAAATCTGTTCTTGAAAATCTTAAAACTGAAAATGAAAATTCTATCAAGTTCTACCTTGAAAGAATCTCTCAGCTTGAAAAAGAAGCTGAGAATTCAAGAAACAAGATTGATGAACTTGAAAAGAAATTGAAAGGTTTTGTGACTGCATCAGATAGTTTGAATTTTCCCTGTCCAAAACCGATCAATTCTGTTCCAATAAGTGACAATGTCACAAATTTTGACAAGGTCAAAATTGAAGATTGTGATGACAAATCTGATGATGAAAAAGAAAAAGAAGAAAAAAGAAAAACATTTTTGAAATTAAATGAAATGTTTAAAAATACTGTTTTACATTCTACTGAGAAAGGTGAATGCTCAACGCAAAAACCTGTAAAGAAGAGTGTGGAACAGAAACAAAAAGATAAAAAAAATCGAAAAATTTTCAAAAAGAAAATAAAAGCTCATCAGATCAATCATCCAATCACAATAAAAAATCACAAAAATGTAAAAATCAAAACTCAAAAATAGTTGGTAATAAGTGGTGCAGGTTTGACCACAGTGCTCAAATGCCAAATCAAGGATACAAGAAGAGAAATGACTACCACAAGGCAACTCAATGCTATGATTTAAGTGTGTGGTATGAAATGGTGTATGATATGAAAGAGAGAAGAGGTATGATAACAGAGTGTGTTATTCTTGTGGCTATCAAGGACACATTGCTATTAACTGCCAAAGTCAGAGATTTGAAACGAGAAGGTGTTATGAATGTCATATCAGAGGACATATTGCCAGAGATTGCCCGAGGAGATCGATGGGAAGATCGAGGGCTGAATCTCAGAAATTGGCAAAGAAACCAGTCAGTGTCAAGCCCAAAGGACAGAAAGTTCAAGAACCAAAAGTTCAAGAACAGAAAGTTCAAGAAAAGAAAGTAAAGCTTTCACAAGGGCAGAAAGACAGACTGCGAAAGAAGAGGAAGAAGGCGAGAGAGTATCTCGAGAGGATTTTGTCCCCGGGTTCATCTGTTGGTAAGAATAAGGGTACTGATGAATCGCTTCACTCGACAACAAAGTCAAGTAAACCAAATTCATCAGATGCAAATCTGAGGACAAAAGAGGAGATAAAGAAGAAGGTAAAATTTGGTGGCAATGACTCTGTTTCTTCGAAAACAAAGGAGCCACATGTCGGCGATGAATCTGACTCATCAAAGTCAGACAAGCCACATTCAGGCAATGATTCTGGTTCGTCAAAACCAGAAGAGCCAAGTTTTGAGGTAAAATTGTCAAAAACACCCAAGGCTGGTCAGGCTTGGGTGAATTTGTTTAAATGAAAATCCTGACTTGCTGGAGTTCCCAGGTTGGTAAGCGTGGAACATGAATCGGCACATTTCCTGAGAAATTCACAGGTTGGTAACTGTGATATTTCGTATTACAAAAGACTAATCAAGGACATTAAGTTGTACTTGATTTATCTTTTCGACAAGTGATTAAAGGAAAACAATGTGATGAAAGAACCCTGAATTTGTGAAATGACACACAAAACTAATTTTCTGGAAAAACCATTTTGATTAAAACAAACTTAAGTGTTTCGAAATCTAAATGGGAAAATAGTTTGTTGTCAGGGGGAGTTCTGATTGTTTATGCCAAATGAATGGCGATTTGAAGCGATTCAATATCATGTTGTCATTTTATTTGTACAGTTTTCAAATTTTCCTTGAAAATCAAAATTGAAACATATTTTGATTTTAGGGGGAGAAAAATTTTAAAAAAAAATTAGAAAATTTGAAAATGCCAAAAACATTGAAAAATTAAAAATGAGTTTTGGTGCAAATAGGGGAAATGATAGTACATCAGCTAGACTGGCATAATACGCTAAAGATTTGTAATGTATAAATGCAATTAAAGATTTGGGATATAAACATAAATTTGGGATAGTACATCAGCTAGACTGGCATAATACGCTAAAGATTTGGGATATAAACATAAATTTCACTTGCATCTACGTGGGGAACATCTCCAGGATATATAGGTAACCCCTGAAATCCTGTTTGAAGGGTCCCATATTCTGAGATACTAGGTCTTTATACTCAGTGATATCTGGGGTATTATTCCGGGACTTCTGCTGTATGGAAGTACTGACCTAGTCCCCGGATAATACTTTCTGCAAAAAGCTTTGAAATACAAGCTCGCCCTCAGCAATTTGATTAAACAATAAAATTGATAATCTTTGCTGTTGTAACAAAAGATCCTCTAAAGGGGACACACCGAAAAGTCGAAGCCGTCATCTCTCTGTGTATACGGAAGTATCGACCTGAGCTCTCACGGCCCTCGCACATAACCCCTTAACAGATATCAACTGTGGTATACTCACCTGTAAGACTGAATACTGGGGTCTAGATACGGGAGTATATACTGAGGTGGGACACATGTAGATGTTTAAGTTCTAAAACACTAAATTTGTATCCCGAACAGGTTGAACATTTTGTGAGAATTTAAGTGGATCAATATATCGTCAATCAACGCGAACTGTTTAAAAGCTTAAAATGAAATAACAGCTTAACGGTGCTAGTGTCTAGTCGATAGTTGATATGATCCTCTTACACAAACTCACAAAAATATTATATGTATATACTTGTTTACTGCATTTCATTCAAAAACAAAAATCCAAAAAGATTTTCGGAGTGTTTTAGCATAAAATTTTGAAAATTCAAAAAGATTTTCGACCAACTGATATTGAAGAGCTGATATTCAAAATTCGAGTGCTAAACATGATGAACAGGATTGGGAAATTTTGTTGAAAATTCTTTGAATGTCATATATAAATAGTTTGAAAGATTGTGAGGTTAGTTAATCAAGGTCATTCATTTGAATTTGATGTAACTAATATGATTGTTGAAAATGATGTCTACCAGTAAGTTTATAAAATTCAATTGTTATAAATTTGTGAAACTTATGTTGAGGTAGAGAATGTACAGGTTAAACAGGTTTGGACTTCATTATTCCCAACGGAGGCTAACTGTCAAAGTTTGAACCAGATATCTCAGATCCCAGCATACTGAGAGGGGGAGTCTGTGAAAGGGGGAGTCTGGATCAACAGCTAAAGGGAAGTCTGAAGTTAGAGCTAGGTGTTAATTTTGGAACCTGTGAAGAAAGATTGAATGATGTGAAGACAGAGAGTTGGATAAAAGACCAAGACCGAAGACTCAGGAGCTAAAGAATGCTGAAGACTACGTCAACATCCAAGGAGGAGTCTGTTAGTTCACGGAATGTCTGTTGACATCGTTTACATCAAGTCTTAGGTCAAGATAGGTCAACATAGGGTCTGGAATGTCAAAATTAGGTTTTATGTTGATAGGTTCGCTTTTATGTACATGTTTATAGTAGGTCCGCTCGTAGGGTCTTGAATAGGTTCGCTTATAATGTCAACAGGTATGGTTCGATTATGTCACATTGTAGTAGGTCCGCTCATATGGCAGTCCATATGAGCGAACCACTCACTCCTATATATACCTGTTCACTTGTGTTCATTAGAGCGGACCGAGGTCATTGCTTGTGGAACGAAACTCTGTCAAATTGTAATCAGAAAGCAATAAAAGAGAAGAAATTAGAAAGGAATAGTTGTTGTAACTTCACATATACTGATTCCGCCTTTATACGTGAAGATGAACTGTCTCGGCTGACTTTTCAGGGTCAAACAACGGTCCAACCACTACAAGGCTATGACATTGGGAGATTTCATCAAGCATCTGGAAGCTCAAGAGATGGAGCAGAGAAAGATTCCCAGGATGAAGAATTATCATGGAGAACAGGATATCAGTTTGTACTACAAGAGTGGTGCTACTGGATCGACAAATTATTCTCCAAAGATCGAAACTGCTTTTAGTGTTAAAGATTCTCCTGAAAAGAAGTCATCCCAAGGATCAAGCAGCACAAGATTTTCATCTTTTGATCCTAACATAGCTGTAACAAAGAATGGAAGAAAACTTCAGTGCAACATTGTTCTTAGTATTGAAAATGATGAAGATTACACTGAAGAGATAGCTAAAAATCAAATGTCTTTGTTGGGAATGGTTCTTGAGTCTTATAGTTTGTGGCCGGAAAGATTGGTAATCCAATGCTCACGAAAGAGGATTACGATCAAATAGATGCTGAGGAAATGGAATTGATGGACATTAAATGGTGTATGGCTTGCGTGCTGAGATGAGCTGAAAAGTTTAAACAAATTACGGGAAGAGATGATTTCCGTGATGCAAATGTTTCAACTTTAGGCTTTGATAAATCTAAAGTTACGTGTTTTCGTTGTAGGGAAAAGGATCATTTCAAGAGGGAGTGCAAAAATCGTGAAGCTACTGAGTCCAAAATCCTTTTGGTAACAACGATTATCACAAAAAGGCGATTTATCATCAAGTCACACCACCAGCACAGCATCAGGCACAAACTGCTCATGGGAGAGATGTGATTGACAATTCAAAAAGAGCATGCCTAAGCAAATATGAAACTTTTCATGGGATAAATATATTCCAACAAACAGCAAAGTATGCTTGGCAGAACAAGATGATGAGAAATTGGCTGAAGGTTTTTGTTAGGATGATTTTTGCCCAGATAAAGATCTCATGGCCAAAGAAATGTCCAAAAATACTGTAAATGCTTTCTTTGCTAATGCTTATGATTTGAAATGTGCAGAACGAAACAAGAAAGTCATGGAAGCTGCTGAAGCAAGACGAAGAAAGCTTGAAGAAGAGGAAGAAGAGGAAGAGAGATTAAAAGCTGAAGCTAAAGCTGAGAAAAAGAGAAGAACTGAATTCTTACAACCAAACAGGACAGTCAAAGAGGTTCCTGAATTTGAAGTAAAAGTTGATGCTGAACCAGTTGAAGTTCCAGAAAAATGCATGAACTGTGATTCTTTAATCAAGCAGAACAATGAATTGCTGCATAACATAAACAGATTGAAAGAATCATATGATACAATGAACAGAGAAATCAATAAGTATACTGATTCGAGTGGTGAACAAGCTGTGGCAATGAATACACTGAAGATTGCGTACCTGAGACAGCTTGATGATGCTAATTTTCATATTAAGAAGTGTGCAGATCTAGAGTTGGAGTTAGCAACACAAAAGATAGAAACTGAGAAAGTTAAAAAGTTATTAGAAAGCTACTCATGTTCTTCTTTTGTTGTTGATAGGATTTATCCAGTTGTGGAGAATTTGAAGACGTTTGAAGAAGTGAAGACGTCCGAAGAACAGAAATCTGTGACAAAAGACGAAGAAAATGTGCAGACTTCTGGTAAGAAATCAAGTGTGGTCTACAATAGATGTTCGCCCCCGGTCGAAAATGGATTTTTACCACGAAATCCAAATTCCGAAAGAGTCGATAAAGCAATCAATTTGCAATGGGAGTCTGGGCCATCAGATAACTTGCCATAAAATATTGATGTCACGTACACGTCATCAGACACTGATCATGAGTCAAAGTTGATAAAAAGTGTGGTCGATCAAGTGTTGGATAAAGATGACAGTGAGGAGTCAAATCTGGAGTCCAAACCAGAGTCAAAGTCTGTGTCTGATTCGTCAAAGCCGACAAATAAAAAGGACAAACGGGTTTATGATAAAGAGTTTTTACTTTCAAAATCTAATTTGAATGATGAATCGGTCAAAGTGGCATATACTTTGAAAGGTTCTGACAAATTATATTCTGATGAGAGTTTTCCAATAAGAAGTGTCAGATTTGATATGATTTAAAAGGTTTTCAAAATCACAGAAATTAATATTTCTGAAATAAAAGATTTAAATCTTAATGGAAAACCTAAACAGTACACTTCAAGAGATCAACAACGAATTAACAAGAAAATGGGTTACAATTGTGGTTACAGTTTCCAAAAGAAACCAAACCATAATCGTAATTTTAAAAAGAAAGGATTAGGTTTTGTTCCACCGAAAAACTATAAAAATGAAAAACTGTATAAACCAAAAACTGTGTTTGTTTCAGGAAAAACGTCAGAAGCTGAAAAAGAACAATCATTCAGAAAGTAGTCTAATCGGGAATTCCTTGCCAAGAAGCAAGAAGAACTGAAGAAGAATGAAATTCCGAAGAAGATTGAGAAGAGAACTTGTTTTCAGTGCAAGATTGCTGGTCATGTGGCAAAGGATTGTCCAAAGACATTCAAGCCAAAACAGGAAGTCTCTGGTAAAATGAAAGATAAAGTTGTTGAGAAGACTGAACTGTCAACCCTGATCGACAACACCTGATCGACAACTTTCTTAATTAACTCAGACTCATGATCAGTGTCAGACGCTGTGAATGTGACATCAATATTGTCTGGTAATTCATCAGTGATTTCAGACTTTAACTTGATGCTTAGAGCCTTGTCTACTCGTTCCTCATTTGGTTTCCTAGGGGAATAACTCTCAAAGATAGGAGGCGGACATCTGTTATACTTGACACTTGGTTTCTTACCAGTATCAGCATCTTCAGTCTTATCCTTCTTGAAAGCCTCAAGACCTGCAACAGTAGGATAAACACAATCAATCAAATAATCACAAGTAGTATAACTCAACAGTAATCGTTTAATCCTTTCACTCTCGATCTTCTCTAGTTCCAGCTCCTTCTTCAACTTAGCACAATCTTCAATATAATCATTGATCACGCTTTGCTTTGTCATTAAAGTTGCACTCATTTTGTCATTTGCTTTTTCAATTTCTGCATTTGTCCTTTTTAGACCATCAACTGTCCTGTTTAGAACATCATAGGACTCTTTTACATACTTTATATCAGACAATAAATCTTCTTTAATCTTTTCCAACTCAGCAATCTTTTTGTCTTTTGATTCACAAACTTTGCAAGATTCTGAACATTTCTCACAAGGCTTCGTAACTTCAACCACTTTTTCAACTATCTTTTCAACTTCGACAGTCTTTTCAACTTCAACAAGTTTCTCGACCTCAACAATCTTTTCTATTTCGACAACTTTTTCAACAACTTTCTCAACTTCCATAAGTTTCTCAACTTCGACGATTTTCTCTACCACTTTCTCCACTTCAACAATCTTTTCTGTTGCATTCTCATGAACTGCTTCTGTCTTCGCCTTTTCGTCAGCGAGTAACTTTGCTGCTTCTAACACTCTCTTCAAACGGGCAATCTTCTTCTGATTCAGCATCTCAACTTTATCTGCATAGAAAAATTAAAACTATCAGGATCAATGCTTTTTCTACATTTGTTAAGATATTCTTCCTCATCATCAGTATCAACATCACTTCCTAGATCCGGAAATATTGGAATTCTTTTCGGAAAATCTTCATTTTCACCCAAAATTCTTGTAACAAGAGCCACATCAGGTCTAGTCACACCCGGTATGTAATTGTCACAGCTGAATCCCTCTGCAACAAACTCATCACCTTGATCTACTATCCCAAAATATGCTTTTTTATTTGCTTCTTCGATCATTTTCCCATGAGCAGTTTTCTGTTCTTTTTGTTGAGGATGTTGATCGATTTGATGAAAGATTGATTTCTGATAATAATTGTTCTTATCTTGGCTCATAGTTGATTCTTGGTTTTTACACTCCCGTTTAAAATGACCTTTTCCTTTACATCGGATAACCTTTGACTTGTCAAAACCCAGTGGAGAGGTAGCCATTCCTCTAAACTCATCTCAGCCGGTAATTTGTTGAAATTTTTCAGCTCTCCTGCATGCACTAGCCAAACACCACTTCACATCCATCAACTCAAGCTCTTCTGCATCGATTTGGTCGTAATCTTCTTTCGTAAGCATCAGATTACTAATTCGTCCTGCAATCAGGCTTTCATACGACTCTAACATGGCTACAAGAGATGCCATGTGTTGCTTAGCCACTTCAGAAGAAAGATTTTGACCATTTTGGATGTTCGAAGTCACATTGCACTACAGATTTGTAGAATTTTGCTTCTGTGGGCTAGGTGTGTTGCTGTTTGGATCAAAGCTTGAGAATGATGAAGTGTATCCACCACTTTGAGTTGTAGTGCTAGCATTTGGACTTGCAGAACCATCAGCACTGAATGCAGTACTAGTCTTTGGACATTGACTGGGAGTGGCCTCTCGGTAGTACAAACTGACATCCTGTTTCGCATTTGGATTTGTCATGATAGCTGTCTTTTGAATATCCAGCTCCTGTTCTTCAATCTTCTGGATGAATTGTGCCAAATTCATGCTCTCGGATTTCCTCATGAGTTTCACAACCATCAAATATGTTCCCCACTTATGCTGTGGTAATGCCTCAGCTAGTTTGTCGACCCACTCATCGTCCTCTTTCTTGATGTCCAACCTTCCCATTTCTAATACCAGATGACAATATCTATCAATGGTCTGTTTTGTAGTTTCATGATCGAAAGCTGTAAACATATCGAATGATTTCTTCAATAATGCCTTTTTGTTTTTGATCATATCAGCACTCCCTCTAAATTTCTGAATCAAAGCCTCCCAAATTGATCTAGCGGTCCCATTATGTTGAAGAAAAATAAAGATATCTTCTTTAATCGTTGTTGAAGAATACTTATCATCATTTTCTCACTTGTAAACTGCAATTTATCATTCTCAGTATAATCACTAAAAGCCTTTTCAATACCCCGTTCATTCTTTGGTTTCTCATAATATTTCAACAACGAACACCATGCATTAAATTTGTATGCTTGAACCCAATTTTCAAATCGGTTTTTCCAACCCTGAAAATCCTCAATGTACATGAGTTTCGGTGGTTTCTGATGAGTTCCCGTCTCGTTCTCACTATACAATGTTTCAGCAGCAGTCACAGGTGCAACGGGCGTCGCGAATGCATTGTAGAATTCTTCAGCCATGATTCAATAACACGTTTTTCGATAACAGACTCTTTCGAGCGAAATAACAAGTTGGAGCGAAATCACAATTTTCTGTTTCGAGCGAAATCTGACTTTTGTTTGCCTGCAGCGAAATCAGAACAATGTCAGGAGCGAAATCACCAACTATCTCTGGAGCGAAATCAGTTTGTGACTAGGAGCGGAATCAGGCACAACTTTTTGGAGCGAAATCAAAAGTTTCAGGCGGGATCAAGCACTCTGGAGCGAAATCAGATAGTCATCTCGAGCGAAATCAGCCATTCTCGAGCAAAATCAGAATATGACTTTTTGAGCGAAATCACTTCACGAGTCCATTTTTGCTATTTTTAATCCGAATTTTGCAGTGAAACTTTCAAGGGTTTGTCTATGTCCAATTTTAAACAGTCTGTGAAAATTTGGTCCGATTTTAACCGTAAAATCTTCCTGAACAGATGAAACAAGGTGTAGAATACAGAAAAAGATGTTGTTTTGGCAAGAACTCCTCGTCCTGGGCTCACATACCACTTGTAGGATCGCGTGCTGACCCAAACGAGTCAATCGGAAGAGCTCTAATCCGTTTCAGATGCGGAAAATAAGAAACGAACTTGAAAAACAGCTTGATATACTTAATTCTGCCTTGTATTGATGATTTTACACTATTTACAGTTAAGCGGAACTTCGGCAGCAGTTCGGTATCGGAAACCAGAGAGTCATTCCTGATTTCGCTCGAAGAGAACTATATATAGTGGAGGGGTTTCGCTCCTAATTACATTATGTCATTTCGGGAGAAATCACTACTTTGTGATTTCGCTCCTAATGACATAATGTCATTATGAGCGAAATCAGCACTAGGAGCGAAATCAACATTTACACAACCTAAACTTGACATTTTCTCGTACAATGTGCCCTGATCTAACATTCTAAGACTAAGACTCGTTACAAGACGAAGTCGACAGATGTATGCACTAATAGTATGTAATAGTTGATAGTCAGACAGTGGTTAGGTTGTGTGTAAATACTGTAACTACCGTTGACTAACCCTGTTGAGTAATTTTCATTTTAACTTTTGTTGCTCATTAGTTCATATCAAATTTGTAAGTCTGCGCTAAATATTCCTTTGCTTCTTCTACAGCTAATTGCTGACAAATTTTGGAAACAATTCTATGGTAAAAATTACGAGTATGGGATGGCAACTATCTATGTTGGTGAAAGGTTTTGGAATGTGATGATGAAAGGATGGACTGATGGATGCAGATTTACTAATGGATGGTCAAAGTTGATTGAGGAAGTTCCCATACCAGTTGAATCTTGGTTGGTTTTCACCATGATTGCATCTAAAATGTTTGAGCTTTCCGTTTTCCATTCCGAGACTGGAACTGAGGTTTCCTTCAAGAAAGCTGATGTAGTTGTTTTGGATGATTCAGTTTATGGAGATGATGGGTTTGATTTATTGGCTGCGATATAAAATTTTGATGATAAAATACATTATTTGATAACATTATGGTGATAAGTAACTTTTATTATATTATGCTAATTGTGACATCTGTGCTTGTAATCATTGTAAACAATTCAGTTATCAATGAAATAAAGTTATTTGATTCCAATGTTTGTTTGTTTATGTTTGACGTTTTTCATGTTTTGACTTTTATTTAATTTCAAAGTCTATATCGCTTTCTTGAGAGTTATTCGCAAACTGATGCGTAAACGTAGGGTTAGTTGAGTTTGGTAGTGGGTAATTTAGGCTTAACATACCCTAAATAACCTTTACATAACCTAGAAATAAGTTTTGAAGGCTTTGGTATGGCAAAATCAAGTTTATTCGCTTACAGGGACTAAAATTGACAAACTGCGAAAGTATGCCAAATTGAACTGTAGCTAACATTCCGGAACATGATAATAAGTTAAACACACCCTAAATATCCTTTACATATCTTAGAAATAGGCTTTGAGGGGTTCGGTGTGCTAAAATAAACTTTATGCTCATTCAGGGACTAAAAGCGTCAAAAAGTGCATAAGTTTGCATTTTCGCGCATAATTTATGTTCTGAATACATCCGGACATCCAAAAATCTATGTAATCATTAAAATATTATGTTTTAGTGATTGGCTTGTGAAAAATCCATTCGTCGCGCAATTTGGATCGTTTTCGCGTCCGTTACGACTTCCGTCGTAATTTACCGAACAACGCGATCGTACGGCCAAACGAACCGACATCCGACATATTTTTGAGTATGTTTCATGTTCCCTATACTTTAGCATCCTCATGAAGCTTAAAAATGGGTTTGACGGGTGTTAGAAGTGCCAAAACATGACCATACGCGCACAGGGACCAAAACTGCCAACTTTGAAAGTTGCTGGTCTGCAGACCAGCATACGGTCCGTAAGGGGAGGACCATACAGTCCGTAAGGTGTCCCCACTTCAGCAGTAAGTGATTTCCAGCTTGTTCCAGCTGTTACCCACCTTTGCACATGGTTTTGGGGCATTTCTAGGGGCTCCCCTAGTTTTCTAAAACAGTGGGCTCGATGTGTACGGCTAGGATTGAATCTCGGTTAACGAGGAACGATCTTAATGGCTCTACCATATCTATAAATACCCCTTGATCTCATTTGCAAAAACCCACAATTTGAATCTGATTTTAGCCCTCTAAGTTGGAGTTCATACTTCATACCTGAGGGTAAATCGGATCAAATCTTGCGGGGACCTTCTGTAAGTATTCCTTCGTTCTTTTCTTTCATTTTTAGCGTTAAAGTCAAACTGTGTTTGACTTTCTGCATTGAGCAGTTTATGGTCAATGCGAAGTTCGTTTGAACTTCATAACGTGAGCATAATCACGATGGTTATAGTCCCTAGTGACTATACCTACTGATTACCACGTTATCTAGGCTCAGTGACGAGTCGTAGTTTCGGCCAAAATGCGTTTTCTCGCGTATTTTGTAACCAAACTACTCTAGGTTATCAAAACAATTTGTTTTGATACCAAACCTGTTTTTAAACCTCGTTAAACATGTTTTTAACATGTTTAGCTCGTCACTTTTAGATTTGTGCTTGTCTAGGGTCGTAAAGGTAAGTGATCTAATCAATCGCTTATACTTTCGAACCCAACCCATGTGGTCGAACATTATGATCCGATCAAACACTTTAGGTGACCATAGTTGTATAGGGAATAACCTTCCGAGGTTATACCTTATGGTCACGTCGTTTAAGTAGTTGTATGATAAGTAGTTCCTTTGCCTTAGTACCAAAATGCCCTTTTCGTGCCAAAATTCATTTTAAACCTATGTAACGTAATTTTTGACATCTAAACTGATTTGGCAACAATATTAAACATATTAAGGCATATCTTGCTTGTCATAGGGCTAATTAGGCATTCCGAACGCGTTTTACGCGAACGACGCGTTAAAGTAGCATAAGCTACCTAAACGGGTCGTAACGGGTCAAAAGCACTTAGGATAAGTTTTGTTTTAGTATGTAGTCTTTGTCAAACCATATTACATGGGTTCCCACACTCATTTGGTTTACGAACCCTCATACTACCAGATCCTCCGAATAGGTCCGTTTATTAATGTAGATACCTATATTAGGTGCCGTTTGAATCCGTGATCTTCTAGTGTAACACCTCGAAAATTCATGTCCAATAATGTATAAACAAGTGTCATAAGCTCTGAACGTGAGAAAGAATACTTTAGAGGGACTAAAGTTGACAAACGGGAAACTATGCGAATATAAGGGTCCAAAGTGTCAACAATGGATAAATATATTTAAAAATAGCCCTACATAATGTTTTTACCTTCAAGCGAATAAATCATGGATCATACGAAGCTAAATATGAAAGAAAGTGAGAAATTACAAACTACAGGGGCTAAATCTGTCAACATGTGCAAAGTATACCTCTGAGTGACCTTTTGGCGGACCCGAAGCTTTGTAACGATAAAATATACTCACTAGAATATGTGGCTAAAATTTCATAAAGTTTCGTTATCATATGAGAAAGTTATGATCAAATTCGTGTACGAGGGGTTAAAAGCGTCAACGTTGAATTCTAGGGCCTTATGGATGATCTCAAAGTTAACAAGGGACTTAACTAAGTTAGTAAAAGTCCTAGAGCCCTTTTAAAATCAAGTTAGAAGGCTGGAAATGCAATTTAGGGGCTTAAAACCACGTTACAAAGGACCAGGGACCAAAATGCAAATTGTGAAACTTGTTTGGCTGGTTCTGACAGGCCAGGCGGCCCGCGTAAGAGCCCCTTATGGGCTTACGCAGCCCGCGTTAGAGTGCCAGCGACAGTTTTAACCTGCAGCTGTCTGTTAAGGTCTGTAACCGACTTAAAACTCTTGTTTTCTTATACCAGAGGCCTCTCCAATGGTTTTTCATCCTTAGGGGCACTTGTCTTCATCTGGTAACAACTATAGAGTGTTGTGGCATCATCTTGTGAGATTAATTTGACCATATATGGAGCTCTAAGTTGTGAACATTTGGTGCATTCACTTTCAAAAGCTTACAACTTATTCTCTGGAGCTCTCTGGTCAGCAACAAGGCTTCATTAGGCTCCCTAAGCATAATTAGGACTCTTGTAAGTGTCCTTAACCTTTCTAAATTCGTTTTAGCTTAGTTAATTAGCTAAAAGTCAAACCGTCGTAATTAAGGTTTGACTTCAAGATTAGTCAATAATTACTCACTAATATCTCGAATTAAAAATACCTATAAGTAGGTAATTATGTGGATAACAAACCCTTAAAAGGGTATTTCCAGATTACCACTCTAACAATGTTAATTGTCGAGTCAAAGCTTATCTTAAAAAGTCAACAGAATGCTTATTTTCAAATTAATGCATAATTAGCAATGTAGGATACATGCAACCTGTTTGATCATTAAAATAACTTGGTAATTAATGTAAGGACATGTTTCAACATGTTCAACTCGACAATTTTTAGGTTAGGCTCGGTTTGGAACCGAAAGTCGCAAAGTTTGACTATTGCTTTGACTATCAGTTCTGACCCGTTTAAGCCAAGTTTAGGATTGCCTTAGAGCTTCTTTTGGACCTATTTACACGTTAGTATAACTCCCTGAGATTATACAACTTGGTTCATTAAATATCCTATTCACATGCATGTTTCCGTTAATCGCTTATATGTTGACCATTATGCCCAATTGACTTTAAAAAGTGATTTTTGAAAATGTAAAAGAGTAGACACCTTAGCTACTGATATATAAACTTGCACCCAAAATTTGAGATCAGTTTGAGGTCTAGAATAAGAGTTATGCTCATTAGCGTAATTAAGAGCTTCTTTATTAATTAAAAGGCGTAAATTGCATATAGCATATCTAAACCCAAATTTTTATACAAAACCTTATACCTACTGTTATAAAATAATATTTTGGGATTTTTGGAGATTTTTATTTATTTTTAGGCTGAGCATAACTTAGTGTTCTAAGCTTAATTCGGTTTATGCCAGTTTTGCCCTTTTGGGCTATAAAATGAGTTCTATAAATCCTTTTGACCCCAAACCTTTTTCTACTGATTCAATATGTTAAATAAATTATTTTGAGCCTTCTGGAATATTAAAAATATCAGCTTTTTATATAAAACCCGGAAATGGCTCCAAATCGCCTTTTTAAGCATTTTTAGCACCAAGTATGCACTAGAACATTGTTAAGCATAAGGGGTTGAAATTTTCTGATATAATCAGTAAATTTTTATATTTTAACAGCAGGAAAATAATTTAAACTCAGATTTCCAGTTTTGACCTTTTAGGCCTATGTGAAATTACCAAAATGCCCCTACGGAGCATAGAATGGTTAGAAGTAATAAATTTCATATATATTTAATACCCTACTGTTATAACTTGATAAAATAAGTATACTTACTGATTTATTCAGACCTGTAACTCAGAATACTAATTAAACTCTTTTACACCCTTTAAAATGACCAAAATGCCCTTTTGAGGCATAGTTTGGGTTTAAAACCATTTGGGGCATAATGGAAGGCATCATTCTGATATCACAACATATTTTAGGCATATTAACTTCAGAAACTTGTATTTGACTCTTATGGTTACTCGTTACGCACTTTACGCATTCGGATCGGCTTATGTAACTAGTTTACTCATTTTAGCCGAAACGGGTCAAACCATATCATTTTGGTCTCAAAATTCAGAATGTGATTATGTTACCCATATTAAACAAGCATGCATGCTTGTTGGGTCAAAACCACATTCTAAAACGGTCTTCGCCTTATCGTGCGTTTAAAACCGTAATCTTCATATAAAACTAACCGGTCTAAGCTTAAGACCCGTTAAAATTCTAATAGGTTATTAAAACCTTAATTCCAGATATTGGAGCCCAGTAAAAGCTATGTGCACTCGCTGTATTTGATTTATACTTTGCTAAGGTAAATACGTTTAACTTATTTTCCCTATACGGGCTTGGGGTACGGTATATAAAATACCGCTTGGTCGGGAAATTGACCTTAACCGGTCGGTGGTTAAGTGTTGTCAAATTAACCCGTTTAAAAATGTTGTTTTGTTTGTTTAACGCCTTTGGGGGTTTAATGACCATGTCCCGGATATCCTTGGCATCATTCAAAGAATGGCCACGACCTTAGCACACGGGTGTAGGCGTACACCCGTAGTGCATTTCAATAAAGTATAATCGTCGGTCGAGAGAAGTCTCGCGGCGGAATTATATTAAGTGGTGTGTCTATTAATCTTTAACCCGGTATGACCCGGGCAACTGAACGCATAACAGATATGTAATTCTTTTACAAGATTATTAAGCAAATAATTATCCCAAGTTATAAAAATTTTTGTGCCACGGGCATTTAAATCGATTTTTAAATATTTTCAAAATGAGTTAGTTAAATTGTATTTAACAGTGTAAACTGACGTATTTTCCAAAAAGGCTAAGTGCAGGTACTACGCGTAATAGGCTGGCCACTCCTTAGCATCCGTAGAAGTCTCGCAAGCTTAGGATGCATGAAGTCTGTTGAAATAAAGTTTCCTCTTTGTTTGGATCCGCCTGTGGATCTATTTCGACTATTTTGTGATACTTGGATATTACAATATTACTAAGTTGAAATAAATCTTTCTTTGCTTCCGCTGTGCATTTATATATTGTATGTTTGACTATGACGATATCAACTACGTCACGGAACCCCCACCGGGCCCACCGGTGACACGTGGAAAATAGGGGTGTGACATCTAGCTTTGCTTGGTGGATACCTCAAGTCTATTGAGCAATCTCAAGTGAGTACATAGACTTGCTTGGTGGATACCTCAAGTCTATTGAGCAATCTCAAGTGAGTACATAGACCCCTCTTTTACTGTTTTCTAAACATTTTGGGGTGAAAAACATGTGCCTACTTGTTACTTTCATGCTTTCCATGTTTTCCTATCATATGCTTGCTATGTTCATTAGTACACTTATAGTACATGATTTCATTACGTTTTGCTATGTATGTTAACTTAGCATGCTAGCGCATTGATTTACATTACATTGTTTTGCTATATACGTTTACTTGGCATATTAGCACATTGTTTTACATTACTTTTCTACTATGTATGTTGACTGAGCATGCTAGCACATTGATTTACATGACTTTTCTGCTTTGTATGTTAACTTAGCATACTTGGTACTTGTTTTCATATAACATGTTTACATTTGGTATAACATTTGGTTTGCATAAACGGGACTTATATACATTCATTAACATTAGCTACGCCACTCGGTAGTAAGTAATGGTACCATAGGACTTGACAAATCCCGTTGACATCCTAGGTTTGTTTGGGTGTACGGAATGACTGAATCCGAAAACATTTCTTTTGATAACCTTGACTTAGGGTTATCCGTCTGTCTCAAGGCTTGAATGTATGCATTAACTTACCACATAAATGTTTGTATCATTAAAACATGCATTTACTTTGCAAAACATAACTTTTTGATATATTCAAAATACTTTGTTTTGTACTTTTTTACATTTGGTTTAAGTATACATTTTACTTACCATACGTAACATTGGTTATACATTACATGACTACATTTTTTACTTTTAAACATTTGACATTGGTTTATACAAGAACATTTGATGGTTGGTTTAAACATGAACATTATACATTGGTGGTTTATTTTAGTAACTTAAGTAACGAGACGTGTGTAGTATGATACAAGCATGGTGGATACGCCGCTGGTACTTCCTATATATAAGTGCTTTTATTGTATTACATGTCGTAGCATTATTTAAATCATTCAATTTGGACTTATACATTTTACACAAATAACATATTTTTCACAAGACTTTGTTTTACAAAATAGTTTGTTTTATACAACTTATTTTACTTGGTTATTCATTTAACCATACATTATTCTTTTATTTATACATATCATCTGATTTTATTGCTTTTCAAACGATTTACAAAACAAAACAATTTACAAGGTTCATGACTGAATTTTATTAAACATTTTCTTAAACTTAAGTCATGAATCCTATTTTCACAAAACCTATGTATCTCACATGCATTTTTATGCTGACGTACCTATTTTCACATGTGTTTCAGGAGCTAATGCATAGGATGATCGTGACACTAGGGCGGACCTGTGCCTTAGAGACTTAAAATAAAGATAGAACTAGTTTAATTATGTTATGTACTCTTTGGTTCTTGTTTTGAGACAATGTACTCCACCTTTGGTTATTGAATAAAATATAATTTTAATTACCATGGTTGTGGAACAATAATTCTGTTACAACACTCCCCGACGTTTCCGGCATGATTTGATGTTTTACGTGGTCGGGGTGTGACAGAAGAGTTGGTATTAGAGCCAATGGTTATAGGGAATTAGGTTATTAGTAATGCTTTGACCTAGACTATAACCTTTCTTGGACCCCAACACAAGTTGTCTTGTGTTTAGGTCTTAAAACATGCACTTCACCTATCCTTAGGTGATCACCAAAACGAGAACCCAATTTTCTAAAACGATTTTTGAAAAACAATCTTCTGTTTTTGAATAATTTATTATATGGTTTTGAACCCTTCCAGTTTGATTTTTGGCCTTGTGCCTTCCAAGTTTTCAAAATCTCGTCAAAGTTTTGGGTTCTAAATAGTGTGAACACGTGCAAACTGGAAGAGTGAATGCCTGTACCTTGGGTTTTCTGTCTAAGGCTAGAGTGTTCGTACAAATCCACATAATCGGACCAGTCACTCTTACCTGGGAACTCTTGGGGTGAGTGTTCACTTATAGGCGAGCATGTCTTCGCTAAGCATTATTTTTGGACCCATTTACTTTGATTAGTCACTGTGTGTCGTTTGTTTGCTTTGTGATACGGACAAACAACCACCATCTTTGCTTTTGTTGATTTTGTTTCATCTCGTTCTTTTCATCTAATCATCTCACTCGTTTCCTCTCATGTTTCCTCTTTTTAGCATGCCTCCTCGACGTGAAAACCCAATATCTAATGCCGAAATGGCAAATATTCTGGCACAACACATGGCTGCCGCACTCCCAAACATTATCGCTCAGGTGAACCAAGCCAATAATGATCAAAACGCTCCTTGTAATTTCAAGAGTTTTAGTTCGGCTAAACCACTCAAGTTCAGTGGTACCGAAGGGGAAACTGGGCTCCTTCAATGGTTCTAAAGCATTGAGAGTACATTCCGTCACGTTCTGTGTCCTGAGAACTGGAAGGTCGAGTTTGCTTCTAGCGTATTTCAGAAGAGGGCTTTGACATGGTAGAACGGGGTTATGAGAGATCGTGGTGCTGAAGTTGCTTTGGCACAAACTTGGGCTGAACTTAGAACTCTTATGATGAGGGAGTTTTGTCCTCGTCATGAGCTGCGAGCCCTAGAAAGAGAGTTTGATGATCTAAAGCAGGATAGTGGAGAGCACCGGGCGTATACTGATAGGTATGAGGAGCTGAGTTTGTTATGCCCAACTATGGTTACCCCACTCGAGAAGGCTATCGAGAGGTATATCGATGGCCTACCTGACTCCGTGCAAGACATCGTTACTGGTAGTAATCCTACCACAGTCCGTCAGGCAATCGAGTTATCAGCGACATTGACTGAGTCGCAGATTCGAAAGGGTAAGTTGCACAAGAAGGGTGACAAGAAAGGTAAGAAGCAGGCGTCGGACCAAGGGGATAGCAAGAAAGGTAAAAACAAGAAAGGTAAGGATTCGGGTTCCTCAAAGGGTTCTAGGAAGCGAAAGGCTTCCCAAAACTATGTCGTTACTACACAGGCTCAAGCTGCACCAAACCAGCCAGCGCAACCACCCGCCAAGAGGCCTTATCTAGGCAATGCACCTTTGTGCAACAGGTGTAACGGCCATCACCTACCACACCTTCAGTGTCGTCATTGCACTAACTGTGGAAGAAATGGTCATCTTGTTGCTACATGTCGCATTCCTGCCAATCAGAATCAGGCAGTTCAGAACCAAGCTCAATAAGTTGCTCAGCCTCTTGCTCAGCAACAAGGTCAAGCTGCACGACCTCACTACCCACCAGGCTCTTGTTATAACTGTGGGGTTCTGACCCACTACCGTAACCAGTGTCCAAGATTGGTGAATGCGAATCCTGTTCCGGCTCAGGCTCGTGGGCGAGCTTTCAACATGAATGCACAAGAGGCGCAAGCAAACAATGATGTGGTGAACGGTACGTTCTTTGTTAATAAAAAACTTGCATCTGTTCTTTTTGATTTAGGGGCCCACATGAGTTTTGTGTCGTTATCTTTTGAGCTATTGCTTCGCGTGTCTAGAACGAAACTAGGTAAGCCTTTGACAGTAGAAGTTGCTAGTGGTGAACCCGTTGTTCTTGATTCTGTTCTTCGCAACTGCCAGTTGAACCTTAACGACCATCTTTTTCCTATTGACCTCACGCATATGCAACTTGGAAGCTTCAACATTATTGTGGGTATGGATTGGTTAGCCAAGCATCACGCAGAGGTAGTTTGTTTTGAGAAGATCGTTCATATGCCGCTTTCGTCAGGTGAGATACTACAGGTTCGTGGTGAGAAACCTGCTAGTAGCCTCAAGCTTATGTCCTGTTTTCAAGCTCGGAAGTATCTGCGAAAGAATTATGTGGCCTTCTTGGCACATGCACAGCAGATAAAGGCAAAGCTAAGTCTATTCAAGATATCCCTGTCATTCGGGATTATCTGGAGTTGTTTCCTGAAGAGTTACCTGGTCTACCCCCTGCACGCCAAGTCGAGTTCCGTATTGATCTTGTACCTGGTGCAAATCCTATTGCCAGAGCTCCATATCGCCTTGCACCGTATAAGATGCAAGAACTGTCTAAGCAGCTTCAGGAGCTTTCTGATAAAGGTTTTACTCGTCCTAGCATTTCACCTTGGGGTGCTCCTGTTCTTTTTGTTAAGAAGAAGGATGGATCCTTCAGAATGTGCATCGATTATCATGAGCTGAATAAGCTTACCATCAAGAATCGATATCCCCTACCTCGCATTGATGATCTTTTTGACCAGTTACAGGGTGCTACTTGCTTTTTGAAGATCGATCTTCGTTCTGGGTATCATCAACTTCGTGTGCATGAAGAAGATATTCCCAAGACAGCATTCCGCACTCGTTTTGGGCATTATGAGTTCACTGTCATGCCATTCGGTTTGACCAATGCTCCTGCTGTGTTTATGGACTTGATGAATAGGGTCTGCAAGCCTTATTTAGATAAGTTCATCATTGTTTTCATTGATGACATCTTGATTTACTCTAAGACGCAAGCTGATCACGAGCAACATCTTCGTCTTACTCTGGAACTCCTAAAGAAAGAGCAACTTTTTGCCAAAATCTCCAAGTGCGAATTTTGGCTTAAGGAAGTTCAATTTTTAGGACATATTGTCAACGAACAAGGTATTCATGTAAATCCCTCCAAGATCAGTGCGATTAAGGATTGGGATACGCCTACTCCTACTGAGGTTCGTTCTTTTCTTGGTCTTGCGGGTTATTACCGCCGCTTCATCGAGAACTTCTCGAAGATTGCAGTTCCTCTAACTGCTCTAACTCAGAAGAACAAACCCATTGAATGGGGTTCTAAGCAAGAAGAAGCATTTCAGACCTTGAAGCAGAAGCTTTGTGACGCACCTATTCTAACTTTGCCTGAAGGCAATGATGATTTTGTCGTTTATTGTGATGCATTGAAATTGGGTCTTGGCTGTGTTCTGATGCAAAGGAACAAAGTCATAGCCTACGCATCAAGGCAGTTGAAGGTGCATGAGAGAAACTACACCACTCATGATCTTGAGTTGGGTGGAGTTGTCTTCGCTCTCAAAATCTGGAGACATTATTTGTATGGTACAAAATGCGTGATTTTCACTGACCACAAAAGTCTTCAGCATATCTTCAATCAGAAAGAACTCAACATGAGGCAAAGACGTTGGGTTGAACTCCTAAACGACTATGATTGCGAAATTTGCTACCATCCTAGTAAAGCGAATGTTGTGGCTGGCGCATTGAGCCGTAAGGAACGTACTAAGCTTCATTGTGTGCGTGTTCAATCTGATATTCAAGCTCGATCCGATATCCAAGCACGCATTTCTCAGGCTCAACATGCTTGTGTTTCACAAGACTTAATGGGTAAGGAATTACCCTGTCACATTAAGCCTGATCTTGTGCTTAAGGACGATGGATCGTATTATTTCATGGACCGTTTGTGGGTCCCAAGCCTAGATAATCTTCGTACCTTGCTTATGGATGAAGCACATAAGTCTCGTTATTCTATTCATCCTGGCTCGGATAAGATGTATAAGGATCTTCGTACTCAGTATTGGTGGCCTGGTATGAAGAAAGATATTGCCTTATACGTTTCAAAATGCCTTACTTGTCTTAAGATTAAGGCTAAACACCAACATCCTTCTGGTCTTTTGGAGCAACCAGAAATCCCAGTTTGGAAATGGGAAAACATTGCAATGGATCTCATTACTAAACTTCCGCGCACTAAGAAAGGTCATGATGCCATCTGGGTAGTTGTTGATCGTCTTACTAAGTCAGCGCATTTCTTGCCAATCCGTGAGGATTTTTCTGCTGAAAGGCTGGCTAAAATTTATGTGGATGAAATCGTATCTCGACATGGTGTTCCTTTGAACATTATTTCTGATAGAGATGCTCGCTTCTCTTCTCGTTTTTAGAGAACCATGCAATCTGCTATGGGGACCCAACTTAATCTGAGCACATCTTATCATCCACAAATAGATGGCCAAACTGAAAGAACAATCCAGACTTTGGAGGATATGCTTAGAGCTTGTATGATTGATTTTGGTGGTAGTTGGGATTCACATCTTCCATTGATTGAATTCTCCTACAACAACAGTTATCACTCCAGCATCAACATGGCTCCTTTCGAGGCTCTCTATGGTCGAAAATGTCGTTCACCAGTCTGCTGGAATGAGATAGGTGAGGCTCAGCTTACTGGACCTGACCTCATTCTAGAGACAACTGATAAGGTTAAGAAAGTTCGTGATAACCTTCAGACAGCTCAAAGCCGTCAAAAGAGTTACGTGGACCGACGACCCAAGCCCTTGGAATTTCAAGTCGGTGATTGTGTATTACTTAAGGTCTCACCTTGGAAAGGTGTGATCAGATTTGGAAAGACAGGAAAACTTGCACCTAGATACGTTGGACCATTCAAGATCGTCGAAAGAATCGGTAAGGTAGCCTACAGACTTGAATTACCTCCTGAACTTGGGAATGTTCATCCAACCTTCCACGTATCCAATCTCAAGAAGTGTCTAGCTGATGAGAACCTCCACATACGGCTTGACGAGATTCGTGTTGATAAAACACACCATTTTGATGAGAAACCTGTGGAAATTTTGGATCGTGAAGTCAAATGGCTTAAACGCAAGCGCATTCCGTTGATTAAAGTTCGCTGGGAATCTAAACGTGGACCTGAGTTTACTTGGGAGCATGAAGATCAAATGAAGGCGAAGTATCCGCATCTATTCTCACGAGTTTCCTCTAAACAAATTTCAGGACGAAATTTCCACAAGTAGGGGAGAATGTGACATCTGTGCTTTTAATCATTGTAAACAATTCAATTATCAATGAAATAAAGTTATTTGATTCCAATGTTTGTTTGTTTATGTTTGACGTTTTTCATGTTTTGACTTTTATTCAATTTCAAACTCTATATCGCTTTCTGGAGAGTTATTCGCAAACTGGTGCGTAAATGTAATCAGTTTAACGCAACAAATACTCCGGAACATCAATTTATGCTTTACATACCTTAAATAACCTTTACATAACTTAGAAATAAGTTTTGAAAGCTTTGGTATGGCAAAATCAAGTTTATTCGCTTACAGGGACTAAAATTGACAAACTATGAAAGTATGCCAAATTGAACTGTAACGAACATTCCGGAACATGATAATAAGTTAAACACACCCTAAATATCCTTTACATAGGTTAGAAATAGACTTTGAGGGGTTCGGTGTGCTAAAATAAACTTTATGCTCATTCAAGGACTAAAAGCGTCAAAAAGTGCATAAGTTTGCATTTTCGCGCATAATTTACGTTCTGAATACATCCGGACATCCAAAAATTTATGTAATCATCAAAATATTATGTTTTAGTGATTGTCTTGAAAAAAATCCATTCGTCGCGCAATTTGGATCGTTTTCGCGTCCGTTACGACTTCCGTCGTAATTTACCGAACAACGCGATCGTACGGCCAAACGAACCGACATCCGACATATTTTTGAGCATGTTTCATGTCCCTATACTTTAGCATCCTCATGAAGCATAAAATGGGTTTAACAGGTGTTAGAAGTGCCAAAACACGACCATACGCGCACAGGGACCAAAACTGCCAACATTGAAAGTTGCTGGTCTGCAGACCAGCATACGGTCCGTAAGGGGAGGACCATACGGTCCGTAAGGTGTCCCCAGTTCAACAGTAAGTGATTTCCAGCTTGTTCCAGCTGTTACCCACCTTTGCACATGGTTTTGGGGCATTTCTAGGGGCTCCCGTGGTTTTCTAAAACAGTGGGCTCGATGTGTACGGCTAGTATTAAATCTCGGTTAACGAGGAACGATCTTAACGGCTCTACCATATCTATAAATACCCCTTGATCTCATTTGCAAAAACCCACAATTTGAATCTGATTTTGGCCCTCTAAGTTGGAGTTCATACTTCATACCTGAGGGTAAATTGGATCAAATCTTACGGGGACCTTCTGTAAGTATTCCTTCGTTCTTTTCTTTCATTTTTAGTGATAAAGTCAAACTGTGTTTGACTTTCTACATTGACCAGTTTATGGTCAATGCGAAGTTCGTTTGAACTTCATAACGTGAGCGTAATCACGAAGGTTATAGTCCCTAGTGACTATACCTACTGATTACCACGTTATCTAGGCTCAGTGACGAGTCGTAGTTTCGGCCAAAATGCGTTTTCTCGCGTATTTTGTAACCAAACTACTCTAGGTTATCAAAACAGTTTGTTTTGATACCAAACCTGTTTTTAAACCTCGTTAAACATGTTTTAACATGTTTAGCTCGTCACTTTTAGATTTGTGCTTGTCAAAGGTCGTAAAGGTAAGCGATCTAATCAATCGCTTATACTTTCGAACCCAACCCATTTGGTCGATCATTATGATCCGACCAAACACTTTAGATGACCACAGTTGTATAGGGAATAACCTTCCGAGGTTATACCTTATGGTCATGTCGTTTAAGTAGTTGTATGATAAGTAGTTCCTATGCCTTAGGAAAATTACCAAAATGCCCTTTTCGGGCCAAAATTAATTTTAAACCTATGTAACATAAATTTTGACATCTAAACTGATTTGGAAACAATATTAAACATATTAAGGCATATCTTGCTTGTCATAGGGCTAGTTAGGGGTTCCGAACGCGTTTTACGTGAACGTCGCGTTAAAGTAGCATAAGCTACCTAAACGGGTCGTAACGGGTCAAAAGCACTTAGGATAAGTTTCGTTTTAGTATGTAGGCTTTGTCAAACCATAATACATGGGTTCCCACACTCATTTGGTTTACGAACCCTCATACTACCCGATCCTCTAAATAGGTTCGTTTATTAATGTAGATACCTATATTAGGTGCCATTTGAATCCGTGATCTTCTAGCTTTGCTTGGTGGATATCTAAAGTCTATTGAGCAATCTCAAGTGCGTACATAGACCCCTCTTTTACTGTTTTCTAAACATTTTCGGGTGAAACACATGTGCCTACTTGTTACTTTCATGCTTTCCATGTTTTCCTATCATATACTTGCTATGTTCATTAGTACACTTATAGTACATGATTTCATTACGTTTTGCTATGTATGTTAACTTAGCATGCTAGCGCATTGATTTACATTACATTGTTTTGCAATATATGTTTACTTGGCATATTAGCACATTGTTTTACATTACTTTTCTACTATGTATGTTGACTGAGCATGCTAGCACATTGTTTTACATGACTTTTCTGCTTTGTATGTTAACTTAGCATACCTGGTACATTGTTTTCATATAACATGTTTACATTTGGTATAACATTTGGTTTGTACAAACGGGACTTATATACATTCATTAACATTAGCTACGCCGCTCGGTAGTAAGTAATGGTACCATAGGACTTGACAAATCCCGTTCCTGACATCCTAGGTTTGTTTGGGTGTACGGAATGACTGAATCTGAAAACATTTCTTTTGATAACCTTGACTTAGGGTTATTCGTCTGTCTCAAGGCTTGAATGTATGCGTTAACTTACCACATAAATGTTTGTATCATTAAAACATGCATTTACTTTGCAAAACATAACTTTTTGATATATTCAAAATACTTTGTTTTGTACATTTTTACATTTGGTTTAAATATACACATTTTACTTACCATACGTAACATTGGTTATACATTACATGACTACATTTTTTACTTTAAACATTTGACATTGGTTTATACAAGAACATTTGATGGTTGGTTTAAACATGAACATTATACATTGGTGGTTTGTTTTAGTAACTTAAGTAACGAGACGTGTGTAGTATGATACAAGCATGGTGGATACGCCACTGGTACTTCCTATATATAAGTGCTTGTGTTGTATTACATGTCGTAGCGTTATTTAAATCATTCAATTTAGATTTATACATTTTACACAAATAACATATTTTTCACAAGACTTTGTTTTACAAAACAGTTTGTTTTATACAACTTATTTTACTTGGTTATTCATTTAACCATACATTATTCTTTTATTTATACATATCATCTAATTTTATTGCTTTTCAAACGATTTACAAAACAAAACAATTTACAAGGTTCATGACTGAATTTTATTAAAACATTTTCTTAAACTTAAGTCATGAATCCTATTTTCACAAAACCTATGTATCTCACAGGCATTTTTATGCTGACGTACCTATTTTCACATGTGTTTCAGGAGCTAATGCATAGGATGATCGTGACACTAGGGTGGACCTGTGCCTTAGAGACTTAAAATAAAGATAGAACTAGTTTAATTATGTTATGTACTCTTTGGTTCTTGTTTTGAGACAATGTACTCCACCTTTGGTTATTGAATAAAATATAATTTTAATTACCATGGTTGTGGAACAATAATTCTGTTACAACACTCCCTGACGTTTCCGCCACGATTTGATGTTTTACGTGGTCGGGGTGTGACACTAATATCTTTTGAAATCGCATTTTGTAGGCTAAACACAAACAACTTCTGGATTCTGGAGAAGTTGCTTTGGATGATGAGGATATTGGAGCTTCGGTTGGTAATTCTAAGCAGTTTACGAGTTTTGAGGATATTTTTAATGTACATATATAATGTAACATTTATATATTATTAAGATTTAAAATATGGTTTCTTATATATGATCCTTCTTATAAATATAGTTTGCTGATGATGGGCTATTTGATTCAAAGATTGCACGTCTGGTTGACGAGTCAGATGTTAAAAATGCTGTAAATTCATAATTTTCTACGCATATATTTTATTGTATAATAAGTATAAGAACATTTTTTTTTAAATTTTGTTGTAGCCTGAAGATCATTCTGTAAAAATAGCTGATGATGTTAACAATCCTCAACTATAGTCTAAAGATTTTCCTGTTCGTGACATTTCTGCCTCTTCAAGTGTTGTATCTAGTGTAAGCGTTTATTAGTTTTATATTGTCTATTTTATTATTGTCTCAATATATTGATATTCTTCTGTATGATTGGGTCTTAAACTTCAAAGCTGAGTTGAGAAGATAGTTTGTGTTGATAAAGAAAGTTATAAAATTTCAAGAATTTAGAGTTGTTATATTCTAAATTAGTTTACTTAGGTGGATAAGATGCAAAAACTTCGTGGCAAGACAACTGTAGAGGATAACCAAGCTGTTGATAGACCATGTAAAGTTCGAAAGGTTCGTTTAGTATCATCCACTTCAGAATCAGTGTTACACTTCACCATACATGCCGAAGATAGACTTGTAAGCTTTTTGCAGTCGTTGCTTTGTTTCATTATTTCAACAATTTCAGTTATATATCAATATTTTATAAAATTCACTATTCAATTTTCTGTTTTTAGCATCTGCCATCAGATGTATCTTCTGCGTTGGATCTGCATACTGATAATCCTAAGCCTATCAATATCCAGAATCTCAAATGTGAAGTCAAGGAATTGTTTACAACATCTCAAAAAACCAATACTGGATTCAACTCCGCTGTTGTTGGATGGTCTTCTTATCTGAGATCTTGCAATATTGCTTTTGGTGATAAACTTTCGTTAGAGTTTCACAAGTCTACTCAATTGCTGAAGTTAAAAAAAGTTGTGCATACCGTGACAAAGATTAAGTCCTCTTAGTTTCATGTCATGATTGTTTGTGGTTGTACATCTGGTTCGTCAGTGGTACTAATTTTGCTTCTTAGACATGTTCTATATGTAGTTATGTCGATAAACAGCTTTCATTGTCAATGGGTGGGTGCTACTTTTTTTGTGGATAGGACAATGGAAATACTCATATGTATTTTCTATATTAACTGATGATGCATATTTATAGTTGTCTTTTACTTATAATAGATAACACGTTTTGGTACAATATCTATACATATATCTATATGTTTTATCAATCTGTTTTATGCATGGTTTTCTAACATCTGATATTTACTATCTATGCATCTGGCAAGGTCTGTTGGAGATAATTGATCACAGTTTTTCGGAAAGTCTGTTTGAAAGCAACAGAAGTTTTTAACAGTTAATAGAAAACAGTGGTTTGCTATCAACATAATAGAATTGATGTTGAATAAACCTACTGACCATTAGTGCATATATATTTTATAAGTCTGCACTAATTATTTTTTTACTTTCTGTTGAATTCTAAATGAGATGTTGACCAAAAGTCTAACAGATGTTTACCAAAAGTCAAACAGTTGTTGACCAAAAATTAAACAGATTTTGACCAACAGTTAAACAGATGTTGACCAAAAGTCAAACAGATTTTGAACCACTAAGAATCATAGTTTTGCCAACAGTGGTTTGACTTTTGTCAAACATACTTTTTGAAAACAGTGGTTTCACTTTAAGCAATCATCAATGGAATTGGTCAACTTTATTTGCAAAAATAAGTTTTAACTTTATTTGAATTTAAATTACAAGTACCGTATATTTCTCATTCTTATTGCAAGAATTGTCTTCGATCTAAAGTTAATAAAATATAGTATGTCAGATGGTTTTGAAAACAGTGGTTTCACTTTAAGCTATCCATCTGGTAAGCTCTGTTGGAGATAATGGATAATATTTTTTAGGAAAGTCTGTTGGAAAGCAACTGAAGTTTTTAACCTATTGACCATTAGTTGGAAAGTTAATAGACAACAATAGTTTGCTATCAACATAATGGAATTGTTGTTGAATAAACCTATTGACCATTAGTGTATATCTATTTTATAAGTCTGTACTAATTATTTTTATACTCTCTGTCAATATGGGCTATGCATGGTTTTCTAAGAAACGACCCGTATTTGCACACGGGTCTTACTGCTAGTATTGAATAATAGAAAACTCTAAAAAGTGTATCAGTGTGTGGTGTGATTCCATGGCGCGTCATTATGGTAGTTGCATAATAAATTTATAATTAATGATATTCATAAATAGAAACAAATTTGAAAAGACAGCAACGATGGATAAAGATTGTGGATCTTAATATATACACATATGCTTTATAAAATTCTATTCCTATTTCTAAGAAAAAATGATATAATGATGTCACAAAAATTCAATCAGTGGATCAAGTATCAACCTATTTTCAATATCTATTTCATGTTTAAGAGTTATAAAAGTTATACAAGTCGAGTTAAGAGTTATTCAAGTCGAGTTTAACGATTAAACATTAATCTAACTCAAAATAGTACCAAATTTCAATCAACGAGCCTTCAAAATTTACGCTTAAGTATGGCTTGAAGAAGTTCGAGTTTTGAGTGTTCTAAAATATTCATTATATTCGACTAATTATCAAGTTCGTTTTGAAAAGCTTCGTTCAAGAGCTTGACGACATTCAACCGAAAATCAAATAAAAAGTCGAGTCGAGCTTGAATAACTCTCAATAATAGTCATACTCTTTAGCTTACTGAAATTTACATATATAAATCTCGAGGTCTATGTCAATAAAGCTTCAAATAGGATGAGACTTTCACCTTTCTAGTTTCTTTTATACACATATATTTTATAATTTGAAAAAATGATGTAGCATGTGAATTGGCATTATAAATGTTACTTATATATGTATATACCCTACTTTATTGATGACCAACATCTATACATTTATGGAAATTAACCTACCCGCTTTAAAATTCAGTTTCGTGCATGAGTCCTCCTTTATAAAGTTTTAGGCAATGCCCTTCACATTTCAATTTTATCTAGAGAAAATATGTATCTATTAACAAATTAGTTTTAACAAATTTCTCATTTTAAGACAATTAATAACAATACTAACTACATTACTTAACTCACTTTATAGATATATAACTTGCACTTCAACATAGTGTTCAATAATGAAATGAGTCACAATGGTCTCTTAGTGAAGGTGGCATCCTTCAAGGACTGTATTCAAGTATTCGATTTGGATCTTTTATCGTCTTCCTTTGTGGATAATTTTATTTATGTGATTATCCTCGTGGAATAAATTAAATAAAAATGTCACCTTCAAATCACATAAAAGATCTTAAAAATTAAAAGTGAAATGACCTTTGTCGATGAGTATATTTAGTGACCCACAAATCAAATAACAAATCATAAAAATTGAGTGTATTTATGTACATAAAAGTGAAACGACCATGATATGGTGGTAACGTAACTCCCTTCTATTCATATGGTGAAGGTTTAAATCATATAAGGTGCATGTATAGAAGTATTTAAATGTGTGTTTGTTTGCCGTTAAAGAAAACATAAAAGTGAAAGGTAACTAAAATGTAAAATGTGCAAGGATATATACACCCATTAGTCATTCATTCATTCATTATTGTTATTATTATTATATTTAAAAACTAACATGTAATGAAATGAACACAAATATTAATAACAAAAAAATTGACTTATGAGACTAAAGAATTAATAACAAAAAAATTGAGAGGAAGAAGATGAACGTGGGTACGGAGGCGCCTTTAGGAGCTACTCGACGGAGGAGAAGCCACGACAAGATCCTCATGTCTACTGCACACGTGGCAACTATTCTACCATACATGCTTCTATAACCACGTCATAATCTCTCCTTTATAAATGCAACCACTTGTTTACTACACAGAAAGTCGTAGCTAATCTTTATGCATGCAAATTTTATAAAAGTTTAGGGTTTTAAACATGGGAAGAGCTCCATGTTGTGAGAAAATCGGGTTGCGAAGAGGCCGATGGACTGCGGAAGAAGACCAGATACTGTCGAACTACATTCAAGAACATGGTGAAGGTTCTTGGAGATCATTGCCTAAAAATGCTGGTAATTTCAATATTTATTTATTTATCAATCTAGCTTGTTTTGTATGATAATTACACAATTTGTTCATGTTTGTAGGATTGTTGAGGTGCGGGAAAAGTTGTAGATTGAGATGGATAAACTACTTACGATCCGATGTAAAGAGAGGAAACATATCACCTGAGGAAGAAGATGTCATCATCAAGCTGCAAGCCTCGCTCGGTAACAGGTATTTAACTTATTATACGTTTGTTTATTAGTACTTACAAATTCCATTTTAATATATATATTTTTGAAAAATATTAAGCCACATATATATAAAAAAGATGCCAGCCAGCTGAGCATAATAAATGCATTTTTTTGAAAGATATAATAAATGCATTTAACTTCTTGTTGTAGGTGGTCTCTAATAGCGGGCCACTTAGCGGGACGAACAGACAACGAAATAAAGAACTACTGGAACTCACATTTGAGCCGCAAAGTATCCCCTTCATCCCCTACTGCTACCTCCAAACGTCGTAGATCCGAGGTGAAGACAAAGAAACCTCGTAAGATAACCGTGGAGAAACAAAGTGAGCGCGGCGAAGGTGGAGAGATTGAGGGCATGGTAATGAAGCCAACCGCGGAGTTGCCAATGAATGATAATTTGAAGTCTACAAGCTCATCAACAAATGACGGTAGCCAAGGGGTTAATGGTGAGGTTGAGTGGGACTGGGAGTGGGATTTTGAAGGTGGTGATAGGATGTTAGGGTTAGGGTTAGGGTTAGAGGGTGAGGAAAATGATGATATTGTGTCATGGCCATGGGAGAGTCCCACACATGTTGGAGTGGATGTTGAGAAGCAAGATGCAATGATTGCATGGTTGCTTTCTTAGTTTTTTTCTATTTTTCTTTTTTTGAAAGGATTTGAATTATTAGTTGGTTCACTATGTATATATATTTCATATTTGTGTCCCAATGATCCAGATTATAAGTTTTTAGTACAAAGCAAGTACTTGACTATGTTTTGTTTGATCTAAAGTGACAAAGCCAATCAGTCTATTGTTACTTGGTTGACCAAGTTGTTAATATCATGCAAGGAAATCACTAGGAAATATACTATATTAATAATTTTTCATCTTTGATCAACTTTTTTTAAATAGGCAACGGCTATGGTTTAGCCGGCGCGGGCTAAGCCTTTAAAACAGGGTCGTTTCAACCTTTTTGGAGGTCTAAGACGAAATGAAATATTAGGGCCCTTTTTTCCTCTTTTGATTATTATAGACAATATTCATTTATCCGTGTTTGGAACGTAGCAAAAATCTAACACAACTATAACGAAAAATGGTTTGCTTATATACAGTGTTTTAAAAACTGGATTTTAAGTCATACCAGGTTGGGCTCTAAAATGGTTTAACCGGTTGAATCGGGTTGTATCGGGCGGTTGAACCGGGTTGCTAGTTAACCCTATAAATTCATAAAATACAAATTCATCTAAAAAAAATCCAATCTTAACTAGGATTTATGTAACTTATCTAAGTTTTATCTAAAAACAACTATTTTTTATTGTAAATTATTAAGCATTTTAAGAAAATATTTATTAGTTATAAACAACTATTTTTTGCATGTTACGAGGTGAGTAACAATTTCAACAACAATAAAATATTGGAATAGAAGGCACTAGGTTAATTATCGGAAATATGGAAGATCAATATTATCTTAATATTGTATTTTATTAAAATTAAGAAATCAAATATTAAGATAATGCAAACCGGTACAACAGTTTGAACCGGTAGAACCGGATTTACCGCCGGTACATAAGACATACCGTATTCTGGTTTTACCGGCCTTTATCGTACCGGACTCGTGTCCGATATCCGGTTTAACCGGTATAACCGGCCGGTTCATACCGATATTTAAAACATTTAGTATATAAAATTACATTCTTCCACCTGTGAATACACAGGGTTTTTTTTTAAAATATAACTTATTTATTGTTTGGTATATAAATTACATTTATTCAAACCGCACAATAAACGAGGTTCTTAAAGATATAACTTTTTTATTATTTAATATAAAAAATTATATTTACTCAACACATGTAATAAATGTGGTTTTTAAAAATATAAATTTCTTTTATTTAGTATATAAAATTATATTTATTAAACACGTGTAATACACATGATTCTAACCTAGTTGTTTATATAAGAAACCAAACAAATTTAAAACAATAAAATTGCACTAATATTAACAGTTATCATATAAATTTTCTTTTAATCGGAGGGCCTAGCCCAAACGTAGATTACTCGTTATACTCTACTTCCGGCGCTGCTTTAAAAGTCAAAGAGTGTTTGTCTATTTTCGAACTGTTGATGTCAATTGATTATTTTGATAATTTTACCAAAATCACTATCATTTTACCTAAAAGTCAATTCACCATTTCCTTCAATTAAAAAAGTATTTGTTTTAATTACAGTATTCCATCGTAAATAAATCCATTTCCTTCAATTCAAAAAGGTATTGTTTTTAACCTTTATTACACAGTATTCCATCTAAAATAAATCAATAGAAAATGACATGTGACGAAATTAACATTTATGCTAACTAACTTTGTTAAACTTCGTAATATAACTCATAAATCAAACTAGGCTATTGTAGAAAGTTAAATAGAAAAATTCGGTAATATAGAACAAGATCCCTTAAGAAATATTATAACCCGGTTCTTTTAGGCCATATGTAGTCATAAAGCCCCTTTGGAGCGTTATGCGACAAGTGGCGAAATGTATAAGAGAGGGGCTTTATAAGTCTTTATATCACAAGAGGGTGTAGTGGTAAGGGGGTGTTACATAACCCTTCAATTATACATACATATGTATGTATGTTTATATATATATATATGTGTATGAGTGGCGGAAACAATGCGCAGATCCTTCACGCCCGCTATATGTATCGCGGCTGCTTCAAAAAACACCCCCATAGCACCCCCTGTTTCGGTGTTGGGCGGCGCTATGGGGCGCCATGACCCTCTTCCCTATTATAAAGCGCCTCACTACGTATGCTCTTATATAGAGTTGGGCACGTTTATCATCTTAATTAGCTGACTATTTATATGGAACATGTTTATCTTTATATAACTCAAGTTTTAAGAAGATATCGGGGTATATATTTAAATTATTTTAACAATTTTGATTTTATCAAGTAATAAGTTCTATTTTTCTTTCTAAATGAAGTTTTTATTATAAATTACATGTTTTTCTTATAACTTTAACAAAACTGAAAGTTTCAGCACTTATCAAGTTGGAAAAAAAACATATACCTCGTTAAGATTATTAACGACCGTATAGGAAAGTCGTAATATATAAGGGGATACGGAGTGGGTGCCGTTTCATGCGGTAAACTTAGTTTACCAATTGGGAACACCACCGTCAACATAAGTTTACCACTCAAAGGTTTACCAATTCGGTGATGGGTTGTCGAAGCAGTGAAGGGAGGGAAGGAGAGAGAGGGTGTGTGTGTGGTGGGGTCCATGCCATCTTAACCAATTACACATTTTTCTTTTTTTTTAATAGTTTACCAATTCATGAAGTGTCTAACCATTACCAACACTTTTGAGCATAGTTTAAACACTTTTCATTGAA
Organism: Helianthus annuus; assembly: GCF_002127325.2. Classification (NCBI taxonomy): domain Eukaryota; kingdom Viridiplantae; phylum Streptophyta; class Magnoliopsida; order Asterales; family Asteraceae; genus Helianthus; species Helianthus annuus. The sequence continues at coordinate 115,881,850 of NC_035443.2, forward strand.
TGATATGGCACACTCTGATTGGTTGATTTTGAAGTTTACCACTTCAAGTGTCTAACCACTCCCTACACCCTAATAATTAAGGATCTCATTCTCTACTCGATTTTTGTTCCAACCCGTTGACACCTCTTGTTATTTTAAAATAGGGTATATTGTTAAATACACCTAAAAGTCAATTTTTTTTTTTTTTTTTTTTTGCTTTTTCCCATAAGTTAGCCCCATTTTAGTCAACTTTTCAAGTTTATTTCAATTTTCTATAAACCAACTTTTATAGTCAATGGAACACTTTTCCATATACTAACTTTTAGTCAATTGAACAATCTTTTAACCCAGTCAATGAAACAAGCTTTTAACCTAGATATTCAACCACGCGTCGTACGGCTCCAGCCACCACCACCCACCGCACACCTCCGACCACCACCATGTTGTGGTTCCCACCGGTAAGCGATTGGCCAAAAAAAATAGGCGGAAACCAGATTAGAATTATAGAAGGATAATCAGACTAATTTCATTCCTCATCTAGTTGATAGCAATTACAATACTTAAATAGAAAGGAGATGTTAACTGGCTACGAAATTCTAGCTAACCACTACTGAAAGTTGGGAAATAAAACAGGAAACATGGACCACGTGCTTGACCACATAGTTTATTAAAAAACAACTAATAGAAGTATCCAATTGATAAGCTTGCATGGGATGTAAATTCATTATATCATGACTTGCGTTTCTTTGGGTCGTCTTGTCTAAAAAACACTGGATGAAAATGCCTGAAGCAGGTGTTCTGATTGCCAATAAGTTTGATGTAATCGTCCATTCTTTAAGCATGTCAGGAAGTTTTACTATTTTCCTGTTTTGGAGTGGTCCAGAAGAGATTCAACATCACAGAGCTCTTACAATTGCCCTAGTAAATGACGAGAACCATTATGTCATGGTGGAATTACAAGGAGGGTACCCAATGCCTACAATCACGCCTTATTGGAATTTGCGCAACATTAGCATGTCTGCGCATGGATGGGAGACCATGTATAGGTGGTGTCTAGAATTATATACCCAAATTTATCATCGTGAAAGTGGTTTTGTCGATCTAGGTGATTAATTGTTTTAATGTTTGCACGTTTACTTTTTTATTAGAGACTCGTTATTTATTTATTTATCATGAACTTTTTCACTTACGTGTTTATAATAAAGTGTCTTGATTCTTTATTTATTAATATTGATATTAATACGAATAATAGTATAACAAAATATAAAAAAGTAACAAAAGTATTATAAAATAAAATAACATAAAAAAAAATAATTATTACTTTTGACTTTATAATAAAATAATATAATACAGTACTTAATCATTATCAAATTTGACTAATTGTATATTAATCCATATTTTGGGTGTATTTATCGCACTCTTTAAAATACAGACAAAGCGTCTGTTTGCCACATATGACTCCATGTCTTTGTATGCAATCAAAAGAAGCTTATTTCCATGATCACTTGTTCTTCATGCTAAACTTACATAAATATCTTAAGTAAACTATTATAATTTTCATCAACAAATTTAGGCTTTGTAGTTCAAATCAAGCTCATTAATAGTGGCAGATCTAGCCTAATAATTCAGAGGTATTTCAAATTTTTTTATTTATTTTTACCGTGCAATCATATAATAATAAAAAACACGATTTTAAATAAAGGTAAACAAATACATAATAGATTTGTCATCTGCGGGTTTTCATAGCCTGAAATTGTTCCATTACATTGCCATCTTTTACTTTATCAAAAGTTTCTTTTTCGACCGCACAAACTATAGCGTTGTTCAAATAATCTTCGCCCATTCGAATGCGTAAATCCGTCTTGGCACGTTTTAATTAGAAAAACATCTTTCAACAGTTGTGGTTGCAACCGGTAAAACTAAAGCTAGCTTCACTACCCAATAAACCAAAGGAAAATAATTACGTGTTCCGGTTTGCACCATAAGACGAGCAAGATCACATATTCCATTCAAGTTTACAAATCTTTCATCATCACTTATAATGTGACGAGAGGCCTCGACGTCACCCAAAAGAGTCCATATTTCTTATGTAGTAAAATCATTCGGATACATCTCAGCAAACACCATTATCTTCGATTTGTCAAACTTAAAAAACCCGTTACAAGGATTTAAACCCAACATATTTTCTATTAAACTAATTGTTACCTCACTAAATCGATTTCTTAATTCGTGAATTTGCATATACAAAACCTCATTAAAAATTTCAACTTCAAAATGATGTAGTTTGTAATGACATTCTTTTGGTTTCTTAGATTACCATAACTTTCCGTCATGTCTAACATTGTAATGTTGTTTTTTTCACAAAAGAAGTCACTTTTTCCAACATCGACTCAAACCCATATTGTCTTAAAGCATTTAATGCTCGTTTTGTTCCATTTATCAACTTACTACTTCTAATAAATCTTTACTTTTTTGTTGAATACATTTTGAGGGAGCATTTGGGTGGCTTAAAACATCTCCCATCAAGCGCATCTAAAAAACAAACTCAAGTTCTTTTAAAATATGATAAAATACTTTTTGCATTTGAACGTTATTGATTGCAACATCCATCTATTTTTTAACATATTGAAGTACATGTAACAATTTACGAAAACAATCTAAGCAAACTTATGATTATTCTATTATATAAACGCCATCGTGTACCCCCGGCTCGTGCAAGGGAAACCCCTTTGTTTAATCTTTTTCCCGTCATAATTCCACCTTCAAGTATTTATTTTTTCACTCTCACTTTTTTGTCTCCCTTATCGTATCTTTTCGTTTGCAAGAAGCAGACACCGCAGTAACAACTATGGAAAGGTATTTTCGTAGAAAGTTTTGACACTGGTATGTTTTTGCAACAATCACAATCATAAATTGAAGTTGATAAGCAAAGCAATGGATGTAATGTGCTGACAGGTTATGTTTCAAAATCAAGGCTTTTAACCCATTAAATTCTCTCCGCATGTTGCTTGCCCCATTATAATGTTGCCCCCTTACTTGTTGAAACAAAAATAAACTCTAAGATAAAAACAAATAATGTCAATTAAAGTTTTTGTAAAGAATCTATGAAACTTTTTACTTACCTGTTTTATGTTCAACTGGTTATTGGCTAGTAAAGAATCTAAGAAAGCTTATTACTTACTTGAATTCCCTAATGTGTGCTTACCAATATCCAGGTTGTTAGTACCAATCAACTTTAAAACCAAAAGAAAAATACCTTTAGAATTAGATTATTCTAATTCATCATGGCCACAAAATGGTAAAGAGTTTTCTACACATAATTTAGCACTTAGAATCAGATTATTCTGATTCATCATGGCCACGAAATGGTAAAGAGTTTTCTAAACAAAATCTAGCACTCATAAAATAACCAAGTAATTGATAACGATTTGCAATATTTTATTCTTTACTCAATTTGTTTACATTCTCACTTATGGATAGGTCTTGTCTTATGAGATTTTGACATTTTTGTGTCACCTTTAGATGATGACTATCAACTTTCCTAACATGTTCTTTTAAGGCACCATATATATGTGTTGTGTAAGTTAGTATATGTTTCTGTATTTAAATATGTTTAGTATCTGTTCTGATATGTTTGACATGTTTTGTACTCGTCTGATTATGCTTCCGATAATGTATCGGGTTATGCTTCCGATTATGTTTAGTATCTGTTCCGATATGTCTGATATGTTTGTGCGCAACTAGTTATGTTCTGATCATGTATCCAGTTAATTATGCTTCTAATTATGTTCAGTATCCGATTCTGCTATGTATTAGTTATGTCTGTTTTGACTCAGTATCCGTACTAGTTTGTATCAGTATTGTCTTAGTATCAGTCTTGATTTGGATTTAGATTCCATGTAATACGTTTAGTTTGTATCCGTCAGTATCTGTATCCATTATTGGATTTAGTGTCTATTCGATATTATCGTTGAATCTGTCTTTGTTTCGTGTCGATTCTCCCGATTCTTTTAATAAATTTCGTAGGGAATAAATTATTCTATTTTTAAACTCTGGTTATCTAGATTATTATGGTTATTAAATATAAATTTCCAAAGCTATAAAAATAGTTATTTTAATTAAATAATAACTTACGAAATTTGATTAACTAATAGCTAATAGCTAATAGAGATGGTTTTAATCTAAACATCTATTTAAAGATAATAGTTCGATAGTTCTTAAAAGAACATGTGTACTTAACATTAACCAGGTAAGACCAATCCATAAGTGAGAATGTAAACAAATTGAGTAAAGAACTAAAGATTGCAAAGCGTTATCAACTACTTGGTCTGTTATAGGTACTAGATTCTGTTTAGAAAACTCTTTACCATTTCGTGGCCATGATGAATCAGAATAATCTAATTCTAAGTGCTAAATTATATTTAGAAAACTCTTTACCATTTCATGGCCATGATGAATCAGAATAATCTAATTCTAAAGGTATTGTTCTTTTGGTTTTAAAGTTGATTAGTACTAACAACCTGGATATTGTTAAGTACACATTGGTGAATGCAAGTAACTAATAAGTTTCATAGATTCTTTACTAACAAATAACCACTTGAGCATAAAGCAAGTAAGTAATAAGTTTCATCGATTCTTTACAGAAACTTTAATAGACATTATTTGTTATTATCTTACAGTTTATTTTTGTTTAAACAAGTAAGGGGGCAAGGTTATAATGGTGCAAGCAAAATGCTGGGTGAATTTAATGGGTTTAAAGCTTTGAATCTGAAAGATAACCCGTCACCGCATTACATCCATTGCTTTGCTCAAGAACTTCAGTTTTGGTTGTTGCAAAAATATACAGGTGTCAAAATTTTCTACGAATACCTTTCCATGATTGTTGCTACAGTGTCTGCTTCTTGCAAACCGAATAGATATGATAACGGAGGCAAAAAAAAGTGAGAGGAAAAAGAAATACTTGAAGGTGAAATTAAAACGGGAGAAGGATTAAACCAAGACATTTCCCTTGCACGAGTCGGGGATACATAATGGGGTTCACATCATAGAACAATCATAAGTTTTCTTAGATTGTTTCTGGAAATTGTTACTATACTTCAATATGTTAAAAAAATGGAGATTGCAATCAATAACGATCAAATACAAAAGGTATTCTATGGTTTTTTTAAAAACTTGAGTTTGTTTTTTATATGCACTTGATGGGAGATGTTTTAAGCCACACAAATGCATCCCCAAAACATCTTTAACAAAAAAATAAAGATTTATTAGAAGCGACAAGTTGATAAATGGAACAAAAGGAGCATTAAATGCTTTGAAACAAAATGGGTTTGAGTCAATGTTGGAAAAAGTGATTTTTTTTGTGCAAAAAAACAACATTACAATGTAAGACATAACGGAAAGTTATAGTAATATAAGAAACCGAAAGAATGTCATTAAAAATCAACATCATTTTGAAGTTGACATTTTTAGTGAGGTTTTGGATATGCAAATTCAAGAATTAGGAAATTGATTTAGTGAGGTAACAACTAGTTTAATAGAAAATATGTCGGGTTTAAATCCTTGTAACGGGTTTTCTAAGTTTGACCCATCGAAGATAGTGGCGTTTGCTGAGATGTATTGAATGATTTTTAATACAAAAGAAATAGGGGCTCTTTTGTGTGACGTTGAAGCCTTTCGTCACACTATAAGCGATGATGATATATTTGCAAACTTGAATGGAATATGCGATTTGTCGTCTTATGGTGGAAACCGGAACATGTAGTTCCTGTCCTTTGGTTTATTGGGTATTGAAGCTAGCTATGGTTTTACCGGTTAAAACCGCAACCATTGAAAGATGTTTTTCTAAATTGAAGCTTGTCAAGACGGATTTACGCAATCGAATGGGCTTAGATTATCTGAACAATGCTATGCTTTGTATGGCCGAAAAAGAAACTTTTGGTAAAGTAAAAGACGACAATGTAATGGAACGATTTCATGCCATGAAAACCCGAAGAGGACAAATCTATTAGGTACTTCTTTGCCTTTATTTAAAACATGTTTTTTTTATTGTATGATTGCAATGGTAAAAAAAGTAAAAAACTAGGGATACCCCTGAATTATTGGGCTAGATCCGCCATATATATATAATATAGTGCATTTGTGAACTGAGTGAACAAATCCTGACCATTGATTTACATCATTAAATCGTAAGATACACTAGTTTATTTTCATCATCAAATCCTGGCCATTGATTTGCACTTGCGTTGTGACACCTGTCAAAAATCCAGGTATCCGTACAATTAATTAACCTTGATTAGTGTTTAATGACTGTGCTGAATTACAATTAACTGCTTTCTGATTACTGCATTATATTTACATGTGCATCACATAGTGCATAATGTCATATCATTACTGCATGCAAACATATTGACATAAATGACGCACAAAGCACAGTTAGCACAGTAAACGGATAAATCAGCAAATGCTGACAAAACTCAGCACATAGACAGACAGAGTTTTGAGACCCAGTATGAGCCAGAAACTAAGTACTACACTAGTATAAAGTGTAGGGGACAAAACTGCTTTTCTAGGTGATAGTTTAAGTGCTGGAAAGTGCCTAAAACTCACCCAAAGTGCTGAATTTAGCATAAATAAAAATTTAAACACATTAATATTATGCAGAAACTTGGTTAAATGGCCCTGAATGCTTTCCTAAATGTCGGGAATTAAAAGTGTCACAAAAAGGTACATAAAGAACACTAAACTGCAAAGTTTAGCACTTTAACGAATCAGTATCTAACCGAACAACCGGACACTACCCGAAACATCAAATTTACACTAGAAGCACTGTTTTAACATTTCAAAGCTAGTTATGATCCCCGAACATCATAACACCTCCTAAAAATATCTAATAACTGAAAAACGTAACCGATACTTGGAATTGAACTATTAAGTAACTAAAGGGTTGAAACTTACACCTAGACCCCCCCCACCTATGGGACGGTCATACTTGGCCCTTACCTTGTGGATTTTATTTCTATATTAAAATAGATCTTGGTTGTGCTTTTTATGACATAAAACCCAAGAGATAATGTGAGAGCATGGTTATAAGTATGGTATGAGGGAACTAGAGATCATAATCTTCCACACACTTCACACACCACTCTCTCTCTCTCTCTTCCTCTTGTTCTTGTTCTCGTCCGAATATAGGCACCACCACCATCACCTTCAATCATTCATATTCATCCATTCTAAGCATATAAAAGGAAGCTAGAGATCATAAAAGGAAGCTTGGTGGCTTTGGATCTTGTAGGATCGAGATTTGACCTAAACGAGTCGTTCAGAAGAAATCTAGATCAATACGAGAGGCGGAATCAAACGTATTGATGGTGAATCAACTTGATATACACTAGAAATCACTTTAACTGTCTTGTATATTGATTTGAAAGCTTTACAGACCACTTGACACTTCGGCAGCACCTCTGCTCCGGAATCAGCAATGTTACAAATAAAAGACACAAGACACATATATATAGGGTTGCCACTTCGCATGAAACAGCACATGCCAGTTCGTACGAACTGGCCAGTTCGTACGAACTGGTCACTTCGCATGAACTTGCTGATTCAGCTCTGTTTCCCTATTCTTTCGTACTACGTGTCCTGATCTATTAAACCTATTACAAGACTCAATATAAGACGAAGTCGACAGACATATGCACAAACAGACTCCCCCTTGGATGTTGACGAAGTCTTTGGTACAAGTCTTCATTATGTCAAGTCTTCATTCTTTATCAGTCTTCATGCTCTTACCAGAGTATCTAACACTGTAAGCTTCCTTCAATCTCTCTCTAACTCTCGCTCTTGCTCATCAGCATCAGCAGCTTCTATCTTGAACACAGTTCCAGAATCAAAAACTGGCTCTTACATCTTCAGACTCCCCTTTGCTAGCAGACTCCCCCTTAAGTTGTTCCGGGATCGCAATCTGACATAGTTCTCGTTCTAAGATCGAACCCTGGCTCAAACTCTGCTAAGGCTTAGACACTGGGATCCGCACAAATCTCTACTCGACAATAAGATTTTTTTTAACAATTTTAATCTTTTCTTTACCACTTGTATTTGAAACATTCAAATTTGGTTTCAAGTTAATGAACCATTTAATCATTTCAAAATCATTTCACATTTCAAACAAACTCTCCCAACCCAGTTGTTCATCATGTTTAGCACTCGGAATTTTGAAAATCAGCTTTCCAACATCAGTTGTCGAAAATAAGATGAAATAAAATCTTTTTGATTTTTCAAAATTTTCACACAAAGCTGAATCGGTAAGAACTCTTCCTCCTGAGCTCTGATACCACTTGTAGGATCGAGATTCGACCTAAACGAGTAGTTCAGAAGAGATCTAGATCAATACGAGAGGTGAAATCAAACGTATTGATGGTGAATCAACTTGATATACACTAGGAATCACTTTAACTGTCTTGTATATTGATTTAAAAGCTTTACAGAACACTTGACACTTCGGCAGCACCTCTGCTCCGGATTCAGCAACGTTACAAATGAAAGACACAAGACACATATATATATATATAATGTTTCCACTTCGCATGAAACAGCACATGCCAGTTCGTACGAACTGGCCAGTTCGTACGAACTGGGCACTTCGCATGAACTTGCTGGTTCAGCTCCGTTTCCTTATTCTTTCGTACTACGTGTCCTGATCTATTAAACCTATTACAAGACTCGATACAAGACGAAGTCGACAGACATATGCACCAACAGACTCCCCCTTGGATGTTGACGAAGTCTTTGGTACGAGTCTTCACTATGTCAAGTCTTCAGTCTTTATCAGTCTTCATGCTCTTTCCAAAGTATCTAACACTGTAAGCTTCCTTCAATCTCTCTCTTACTCTCGCTCTTGCTCATCAGCATCAGCAGCTTCTATCTTGAACACAGTTCCAGAATCAGAAACTGGCTCTTACATCTTCAGACTCCCCCTTAAGTTGTTCCGGGATCGCAATCTGACATAGTTCTCGTTCTAAGATCGAACCCTGGCTCAAACTCTGCTCAGGCTAAGACACTGGGATCTGCACAAATCTCTACTCAACAATAAGATTTTTTTTAACAATTTTAATCTTTGCTTTACCACTTGTATTTGAAACATTCAAATTTGGTTTCAAGTTAATGAACCATTTAATCATTTCAAAATCATTTCACATTTCAAACAAACTCTCCTAACCCAGTTGATCATCATGTTTAGCACTCAGAATTTTGAAAATCAGCTTTCCAACATTAGTTGTCGAAAATAAGATGAAATAAAACCTTTTTGATTTTTCAAAATTTTATGCTAAAATATATTCTTTTTGGATTTTGTTTTTAATGAAAAGCAGTAAAGAAATATTTACAGACAATATTTTTGTGAGTTTGTGTAAGAGGATCATATCAGGTTTTGACAAATCACTAGCATCGTTGAGATTTAAACACTTTAAGTTCTAAACGATTCACTTAGATTGTCAGTATACTGATCCACTTAAATTTTCACACAAAGTTCAACTGTTTCGAGATACGAGTTTAGCGTTTTAATGGACTTAACTTATTCGCATGTCCCACCTCAGAATATACTCTCGTATCCAGACTTCTATATTCAGTCTTACAGGTGAGTGTACTTTAATGATATCTGTAAACGGGTAATGCGAGACAATGAGAGCTCAGGATAGAACTTCCGTTCAAACAAAGAGATGATGGCTCGTCTTTCGGTGTGTCCCGTTTGGGGATCTTTTCTTCAACAGCACATGATTAGCATTTTTCAATGTTTCATCATTTTTATGCTGAGGGTGGGCTTTAAAATTAAAGCAATGCAGAATATTATACGAGGACTAGGCTATTGCTTCCGCAAAATCAGAAGTCCTGGTATAATATCCCAGATATCATCACGCACAAAGACCTAGTATGTCAGAAATAGAAAGTCTTTCAGACAAGATTTTGGGGGTTACCCATATATCCGAGAGATGTTCCCCACGAGATAGGTAAGTATTCATTATTTAGGTTTATATCTCGAAAACAATCTACTGAATGTATAAAAACCTACTGGCATATCATCAGTGAGACTGTTTATCCTATTTGGCTTTTCAAATCTTTAGCGTGCTGTGATAGTCAACTGATGTACTATCATTTCCTCTTTTTTCACAACAAAACTCATTTTAAATTTTTCAAATTTTCAAAATTTCTAAATTTTCTTACTCCCCCTAAAATCAAAAATATGTTTCAATTTTTTATTTTCCAGGAAAATTTGAAAATAAACGTTGTACAAATAAAGTGACAAAACTGATGTGAGTTACTTTAAATCTCCATCCATTTGGCGTAAACAATCAGAACTCCCCCTGACAACAAACTATTTTCCCATTATGATTTCAAAACACTTAAGTTTGTTTTAATCAACATGGTTTTTCCGGAAAATAAGTTTTGTTGAATTCACACACCACTTGTTAGGATCGGGGATACATTCAACCACTTGTAAAGAACTATCACCTGTATGAAAGTTAAATCAAGTTCAACTTAATGACCTTGAATAACCACTTGTAGGTTCTTATCAACAAAAACCACTTGTAAATCGAAATATGACAGTTTTGAATTTTTCAAGAAATATGCCAATTCATGCTCCACGATTACCTACTTGGGAGCTCCAGCAAGTCAGGATTTTTAAGTATGGAATACAGACACCTAAGCCTGACCAACTTTGGGTGTTTCCGAGTTATTTTCACTCGGTGGGTAAGATCTCCTCTTTGATTCATAAAATTCTTTTACCCCTTTTTCCTTACCCTTAACCATTCTTCCATAAATATGTTTCACTTTTCCATTGAAATCCTTTTCGACATCAAATTCTTTCTTTTCAGAATAGAATTGATTCGAAATTTCCACTTTACCTACTTTTTGTTTAAAATTTTCAGTTCTTGATGGTGGAAAGTTTGCGTCATCCATTGGTGGAACTGAATTTTCTCCTTTTCGCTCAACTTGTGGCTCCTCTGACTTTGACGAGTCAGATTCATCGCCAGATTTAACATTTGATTTCTTAACAACCCATGTTTGGTTGTTAAGATTTACTCTTCTTTTGTAAAACCGTTTAGAACTCTCACCAACTTCATATGTTGAATTTTTAAACACTTTGAATTTGACTGTTGGCGGTTCAGTTTTATCAACAACTTTTTCTTTAAGTTTAGAAGAGACTCCCTGTTTTGTTTGTGTTGCCTTTGGACAGTTCCATGCAATGTGACCAACTTCATTGCATCTGTAACAGGTTCTTGTCTCCTTTTTCTGATTAGCTTCATTCTTCTCATGTTTCTATTTTTCTGCAAGAAACGCTTTGTTTGATTGCTTCCAGAATGAGCTCTTTTTCTCTTCTTCAGAACTTGACCCTGAAACAAATACTGTATTTGTTTTAGAACTTTTATCATTTTGATTATTTTCAACATCAAAACCCAACCCCTTTTTTTTAAATTGCTTTTATGATTCGGCTTCTTTTGATGACCTGGACCAAAACCTTTCTTCTTGTTTAAACGTTGTTGAACTCTAGAAGTATATTTAGGTTTTGAAAATCCCATTTTGTCTTTTATTTCTGAAAACTCTATTTTTATCAATTTAAAAACTGTGTTAATATTTTCAATTTTCACATTTTTAATTGGAAATTCCTCATCAGAATATAATTTGTCTGAATCATTCAAAGTATATGCCACTTTGATTGGTTCGTCATTCAAATTATTTTTTGATAACAGAAATTCTTTATTGTAAACCAGTTTGACCGATGATTTCGAACTGTCAATTGATGAACTTGAACTCTCAGATTCAGACTTGGACTCTGACTCCTCATCCTTATCCAACACCTGATCGACCACTTTCTTTATTAACTCAGACTCATGATCAGTGTCAGACGATGTGAATGTGACGTCAATGTTGTCTGGTAACTCATCAGTTGTTTTAGACTTTAACTTTATATTGACAGCCTTTTTGAGTTGTTCCGAATTTGGTTTTATGGGAGAATAACCTTCCCAGATCGGACGCGGACACTTTTTATAATTTGCACTTTGTTTCTTACCAATATCCATATCTTCCGACTTCTTATCTTGAAAAGCTTCAAAACCTGCAACAGTAGGATAAACTCTATCAATCAAATAATCAGAACCTGAGTAACTCATTAACAATCGTCTGATTCTTTCATTCTCAATCTTTTCAGTCTCTAACTCTTGCTTCAACTCTGCACACTCTTCAACATAGTGATTGATCTCTTTCTGCTTAGACAACATCACTGCATTCATCATTGTCAAAGCATCTTCCCTTTCTGAGTTTGTCTTTTCCAGGCTATTAACCGTTTTGTTCAACACATCATACAATTCTTTTACGAATTTAACATCGAACAACAATTTTCCTTTCATCTCGTCGAGCTCACTATACTTCTTATCTTTCTCTTCACAATGTTTACATGGTTCCAAACATTGCAGAAAAGGTTTAGTAACCTCTACAATCTTTCCAACAATCTTTTCATCAATTTTAACTTCTTCACTCTGTTCATTCTTCTCTTTCTCTTGAACAACATTCTCAGAGTTTACCTTATTCTTCTCTTTTGCTGCTCGTTTCTCCTTTAGCTTCTCCAATTTATCTGCAAAATAAAATTTGAAACTTTCAGGAGATAGATGAGTTTTACCAATATTTATTTGTTTAATTTCTTCATCATCATCACTGCTATCAGTTGATGATTGATCAAAGACTGGTGTCTTTTCTAAACTTTCTTCTGAAGAAACAGACTCTTCATCTTGACTTTTCTCATCATCTGCGAACACATCCATCCATTCTTTCATTAACTCTGGTTCTTGAATGATTTGTGCAACAAATGCTCTAAACTTTGAATCAGCCAGAATGTATTTGTCCTAGCTAAATCCCTCTGGCAATCTTTCATCTTCTTGATCTGGAATAGTAATACAAGCCTTATTCTTTCCATCTTCAATAGCACGGGATGATGACAGTTGTTGAGCAACCTGATGATTTATTGCTTTCCGATAATAATCATTATTCCCGAATGGATTCTGAGCTCCACCTGCTTCTCGGTTGGTACATTCTCTCTTGAAATGTCCTTTTTCCCTGCACCCAAAACAAGTAACTTTAGATTTATCAAATCCTAAAGTAGAAACATTCGCATCACGAAAATCATCTCTTCCTGTAATCTGCTTAAATTTCTCAGCTCTCCTCAACACACTCGCTAAACACCACTTAATATCCATCAGTTCCATTTCCTCAGCATCAATCTGATCGTAATCCTCTTTTGTTAGCATAGGATTTCCGATTCTTCCCGCAACCAAACTCTCTTATGATTCTAACACAGTAACCAGTAATGCCATATAGCCTTTAGCAACTTCTTCAAAGAAATTCTGACCGTTCTGAAGATGCAACGTGATATTGCATTGTATCACATGACCATTACCTTTGTTTGAGCTTTGAACACTTGGATTAACACTCGGATATGAAGAAAATCCACTGTTGTTGATTGAACTTTGATTGAGTGACCCGGATGAGTTTTCTGCGCTGAAAGCGGTTTGGATCTTCGGACTTGCTTCAACATTTTGAACATTACCTTTGAAATACAAATTGATATCTTGTTGACCACTTGGATTGTTCATTCTAGCAATCTTCTATTGTTCAAGATCTTGTCCTTCAAGTTTTTCAATGAACTGACCAATTGTCAAACCATTATATTCTCCAGTATTCTTCAAGATCATAAGATATGTACCCCATTCTTTTTGAGGTAAAGCGTCGGCTAATTTTTCAACCCATTCCTCACGATCCTTTTTTATATCCAACCGGGTCATTGAACGAACTAAATGACAATATCTCTCAATAAGAGTCTTTGTAGTTTCGCCTGGCAAACTTGAGAACAAATCGAATTCTTTCTTTAATAGAGACTTCTTATTCTTTATCATTTCCGTACTTCCTTCGAATTTTGTACGAAGTGCTATCCAAATCGAATATGCACTATCATCATGTTGAAGTAGTATGAAATTGTCTTCTTTCACAACTTGTTGAAATAAACTGATCATCATTTTTTTCTGCCTTGTACATGTCTCTCTCTTTGTCCGTAAATTCAGAAATAGTCTTTACAACTCCCATGTTATTTCGAGGACGAACATATTTTTTTTTCAGTACTCTCCCAAGACCTTAGATGATTTGCTTGCACCCAGTTTTCAAAACGCTCTTGCCAATTATAATACTCTTCAATACTCATTAGTTTCGGAGGTTTCTGCAACGTTCCAATTTCATTTTCCATGGTTACACTCTGAGCAACAGTAACAGGAGTACCCGGAGCTGTAGCAAACGCATTGTAGAATTCAGAATCCATGTTTTGGTACGAACTATCAAACAAACTGATTATTTTTCAAACAATCTAGATCATGTTCAATCCCTGTGACTTGATTCGATTTCCAAATGTCCTAAGCTTAAATTTCAAGTGACTTGATCACCTTGTATGACTTAGACAACTTTTTGTGCGAACTGAGATCTTTTAAACGACCTGGTTTAAATCTCAAACGAACTGAGATCAAATCCAAAACTATGTGATCTGGAACACTCCATGCGGATTGATGAATCCTTCAAACGAATTGAACTCCTCGTAAGAACTGAACTACTTTTCAAACGATTTGAACCTTTCATGCGAACTTAAGATGTTTCCACGCGAACTAAACTGGTGCGAACTGGATCACTTCACTTCGTACGACCTGGTTCATCTACAAACAATTTGAATCCACTTCGTGCGAACTTGTTCACCTCCGAACACTTTGACCTCACTTCGTACGAGCTCGATGAACCTCAAACAACCTGACCTTGATCACTTCGCACGAACTGGGGAATTTCACACGACCTGAGTTCAGTACATGCGAACTGGTTCAACTCCAAACAAATTGAACTGGTGCGATATGATTCAAATCGTACGAACTGAATGATATATTCACACGACCTGGATGAAACTCAAACTGACTGACGTGTTTTCGGTTGATTTTTGTCAAAATTGATGACGTTTTAGGTCAAATTTGGTGCTGATTTTTTCAAGGATCGATTAAAACAGTGTTTCGCGTGTTATATCACAAAATCAGTCCATTTTATCCGTAAAATCTTGGTTAATTTTGAAAAAATGTGTAGAAAGTGAGTAGAAATGAGATTTCAGATGAAAACAAGCTGAATCGGTAAGAACTCTTCCTCCTGAGCTCTGATACCACTTGTAGGATCGAGATTCGATCTAAACGAGTCGTTCAGAAGAGATCTAGATCAATACGAGAGGCGGAATCAATCGTATTGATAGTGAATCAACTTGATATACACTAGGGTAGTGTTTGGTATGTAGAAATGAGAGGTGGAATGGAATGGATGATTAAGAGGGAATGAAGAAAAGGGTGTTTGGTTAGTCAATGGAATGGAATCACCCATTCCAAAATGCATTCCATTCCCTCAAAATCATTCCTTCCACTCCCCATGTTTTTTTTCCATTCCATCCCCTCTTGCACCATTCTTTAACAACACCACAACCCACCACCTTTGCCACAACCCACCACCACCACCACCCACCACCGACGCCATCGCCGCCACCCACCACCTCACCCCGACAGCCACCGCCGCGCCACCCACTCGCCACCGTTATCACCCACAGGCCACAGCTGCGATCAACCGCTAACGCCACTGCCGCCGCCCACCACCATCGTCAACGCCACCACCACCGCCCACCACCATCGTCAACGCCACCACCACCGCCCACCACCATCGTCAACGCCACCACCACCGCCCACCACCAACCGCCACCGCCGCCACCAACCGCCATCTCTGCTGCCACCCACCACCAACGACCACCTTGCCACCACCACCACTCGTCGTCGCCATCGCACTGCCACTCGCCGCACCGCCACTCACCGCCACCACCACCACCCATTGCCGCTGCCGACACCCACCACCGCCACCTATAACCACCAACAATCATTACCACCGACCACCACCACCACCACTCACCGCTGATTTTATTACTCCCCTTTTCTTGCCTACCAAACAATACACAATAATAACTCATTTCATTCACACATGGTAACCAAACAAGACATGGAATGGTAATGATCTATTGTATTCCCTCGTCCATTCCATTACCTCGTCCTTTCCATTCATTCATCCATTCCATTACCCCATACAAAACAGACCCTAGGAATCACTTTAACTGTCTTGTATATTGATTTAAAAGCTTTACAAACCACTTGACACTTCGGCAGCACCTCTGCTCCGGAATCAGGAACGTTACAAATGAAAGACACAAGACACATATATATAGTGTTGCCACTTTGCATGAAACAGCACATGCCAGTTCGTACGCACTAGTCACTTCGCATGAACTTGCTGGTTCAGCTCCGTTTCCCTATTCTTTCGTACTACGTGTCCTGATCTATTAAACCTATTACAAGACTCGATACAAGACGAAGTCGACAGACATATGCACCAACAGACTCCCCCTTGGATGTTGACGAAGTCTTCGATACGAGTCTTCATTATGTCAAGTCTTCAGTCTTTATCAGTCTTCATGCTCTTTCCAAAGTATCTAACACTGTAAGCTTCCTTCAATCTCTCTCTTACTCTCGCTCTTGCTCATCAGGATCAGAAGCTTCTATCTTGAACATAGTTCCAGAATCAGAAACTAGCTCTTACATCTTCAGACTCCGCTTTGCTAGCAGTCTCCCCCTTAAGTTGTTCCGGGATCGCAATCTGACATAGTTCTCGTTCTAAGATCGAACCATGGCTCAAACTCTGCTCAGGCTTAGACACTGGGATCTGCACAAATCTCTACCCAACAATAAGATTTTTTTAACAATTTTAATCTTTGCTTTACCACTTGTATTTGAAATATTCAAATTTGCTTTCAAGTTAATGAACCATTTAATCATTTCAAAATCATTTCAAATTTCAAACAAACTCTCCCAACCGAGTTGTTCATCATGTTTAGCACTCGGAATTTTGAAAATCAGCTTTCCAACATCAGTTGTCGAAAATAAGATGAAATAAAATCTTTTTGATTTTTCAAAATTTTATGCTAAAACATATTCTTTTTGTATTTTGTTTTTAATGAAAAGCAGTAAAGAAATATTTACAGACAATATTTTTGTGAGTTTGTGTAAGAGGATCGTATCAGTTTTTGACAAATCACTAGCACCGTTGAGCTTTAAACACTTTAAGTTCTAAACGATTCACTTAGATTGTCAGTATACTGATCCACTTAAATTTTCACACAAAGTTCAACTGTTTCGAGATACGAGTTTAGCGTTTTAATGGACTTAACTTATTCGCGTGTCCCACCTCAGAATATACTCTCGTATCCAGACTTCTATATTCAGTCTTACAGGTGAGTGTACTCTAATGATATCTGTAAACGGGTAATGCGAGACCATGAGAGCTCAGGCTAGAACTTCCGTTCAAACAAATAGATGATGGCTCGTCTTTCGGTATGTCCCGTTTGGGGATATTTTCTTCAACAGCACATAATTAGCATTTTTCAATGTTTCATCATTTTTTATGCTGAGGGTGGGCTTTAAAATTAAAGCAGTGAAGAATATTATACGAGGTCTAGGCTATTGCTTTCGCAAAATCATAAGTCCTGGTATAATATCCAAGATATCATCACGCACAAAGACCTAGTATGTCAGAAATAGAAAGTCTTTCAAACAAGATTTCGGGGGTTACCCATATATCCGAGAGATGTTCCCCATGAGATAGGTAAGTATTCATTATTTAGGTTTATATCTCGAAAACAATCTACTGAATGTATAAAAACCTACTGGCATATCATCAGTGAGACCGTTTATCCTATTTGGCTTTCCAAATCTTTAGCGTGCTGTGATAGTCCATTGATGTACTATCATTTCCTCTTTTTCACAACAAAACTCATTTTGAATTTTTCAAATTTTCAAAATTTCTAAATTTTTTTATACCACTTGTAGGATCGAGATTTGACCTAAACGAGTCGTTCAGAAGAGATCTAGATCAATACGAGAGGCGGAATCAAACGTATTGATGGTGAATCAACTTGATATACACTAGGAATCACTTTAATTGTCTTGTATATTGATTTGAAAGCTTTACAGACCACTTGAGACTTCGGCAGCACCTCTGCTCCGGAATCAGCAACGTTACAAATGAAAGACACAAGACACATATATATAGTGTTGCCACTTCGCATGAACTTGCTGATTCAGCTCTGTTTCCCTATTCTTTCGTACTACGTGTCCTGATCTCTTAAACCTATTACAAGACTCGATACAAGACGAAGTCGACAGACATATGCACCAACAGATCTTGAAGGACCTTCTCTATTTGCTTTTATCCTCTTGATTTCCCCTCTTGATCATCCCTAGCCTTGTGCTAGTGGCAAGAATCTTAATCTTGCTAGTTTACATCTATTTTATGTGGTTAATAATGAATCATGATCAAAAACATCAAGAACACCAAAGAATCATATGAAGTAAACATAAACAAAAGCTTGTTTAGTAAAGATATCTTGATGAATATAAGTTGTTATGCTTGTTGATCTTTGATTGTTTGTAGAAGTGATGTTAATCATCATAAGGTCTTGCTAATTCATGATTAAAACATAGTTTAGCAAGATGTGAAAGTAGAGATTGTTGTAGCATGATGGATCATCCAGACTTAAAGCATGAACTTGAAGGAAATAATATTTTCTTGAAAAATCATGATTAAAGTAAGTTGTTGATCATATGGATCTAAATATTTATAAATGTTATTTCAAATAAACCAAGTTAAAAACATAAGTTTCATATAATCTTGGTTCTTATATAAATAAGACTTGTTTTTAGTGATTAAACGAGTGTAGAAACACTTGCGTAACAAGAAAATTTCATTAAGAAACATTTTTGTAAAACATGATTACAAGTTGTAAACATCTAAGTCATTCAAGAATGATGTTTTTATATAAACAACCACACTTTAAAGGGTAACTAAACTTACTAAACACCCTACTAAGTTACTACAAATTTTCATAAGCTTTCAAGTTCATGAAGTAGTAGAATATGCATGATTTTGGCAAGATTGATAAGTAAAGGTTGTTTAGTGTTGATTGTGATGATTTTTACAAAAGAAAATGATATGCTTGAAAGAATGGAAACCTCCATTTTTAGGAGAAACTATGGCAAAATTTTCTAAAAATATAAACACTTAGAAAAATATTTATAAACATACACTTACAAGTGTATTTTCAACAATAAATGGTTGCATAAACTTTGCCATAATTTTTTGTTACAAAAATACAAATATTGGAGGTTGGTTTTCATAAATAAAAGTGACTAAATACGTATTTGGGAAATATATATTTAGGAGACACAATGTATGTGATTATTTGTATACTTTGTGTATTAATTATATTATTTTAGGGCATGTAATAATGTAACACATCAAAATACCAAGGATTACAATCCAAATTATTACCAAAATATCAAGGAATAAATATACAAGTTACACACAAAATATTAGCGAAACCGAACAAGAAATGTAACTTAAAAAATATTCCGGAACTAAATTCACAAGTATATTTTGGTAAATAATATTTTGGACGCAAGGAAACGAAAATGTGATTTTTATGATTATCACAAAGTTATATCATATTTTGACAAAGGAAAAATATAGCATTTTTGACAAGTATAAATATATATATATATTTTCCTTGGAATTATTAGAAAATATATTATTTTTAGGAAAAATATATATATTCTTGAGTAAACTTGAAATACATTATTTTTGGATAAAAATAAGTTTATATATATTTTCTAAAGTTAGACTTGAAAATATATTATTTTGGAACTACAAATATTTTACCAAGAGAAAAATTATAAATAATTTTTCTAAGTAATATTTCTTAAATATATATTATTTTAGAAATATATATATTAGTGGACTTTTATTAGAAATAATGTTCTGGAAAGTTTAATATAAATTTAAGTATATGAATACTTAATGAATACCATAAAATACGTATTCTCACACGTATAAATACACACCGGAATACGACACCAAAACATGGCAAAATATACAAATGCAAGAATACGAATACACATGTATAAGATACCCCCATCCTTGGGAAGGAAATACAAGTATCAATACTTGGGAAGTATTAAGTTAATATATGTTGTTTAACAATTATTCCAAAATGTAATAAATATAATTTAAGTTAAAATATTAATTATTTTGACAATAATTATATAACTTGGAATAATACCAAAGGCATGAAAGAAATATAACTCAAAGACACTAATACTAAACCATGGCACGGCCCGTTCGTCTGATAGACATTAGTACGTTGTAGGTAGTCGTGTACACCGAAGGAGCTTTGAGTTACTGTGACCCGAAGACGCAAGACTATGAGTTTCATGTCCCCCTTTTCTTTTAACTGTTTTCAGTTTTATAACTTCGGGGGTGAAATACATATTACAACTGTTTACAAACATTTTGATTTGGTATGGTTAGCTAAGGAAGGGTACTACTTGATCATGTGAGTGGTAGGTACAACACTTAAGGCCATTAATCCTCGTTGTAGGACCGAGGGACATGAGTGATAGATCTATTTGGGTGTAGCGAGCCCACACCCATGCGGACCAGGGTGGCCCATGTGGTGACTACGTCTTATTCCCGGAGACAAATCTGCTAGGTTTGAATTTTCCTGCATCACTTCACACATATCAATGGCTTTGCAAACCATTGGTGATCTGTTTTCCTTGTTGCTTTCATACCAGGATTTACATATGTTAGTGCATACATCTGTCGACTTCGTCTTGTATCGAGTTTTAGTTTTAGAATGTTAGATTAGGGCACATTGTATGAGATTTCCCGACATGTCCATATGTGGGAAACCACATGTCCGTATGTGGGAAACTACATGTCCATATGTGGGAAACCACATAGATGTCCGTATATGGGAAACTACATGTCCGTATGGGGGAAACCACATAGATGTCCGTATGTGGGAAACCTTGAAGATAGTTCCGCTTATATGGACATGAGAGGTTCCGCTTATATGGACATGAGTAGTTCCGCTTATATGGACATGAGTAGTTCCGCTTATATGGACATGAGAGGTTCGCTTATATGTACGTGTACATATGAGCGAAACCATCAACTCTATATAAGGGTCCCATGAGCGAAATCATTGGTAACGTTCTTGTTTTCCATACCGAGGTGCTGCCGGTGTGAGATTTGGTTGTAAACGCTGTTATATCAATCAAAAGTGTGATTTAAGTGAAGATCTAGCTGTTTCTACATCAGGTACTTGTTTTCCGCACCTGTATCTGATCAAAGCTCCTTTGATAGACTCGTTCGGGTCAGAATTCGATCCTACAAGTGGTATCAGAGCTTCAGGAGGAGGAGTTCTACAGAGATTTGCTGGATTTCATTATAGATTCTTACTTCTACACATTCTTTCTTCATCAGAATGAGATTTTACGGTCAAAATTCGCTCAAAATTTCACAGATTGTGTGTTATTGATCATAGACAAATCCCTGAAAGTTTGGCATTGAAATTCGAATTAAAAATGGACTAAAATTGGATATGATTAGGTTTCGCTTATACGTACACTCAGTAGTTTCGCTTATTTGACCATCAGATTTCGCTTATGTGTCACCACTAAGTGAATAGTTTCGCTCCAAATGACCTCCCAAGTGACTAGTTTCGCTCCAAAGGACCTCCCAAGTGACTTGTTTCGCTCATAAGGACATCAAGTATTTCGCTCATAAGGACATCACCTACTTTCGCTCATACTGACACCTAAGTGACCTAGTTTCGCTTTTGTGTCAACCCAAGCCACCTGGTTTCGCTCTTGTGTACACCATAACCTTAGTTTCGCTCATAAGGACACTCAACATCCTGATTTCACTTGGACTTTATTCGTTGATTTTTTCGGTCATCTATTATGGGCATGTGATCATTTAACAAATCGGTTAGCCCATGTGAATAAATTAGTTTGCATGTGAAACAATTAAAAGGGTGTCAGTTAGTGGGAGTTGTTTAAAAAAAACGGTTGTCGGCCAATTGTTTGCATGATATCATTTGTTTTAGAGGTCCAATTGAACATGAGCTTTTGTCGGCCCAATCATAGACTTTGTAAATCAAACGACCCACTACATGATTAGTATAATTAGCAGCCCACGTGATTAGTATGATTAGTGTTGTCGGATACATGTGCTATGCTAAGTGGTTTTGTGGTCCAATGGTTGTGTAGAGATGTCAGCCCACATGATTGGTATAATTAGAAGTCCAATGAGAATTGAGGGGTGATCAAGATTGTCGGTTCATTAAAGTCTATATGTGACATATTATCGGCAAATGTAATTAGATTTTAAGAGGTCCAATTAAATCAATCGGTGTATCATAGGGTGTCTGCAACATTCACTTAAAGGTCCTATTATAATCAAGATACGTAAACAAGTGTCGGATTGCATTTATTGATCAGCCCAATCAATTGATTCAAGTGCATGTGATCTGACCAAAAGTCTCGGCCCAATCACATTATATATGATCAAGTTTTAAGGTGCAGCCCAACAGAAGAGAATTGAGTTTTTCAAGTCATCGGCCCAATTAGTGAAGGCTAAATTGAATCCATTTGTTTTGTTTAAAAAAAACATAACAGTTCACAAGAGGTGGTTCAGTACGTTTAAATTCAAACTTGTTTCAGGTCGTGTGGTATTAACCAGGTCGTTTGAAAAGGTCGCTTGAATTCAGTTTAGATTGCTTGAAACTGTACCAGTTCGTACGGTTTGGAGTTCACAATTGTCAAAAGTTCATCAGGTCGTGCGAAAGTCCATCAGTTCGCACGTAGTGAGTCTGGTTGTTTAAAATTGATCCGAGTCATAGCAGTTCTCACAGTTTGCCAATTTAAACCTCTGTCCGCACAGAATATTCATCAGTTCGAGTGATTCAGTTCGCTCAGAGTATTAGTTTGATTCAGTTGCTTTGATAAATGTTTTAAACTCATTGTGTTTTGTTTGTTTGTGTGACGTCAGGTGATACAGGTGTATTATGAGGTGAACCAGTTAGTTTGAAAGCTTCTTTGAAAAATTCTTCGATATCTAAACATGGATTCTGAATTCTACAATGCATTTGCTACAACTCCGACTAGTCCATCCGACATTACTAAGACCATGACAACAGAGATTGAAACCGGAATAATGAAAAAACCTCCAAAACTTATGGGAATTGAGGATTATCACGGATGGAAGAAACGGTTTGAGAATTGGGTTCAGGCGAATCATCTAAAAGCTTGGGAGAGCATCGAAACTGAATATGAGAGGCCAAAGAATTCAATGGGAGTCGGTAAAATCATTTCAGAATTTACGGAGCAAGAAAGAGAGAGTTATAAAGCAGAAAAGATGATGATCAATTTGTTACAACAAGCTGTTAAAGAGGATATTTTTGTGTTGCTTCAACATGATGAAAATGCTTATTCTATCTGGGAAGCTCTTAGAAAGAAAGTTGAGGGAAGTACTGAAATGTTATAGAGTAAAGCAGCTTTGTTGAAAAAGGAGTTTGAACTTTTTACGTGCATGCCTGGTGAAACAACAAAGACTCTTATTGAAAGATATTGTCATCTCGTACGCACCATGTCACAGTTGAAGATTACCAAAACTCCAGCATAATGGGTTGAAAAACTTGCTGATGCATTACCGCAACAGGAATGGGGTACGTATCTGATGATATTGAAGAATTCCGGACAGTTTAGCAGGTTATCGATTGCATAGTTTATAGAGAAGTTGGAGGAACAGGATCTGGAGCAGCAGAAAATTGCTAGAATGAACAGTTCTACTCATCAACAAGATATTAAATTGTACTATAAAGGAAATGTTCAAACTGCTGAAGCAAGTCCAAAGATACAAACTGCATTTAGTGCTGGAAATCAATCTACACCAAGCAGTCAAGGATCAGTCAACACTAGTGGGTTCTCAACGATGAATCCTCCAAGTGTTCAAAGTTCATCTGCTGGAAATGGTCATCTAATTCAGTGCAATGTGGCTTTACATCTTCAAAATGGACAAAATTATTCTGAAGAGATTGTAAAGAATCATATGGGATTATTGGTTACTGCATTAGAGTCTTATCAAGGGTTGATTGCCGGAAAAATTGGCAATCCGATGCTCACAAAGGAAGATTATGACCAAATCGATGCAGAGGAGCTTGAACTGATGGATATTAGATGGGCTTTAGCGAGTGTTTTGAGGAGAGCAGAAAAGTTTAGATTGATTACAGGAAGAAATGATTTCTTGGATGCAAATCTTTCTAATCTAGGATTTGATAAATCTAAAGTTATCTGAAAATATTTCATCAGAAACAAGTGATAGTGATGAAGAGATGGAACAGATAAATCTTGGAAAAACGCATGTATCTTCTGACACTTCTGAATTTTATTTTGCAGAAAAATTGAAGAAACTGAAAGAGAGGAATTCTGTAAAAGAATTGAAAGAAGTCAAAGTGATTGAGAAGACAGTTGAAGTGGAGAAGATAGTAGAAATTGAGAAGATTGTGGAGTTAGAAAAGATAGTTGAAGTCACAAAACCCTGTCTTACATGTTTAGAGTCTTGTAAACAATGTATAGAAAAAGATGAGAGGTTTAGTGAGTTAGAAAAGTTGAAAGAACAATTGTTGTTTGATGTAAAGAATTTGAAAAAGTCGTATGATGTATTGAACAGACATGTGAATAGTCTGGAGAAGACTAACTCTGAAAGAGAGAAAGCTTTGAAGATGATGAATGCTACCATGATGACAAAGCAGAAAGAGATCAACTTGTACATAGAAGAATGTGCAAAATGGAAGAAAGAGTTGGATAGTGAAGCAGCTGAGAATGAAAGAATCAGAAGATTGCTGCGAAGTTACAAAGGTTGTGACTACATAATCGATAGAATTTATCCAACAGTTGAAGGATTTGAAGCGTTTAAAGGTGAAGAAACAAAGCCAAAGAAGAAAAAGGATACTGGTAACAAACATGGTGTATGTTATAATAAGTGTCCGCCTCCGATTTGGGAAGGGTACTCGCCTAGAAAACCTAACGAAGAAGAACTAAAACAGGCGGTCATTATTAAGTTAGAATCCGAGATAACCGATGTTTTACCAGACAATATTGATGTCACGTTCACAGCGTCCGACACAGATCATGAGTCCGAACTGATAAAACGAGTAGTCGATCAGGTGTTGGATAAGGATGAGGAGTCAGAGTCAAAGTCCGAGTCCGAAAGTTCGTGTCAGTCAGTTGGGAGTTCAAATTCGTCCGAAAAGAGTTCAAAATCATCGGGAAAACGGGTTTACAGTAAAGAGTTTTTGTTGTCAAAATCTAATTTGAATGATGAAACATTTGAAGTTGTGTATACTTTGAATGGTTCTGACAAATTATATTTTGATAAAGAGTTTCCAATAAGAGGTGTTAAACCAGAAATGATCAAAAAGGTTTTCAAATTAACAGAAATTAATATTTCTGAAATAAAAGATGAAAATCTTAAAGTAAAACCTAAACCTTACACCTCAAGAGTACAACAACGTTTAAACAAGAAAAAGGGTTATAATTTTGGTTCTGGTTTTCAAAAGAAACCAAACCAAAATCGTAGCTACAAAAAGAAAGGACTTGGTTTTGTTCCACCTGAAAACTATAAAAATGAAAAATTTTCTAAAAATACAAAATTTGTTTCAGGATCATCTGCTGAAGAGGAAAAGAAGAGCTCATTCTGGAGACAAATAAACCAAGAATTTCTTGCCGAGAAGAGAAAGAATGGAGCTTATGTGAAGAAAGAGACAAGAACCTGTTTCCGATGCAATGAAGTTGGACACATTGCATGGAATTGTTCTAAATCAACCAAGACAAAACAGGGAGTTTCTGGAAAACTAAAAGAAGTCATTGTTGATAAAACCGAACCACCAACTGAAAAATTTGAAGTTTTCAAAAATTCAACATTGAAGTTGGTGAATGTTCGAAGAGATTTTACAGGCGAAGTGTGAAACTTGACAACCAAAAATGGGTTGTTAAGAAATCTAAGGTAAAATCTGGTGATGAATCTGATTCCACAAAATCAGAGGAGTCACAGTTTGATGAGAGTGATGAAAACTCAGTTCCTTCAAGGGATGACGAGAACTTTCCACCATTGAGGACTGAGAATTTTAAAAGAAAAGTTGGAAAAGCTGAAATCTCAAATCAGAGTTATTCTGAAAAGGATAATTTTGATGTTGAGAAAGAATTTAATGGGAAAGTAAAGAAGATTTTCGGAAAAATGATTGATGGGAAGGTGAAAGGGGTAATTTCTACGCCAAAAAGAAAGCAACTTACACCCCAACAAAATCTGAATTGAAATCACCTAAGGCTGGTCAGGCTTGGGTGGACATTTTCTTTGCTTGAAAAACCTGACTTGCCGGAGATCCCAAGTTTGTAATCGTGGATCAGGAATCGGCATCTTTCATGTTTAATAAGGTTGTTTTTGAAAATACTTGAAATTGTTAAAATTTTACAGGTTGAATGACTACGCCGGAGCTTCCAGGTTGGTAAGCGCGAAGCAGGAATCGGCATTTTGAATATACATACAAGTGGTATTGTTTGGTTATTTTTACAAGTGATACAGGTTGCTTAATTGCAAAAATGGTAAATCAGGGACATTAAGTTGTACTTGATTTACTACATTTGATAAAACTGACAAGATGATGAACCATATCCCCGTACTTAAACAAGTGGTAAACTTACAAGTGGTAAAAACAAATTCATTTTCCGGAAAAATCATTTTGATTAAAACAAACTTAGGTGTTTTGAAATCTAAATGAGAAAATGGTTTGTGAAAGGGGGAGTTATGATTGTTTATGCCTAGTGAATGGCGAATTGAGGCGATTTGATATCGGTTGTCATGTTTCTGTATACTTTGTTTTGAATTTTCTTCAAGTGGGTCAAGAGCTTAGATAGTTTTCAAATTTCTTTAATGTGTTTGCATTTTAGGGGGAGTAGAAAATTTAAGAAAATCCAAAAACATTAGAAAATTTGAAAAAGCCAAAAACATGATAAAATTTAAAAATGAGTTTCGTTGTGAAAAGAGGAAATGATAGTACATCAGTGGACTGTCACAACATGCTAAAGAATTGGAAAGTTAAAATGTGATAAACAATCTCACTGCGGATATGCCAGTAGGTTTTTGCACATTTAGTAGATTGTGACGAGATATAAACCTAAAAATTTAAACTTGCTTATTCTGTGGGGAATAACATCTTGGATATATAGGTAACCCCTGAAATCTTGTTTGAAAGGTCCCTTACTCTGAGATACTAGGTCTTTATGCTCAGTGATATCTGGGGTATTATCCCGGGACTTCTGTTGTATGGAAGTACTGACCTAGTCCCCGGATAATGCTTTCCGCAAATGCTTGAAACATAGCATCGCCCTCAGCATGCTGATGAAACAATAAAATTGATAGTCGCTGCTTTTGAAATCAAAAGATCCTCTAAAGGGGACACACCGAAAAGTCGAAGCCGTCATCTCTCTGAGTATACGGAAGTATCGACCTGAGCTCTCACGGCCCTCGCATTTAACCCCTGAACAGATATCATCTGTGGTATACTCACCTGTAAGACTGAATATTGGGATCTGGATACGGGAGTATATTCAAGTGATGGGACACACAGATAAGTTCAAGTGCTTAAAACATTAATATCGTATCTCGGAACTGTTGAAATTTGTGTGAAAATTTAAATGGACCCGTATACTGACAATCTAGGTGACTTGTTTAGAACATAAAATGAAATGAAGCTTAATGGTGTTGGTGACGTGTCTCAAAAACTGATATGATCCTCTTACACGAACTCACAAAAATATTGTTTGTAAATATTTCTTTACTGCATTACATTTTCTTTATTTCAAAATCCAAAAAGATTTTCAGTGTGTTTTAGCATAAAGTTTTAGAAAACTCAAAAAGATTTTTGACAACTGATATTGGAAAGCTGATTTTCAAAATTCTGAGTGCTAAACATGATGAGTATAATTTGAGGGGGAGTTAGTTTTAACACTGATTATTTTTTATCAAACCTTCAAATGGTTCATCAGATTGAAAAATCATTTTGTTTGGGTTTTGAGAATGAGTTTGAGTTAGTGCATGTGTTTATTTTGAAATATGTATGTAAGAGAAATTTACTTTGAGGTAGAGTTTTTGTAGGATAAGATGAGCCAGTTTATTCGTTCCTAAGATCCGAGCTAGATGAGAGCCAGGTTCCAATACCTGAGGACTCTGATTGGAAGTAGCCAGGCAATGATCTTGAGACATGAAGAGTCAGACTGATTGATATTGAGAAGCTGTTAGATGGAAAGCCAAACAACGATCCTAAAGCTGATGATGCTGATGAACTGAAGAAATGCCAGCATATCGCAAGGGGGAGTCTGAAGTCCTGCAAGAAAAGATTGAGAGATTGAAGCCCAGAGACAGATCAAGACTGAAGATGCGAAGACTCGACACTTAAGACTCGTCAACATCTGAGGGAGAGTCTGTTAGTGCATGCATCTGTCGACTTCGTCTTGTATCAAGTCTTAGTCTTAGAATGTTAGATTAGGGCACATTGTATGAGATTTCCCGACATGTCCATATATGGGAAACCACATGTCCGTATGTGGGAAACTACATGTCTATATGTGGGAAACAACATAGATGTCCGTATGTGGGAAACTACATGTCCGTATGTGGGAAACCTTGAAGATAGTTCCGCTTATATGGACATGAGAGGTTCCGCTTATATGGACATGAGTAGTTCCGCTTATCTGGACATGAGTAGTTCCGCTTATATGGACATGAGAGGTTCCGCTTATATGTACGTGTACATATGAGCGAAACCATCAACTCTATATAAGGGTCCCATGAGCGAAATCATTGGTAACGTTCTTGTTTTCCATACCGAGGTGCTGCCGGTGTGAGATTTGGTTGTAAACGCTGTTATATCAATCAAAAGTGTGATTTAAGTGAAGATCTAGTTGTTTCTACGTCAGGTACTTGTTTTCCGCACCTGTATCTGATCAAAACTCCTCTGATAGACTCGTTCGGGTCAGAATTTGATCCTACAACATACATACAGACATACTTTCAAAGGTTTACTCATACACACAAAAAAACACATGAACTCGCTCAACTTTTGTTGATGTTTTCAAACTACATGTATTTCAGGGAATTAGTAAGTGGATCTGTCGGGCGTTGGAAGTTTTATGCTGCGTTAGGAATAAAGATGCCATCCATGGTCCTTGGGTTTGGTCAGTGTGTCTTATTCCTGGACAAGACACGTCTCCTAAACCTTAGTTTCATTTAATGTCTTTTGATGAGTCCTTAGTGAACTCATAAACAATTTGTATGGTTTGTAAAACTTGAATTTGAAGTCTACGTTTTAAAACAATGTTGTTATGTTTTAAACTTATTTAATGGATGACAAATCTGTGGTTTTATCATATAGTTGTTGTTATGATTGAATGCAATGGTATTAAGAAAGTCACACCATAATCACGCTTCCACAAAAGTCCATGTGTGACAGCTTGGTATTAGAGCTTCGATTGTAGCGAACTAGGATTCCTTTTCGAGTCTAGACTACAATCATTAGGACTTTCACAAAAACGTTTTTACAAACATGTTTTCATTGCATACACGAAACGCCCAGATCCAGGAAACAAACATTTTTACAAAAAAAAAAGACATGAAACACATTTCAAAGTTTATGTTTATGATTCAGTCTGAGAGGCTGGGTAGTACAGTCTGGGGAGACTGGGTGGTTCAGTCTGGGGAGACTGGGTGGTTCAGTCTGAGAGACTGGGTAGTTCAGTTTGAGAAACTGGGAGGTTTAGTCTGAGAGACTAGGCGGTTCAGTCTGAGAGACTAGGTAGTTCAGTCTGGGAAGACTAGGAGGCTTAGTCTGGGAGACAAAGTGGGTAGTCTGGGAAGCCTAGGACGGATACGTGATTACATTGTTATTACTTACATGCTTAATGATGATTGTTGATATATGTGGATATGTTGTGATTGCTTTGTTACAGACACTATGTCTTCGTCTGAGAGTGGACTGTCTGATACTGTCGACCCCATGGCTATTGTTTCGGACGATGAGAATGTCCTAGAGCCAGAGATTCTTACCTCCAACACCGAGAGTGACCCAGAGATGATGTCGGATGATGACGATAATTTCCAGCCTTTTGCACTACCCGACTTTAGCGACGATGGACCGCATGCTGATGGTATCCCCGACGAGGATCCCTTTCTTATTCCCATTCCTGACCAGGACCATCTCATCTTTGGACATCCTGATGGTGAGCATGTCGTGGTTCCGATCCTCACCCCTTTGCCTCTTGCGGCCTTTCCTTTCGAGGATTTGCCTTTTGATGACTTATCTGACGATGATGTCGATCTTTTTATTGATGGTCCCCCTGATGATGCCCAGGGTGATGGAGTTTTAGCTGAGGATGTCATTGTTGTTCCCTTCGTAGAGGTTCCTATTATTGAGGTTTCCTCTGATCACTCTGTTCCAGACTCCTTTGAGTCTGTGTCATCCTCCACCTTGCATGCCATAGGACTGCAGCGTTACCCCACTGATTCTGATACTGACACGGCCCTGTCTGCCGCACCTATTCCTCCACACGACTTTGAGCTTGACCTTGAGCTAGACTTTGCCCTTGATGATTAGCCTGTTGATGCACCCGCTGATCCTGAGCCGATACCTGCTGATCCTGAACTGGTGCTTGCTCCTAAGCCGATGCCAGCACCCGAGCCTTTACCTAATCATGATCCTGTACCTTTTGGCATACCTGACATTGCACCGCTCATACCAGATCTGATTCCTGCATCCGCTGACCCTGCTGCTTTTGCTAGGCAGATAGACCCCCGATACGCTTCCACCAGCAATGGGTGGATAGATGATGATGATGTACCTCCTTTTATTGAGCCTGTTACTCCTCCACATACATATGCACCTGTTGATGTTGCCCCTTTTCATCCGGTTGAGTCAGATGTACACCGTGCCGACTTACCTATCACTTTCTTATAGGACATTGCCGCACCCCGTCCAGGGGAAGGCCCTTCTAGCTAGCAGCCTGGCCATTCCCCACAGGTGACAGAAGCATTTCCTCACCTGCCTCAGTATACACCTACTGCTCATTTTACTTCTTCACCACTAGGCGAGCCACTCATATGGTTTCCGCCGAACACCATGCCAGTTTCTGATCCCTACCATCCTTCGCACTTTGCTGGTTACACGAGGGATGAGTTACTCTTGTCATTGCAGCTTCAGCAGGAGATCCTGTGTCGTAGAGTTATAGAGCTTGAGAAGATTCCACGTCCTCCACCTTGTTCATGTCCGTCACCTTTTGCGACTCCACATGCTCCTCTTTTGCCTTATCCAGATTTTGATGTTCGGTTTCTCACCATGGAGCAGCAGATCAGTTATCTGTTGTGACACGTTTATGATCTTGAGGAGGAGCTAGCACATGTGCGCAGCTTTCTTTTTGTTCCTCCACCTCCTCCTCCACCACCATCAGCATAGCCGGTTTTTGGTTTTATGTAGGTAGGCTTCACAGCTTTTGATGAGAGCACCGCTATTGAGCTGGGCTAGTGAGACTTTTGGAGACCACTTTTTTGTATGACTTATGGTAGATGGATAGACATTTTGGACAAGGGTAGTGTGACCCTGTAGTCCCTTTTGATGTGATACTTTGTAAAACATGTAACTGTATCTGTGGTCGATGATTAATGAAAGCTCAATCGCAATGTTCTCATTAAATACATTGTTAACTTACTGCTTATGATATGATTGCATGCTTACTTGTTATGACAAATGCTATTATACACATACTACTTACTATATACATAAGACCTGACCTACACAATCTTCTTTATATAAGATGCCTCCTCGAAGAAGCAATCAGTTGCCCACAACAGAGGCTGAACTGCAAGAACGGATTTCACAAGCAATTGCACAACATGAGGCCTTGTGTTCTGAACACATCGGAGGTACCTCAGGAAATAACCCAGCTCATGGTAATGTTTAAGTCACTTAAGACACATTACGTTAAGTTTGGACATTCCATGTGCGTTTGCTAATACTTTATGTGAATGATGTTGCTAGTACAGGCTGTACTTACAAGCAGTTCCTTGACTGCAAGCCTCTGAACTTTGACGACACTGGAGGTGCTGTAGCTTTCGTTAGATGGGTTGAGAAAACCGATTCTGTGCTGCGGATGAGCAAGTGTGCGCCAGAGCACCAGGTCACTTACATTTCGGGACTGTTCTTAGACGGAGCTCTATCATGGTGGAACCTTCAGGTTCAGGCTCTGGGAGAGGAAGCTGCGTATGCTCTGACTTGGGACGAGATGAAAGAACTTATGCGCAAGAAATACTGTTCAAGGGCTGAGATTCAGAAATTGGAAACTGAACTCTGGAATCTTAAGATGGATGGTCCGAAGATTGCTGAATACGTGCAGAGATTTCATGACTTATCTCGCGTTGTTCCCTACATGGTCGAACCGGAGTTCAAGCGAATTGAACGCTTCATCTGGGGATTGGCACCCCAAATCATGAGCATGGTGACAACATCAAAGCCTCCAACGATCACTGAGGCTACTGATTTGAGTGTGGCATTGACTGAAGAAGCGATTAGGCTGAACAAGTTCTCAATCTCTGATGGAAAGAAGAAGGAGACTCATGTCGAGTCGTCTGGAGAGAACAAGCGGAAGTTCTCCAACTTCAAGAAGGGTAATCGTGCGAGCAGCAATGCCAACAAGCGTAAGGACGCTAACCCACTAGTTGAAGCACAAGTTGCTGCTACTGGTGCTGAGATCAAAGGAAAAGGATACTTGGGCACCTTACCCAAATGTAATGCATGCCAGTATCATCATGCCGGCCAGTGTAGAGTTAGGAAGTGCAAAACTTGTGGAAAGAATGGCCATTCGAAGGAGACGTGTTGGGTTGGTACTGGTTGTGAGAATGGTGGCCAGAGAGGAAATGGCAATGGAAATCGTGGTGGAAACGGTGATGGTAATAGAAACAACTAGGGAGGAAATGGATATCGTGGTGGTTCTGGAAACCAAGATGGTAGTGGAAATCGTGGGGCAAACAACAATCAGGGCAGTACTGGGAACAGACAAGGCTGCTTTAGCTGTGGTGATGTCGGGCATTTCAAGAGAGATTGCCCAAAGAACAACCAAGCTCGGGGGAGAGTCTTTATCATTGGAGCTAGGGAAGCTCGCCAAGATCCGAATATTGTTATACGTTCCCTATCAACCAATACTTTGCATCTGTACTGTTTGATACTAGTGCCGATTATAGCTTTGTATCCCTAGAATTTAAGAAAATACTTGGGTTAGTGCCAGTAAGCTAGATATTCCATATTCAATAGAACTAGCTAATGGAAAGCTAGTAGAAGCAAATGAAGTCATTAAAGTTTGTGTGATGGAACTTGGAGTGCGTGAGTTTACGCTTGATCTTCTGCCAGTCGAGTTGGGAAGCTTTGATATGGTAGTTGGAATGGATTGGTTATCAAGTAACCGAGCAGAGATCGTATGTCATGAGAAGATAATCCGAATCCCGTTGGCGAATGGAGAGACGATTGTAGTGCATGGAGAGAAGCATGATACGCCTCTAAGGATTTTCAGTTGTTTGAAGGCCCGAAAGTTTTTGCAGAAAGGATGTGTTGCCTTCTTAGCAAACGTTGTGGATAAAGAGGTCGAAGAGCCGAAGCTGGAAGATATCCCAGTTGTAAGGGAATATCCTGAGGTCTTCCCCGAAGAATTGCCAGGATTGCCGCCGCAACGACAAGTCGAATTTCATATTGACTTGGTTCCAGGCGTCGCGCCTGTAGCCAAGGCACCTTACCGACTTGCACCTTCCGAGATGAAAGAGCTGTCAACGCAACTTCAAGAGCTTTTGGACAAGGGATTTAATAGACCAAGCTTCTCGCCTTGGGGAGCTCCAATTCTATTTGTCAAGAAGAAGGACGGTAGTTTTCGCATGTGTATCGACTACCGAGAGCTAAACAAGTTAACCATCAAGAATCGGTATCCTTTGCCAAGGATTGATGGTCTATTCGATCAACTACAAGGTTCAAGTTATTACTCCAAGATCGATCAGGCTATCACCAGCTACGAATTCAGGAAGAGAGTATTCCGAAGACTGCCTTGTTTATGGATTTGATGAATAGAGTCTGCAAGCCATATCTCGATAAATTCGTGATTGTGTTTATCGACTATATTTTGATTTATTCAAGGACGAAGGATGAGCACGAACAACACCTTAGAGCCATTTTAGAGTTGCTCAAGAAGGAAAAGCTATACGCAAAGTTCTCAAAGTTCGAGTTCTGGTTGCGTGAGGTACAATTCCTTGGTCATGTAGTGAACGAAGATGGAATCCATGTGGATCCCACCAAGATCGAGGCGAATAAGGATTGGGAAACTCTAAAGACACCAACCAAAATCCGACAATTTTTGGGTTTGGCAGGATATTATCGCCGATTCATTGAGAATTTTTCTAAAATCACCCAACCGCTGACCTCCCTTACTCAAAAGGATAAGAAGTACGAATGGGGAGAAAAACAAGAAGAAGCTTTTCAGTTGCTAAAGAACAAGCTTTGCGATGCACCTATTTTATCCCTACCCGAAGGCACTGAAGACTTCGTGGTATATTGTGACGCCTCGCGTCAGGGATTGGGTTGTGTGTTGATGCAGCGACAGAAGGTTATCACTTATGTTTCGCGCCAGTTGAAAGTTCACGAGAAGAACTACACCACGCACGACTTGGAGTTAGGCGCAGTGGTGTTTGCATTGAAGATTTGGCGACATTACTTGTATGGCATCCGATGCACGATCTGTAAAGATCACAAGAGCCTACAGCATATATTCGATCAGAAGGAGCTTAATATGAGATAGCGACGATGGGTTGAGTTGCTAAACGATTATGATTGTGAAATCAAATATCACCCAGGAAAGGCGAATGTGGTAGCAGACGCCTTGAGTCGAAAAGAGAGGATTAAGCCCATAAGGGTTAGGGCTTTGGAGATGATTATATAGGCAGACCTCTCATTGCATACTCGTGCTGCGCAGAGAGAAGCTCTTAAGAAGGAGAATCTTAAGGATGAATATCTCCGTGGGATGGAGAACCAGTTGGTACCCAATGAGGAAGGAACATTGTGTTTTATGAAACGAATTTGGGTTCCCCTCTTTGGTGGTCTTAGAAACCTGATTTTCGATGAATCTCATAAATCGAGGTACTTGATCCATCCCGGATCGGATAAGATGTACCAAGATTTGAAGGATTTCTACTGGTGGCCAAGACTAAAAGGTGATGTTGTAACTTATGTTGGAAAGTGCTTAACCTGTGCCAAGGTAAAAGCCGAGTATCAGAAGCCTTCAGGTCTCCTACAGCAACCTGAGATACCCATGTGGAAATGGGAGCATGTAACACCCCATGTTTCGAAAGTCAAAGTCAAAGTCAAAGATTGAAGTCAAAGGAAGAAAAGATTGCTAATTGTGATCTGTCTCTCCTTGCTCAATTCCTGTTTTGACTTCTTTGACTCGTAGTTAGTCTAATTTATGCGTAACGTTAGTTGTATTATGTGGAGTATCTATTAATAATCGAGGTTTATTCGACATTTATCGCATATTTAATTGATGTTTATCGCTTTATCGCTTATCTCAATCACCCTCGCAACTCGAAATTTCGCATATTGGTTACTGTTTTACGTGTGTGTGTGTGACCTATGTGTTACTTGTGCATGTTTATTTATGATATGCTGTGGTGATCAATCGAAACGCACTCGAAACTCAATCACAATCAAATCGCAAAACGCAAGGGAATTATGATGATTGTATGTTAGATATAGTAGTTGGGATTAACAGTAATTTGAATAAGAAACTTCAACGCATCGCATCGCTCGCAATTACAATCGAAACAACAAAACTCGTCGTACAGAACACTCGAACCAAGTGACTGATCGACCAAGCGACCAGCCGATCGACCAGCGGTTCGATCGAGCTGAACCAAGTGACTGATCGACCAAGCGACCAGCCGATCGACCAGCGGTTCGATCGAGCATCAGCTCGATCGAACAGCCAATCGGCCGGGCTGCCAACCGATCGACCAGCCCCTTTCCACTTTGGGTAACCCTATAAATACCCCATGTCACCATCATACTTTCTACTTTTGGTACTCTCTGTTCGACCAGTGCTTCAACCTTACTTTTTCTCCGATCTCTCTCGATTCCGGTAAGATCTCAACCTAAATCTTGTACATCTTTGATCTACACATGATTCTACACCTTTCTATCTTTTGAATCTTAACTTTTAACCGTGAAATCACTAGATTTGAGGTGTTCTAGGATGATGTCATCATGGTGTTCTTAAGAACTTCATGATTTGGCTTCAATCCACCGAGAAAAACTTAGATCTAACCGATTTCCACATAAACAAACAAAGATCTCTCATAGATCTAAACATATTCACGGTGAAAGGGATTGAAAGATGGTTTTCCAACTTTCTTTCAACTCTTTTACACTCGATGCACTCCAAACCGATAGAATCGTGCTTGTTCTAACCTTATACTTTTGTTGTTGATGAGTTGGTTCAAGATCCGTATTCTATCCATGAGATCACCGATTCCGGATTAACCAAGAACAACCGTCTTGACCTGGTGGACTGACTGAACTTGGGTAGTTCCTGTTTAATCGGGTCACTACGGTTTAGGATGGGGTTTTGTTGGTTAGCACGATATCAACACATCTCGATAAAACGACAAACTATCAAAACAACCAAGTGTCAGATGAACGGAACGACCAGGACGGAATGCCGTCCGATCGGATCGGACTGCTATTCGAACGGGTTGTCACCCAATCGATCTGCACCTTGGACCCACACTTAATGATGTGCGTGAAGTGTGTTATAATTTAGATATATATTTTAAGCCCTTTTTACACTTTTTAGCCAAGTTTTAAATTTATAAAACACGATATTTACTAACACTAAACACACATATGGGCAAGTGCACCCATCGTGGATATAGTATAGTGTTGGTAAGATACCGAGGTCGTCCAAGGACACAAGAGCTTTTAGTACCGGTTTATCCTCAACGTCTAATCAAATCAAAATGTTAGAAAAAGATTTTTAAACTAAGAAAATAAAACTAACTAAATGCTGAAAAATAAAATAAAAATAAAAACAGATAGACAAGATGAATCACTTGGATCCGACTCGTGTATTAGTATAACCTTTGATTATTTTCGCACTTTTGCACTTGTTTAAGAGATTATCTTAGTTATTGTAGTAGGCCCCTCTTTTGAAGGCGACGTTACCCTCAACCCAGTAGTTTGAGTAAGCAAGGATACAATCCTAAAGGGTCGGATTATTGAAAGATAATGAATTAAGTTATTAATGCAAATTATGGTAGGCCCCACTTTTGGAGGTGACGTTACCCTCGACTAAGTAGTCTGAGTCAGCAGGGATACAGTCCTAAATAGCCGGGTTATAGTATTAATAGTAGTTAACTTATGAGGGGGTCAAAGATTTTGGATCCCCGCCATCCAATACCTTTGGGTATTGAAGGAGATCCTACTAAATTTAACCTAGGTCCCTTGCAGGACCTCTAAACGCTGAACAAGGGCAAGACCCTTACTAAACCGTTCCCTTAACCCCCGACCAGGTAGCCAACATACCTCCATATAGACCGTGGAGATATGAATGGTGAAAATCTTTTATTTTATATAGACAGTAAAATAATGCCAAGACACCACGGACAAACGATAAGGAAAAGTCACCTTCAACATAAGTAACTAGTTATTAAAGTCATTAATACAAAACCAAATAAAAAGTGCAAAAGATTAAAAATAAAATGTATTATACTAAACACTTGTCTTCACCAAGTGATGTAAGAGACTTAGGCAAACATGGCCTTGATTGTCAAGAACTCTTACGATCAATCTTGGATCCCGAGACGACTCACACACTCTATGATGGACAATGGGTGATGGTGGTCGATGATGGTGTTGTGATGGTGGTGGGTGGTGGATGAAGTGTGAGAGAGGTGGTGTGCCAAGGGATGAGTTGCAATGAAGTCAAGCACTCCTATTTATAGGCTGAACAGAGGCCTGGGCACGGCCCCGTGTCCGTTGGGCATGGCCCCGTGCCTGTCTGACACTATCTCTCCTCATTAATTGTAATTCGCAATTACAATTAATGCGCCTGCAGTACTTTGGGCACGCCCCCGTGTTCACTGGGCACGGCCCCGTGGTGAGCAATAGAAGATTCTACAGGTTTGTCTTTTCTGCTGCTTCTTGGGCACGGCCCCGTGCTCGCTGAGCATGGGGCGTGTTCAGTCTTCTGCCTTCTCTGTTTTGCTTGGGAGGATGCTGTCGAGGGGTCGGGCAATCCACTTTTGTTCCTTTTCTTGTATTTATGCTAGATTTAGCTGTCTTTTTGCTTCTTTTGTTAATTTGAGCTCATTTAATTCTGAAAAAAAGGAAGACAAAAACATACTTTTTCCAACATTAGTACTTAAAAAGGGTTAGTTTTATGCCTTATTTGATGTAATTTATATGTTGCATTTTACACACATCAAATATCCCCACACTTGAATTTTTTTCTTGTCCTCAAGCAAAACTCTTTAATATGTGGCTTACACTCCCAAA
This sequence comes from Helianthus annuus, assembly GCF_002127325.2. NCBI lineage: Eukaryota > Viridiplantae > Streptophyta > Magnoliopsida > Asterales > Asteraceae > Helianthus > Helianthus annuus. The sequence continues at coordinate 115,920,509 of NC_035443.2, forward strand.
TGGAATGGGTAGAAGAGAAGGTTTTGGCTTGTCATAGAGTGTCGGGAATCCAAGATCTTTATCGGGTTTTATTTTTATTTATTTACAATCCTATTCGTCATGATTTATTAAAAACTTTTCATAAGGTAAATTATTTATTAAGGCATAACATACCTTTCTAAAATTCCATTTATATACAAGTTCACATACCTCACGGGAGAAATCACTCACACTCGGCCGAAGGTGTATTTTTAGTGAATCACTCGAGAGCGGCATGGAATTTATTCCTACCATAAGCTTGCCAAGCAATCAATCCTCCTCCTTTTTAACTTTATACCTTTGTAAATATCAAGAGAACTTTTTGGGTGAAGGATTAGGCTTGGGCTAAAGGTGGGTAGTTGGGTTAGTGGTTAGTAGAAAAGGGCGAAAGTCGTAAAAAGCGTCGGTTTTCGTAAAACATTTTGTTTTTGTGACTTTTTATTTTTAATGAAGTATTTCTTCAAACAAGCTTTTGTTTTAGGAGCTTTGTTTGTTTATTTCTAACTTCATTGTATATATATATATATATATATATATATTTTGGAAAAGTCACACGAAAACCGAGCTTGTTACTAAAATAAAGGGTAAAAATAAAAAGGGTTTTTGGTGGGTAAAAAGGGTTTTTTTTGGGTTAAGAAATGAAAAGGTTTAGGCTCAAAGGGGCTAACTAGGGGGAGTTTTTGGGTAGGTGAAAAGAAAAATAAAAATAATGGTGCTGAAAGAAAAAGGGTTAGTCCTAATGCCTCCATCATTTACTTACTTGGGTTTAAGTTGGTAAGGACCGGGAATGAATTGTCGTGGCAAGTTCTAGAGTCGTAAGAACCAAGCGGCTATTCACATAAGAAACGAAAAATGAGCATTTAGCGTAAAGATGTATATTTGTATGCTCAATAAAGGCTCCAAACTCACTTTTGTGGGAATGGGTTTTTTTTATGTGATCAAGTATATATAATCAAATTTTAACTAAAGCTTGTCATGCCGTTTCATAATTTTCTTATGTTGGTTCTTTTTATCACGACGCTATCGGTTGTAAACTTGTAGAAATATAACCTTGTTAGTCTTAGAATTCCCAACTTAAACTTTAGGCAAGTAAAAAAAATGAAAATTTTTGAAAAAATTTGGGGTGATTAGCGGTTCCAATAGAGTTTTGTGTAAGGCTTGTTATTAGGACTTGCAAAATTCAAGGTTTTAGCATCCCCCCACACTTAAATTACACATTGTCCTCAATATGTCCCAAAAATAAATTTTTAGGTCGATTGAATGTGTAACATGGTGTTAAAAGCAAAATTTTAGGTTACTAGCAGTCTAGGCACGGCCCCGTGTTCAACTGCCAGTAATGAAAACTTACAGAAGATGGACACAGGGGCGTGTTGGCTAGGCACGACCCCGTGTCTGGCAAAAATCTGCAGAAAAACAAACAAACAGCAGATCTGGAAGGTGGGCACGGGGGCGTGTCGGCTGGACACGTCCCCGTGTGGACTGTCTGCAAGGCTGAAAAACAGGTTTCTTCTTCCGGTTTTCCTGTCCTGGCTCTGTTAGTGCTAATGATTAGCACTCTAAGCCTCAATTGTACCTGTTTTATCACTAAATACCACACCAAGCAATACCAAACATCCTAATTTACCATAGTTAATCATCCAAACCATAAAGTAAAAGAAAAATAAAGCAGAAAGTAAAAAGGAGTTAAGGAAAGTAAATTGTCTAACACTCGGCACGCAGGCCGGAAATTGTTTTGATTGATAAAAGGGACCTTAACCTGTGGGCTCGCCATCAACCCGCTCCTGCTCCTTCAACCTCCTAGTCCATATTCTCATCGCTGTCATCACCTCCATCCCCATGACACGCCATATACTCCCGGATGCTTCCGATGTCGTCTTGGATATCGTTGATGTTTCGTTCAATAGCTCCGACCCGGTGGTATGTATTGTTGGCAAGGTTATAGGTGTTCCTGGTGCACATGAGGTTTTCCTGCAAAAGATCATGTAAACTTTAAAGGTTAGGAAAATCGCCTCCTTGGGAGGAGGATTGACCCGGATCACCATGGGGTTGATATTGGTAGTGAGGAGGTGGAGCGTGAAGGACTAGGGCCTCCTGTGGGTTCCATGCATGGCCTTGCATCCTTTGAAAGACCACTGATCCGTCTTCCGCCTCATAAATTAGGTTCATGGCACGGCAAATGTGATAATCAACTCGTCCCGACCATGGGCTCCTTTCAAAGGACCTAGGAATGCGCGTGAAGTGTTTGAAGAGGCGGTACACCCATTCCCCAAAGAAGATAGGGGTTGGTGCACGAGCAAGACGGTTCAGATGCATGTTTCGAAGCAGGAGATATGGAACATCGAGGGCCCTTCGGTTGTGGATGCAGTGAAGAACTACCAAATCTTTCAACCCAACAACCCCGCTACTGTCATGTCTTTGGCTAAGAGAGTAAGTGAGGAGCCTATGAATGTAGCGATAAAGCGGATCCCTCAGCTTAGTACTCTTTGTGCTGCTGGGGTTGTAGTGTCCTTCACCGATTTGGGCCCATGCGGCTTGGCGCTCATTTTCATCTAGATCTCGTAATCCCCCGGTGTTTTCCTCATTCCCCGATTCTTCTTCCACATACAGTCCCACTATTGCTCCGAATTGTGCCATAGAGATCGAGTACCTTGTCCCACCACATCGAAATGCAACCCCCTCATTGTCAAACGGGTCACACCTTGAAGTGAAGGTGAAAGTACTATAGAACTCCATAGTGCATTGATGTACCGACCGAAGCCGAGTGGTCAAGGCAGCCCTTTGTGGTCCGGTAACAAGGTTGTTGAATCGGTCGAGCTGGTTCACCAAGGTTAATAGGTCCGTGCACGCTTGCCTTGGGTATTCTTTGGGTCTAGTCTGAAGTATCTCGTATCTTGCCCTAGCATCGAGCTCGTTCGCGTTAAATCTTGTGAACTTCGACATCTGAAAGAATACATCAAAAGTTAGCAAGGAACAGTGAAATTTTCGAAAGAAACTGCAAACAGTGAGCTGGACACGGCCCCGTGCTTAGCGGGCACGACCCCGTGTCCAGGTGTCTGTTACTCAAAAACTTCATTTTTCGACCCGGTCCCGAAAATCTGAAAATTTTTTGCCAAGTAGGTGCGGTTTCCCCCGAAAATGAAACCCCAAGTGCCGTTTTTCCCAAAACAACCCGTTTACCCCTTCAATTTTATCTTTTTCGGTTCAAAAACAAGGGTTTGAGGTTTTTGTGAAAAATCGGGCAAATCTATCAACAATACAAGTGTATTTACTTCCCATTACACTAATCTAAACTAATACTAACATATTACTTCAAAAATTTGAGGTTTGATCCGGATGAACTTCAAGAACCCTAGATTTTTCCCCAAATTTTTGATGTTTAACTACATGCAAGTAACTAATCTAAATGCTAATGATGTTAGAATCATACCTTGATGTTGTTAGATCTAGAGGTAACGTCGAAAATCTGCAGAAAATCGCCTCTGACCAGAGCTTTTTCGGGGAAACGGGGCGTGTGGAATGATGTAACTGTTATGAAAAGCGGGTTTTATCCCGACAGTTACGCCGACACGGCCTCGTGTCCAGCGGACACGGCCCCGTGCCGAGCAAAATTTTAATTTTTTTTTTAGGTGTGCTCGTGTGAATGCCCGTTTTTCCCGAAAACATGGTTAGGAGACTTACCGGTTTTGATGTATACTCACTTGTTCGTAACATACCAGGTATGATGTGGATGCTTTTTACTCATTGACCGTTTGAAGCGAGATCTCTTCTTCCTCATCGCCGTTGGCCATTGACTTTGAATGGAATCCCATTTCGAGCTTTAATTTCTACTGCACCGTGAGGAAAAATATGGGTGATGGAAAAAGGTCCTGACCACCTAGATTTTAGTTTACCCGGAAATAATCGAAGTCGAGAATTAAACAACAGAACTTGGTCTCCTACTTGAAATTCATTAGGTTTAATATATTTGTCGTGTAAATTTTTCATTCTTTCCTTATAAATTTCAGAGTTAGAGTATGCAAAATTCCTTAGTTCGTCTAATTCATTTATTTGACAGAATCGACTTTTACCTGTAGTTTCTAAGTCTAGGTTTACACTTTTTATTGCCCAGTAGGCTCTGTGAGCTATTTCTACTGGCAAATGACAACTTTTTCCATAGACGAGCTTATACGGGGTTGTGCCTATAGTGGTTTTATAAGCAGTTCGAAAAGCCCATAAAGCATCATCTAATTTATCAGCCCATTCCTTTTTATTTAATCCTACGGTTTTTTCAAGTATTCGTTTTAAACCTCTGTTAGTCACTTCGGCTTGTCCATTTGTTTGAGGGTGATATGCTGTTGAGACCTGGTAATAGACCCCATATCTTGTTAAGATTTTTTCGAGTTGATGATTGCAAAAATGGGTACCCCTATCACTTATCAAAGCTTTTGGTGTTCCAAAATGAGAGAATAACTTTTTTTAGAAATTTTACCACTACTCTTCCATCGTTTGTTGGAAGAGCTTCGGCCTCGGCCCATTTAGACAAGTAATCAACCGCCACAAGTATATATTTGTTTCCTTTTGACGGTGGGAAAGGTCCCATGAAATCGAGTCCCCACACATCAAAAATTTCACAAACGAGAATGCCATTTTGAGGCATTTCGTTTTTGGAAGAAATATTACCTGATCTTTGGCAAGCATCACATGTCTTTACAAGATCTTGCGCATCTTTGTAAATGGTTGGCCAATAAAATCCTGAATCAAATACCTTTCGTGCGGTACTAGCGGCACCATGATGTCCTCCATATGGACCTTCATGACAATGGCGGAGAATTCTTCGTGCTTCGCCACCATGGACACACCTTCGGATGAGTTGGTCAGCACACATTTTGAAAAGATAAGGATCTTCCCAAAAGTAATGCTTTACATCGGCAAAGAATTTCTTTCTTTGATGATGTGGCCATCCTTTGGTGACTATACCGCTAGCTAAGTAATTAGCGTAGTCGGCATACCATGGTTCTTGTTTGCTTTCCACCATTTCCAAGGATTCTGTGGGAAATTTTTCGTTGATCTGTTCGTCCCTGGTTGCCTCCAAAGCTGGGTCTTCTAGTCGTGAAAGATGATCTGCAGCAGTGTTTTCTGCTCCTCTTTTGTCTTTGATTTCAATATCAAATTCTTGGAGGAGTAGAATCCATCTGATCAAACGGGGTTTGGCGTCTTGTTTCTTGAAAAGGTATCGGATAGCTGCATGATCTGTATAGACTACAGTTTTAGAAAGAACAAGGTAAGAACGGAATTTATCAAAAGCAAATACCACAGCTAGTAACTCTTTTTCAGTAGTTGTGTAATTTTCTTGTGCATCGTTAAGTGTTTTACTAGCATAATAAATTGGGTGGAAATGCTTTTCTTTTCTTTGTCCCAAGACTGCTCCAACAGCAAAGTCACTTGCATCACACATGATTTCGAAAGGAAATTTCCAATCAGGTGCTATCATGATTGGTGCATTGACTAGCATTTCCTTGAGGGTTAGAAATGCTTGATTACACTCCTTCTCAAAGATGAAAGGTGCATCTTTTTCAAGTAATTTTGTTAGAGGTCTTGAAATTTTTGAAAAGTCCTTGATAAACCTTCTATAAAATCCGGCATGCCCTAGGAAACTTCTGATTGCTCTAACGGAGGAGGGTGGAGGTAATCGAGAAATAGTGTCTACTTTTGCTCGATCAACTTCCATTCCTTCGCTCGAGATTTTGTGACCGAGTACCATTCCCTCTGTTACCATGAAATGACATTTTTCCCAGTTAAGGGCGAGGTTAGTTTCCTCACATCGGGATAGCATTCGTTCAAGGTTATCGAGGCATTGGTCATATGAATCTCTAAAGATAGAAAAGTCGTCCATGAAAACTTCCATTGTCTTTTCTATCATGTCATGGAAAATGGCTACCATACAACGTTGGAATGTTGCACGTGCATTACATAGACCAAACGGCATGCGTCGATAGGCGAAAGTTCCGTAGGGGCATGTGAAAGTCGTCTTTTCTTGGTCTTCAGGTGCTATCGGAATTTGAAAATAACCTGAAAAACCATCCAAGAAACAGTAAAATTTATAACCGGATAGTCGTTCTAACATTTGATCAATGAAGGGTAAAGGAAAGTGATCTTTCCTTGTTGCTTCATTTAATCGTCTATAGTCTATACAAACTCTCCATCCTGTGACGGTTCTTGTTGGTATTAATTCATTTTTTTCATTAGTTATTACCGTCATACCTCCTTTCTTCGGGACTACTTGGACGGGACTTACCCATGGACTATCGGAGATAGGATAGATTAGTCCGGCGTCAAGTAGTTTGATGACTTCATTTTTAACCACTTCTTGCACATTGGGATTTACTCTACGTTGTGGTTGTATTACTGTTTTGTAGTCATCGTTCATTAAAATTTTGTGCGTACACATGGAAGGATTTATTCCTTTAATATCTGCAAGCTTCCAAACAATCGCATTTTTGTGTTTTTTAAGAAGATTAACTAATTTTTCTTTTTCTACGCTACTTAATTTAGACGAAATAATTACAGGTAAATTACCATCTTTGTCTAGAAAAGCATATTCCAAACCTTTCGGAAGTTCTTTGAGCTCAAGGGGTGGGTCTTTAGGAGACACCTTATTTTGTGGCTCATCAAGATCAAGAACTTTAAAAGTTTGTTCTATGGCGACCTCTTCTTCAACAAAGTGGTCAACTTCTTTAGTTGTATCGGGTGGCTCATCTTCATCTTCAATTAGGGGGTCATTATTGCCAAAAGGATATTTCATTGAACGCTCAAGATCTATGCTCCTTTTGAATGCCCCTAACTGAAAAGGTAGATTGTTAAATTTCCGGTTTTTCAAAGCTTCATGAGTTTTTACAAAAGGTTTTCCCAAGACTAGAGGAGCGTCATCGAGGATTACAAAGTCGGTTGGAATAACCATTTGATTTGTTTGAACCAAGACATCCTCAACTACACCGATTGATTTTATTACTTTCCGATTGGATAGAAAAATGGGTATTTGAAGTGGAGCAAAATTACTAATACTTAATTTTTCAAAAATGTAATTAGGCATTATGTTAACACAAAGATCTTTATCAATGGTGACATTACTAATAAATGAATTTTGAAAAAAAACATGGAACCGGTGTAATGTTAATTTCAAAAGGATCTTCTTTTATTAGTGAAGTTTGATCATGAGTTAACTTAACACCTATCATTTCCTCGATTTTAGTATTAGTGTTTAACTCTTTTAAAAACTTAGCATGAGTGGTTACTAAACAATGATTTTCAAAAGAAGGTGACAAGAGATTAATTTCTTCAAAATTAGACTCTTCTTGAATTTTATCGGCCTCACCTTTTTCGTTGTTTAGCTCATGTGTCGGTTTTTCACTTATTTGTTCTTCCATTTTTAATTCCTCATTTATCGTTTCTTCCATTTTTAATTCTTCTCTTGCGCGGGACTCCTCTTCCCTTGCGCGAGATTCTTTTATGCATCTTTCGATAAATTTGAGTTTTTCTATTATCCTATCGGCTATGTCGGTGATAGAGTAAGGATCGGGATCCTCATGGCTTGAATCCGGTTGTTCGATCCTTGGTTCCTCATAGTACCCATATGAAGTAGATGGTTCACACCTTTGTTCTTCATTGTAAGCATATGATGGATAAGGGTCGAGATTTTGTTCTTCATAGTACTCATATGAGGTGGGTTGTTCACGCCATTGTTCCTCATAATAAGCGTATGAAGTTGGAGGCTCATATCTTGAATCCTCAATGTATGAGCATGAAAGTTCATACCTTGGTTCATCAAAATATGAGTATGAGGGAGGAGGTTCATACCTTTGGTCTTCATAGGATGTGTATGAAGTCGATGGCTCGTACCTTGGTTCCTCATAATGGTTGTATGAAGTGGATGTGTTGGGATTGAACCCTACCAGAGGAACAGATAATGTAAAGCCAAAACCGGATCACGTCAGTGGACTATCAATAAACAGCAGTTTACACTTTGCTCTCCCCTTGACAGTGGTATTCTAACAGCTGATGGATCTTAAGTGCTGCTCAACTACAACAACTGATGAATCAAACACTCATGATACTCCAAAGACTGTTGAAGACAAATACTGTTGCTCTATCTACTGCTGTGTTCTAAGTACTGCTGAAGACTCAAGTACTGCCCACTCAAAGACTGATCACCTTTGAAGAAAGCACTAAAGTTCAACATCAGTGCTCAGGCTACAACAGTGGAACGTGAAGCAGTAGTTATCTCTAGTTTGCATTATACTGATTATCAGATGTTGTATATCAGTAGTTTGTATAGAACAGTGTTTATTGGTTGTTAGGTCGTTAGATGTCACTATCATGGTGACGTCAGCCAAGATGCTTCAGTGGATTGGACTGCCTATAAATGTAACAGTACCCTGTACTGTTACATTCGATTGACTGAGTAGATTCTCCTTCTCCAGTCTAATCCTTTCATCTTGTGAAACCAACCTTGGGGTATCTGGCTGAGGGGGAGCTTAGTTCTGTAAACATGTTGTAATCATTTGCTTTGTATTTTCAATCATTCGACTCAATGAAAAGCATGTGTTTATCAAACTATTTCCTTCCTTTGATTGTGTTTACAAAGTTTGTATCCATTTCCGCTGCACTTTACATCATTTTATACATTTTGAATGTTCACCTTATACAAACAAACACAATCATGAGAGCCTCAGATCCTAACAATTGGTATCAGAGCTTGGACAGTCAAATTCGATATAACAATCAATTTGACATAACAGTTCAGCTCATAATTCATTGATACTAAGGTTGGTCGTATTTTAGTTGAAAAACAGAGCAACGAGTTCAAAGTGATGACTCAAATGCTCTGTAAAACAACCAAGATGTCATAAGATTCACAAATTTTATACAGCTGGTGATATCATGCACAAATCATTCATAGTTTCCAGATCTGAAAACTTATCCGGCAACTATGGTATATTAATCTTCATTCAGAATTGATTTCAACTGTTGTTATGAAATTTGTGATGTTTTCATAATTCACACTAAAGTATGCACCTCAGATCAGCAAAACTTTTGTTCATATAAACATTATTGTTTTGCTAACTCTAAAAGAGGGAAATAAAGCTTTAGTCAAAACTTCTTATGTGTTCAAAGGCAGGTTGAGAATCCTCAAAAGGACCAAATCAACTTTGTCAAAACACATTTAGAAAATAAAGTGTAAAAAGAGTCCTAATCATATGTAATGTGAGATCTGTAATAAAACATGCACAAATATGGTCAGATCTCTCAAAACATTACTTCAAAATGATTCTGGACAAAGTATGTTCAAAATATAATCTCCTAGTGAGTATTTCTGAACATGTGAATAAAAAGGGTAAAAAGGGAAAAGGAAAATGAACAAATCTCAAAGTGTGTTTATCTCAAAACTTTTGAAGTCAAAAGAAAAGAGTATAAGCATAAAATACTCTTGAGGTTAAAGTTAGGACATCAGTGGTCACCATGCAACTGTGTGCATTCATCAATATAGGAATTGTTCAGGTAACAATGGCATATCCAGTGATTGTTCTTAAAAGAAGAATTTACAATTAATTGTCAAAAATTGACCCCAAACAATGGTCATAATAACTTGAGAATTATATGATCATGAATTTATTTGATAAGCTGTCAGATCTTTTTGATAATTTTCAAAACTTCCTTTATTTTTTTTAAAAAAAGGAGTTTTTCTCTAAAATAAAACCAGATATATATTATTTTTTATAAAATATATTCTGTACTTCTACTCATTTTTGATAGTAGAGGTTCATCTCTGGTCAGGATGTAATCTCCTTATTTTTTTTTGTGTGAGAAATTACTATCCTTAAATCTGATCAAAAGGAAATGACACACATATCAAGGTCATGTTAAGCTCAACTTTGGTTTTCACAGATCATAAATTGATTGCAAATTGATTTAGACTACTGAGATACTCATGTTCTAGTTCAAGTAATTAGACACAAAATGAGCAGCTTAAGTAGAAATGTCTTCATCATCTGGGATGCTAAACCATTGTCTAAATAATGGACATTTGGCAAAACCTTGAACAAAATTTCTGTAGTTAACTGCTGGCAATTTAATCTTGATAATTTACACCTAAAATGTATTTTGTTAAGAATAGCATCTCAGGTGCTCAACACATGTTAGATAAGATATTGTGCCTTCACAAAACAAAATCAATTTCTACATCTGAACAAGCAGATGCTAACATTGTTTGTCAAAAAGTTAAAACACTGCTGCACTATCAGTTGTTGCAACAAAAGCTTTCATTTTATTTTCTACCACTGTTGTACCTGAATGCTGTTGTGCCTCAACATCTGTTCTCTAAAGCCTGTCCACTGTTGAGAGTCAACCTCTGCTTCTCCAAAAACACTGATGTTTAAAATCATTGTTCCATCCACTGATACATCCACTGTTTCATTTCATTACCGTTGTAACTACTGATGATTGTTCCATCAGTAGTTGTCAAAACAACTATCCTCCATTATTTACCATTACATCAGGGGTTGGCACGTGGTCAGTTTTTAGCCGTCAGATCATTATAACCGCTCCCACATCAGCATTCACCTTTTCCTAAATAAAACCCTGCCCTAACACCAAAACAGGATTTTACTGTCGAATTGAATTCCAAAGTTCTCTTCTCATAGCAGTTTCCCTCTCATAACTCCAAAAACCTTTTTCGATATTCTTTATCAAAAATGACCAAACCAAAATCGAAAACAAAATCAAAACCATCATCTTCCTCCACAACAGCAGATGCCACTCAAATGGCCGCTGAAATCACGGAGATTCGCTACAAAGCTCCACACAACTATGTGGGTATACTCACAAAACCTACCGATAACCACACCTTCGACTCCATCATTGACATCCTATCTGCGTCAAAGTACAAAACTTTGATAACAGCAGACGCTCCCATTTACCTTGATACCCAGAGAGAGTTCTGGAAAAATGCCACCCTTGAAAAACAAGGAGACATCATCACAGCCATCAACTCCTCGATACAGGGTAAGAAGGTACAAATCTCTCCAAAATCCATCTCTGAAATCTTTAAACTCGATGATTTGAAAGGAAAAACCTCATTTACTAAAGACGAGTTGAAAAGGGATTTCATGAACAGGGGCTATGCAGAACAACCGAATAGGGATACCCTACAAAAGGGTTATTTCCCTTCTGCACCCAGATTTTTATTTCACACACTACTAATGTGTGTTTCTAATAAAACAACGTCTTTTAATGAAATACCAACAAAAATCCAATGCCTGGGGTATGCAATTTTAAACGATAAAAACTATAATTACTCCCAGGAAATTTTTGATGATTTGGTAAAGAACGTTGATAATAAGGCATTTCTGCTCTTTCCAAGATTTCTAAGCTACTATTTTGAACAAAAATGTGTAGAGAAAGATGCAGATTTGCCCAAACAAGGTGTCTCTTTCAAAATAAACTGTTTAACAATTGAAACATTTTCAAGAATAATGGCACCAATAAAGATAAAAGCAAAGGTGCCTGAGCAGGTTTTAGAAACTGCCACTGATCCCAGGCCACCTCTGCTGAGCCCACTGCTCCAGGTGATCAAAGCAGCACACCCACTGTTTTGAAACCCACACCTGCCACCACTAAAAAGACCAAAAAGAAAATATCCAAAAAACCCACCAAACCCACACCAAAGGCAACTCTGGAAGATGAGATCCCAGAGCAACTGCCAGTGACAGCACAAAAGTCACCAAAAACCACTGCTGCTACTTCCTCACAGCAGTTGGTAAAAAGATCTCAACACCTGCATCCTCACAAAAGGATCAGGTTGTAAGCACAGGGACACCACAATATGAAGCTCTGGACCCACTCGGATCCATCTTCCACAGTCCTGATCCCAAGGACACGTCTCTTTCAACACCCATACCCTCACCAATCATATTGCCACAATCAATAATACCCCTGTTGCATGCAGTGGTTATGGCACAGACACAAACCAGTTCCTCTCTATCACCCATTACTGAGAGTATACCTCCACAAGTGACTGGGTCTGATGCTCATACCTCTGCTATCCCAGCAACAGCTGAGGAGGTTACACCCCCTGAGTTACAAGTAACTCTCGGTGGTAGTTCAAGTGGAGCAGCAACTACAACTGATGGATCAACAGATCTTCAGTTGGACAGTTGTTACATTAATAAGACTCCCTTGAAGGCAATTTCTTCCATGGCAACATCGGTAACCACCAGTGAGTTAATTTTAACCACCGGTACCATCAAAGGTTTATCGAGTGCTGAAGAAAGAAGTCCCCAGTACCAAGAAAAAGGGGCATCAATGGATGATTTTTGGGACTCAGTTCCTAAGTCACACATTGGTACAACCACCACTGGTGGGGATTCAGATGATCCTACTAATGTAGGTGATGATTCAAATTATCAGGAATTGACGGATAGAGTTGAAAAACTTGAAGATTCAGTTGTTGAAATTAAAGAAATGGTGCAAGAGATCTTAAAAGCTCAAAAAGCACAAGCCACTGCAGTTCCTGCTCAAGCATCTGCTCCACAAGCATTTGCTGCAAATGAGCTTTGGAATATCTTTCAACCCATGCTTGAAAAACAACAACAAATGGCTGATCAAAAGCATAATATTCAAGTACAAATGTTGACCAACATGGTGGAATCAAGGTTCAAAGACACTCAAGCAGATATCAAGGCTATAAAGGCTAGCATACAAAAGACTGCCCATAGTGAAAAAGCTCCATCTACCATCTTCTTCATGGATACACCCCTGGCAGATAATGCCAAAAAGGGGGAGAAAATCAAGTTGAGAAAGAAAGGAATAGAAGATGGGCTGTATATTGAACTAGAAGAATCCAAAACCTCAAAAACTTCAACTCAAACAGCTGATACATCAGTAGTTACAAAAACTGCTGACAGTAGCCAAACAGCTGCCATGACATCAACACACACACATTCAACACACACCATTCTATCACATACCATCACAACCACTGTTCCACCACCATCAGTGTCAACAACACAAAAACCACCACTACCATCACAAACAACCAAACCATCATCATCCCCTGCCAAAAAGCAGAAGACAACAGATGTTATAACATCTGTTGTAATGGCAACAGTGGTTGAAACACCAGTTGTTTCAACTACTATCAGTCAACCACTGATCATCACTCAAACTACTACCACAATAACCCCTGCTCAAAAGCAGAAGACATCTGCTGATACATCAGTAGTTGTAAAGACAACAGCAGTTGAGACACCAGTTGTTTCAACAGTTGTTAGTCAACCATCCACCACTGCTATCACTTTTCCTATATCACAACCAAAGCTCCTCAGTAGAAAAAGAAAGCCAATCCCTGCCAATGAGGAAATACATTATCCTAATGCTGCAAAGTATCCACTGGAAATTGAAGCTCTCAAAAATGAGATGAGGCAATTCTATACAGAAGAAGATCCTTCAAAAAGAAGATTCTCCTCACTCATAGGCTACATGCCACCAGAGGATATGGATGATTACCTCAAGATAAAGGCAAGGCAAGCTAAAGTAAAAGCTAAGGTTGACAGTGAAAATGAAAGTCTAAGCGAAGAAGGCATTGCTAAAAGACTGGAGTTCTATCTTTCAAAGGTAAAGCAGATAGAAGAATTTGCACAAGAGTTAAACAAAGAAAAGGCTGATCAAAAGAAGAAGTTAAAAGAACAACTTCTAGCCTTCATCATGAATGAGAAATTCTATCCTGCTGAAGAACAACAGTTTAAAGAATGGCCATTAGTAGCTTTAAAGCATGAGGCAGAAAGGATTCAAAGAATCAAGAATGATCCTTCAAAAAGGAAGAATGCTCCAAACTGGAGCAAATACAAAAAGCTCATTGCTGACCTCACTGCTGAATACAAAGGAAAGAAAAAGGAGCTGGTGGATGCTAAGATGGACACTGCTGAAGCCATATCAAAATAGTCTAGGCAGCAGACTGATGAAGCCTATGAGAGGCTAAAGAAAAGGAAGAAAACAGTTTCAGATGCTTCAAAGAAAAGAGAACAAATGATGAAGCTTGAACAGAAAATTGAAAACCTCAAGACAATGTTAAAATCAGCAGACAATCCTACTCTTGGGTCAAATCAAGATGAAGGTAAACAGCTGACTGAAGAAGAGGTCAAAGAAAAAGAAGCAGAGTATCTCAAGGACACCATCTTAAAAATGGGTCTGAAAGAAGACAACTCATCAAAGCTTCAAAACCTTTTTATGAAGGTACTGAACAAACCTGCATCTCCAAACACTGCAAAAGACAAGACAGAAATTGAAAGACAAGAACTTATTGAACAAGAAACTGCAGAAGACATAGCTGCAGCAGACAAAGTCATTGAAGAAGCTTTCAAATGAATGTCTGAAAGTCTGCATGTGTTTTCAAGGCCATCTTCCCTTAACTCATCAGAAAATAAGTCTCTCCCAAGAAACCCATTAGGATTTAAAATACTAAAGTGGATGTCTGACCAAAAGACCCACGTATTGACTTTGGTCAGATCCAATGGCAAAATGAAGTATATATCAAGGAAAGAATCACTTGGCCTCAGTGTTGAAGATCTGCAGGATCTCCTTAAACTTTCATTGTGTAGGGATGAAGATGACCAGAGTGCCAAGGAATTTGAAGCTGAATTCAAGGATCAAGCTAAGGCACTCTTGATGAGTAATAAAGGTCCTGAATAATGAAGGGTTTTGGCATTATCTGTTCCAGTGGGAGATTGTTGGGATTGAACCCTACCAGAGGAACAGATAATGTAAAGCCAAAACCGGATCACATCAGTGGACTATCAATAAACAGCAGTTTACACTTTGCTCTCCCCTTGACAGTGGTATTCTAACAACTGATGGATCTTAAGTGTTGCTCAACTACAACAACTGATGAATCAAACACTGATGATACTCCAAAGACTGCTGAAGACAAATACTGTTGCTCTATCTACTGCTGTGTTCTAAGTACTGCTGAAGACTCAAGCACTGCCCACTCAAAGACTGGTCACCTTTGAAGAAAGCACTAAAGTTCAACATCAGTGCTCAGGCTACAACAGTGGAATGTGAAGCAGTAGTTATCTCTAGTTTGCATTATACTGATTATCAGATGTTGTATATCAGTAGTTTGTATAAAACAGTGTTTATTGGTTGTTAGGTCGTTAGATGTCACTATCATGGTGACGTCAGCCAAGATGCTTCAGTGAATTGGACTGCCTATAAATGTAACAGTACCCTGTACTGTTACATTCGATTGACTGAGTAGATTCTCCTTCTCCAGTCTTATCCTTTCATCTTGTGCAACCAACCTTGGGGTATCTGGCTGAGGGGGAGCTTAGTTCTGTAAAGATGCTGTAATCATTTGCTTTGTATTTTCAGTCATTCGACTCAATGAAAAGCATGTGTTTATCAAACTATTTTCTTCCTTTGATTGTGTTTACAAAGTTTGCATCCATTTCCGCTACACTTTACATCGTTTTATACATTTTGAATGTTCATCTTATACAAACAAACACAATCATGAGAGCCTCAGATCCTAACAGGATGGTTGAAACAAGTTACAATATTGTACCGAGTGCGGGTTACCACAATTAGTGCAATAGTCTCTCATATAATCATCCTCCTCATAGGTGTAGTTATAGCCTCCTGAGTATTGATCCATAAGAATCACTCAACAGACCACAACTGAGTCTCGGGACCAGAAAACAAAAATAAAGATGGAAACAGAAGCTGGAAACGGCCCCGTGTTCAGTGAACACGGCCCCGTGTACAGGGTCTGTATCTGGGCATTTTAATTAAGGTTACTGGTCTCGTTGAGCACGGGAGCGTGTTCAGTGGACACGGCCCCGTGTTCAGACTCTGTATCTGGGTATCTAACTAAAAATATGCAGCACGGGGGCGTGTTCAGTGGACACGGCCCCGTGTTCAGGCTACTGTAAATGCAAACTAAACTAAAATGCAGAAAAATGTGCGCGCGTTTTAAAAAGGTTTTGAAAAACTGATTATGTCACACCACCAAAATCCACACGCGGAGTACCACCGCTTGGAGGCGTGACATGACCAGGATCAAGCCATCAATCATACTGAACATAGTATATCATAATCAATGAAGTTCGTAAAACCCAATTCAATACAATTGATGTTCAAACCAAACATAGTTAAGTAGCGGAAGCATAAGTACGTAAACCCAAAGTAAATCATAAGTTCAATTATTCGAAAAGTTAAACATAGTAGTCATGATCTGTGCTCCACAACGACCTGCTCCTTCCTAGTGCAAGCTCCATAAGTACCTAAGGTCCTGCAAGGCATGCAGCAGAGAGTCAACAACTAGTTGAGCGAGTTCACAGTTAATAATTCAGTAACAGTATAGTGGGAGTAGTAGTATGTTCGTTTGTTATGTCAGGTATCGTATCAGTTTCCATCGCGGCCTCCCAGGCAGGTATGCGAAGATATTAGGGGATGCTTTTCCCAAGTGTTCTAGACTAGGTTTATTTGTATCGCGGCCTCCCAGGCAGGTGTGCGAAGATTGGTAAATTTAGTTCGCGGCCTTTCTAAGGCAGGTGTGCGAAGTCAGTCATAATATCGCGGCCAACCCTTGGCAGGTGTGCGAAGATCAGTTCAACAAGTGTTACTAGTCTAGTCGTATCTTATCGTTAGGTTCTACCATCTGAGTATACACAATAATTCATCAAATCCCATTCCCACCCGGGAACCCCATGCCTTGGCTGTGTGAACTCACCTTGGGTTTGCTCGGTATGCTAAGTATGTGCTCAAGATAAATCAATCACGTCCTAGGGTATGCACATATACACAATCAGTTTGTATCCAAGTTGTGCACGTATAGGTAATCATAGAAGTACTAAACGTGTATTCAATATCGTATAAGTCATGCACATCACTTAACTGTAGTTAAATATCTCAGTTAACAATTAACAGAATTAAATCAGTTTACTGCACAAACTAACCAAGTTGGCGAAACAGAAGTTGGCGAAACATATTTTGTTTCGTCAACTACTCCTTGGTGAAACACAAACGCTATTTCGTCGACATCCTTGGCGAAACACATTCTTGTTTCGTCAAGACTTCCAATTCGTCAAACATCCTATTTTGCCAAGGCAGCAGTTACGTTAACATGTCAGTTACGTCAATTAATTACATCAGTTACACAATAACACAAAACCCTAATCATACTAGCAGCCGTCACGCTATCATCGAATCATCATTAACCACAGATTATTATGCACAGATCTTAGAGATTTCGTTCCACAATCATTATCAAATCAATAACGTAATCATCACGGTTTTAATGTCTAGCGTGAACCCTAACTTACGTGTACCACAAATCGATTAGCATAACTCATCGCCTCAACAACCTTATTCACGTTATCATGCATACGGATAACACAAGCAACATTCAAATATTGTTCCCAAGCATCATGCAATCTAGTTTATCATCAACAATATATATATCTATAGGTTGTAACCGATCAATCATATGTTACTAATCCAAGATTATCATAAACATACATTCATATATGATTCAGGAATCAAGCATAAACATAACATGAATCAGGAAATCATGAACACATGAACGACTAACCGAGTGGAGGGAGAGATGGGTTAATCGCTAGAGATTCTCGGGAACACACCAACTGTCATCAGTGCACAGGAGCTCTAGGGTTTCGTTGGTTTTTGCTAAAGTGAGAAACAGAAGATCGTTCCACGTTTTAAACACATACAGACGGTTTGGGCCCGTAATGGGCTTGGCGAATCACATTGTGTTTCGTCGAGGATGGGTTGACGAAACAGGCTTCTATTTCGTTGAGTGGTCCTTGGCGAATCACAACTCTGATTCGTCGAGATGGTTTGATGGTGAATCTAGTTCTGTTTCGTCGGGCACTATGTGGTTTAATCAGTTTCGTCGGGCACATTATGACAGTAATCACATGTATGCACAATACAATACGTTTCATTAACACATAACATGTACAGTTACAAGTCAACAACTCAACTATCAAACAGTCAAAGTCAGCGTGCATTTAATGCGAAAGTGAAAGTCGAAAGTTCGAGTTGTCACATTATCCCCAACTTAAAAGAAATTTCGTCCCGAAATTTGGTACGTACTTACTGAGGAAGCTGGATAGATTGCATCGTTCACTGGTTTTCCTGGGGTGTCACATCCTCCCCCCGTTGATCTGGAATTTCGTCCCGAAATTCCGTGGTAGTAGCTTCAGCCTCAGCAGTGGTTGTATTGGTTTCGAATAACTGGGGATACTTTTCTGTCATCTGGTCTTCGCGTTCCCAGGTGTACTTTGGGCCACGACGGGAGTTCCAACGAACTCGAACAAGAGGGATTCTCTTGTTTTTGAGGACCTTAACATCCCGGTCCGTGATTTCAACTGGCTCCTCGACGAACTGCAACCGCTCATCGATAGTGAGTTCCTTAAAAGGAACTATGAGGGTCTTATCTGACAGGCACTTCTTCAGATTCGACACGTGAAATACATTGTGAACTGCACCGAGTTCAGCTGGTAGGTTTAGCTTGTAGGCCACTTTGCCTATTTTCTCAATGATTTCAAATGGTCCGACGTACCGCGGATTTAGTTTGCCCCGTTTGCCAAAACGTACCACACCCTTCCAGGGTGAGACTTTAAGTAAAACCCGGTCCCCGACCTGAAATTCCAACGGTTTCCTACGCTTATCCGCGTATGCTTTCTGACGGTCGCGTGCTGCCGCCATGCGTTGTCGTATTTGTGCAATCTTTTCTGTGGCGTCCACCACAATTTCTGGACCCGTGATCTGACTATCCCCCACCTCTGCCCAACAGAGAGGTGACCGGCATTTACGCCCGTACAATGCCTCGAATGGAGCGGCTTGTATGCTGGTGTGATAGCTGTTATTGTATGAGAACTCCACCAAAGGGAGATGCTTTTCCCAGCCGTTGCCGAAATCAATAACACATGCCCGAAGCATGTCTTCAAGGGTTTGGATCGTTCGCTCAGACTGCCCATCCGTCTGAGGGTGATATGCTGTGCTCATGTCTAACCGTGAGCCGAAAGATTTATGCATCGCTTGCCATAGCTCTGATGTGAATCGTGCATCCCGATCCGAAATGATGGAGGTGGGCACCCCGTGCCTCGAAACAACTTCCTTAAGATAAACGTCTGCGAGAGTGGAGAACTTATCCGTTTCCTTTATAGCCAGGAAGTGTGCAGACTTGGTGAGTCGATCCACGATCACCCATATGGTATCATTCCCCCGCTGGGATCTAGGTAGGCCTGTAACGAAATCCATGGAAATTTCTTCCCATTTCCATTGCGGTATCTTAGGTTGCTGAAGTAGGCCCGCTGGTTTTTGATACTCCACTTTGACTTTTGCACATGTCAAACACTTGCCGACGTCAGTAGCGATGTGGGCCTTCATGCTAGGCCACCAATAAGTAGTTCTGATGTCATGGTACATTTTATCCGAACCTGGATGTACCGAGTAGCGAGACTTGTGTGCTTCATCCATCACAAGCTCTCGTAAACCGCCATAGAGTGGGACCCAAATACGCCCTGTTACATAGTAGGCGCCGTCTTCCTTTTGTTCCATTCGTTGCCCTGAGCCGCGTAAGGCTTCAGCTTTGACGTTTTCGGGTTTCAATGCTTCGATCTGAGCAGTTCGTATCTGTGCAGGAAGACTGGACTGAATAGTGAGCTGCAAAGCTCGTACACGTCTAGGTAGAGTGTCTTTCCGACTGAGGGCATCAGCCACAACATTGGCTTTGCCTGGATGGTACTTGATGGCGCATTCGTAATCGTTCAGAAGTTCAACCCATCTTCGTTGATGCATGTTCAAATCCTTTTGCTTAAGGATATGCTCGAGACTCCTGTGATCGGTGTAACTTGTGCACTTGGTACCGTACAGGTAGTGTCGCCATATCTTAAGCGCGAAAACAACAGCTCCCAGCTCTAGATCGTGCGTCGTGTAGTTTCGTTCATGAATCTTGAGTTGCCGCGAAGCGTAAGCAAAAACTTTATCCCGTTGCATCAATACACACCCAAGACCCTGTATCGACGCGTCACAATAAACCACAAAGGCGTCCGTGCCCTCTGGCAATGAGAGAATAGGTGCACTGCAAAGCCTATCCTTTAGGTACTGAAAAGCGGTTTCCTGGGGACCTCCCCATCGGTAGGTGACACCCTTCTGTGTCAGTAGTGTAAGCGGCTGTGCGATCTTGGAGAAGTCTTTGATAAATCGTCTGTAGTAACCTGCCAAACCCAAGAATTGGCGTATTTCCGTTGGTGTACGCGGTGCAGGCCAGTTCCTGATCGAATCTACCTTAGATGGATATACATGAATCCCATCCCTGTTCACCACATGGCCTAAGAAGTGGACTTCACGAAGCCAGAAGTCGCATTTAGAAAACTTGGCGTACAACTGTTCCTTTCGAAGGAGTTCCAAAATAAGACGCAAATGCTGCTCATGTTCCTCCCGACTCTTGGAGTAGATCAGAATGTCGTCGATAAAAACAATGACGAACTGGTCTAGATAGGGTTTGCACACCCTGTTCATAAGGTCCATAAATACGGCAGGTGCGTTCGTTAACCCAAATGGCATGACGAGAAACTCGTAGTGACCGTAGCGAGTTCTGAATGCGGTTTTAGAGACGTCCTCATCCCGGACTCTCAGCTGATGATACCCTGACCTCAAGTCTATCTTGGAGTAGTAACTCGACCCCTGCAACTGGTCGAATAAGTCGTCTATACGCGGAAGAGGATAACGGTTCTTCACCGTCACCTTGTTCAGTTCACGGTAGTCGATGCACATCCTGAAAGTGCCATCCTTCTTTTTCACGAAAAGTACTAGAGCTCCCCAAGGCGATGAGCTTGGACGAATAAAGCCCTTTTCCAAGAGCTCTTGTAACTGCTTCGACAGCTCTTTCAGTTCGGTTGGAGCTAAACGATACGGTGCGCGGGCTATTGGTGCTGCTCCAGGAGCTAACTCAATCTGGAATTCGACTTGGCGGTGAGGCGGTAAACCGGGTAAATCTTCAGGAAACACCTGAGGAAAGTCACGTACAACTGGAATATCCTCCAGCTTCTTTTCCTTTGCTGATGCATCAGTGATAAGTGCCAGAATTGCAGTGTGCCCCTTTCGTAAACATTTCTGCGCCTTTAAGAAAGAGATGATGCCAACCACAGCACCACTCTTATCGCCTTGAACTTCGAGAGGTTCTTGACTAGAGCGAGGAATACGAATGATCTTTTCCTTGCATAAAATTTCTGCGTGATGTTGGGATAACCAATCCATATCGATGACGACGTCGAAACTACCCAAAACTATGGGTATAAGATCAATCGAGAAGGTCTGACCAGCTAAAATGATGCTACAACCCTTGATTACATGTGCGGCTTCTATACTTTTACCATTTGCTAACTCTACGACATGTTTGGTGTTTAGGGGTGTTGGTGTACGTTTTAACAATTTACTCATTTTCAAGGACATATAACTTGTATCAGCACCCGAATCAAATAAGACAGTAACATAAATATCGTCGAGAAGAAACTTACCCATAACCACATTGGGATCATTCATTGCGTCGCCCCGACCCAGCACAAAAGCACGACCCCGAGCTTCGTTGCCATTGTGGTTGTTGTTGTTTCCCCCGTTATTGTTGTTCCTGTTACCCTGGTTATTGTTGTTGTTGCGATTCTGGTTCTGGTTCAATTGAGGGCAATCACGTTTGTAGTGGCCTTCAGCCCCACACTGGAAACATCCCCGGTTTCCACGCTGTGGCTGCTGCTGCTGGTTCTGTGGAGCTGGCAGTGGGAGTTGCTGGTTCTGGTTTGCTGGCCGTGAGCTTCTACAATCCTTAGCCTCATGACCCATCTTGAGGCATCTTTGACAACGTTCCCTGCGACATCTTCCACTGTGGTGTTTGTTGCACCTACTACACCATGGGTGAGTTCCCCGATATCCACTCTGCCCCTGACTGCCTGATGATTGCTGATTCGGACTCTGGTAGTCATTAGTCTTGCGCTGCTGTGCTTGAGACTGAAAAGAAACTGATCCCTTGCTGGAATCCCCCTCCCATTTTCTCTTGTTGTCACTGGGAGTAGCAGAAGTAGTGACAACAGTAGTGGTAGCACTGATGCGTTTTGGCAGCTTGTTCTGTTCCACTGCCTGATCGGTGAGTCGATGAGCAAGACGCTGAATGTCTTGGATGTTGTTGAGGTTAGCCGACGTCACGTGGCTCTGAATCTCTGGCGCAAGCCCCTTGAGATACAACTCAATGCGCTTAACTGGAGGGTCCACCATCGTTGGACACAAGATGGCCAGTTCGTTTGATCGTTTCGTGTAAGCCTCAATCTCTGACCCCCGTCATCTTTAAGTGGTATAACTCATCCTCCAACTTGTGGATGTCGTCTCGCGTGCAGTATTCTCGTTTGATCAGTTCTTTGAAATCTTCCCAGGGTGTGGCGTTAGCAGCTGCCAACCCTAGGATCTGAACTTGCGCGTTCCACCAGGTTAGCGCAATCCCTTCCAATGTGCCAGTGGTGTACTTGACCCTGTGAGCCTCAGGGCATTCACACATTTCAAATACCGACTCGAGCTTCTCAAACCAATGGAGGAGTCCCACTGCCCCCTCGGTGCCACTGAAAGTGCTTGGACGACAGTCCATGAAGTTCTTGAATGTGCAGACAGGTTGCGGAGCGTTTTGACCTATTGTGCATAGAATAGGACAATGTTAAATACAAGGGTTGATTTAGGAATGTAGGATTCAAAGATCCTAGTGTGTATCCCATCCGTAGGGTATACTACCTGCTGGTGCAGCTGCAAGTGCCGCAGCTACTCGTTCATTGATAAGAGCCGTCAACTGGGCTTGAGTCATGTTCACACGTCCAGACATGATCTTCATAGTAAAAGTAGCATAAGTGAGAAAGGTTCGCGAGTAGTGCGATGACAGAAGAGTGTAAGCACATAGGTATTCTCATGTAATGACGTATAGTAGGCAATGTAAATCTAAGCATACTACGAGCAAAGTTCTATATAGATCTAGCAAGCAGGTAATAAACATAAACCTTATTACCTAGGATGTTGAGTCTTGCACGTGGAGCGAAGCGTCGTTGTGGATCGTTGAGAGCACTATTCTGGTTATAGTTTGGTTTTAATAAAAACGTTTTTTCCCATATTAAAACCAAGTTCTCTATAACCAATGGCTCTGATACCAATCTGTCACACCCCCAAAATCCACACGCGGAGTACCACCTCTTGGAGGCGTGACATGACCAGGATCAAGCCATCAATCATACTGAACATAGTATATCATAATCAATGAAGTTCGTAAAACCCAATTCAATACAATTGATGTTCAAACCAAACATAGTTAAGTAGCGGAAGCATAAGTACGTAAACCCAAAGTAAATCATAAGTTCAATTATTCGAAACGTTAAACATAGTAGTCATGATCTGTGCTCCACAACGACCTGCTCCTTCCTAGTGCAAGCTCCATAAGTACCTAAGGTCCTGCAAGGCATGCAGCAGAGAGTCAACAACTAGTTGAGCGAGTTCACAGTTAATAATTCAGTAACAGTATAGTGGGAGTAGTAGTATGTTCGTTTGTTATGTCAGGTATCGTATCAGTTTCCATCGCGGCCTCCCAGGCAGGTATGCGAAGATATTAGGGGATGCTTTTCCCAAGTGTTCTAGACTAGGTTTATTTGTATCGCGGCCTCCCAGGTAGGTGTGCGAAGATTGGTAAATTTAGTTCACGGCCTTTCTAAGGCAGGTGTGCGAAGTCAGTCATAATATCGCGGCCAACCCTTGGCAGGTGTGCGAAGATCAGTTCAACAAGTGTTACTAGTCTAGTCGTATCTTATCGTTAGGTTCTACCATCTGAGTATACACAATAATTCATCAAATCCCATTCCCACCCGGGAACCCCATGCCTTGGCTGTGTGAACTCACCTTGGGTTTGCTCGGTATGCTAAGTATGTGCTCAAGATAAATCAATCACGTCCTAGGGTATGCACATATACACAATCAGTTTGTATCCAAGTTGTGCACGTATAGGTAATCATAGAAGTACTAAACGTGTATTCAGTATCGTATAAGTCATGCACATCACTTAACTGTAGTTAAATATCTCAGTTAAACAGAATTAAATCAGTTTACTGCACAAACTAACCAAGTTGGCGAAACAGAAGTTGGCGAAACATATTCTGTTTGTCAACTACTCCTTGGCGAAACACAAACGCTATTTCGTCGACATCCTTGGCAAAACACATTCTTGTTTCGTCAAGACTTCCAATTCGTCAAACATCCTATTCTGCCAAGGCAGCAGTTACGTTAACATGTCAGTTACGTCAATTAATTACATCAGTTACACAATAACACAAAACCCTAATCATACTAGCAGCCGCCACGCTATCATCGAATCATCATTAACCACAGATTATTATGCACAGATCTTAGAGATTTCGTTCCACAATCATTATCAAATCAATAACGTAATCATCACGGTTTTAATGTCTAGCGTGAACCCTAACTTACGTGTACCACAAATCGATTAGCATAACTCATCGCCTCAACAACCCTATTCACGTTATCATGCATACGGATAACACAAGCAACATTCAAATATTGTTCCCAAGCATCATGCAATCTAGTTCATCATCAACAATATATATATCTATAGGTTGTAACCGATCAATCATATGTTACTAATCCAAGATTATCATAAACATACATTCATATATGATTCATGAATCAAGCATAAACATAACATGAATCAGGAAATCATGAACACATGAACGACTAACCGAGTGGAGGGAGAGATGGGTTAATCGCTAGAGATTCTCGGGAACACACCAACTGCCGTCAGTGCACAGGAGCTCTAGGGTTTCGGTGGTTTTTGCTAAAGTGAGAAACAGAAGATCGTTCCACGTTTTAAACACATACAGATGGTTTGGGCCCGTAATGGGCTTGGCGAATCAATGGGCCGGCGAATCACATTGTGTTTCGTCGAGGATGGGTTGACGAAACAGGCTTCTGTTTCGTTGAGTGGTCCTTGGCGAATCACAACTCTGATTCGTCGAGATGGTTTGATGGTGAATCTAGTTCTGTTTCGTCGGGCACTATGTGGTTTAATCAGTTTAAGTCTAAGCGTTTCATAATAATTCTCACATTATGACAGTAATCACATGTATGCACAATACAATACGTTTCATTAACACATAACATGTACAGTTACAAGTCAACAAGTCAACTATCAAACAGTCAAAGTCAGCGTGCATTTAATGCGAAAGTGAAAGTCGAAAGTTCGAGTTGTCACAGATTAGGCCGTCGATTTTAAGCTTTCTTAAAATCCTTGTGTCCCCGGCAGCGGCGCCAAAAACTTGATGTGCGTGAAGTGTGTTATAATTTAGATATATATTTTAAGCCCTTTTTACACTTTTTAGCCAAGTTTTAAATTTATAAAACACGATATTTACTAACACTAAACACACATATGGGCAAGTGCACCCATCGTGGATGTAGTATAGTGTTGGTAAGATACTGAGGTCGTCCAAGGACACAAGAGCTTTTAGTACCGGTTTATCCTCAACGTCTAATCAAATCAAAATGTTAGAAAAAGATTTTTAAACTAAGAAAATAAAACTAACTAAATGTTGAAAAATAAAATAAAAACAAAAACAGATAGACAAGATGAATCACTTGGATCCAACTCGTGTATTAGTATAACCTTTGATTATTTTCGCACTTTTGCACTTGTTTAAGAGATTATCTTAGTTATTGTAGTAGGCCCCTCTTTTGAAGGCGACGTTACCCTCAACCCAGTAGTTTGAGTCAGCAAGGATACAATCCTAAAGGGTTGGATTATTGAAAGATAATGAATTAAGTTATTAATGCAAATTATGGTAGGCCCCTCTTTTGGAGGTGACGTTACCCTCGACTAAGTAGTCTGAGTCAGCAGGGATACAGTCCTAAATAGTCGGTTATAGTATTAATAGTAGTTAACTTATGAGGGGGTCAAAGAGTTTGGATCCCCGCCATCCAATACCTTTGGGTATTGAAGGAGATCCTACTAAATTTGACCCAGGTCCCTTGCAGGACCTCTAAACGTTGAACAAGGGCAAGATCCTTATCAAACCGTTCCCTTAACCCCCGACCAGGTAGCCAACATACCTCCATATAGACCGTGGAGATATGAATGGTGAAAATCTTTTATTTATATAGATTGTAAAATAATGCCAAGACACCATGGACAAACGTTAAGGAAAAGTCACCTTCAACATAAGCAACTAGTTATTAAAGTCATTAATACAAAACCAAATAAAAAGTGCAAAAGATTAAAAATAAAAAGTATTATACTAAACACTTGTCTTCACCAAGTGATGTAAGAGACTTAGGCAAACATGGCCTTGATTGTCAAGAACTCTTACGATCAATCTTGGATCCCGAGACGACTCACACACTCTATGATAGACAATGGGTGATGGTGGTGGATGATGGTGTTGTGATGGTGGTGGGTGGTGGATGAAGTGTGAGAGAGGTGGTGTGCCAAGGGATGAGTTGCAATGAAGCCAAGCACTCCTATTTATAGGCTGAACAGAGGCCTGGGCACGGCCCCGTGCCTATCTGACACTATCTCTCCTCATTAATTGTAATTCGCAATTACAATTAATGCGCCTGCAGTACTTTGGGCACGCCCCCGTGTTCACTGGGCACGGCCCCGTGGTGAGCATTAGAAGCTTCTACAGGTTTGTCTTTTCTGCTGCTTCTTGGGCACGGCCCCGTGCTCGCTGAGCACGGGGCGTGTTCAGTCTTCTGCCTTCTCTGTTTTGCTTGGGAGGATGCTGTCGAGGGGTCGGGCAATCCACTTTTGTTCCTTTTCTTGTATTTATGCTAGATTTAGCTGTCTTTTTGCTTCTTTTGTTAATTTGAGCTCATTTAATCCTGAAAATACAAAAGGAAGACAAAAACATACTTTTTCCAACATTAGTACTTAAAAAGGGTTAGTTTTATGCCTTATTTGATGTAATTTATATGTTGCATTTTACACACATCACTTAACTTTTGATTTCAAAATCTTGAAGGATGAACATTGAATGAAGGGCTGACCGATCGGATTACCATCCGATCGGTCTACCACTCAATTATGTAATGGTCAGACTTCAACACCTAAACAATTTTCAACATGTTCAACGCCAATGGATAGTCACCCGATCGAACTACTAACCGATCGAATGACAACCTGAGGTGAACTTGTTCTCACTAAGTGTCCAACTAATTGGGTTGTCGTCCGATCGAACGTTCGTCCGATCGACCGACCTGAAAGGTAGGGATACTTCTGTGTTTTCTAAATGCTACAACAAAAACTTCAAAAGTCAAGCCATTATACACAAACACATCCTTCTCAAAGGAGGAAGCAATCCACTCGAAAGGTCGACTGATCGGATGACCATCCGAGCGGGCTGTCATTCGCACGACCAGCTATCCGTTCGGACTACCATCCGATCGAACTGCTGTCCGAACCACTTATACCTTGCATCGTTTTACGCGTCGCTTATCGTTATGCTATCGTTCTCATCAGGCTAACCTTACTCTCCACCGCTCCCTTCAATCCATCATTCGCTGTGAGTATACTCGATCCCTTTTTGCTTTATGCACTTTTGGGTGTTACATACGTTACTTATTATAAATCACATCGAATACACTACGCAACACTTTTAACGCTAACCGTTACCGCATGTTATACGTGACTTGATGAATGCTTGTTTGTTATGTGTACACATGGAATGCTGTCTACCTGCCTTAGCAACGATAGTACTATCGTTTGGACTCAGCACCTGTTCACTCAGGAGTTGTTAAGGACAATTAGTTACATGGCTCACAATGGCGAGTATGTATCGCGAACTGCCTTGGGCAGTCAACCCGCAGTCATTGGTATCGATAGGTTCATGTCGATAACTAACATGCTTCATTTCACACTGTGTACGTGCTGGTTATGCGTAATCGATTTCGAACTCTATTATATCTATTAAACTTGTATGCTTACCTTTACACTATGTGTATTGACTTTTACTTTAACGTATGTGACAGGTGCTTAGGATGCTTATTTGCTTACTTTGCTGTGAAATCGAGGCTAGGAAAGACCTAGGTCAACAATAAATAATTGTCTGTAATAAGAATCTGATTTGTTGGAACAGAACAATTGACTTGATCTTTTCTGTAATAATTGTATTATCATTTATGACATGGTATGGGACGTGTTGCTTTAAATATTTGGTAATTATAGTTGTTATAGAAACTTTTGGACAATCTGTTTCGCTCAGTGCCACGCCCCGATGTTTCCGCCATCGGTTGGGGTGTGACAGATTGGTATCAGAGCCATAACTATAGGGAATTAGGCAAGACTCGACCTAGTCCGGGTCGATGTCTTAGAAACGACCTAGTCTATAGTTAGGTACCCACAGACTGACTTGTGCATATCCAGTATGGGTATTGTACGAGCATGCTTGCTATTCTCGCTATTCTCGCGCATGCTACACTATCATTGTACTCTACTATTTCAAAAATGAACAAGTGATCAGGTTGAGATGAGGTGTGAGAACCACAAACTCTCGACTAAATTGCTTGTTTGACCCGCATTTTTATCTATAAACACGAGAATTTGCGTTGAATCAGGGGTGAAATCCATACTTCGACATAAATTTTCGTCTATATTTTATCAAAACAGGAGCAAGGTTGTTAAGCTAGGGGTGAAACCCGAACCTTGACGCCTAGTTCCGATCTCTATTTTGAAGAACTCTCACCAAAGTCTCGATGGACTCCAACGACTTGAAAACGCACTATAACTAAAAGGATGCGTGACGATTGGCCAGATTCGAGGCTAGAGCACAAGTCCCGAAGGCCAAAGTGTGAGCTAAAGTCCTTGTGAATAGTCGAATCACTTTGGGTAGTCGATGTCTAACTAGCCGCAGACAATCTATTTCTCGATTTCTACGTGTTTTGATTCTGAGATCGCTACAGCTGACTCTGATATTCGACGATTTTATGTGATTTATGTGCTTTTACCTGTTTATATGTTACGATTTTTGGTGATTTATTCGCTTTTCGCCCTTCGCTTGATCAACACACACAACTCGCACTGCATCTCTATCTCAAAACGCTACCAAATCGTTATACTATTCGCTTATGCTATACTTCTCGCTATGTTATACGCGACCGCTATTCTCGAACGCTCGCGAACTTGGAATGATAGGTTTCTGTATTCTGACTGCCTTCCATGATTATATGCATATGTGATTCTGTGTTTCTGTGTTTCCATGACTTAAGTGCTTACGTGCTTCTGTGCTTATGTGAATCTGTGGTTATGTGCCTATATGTTACGTAAACATGTTCCTGAGCTTTAGTAGTACTAGGATTGTGAGGTGAGATTCGATTATGTTGTGTTGAGTCCTGTGGCGATGTCTGTTGCAGACAATGTCGTCATTTGGATCTCGCGCTACCAGAGATGCTCGCCAAAAGCAAGCAGACAAACGTCTCGCTATCATGATTACTAAGAAAATGGCAAAGGTTGTACCTCAAGTCGTCAGCGAACTGTATGAGAACATGAGCAAATCGTCCGAGGAATCCAGAGCTGAAACCCCCAAAGCTGCTTTCAGCTTCAAGCAGTTCAAGGCAGGGGGACCAAAAGAGTTCACCGGAGAAGAAGGCCCTACAGCTTTATTTCAATGGTTTGACTCGATCGAAGTCACCCTGCGACAGAGCGGATGTCCTAATAATCTCCGCACACTGAATGCGACCGGCGTCTTCCAGTCCCGCGCTCTAGACTGGTGGACTGCCGAGAGAAACAAGCGCCGAAATGATGCAGCCTATGGTCTGTTATGGGACGAGTTGAAGAACGTGATGCTCGAAGAGTTCTGCCCTCCCCATGAGCGCCAGAAGCTGGAGGACGAGTTCTGGCACATTAAGCAGAAAGATGGGGAAAACGCTGACCTGACTGCTCGCTTCAAGCAGCTCAGCATTATCTGTCCCGACCAGGTGAAGACTACCGACATGACGATCAAGAAGTATATCCGCGCTCTGCCGGATTATGTTGCAGATTTTGTGCAAGCTTCAAAACCAGCAACGATCGATGAAACTTACTTGCTTGCCGCTGAAATCAACGACAAGCGAGTAAAAGCTGGTTTTTGGGATAATGCTTCGAAGAACCTGCACCAAGCCACCACCGCACCAACTGCCGACACCACCGCCACCGCATCGCAGTCATCAAAGTCCTCTCATCGCAAGAGGAAGAACAACAACAATAGCTCCAGCAACAAGAACTGTGCTGTCACTACCGCTGCTCTACAACAACAACACCGATCAGCTCCAGCTCCAGCTCCAATCACTTATGCATCGCCTGGAAAGCGTGCATGTATTGGTCCTCACCCTGCTTGCCCGACATGCTCTTATCATCATCCAGTGGGTCTCGCCTGCCGTTTTTGCGCGCACTGCAACATGTACGACCACTTCACTACAAACTGTCGTACTGGTCCCCGCCAACCACCAGCTCAAGCAACTGCTCATCAAGCTCTGCTCCCAGCCCCTCAAGGCCAGCAAGCGGCTCGGGCACCTGCGGTCAACGCCAGAGTCTGCTTCGCATGTGGTGATCCCAACCACTTTGCAAACATGTGGCTGAACAGGGTTGTGAAACAAGAGCCCCAGTAGCAGCAGCCTCAGCAACAGCAACAGCAACAAGCCGCCCGCGCCAGAATGTTCAACATCAACGCGCGCCAAGCACAAGCCGACAACAACGTGGTTAATGGTACGTTTCTTGTGAATGGTGTTTATGCTTCGTGTTTGTCTGATAGTGGAGCCGATAACTGTTTTATATCATTTGAGTTCGAAAAGCTCCTTAATCGTAAGCGCTCCCATCTCTACTCGACGTTCGATGTCGAAGTCGCCACTGGAAGAACCGTCGCCGTCAATTCTGTTATCCGTGACTGTACTCTTGAACTCATCAAACACGTCTTTCCGATTGACCTTATTCCGATGCAGCTCTTAAGTTTTGACATCATAGTAGGCATGGACTTTCTTCGTGAGAACCATGCTGAAGTTGTGTGCTTTGACAATATGATTCGATTCGCTCTCTCTAACGGTGATATATTGTGTGTTTATGGTGAAACTGCTTCGAAAGGTCTCATGCTCATGTCATGTGTCCAAGCTAGAAAGTATCTCCGCAAGGAATACAGAGCTTTCTTGGCCAACATTGTAGTAGCGGAGAAGGAAAAGAAAAGGAAGACCGAAGTGAAAGATGTTCCTGTTGTCTGCAAATTTCCTTAGGTATTCCCTGATGATCTTCCCGGACTTCCGCCAAGTCGTGATATCGACTTTCTATCGACCTCATTCCTGGAGCCAACCCTGTTGCTAAAGCTCCTTATCGACTCGCTCTATCCGAAATGCGTGAGCTCTCGAGTCAGCTCCAAGAATTACTTGATAAAGGCTTTATTCGCCCGAGCACCTCTCCCTGGGGCGCACCAGTCCTTTTCGTCAAAAAAAAGGATGGGTCGTTTAGAATGTGCATCGACTATCGGGAATTGAATAAGTTGACAATAAAGAATCGCTATCCCCTGCCTCGAATTGATGATTTGTTTGATCAGCTACAAGGTGCTACATGTTTCTCGAAGGTCGATCTACGCTCAGGCTACCACCAGCTACGCATTCAAGAGGAGGATATACCCAAAACCGCTTTCCGCACTCATTACGGCCACTATGAGTTCGTCGTTATGCCTTTTGGCCTAACCAACGCACCCGCGGTTTTCATGGATCTGATGAATCGGGTGTGTAAACCATTTCTTGACCACTTCGTCATCGTGTTCATCGGTGATATCTTGATCTATCCCAAGACGAAAGCCGAACACGCGTAACATCTACGTTTGGTTCTCGAGCTACTCCAAGGGAATCGACTCTATGCCAAGTTCTCCAAGTGTGAATTTTGGCTAGAGGAGGTTCAATTCCTTGGTCACATTGTCAATAGTCAAGGTATTCATGTCGATGCCGCGATGATTGAAGCAGCTAAGAGTTGGGCTACACCAAAGAACCCGTCTGAAGTCCGTTCTTTTCTCGGACTAGCGGGCTATTATCGTCGATTTATCGAAGGATTCTCTAAAATCGCTGTACCGCTTACCGCCCTGACTCACAAAGACAGATCCTTTGTTTGGGGAACCAAACAGGAGTCTGCCTTCCAAACCCTCAAACACATGCTCTGCAATGCTCATGTCCTCACTTTACCCGACGGAAACGACGACTTTATAGTCTATTGCGATGCCTCGAACCTTGGTCTTGGTTGTGTTCTTATGCAACGAGACAAGGTTATCGCCTACGCGTCTGGTCAGCTCAAGATCCACGAGAAGAACTATACAACCCATGACCTCGAGCTAGGCGCAGTTGTTTTTGCATTAAAGATTTGGCGACACTACCTCTATGGTACCAAGTGTACGATCTTCACCGATCATAGGAGCCTACAACATATCTTTGATCAGAGAGAACTGAATATGTGTCAACGCCGATGGGTAGAAATTCTCAACGATTATGACTGTGAGATTCGTTATCACCCAGGCAAAGCAAATGTTGTTGCCGACGCACTAAGCAGACAGAGTTATCTGCATAGCATTCCCAATATTCTAGCCCAGCATCATCTCGAGACTCTCATTCGCGAAGCCCAGCGTGCTTGTTTTAACGAGCGCACCTTGAAGAAAGAAAGGATACACCACGATGGAGCCCACCTTGTCAATAAGTCGAATAGGATATTCCACTATCTGGACCGAATTTAGATCCCGAAGCGGAACGATTTGCGACAGATTTTGATGGACGAAGCCCACAAATCCCGGTATTCTATTCATCCCGATGCTGACAAAATGTACCAGGACCTTCGCTACAAGTACTGGTGGTCGGGCATGAAGAGGGATATCGCTCTCTATGTTGCGAAGTGCCTGACCTTCTCAAAAGTCAAAGCTGAACATCAAAGACCCTCTGGCTTGCTTGAACAACCCCCGATCCCTATGTGGAAGTGGGAAAGCATAGCTATGGACTTCATAACCAAACTCCCACGAACAACCACAGGTCACGATAGCATCTGGGTTGTTGTCGACCGTTTGCCCAAATCTGCACACTTTCTACCAATACGAGAAGACAACAAAGTAGAACGATTAGCCCGAATCTACACCGATGAGATCATTTGTAATCATGGGACGCCTCGCGGCATCATCTCTGACCGTGATGCTCAGTTTACCTCGCGACTGTGGGAAACGTTTCAAGCAGCTCTTGGTACTACGCTTAATCTGAGTACCGCATTCTATCCTCAAACCGACAGTCAGACTGAGAGAATGATCCGTACCCTGGAAGACATGCTCCATTCGTGTGTCATAGATTTCGGTGGTAATTGGGACACTTACCTACCGTTAGTCGAATTCTCGTATATAACAACAGTTATCATTCCAGCATTCAAATGGCACCATTTGAGGCTTTATACAGAAGAAGATGTCGATCGCCTATTGTATGGCACGAGATCGGTCACTCGCAATTAACCGGTCCTGAGCTATTGCAAGAAACAACTAACAAAATTTTCCAAATTCGAGACAATCTGCTGAAAGCTCAGAGTCGTCAGAAAGGTTACGCCAATAGACGATGCAAGCCCCTTGAATTTGACGTTGGCGACTACGTACTCCCAAAGGTATCACCTTGGAATGGTGTGGTCAGATTCGGCAACAGAGGGAAACTGGCGCCTCGATATGTTGGACCTTTTAAGATTCTGGAAAGGATCGGAAAAGTTGCCTACAGACTCGAACTATCGGAGGAACTTAGTAACATCCACCCGACTTTCCATGTTTCGAACCTCCGCAAGTATCTGGCTGAGTATTATTTAATTGTACCTCTTGATGACCTCCAAATAAACGAAACACTACACTTCGTGGAGAAGCCTGTCGAAATCATGGACCG
The DNA here is from genome assembly GCF_002127325.2 of Helianthus annuus. Classification (NCBI taxonomy): domain Eukaryota; kingdom Viridiplantae; phylum Streptophyta; class Magnoliopsida; order Asterales; family Asteraceae; genus Helianthus; species Helianthus annuus. The sequence continues at coordinate 115,954,523 of NC_035443.2, forward strand.
CCAAACCAAGCAGCTTAAACGCTCACGCATTCCTATTGTGAAAGTCCGATGGGAAGGCAAACGAGGCGCAGAGTTCACTTGGGAACTCGAAAGCGACATGAAGGCTAAGTACCCGCAGTTTTTTGTTACGGCTGAAGCCTAATTTCGGGACGAAATTCCCTTAAGTAGGGGAGGCTGTAACACCCCGTGTTTCGAAAGTCAAAGTCAAAGTCAAAGATTGAAGTCAAAGGAAGAAAAGATTGCTAATTGCGATATGTCTCTCCTTGCTCAATTCCTGTTTTGACTTCTTTGACTCGTAGTTAGTCTAATTTATGCGTAACGTTAGTTGTATTATGTGGATATCTATTAATAATGGAGGTTTATTCGACATTTATCGCATATTTAATTGATGTTTATCGCTTTATCGCTTATCTCAATCACGCTCGCAACTCGAAATTTCGCATTTTGGTTACTGTTTTACATGTGTGTGTGCCCTATGTGTTACTTGTGCATGTTTATTCATGATATGTTGTGGTGATCAATCGAAACGCAATCGAAACTCAATCGTAATCGAATCGCAAAACGCAAGTGAATTAGGATGATTGTATGTTAGATATCGTAGTTAGGATTAAAAGTAATTTGAATAAGAAACTTCATCGCATCGCATCGCTCGCAATCACAATCGAAACAGCAAAACTCAGAACACTCGGACCAAGTGACTGATCGACCAGGCGACCAGCCGATCGACCAGCAGTTCGATCGAGCATCAGCTCTATCGAACAGCCAGTCGCCTGGGCTGCCCACCGATCAACCAGCCCCTTTCCACTTTGGGTAACCCTATAAATACCCCATGTCACCATCACACTTTCAACTTTTGGTACTCTCTGTCCGACCAGCGCTTCAACCTTACTTTTTCTCCGATCTCTCTCGATTCCGGTAAGATCTCAACCTAAATCTTGTACATCTTTGATCTACACATGATTCTACACCTTTCTGTCTTTTGAATCTTAACTTTTAACCGTGAAATCACTAGATTTGAGGTGTTCTAGGATGATGTCATCATGGTGTTCTTAAGAACTTCATGATTTGGCTTCAATCCACCGAGAACAACTTAGATCTAACCGATTTCCACATAAACAAACAAAGATCTTTCATAGATCTAAACATATTCATGGTGAAAGGGATTGAAAGATGGTTTTCCAAACCGATAGAATCGGGCTTGTTCTAACCTTCTACTCTTGCTGTTGATGAGTTGGTTCAAGATCTGTATTCTATCCATGAGATCACCGATTCCGGGTTAACCAAGAACAACCGTCTTGACCCGGTGGACTGACTGAACTTGGGAGGTTCCTGTTTAATCGGGTCACTAGGGTTTAGGATGGGATTCTGTTGGTTTGCATGATATCAACACATCTCGATAAAATGACAAACTATCAAAACAACCAAGTGTCAGACGAACGGGACGACCAGGACGGAATGCCGTCCGATCAGACTACCATCCGATCGGACTGCTATTCGAACGGGTTGTTACCCGATCGATCTGCACCTTGGCCCCACACTTAACTTTTGATTTCAAAATCTTGAAGGATGAACATTGAATGAAGGGCTGACCGATCGGACTACCACTCAATTATGTAATGGTCAGACTTCAACACCTAAACAATTTTCAACATGTTCAATGCCAATGGATAGTCACCCGATCGAACTACTAACCGACCGAATGACAACTTGCGGTGAACTTGTTCTCACTAAGTGTCCAACTAATTGGGTTGTCGTCCGATCGAACGTTCGTCCGATCGACCGACCTGAAAGGTAGGGATACTTCTGTGTTTTCTAAATGCTACAACAAAGACTTCAAAAGTCAAGCCATCATACACAAACACATCCTTCTCAAAGGAGGAAGCAATCCACTCGAAAGGTCGACCGATCAGATAACCATCCGAGCGGGCTGTCATTCGTACGACCAGCTGTCCGATCGGACTACCATCCGACCGAACTGCTGTCCGAACCACTTATACCTTGCATCGTTTTATGCGTCGCTTATCGTTACGCTATCGTTCTAATCAGGCTAACCTTACTCTCCAGCGCTCCCTTCAATCCATCAATCGTTGTGAGTATACTCGATCCCTTTTTGCTTTATGCACTTTTGGGTGTTACATACGTTACTTATTCTAAATCTCATCAAATACACTACGCAATACTTTTAACGCTAACCAAGTTGCCAAAGACACCCAGAGGTCATGATACGATTTGGGTAATCGTAGACCGCTTGACGAAATCTGCACACTTTTTGCCAATCAGAGAAAAGGATAACACTAGTAAGCTAGCTGAGTTGTACCTAAGGGAGATAGTTGCACGTCATGGAGTGCCTATCTCGATTATATCTGATAGAGATGGAAGGTTTGTGTCAAGGATTTGGAAATCTTTCCAAGAACTGTTTGGTTCTCAGTTGAATTTGAGCACGGCATTTCACCCACAGACAGATGGTCAAAGTGAGAGAACGATTCAAACACTCGAAGATATGTTACGAGCTTGCGTAATGGACTTGGATGGCAGTTGGGACACTCACCTACCTTTGGTTGAGTTCTCCTATAACAATTGCTACCATACAAGCATTCAAACTGCACCGTTTGAAGCTTTATACGGACGCAAGTGTCGATCGCCGTTTTGATGGGCAGATGCAGGCGATAGACAGCTGGTTGGTCCCGAATTGGTTCAAGAAACGACAAATAAGATCATACAGATCCGAGAACGCATTAAGGCGGCTCGTGGCCGACAAAAGAGCTACGCGGACCAAAGAAGGAAACTGTTGGAATTTGAAGTGGGAGATATAGTTCTGTTAAAAGTCTCACCTTGGAAAGGTGTGACGTGCTTTGGGAAGTGTGGAAAGTTAAACCCACGATATATTGGACCGTTCAGAATCCGGGAAAGGATTGGTACTGTAGCATACAAGTTGGAGCTACCGACAGAACTAAATGGCATTCATGATACATTCCATGTATCTAACCTGAAGAAGAGTCCAACACAGGAAACGGTGGTTATTCCTGCTGACGAAGTTCACATTGACAACACACTCCATTTTACAGAAGAACCCGTTGAGGTTACGGATTAGAAAGTTAACAAAACTAGAAGGACTAGTGTTAAACTTGTTAAGGTTCGATGGAACGCACGTCACGGCCCAGAGTTTACATGGGAGCGTGAGGACCACATGAAAGCAAAATACCCGCATTTATTCCCTAACACCCCCGCAGCTAGTAATAGAGCTTAAAAATTTCGGGACGAAATTTTCTTTTCTTAACAGGGGGAGAATGTGACAACTGTCAAAAATCCAGGTATCCGTACAATTAATTAACCTTGATTAGTGCTTAATGACTGTGCAGAATTACAACTAATTGCTTTCTGATTATATTTACATGTGCATCACATAGTGCATAATGCCATATCATTACTGCATGCAAACATATTGACATAAATGATGCACAAAGCACAGTTAGCACAGTAAACGGATAAATCAGCAAATGCTAACAAAAGTCAGCACATAGACAGACAGAGTTTTGAGACCCAGTATGAGCAAGAAACTAAGGACTACACTAGTATAGAGTGTAGGGAAGTAAGGATCACAAAACTGCTTTTCTAGGTGATAGTTTAAGTGCCGGAAAGTGCCTAAAACTCACCCAAAGTGCTAAATTCAGCATAAATCAGCATTTAAACACATTAATATTATGCAGAAACTTGGTTAAATGGTCCTGAATGCTTTCCTAAGTGTCGGGAATTAAAAGTGTCACAAAAAGGTACATAAAGAACACTAAACTGCAAAGTTTAGCACTTTAACGAAACAATATCTAACCAAACAACCGGACACTACCCGAAACATCAAATTTACACTAGAAGCACTGTTTTAACATTTCCAAGCTAGTAATGATCCCCAAACATCATAACACCTCCTAAAAATATCAAATAACTGAACACGTAACCAATACTTGGAATTGAACTATTAAGTAACTAAAGGGTTGAAACCTACACCTAGAAACCCCCCCCCCCACCTATGGGACGGCCATACTTGGCCCTTACCTTGTGGATTTTATTTCTATATTAAAATAGATATTGGTTGTGCTTTTTATGACATAAAACCCAAGAGATAATGTGAGAGCATGGTTATAAGTATGGTATGAGGAAACTAGAGATCATAATCTTCCACACACTTCACACACCACTCTCTCTCTTCCTCTTGTTCTTGTTCTCGGCCGAACATAGGCACCACCACCATCACCTTCAATCATTCATCTTCATCCATTCTAAGCATATACAAGGAAGCTAGAGATCATACAAGGAAGCTTGGTAGCTTTGGATCTTGAAGGACCTTCTCTATTTGCTTTTATCCTCTTGATTTCCCCTCTTGATCATCCCTAGCCTTGTGCTAGTGGTAAGAATCTTAATCTTGCTAGTTTACATCTATTTTATGTGGTTAATAATGAATCATGATCAAAAACATCAAGAACACCAAAGAATCATATGAAGTAAACATGAACAAAAGCTTGTTTAGTAAAGATATCTTGATGAATATAAGATGTTATGCTTGTTGATCTTTGATTGTTTGTAGAAGTGATGTTAATCATCATAAGGTCTTGCTAAATCATGATTAAAAACATAGTTTAGCAAGATGTGAAAGTAGAGATTGTTGTAGGATGATGGATCATCCACACTTAAAGCATGAACTTGAAGGAAATAATGTTTTCTTGAAAAATCATGATTAAAGTAAGTTGTTGATCATATGGATCTAAATATTTATAAATGGTATTTCAAAGAAACCAAGTTAAAAACATAAGTTTCATATAATCTTGGTTCTTACATAAACAAGACTTGTTTTTACTGATTAAACGAGTGTAGAAACACTTGCGTAACAAGAAAATTTCATTAAGAAACATTTTTGTAAAACATGATTACAAGTTGTAAACATCTAAGTCATTCAAGAATGATGGTTTTATATAAACAACCACACTTTAAAGGGTAACTAAACTTACTAAACACCCTACAAAGTTACTACAAATTTTCATAAGCTTTCAAGTTCATGAAGTAGTAGAATATGCATGATTTTGGCAAGATTGATAAGTAAAGGTTGTTTAGTGTTGATTGTGGATTGATTGTGATGATTTTTACAAAAGAAAATGATATGCTTGAAAGCATGGAAACCTCCATTTTTAGGGGAAACTATGGCAAAATTTTCTAAAAATATAAACACTTAGAAAAATATTTATAAGCATAAACTTACAAGTGTATTTTCAAGGGTTATTGGATTTTATCACCCCTGACTATTGGCTACTGGTCGCTGCCACCCTCAAGTATCACTTTGACGTCCGCCACCTCCAACTTAACACTTAGTGTGTTCTGTCACCATGTTGTTAACTTATCACTAACTTTTGATCATTTTACTATACTTTTGGAGGCGTGACGTGACCAGGATCGAGCCACCAATCATACTAAACAACGTATTTAAGTAATTAAAGCCAACCACAATACGATTGGTGACCAAAAGCTAGTTAACCAAGTTTTAATTTAGACAGCGGAAGCATAAACGTAAAGTTCAAAACATAAGTTCGCAGTTCATAAGTTTAATGTCCAAAGCATAAGTTTAATAAGTTCATAAGGATTTAAATATTAAGCACAGAACATAACAGCCCGTATCCCACAACGACTCCTTCCTCGTGCAAGCTCCAAGCATTTAACGACCTGTAAGGCATGTAACAACGAGTCAACAACAAAGTTGAGTGAGTTCACGTTTGGTTGTTTAGTTTTAAGTTGTTTCCGAAAACGTGGTTTGTCTTTCATTAGCGTAATTGTCGTGGGGGTTACCCCGTAGTTGAAAGTAAGATTAACCAGTTCATTCTTTATTACCCAAACCACTTCCATGATTAGTGGGGGCTTCCCCATGTGAACCACTAGACTGTACCATATCGACCACTAACGCAAATAAGTTGTGCCCTACATCAGTGTCTATCATCACTGACGGTTTGGCATAGTCCATTAGTACACGCCCATCCGACTGGCACGGTGTGAGGTTTGTTAAACCTAATAGCGTTATTAACTAATGACCTGCTCGCCATTGGCCTCGGCGATTAAGTCGATATAAAAATGAGGGACTTATGATAGAGTTTTGTCTAGTAAGTTTTAAGGTTGTTGTCCTACCCAAGGAGGACGAACGTACGTAGTTCTACCCAAGGAGAATACGCAGGAGTAATATTGGCATCCTACCCAAGGAGGATGGTCGTACATATCCTACCCAAGGAGGATATGTAGATTCAGTTTTAAATTCTTTTACCCATTCCCAAACCACCGGGAATCCCATGCCTTAGAAAGTGTGTGAACTCACCTCAGTTTGCTCGGTTAGATTCTCAAAGATAGCTAACAGTCAAGGTCGGCCAATCACGTCCTAGTATGATTACCACTTAATTTATTAGTGACTTCAAATAAGCACAAAATTCCTACACGCATCTAACACATAACATGCATCACTTTAACGGTTTATGCCAATATAAACTCCCCATCTATTCCCCACTCATAAATCAACATACGACATTGCACATAACACTTTTATAGACATATAACATGTTATATCACTCTCGGATAACCTACCCGACATTTAGACACGCAAATCACTACTTATGTCGTTTCAGCTTTTATACTCAGAACTGGGCTGTTTTCGGGGGTTTTTATAAAATAGTTATCCCTTTCCAAAAATTCTCAAATTTTTGCAGAATGTCATATATGTTCCAAAATTTATTATGTAAAAATATCGGGGTCCAGTTCGTTACCAATGTTTTACAGAAAATCATTTTACCAACTGCAATCAGATTTGTTACTTTCTGATTGCAGTTTACGAAATAATTCACTAAAAATTATTTGTAAGTCCGATTGACGAAATTCTAGTTGGAGGATCATCGTGAAAACGGTGACCAACTACTGTAAAAATTTCATGAGTCGATTCTACACAGGTTTCAAGTTATGACTTTGAATACGACACACTTTTTCTGCGGTAAAAATGCAGCTTGAGCTGCTGTCCAAAAACAGTCCCTTAAAAATAGTAAACGTTCTCGAAAAATTACGATTCCAGTTCCATTTGTTTCGTTTTTCAAAAATACCCATTTTAGGCTTCAGAAAATCAGTTTTTTTATTTAAAACGGTCCAGTTACAGCCTGTTGAAGTTGGCTGGAAATTCCAATCAGCAAGCTGTTTACATTGTAAAGGTTACTTAAAACGCATCAACAAAGGTCCTAACCATGGTTTATCGATGATTTACTGTTCAAACCTCAATCATGCTTTAACCAACACTAAACCAACCTGATTTCAACTTCATACGAACTTTTTATGTAGGGTTTTTATGCAGAATTTCATGTTCATCTTTTTAGTGTTCATTTTCTTGTGTTACTTGATTATCATCATCCTACTAACTATCATAACAAAGAACAAGATGAAACAATGGTGTGAAGGGACTTGCTACTAGCACAAGGCTAGGGTTAGAAATCTTAATGCAAGGTTGATGAAGAAATGATAGTGCTAGAGGCTTGAACAAAGCTTCCTTGAGAGCCCTTCAACTTGTAACTACTTTGAATGATCTTCAAGCTTGGAGAGGGGACTTGTATGAAGAAGAAGATGAAGTTATGAGAGATGGTGATGGTGAAATCGGTTGGGGGGAGCCGAATGGGAGGGGATGGGGGTGAGTTTGAGTGTAGTTTTTGTAGTCATGATGAGTTTCTTGGAACCAAGTGCACCCTTGTATCTATTGTGATCATTGCTTAGATCCTTGGCCAATAGGAATCAAGATTACATTAACTATAATCTAAACAAAATCTTTTTGTAATCATGGGCAGAATTTTCGGTTGGGGGGGGGGGGGGGGTAAAATGTAAAATTTTGGCAACTAATAGGTATTTAATTAGAAGGTTAAGGGTATTTTCAAGAATAGTGGGTGTATGTCATGTTTATATGGTGTATGGGGATTTTTGTGACCATAACTAATTAAAAATGGTAAAATAATATTCCTGACAATATTTTGGTGTCCCGGGTAATGTATGGTTGTTCGGTTACGTATCGTTCCGTTAAAGCGTTTAATTGTACCGTATAACGTCTTATACATATATTTTTGTAACACAATTAATTCCTAACACATAGGAAAATATTCGGTACCATTTAGTCAAGTTTTCTGCATACTACGCACATGTAAGTATGACACAGTAACAGGAAACAGTTAAGTAATTCAACACAGTTACTAAGCACTTTAATTATCATTAAATAATCGTACGGATACATGCAAATACGAGGGTTGTCACACCCTAAAACCTTCCAAATATCCCTATGACACCCCCAAAAGTATAGTAACATGATCAAAAGTTAGTAATCAGTTAACGACGTGGTGACAGAACACACTAAGTGTTAAGTTGGTGGTGACGGGCGTCAAAGTGATAGTTGGGGTGACAACGGCCAATAGCCAACAGTTGGGGGGTGATAAAATCCAATAACCCTATTTTCAACAATAAATGGTTACATAAACTTTGCCATAATTTTTGGTTACAAAAATACAAATATTGGAGGTTGGTTTTCATAAATAAAAGTGACTAAATACGTATTTGGGAAATATATATTTAGGAGACACAATGTGTGTAATTATTTGTATACTTTGTGTATTAGTTATATTATTTTAGGGCATGTAATAATGTAACACATCAAAATACCAAGGATTACAATCCAAATTATTACCAAAATATCAAGGAATAAATATAAAAGTTACACACAAAATATTAGCGAAACCGAACAATAATATTTCGGATGCAAGGAAACGAAAATGTGATTTTTATGATTATCACAAAGTTATATCATATTTTGACAAAAGGAAAAATATAGCATTTTTTACAAGTATAAATATATATATTTTACTTGGAATTATTAGAAAATATATTATTTTAGGGAAAAATATATATTTTCTTGAGTAAACTTGAAATACATTATTTTTGGATAAAAATAAGTTTATATATATTTTCTAAAGTTAGACTTGAAAATATATTATTTGGAACTACAAATATTTTGCCAAGAGAAAAATGATAAATAATTTTTCTAAGTAATATTTCTTAAATATATATATTTTAGAAATATATATATTGGTGGACTTTTATTAGAAATAATGTTCTGGAAAGTTTAATATAAATTTAAGTTTATGAATACTTAATGAATACCATAAAATACGTATTCTCACACGTATAAATACACACCAGAATACGACACCAAAACATGGCAAAATATACAAATGCAGGAATACAAATACACATGTATAAGATACCCCCATCCTTGGGAAGGAAATACAAGTATCAATACTTGGAAAGTATTAAGTTAATATATATTGTTTAACAATTATTCCAAAATGTAATAAATATAATTTAAGTTAAAATATTAATTACTTTGACAATAATTATATAACTTGGAATAATACCAAAGGCATGAAAGAAACATAACTCAAAGACACTAATACTAAACCAAGGCACGGCCCGTTCGTCTGATAGACATTAGTACGTTGTAGGTAGCCGTGTACACCGAAGGAGCTTTGAGTTACTGTGACCCGAAGACGCAAGACTGTGAGTTTCATGTCCCCCTTTTCTTTTAATTGTTTTCAGTTTTATAACTTCGGGGTGAAATACATGTTACAACTGTTTACAAACATTTTGATTTGGTATGGTTAGCTAAGGAAGGGTACTACTTGATCATGTGAGTGGTGGGTACAACACTTAAGGCCATTAATCCTCATTGTAGGACCGAGGGACATGAGTGATAGATCTATTTGGGTGTAGCGAGCCCACACCCATGCGGACCAGGGTGGCCCATGTGGTGACTATGTCTTATTCCCGGAGACAAATCTTCTAGGTTTGAGTTTTCCTGCATCACTTCACACATATCAATGGCTTTGCAAACCATTGGTGATCTGTTTTCCTTGTTGCTTTCATACCAGGAATTACATACATACAGACATACTTTCGAAGGTTTACTCATACACACAAACAAACACATGAACTCGCTCAACTTTTGTTGATGTTTTCAAACTAAATGTATTTCAGGGAATTAGTAAGTGGATCTGGCGGGCGTTGGAAGTTTTATGCTGTGTTAGGAATAAAGATGTCATCCATGGTCCTTAGGTTTGGTCAGTGTGTCTTATTCCTGGACAAGACATGTTGGGATTGAACCCTATCAGAGGAACAGATAATTAAAGCCAAAACTAGATTAGATTAGTGGATCCAATATAAGCAGAAGTTATGTTTTCATTCTCTCCCCTTGAAAGTGGTTTCAACATCTGATGATCTCCATCCACTGATCCTTTACAACATCTGCTGCTTACAACTGCTGACCAAGTTAAAGGCTAATGAAGACTAAAGTCCTGTTGATCAATCTACTGTTATGGGTCAAGCACTGCTGAAGTTATCAAGTACTGCTGGAGTCACAACAGTGGAAGGATAAAGCAGTAGTTTAGTTTTCTTATGTAATGTATTGTAATCAGTAGTTAGCATAAGCAGTGTTTGTATTAGATCAGTTGTTAGAGTTTGTTAGGAGGTTAGATGTCACTTTCATGGTGACATCAGCAAAGATGCCACAGTGGTTTGGGCATGCCTATAAATAGAACAGTACCCTGTACTGTTCTATTAGCTCTTCACCATCTTTCTTCCTGTACGAACAAACACTGTGAGCTCAGGCTGAGGGGGAGTTTGTTACATGCATGCATTGTAATCATTATTGAAAAAAATTCAATCATTCGGTTCTTTGTTGAAAATGTGTGTTGAAAGCATTTCTCTTGTTTGATTGTGTGCAAAGTTTGTTTCCATTTATATTCCGTTGCACTACTTGTTCATCTTTCATTTTAATTCAAACGTAAAACATAATCAATCCAAACTCAGATCCTAACAATTGGTATCAGAACTCGGACAGTTAAATTTGATTTAACAATCATTTTTACATAAATAGTTCAGCTCACAATCGTTGATACTGATAGTTGTTCGTTTTGTTGAGAAACAGAGCAAGGTTTAATCACCATCAAAGTTGATTAATGAGTGCCTGTAAAACAACTAGGATGACGTCACAATCACAAGATGATAAGAATAACATTGGTTCACTTTTCAAACCACCCATGCTTAAACGAAATGAATACAACATCTGGACAGAAGGATGGGTCACATCCTTGCTCAACAAAATACCGGATGTTGGAGATCTGTTGTTTTTGGACCACATGTTCCCATGGTGCCAAGTGCTGAGGATACAAAGAAGTCTGAACCTAAAAAGCCTGAAAACTATACTGAAACTGATTTTCAAAAGTTCAAACTCGATGCTAAAGCATTTAGCATCATTGCATCTGCATTACCCAATGAAATTTATGTTGGGCTGTTACACTGTAACAATGCCAAGGAATTATGGAATGCACTTAAGGAATAATTTGGGGGAACTGAAGAAGTAATTGAAAATAATAGGGAAATTCTGAATCAGCGGTATGAAACCTTTTGTCACATTAAGGGTGAATCATTGACTCAACAGTTTGAGCGATTCAGCTGTCTCATTAGTGAGTTAAGGCTTGTTAAGGTTGTATTTGCTAATTCTACACAAAATAACAGGTTCCTTAGATCACTACCTGAAAAATGGGATACAATTGCCTTTGTAACTAGAAACTCTTCTGAGTTCAAAGATCTGACACTGACCCAACTTCATGGTAGACTCCTGACCTATGAAAGGGAGTTAAACTAGAAAAAAGAAGTTGTAAGAGTCTAGAAAAGTTGCTGATGACTACTCATTTGGCAGCACAACTCTTTTTGGTCAGGAAGAATCTGGTAGCAGTAGTAAGGATCAGAGTTATGATCATTACATTGACATAACTGCTGGTGGAAATTTTAACAACTTTGATTCTCACTCTGCAAATTATGCTTCTATTGCTAATTGTGAAAACCAGATGTCAGATAACTTGAGCTTTGAACTAAATGACTTACAGCACTTTGATCCAACTGATCTTGAAGAAATGGACATTTTGCATCAATTGGCTTTTCTTAGTGTAAGAACAAGCAAATTTTATAAAAGGACATGGGATTTTAAAAGTGGGGTTGGATAAATCTAAGATCAAGTGCTATAAGTGCAATAGGCTAGGACATTTTGCTAGGGAATGTAGGAGTCAAACCACTGGTCCAATTTTTACTCATCCCAGCTCAAACCCTAGGCTACAAAACCAAAGCATTGTGCATTATTCCCATTATACCCTTGCTGCCCATGTAAACACTGCTCCTCAAATTCAGTATGTTCAGGCTCCTGTACCTCAGGTTCAAGTGCAACCAGTTGCACCACAACAAGCTGCACCACTAGCAGTGGTTCAACCAGATCAGCAAAGCTTTTTCACCCAAGGCTTTGTTGACTGGAGCAGCTTACCTGATGAACTAGGTGATGAAAATTTTGCACTCTATGCTACTAATGATGCTTCTAATGATGAATTTTGTCTTATGGCATTAGAGTCAATACCAGAAGAGCTGGATGATGAAAAAGGGCAGACAAGTGATGAAACAGTGGATGAAGTTGCTGAAGCAGTGGTTACTGCTGTGCTAGTGAACTACTGCTGGAAGAAAGTTCAGAACCCCTAATTGAACCATTGAATGATCCATGGTCCAAAGAAGAAGAGAAGAAGCATGGTGAGAAGGAAGAGAAGGTGACTGATGAGGAAGAGCATACTTGTGATTGTGCCATGATGGCTGCAGCTAAGGTATCATCTCAGGTTCTTGAAAATCTGTGTTTAGACAAGTGCATCATAGCATTTGCTAACATTAAAGAGGTGAATGAAAACCTTAGGGATAGAGTGTTGAATGATGAGGTCAAATTTGAAAAGTCTTTAAAAGAACTTAAAAACAAATTGGCTGAAAAAGATAAAGAAATCTGCAGCTTAAAAGAAGAGCAAAGCATAACCAAGAACCAACTCCAAACAATGGTAGAAAAATACAAGGTTTGCAAAAAGGAGTTGGAATCCACCCAAATCACTTGTGAAAAATGGGTGGAATCATGCAAAGGTTATGAGGTCATGCTTGAAAAACAGATCAAAAGCAATGTGAAATTTGGTGTTGGTTTTAGAAAACATGATGAAATTGAAAACAATGCTTTAAAAGATTCTGTTCAATCCACTGTTGAAATCATTCCCACAAATAAGGATGGCCAAGAAGTTAAAATCACTGACAAACTTGGTAACAAGATCACTCTGGAAAGATCTGTGGGATCCTCAACTTTTGAGGAAATTGAGAAATACCAATTTAAACCCACATGGTCTGATGAGTGTGACATCCTTGAAAACTTCAAACCAATGGACTTCACAACCACTGATGGTGTAAAAGCTCCTAAAGCAAAGGTCATTCCTCTCAGAGACATCCCAACAGTGGTTCAAAACTCCGTTGCTAAGGAGTCTGAGAAGAAGAAAAGAAGAGAAAAAGTTAAAAACCTATTTTGTGATTTCTGTGAAAAGAAGAATCATCTAACAAAAGACTGTTTTCATCTAAAAGCATATGATCTCAACAAAACAAGTGTAATTGAACCTACTGAGAGTTGCACCATCTGTGGTAAAACAAACCACAAAACTCACGAATGTGTGTAACTCAAAAACTTTGATATAAAAAGGAATGAGTACACTGCAAAAACATCCTTAAGTTCATCAACATCATCTGTCAAGTTCACCAAAAATCAACCACTGTTTGTGCCAGTTCAAACAGCTGTCACAAAACATCTGAACCAAACATCTGTCAAAAGAGATGTTCAAGTGACTGATGCACCCCCTACAAATCAATACAGAAGAGGTAAGGGACAACCATCATACCAAAGGATCCCACATGTTTATGAGGTTTACAAAAAGCCTTTTAAACCAAGAGTGAACAGGTATCCTTTTGGTTATCAGCAGGTGATTGGTCAAGACCCCTAACAGTGGTTAGAGACAAACATTCCCAAAAATATTCAAACCCCTGAGCTAACCAATGTCCATCCACCTGAACTCATCCCAGACACTTTTGAGACCCCATCCAAAGCCTTATTGGCTTTGGAGACCTTAATGAACTAATCCTTTTACTTCATGTGCAGGGAGCTTCTGCATGCTTAGATAGCCTTTGGTATGTAGATAGTGGAGGCTCGAGGCACATGACAGGATGTAAAGCCCTACTCAAAGATTTCAAAATCCATGGAGGGGGTGATATATCCGTTGGTAATAATAGTAAAGGGAAAGTTCTGGGGTCTGGTACAGTACAGTCTGGTAATGTAAAATTTGAAAATGTCAATCTAATTGACAATCAAAAATTCAACCTCCTGAGTGTCTCTCAAATGAGTGATAAGGGCCATGGCTCATTCTTTACAAAGGACTGTTGTAGGATTGTTGGGCCAGAAATGGTTGAAAACATTGAAGCAATAATAAAAAATGGAAAAACCAAACTTGTTGATATGTCAAAAGAGAGCCCCAGGACTGATGCTTGTCTGTTCTCAGCTGCCTCAAACAAAGAAACAGAATTATGGCACAGGAGATTGGGGCACACAAATCTCAAGACAATCACTGCTATTTCAAAACAGGGGTTAGTAAGAGGTTTACCTCAAAAACTGTTCACCTGTCCTGAGCATTGTGTTTCCTGTCTAAAAGGAAAACAACATAAAAACTCATACAAACCAATTGAACAGTCCAAAACAACCAAATGTTTGCAAATGCTTCATGTGGATTTGTTTGGCCCAGTTAAAGTCATGAGTCTCAAGAAAAAGAGATACTGTTTGGTTATTATTGATGACTTTTCTAGGTTTACATGGACTTACTTTTTACACTCAAAAGATGAGACTGCAGGCATTCTACAAGACTTTGTGAAACAGGTTGAAAAGCAGTTTGCCTTGCCAGTAAAAATCATCAGAAGTGATAATGGCACAGAGTTCAGAAATAAGGAGTTAGATGGTTTCTGTGTGTCAAAAGGAATTGTGAGGCAGTACAGCATTCCAAGAACACCAGAACAAAATGGGGTTGTTGAGAGAAAGAACAGGACCTTGATAGAGGCTGCCAGAACCATGCTTGCTGATTCAGGTTTGCCATTAACTTTTTGGGCAGAGGAAGTAAACACTGCTTGTTATGTCCAAAACAGAGTTTTAATCAACCCTCGGCATCAAAAGACTGCCTATGAACTGCTGTACAAAATAAAGCCATTAATTTCATATTTCAAAGTTTTTGGCTGCCCATGCTTCATTTTAAACCTAAAAGATTCTATCTCAAAGTTTGCAGCCAAAATTGATTGTGGTTATCATCTGGGATACTCAACCACTGCTAAGGCCTATAAAGTGTTTAACACAAGGACTAAAACAGTGGAAGAGACTTTGAATGTAAAGTTCAATGAAAATCCTAGCAAATCCTGCAGATTTATTTCATCTTGATAAATTTACATTTGAAAGTGTTGCTGTCAAGCCTAACAATGCAATCAGAAAATTCATCATCGGACTAGGATATGAAATCATCATTCCACAACAAAAGTCTGCATCAAGTGGAAGAGCAGCAGATGTTCAAAACAGTTGTCAAAGTTCAACCACTGCTACCTCAACAGTTGTTGACCAAAGTAGACCATCAACCCCTGCTTCCACATCATCAAACACTGTTGATAAAATTCCTCAAACAGTGGATCAAAGTCAGCATGTGTCCACACCATTACCTCCTATTCCACCACCTTTTGAAGCCACTGCTGGATCATCAAAGTCACCAGCAGTGGTTAGCTCAGATGATTCACATCTGCAGCCCTCCCCACTTAATGCTAGTGTTCCATACCAAGGAGATCTTATCTTCTTGAAATCTCATCCACCTGACCAAATCATTGGCAACATCAATGAAGGGGTGCTCACAAGAAGTCAATCCCAAAACATTTGTCTTTTTGCTGGTTTCCTATCTCTCCATCAGCCAATCAAGTACCAAGAGGCACTAAAAGACAACAGCTGGGTAGAAGCCATGCAAGAGGAGCTCCAAGAGTTTAGAAGACAACAAGTTTGGGAGCTTGTACCATTGCCAGAGGGTGTGAGTCCTATTGGCACAAAATGGGTCTTCAAAAATAAAAGTGATGAAAGGGGTATTGTTGTCAAGAATAAAGCCAGGCTTGTGGTTCAAGGGTTCAGATAGGAAGAGGGCATTCACTATGATGAAACATTTGCCCCTGTAGAAAAGATTGGAAGCTATCAGACTATTCCTGGCCTTTGCTGTCAACCACAACATCAAGGTGTATCAAATGGATATCAAATGTGCATTCCTCTATGGTAAAATTCAAGAAGAGGTTTATGTTTGTCAACCTCCATGCTTTGAGGATCCATTTAATCCAAATCATGTCTACAAGCTAAATAAAGCTTTATATGGCCTGAAACAAGCACTAAGGGCCTGGTATGAAACTCTTTCCACTTTTCTAATTTCCATTGGTTTCACAAGAGGTAAAATAGATAAAACATTGTTTCTAAAATGGAGAGGAAAGGATTTGATGATTGTCCAAATTTATGTGGATGACATCATTTTTGGAAGCACATGTAATAAAATATGTGAAGAGTTTAGGAAACTCATGACAGCTGAGTTTGAAATGAGTGCAATGGGTGAACTCCAGTGCTTTCTTGGTCTTCAAGTAAGGCAACTGCAAAATGGCACTTTTATCCATCAAGGCAAATATGCCAAAGAACTTTTAAAGAAATTTGAGATGGATGATTGTAAGCCATGCAGTACACCCATTGCAACCAATAAGTAGTCATGTCTGATGAAAAGGATGATTTGGTTGATCAAACTTTACATAGAAGCATGATTGGGTCTTTATTGTACCTAACTGCATCTAGGCCAGACATCATGTTTGCAACATGTGTTTGTGCAAGATCCCAATCAGCCCCTAGAAAGTCAAACCTTATTACTGTAAAAAAGGATATTCAGATACCTAAAAGGTGATCCCACACTTGGTATCTAGTATCCAGCTGATGGTAAAATTGAGCTTTCAGGTTTCACAGATAGTGACTTTGCTGGATGTGACAAGACAAGGAAGTCCACTTCAGGAGGGTGCCAGTTCCTAGGAAATTGCTTAGTGTCTTGGCAAAGCAAAAAGCAAGCAGCTGTTTCCACATCCACTACTGAGGTAGAGTATATAGCTGCTGCAAGCTGTACAACCCAACTGCTTTGGCTTCAAAACCAGTTGCTGGATTTTGGTATCACTGCCCTAAAGACACCACTCATGTTAGATAGCTAGGCAGCAGGAAATATCATCAAAAATATAGTTTCTCATTCAACCACCAAGCATATTGACATCAGCCATCACTTTGTGAGGGATTGCTATGAAAAAGGTTTGATTTCTCTGCACCATGTTCCAACTAAAGATCAGCTGGCAGATATGCTAACCAAAGCATTAGACACATCCACCTTTGAAAGCTTGATCTCTAGGATTGGCATGCTGAACATGGAATAACAGGCAAAATCATGTTTTCTATGAATAAAAGCATTAAAATGTTTTCAGAAAATCAAAATTCCATCCTTAAAAATAGCTAAAAATGAATTTTTCATTAAATCCTTAAAGTCTGCCAAAACCACTGTTTTGTTCAAACATCTGTTTTGCTTAAAAAATATGTCCACTGCTGAAAGTCAACCACTGTTCTCTCATTTCCTTGATAAGCATTGTTGATTCAAATCCAGTGTTTTATCCACTGATATGTTATCCACTGATAGTAAAATCACCGACTGCTTTCTTTATTACCGTTACAACCACTGATCTTGTTCCATCAGTGGTTTTCATAAAACACTTGTCCTTCATTTCATCAGCGGTTGGCACGTGGACAGTAAATAGCGGTCAGATCTTTTGTAACCGCTGCCACGTCAGCATTCACTTTTTCACTATAAAACCCTGGGCAGAACCCCCAAAAAGGGTTTTTACTGTCGAATCGAATTCACAAAAATTCCTTTCTTAAAGCAGTTTCCATCTCTCTCTCTCTCAAATCATTCATCGTTCTTCGTCTTCAACATGACAAAATCAAAGTCTTCTTCATCTGCGAAATCCACTTTAAAATCATCTTTCAATAAGGTCACTCAAATGGCTACCACACGAATTGAAATTCCATATAAAGCTCCGCACAATTACTTGGGTCTACTCACAAAACTCACCAACATCGAAACCTATAACTCCATCATTGACACTATGTCGTCTTCAAAGTACAAAACTTTGTTGACAGCATATGCTCCGATTTTCCTGAAAACCCAGAGAGAATTTTGGAAAAATGCTACTCTTGAAACACAAGGTGAAGACATCATAGCCATTAATTCCTCTCTAATGGGTAAAACAATCAAAATCACACCACAATCCATTTCGGGGGTATTCAAACTTGATGATCAGCGAGGTAAAAATTCTTTTCCTAAAAACGAATATCAAAATGATTTTCTTGAAAGAGAGTATGCAGATGAAATGAGGAGGGATACCTTACAAAAAGGTAACTTTCCTCCTGCAACAAGATTTTTATTCCATACCCTTTTAATGTGTGTTTCAAACAAAACAACTGCTTTTAATGAGATACCATTAAAGATTCAATACCTGGGATATGCTATTTTACAAAATGAAACTTTAACTACTCTCAGGAAATCTTTAATGATTTGGTTAAAATGTTGATAAAAAGCCATTCTTACTATTTCCAAGATTTCTAAGTTATTACTTTCAAGAGAAATTTGGTAAGGATGATGCTCAAGTATTCACACAAGGTGACTCTTTTCAAATAAACAGCTTAACAGCTGAAACTTTTACAAGATTATCCACACCTTGCAAAACAAAACCAGAGGTCCCTAAGCAGAATTTAGCAGCTACCACTGCTCCTCTGGCACCTGCTGTTGAGCCCACTGCTCTAGGTAATCACAGCAGCAAAACAACTGATGTGAAACCCACACCTAAAATCACCAAAAAGCAAAGACAAAAGAAAACACAAAAGCCCCCCAAACCTACAAAAAAGGCAACTCTGGAAGATGAGATCCTAGAGCAACTGCCAGTGACAACACAAAAGTCACAAGAAACCACTGCTGCTACTTCCTCACAGCAGATGGTAGAAAGATCTCAACCCATGCCTGAAACTCCTCCTGCTTCTTCTCAACAAGAACAGGTTGTAAGAACAAGGACACCACAATATGATGCTCTGGAATCACTTGCTTCCATCATCCACAGCCCACAGCCCGGGGCCAATTGGATTTTTACACCCAACCTTACCTCCATAATTCCCCCACAAACAAAGTTATTGTTGGATGCTCTTGATTTGAACCAGGCACAAACCAGTCCTTCTCAATCACCTGTCAATGAGAACATACCTCAACAAGTGACTGGGTCTGATGTTCCAATCATTGCTAACCCACTAACAACACCTGAGGAGGTTACACCCCTTGAGTTACAAGTAACTCTTGGTGGTAGTTCAAGTGAAGCAACCACTACAAGTGCTAAACCAACTGGTTTACATTTGGACAGTGGTTACATCAATAAGACTTCCTTGGAGGCAATTTCTTCTCTGGGAACACTTGTGTATCCAGTCTTCACTGGTTCACTAAAAAGTGTCTCTCAATTTGAAGGAAGAAGTCCCCAGTTCCAAGACAAAGGGGCATCAGTGGATGACTTTACAAATTGGGATATATTTCCTGAGTCAACCACTGTTACAACCACTGAATGTGGGAAATCAGATGATCCCATTAAGTTGGGTGATGGTTTAATGTACCAAGAATTGACGGCTAGAGTTGATAAACTGGACACTTCTGTTGCAGAAATCAAAGACATGCTGCAACAGTTGTTGAAAGTTCAAAAGGTACCCACTGTTGCACCAACTCCAACAGCTGCTCCATCATATGCTCCTTCAACAGATGAGCTGTGGAGTCTGTTTCAACCACTGCTTCAACATCAAGGACAATTAGCTTATCAGCAGCATGAGATTCAAGTCCAAAAGATCAGAAATCTCATGGAGTCAGGTTTAAAGATACCCAAGCTGATATCAAGGCTATAAAGGCCCACATACTGAACACCACTGGCACTGCTCCTCCCACTATTATCTTTGTGGATAACCCACCACCAGATAATGCCAAAAAGGGGGAGAAATTGAAGAAGATGAAAAAGAGGGGATATGAAGATAGTCTGTATATTGAACCACAAAAGGATAGTATGCTTAAAGACATTCCCTTGCCAGATGGAACCAAGAAGATTGATGTGACCACAAATGCACTTGCTGAAGCAAAAGCAAGTGTAAAAAGGGATAGAGAGGCTAAGGATAAATCCAGGTGGGAACAGGAGAAAAGAGCATTTATGGAGCTGAATGAGCAGGGTATTTCTGAGTCAAAGGATGAGAAAAATCCTAAGCCAAAAAGAAAGAATCCCACTAGAAAAGTGAGGGAACCCAAACACACACCATCCAGACCCACAAAGCAAACTCCTAAACCTACCAAAAACCTCACACATCAATCTTCCACCCAAACAGCTGTTGTAACACCTGCTGTATCAACAACTGTTGGTACTTCAGTGGTTTCAGCAATTGTTAAACCAAAAACCACCACTTCAACTACAACAACTACTCCCATTTCAACCACTGCCCCACCAAAACTACCATCACCACCAAAAACAATCTCACCACAATCACCTCCTGCCAAAAAGCAGAAGACAGCTGATGACACATCATCAGTTGTAATGACAACAGGGGTTGAAACACCAGTTGTTTCAACAACTGTTAGTCAGCAACCTCCCACTTCAATCACTTCCACTACAATAACCACACTCAAATCACCACCACTGAACCACCCAAAATATCATTAGCCTCTACTCAACCTAAAAGGAGAAGGTTAACTTTGAAAGATGATGATTCTTCACCACCACCAACATCTTCACAACCTTTATCACTTGTTACTATACCAAACCTTGTTCCTCTCTATTCAGCTCAAGTTCAAAAGCCAATCACTGACATTGCTCCTGTTGGTGTCCAATATCCTCTAGAGCTTATAGCTGTTAGAGAAGAGATCAAATCCTTCTACTTTGAGGATGGCCCTGCTAAAAGGAGTTTACCATCTATTGAAGGATATCTCAAGCCTAATAACATTGAAGAATACTTGAAAGTTAAGGCTCAACAAGCAGAGGATATCTCCAAGAGAAATTCACAAGGAAAGTCTGACAAAGAAATTCAAAGGCATTATCAATTTCTGCTCACACAAGTCAGATCTTTGGAACAGTTTGCAAAGAATGTATGTCAGCAAATATCAGAGAGAGAAGATGAATCCCTGAGAAAAGACTACATTGAAAACATCATGGCTTACAAGAAGTATAAGCGAGAAAAACACATGTACAAAAAATGGACCATTCCTGAGCTTGAAAGTGAAGCAGCCATGATTCAAGAAATGATCAAGAACAAGGTAAACCATACTCCACCTGATTGGGCAAAATACAAGAAGAATGTACCTGATAAGGTACTGGAGCTGAAGAGAATGAAAGAGGAATTGATCAATGCTGATTTTGGGTCTAAAACCAAGTGATGAGGTGGAAAGAAGACAAGGTCAGGGCCACTTACAAAAAGTTGGAGGAACTAAGGAAGAAAAATCCAAAGATTCCACAAAAACCTGACTATCCTGAAGTAGAGGTTTCAACAAGACCACCAAAGCTGCAAGTCAGGAGAGCCACTGCTCCACCTGGTGCCTTTCTTTATCAAAGAAGAAGGCAAAAATAGATGGATGCAGAAACAGCAGAGGAAATAGCTGCTGGTAATGAAGTTATAAAAATGGTTTACAAACAAATGATGGCTGATATTCCTGAACTTGCTCAAGCTCAAAGCACTGCACAGTCAGTCATCACCAGGCCAGCATCTCCAAATTCCTCATCTAATAAAAATCTCCCAAGAAACCCACCAGACTCAAAAGTACTAAAGTGGAAAACTGACAAACAGACCCATGTACTGACTGTGATCAAGTCTAGTGGAGAAGTGAAGAAAATATCAAGGGAACAGGCACTTGGCCTGAGTGTTGAAGATCTACAGGATCTCCTTGATCTTCCACTTTTCAGGGATGAAGATGATACAGATGCCTTAAACTTTGAGTTACAACTCAAAGGGCAAATAAGGGAACTGTTGATGAGGCAATAAAGTTCCACAATAATGAATGGTTTTTGGCATTATCTATTCCAGGGGGAGATTATTGGGATTGAACCCTATCAAAGGAACAGATAATTAAAGCCAAAACTGGATCAGAGCAGTGGATCCAAAATAAGCAGAAGTTATGTTTTCATTCTCTCCCCTTGAAAGTGGTTTCAACATCTCATGACCTCCATCCACTGATCCTTTACAACATCTGCTGCTTACAACTGCTGACCAAGTTAAAGGCTAATGAAGACTAAAGCCCTGTTGATCAATCTACTGCTATGGGTCAAGCACTGCTGAAGTTATCAAGTACTGCTGGAGTCACAACAGTGGAAGGATAAAGCAGTAGTTTAGTTTTCTTATGTAATGTATTGTAATCAGTAGTTAGCATAAGCAGTCTTTGTATTAGATCAGTTGTTAGAGTTTGTTAGGAGGTTCGATGTCACTTTCATGGTAACGTCAGCAAAGATGCCACAGTGGTTTGGGCGTGCCTATATAGAATAGTACCCTGTACTGTTCTATCAGCTCTTCACCATCTTTCTTCCTGTACGAACAAACACTGTGAGCTCAGGCTGAGGGGGAGTTTGTTACATGCATGCATTGTAATCGTTATTGAAATAAATTTAATCATTCGGTTCTTTGTTGAAAATGTGTGTTGAAAGCATTTCTCCTGTTTGATTGTGTGCAAAGTTTGTTTCCATTTATATTCCGCTGCACTACTTGTTCATCTTTCATTTTAATTCAAACGTAAAACACAATCAATCCAAACTTAGATCCTAACAAGACACGTCTCCCAAACCTTAGTTTTATTTAATATCTTTTGGTGAGTCCTTAGTGAACTCATAAACAATTTGTATGGTTTGTAAAACTTGAATTTGAAGTCTACGTTTTAAAACAATGTTGTTATGTTTTAAACTTATTTAATGGATGACAAATCTATGGTTTTATCATATAGTTGTTGTTATGATTGAATGCAATGGTATTAAAAAAGTCACACCATAATCACGCTTCCGCAAAATTCCGTGTGTGACATGTCTATACACTTGTGTATTGATAATCAAGGGCTAGTATTTGTTCACTAGTGTTCACAATCAAGGGGTGTGTTCACTAATGAACCTAACCCTATATATATAGGGTTAGGATAAAATAAGAATCACCTTGAGTTGTGAGAACCATGAGAACTAAGCCTTACAAAAGGTTTTTCCAAAAAAAAAATTTCTCAAAAATCTTAAAAAATTACTTGTTTCAGCAAAAAAAAATAAATAAATGCTGCATGCACAAATTTACATGAGGTATAAAAAAAATTCATCGACATAACAAAATTTACATCAACGCGTAAACAAAACTTACAACACGCAAAACTACCGATTTGACAACTTTTTTGGCTTTTTTTACAGACGTGTTTATAATATTTTCATTTACGATTGTGCAAAAAAATTGTGGTCCAACACGAAGTTAAAATGAATGTTATATCGATGCCTAAAGTAGTAAGTTTATTATATACTTAATGAAGGGAAAATAGTAAGGGGCTGTTTGTTTTCCTCTTAATGAGGCTTTTAATGGTTCAGACCTCTTACTGGTTCAGCACTTAATGGTTCAGACTGTTTGTTTCGCGAGCAGATGTCTGAATGGTTAAGATTTATACAGAGTCTGAATGGTTAAGATCCCTAATCTGAATTGGTCAGGCATTTGGCTCTGAACGGTTAAACATTATACAGGCTTTTAATGGTTAAGACCTCTTACTGGTTCAGCACTTAATGGTTCAGACCTCTTATTGGTTGAGCACTTAACCATTCAGATGTTGCCAAACAGCCCTAAGACTTGTCTTAGGGGGTGGGCGAGCTGCACTCCCGGCCGAGGCCCGTTTTTCCCGGGGGCACTAAATAAAAAAATACACATGTAGTTTTTATATATAAATATTTTGAGCTGCAGTTTAATCTAAATTGTAGTTTGGCTTGGTGGTTCCTGCCCTCTTTTGTTATGTAGGTAAAGGATCAAATAAAAATAATATTAACGTATGAAACATATGCATCGAGGGAAAAAGCAAAAAGTGGCGGTGTCATTTTGGTAATTATTAGCAACTTCAAAATAACTGGGGAAAAAGCAAAAGGTGTCTTGTAGTGTAATTTTGAGCATCTGTAGAGTAATTTTGAGAAATGTAGGGTAATTATCAAATTACTCTAGTAGAGTAATTTTGACTTCTGTAGAGTAATTTTGGAAAATGTCTTGTAGAGTAATTTTGACTTCTGTAAAGTAATTTTGCAAAATGTCTTGTAGAGTAATTTTATTAGCATTTAGTTAGGGTGGGTCTATTCGCACACGACTGTTGTCTTTTTGCACATCCAAAGCGCCTCGCTATGGCCAAAGCGGGGCGCTTTGGCTTTGGTCAACAGACAAGGACTGCCTGCGGAGCTGCCGGTGGTATGCAGTAGAAAAGTAATCTGCTAGGCTGGCTGCTAGATCGCAGGGCTGGCGGCGTAGTAGGCAGTATAGAAAGAAAAGGTCACTGAGGTTGACCTTCTCCTTGCTGGAACCCCGCGGCATGATAGTCGACGCAATAACATGGTGCATGTATCGGTACAAGGGGTCTCTAATGGTGGTGGCCTTTTGCCAGGATTTCCCAAAGGGAGCCCTGGAAATGACCCTCCAGAAACTGATAAGCGTCTGCCTGTCCATCATCGTAACAGCCTGCGTATATAAATCAGTATCAAGCTCAGGCTCAGTGTACAAACCTGTGTGGACAGCAAACTCCCGCACACTCATCTCAAACTCCTGACCGGCGAGACGGAATGTAACCTCGTGGACTGGAAAAGCAGGGTCCTCCACGTAATCCGCCGGATGCGGCGCGTATGTAAACGTAGAAAGAAACTCGACCGTAAGCTCAGGGTACGAGTCCTCCATCGCTAACTCAAATAGGCGCGACCAAGGAGTATCTAGCCCAACTATCTCACGCGCCCGCTCGACCTCTCCCAAGGTACTCAGCAGCTCCTAGTCTATGCCTACATGCTCCCCAATCTCTATGGTGCGCAACCTAGCGCATCTCCCCCTCGCCCGTGACCCCATCAGAAACTGCAGGTACGGACATGCCGGCTCCTCCTCGTCCCCCACCTCTCCCTGAGCCTCCATATGCTCAATCTCCTCATCGGATAAATCCATCCCTGCACGTTGATCAAATAATATTAAATAAATAATAATATTAAACAAATAATAATAAACAAATAATAATAATTAAACAAATAATATTAAACAAATAATATTAAATAAACAAATAATAATATTAAATAAATAATAATATTAAACAAATATTAATAAACAAATAATATTAAACAAATATTAATAAACAAATAATATTAAACAATTAATAATAATTAAACAAATAATATTAAATAAATAATAATATTAAATAAATAATAATATTAAACAAATAATATTAAACAAATAATATTAAATAAATAATAATATTAAACAAATATTAATAAACAAATAATAATATTAAACAAATATTAATAAACAATTAATAATAATTAAACAAATAATAATAAACAATTAATAATAATTAAACAAATAATAATCATTAAACAAATAATATTAAATAAATAATAATATTAAACAAATATTAATAAACAAATAATAATATTAAACAAATATTAATAAACAATTAATAATAATTAAACAAATAATAATTATTAAACAAATATTAATAAACAAATAATAATATTAAATAAATATTAATAAATAATTAATAATAATTAAATAAATAATAATATTAAACAAATATTAATAAACAATTAATAATAATTAAACAAATATTAATAAACAAATAATATTAAACAAATATTAATAAACAAATAATATTAAACAATTAATAATAATTAAACAAATAACAAAAAAAATAAACATGAACCAAAGCGCCCCGCTTTGGCCTCGGCGCGGCGCTTTGGTTCTTCATTCTGAAGAACAGAACCCAACAGCAGGATCAAAAGCCACAATCAACAATCAACAATCAAAATGTGTGAAAGCTAAACGATTAAGGGTTTTACCTCGCACCTTTTAGCGGTTGAAAAGCTCGAAAAATCTCCGAAAATGGCTCGACTGTGTGAGATCGCACCTTAGTGTGTGTTTTTTATGTTTGGGTGAAGTGGGGGAGAAGATGCCCCGCTTCAGTGTATAACGAGGGACCTAAGCGCCCCGCTATGGCCATAGCGCGGCGCTTTGGGCCCAAAACGTTGCGTTATGACCATAGCGGGGCGTTTTGGGCATTTTTTTAATTTTTTAAAATTGTTTTTAATTCACAAACGCGTCGATAAATAGTCTAAATTTTTCGTTTTTTCCATTATACATCATTTTTTAATATATATGGACTATACTGCAAGTTCCGGATCAAATCGGTTACGTGTGATGTCTTATTCCGTTATCTCGTATCATTTAGGTTTGAAAGCACAAGTACTCCTGTGAGAAGTGTTATGTGTATCAGCCACCTACCGTACATGAACATGACGTATTTTTTCATTAATTGTAGTATTATGATGTATATTGTCATTTCGGGTCGTACAAGTGCGTATTGAATCTGATTGGGTCGTGTCGGTGACATTCGGTTTTTAACGTGATGTAACGCGTATATTGAACAAACACAGACGTGATTATTATTAAACACATTTAAGATACATCGTGAACATATGGGGTTACATTAAGGTCAGGGGCACGATACGTAAGCATTTCGTACGTGTTGATCTGATCCCTGTATAATGTATGCCAGGCTGCTGCGCGCTCTGTTCTGTTCGCTGTCCAGAGTAGGTTTGGGGGAGGCATTGGATAACAACCTCCAAGCTCTACATGTATGAAATGCCCATTGTCGACGAACACAACCGCAACTACCAGGTGAGGTTCCTCAGCTTCGTTTGGCCTGCCCAGCAGAGGGAAAATTGTATCGCTCCCACGAATGTCGAAGGTGTGAACAACCACACCGTATCGTTGGGCAATAAGAAACCCCATCTCAGGCATCGACATGTAATTTTCGATACCTGCTCGTCCCACCCCCTTGAAATCGATCCGTGTAACCAGCGCATCATAATGTCCTATGTTTTCCGGATTGAAAACCTGCCTCCAAAGCGATTCGTTCATATGTAACTCCTTTAGAAGTTGTTCCCGGATCTTCAAATATGAATTTTGTTTCACTCCTAACCCAACAGCCACCGATCGAAATCCACAATGACCATCTGGTTTCACGTCCTTTATTCTAATGATGTATGGATGGATCACTTTGGGAATCTGAGATGCGTAGTTGTGGATCGCTATATCCGTCTTAGGACCGAGCTTGATATTCGGGAAATCAGGGTGTAGGTTGAGCGATTTCGTATTCTTTTCTCTTCTAGAATCTTCGGCTGATATGTACGAGCTGTGACGAGGAAGATCGTCTGAGGCATCGACCCAAGTTTCTTCTGACGGAATGTAAGAGCTTTGTCTAGCGGTTTCAACCTTTCTTTCTTCCTGCGTTTTCAATGTTGGGCGACCACGAGTTTTCTTCAGAACAGCAGGAGGTTTTTTGTTATTGTTCCCTGGATTGACGATTTGCTGAAACTTTTCAAAGAAGCTCCTTTTCACTTGAGGGGGTGTTGGATCGATCTGTTTTTTCAATTTTTCAAATTCCGCGTCTACATCGATATCCTCTATGTTATTCCTTGCAGGCTTGAAGTCAAGCTTCTTCCAAAACACGTCTATGTGTGTGATCCGGATTTGCTGACCTGTGGATGAAAACAAATTAGGTGGCAAAATCATAACGAGAAAGGTCAAAAATATTAATTACCTTTATTTTCCAACTTTTCCAAACGACAGGCACATGGCAAACCACAGCTGGTAAAAAGTTGGCAACCACAGCTTGCACCGTAGGCTCTCAACCCGTCTTCCTTACGTTTTAGTTCCATACTCAAAAGCTCAATCGCATATATTGAAACCTTTCTGAGAATATATGCAAGCATGGGCTGATTCTTGTGGTGCGTCATCACTTTTCGGAGGCTTGTTTCAAAGCTACTTCTAATCTCGGCGTATTGTCTATCAACAACATGATCAACATACAGTACAAGTTTATCCAGTGTGTTGCGATGACTTGGAAAGTGACTTTTTACTGTTGCATGCACGCCCTCAACCCTGTTGGTCGTAGTTTGGTGAAAGTTGATAGTTTGGTTAATCCAGCAAGATACAAACTTTTCACGGTACGGATCCAACCAGGATTTCTTCAAATAATCAAAAACCTCTAAAATTAAAAAACGTAAATAGTCAGTTTTTGTTATTATATAAAATTTGAACATAATTATGTAAGAAATACTCACGTTCACGGTCAGCTTCTTT
The DNA here is from genome assembly GCF_002127325.2 of Helianthus annuus. NCBI lineage: Eukaryota > Viridiplantae > Streptophyta > Magnoliopsida > Asterales > Asteraceae > Helianthus > Helianthus annuus. The sequence goes on from NC_035443.2 coordinate 115,982,973, forward strand.
CAACTGTGCTTCAAGGTTTTCCAAGTTATACCTGTATATTTCCTCGGTCGTAGACTCGCACAATGTCCAAAATGTACGTACGAATTCTTTCCACTCCTTGTCAGAGAATTTCTTCTTACTGTTCTTATTAATATTTTGTTGAATATGGAACCGACAAAGATACTTATGCGCTTTTGGAAAAACTTGTTCACACGCGTTCATTAGCGCAAAATCCCTGTCTGTTAAAATCACGCGCGGTTCCATACATCCTGCCAGCATAGACTTGATCCTCTGCAACACCCATAGGTAGTTCTCTGACTTCTCAGCGGAAATTACCGCACAAGCAGCCGTAAACGATTTGTTTGTCGACGTCATGCCTACGACCTGAACAAATGGCAGGTTGTACATGTTCGTTTTGTAGGTGGCGTCAATCATTAGCACATGCGGGAAGGCACACCACATAGTGAATGATTTTTCGTGAACAAAGAAGACGTCTTCAACTTCGTTCGATATCTCATTCGTGCGCATGTAATAAGTGTAATTTTTTTCGATAAGAATGTTTTCAAGCTTTTGCATCAGAGACTTACCGACATTTTTTTCGGCGTTGATCTTCTGAACAGCGTTGTGTATATCTTTCGGAATAAGCTTTCTAGCCGGATTGTTTTTTGTCAGCGTTCGCCAGATACTTTGGTTGGGAATATCTTGCTCTGCCAACTCCTTAACCAGTTTTTTGTCCTCCGAAGAAAGCCTTCTCGCATACGCGTGACCCTCGAAGTTTTCAATAGGAGTGTGGTTATTCTTCGCCTTCGTCACCTCGATCCTCCAAACACTTCCGGATGATTCCGAAAACCCGATCATCTCGAACGGGCAGCCTATTTTCTTGCTACTCGTTTTCCTCTGTGTAGCTATACTCTTATGCTCCCCACCAAAAGTACATTGAAACCAAATCTTGTAATTCTCTCCTCTTTTATTCCACCTCTTAGTCACAATGAGGTAACCATTGTCTTTTGCCGTGTCTTGTACCCAACGCACCAACTCTTTACGTGACGAAAAGGTCTGCGTTGTATCAAACGAAAATGTAATCGGGTAACAACCTTCCTCGTCAACAGACACATCCTCCGGCTCACCATCGTCACCGAGGTTCGAAATAGACTTGATGTTCAAAGCTCTGTTCACAACCGTAACTCTGGTTTGGATAACACTCCTGCTGTACAAAGCTTTGCTCGCCACCGTAACCGAAATTCGAATAACCTTGTAAGCTCTGTTGACAACCGTAACTGTCGTTTGGATAACACTCCTGCTGTACAAAGCTATAGTCGCCACCGTAACCGAAATTCGAATAACCTTGTTGTGCGTAAGGGTCCTCCACAGGGGTATTCAAATCCAGCTGCACCGTGTTATCACGATAATGAATGCCAGATACAACCTCTGTCTCCCTCAAGTTGGACGACACCGGTTTCTCAAACGAGTCAGAAATAGCGGTCCCCTCGTAAGAATCAGGAACAACTGACTCGTCAGAATATTGACCGAAAAGATAATTACTTAACCACGACATCGTTTTTTCAAAACATGTAACTAATAGAGCAAAGAAGATCGACAAAAAACAATCCGAATTATGAATGTCGAGTCTGTCCAGGGATTTAAAGGCAGCATTTGGGTCGAAGTGCCGCGCTATGGCCAAAGCGCGGCGCTTAGGGTTCACGGGGCGACTGAAACCTCGTATCACCTTTATGTCTTGTGTCAGTCAGTCAGTCAGTCAGTCAGTCATTCGAAACCTCGTATCAACTTTTGTCGCCCTAAGCGCCCCGCTTTGGCCATAGCGCGGCGCTTAGGGGTGTGAAAATTATTTTGGCCGTGTGTAATTAGCATGACCCTTTAGTTATGGGGTTTGGCTTTATGGTTTAATTTTTAGCTTTTAGTTGGGTGTGGGGGGGGGGGGGGTTAGGTTTTTGGGGGTGGGGGGGGGGTTAGGTTTTTTTTTTAGGTTTTTGGGGGGTGGGGGGGTTAGTGTAATTTTGATAATTACCCTACAATTTTGATAATTACCCTACACGACCAAAATTACTCTAGATGAACATTGACAATGGTTTAGGTTTTTTTAGGTTCTTGGGGGTGGGGGGGGGTGTTTAGGTTTTTGGGGGGTGGGGGGTGGTGGTTTAGGTTTTTGGGGGGTGGGGGGGGGGTTAGTGTAATTTTGATAATTACCCTACAATTTTGATAATTACCTTACACGACTAAAATTACTCTACATGAACATTTACAAAATTACTCTACAGAAGCTCAAAATTACTCTACTAGAGTAATTTTGAAGTTGCTGATAATTACCAAAATGACACCGCCACTTTTTTTACTTTTCTTTCAATTCGTACGTTTCATACGTTTATTTTATTTTCACGGGAACTTAATTGTTATGTAAGAGAACCAGTTTCGAATCTCGATCCCTTCATGGAGCTGTCGTTTTTTTATTAATCAATTTAATTCTGGTAAGCACTAGGTTTGTGTTTTTTATTAATTTAATTTTGGTACGCATTTGGTTTGTTAAATGGCGAATAAATTTCCTAAATTACTATTTTTCATAATTACCGTAAATAGTTTATTTTATTTTTAGTAAACAAACTTAATTGAAAAAAATTAATGTAATTATTATATATATTAATACAAAGTCTCCATGAATAGTGATTTAAAATTATTATATAACTATTAAGACAAGGTATTTTATATAATTTTTAGTATGTCGTTGTGATGTGCCTAAATTTTTCTCTATATTTATATGTTTTTTTTCCAAAACTGAGTTGTGAGTGGTAAAGATTAAGTAATCGAAGCACAAATGTACATGTTGTCAAACCTAAATCACATTTAGTTTTTTTACATATAAATTGAAATTATTCTTTTTCTTTATTCTAATAGTATACTGTAATACTTTATAAAGTTCTGAATATGTGCGACATATTTATTTTTGTCTTCGTTCCACTAAAAGTTTTGTTCAAAATCAAACGGATCAATATAATTGATTTTTATTTGTTATTTACTGTGATCAACCGAACAATTGATTTTTATTTGTTCTTTACCGTGATCAACTTAACAGATACCATGCTAAACTTGGATAGCAGTTATAGTATCTTTTTATAATATAAGCTATAGCGAGTATGAATACCGTACCGGTACCTTGACAAACTGAACTTATACCGTTTGTTCTTTACCATGACGAATTGAGCTAATAGTGTGCAAACAACTTCGATGGTAGTATAGAGTTTTTTTAATATCGAAAACTATAGCGAGTATTTTTACCACGTCAATTTCAATCGAACAACATTAGTACCTGTATCGGTACCATCGGAATGAATACTTATATTCATTTCGGAAGACATTACCGATATTCGTTTTTATGGTTTTCGATTTATGTAAAATATGCGCTGATATCCTTTTGGGCATGTAATGACTTTATTTTTGGGTTGTATCTTTTGATTGCTATAACGAGTGATAGTATCGTACCGATATGTTGTTCAGTCGGTTTCAATTCGGTTTGGTATGATAGCACCACCCGCCGCAAAGCGCGGGAGAACCTCACTAGTACATATCATTTCAAAGTCACGATGAACAGTTGTTTGTTCATTTCTTTTTAAATTATATTCTATTTTTCAAGCATTTATTTATTTATAATATCATTTTTATTATTTTTTAAATTTGCATTCGTTTACTTTTTCATAAAAATTAAATCCGCAACTATGTTTTGTTTTCGACAATACGATATAAGTTTTTATTGAAAATGAATACCATTTCACTGTGGTACCAAACCGACACTGAGTAGTAAATTATTATTTTAAAGTATTTATGTTTTTAGAGTATTTTATTTGTCGTTTATTTTGACTTTTTGTTTTTAATATTCTTTTTCTTTTCTTAGTTGGTAATATTTTATTTATGTAAATAAGAAATTTTGTTTTTAATAATGTTTTCCTTTTCTTAGACGATAATATTTTCTTTAAGCAAATAAGAAATATTGTTTTTAATAGTGTTTTCTTTTCTTAATAATATTTTCTTGATTATATTGTTCATAACATTTTATTTGATTGCTATTCATCTAATAATTTGTGCTCATTGACTTTTTTTAGATTGAAGTAGGTAGTTGTGTTTAGTTTTTATTATTTAGATATTCTGATATAAATTTTGTGTGAACAAATACTGTGATTAATCGAATCGATTCTAATTGAACAACATAGGTACCAATAGTATCAGTATTAATGGAAACGCTACGCACATTCGATTTTTTTTGTTTTCAATCGATGTAAATCAATTGATGTAAAACACATGTTGATATCTTTTGGGCATACCACAAATTTATTTTTTGGACTCTCTTTCGATAGCTATAGCGAGCGTTAGTACTGTAGCTACCGACTGAGCTCCCGTCGCGTAGCGCGGGGGAAATCACACTAGTTATCTATATGAATACAAAGAGGGGATGAACAGTAGATGCTTTTTAGGTTTTTTTGTTTTTTTATTTACTAGAATTATCACCCGCCGCAATGCGGCGGTGATTCATTAGTTATATATCATGTTAGATGAAAGCCAAATGTTTCTCACATAACGACAAGCCTATGTGTAAAACCGAGAAAAAAAATAACTAAGTCGATCTCTGACTCGCACATTACGACAGACCTATCAAACGGGAAAAATAGACGCGTTGCGACGGACATGCCAAGCAGGAAAAAACTAGATGAAAAAACGTTGAACCCACACGCACGTTGCGGCGTGTTAACTCGGAAACTTAGAACGACACGTTAAACGGGGAACTTATGAAAGATGAAAAGTATATAAGAGACTAAATTTGAAAGTTGAAAGTAAAAAAAGTGTTGAGATTAAATTGCGAAAGATGAAAAACTTTGGGTTAAAAGTAAAAAAAAAATTAAAGGGGTTAAATTGCAAAAGATGAAAACTTTTGAATTAGAAGTGAAAAATCAAATTAATCAAAATGATTAAAATACCAAAGATTGAAACTTTAGACTTAAATTGTCAAAGATTGAAACTTTAAAGTATATAATTATCTATTATCTATATGAATACAAAGAGGGGATGAACAGTAGATGCTTTTTAGGTTTTTTTTGTTTTTTATTTACTAGAATTATCACCCGCCGCAATGCGGCGGTGATTCATTAGTTATATATCATGTTAGATGAAAGCCAAATGTTTCTCACATAACCACGAGCCTATGTGTAAAACTGAGAAAAAAAAAATAACTAAGTCGATCTCTGACTCGCACGTTACGACAGACCTATCAAACGGGAAAAATAGACGAGCTGCGACGGACATGCCAAGCAGGAAAAAAATAGATGAAAAAACGTTGAACCCACACGCACGTTGCGGCGTGTTAACTCGGAAACTTAGAACGACATGTTAAACGGGAAACTTATGAAAGATGAAAAGTATATAAGAGACTAAAGTTGAAATTTGAAAGTAAAAAAAGTGTTGAGATTAAATTGCGAAAGATGAAAAGCTTTGGGTTGAAAGTAAAAAAATTAAAGGGGTTAAATTGCAAAAGATGAAAACTTTTGAATTAGAAGTGAAAAATCAAATTAATCAAAGGGATTAAAATACCAAAGATTGAAACTTTAGACTTAAATTGTCAAAGATTTAAACTTTAAAGTTATAAAAGAAATCAATTTCAGATTATGAAAACAAAAGAGATAAATAGATTTAGTTAAATTGATGTTTAATAATATTATTATTATTATTTAATAAAAGGGATAAATAAAAAAATAAAGATAAGAAATTACCAGAGAATGACACGTGTTCAAAAAGAATTTTTGTTTATTAGTATAGAAAGATTAGTTGTATATTAAATATTAATTATTTGTTACTTTTAGTATTAATTAGCAACCGATAAGTTTTACGTATATTTATTTTTTTATCAGTAATATTTTATTGATTATTTAATTTGATTTTTAGTGTTAAATTTAAAAAAAATTGTAAATCCTTATTTGTGTTTTTTTTACATTTCAAGTTATTTGTCCGCGCGTTGTGATAGTACGTTACCGCGTGCATTAGATCGATTTGATTCGTTACAGTACCAGTATGATACATGCATTTGGTATAGAACTCAACATATGGTTTACGTTACCGAAAATGATAAAAAGACACACTGGTACTGGCACTAATGTTGTTCATACGACACCGATCGGTTCAAAGTATCACGGTACTGATAACGTTATTCGTTTATCCTCATAGATAGAGTTGTATGAATTTAAAAGATTTTTTCCCACGCATCGATAAAAGATTTTTTAAAATGGGTTATAAGCTATAGTTTGTGTCAGTATCGTAACGTTAGTGTAATGGATCGATCGATAAAGATCATGTTAGTACATTCATGTCTATAGCTTTCGTCAATCCGAGCCGTAGCGAGAAACAGAAGAAATTGAGTTGTTATATTAGTGATAACTAGACAAAAGGCAAGGTGGCATAATTGTAATAATGAGAAATCTCATTAAATGCCTTAGACTATAAATAGGGAGCTTTATGTTTAGTTTACAACTTTTGCTTCATTTGTCACTTGGAGGTTTCTAGAGCTAGAGAGAGAAACTAGAGAGAGAAAGTGACATCGTGATTCAGGTTTTGTACGTTTTCAGATCTAATCAATAGAATCACAGTTTATATTACATCACGTGTGTTCGGTCGCGTTCGTGTACGGATTCCGCACATTATACGTACGTTTCGCAATCGTTTCAGATTCAAAACCGGTCCTACAAGTGGTATCAGAGCAGGAGCTCGATTGCACTGATCTTTCACACGATTTCGCACAGGATTACATCAGATTCAGATCCGATTTCTTCTTCTTCTTCATCTTTTTCATATTTCTCACAGTTTTTACTGTTTTTCGTCGAATCGAACAGGTTTTCACGGTCCGTTTCAGCTGATTTTTGGATATGTTGTGCGTGTATACTTGATCTACAACCCTACCAAGTTTCAAATCGAAACTCCTAGCCGTTTAGGAGAAATCGAAGGATTTCAGTTCGTTTTCGCGTCAAAGTTGCAGGTCCGGTCGTATGAACATGTTTGGTTCGCTTTTTTGAACAGCTATAATAGGTCCGCTTATTGGTTTAGAAGGTTCGCTCATAGAGATTCGTTGTTGAGGATCGCTCATAGGGTAATAAGTGGTTCGCTCATAGGGCAACATCAGGTTCGCTCTTTTGGCAAACAGGTTCGCTCATAAGTCTATTAGTGGTCCGCTTATTAGTCGTTCTATAGGTCCGCTCTTTTGGTTCAATTAGCTTCGCTTATTAGTCATCTTCATCAGATCTTGCAACTGGTGTCGGCCAATTATCTTAAAGGACCAATCAGCTATTATAATCAGGTGTTATGATGTTGGATAAACATTGAAGTTGGACGGTCATTAAATATTGCACCAACTATTTGGCCCAATCATCATTGCCGTCCAAAATGAAGGCCCATGTGAAATGCTTGTTTGTTGGCCACTAAAATCAAAGACACAGATTGATATTGTTTTTAAATAAAAAAATATATATAAAAAAAATGCACCGCTCCATTCAAATCGTCGGTCCAATGAAAGATTATAGATGTTATAAGTGTGCCGCCCAATATGTCTAATAGTGTAAAACTCGGTCCTATCATATTATCTGTTGCAATAAAGTTGCTGCCTAAAAGAAAGTGAGGTGAAATTTAAAAGATGTTGTCGGCTACCTTTAATATTTGAGGTCCAATAATCTTCATTTGAGTATTAGAATTGTAGTTCATTGTGATATATTTGTGCCGCGCATTTGAAATAGTAACATTCATTGGCTCTAATCTCGGCCCAATAAGAGATGTCATAAGTGCCGCCCATATATTGACCCAATCACTAATAGTTGAATATCAAAGTTGTCGGTCCACTTTTATTAGCCCATGTGAGTTTTCACCGCCAATCAACTAATATGCGGCCCAATCATGTTGTGCAACCCATTTAACCCAATCAAAGCATAGTTATCGTATCGGCCCAAGTTCAAAGCTTATTAGTTCAAAAGAGGAGGCAGTTCATTTGAATCTTGTCAAGTCATTTGGATTTAAGTTCAACTCGCACAGTTTGATCATTCAAAGGTTCAGCTCGTAAAAATTCAAATCTGTTCCAGGTCGTGTGGTTTTGCCGGGTCATAGCATTTTGTACGGTTTGACAAACTAAATCTCAGTTCGAATCAAGTTCAGTTCGCACGGTGTGTCAATCTACAGTCTGCTCAGTCTGTCAACCTTCAATCTCGCACAGAATATTCACTAGTTCGAGTACTATTTTGTTTCGGTTGTTTGATAGTGTTTGAACTGATAAGTGTTTGTTTGTTTTGTGTGATTCAGGTAATTCGAGATATTCAAGGTTTGAAGATTAAAGTGAAAAATTCAAGAAACATTGTGAAGATGTCGGATTTTCGTGAAGAGTTTTACAACACGTTCTATAACGCATTTACTTCAGAAGATACACCAATTACTCCAAAGAATGCAACTAAAGTGATATCAGAAAGTTTGAGTTACGATAACGTGTACGGAAATCACCAAAGACCACCAAAGCTCATGAATATCGAAGATTATCATTGGTGGTTTGAAAGATTGGAAAATTGGGTGCAAGCTTATGCGTATGATAGCTGGATTTGTTTGACGTTGGGATATGTAAAACCAAGAAATGAAAGACGTGAATTGATCACATTGAAAGACTTCACAGCTGATGATAAGAGAGAGCATTCAGCAGAACTAAGAATGAAAACTCTACTTCAACAATCTATCAGAGAGGATATTTTCTCACTGCTTCAGTATGGTGAAACGTCTAAGTCAATTTGGGAAGCATTAAAAGTGAAAGCTGAAGGAGGGAAAGATATCAAGAAAAACAAAATATCGTTGTTGAAAAAGGAGTTTGATATGTTTAGCTGCATGAAGAATGAAACAGTTCGTCAAATGATTGAACGTTTTTGTCACTTAAAGATTGAGCTGGAGAGATTTGAAATTAACAAAGAAAGAGAAGAGATGGTAGATAAACTGGTTGAAGCTTTACCTCATGAAGATGATTGGAAAACATATGTGATTGTGTTGAAAAATGATGCTAATTTTGACAAACTGACTTTGGATCAATTGATAGAGAAGATAGAGGGGCATGATCTGTTGATTCAAAAACAAAACAAGATGTCAAGTTCTAACTATCAACAAAATGTTGGTTTGTACTATCAAAGAGGGTTGTTACAAAACAATGAGTCTTCAAGAATCAATGAGTCTCCAAGAATCAAAACGGGTTTTACGGCAGAAAAGACCAGTGACACATCAAAGAATACATCTTCAAGTTATGATCCGGGATATCATGCATCATCTGCATCTGGATCATCAAATGCAAATTCCAACTCTGATTGGAAGAACTCTCCATTGCTAAACAATGAATTTGCTCAACAGCATATGAGTTTCTTAGCCTCCATTCTGGTATCTTACGAAGGGTTAATTGCAGGAAAGATCGGAAATCCTAACATGACGAAAGAGGATTACGATCAGGTGGATCCAGAAGAGATGGAACTCATGGATATTCGTTGGTGCATGGCAAGTGTCATTCGAAGAGCACAACAATTCATGGAGATCACTGGCAGAAGATGTTTGGAAGGACCTGAAACGAAGATGGGTTTTGACAAGAACAAAGTAACTTGCTTCAAATGTAAGGAAAAAGGTCACTTCAAAAGAGAATGTCCAAACAACAGAGCTGATGAAAGTGTAAATCCGTTTCGTGAGGATTATTACAAAAAGGCAATATATCACAAGAACACTGATCAGCCAATCAGAAAGCAAATTGATGGAGTATCATCCAAAGAAAAGAGAGCTGCTTTGTCATTTTGTGATCAAAATGTGGATAGTATAGATGATTATTATGAATCTATGGCTCAAAATCTTGATTGGGAAGAACGGTTGAAAGAGGCAAAATCACCTGGTTTCATAATCTATGATGATGAAGGTTATGATTGGAGTCAACATGACGAAGAGGTTGCTGAAGTGGAAGTTAAGGCAATGACTGCTGAAATAACACTTACTCGTGAAGAAAGACATGCACGCCTGAGATTGGATGATGTTTATGATGCTTACAAAGAAGCAACACGAGCAGGCAGGTGGAGCAAAGAAAAAGAATGCTATGTTGATCCTCAAGGAAACCCGACAGTTGATCTTGATGCATTAGTTGCGGCTATACCTACTGTGAGTGTTTGGTGCAAAGGCCTTAGGGAGATTCCAAGGTACAAAGAGCAGGTTGAAGAAGGTATTCGGAAGGTGATATTTGCTAGTCTGGAGAAGAAAAAGAAGAAGACAGTTGAAGAAATTGTGACTGAGAGTGAGAAGATGGTGAATGAAGTGAAGAAGGTTGAAGGGAAAGCCGAGCAAGTTGTTGAAGAGAAAACGCAAGTGGCTGAGGAAGATCAGATTCAGAAAGCAGAGGAAACCACAGTAAAGACATCAAAATTCAAGAGTTGCAAAAAGAATATGATGTAATGAAATTGTCATATGAAACTGTAAAAGAAGCATATGAAACTTTAAAAAGTAAAGTCAAAAGTCTAGATGATAGATTGTGTGCTTGTCAAAGAAACACTAAATTTCTTGAAGCTAGGTTTGAAGATAAACAAAGAGTGTTAAACCAATATATTGATGATGTTGCTAAGCTTAAACAAGAATTGGCAGACAAAGAAAAGTTGGTCAATAAATTGCAAAGCTATCATTCATCTTCATATATTCTGGAACGTATTTTCAACATCACACCCGATGAGATGGAGTCTGAAAAGAACAAAAAGGGAATAGGGTCTGAATACCATCAAGTTCCACCACCGTTGGAGAATAATTATACATTCTATGATGGCGAAAAAGTGGAAAAAGTAATCAACATGGTTGATCAGTTACCCAATAACATCGACGTGACTTATACCAAATCTGATGATCTCAGTGATTCAGAGGTGGTTGGTAAGGTTGTTGAAAGCGTTTTTCACGAAGAGTCGGTTGATACAGGTAAAACTGAATCACAAGATGAAAATGAGGGAAATTTTCATGATGGATATCTGAAAAACACAAAATCCAAGAAAAATTTGAATGATGATTCAAAGGGATTGGTTTATACCATGATTGGATCAGACAAATTATTCTTAGATGTTGTATTCCCGATTCAGAATGTGATTTCAGAAAAGGTTGATCAGGTTTTCAAAATGGTTGAGATTGAAAAATCTGAGATTTCAAAGTTTGCTGGTAAAGGTCACAAAACTTTTTATAACAAACCGGGTGTCAAAAAGAAAAACATGAAGGCTGGGTTGGGTTATAAGAAGAAACAGAATAGAAAGAAAAATGAAGTGCCAAATTATCAGGCTAAAATGAATTTTCTTCAAGGAAACAGTTTAGCTGAAGAAAAAGAACTCAAATGAGGCAGTCTAATGTTGAGATTGAGGCACAAAAGAGAAAGCAACAACCACAGGTCAAAGATGTGTCCATGAAAACATGTTTCAAATGTGATCAAAAAGGACATCTTGCACGCAAGTGTCCAAATCTAAAACCTGTGGATGTTGATCAAAAGAAGATTGATGCTGAGAAACAAAAATCTGAGAATGTGAGACAAAGGTCAACCAAATTTGATTCGAAACAAACTTGGAGGTACAACACAAACAAGTTTGCTTCCAATCAAAATTGGAAATCAAACCAGAACAGGTTTGATTCAAGACAGACCTGGAATTCTCACACATCCAGGTTCAGAACAACACAAAGTTGGAAAACATCAGTTGATATGACAAAACCCCAAGAGGTTTGGAAACCAAAAGTTGTTGTTCAAAACCAAAGTGTTCAAAAAGATTCACATTTTTACAAACGTGGAACACCAAATGGTCAAGCATGGAGTGTTAAGAAACATATTGATTTGGTTAAAAATGAGAAACAAAAACAAATCTGGAAATCGAAAACAGAAATAGAAAGTTCATTTTCTGAGGTGAAAACGTCTGAGGATTCAATTTCAATTGATTATGATGCAAATTTTCCACCACTCAAGGCTGAAAACTTTAAGATTCAGGTTGCTAGAGTCAAGGTTACACCCAAGGCTGATGAGGCTTGGGTGGACACAATGTTTGATTAAGCAATTTGAATTGCCGGAGCTTCCTTTATCGCGAAGCATGAATCGGCATCTATCTTTATTGATTGAAATTTTGTTTGTGTCAAATTGTTTGCGTATTTGATAAAGCTTGAATGTGCAGGTACTCAATGGTGCAGAAGATTGTCAGAATGCAAATAAGAGTAGCCTGGCACTAGAGTAGGAAGAAGATGAACTCTGGTTTGGTCAGATAGGGAGTTTGTGTGTTGTTTTGTGAAAATTTGAACAATATGTGATGTTTGTTGTTTGTTTGTTTGTTGTTTGTTCGTTTGGTTGATGTTTGTGATGGTTGTGGTTAATTTTGTTAGAATAAGTGCTGATGGACTATGCCGAAACCCTCACGGCTGAACAAGCATGATTACTGTCACAGATTGAAGCATGGTTTTCTAACGGGCAAAATCAATGGGTTGTAAATCATGGGGGTACTTGATAATAGTTTTTCTGCAAATCAGAGCACTCTAAGCAGAAAATGGATGGCGAGACAAAGCTATCAGTATCGGTTTGTCAAATTTCTTTAATGATTTTGCATTTTAGGGGGAGAAGTATTGTCAGAAAATACAAAAACATTAGAAAATTTGAAAAAGCCAAAAACATGATAAAATTCAAAAATTTTAGTTGTTGCGTAAAAAGAGGAAATGATAGTACATCAGTAGACAGTTACGGTATGCTAAAGAAATGTAATGATTAAATAGCGTTAAACAGTCTCACTGATGATATGTCGATAGGTTTTTATACACTTAGTAAACTTTTTTGGGATATAAACCTAAATTCAAACACTTGCTTATTTTGTGGGGAACACTACTTGGATATATAGGTAACCCCTGAAATCTCGTTTGAAAGGTCTCGTATTCTGATATACTAGGTTTTTATACTCAATGATGTCTGGGGTATTATTCCGGGACTTCTGCTGAACGGAAGTTCTGACCTAGTCCTTGGATAATGCTTTGCCTGAAATGCTTGAAACATAGCATAAGCCCTCAGTTGATTAGACAATAAAATTGATAATCATTGCTGTTGTAGCTAAAAGATCCTCTAAAGGGGACATACCGAAAAGTCGAAACTGATATCTCTATGCGCATACGGAAGTATCTGTAACACCCCGTGTTTTCCCAAAAGTCAAAGTCAAAGTCAAGAGTTGACTGTTATTGGAATTAAAGATCAATAAAGATTAATTTTATTTTAGTTTCATTTTGATTTTCATATTATTTGGAGTAAGTGTTGTATAATCAAACTAATCGGCCGATAATCGAACTGTGAATCAACGACCGACTGTGAATGATAGGAAGTAACAATGCAATAAAGCTAGTCAATCAATAATCAAGCTAATCAAATCAATCATCGAACTCAAGTGGGGATAATTTTAATGCTTTTATACGTGTGTGTGTGCCTTACGTGTTACTTGTGCATGCTTACTTTATGTTAAAGTGTATGGTGAATCAATCAAAATCAATCAAGAATCGAAGGATAATCAAACTCAATCGAAACCGACTTTGAAAATAGCTTGTAAGGATGCTTGTATGTTAGATATAGTAGTTGGGACTGAAAGTAATTTGAATAGAAACTCTATCCTACTCTACTCCTCCACTATCGAACTCGAAATATCAAAAATCGTCGCGAAACACTCAAAACCAGGCAAGCCGATCGAACAGGGCAACCTGATCGAACAGGCTAGCCGATCGAACAGGCTGTTCGATCGGGCAGCCGCTCGATCAGGGATGCTGTTCGATCAGCCAACCCTTTCCACTTTTGGAAGCCTATAAATAGGGCTGTCCTTGTCAAGCTTTCCACTTTTGGAAAAGCTCTGACCGACCAGCCTTCTATTCTCGCCATTTCTCAGATTTCTCTCAAACCGGTAAGTATTTCGCTCTAATCCTTGTACGTTTTTGTTCATTAATCGATTCTCCATCTTTCTATCTTTCAAAATCTGAATTCCAACCGTGAAATCACCAAGATCTAGGTGTTCTTGGGTGATGTCATCATGGTGTTCTTCAAGAACACTAAGTTTGGCATCATTCCACCATGAATAACTTAGATCTAACCGATTTCCACATGAACAACCTAAAATCTACCAAAGATCTTAACATTTCACGGTGGAAAAGGATTGGAAGATGGGTTTTCATCTATCTTTCAACTCTTTTACACTCAAAAAAGGGTGAAAACGAGACCTGAACCGATTTACAAATCAATCTAAACAAACACATGGTTCAAGACTCGGGTTCTACCGAGAGATATACCGATTTCGGGTTAAACGTTAAACTTAGGTTCCAAACCGTCTCTGACCGAGCTTGGGTGATTCCTGCTCGAGTCAGTAGACTAAGTAGGGACTTCAGCTTTGTGGTTCAACTCGTAGTCAAAATATCTCTAAAACATCAACAATTAGCGGGAATAACCAAGTGTTAAGTGATAGGTTAACCGAATCGAGAAGCTGGCCGAACGGCTAGGCTGTTCGATCGAACAGCCCAACCGAACGACTACGCCAGCCGATCGGCTAGGCTAACCGATCGACTAGCACCTGGACCCACCAACTCACAAAAGTGTAGTATTGACGAGGTACTGTTCGATCGACTACGCCACTCGATTGAACATTACTGCTCGAATCATGAGATACTATACTTCAACACTTAACCTTTTCGAAACATTGGAATGTCACCCGATCGAGCATGCCACCCGATCGAGTGACACTTTGCCAACCCTCAGCTGCTAACCGATCGGTTGGGCTAACCGATCGAACAGCCCGTTCGATCGGCCAACTTGAAAGGTAATGCTGCAAGAACTTCAAAAGTTCAAACCATCATACACAAACACATCTTTCTCATCCAAGGAAGAAACAATCCACTGGAAAGAACCAGCCGATCGAGCCAGCCGGCCGATCGAACGGGACGTTCGAACGGACTTTCACCCAATCGAACAGCCCACTCGATCGAACAGCCGTCCGATCGAATGGTCTATCCGATCCAGTTCCACTGTTCACTTTTCCGCATTACTCATGGTATTGTTATCGAACTATTCAGGCTAACCTATTCTCAGTGCTCCTCTCAATCCACAACCAACCACTGTGAGTATACTCGATCCCTTTTTGCTTTCCGCACTTTTGGGTGTTACATACGTAATCTATCAAATTCACAAACAACACAAACTATTTGAACGCTAACCTACTTGCATGTATTACTTGTCTAAATGATTGCTGTTTATTATGTTTACACGTGGAGTGCTATCTGCCTGCTTTAGCAACGTAGTACTATAGTTTGGACTCAGCACCCGTTCACACGGGGGTTGCTAAGGACAATTACTTGCATGGATTACAGTGGTAATCATGTATTGCGAACTGTCTCGGACAGTCAACTCGAAGTCGTTGGTATCGATGGTCCCATGTTGATAATTTACATGCATCGTTTGCCCTTGTGTACGTGCTTGGTTATGCGTAAACTTTTCGAACTTTATATGCTATATCAAACTTGTGTACTCACCTTTACATTTTTATGTATTGACTTTTATTTTAACGTATGTGACAGGTGTTTAAGCTACTAGCGTGCTAGGGAAGCGAGGCAATAATAAGCTTCTAGGAGCCTGTGACCTTAGGACAGTGTCCACATACCTGCTCCAGGGCCATAATTATCTGTAGATCTTGTACTGGCACCTGTAGTCAGTAAGATCTACAGTTAGCCGTCTAGAAGTCTTAAAACGATATTTAAATTCGGTCTGTAATAATTAAGAATCTGAGTTGTCGGAACAGTTCCCATATTGTTTAGTTGATTTCTATGATAACTTGCTATTATTTGGGACACGGTATGGGACGTGTTATATAACTGAATTGTATGTTAGTTGTTGTGGAAACTTCTGAACAATCTGTTTCGCTCAGTGCCGCGCCCCGATGATTCCGCCATCGGTTGGGGTGTGACAGATTGGTATCAGAGCCATAACTATAGGGAATTAGGTTAGACACGATCTAGTCCGGATCGCTGTCTTAGAGAGCTAGACTATAGCTAGGAACCAAGAGACCAAGTTTATGTGCTTATTTTATGTTGTTTCCTTCTATTCTATCATTACATCCGAACTCCGAGCCAAATTTTGTAGTTTGGACGGGATTAGGAGTGAAACCCGCGAATTCCTGCCTAAATTACAAATTTTGCCAATTACTTTGTGCAAATTTCTATCAACAAACGGGGGAGAATTATACCAAATCAGGGCTGAAACCCGTAATTTGATGAAAACTTTCCTCTAAATTTTCTTAAAACAAGGAAGAAATTGCTGAGCTAGGGGTGAAACCCTAACCTTGGCAGTTATTCCAACTTTATTTTATCTCGCCAAGGCAATTGACGGACTCCAACGACCTGAACTCACGAGTATGGCCTAGAATGCGCATGCATAATGCCCAAGAATCGAGGCAGAAACATGTCCCCTAGAGTCGAAAGTGACGACAAGTCAACTGTGAATAGTTAAATTGCCATGGTTAGTCAAAGTCTAGTAGCCGCAGACAATCCATTTTCCGATTTTGAGTGTTGCTTCGTTGATTTTATATGATTTACCTGTTCACGTGTTTTAAGATTCGTTGATTGCTCCATTTGTTATCAATCTGCGTGACTTTTGTTGCTATCCTATCTCGATTCAAACCCCTGTTGATGTGATCTAAACGAAACCAGTGTGCTATGCTACGCTATACGACTAAGTTAAACGATACAATGTGATACTATTCGATGTGCAAAACGAACGACACTCGACTTGTGGTTATAGGTTTCTGTTTTCTGACAGCCTCTGTGATAAAAATTGCGTACGTGTTTAGGAAATTAAGTGCTCTATTTGCTTAATTGCTTATGTGCTCTAATTGCTTCTGTGCTTATGTGCCTCTATGATGATGTGCTTATGTGTTTATATGTGTTATGTGACGTGAGATGCGACGTGATTCTAAGCTTTAGTAAACTAAGACATGCGAGATTCGAATTCGTTGTGTTGAGCCCTATGGCGATGTCTATTGCAGACCATGTCGTCATCATCGAGAACTCGCCAAAACCTTTCCCGTCAGGAAAAGAGAGACCGACGTCTCGCCAAGCTCATCTCAAGGTCTGTAGCGAAAGCTGTCAGTGAGGTGTACGAAAACACCAGCAAGTCGTCGGAAGAATCCCGAACCCTCACTGAATCCAGCAAAGCTCCGTTCAGTTTCAAGCAATTTAAGGCGTGTGGACCGAAGGAGTTCACCGGTGAAGAGGGCCCTACAGGCTTATTTCACTGGGTTGACTCTGTGGAAGTTACCCTTCGTCAAAGCGGATGCCCGGATCATCTTCGAACTCTCAATGCTACCGGTGTCTTCCAGTCGCGGGCATTGGACTGGTGGACAGCCGAAAGGAATAAGCGCGGGAACGACGCTGCCTACGAGCTGACGTGGGAGGAACTGAAGGCTATCATGCTGGACGAGTTCTGTCCTCCCCACGAACGCCAAAAGTTGGAGGATGAGTTCTGGACCATCAAGCAGAAGGAGGGCGACAACGCTGGTCTCACCGCCCGTTTCAAACAACTGAGCATTATCTGTCCAGACCAGGTCAAGACTCCCGAGATGACCATCAAGAAATACATCCGTGCTCTTCCGGATTGTGTTGCAGATTTTGTGTTCGCCGCCAAACCCGCATCAATCGAGGAAACCTACCTACTCGCTGCCGAGATTAACGACAAGCGAGTTAAGGCTGGTGTCTGGGATAAGCCATCCAAGTCGTTGCATCAAGTTACTGCCGCATCAACCGACAACCCTGCTGCTCAAGCCTCCAAGTCCTCGAGAAGAAGAAAGAAGAACAAGAGTTGCGCCGCCGCAACCAATGCTGCTCCTCTTCAGTCAGTACCGCCACAACAGCAACAACCACAGCGCACTGCGCCAGTGATCAATGCGCCGCCGGCTAAGCGTGCGTACACCGCCCCCCACCCACTCTGTGCTACATGTTCTTATCATCACCCGGTGGGTGTGGCCTGCCGTCACTGTGCCCACTGCAACGTGTACGGGCATTTCACTACGAATTGCCGCTATGGTCCTCGTCAAACGCAAGCTCAAGCCGCTGTTAACCAAGCCCTGCTACCTGCTCTTCAAGCTCCTCAAGCTGCACAGGCCCCGGCAAACAATGTTCGGACCTGCTTTGCATGTGGTGACCCTAACCACTTCGCAAACCGGTGCCCGAACAGAGTGGTGAAACAAGAAGCCCAACAACCCCAGCAACAACAACAGCAGCCTCAACAACAGGCCGCTCACGCCAGAACTTTCAACATCAACGCACGCCAGGCTCAAGCTGATAACAACGTGGTCAATGGTACGTTCCTTGTAAATGGTATATATGCATCATGTTTGTTTGATACTGGAGCCGATAACTGCTTTGTGTCATTTGAATTTGAGAAGCTTCTTAGACGTAAGCGCTCTTATCTTTCGTCACCCTTCGAAGTAGAAGTCGCTACCGGAAGAACCATTGCTGTCAATTCTATGCTCCGTGATTGTACTCTCGAGCTCAACAATCATATATTCCCGATTAATCTCATTCCAATGCAGCTCGGAAGTTTCGATGTCATAGTAGGCATGGACTTTCTTCGTGAAAACCATGCTGAAGTTGTGTGTTCCGATAAGATGATTCGTTTTGTGCTAGCTAGTGGTGATATTCTATGTGTTTATGGTGAAACTACTGCAAAAGACCTCAAGCTCATGTCATGTCTTCAAGCTCGCAAATATCTCCGCAAGGAATATCGAGCCTTCTTGGCCAACATTGTTGTAGCAGAGACGGACAAGAAAAGGAAAGTTGAAGTCAAGGATGTTCCTGTTGTCCGAGAATTTCCTCAGGTGTTCCCTGATGATCTTCCTGGATTACCTCCAAGTCGTGATATCGACTTTCGAATCGACCTTATTCCAGGAGCCAACCCAGTGGCCAAAGCTCCGTATCGACTCGCTCCATCTGAGATGCGAGAACTCTCAAACCAACTCCAAGAGTTACTTGAAAAAGGCTTCATTCGCCCGAGCACTTCTCCATGGGGCGCACCAGTCCTTTTCGTCAAAAAGAAGGACGGGTCGTTCCGAATGTGCATTGATTACCGGGAATTGAATAAGCTGACCATCAAGAACCGATACCCCTTACCAAGAATCGATGATCTGTTTGACCAATTACAAGGTGCTCAGTGTTTCTCCAAGATTGATCTACGTTCAGGCTACCATCAGTTGCGGATTCAAGAGGAAGACATACCCAAAACCGCTTTTCGAACCCGATACGGCCACTACGAATTTGTTGTCATGCCTTTTGGTTTGACCAACGCACCCGCGGTCTTTATGGATCTGATGAATCGCGTGTGTAAACCGTTCTTAGACCGTTTCGTCATTGTATTTATCGACGATGTCCTGATCTATTCCAGATCGAGGGCCGAACATGCGCAGCATTTGCGATTGGTTCTCGAGTTGCTTCAGGGAAACCAACTCTACGCCAAGTTCTCCAAGTGTGAGTTCTGGTTGGAGGAAGTCCAATTTCTGGGTCACATTGTGAATAGTCGGGGTATACACGTTGATCCTGCAAAGATTGAGGCAGTCAAGGGATGGGTTACGCCAAAGAATCCGTCAGAAGTTCGCTCTTTTCTCGGATTAGCCGGTTACTACCGGCGATTCATCGAAGGGTTCTCAAAGATTGCTGTACCGCTTACCTCCCTTACTCATAAAGACAAGCCTTTTGTGTGGGGAACCGCGCAGGAGACTGCTTTCCAAACCCTCAAACACATGCTGTGCCATGCACCAATTCTTACACTGCCGGACGGAAGCGATGACTTCGTTGTCTATTGTGATGCTTCAAACCTTGGACTTGGCTGTGTTCTCATGCAACGAGACAAGGTTATAGCTTACGCATCTCGACAGCTCAAAATCCACGAGAAGAACTATACAACCCATGACCTCGAGCTAGGCGCAGTTGTCTTTGCCTTAAAGATTTGGCGACACTACCTGTATGGTACAAAGTGTACGATCTTCACCGATCACAAGAGCCTACAACATATCTTTAACCAGAGAGAACTCAATATGCGTCAACGCCGATGGGTAGAACTTCTCAACGATTACGACTGTGAGATCCGTTATCACCCAGGCAAGGCGAATGTAGTTGCAGACGCCCTCAGCAGAAAGAATTACGTGATAGGTGTTCGAAACATCCAGGCTCAGTATAACCTCGAAGCTCTCATCCGCGAAGCACAACACGCTTGCTTTAACGAGCGTACGTTGAAGAAAGAACGAATCTATCACGATGGAACTCAGCTCGTGAGCAAAGCCAACGGGATATTCTATTATCTGGACCGAATCTGGGTTCCGAGGAGGACAGATTTGCGAAAGATCATCATGAACGAAGCCCACAAATCCCGATATTCCATTCATCCCGGTGCGGACAAAATGTACCAGGACCTTCGCTACAAGTACTGGTGGCCTGGGATGAAAAGGGATATTGCTCTATATGTTGGTAGCTGTTTAACTTGTGCAAGAGTCAAGGCTGAACACCAAAGACCTTCAGGCTTACTCGAACAACCGCCGATACCCGTATGGAAGTGGGAAAGCATAGCTATGGATTTCATAACTAAGCTTCCGACCACGCCATCAGGTCACGACAGTATTTGGGTTATAGTCGACCGTCTAACCAAATCAGCCCACTTTCTGCCAATACGAGAAGACTATAAGGTGGCCAAGTTAGCCCAAATCTACACCGACGAGATCATTAAGAATCATGGTACGCCTCGAGACATCATTTCTGATCGCGATGCTCGGTTTACATCGAGATTGTGGGAAACTTTTCAAGCAGCTCTTGGTACGACGCTGAATTTGAGTACCGCATTCCACCCGCAAACCGACGGGCAGACTGAAAGAACGATTCGTACTATTGAAGACATGCTCCGTGCGTGTGTTATCGATTTTGGTGGTAGTTGGAGCAAACACCTACCGTTGGTCGAATTTTCGTACAATAATAGCTATCACTCCAGCATCGAAATGGCACCTTTCGAAGCCTTGTATGGTAGGAGATGTCGCTCGCCTATTGTATGGCACGAGGTCGGTCATTCACAATTGACTGGGCCCGAGATTCTGCAAGAAACGACTGACAAGATCCACCAGATAAGGGAAAACTTGGTGAAGGCCCGGGACAGACAAAAGATGTACGCCGATAAACGACGCAAGCCCCGCGAATTTGCAGTTGGCGACTACGTACTCCTAAAGGTATCACCTTGGAAGGGAGTAGTCCGATTCGGCAAAAGAGGGAAACTTGCGCCTCGATTTGTTGGACCTTTTAAGATTCTGGAAAGGATCGGTAAAGTTGCCTACAAACTCGAATTACCGGAGGAACTCAGCAATGTCCACCCGACTTTCCATATTTCAAACCTTCGAAAATGCGTAGCCGACCACGACGCCATAATACCACTCGACGATCTTCAGGTCAACGAGACGCTACACTTCGTGGAAAAGCCTGTCGAAATCATGGACCGACAGACCAAGCAACTCAGACGCTCTCGCATTCCTATTGTAAAAGTACGATGGGAAGGCAAACGAGGCGCGGAGTTCACTTGGGAACTCGAAAGTGACATGAAGGCCAAGTACCCGCAGTTGTTCAGATAGATCTGAAGCATCAAATTGGTAAAACCACACGGCGATGTACGGTTCTCGGCCTAATTTCGGGACGAAATTCCCTAAAGGAGGGGAGACTGTAACACCCCGTGTTTTCCCAAAAGTCAAAGTCAAAGTCAAGAGTTGACTGTTATTGGAATTAAAGATCAATAAAGATTAATTTTATTTTAGTTTCATTTTGATTTTCATATTATTTGGAGTAAGTGTTGTATAATCAAACTAATCGGCCGATAATCGAACTGTGAATCAACGACCGACTGTGAATGATAGGAAGTAACAATGCAATAAAGCTAGTCAATCAATAATCAAGCTAATCAAATCAATCATCGAACTCAAGTGGGGATAATTTTAATGCTTTTATACGTGTGTGTGTGCCTTACGTGTTACTTGTGCATGCTTACTTTATGTTAAAGTGTATGGTGAATCAATCAAAATCAATCAAGAATCGAAGGATAATCAAACTCAATCGAAACCGACTTTGAAAATAGGTTGTAAGGATGCTTGTATGTTAGATATAGTAGTTGGGACTGAAAGTAATTTGAATAGAAACTCTATCCTACTCTACTCCTCCACTATCGAACTCGAAATATCAAAAATCGTCGCGAAACACTCAAAACCAGGCAAGCCGATCGAACAGGGCAACCTGATCGAACAGGCTAGCCGATCGAACAGGCTGTTCGATCGGGCAGCCGCTCGATCAGGGATGCTGTTCGATCAGCCAACCCTTTCCACTTTTGGAAGCCTATAAATAGGGCTGTCCTTGTCAAGCTTTCCACTTTTGGAAAAGCTCTGACCGACCAGCCTTCTATTCTCGCCATTTCTCAGATTTCTCTCAAACCGGTAAGTATTTCGCTCTAATCCTTGTACGTTTTTGTTCATTAATCGATTCTCCATCTTTCTATCTTTCAAAATCTGAATTCCAACCGTGAAATCACCAAGATCTAGGTGTTCTTGGGTGATGTCATCATGGTGTTCTTCAAGAACACTAAGTTTGGCATCATTCCACCATGAATAACTTAGATCTAACCGATTTCCACATGAACAACCTAAAATCTACCAAAGATCTTAACATTTCACGGTGGAAAAGGATTGGAAGATGGGTTTTCATCTATCTTTCAACTCTTTTACACTCAAAAAAGGGTGAAAACGAGACCTGAACCGATTTACAAATCAATCTAAACAAACACATGGTTCAAGACTCGGGTTCTACCGAGAGATATACCGATTTCGGGTTAAACGTTAAACTTAGGTTCCAAACCGTCTCTGACCGAGCTTGGGTGATTCCTGCTCGAGTCAGAAGACTAAGTAGGGACTTCAGCTTTGTGGTTCAACTCGTAGTCAAAATATCTCTAAAACATCAACAATTAGCGGGAATAACCAAGTGTTAAGTGATAGGTTAACCGAATCGAGAAGCTGGCCGAACGGCTAGGCTGTTCGATCGAACAGCCCAACCGAACGACTACGCCAGCCGATCGGCTAGGCTAACCGATCGACTAGCACCTGGACCCACCAACTCACAAAAGTGTAGTATTGACGAGGTACTGTTCGATCGACTACGCCACTCGATTGAACATTACTGCTCGAATCATGAGATACTATACTTCAACACTTAACCTTTTCGAAACATTGGAATGTCACCCGATCGAGCATGCCACCCGATCGAGTGACACTTTGCCAACCCTCAGCTGCTAACCGATCGGTTGGGCTAACCGATCGAACAGCCCGTTCGATCGGCCAACTTGAAAGGTAATGCTGCAAGAACTTCAAAAGTTCAAACCATCATACACAAACACATCTTTCTCATCCAAGGAAGAAACAATCCACTGGAAAGAACCAGCCGATCGAGCCAGCCGGCCGATCGAACGGGACGTTCGAACGGACTTTCACCCAATCGAACAGCCCACTCGATCGAACAGCCGTCCGATCGAATGGTCTATCCGATCCAGTTCCACTGTTCACTTTTCCGCATTACTCATGGTATTGTTATCGAACTATTCAGGCTAACCTATTCTCAGTGCTCCTCTCAATCCACAACCAACCACTGTGAGTATACTCGATCCCTTTTTGCTTTCCGCACTTTTGGGTGTTACATACGTAATCTATCAAATTCACAAACAACACAAACTATTTGAACGCTAACCTACTTGCATGTATTACTTGTCTAAATGATTGCTGTTTATTATGTTTACACGTGGAGTGCTATCTGCCTGCTTTAGCAACGTAGTACTATAGTTTGGACTCAGCACCCGTTCACACGGGGGTTGCTAAGGACAATTACTTGCATGGATTACAGTGGTAATCATGTATTGCGAACTGTCTCGGACAGTCAACTCGAAGTCGTTGGTATCGATGGTCCCATGTTGATAATTTACATGCATCGTTTGCCCTTGTGTACGTGCTTGGTTATGCGTAAACTTTTCGAACTTTATATGCTATATCAAACTTGTGTACTCACCTTTACATTTTTATGTATTGACTTTTATTTTAACGTATGTGACAGGTGTTTAAGCTACTAGCGTGCTAGGGAAGCGAGGCAATAATAAGCTTCTAGGAACCTGTGACCTTAGGACAGTGTCCACATACCTGCTCCAGGGCCATAATTATCTGTAGATCTTGTACTGGCACCTGTAGTCAGTAAGATCTACAGTTAGCCGTCTAGAAGTCTTAAAACGATATTTAAATTCGGTCTGTAATAATTAAGAATCTGAGTTGTCGGAACAGTTCCCATATTGTTTAGTTGATTTCTATGATAACTTGCTATTATTTGGGACACGGTATGGGACGTGTTATATAACTGAATTGTATGTTAGTTGTTGTGGAAACTTCTGAAAAATCTGTTTCGCTCAGTGCCGCGCCCCGATGATTCCGCCATCGGTTGGGGTGTGACAGTATCGACCTGAGATCCCTCAGTCCTCGCATACCTAATTTATGTACAGATATCATTGTAGTATTCTTACCTGTAAGACTGAATATTGAGATTCTGGATACGGGAGTATATTCAAGAGGTGGGACACATGAATGAGTTTAAGTTCTTAAAACATCTAATTCGTATCCTGAATAAGTTGAAATTTGTATGAAAATTTAAGTGGATCAGTATATCGACAATCTAAGTGAATTGTTTAATTCTTAATGTGTAACTAAGCTCAACGGTACTTGTGACTTGTCAAAAACTGATATGATCCTCTGTCGCATACTCAAACAAAAATATTATTTGTAAATATGTTTGTATATATTTCTTACTGCTTTATATTTTCAGAAAATACAAAAAGATTTTGATTTCTCCTTTATTTTCGACAACCGATGTCTGAGTTGCTGAGTTTCAAAATCTGAGAAAGCTGATTGTGTTTCTGAAAATAAAACAAGTTCATTAATTTGATACTTGAATTAAAATCAAAAATTTCAAAAACAGTTTGTGATATCTCCAAGGTCATTAGTTTGGACTTGGACGATTAACTGTGAGGGAGTTGGATTCTTTAACACTGCCATATCTGTAAAGTTAGTTGATAGGGGGAGTGGATTAGAGAATTTGATTGATGGTTTTTTTTAAAACATTGTTACTTATAAATGTCTGAGTGTTGCAGATGTTATACCAGACTACGATCCCGAAAGCCGAGTCTAAGGGGGAGTCTGAAGACGAGCTCAACGCAAACGGAAGCGTGCAAAGAGCCAGGTATCGTGCCTGGAAGAGCTTGTAACTGGAAAGCCAGGTGTCGATCCCAAAAGCACGGAAGCTTGACGAAAGGGGGAGCTTGAAGAGTTTACCGAAAGGGGGAGCTGAAGCTGAAAACAGATCCACGAGGATTCTGTTTAAACAAAAGAGAGTCTACATTAATGAAAACGTGTTAAAGATTCAAGAAGACTCAAAAAGAGAAAGACAAGACGCTACGAGATTGACTGCGGCAATATCCAAGGGTGAGTCTGTTAGTACATTCATGTCTATAGCCTTCGTCAATCCGAGCCGTAGCGAGAAACAGAAGAAATTGAGTTGGCCGGGTTTTGCTTTAACTCGTATTTTTTTCCGTACTAGTTGTCTATGAGTCCTAATCGAAGACTTCTCGGTTACAAACTACAAAATACCTTGATTATTATTTATATTAAAACATCAATGAAACACTCTTGCAATGTCACATAAATCCACTTCTAATTAACCCCATAGGCACGGCATAGAACCACTTGGGAGTGAAGTAAAATTTAAAGACAGAAGGCCAACTTGTGCAATTTTGATGTGAACATTACAATTTAAACTTAGATGAAGGGTTGATATGTGATCGTCGAATGTCAACTATTCGGCACTACTGTCCACAATATATGGGCCACCTAATTAAGGCACCTGAAAGTTATCTACCAAAGGGCCCAATTGTGAAAATGAAATGCGTATGCCTCCAACCATTGTTACAGCTTTCTAGATGACGGTCTAGTCTGATTTTGTTGTATTTGGGTCTGATTTTGTTGTATTTGAGGGTGCAAGAGAAAGATGTCTGGGTGCCAAATATTTAAAGCATAGCCCATTGTTTGGGATATTAATAATATGGTGGAGTAAAGGTGCGTGAAAAAATAGTGTTGTAAAAATCGCGGTTAGGCGGCGACTAATCGGCGATTAATCGATAGTTGGCCAGTAGCTGAGTAATTTTTCGTTAATCAGTCCATTAATCGCTAGTCGGGCCTAGTCGGCCAGCCAAAAATCGGCGATTCCGGCCAGATTCCAACAAAAAAACCTGTATATTCCGGCCAAAACCTCTAAATTCCGGCCAGTTTCCAACCAAACAATGTGAATTCCAACAATTAATCTTGTATACTTAAAAAAAAAGAGTTGAGTAAGAGTTAAAATCTAGCTACTAAAAATATTTACCTATAAAAATAAGTATATGTATATGTATATGTATACATAAAACTGAAAATTACATATAAAAAACTCGATCTGATTAATCCCGAGTAGTCGTTGGTCCCTACCTCACTGGCCAACTAGCGAGTTCTCCAACCTTGCGAAAAAGCCAGGTTGAAACCGAACCCGATTTTGAACCTGAACCTAACCCGATTCTGAATCTGGCTATGTTGAATCCCGTTCGGACCCGACCTGACCGAGCCTGTAGCATTGAAACAAGGTTGTACTATGCTTTAAAACCGTTTGAACCTGAGTCAAACTTGTTTCAAACACGAGCTTTCCCCTCAAAAACCCGGTTCCAACCTGGCCTGGTTTGGCTAGAGCGCAGTTATGACATTTGTTGACCCAATTCAACCCGATTTCAATCCGAATGGTTTGGGCCTATAACCCGATTTGTACACCTCTATATTGGACTATTGGTGCATGTGATAGATTGGACCAATTAGTTTTATAGTACGTTTGGAATTGGGTTGAACTTTAGTTGAGATCAGACCACTCGAGTCTAATTTGGAGGTCATTTAAGAAATGAGTGTGAGTTCGAGCTTTACATGCTACGCTTGACTAGGTTTGTTGGCATGAAAAAAACCTATTAATAACCTATCATGTATAAACAATAACTTCTATTTGATATAATAACTATATAATTACATAACTTAGATTTTCTTTGTATAGAACAATTATAGTTATAATTATAAGTAGAGGCAAGTTAACGTACAATACGGTTTAACGTACATTATGTACGACAGATAATTACGCACGTTCATTTGAAAATCGCGCACGTTATAAACTAAAAAAAACCCAAATCACGCATGTTGGAAAACATTAATCACGCACGTTATACACATAATCACGCACGTTGTCGTACGTGATGTACGTTAAGCCATATTGTATTTTACACTTTTCCATTATAAATATATATAAATACTTATATATTTATATAAAATAAAATAGTCAATATTCAATAAATAATAAACAAGTCGAGCTTAATTAAAAAAATTATTAATGAGTTGAGCTTGAGTTTTAGATATAAAGCTTGAGTCTTAAATACTAATGAGCCAAGTTTGAATTTACCGACCTTGGTTTAGCACAGTTTGTTTACACTTTAATATCAGTAATATTAACAACCTCTAATATCACAAAACTTTTTATACTTATATTACAAATATATTTATGTCATCACTATAAATCGATTAAAATATAAAAATAATATCAAGTGCCGACATCTTTTTGAGTATGTCACAACTTTATTTTTTTGGGATTTCTCTTTCGACTGCTATACTAAATGTCAGTATCGTAACGAACCAAAGTAGTACCAGCCACGTGGCTCGAAGGAATACCATTAGTTTTAATATATAGGTATAATGGTCATTCTATATTAAGTTTATTTATTTTTTAATGTTTTTTACTAGGAAATGATCAAACAAGTTAATTGAGTGAATAGTGATGAGGAATGTTAATGCAGTTTTATAAAAAGTTAGAACCAAAACAACAATCTCATCTTACAAAGTGGACCATCAATCTAATTAACTCTATTATATATAGTGGGTCAGGATTTAGAGAAAACGGTGAAAAGTGTGAGAATGGTGAGAACGTTTATGGATCGTCCGATCAAAACAATCCATGGATTAGATTGCGCGGTGGCGTTTTCGTAAATAACATCAATATTATTGTGTGGGGCGCGCTTCATTAAGGGTAAAAGGGTCTTTTACCCCTCATATTCAAAAGGCCATCAAATGATAAAATGCCATACAAAAAAATAAAACGCCATTAAAAACAAAACGCCAAAAATTAGTAATAAAACATGTTGAATATTACAGGAAGATGAAACAACACAAATAACTGAATTTCAGTTATTAACATTTATTAGAAGAAATTCCCTCCTAAATTATGCGCCAAAAACATCATTATATAAAGGGGAATTGGCCTGTAATAATCTCACCTAGACCTTATTGGCCATTAATAATCCCACCTCAGAATATTCCCCCCACTAGTCTCACCTTTCACCGATTTTTCCTACAATGGTCCCCCGTTAAAAAAACTTAACGGAGTTAAGCTTTTTTTCCAAATTGCAAACAGATTTTTTAGGGCTGTTGATCAGAACGATGATACGAGTCTATTGATGTAAAACTTACTTCGAAATGGTGCTCCAAGTGACTTTATTTTGGTTAATTGGAAATTTAAACACCCGAATTGAAGCGCCGTTTTCATCGTTTGGAGCACCATTTTGAGGCAAGTTTTACATCAATGGACTCGTATCGTCGATCTAATCAAAAGCCCTAAAAAATCTGTTTGTAATTTGGAAAAAAGCTTAACTCCGTTAAGTTTTTTTAACGGGGGACCATTGTAGGAAAAATATGTGAAAGGTGGGACTGGTGGGGGGAATATTCTGAGGTGGGATTATTAATGGCCAATAAGGTCTAGGTGGGATTATTACAGGCCAATTTCCCTTATATAAACAAAGGTAAACATAGCTTCCATAATCACTTCAATCTATCCATTTTCTACAAAAAAAAAAAAAATCGTTAACCAAAAACGCCAACTTAAACAAAACGCAAAAAATGGCAACAATCGTTTCATGGAGATACACTCTAGGAATCAGGCGATACGTCCTCCATTTTGACAACAGAAGGAGGGTGTATGTTAAGACGGCCAGGGCAATTCTGAAGATGGAAGAAGAGATACAGAGGCAAATCTTATCCATTGGCATCGCTCTAGACAACGAATGCCATGAAACGCCTATGCTTATGAAAGCATTAACCAGCAAATTTGGACCAATCAAAGGAGATGTGAAGCCAGACCCTGTCATGACATCATGGCGTTTTATATGATGAAACAGACATGGTGACGGTTACATACGACAGCGGAGAGCAGGAAGTCTACTGGCTAGAGAACATCATGGCAAAGCAGCGACTGGGTTTCATGGAAGAATTGCATAACGCCACTTGTACCAACACAGAAATAGACTCAAAATTAGAGTTAATGCAAGACATGTTCAGGTGGAGGCTTCAGAATCTCCAGGAACAAGAAGCTGATGAAGGTGAATGTGATGACATGGATGAAGATCAAAATGAAGACTCCGAGGAGGAAGAAGATGACACAAGTGATGGATACTATTCAGATAAAGTACCTTCTGACGAAGGATTTTATTTTTTTTCCTCTTTTTTTTTTCTTCTATGTAATCTTCTTTTTTTAAGATAATTAAATGATATATTTCTATCTTTATTAGCAAAACGCCAAAATAATACTAAAAATGGTTAACCCTAACAAAACGCCAAAAATAACAAAAAATATTTTTCCTGCTTAATATTTTATTTACTCCGTTATTGTATTTTGTCATGTTGGCCAGCATAAGGCCATTTAAAAAAAAACGCCAAACTTAGAAGATGTGACATCTATAACCTATAAAATTGATAAAAGCTGATCAACCCAGTAAATACAAAAACAGTAACTGAAAAGACAGTTACTTATTATTATCATTTATTACAATAAAAACAAAAAAACGCCATATCCTCTAGAAACCACTCCCTTTAAAACGCCACAGATGGCAAAGGTTTCACTGAAATGGATCCTTTTTCTGAGGGGGTTAACTCAATAATATTTTGCTGAATGAGATGGACAAATATTCAAGAAAAAGAGACTGATGACAGTGATATGCCATCATGTGAGCTTTGTTCTTGATGATTATAGGCATGGAAGAAAGGGTTCAACACAAGAATAAAATGCTATTTTGGACTCCTCCATTATAACAAATAACATCAAGCAAGAGTTGATCTTTAATGACATGCCACAAAACAAGAATATCACACCAAAAAACAGGATGCCACTAAGCAGCTTCTTCTGAAAAAGACGGGGTTTATGAAGGAAAGTTGGCATCTAGCTAAATTATTCAAAAAAGGTTCAACACGCCAAAAACAAATTCAAGAAGGAAGAGGCTGATGATATTAAAGATTGGAAAGAAAAATTAGATTACCATTTTTAATTATTTTTGTTTTCATTTTATATTGTATTGATATCAAGTTATATGTTGTTTTGTTATCTAATTCTCTATAAATAAAATACATTATTATATAAAACTGTCGCAACCCCCGTCCCTTAAATACACGGGAACGAGCGGCCGTGGCCAGTTTTGGTGGTATCTGTGTTTTATCCTTTTTGGCAGCGGAAATTACATCAGGACCGTAGTTAGGAAATATTTTATCAGAGTAAAATACCACACTTTCATAACATTAAACACGTGGGAAAAATCCCAAGTTTTAAGTACACACATTTTGATGCGTGTGTAGTGTAATATTATTTTGATGAGTATTTAAGCCCCTTTTTACACTTTTAGCCAAGTTTTAAATTTATAAAACACGATATTTACTAACACTAAACACACATATGGGCAAATGCATCCATCGTGGACGTAGTATAGTGTTGGTAAGATACCGAGGTCGTCCAAGGACACAAGAGCTTTTAATACCGGTTTATCCTCAACGTCTAATCAAATCAAAAAGGTTAGAAAAATGTTTTAAACTAAGAAAATAAAAACTAACTAAATGCTGAAAATAAAAATAAAATAAAAACAGATAGACAAGATGAATCACTTGGATCCGACACGTGTATTAGTATAACCTTTGATTATTTTCGCACTTTTGCACTTGTTTAAGAGATTATCTTAGTTATTGTAGTAGGCCCCTCTTTTGAAGGCGACGTTACCCTCAACCCAGTAGTTTGAGTCAGCAAGGATACAATCCTAAAGGGTCGGATTATTGAAAGATAATGAATTAAGTTATTAATGGAAATTATGGTAGGCCCCGCTTTTGGCGGTGACGTTACCCTCGGCTAAGTAGTCTGAGTCAGCAGGGATACAGTCCTAAATAGCCGGGTTATAGTATTAATAGTAGTTAACTTATGAGGGGGTCAAAGAGTTTGGATCCCCGCCATCCAATACCTATGGGCATTGAAGGAGATCCTACTAAATTTGACCCAGGTCCCAAGCAGGACCTCTAAACGCTGAACAAGGGCAAGACCCTTACCAAACCGTTCCCTTAACCCCCGACCAGGTAGCCAACATACCTCCATATAGACCGTGGAGATATGAATGGTGAAAATCTTTTATTTTATATAGACAGTAAAATAATGCCAAGACACCACGGACAAACGATAAGGAAAGATCACCTTCAACATAAGTAACTAGTTATTAAAGTCATTAATACAAAACCAAATAAAAAGTGCAAAAGATTAAAAATAAAAAGTATTATACTAAACACTTGTCTTCACCAAGTGATGTAAGAGACTTAGGCAAACATGGCCTTGATTGTCAAGAACTCTTACGATCAAACTTGGATCCCGAGACGACTCACACACTCTACGATGGACAATGGATGATGGTGGTGGATGATGGTGTTATGGTGGTGGTGGGTGGTGGATGAGGTGTGAGAGAGGTGATGTGCCAAGGGATGAGAGAGAATGAAGCCAAGCTCCTCTATTTATAGGCTGAACAGAAGGCTGGACACGGCCCCGTGTCCGCTGGACACGGCCCCGTGCCCGTCTGACATTCTCTCACTTCATTAATTGTAATTGCGAATTACAATTAATGCGCCTGCTGTACTTTCACCACGCCCCCGTGCTCGCTGGACACGGCCCCGTGGTGGGCAATGGAAGCTTCTACTGGTTTGTCTTTTCTGCTGCTTCCTGGGCACGCCCCCGTGTTCGCTGGACACGCGGCGTGTTCAGACTCTGTTTCTTCTCCTTTGCCTTGGGAGGTGCCGTTGAGGGTCCGGGCAATCCACTTTTATTCCTTTTTCTTGTATTTATGGTAGAATTAGTTGTCTTTTTGCTTCTTTTGTGATTTTGAGCTCATTTCATCCTGAAAATACAAAAGGAAGACAAAAACACTCTTTTTCCAACATTAGTACTTAAAAAGGGTTAGTTTTATGCCTTAATTGATGTGATTTATATGTTGCATTTTACACACATCACATTTTCATAGGGATAAACCCTATTTTATTTAATAAAAACATCTATTTCCTTTAGATAACTTTATAGTCACTTTTCCAAGCCTTCAGTGCTGTCCAGCTGTCTTCTGTTTGGCTTTCACATTTTGTTACCTGAAATGCGTTTAAAAACATTTTGTCAGTAGGAAATACTGGTGAGTAAATCTCAGTTTAATCAAGTTAAGTAAAACCATTGTACAGTATTGAGGGCGGTCGCGCAATTACATTTGTTTTCATCTACTTTAATTACCACCCACGGTACTGTCAACCCGACTTGTGGTCATGTTACTCCTCACAAGGTAGTAACAAATTTTGTATACAAAACCCCAACATACCGACGATAATTGTAGAATACAAATACTCAATAACTATTTAATGTAATTTAGTTAAGTGAGGTTTTGTAAAAACAGTTTGCAAAAAGGAGATTACTCACATTGCTGTCTTAGGTTTTCCTTTAGGGTTTCCTGGTGATTATCTATTAAATACACAAATGCACATGCGTTAGTATAATAACCCAATATTTACATTAGTAATACCCTCCCCGAGACGGCATTCCAACGACTACGTCGGGCAGAACCTCGACAGCCGTTACGGAACCCTGGATCAATCGGGCAGCGTAACTAATACGTAACCGGGGTTATGATACTTACAACGAGGCGGAACTTCGTTATTTAGGGGGGTATTATGCCCGGAAATTATGTTTGCTATGTAGAATATTGAGAGAGAAAGAAAGATGTGAGCGTCGGAAAGTGAAAGCTGATCGATCGCATTTATAGGGCCAGATTCCGTCTTCATCGCGCCCCGCGTAGGTAGTAGCCAATGGCTACGCAGCCCGCGAGGGTGGCTAGGGTAGGCCCTAGCTTGACTGAGTTGACACGTAGCTTCGACACGAGTCCGACACGTGGCGGCACCGGGTTAAGCCTGGTTGCCAGGCCGTCGCGCCCCGCGTAGGAGGTAGCCAAGGGCTATGCGGCCCGCGAGCGCCTTATTTTCCAGTTTTTATGATATTAAAGGTATTCGGGGTCCGTTTTCGTATACGGGGTGTATTTTAGGACGTATAGGGACACTTTAAAATATATTAGGGTGTTGAAAATATTTTGAGGGTTGTTATATCCTCCCCACCTTGTTTTAGAGCTCGTCCTCGAGATCTACTGGAACAGGTGTGGATATTTCCTTTGCATCTCTGATTCAAGCTCCCATGTGTATTCTGGTCCTCTCTTGGAGTCCCATTTCACTTTAACCAGAACTAATCTCTTGTGTTTGAGATTCTTAACCTTTCTGTCTTCAATCTGTAGAGGTCTTTCTACAAATTTAAGTTGTTCATTTACCTCTATATCCTTAAGAGGTACTATCAGTGATTCATCAGCTAAGCATTTCTTGAGATTAGATACATGAAATACATCATGTATTTGATGTAGTGCGCAGTACGATAATGTAGTGCGCAGTACGATAATGAAGATCGAACACGTTGATTCTAAGAATACCCGTGTAGTTCTTCCCCAACCCCCAAATTGCAACCCAAAGGCCACGGAATTTGAAGTGAAAAATCAGTTTTCTCAAAATTCAAGTCTGATTGTTTCAATTACTTAAGGGACATATAAATAAGAACAGAAATTCGAAATGGGCCTAAAAAAGATAACGGGCCAAACACACAGCCTAAAACAAAATGCCCAAAATAGTCCAAAAAACATAAAAATGCAAATAACTAACATAAATAAGCATTTTTCGGCCCGGACGATGACCCAAACCGCCATAGGCGTTTGCAGCAAGATGGAGCTCGTTCTTACGTTCGTTTCGCCTGGTCGCACGCCCAAAACGGACCCCCGTAGCCCATGTTAGAGCCGTTTTAGTGAAGCCCCTTTTGTTACATGATCTTGGGCCTCCAAATACAAGATGGCCCGCTCTTCCACACTTGGGCCCGCATCAGTATTCCTGCCATTTCCTCTGGCAGTTGTAGTTAATAGGCTACAAGTCCTATTTTTCTAATAATCTCAAAAGGTCCAACATACCTGGGGCTTAGCTTTCCCCTTTTGATGAATCTGACTACTCATTTCCAAGAAGAAACTTTCAATAATACTTTGTCTCCTACCTGAAATTCCAACGGCTTTCGTCTGTTATCAGCATAGCTCTTTTGTCGATCGCGTGCTGCTTTCAGTCGTTCCTTGACTTGAATAATTTTGTTGGTTGTCTCTTGCACTATCTCAGGTCCTGATAGTTGCTTTTCCCCAATCTCTGCCCAACAGATTGGAGTTCGGCACTTTCGTCTATAAAGTGCTTTGAATGGTGCAGCATTGATACTTGTGTGATAACTGTTATTATAAGAGAATTCGATTAATGGTAAGTGATCGTCCCAATTACCTCCGAAATCAATTACACAAGCTCTAAGCATGTCCTCCGTTGTCTGAATTGTTCTTTCGCTTTGTCCATCCGTTTGAGGATGATAAGTTGTGCTTAGATTTAACTTGGTTCCCATTGCTTTTTGGAAACTTGTCCAAAAATGACAAGTAAAACGGTTATCTCTGTCAGAAACAACTGATAAAGGAATTCCATGTAATGAAACTATTTCATTTACATACGATTTAGCTAATTGTTCCATACTGAAAGTTTCCTTCATTGGTAGGAAATGAGCTGACTTAGTTAGCCTGTCTACAATCACCCAGATTGTATTATTACCTTTTCTTGTTTTGGGTAATTTGGTAACAAAATCCATTGTTATCAATTCCCATTTCCATACTGGCATTTCTAACTGCTGCAATAAACCTGAGGGTTTCTGTTGTTCAGCTTTAACTTGTGAACAGGTTAAACACTTAGAAACATAAGCTGCTATGTCCTTCTTCATTCCTATCCACCAGAAATTCTTTCTTAAATCCTGATACATTTTATCATTTCCAGGATGCATCGTATACTTAGACTTATGGGCTTTTCTAGTATTCGGTGGCGTAGGTTTCCTAATTTAGGTATCCACATTCTCTTCTTATGGAATCTCCAAATTCCATCTGTTCCTTGTTCAAATTCCTTGATCATTCCTTTTAATTTTTCAGTATCATCCTTGATTACTGATTCTTATGCTTTTCTAATTTGTTCATTTAAATCTATCTACATATTTAATTTAAGAAAACATACTCTTTTTGGCTTTTCATGATACTTTCGACTTAAAGCATCAGCCACTATATTTGCCTTTCCCGCATGATACTGGATATTACAATCATAATCACTAAGTATCTCCATCCAGCGTCTTTGCCTCATATTCAGTTCCTTTTGCCCAAAAACATACTTTAAACTCTTATGGTCGGTGAAAATGGTAAACTTACTACCGTAAAGGTAATGTCTCCAAATCTTAAGGGCAAAAATTATGGCTCCAAATTCCAAATCATGGGTTGAATAGTTTTCTTCATGATTCTTAAGTTGTCTAGAGGCATAGGCTATAACCTTTTGGCGTTGCATTAACACACATCCATAACCTAACTTAGAAGCATTATAACAGACTACAAAGTCTTCAGTTCCTTCTTGTAACGCTAGTATGGGTGCATTGGTTAGTCTTTTCTTAAGAATTCTAAAGGCTTCTTCCTGTTTTGGTTCCCATTCAAACTTAACAGATTTACAGGTTAGCTTAGTTAAGGGAATGGCTATTTTACAAAAATCTCGAATAAATCTCCTATAATAACCGGCCAAACCTAAGAAACTTCTAACCTCGGTTGGTGATTCAGGGGTTTTCCATTTGGTAATTGCCTCGATCTTGGTGGGATCTACATGAATTCCTTCATGATTGACTAAATGTCCAAGAAACTGTACCTGTTCTAACCAAAACTCGCACTTTGAAAACTTTGCATAAAGTTTTTCTTTCCTTAATAAACTTAGAAGTGCGTGCAAATGCTTTGCATGTTCCTCTTTACTCTTAGAGTAAATAAGAATATCATCTACAAAAACAATTATGAATTTATCCAAATATGGCTTACATATTCGGTTCATCATGTCCATAAATGCAGCTGGGGCATTGGTTAAACCAAATGGCATGACAGTAAATTCATAATGGCCGTACCTTGTTCTAAACACGGTCTTAGGAATGTCCTCTTCCTGTATCTTTAATTGATGATATCCCGACCGTAAATCGATTTAGAGAAAAATCGAGCTCCTTGCAATTGATCAAACAGATCATCGATTCTCGGTAGTGGGTACCGATTCTTAATCGTGACTTTGTTCAATTCGCGGTAGTCAATGCACATACGCATAGATCCGTCTTTCTTTTTAACAAATAAAATCGATGCTCCCCATGGCGATGAACTTGGTTGTATGAATCCTTTCTCCAACAATTCATCTAGTTGCTTCTTAAGTTCCTGCATTTCTACAGGTGCCAAACGGTAAGGTGCTTTGGCAATTGGTGCTGTTCCTGGTAGCAGATGGATTCTGAATTCAACTTCCCTGTCCGGAGGTAGTCCTGGTAATTCTTCTAGAAACACATCTGAAAACTGAGATACTACTGGAATATCTTTCAGTTCTTTTCCTTTAGTGTTAGTGATTATGGAAATCAAATACACTAATGACCCTTTTCTTATATAACTTGCTGTTTTCATCACAGAGATGAATTTCGTGGATCTAGATGACTTATTTCCTTTAATTGTGATCTTTTCACCCCTTGGTAAATTTACTTGGAATGACTTTTGATCACATAAAATACTGGTTTTAATGGCTATTAGCCAATCCATTCCTAATACAACATCAAATCCTGCTAGATTCATTGGGTAAAGGTTTGCAATAAACTTTTGATTTAAAAATTCTATTCTTGCTCCCTGCAAGATTTCAGAAATTTTAATAGTTTCCCCATTTGCTGGCTCTACTAGACATTCTTGTGGGAGTTTAGTTAATGGTTGATTGAGAAGTTTGCAAAATGAAGTATTAATAAAACTTTGATTTGCACCAGAGTCAAATAATACTTTAGCAAAAACATCATTAACTAAAAACGTATCGGCTATCACGTCCGGAATCATCTTGGCTTCATCTGCCGTCAGAACAAATGCTCTAGCATTTTTGGTAGTCTTATTGCCCATGGCTGGAACTAGTTTCGGACAGTTTGGCTTGATGTGGCCTTTTTCTCCACAGTTGAAGCACATTCCATTAGGTTTCCTCCTGCAATCTTCTTCCTTGTGCCCTGGTATCTTGCAGAAATTGCAGTAAGTGGAGCATTTTCCCGAATGCTTTTTCTTGCAAGCCTTGCAGTAAGGTGCAGAGGTAGAACCTACATTTTTCCCACGGTTGGAATTTCTATAACGAAATTTTTGGGTAAGTCTTTGAGCTAGATTTCTCCTCTGGTCTTCTTCTCGTGTACACACTAATTCATCAGTCAAGGTATCTGCTAGTTCTACAGCTTCTTCTATGGTTTGGGGTCTAGCTGCCTTGACTACATGCCTAATCTCCCCGATTAATCCCCAGATGTAACGGGAGATTAATACTGGTTCTGGTGATGCAAGGGTTGGCACTATTCTGCCTATTCAAAGAATAACGTAGTGTACCCCTTACTGTCCACTCCAGTCATTCTAAGGTTTAAGAACTTATTTACTATTTGTTCTTTTTCATTGGGAGGGCAGAATTTCCTTTCCACCATGTTCTTAAATTCCTCCCATTCCATATTGTAAACCCTATCACTTACCCTAGACTGGAGGACAGTGTTCCACCATTCTAAGGCTGAATTCTTAAATAGATTGGAAGCAAACATTATCTTATCCTCTTCCGCGCACTTGCTGATTTTTAAGATAGCCTCAGTCTTTTCTATCCAGCGCAGAGCTGCAACGGCCCCTTAATTGCCCGAGAATTCCATTGGTTTACAGGACCAGAATTCTTTATAAGAACAACCATAAGATATGGTTCTTCTCCTTTTAGGAATGGGCACTTGAAGTATGGTGTGACACCCGACTTTTCAGGCCGTACCGTACAATTGTAAAACGAGTTGTGAATAGGTAATAGGGCCATATTTGACTGATTATGATGTTTATATGTGAAATTTAATGAGTTGGTAAATTTAGACTTTGATAAAAATTATGTTGGCAACGGTAAAATAAACGCTTATCGCGCAACGGTTAAAATGCGAAACGAACGTCGGTAACCATCCGATCAGTGTTAAAATCCTAAAAATAGTCAGTTATGATTAGAATATTATTTTAATCCTACTCGTGAGGGAAGATAAATTAAAACGCTAAGAAACTCTATTTTACGAGTTTAAGCACGTACCGCGCGATGCAGCGCGTGTACCGACAAAATACTGTCAACACAGCCTGTCAAGGCAACTGATAATCATTTTAGTAATAATTTGATGAGTTTATCACTTTAGAATGATAAAAATAAATAAAAACGCATAAATCCCTATTTTTGCGATTTTAAACGGATACCGCGCAGCACAGCGCGCATACTGCCAAATACCGATAACGTAGCCATTCCAGGCAAACAAAATATTGTTCAGTAATATTTTGATGTGTTTATTTTTATAGAGCGTTAATAATAATTTAAAACGCACTAAAATGGGTTTAAAACGCTAGATAAAATACCCGATACCTAGTAAAACACCAGTTTTAACTCTATATTACATATATATATATATGTGTATATATATATATATATATTTGTATATATATGTGAGAGTATTAATTAGATGCAACCATGCAAACTCTTTTCTCACTCTCTCTCCTTCCCTTAGTGGCCCTAGATGGAGGTGCATGCATGAGTGTTTCCTTATGTTCCCCATATCTTCACAAACCCAAGACATTTCAAAATTTCAACTCAAACACACTCTCTCTCTCTCTCTCTCTATTCTAACCAGCTGAAAACACCCCATATCACCCATATTTTGAAAATTCTAACCTTGTTCTTGAGGATTCAAACACATTACAAGGTGTTTATGAACCCATATAGTGATCTATAGGTGATTTTAAGGTGTTTTAAGCATCAACCAAGCTCCATATCATCATTTTTGTTAAAAACCCACTAAGAACCTTGAAGGTATAAAAATCATTCTTTAAATTTGTTCTTGGTTCATAATGATGTTGATAATCTTGAAAAGTTTCTCTTGTTCTTGGATTTAAACACAAACTTGAAATCTAAAAACAAATGAGTTTTTGAATAAATAAAAATGGATGAATATGTGTGTGTGTGTGTAGCCGTAGGTATTTGTGTGTGTATATGTAATTGTTTTTTTATTTTTGGTTGAGTGATCCTTGAATAATATGATTCTTGAATGATAGAATACATGCATAAATCAAAAATGTCATAAAATGATGATCTAAAAGTGTTTCATGATTTAAAAAGGGATTTGATGAGAAAGTGAACTTTTGGAGGTGTATGTAGGTGTAAATATTTCGTGTATGTGTATGTGTTCTTGAACATGATTAGAACATAAAAGATGATGATGTTGTTGTATGAATGCATTAGGTGCATTTACTTGAACATGCATGATAGTTTATGATTATAAAAAGGTGATTTGAGTATGATTAATTAAAAATCAGATTTAATCAGATTATAAACACTAAAATAAAGTTATTTTAAAGTATTTAGTGATATATGATTTGTCATAATGTTTGCTAGCTTTACATGTTGTACTTGGTGCATTAAAAGTTGTAAAATACGTGAAATCGCATGATTTATGTGACTTACACAAAAAACTGCACTAATCTGATTATAACCACTATTTTAATCAGTAAATAACATGTATTGTGTTAAAATATCAATTCGTTTCGAGTTGGGATGGTT
The DNA here is from genome assembly GCF_002127325.2 of Helianthus annuus. NCBI lineage: Eukaryota > Viridiplantae > Streptophyta > Magnoliopsida > Asterales > Asteraceae > Helianthus > Helianthus annuus. Next base: position 116,023,253 of record NC_035443.2, read on the forward strand.
ATAATAACGTTTAACGCAAAACTATACGTTAAAACGGTCAAAAATCGGCTTTTCAAGTGATTTTTATAAGACTGATTTAGATCAGTAAGTAAACTAATATTTTCAGTTTAAAAATAAGTATTTTAACTAATTTTAAGTTTACTTGGTGTTTGGTTGGTCATACGTGACTTCCGACGCCCGAAACCGTTACTGAATTGCTAAAATACGCATTTTTCAATGAACACTAGTATGGGTAAATTTTGAGTGAACCTTATGTGATAAAATGTATTATGTGGTTTAAACATGAGAATGTGAAATTATGTTAAGTTTTAACATGATTTTAAAGATTTGGATTATGCATATATATTTGTACGTTTTGTACGGTAGAAACGGTAAAAATCGCGTTAAATGTGTAACTTGTTTGTCGAGCATGAAATTTGATACTTATGAAATTTTTTATGTAACTTGAGTTAACAAGATTTCTCGTGTTTCGGTGTTAAATTATGTGAACATTTGTGTATATATATATTATGACCCGCAAATCATAAACATATTGCGTATAAACGGGAGTGTTAATGGATTTACACAATATTGGCCACCAATAAAATCGTTCAAGTCGCAAAAATCATAATAAATATATAAATGTATATGGACTCATATATATATATTTAACGTGCCAACATAATAAAAAATGACAACTTTTCGAGAAAATCCCAAAGTTATGTGATAATTCTAAGAAACAGATAAACTTAGGATTTTGTGATTAAATGTATATTGATTTTGAATTGTTCACATATTAGGACGTGTTGATGCACGGAATGTCTGTTGACTGCGTCTACAAAAAGTCTGAAGTCAAGATTAGTCAACAGGGGGTCAAACTGTAAATATTACGTAAAAATATGAGTAGGTTCGCTTTTATGTCATTGCATAGTGGTCCGCTCATAGGGTATTAATGAGGTCCGCGTTTGTGTCACTTTGTAACAGGTCCGCTCAAATGGCATGTCATATGAGCGAACCCACATGTCTATATATAGGAGAGTCGTCTGAGCGGACCATATACGCGTGTTTGTATGCTGGAGCGAAACTCTGTCAAATTTTCAGTAGAAAAGCAATAAAAGCAAAGGAAATTAATAGGACAAGCTGTTGTAACCTTGCATATTCTGATTCCGCCTTTATATGTGAGGATGAGCTACTCTGACTGACTTTTCGGGTCAAACAACGGTCCAACAAGTGGTATCAGAGCTCATGACGAGGAGTTCATACTACTACAGCTTATATCTGCAGAAATCTCTCTTTTCTACTCACCTTCTCTCATACTTTTTCGGTTTTCAGTGGTTCCTACGGTTGAAATTGTCTGAAATTTGAGTATAACGTGTAAAACACACTAATAACAAACCCTAGAAAGTTTTAGAGTGAAATTCGAACTAAAAATGGTTAAAACCGGCTAAAAACAGTGGTTCGCGTTTTCAAACAAAGTGGTCCGCTTTTTCATACATTAGTGGTTAGGTTCGCTCGAAATACCTGTGTGGTTCGCTCTTTCAGACAATTTTACTGACTGGTTCGCTCGAACGGACACTATCTGGTCCGCTCGAACGATCATTTACTGGTTCGCTCAAAAGGACATAGTTGGGTTCGCCTTTTGGGACATTGCTGGTTCGCTTATCTGAACCTGTTTGATCCGCTTATCTGTCACGTGTACAGATTGGTCCGCTTTTGTGGTTCTGTTTTGTCAAAAATCTCGAAAATTTTTCTAAGTGTTGGTTGATTTTTCAGGTACGATCAAAATGGATGATATTTTCATGAATCCTTTCAGCGACATGTATGCATTCACGGGTAGTTCGGGAAACAACGATACATCTTCGAACAATACAAATGAGAATCAATCAAAGGAGAAAAAGAAGGAAGCTGGGGAGTCTGAGAGTGCATTCGGTACATTCAACAAACCTCCGAAGCTTATGGCAATCGAGGAATATAGCCGTTGGTCGAGAAAATTTGAGGATTGGTTGATGGCTTTCGCGTTTGCAAGTTGGAAGAGTTTGAAAAATGGATATGTTCATGGAGACAAAAGTGGAGAAACTTTATCATCAGCTGACGAAATTGAATCCTTTGTGGCAGAGCAAAAGTGTGTGGCATTATTGTTTCAATAGGTGCGAGAAGATATCATTTCGCTGATAGATTACTCCAATGCTAAAGATTTGTGGGAAAAACTTGAAGGAAGTGTCTTGGTAGCAAAGAGATTGTAAAGAATAAAACGAAAATTCTTAGAAAAGAGTTTGACATGTTTAGTTGTCTTAAAAATGAATCGGTTTGTAAAATGATTGAAAGGTTCGGTCATCTGAAGCTGGAACTTGCACGACATAAGATTACGTATTCTGATGAAGAACTTGTTGACAAACTGTTTGATTCATTACCAGATGAAGTGGATTGGAGATATTACGCACTGATGTTGAAGAACACTATTGCTCCTGAAAATTTGACTCCAGACTTGGTGATTGAGAGACTTGAAAGTCATGAGCTAGAATTGAAGAAAATTTACAAAGTCAATCACTCATCCTATCAGCAAAACTTGGATCTTTACTATCCGAAAAGCTTGATGTCGAAAGCTACTTCTCCAAAGACCGCATTTCAGCTGAGAATGTATCTCCAGCAAGTAAAGAAAATCAAAGCAGTCCAAGCAGTGGAAGCCAAAGTGGTTATCACAGTGGATCTACGTCTTCTGCAAATCGTTCTGATGCTAAGTTTTCGTGCAACATCGCGATAGATCTGAAGAACGCACAGAACTTTGATAAAGAGTCGGCCAAGCAACAAATGGTATTTCTGGCGTCTGTGTTGGAGTCTTATGAAGGTTTGGTGGCCGGAAAGATCGGGAACACAAATCTGACAAAAGAAGACTACGATCAGATAGACCCGGAGGAAATGGAACTGATAGATATCCGTTGGGCGATGGCAAGTGCTGTTCGACGTGCTCAGCGTTTCATGGAAATTACCGGGAGGAAGACAATCGGAGGTCCGTCTACAAAGCTGGGGTTCGATAAGTCAAAGGTGACATGTTTTAAGTGTAAACAGAAGGGTCATTTCAAGCGGGAATGCAGAAATGCGTATGCAGATGAATCAGAGAATCCGTTTCGAGACGACTACTACAAGAAGGCAATCTACCATCAGAATAACTCCGAGCCGCCCAGATTGAAGCAGCAGGAAGAGAACAGAGACAAATCGAGGGCTTTAGCTGTGATTTATGATGATGAGGGTTACGATTGGAGCAAAGAGGTTTTGCCAGAAGAAGATGCTGTTGGTTATGCTTTCATGGCAAAGAATGAGCCTATTCCGTGGAAAGATAATCGAACAGAGGATCAGAAGTATAGATATCGGAAGATGGTTGCTGAAAACAAGATTATCAGACTTTCTGGTATATATCTAGAGGCAAAAAGAGCAAATAGATGGGATCCAGACAGAGAGTGCTACCTTGATAAGTATGGCAACATCGCGATTGATGATAAAACGCTTGATATCGAGGCCATCATCAAGGAGTATAAAGAAGAAGATGAATATTGGCAGCTGAAGGGGTAAGGTCCCAAAAATCCCACAAAGAGATAGGGACCATACCACCAACCGGCCTTTCAACCCTTCTAAACCTTGCGCGGCAGCGCATTGGTTTTATAGAAGGAAGAAGGAAACCAACAAACGATAGTCGCGCGCCCAAAGGGAAACCTGAACCCTTGCGCCATCTTCCATTTAGCAAGGGTCAAAACCCTGAAACCAAAAACGTCCACCCAAATATCCAGACTTGGATATTATTTTACCCAGACTTGGGATCTATCCAACCGTGTGCACACTATAAAGTGCCACACCAGATTACAGCAGTAATCTTCTAGAAGAAATATGATCGTGCACCACCCAGGCGGTTGTAACCGTCTGGACACGTGTCATCATCACAAACGTTCCTGAAATCACCACGATAGCATGTAATTGGAGAATGATCTCCACTCAAACCACTTTCCATGTGGCAATTCCCCAACCGTAGATCAAGTCGGGATCCGTGTGCACTCACGTCGGATTAAAGCAATTTAACAAAAAGTAAAAAGACTTAACGGAAGGAAAGATAACCGCTACGGTGTTAGCATCTTCCGTTATCTTTTCAATAACAGATTTTCCCTCCAAAACTCTCGGTTATAAATACGAGAACTCTTCAGGTATGAACTCAGATCCAATCTCACTACTCAATACCTTTATCTTCTCCATACAATTACTTATTCTCACGCCGGAGTCGGGTCAAGGAGAGAACCCCTTTCTCCCCTTGATGAGGCTAACGGTGCCCTGTTTTGCAGTTTAGCCGGAGAAGAAGCTCGATCACCACTGAACCAGCAGAGAGAGAAGTAATCTTTTACGCGGATTCAAACCCCTTGGTCCAACTGATTCCGATCTGTTGAACCAGTGTTTCTTCAGCAGCACAAGTGGTGGGGAACACCAACGTCAAAGATGATTGAAGAAGAGAAAGAGAAAGAGAGAAAGGAGAAGAGGAGAAAGAAAAGAAAGAAAAAGAAGAGATTGATGAAGTGAAAAAGATTGATACGGGCTTGATCGATGTTACGCAGGAGTTGACAGATGAAAATCTGGGAAAGATGGCTGACAAAGTGCTAGCTGCGAAAGCACTTGAGGTAGATCCTAATTCTGTTTCTGAGTCTAAGGATCAGGTCAGTCCAAATGTGTCAGCTAATACGTCAGGTAAGAAGATTGATGGAAACATTGACTGCAAAAATTGCACAAAAGAATGCAATTTCTGTAGTACTGTCACGTACCTCAACAATGAGAAAATTAAAAACCTGACAGCTAAGGTCAGCAGTGTTGAGGATCAAATACTCGGTCGTGACAAAACTGTGAGAGCTTCAACTGAACGGATCAAAGAGTTAACTTCTCAAATGGAAAAAGATAAAATTGATCATGAAAAGGTTAAAACTGAAAATGAAAAGTTAATTCTTGAAAACCGTAAAATTTCTGTAAAATTTGAAAAACTCAAAACCACAGTTAAAGAAAGTGATGAACGAAATGGTAAAACGTTTAAAGAAAATGAACATTTGCGAGCTGTGGTGAGAATAAAAGAAGAATCAATTAATAAACAACTGGATGAGATCGCTAAATTGAAACTTAAAGTTCAAGAAGCTGAAATAGAGAATGAGCGAATTCAGTTGAAACTTAACAGTTATAGCTCCGCAAGCTTTGTGTTGCAGCATATTGTTCCTAAACCTATAGGGAAAAACAAAGCTGGCGAGGATGTGTTTTCAGATGGTACTGGTGTAGGGTTTCACAAAGTTCCACCGCCGATTTTGCACAATTACACCAAAAAGGAATCTGGGTTGGTTGAAATTGAGGAAGGAAGTGAAGTGCAACTTCCGGAGAATATTGATGTCATGTTCACGTCTTCCAATGACGAAAGTGTCCAAAATGATGTGGTGAAAAGTGTGGTAGACAAAGTACTTAAACAGGATTGTGACACTTCTGAGGAGGATGGGTGTTTCTTAGACAAATACATTCCGAAGCAAAAGTCCAAAAACAACTTACATGACGAATCTGATCTTGTCATGTACAAGATGTCGGGATCGGATAAGTTGTTTTCGGATTCAGAGTTTCCGATTGAGAATGTTAACATGAACAAATTGACAAATGTTTTCAAACTTGTTGAAGTCGAGTTGTCAGCAGTGAATACTCTGAGTCGAAAGAAAGACAGGGTTTACAACAAGAAAACTGGTTATCCACCGTGTTTTTATAATAATAATAGAAACAACTGGTTGGGTGGTTATCAGGGGGTAAACCGTTTCAGAAAAAGAATGTTTCACACAAGAGGTTTGTTGAGAAGAAAAAATTTGTGAACAGTTCAAGTTCACTTGCTGATGAAGAAAAAGAAATTTTTTCAAAATCAAACAAAGAATTTTTTGAGAAGAGAGCTTCACAGGCTCAGTCTGAAGGCACGAGTCGGGTAGCTGATACTCGTACTTGTTTTAGATGTGAACAGGTTGGTCATATTGCACGAAAGTGTACATATGTGAAGCCTAAGACTGAAGCTGTGAAGGTTCAACAAAAGAAGGTTGATGTGAAGAGTAAAGCACCGATGTATGTTGAGAAGAAATTGGTTGAGAAGAAAAACGTTAAAATCGACAACGTAAAAGCAAAAACTGAACCCGTAAAGAAGTTGGTAACTCAAAATGATAAATTTTATAAAAGGGTTGCAGAAACTCAACAGGTGTGGAAACCAAAAATTGAATCAAAAGTTGAGAAAAAAATTTCAAATTCTGAAGAGAAAAAGGCTGAAGAGCCAATTATTGTTGATTATGATACAAATTTTCCGCCTCTCAAGGCTGAAAATTTCAAAATTCAAATTGCGAGAGTCAAGGTTGCACCTAAGGCTGATCAGGCCTGGGTGGACTCAATGTTTGATTAAACAGTTTGAATTGCCGGAGCTTCCTGGTTAGCGAAGCATGAATCGGCATCTTTCTTGAAGTTGTTTAAATGATGATTTGTTATGTGCAGGATCTTCCAAAACTTGTATCCAGTGGATAATGGATAGTGGAGCGTCAAGGCATATGACAGGAAAGACCGCATTGCTGTATGATGTGAATAACATTAACGGTGGTTATGTGGGTTTTGCGGGTAATCAAGGAGGAAGGATCATAGGTGAAGGAACATTGTCAAATGGCATTATAACGTTTGAGAGAGTTAACTACATCGCTGAGCTAGAGAACAACCTGCTAAGTATCTCCCAAATCTGTGACAGGATGTATACTACTCATTTCACCGACAAAGAATGTTTGATCTTGAAACCGGGATTTGTGATACCTGAAGAGTGGATCATCATGAGGGCACCAAGAGTCAACGATCTGTACGTGTTGGACATGAGCGTCGCTACTACAACCACGGGTCAGGCTCATTGTTTTGTGTCTAGAGCAACGGAAAAAGAATCAAGGTTATGGCACCGAAAGATGGGGCATATTCACCTAAGGAAAATGAATCACTTGGTACATAACGACTTGGTCACTGGAGTGAATATTAAAGGTTTTCCTCTGGAAGGGGAGTGCATAAGTTGTGTCAAAGGCAAACAGAAGAAAAAATCTCACCCTACGAAGCAAGTCAATTCAGTTTCAAGACCTTTGGAAAGACTTCACATGGATTTGTTTGGTCCAGTGAATGTCAAGAGTATAACAGGTGATTCCTACTGTTTGGTCGTGACTGATGATTATTCCAGATTTTCTTGGGTGATGTTTTTGAAATCAAAAGATGAGACTTTTGATAGTTTGATGGCGTTGTTTAAAAGAATTGAGAATCTATACCAGAGGCCGATCTGTAGAATTCGCAGTGATAATGGTACTGAGTTCAAAAACAGTAAGATGGAAGAATTTTGTGACGAACGAAGTATATTGCATGAGTTTAGTGCTCCGTACACTCCGCAGCAGAATGGAGTTGCAGAACGCAAAAACCGGACGCTAATCGAGACAGCCAGAACGATGCTTGCAGACTCTAAGTTACCAATTAATTTCTGGGCTGAAGCTGTATCTGCTGCATGCTGTACTCTCAACAGAGTTCTTACTGTAAAGAAGTTCAACAAGACGTGTTTTGAGCTACTCAATAAACGCAAGCCGAATTTGAAGTATCTAGAACCGTTTGGGTCACCCTGTGTGGTGATAGAGCCTAAAGGAAAGTTTGGTCCGAAGAGCGTTGAGGGAATCTTTGTGGGTTATTCAAGTCCTTTGCAACGTGTCTTCATTCCAAGCGACAAGCAGATTATTGAGGCAGCAAATGTTGAATGTCAAGGGTACACTATGCCGCCACAGAATCCTGGTGATTCATGGCGTTATCATTATGACAAACTTTGGGATTCGTTTGACATGAGAGAAGAATCAGAGGAAGAAGAAGATTTCTTTGATGAGCTGGATATTTTGCGAGAGTACGAGTCGCAGCTCAGGTTTCCAGCGGAGTATTCTAGAAGACCTCGGGAAACTTCAAATGATGATGAAGCAGGTCCTAGTAATGCTGGCGAACATGATGATGAAGTTGCTCCTGGTAATCAGTCGGAGGTGAATGATGATCAAGAAGCTGAAAATATGCCAGTTTTTGACCATGGTGATTCAGACCTTGAGGGCAGATCCAGTTATCAAGTCAAACAAACCAAGTTGGTGCACAAGATGCAGAGCAGAATGTTACTAATCTGGAGGGAAATGTAGAAGTTCCAAGCGAAGTGATGCCGCGAACTCTTTCTTATCATCCAGAGGAGTTGATATTAGGAGAATTGCAATCGGGCGTTCGCACGAGACGTCAAATTGACCAGGGCTTAACATGTTTTTATTCTACAGTAGCACCTTTACAAACTGAATTTTCATTAAGTTGTTTTATCTCGCAGGTCGAACCGAGAACTTACAAAGAGGCGCTTACTGAAGACTCTTGGGTCATAGCGATGCAAGAAGAATTAAGTCATGAAAAGTTGGGGGTGTGGAAGTTAGTTGATTTGCCGGATGGTCAAAGGAAAATCAATACAAAATGGGTTTTCAAATGTAAGAGGGACGACAGAGGAGTGGTTTGTAAGGAACAAAGCTCGACTCGTTGTTCAGGGCTTTAGTCAACAGGAGGGGATTGATTTTACCGAAGTCTATGCTCCTGTCGCACGACTAGAGGCTATCAGAATTTTCCTAGCATTTGCGTCTTGGAAGAATTTCAAAGTATATCAGTTAGATGTTAAATCCGCGTTTCTTTATGGGAAGGTCAAAGAGGAGGTTTATGTTGGTCAGCCGCCGGGTTTTACTGACCCAATCCACAAGAACAAAGTTTATTTGCTGGACAAAGCGTTGTATGGTTTACATCAGGCGCCGAGAGCCTGGTACGAGACTTTGTCTCAACACCTACTCGCTAACCAGTTTATACGTGGAAAAGTGGATGCCACTCTCTTCACTAAAGTCGTTGATGGTCATCTTCTGATAGTACAAATTTATGTGGACGATATAATTTTTGGGTCAACGAATGAGAAATTATGCAAAGATTTCGAACAGGTGATGAAGCAGAAATTCGAAATGTCATCAATGGGGGAGATGAAATTCTTTCTGGGTTTACAAGTTGAACAACTTCTTGAGGGATTTTTCATTCATCAAACGAAGTACGTGCATGATATTCTAGAGAAATTTGGAATGTCAAGTTCTACTCCAGCTGCTACCCCACTTGCGACTAATCATGGGATTCACCCAGATCTCACCGGAGACAGGGCTGATGAAACATTTTACCGTTCCATGATAGGTTCTTTGATGTATCTGACTGCTTCACGTCCTGACATCATGTACCCAACGTGCCTCGCAGCAAGATTTCAGTCTAACCCGAGAGCATCGCACATGATTATTGTCAAGAGGATATTGCGTTACCTGAAAGGTACTCTGTCATTGGGGTTATGGTTTCCGATTCGGATTTTGGATGCTGCAAAGTCAACGCGAAATCAACAATTGCAGGATGCCAGTTCTTTGGTCCGAGATTGGTTACCTGGCAGTGTAAGAAACAAACATCTGTGGCGCTATCTACATGTGAAGCGGAGTATGTTTCTGCTAGTAGTTGCTGCTCTCAGATCCTGTGGATACAGCAACAGATGCGCGACTACGGTTTGCAGTTTCTTAACACACCTCTGTTTGTTGATAATGAGGCCGCAATTAATATAACTAAAAATCCAGTACATCACGCTAAAACTAAACATATCGAGATTCGTCATCACTTTATTCGCGATTGCTTCGAGAAAAAGTTGATACGAATTGAGAAAATCCACACTGACGAACAAAAAGCTGATTTACATTCCAAAGCTTTTGATAAAACTCGGTTTCAATATTTGTTAAAACTTAATGGTATGAAATTGCTTTCGGTGTTGGATAGGGTTGTGAGCGTTGATGAGAGTACTGTTGCGGATGAAGATGAGAAACAATCTGCGATGGTTTGTCGGTTTTTTACGTGTTTTGGTATTTAGGGGGAGATAGATAGTTGTATATAGTTTATTTTCAGAAAAATACAAAAACAGTAAAAAAATGCAAAAATTCAAAAACATGATTAAATTGAAAAAGAGCTTGTGTATATAGGGAAAATGATAGTACATCAGCTAGACAATTACATTATGCTAAAGATTTGGAAAGACAAAATGAGTTAAACAGTCTCACTAACGATGTGTCGATAGGTTTTCGCACATTTAGTAGATTTATTCGGGATATAAACCTAAAATTTCAAACTTGTGAAATTCGTGGGGAACACTACTTGGATATATAGGTAACCCCTGAAATCTTGTTTGAAAGGTTTCGTATTCTGATATACTAGGTGTTTGTACTCTATGATGTCTGGGGTATTATTCCGGGACTTCTGCTGAACGGTAGTTCTGACCTAGTCCTTGGCTAATACTTTATCCAAAATGCTTGAAATATAGCATGAAGCCCTCAGCTGATTAGACAATAAAATTGATAATCATCTGTTGTAGCTAAAAAGATCCTCTAAAGGGGACACACTACTAAGTCGAAGCTGATATCTCTCTGCTGAACGGAAGTTCTGACCTGAGATCCCTCAGTTCTCGCATTTAACCCCTAATTTATGTACAGACATCATTGTAGTATTCTTGCCTGTAAGACTGAATATTGGGATTCTGGATACAGGAGTATATTCAAGAGGTGGGACACATGAATTGATTTAAGTTCTTAAAACACTTAAACGGTATCCTGAATAGATTGAAGTTTGTGTGAGAATTTAAGATGGATTAGTATATCGACAATCGAGGTGAATTGTTTAAATCTATGTATGTAATGTAGCTTAACGGTACTTGTAATCTGTCTGAAAAGCTGATATGATTCCCTGACACGCTCACCAAAAATAAAACTTGTAAATAGTTTACTTTTCTGCAATTTTAAGTTTTCTGTTATTTCATTTCTTAGTTTAGATCACACTAAAAAAAGATTTTGTTTCTGCTTTATTTTAGACAAACCAGAGTGGAAAGTTGATTGTCGGATTCTAGAAAGATGAAGCAGATGCAGGAGTTTCTGAGCTGAAAAATGAGGAGAGCTTACATTGTTGGAAGTTTGTTTGTTTTCTGTGTCAAAAACAAGTTCATTAATTTGATACTTGTTATTTTCAGAAAAAGTTAAAAATGATTTTACTAAATCAGTTGAATTCGTCAAAAGATCAACCAGGGTCATTAAATTGAACTTGGTAGATTAATTGAGTAATCAAGGTCATTAAATTGAACTTGAATACTTGAGTGGATATTTATAACTGATTGAGTTTGTGTTTTATTGTTTGAAAAGATAGATTGTAATGCTATTGGTTGAGTAACAGGTTTGGAGACTTTATTATTCCCACGGAGGCAAATTGTCAAAGTTTGAGCCAGATATCTCAGATCCCAGCATACTGAGAGTGGGAGTCTGTGAAAGGGGGAGTCTGGATCAACAGCTATTGGGAAGTTGAAGTAAGAGCCAGGTGTTAATCCTGAAACCTGTGAAGAATGCTTGTGAGAATAGACAGAGTTGAGGAAAAGATTAAGACTGAAGACTACGGATCTAAAGACTGATAAAGACTACGTCAACATCCAAGGGGGAGTCTGTTGATGCACGGAATGTCTGTTGACTGCGTCTACAAAAAGTCTGAAGTCAAGATTAGTCAACAGGGGGTCAAACTGTAAATATTATGTAAAAATATGAGTAGGTTCGCTTTTATGTCATTGCATAGTGGTCCGCTCATAGGGTATTAATGAGGTCCGCGTTTGTGTCACTTTGTAACAGGTCCGCTCATATGGCATGTCATATGAGCGAACCCACATGTCTATATATAGGAGAGTCGTCTGAGCGGACCATATACGCGTGTTTGTATGCTGGAGCGAAACTCTGTCAAATTTTCAGTAGAAAAGCAATAAAAGCAAAGGAAATTAATAGGACAAGCTGTTGTAACCTTGCATATTCTGATTCCGCCTTTATATGTGAGGATGAGCTACTCTGACTGACTTTTCGGGTCAAACAACGGTCCAACAGGACGTATATAATCAATTTCTGGGATTGCGGTATTAAAATACGCACCCAAAGGTGAGTGTCACTAAACCCCTCTTTTTACTGTTTTATATATATTTTGGGGGTGGAACACGTCGTTAAAAGGGTTTAATAATGTTTTCGAAATAAAACATACCTTTTAATATAATATATATATTTTCGCTGAAAATATATGAATTTGATAAGTCATTCGTTTCGAAGTAAAACGATTTTGAAGAATGAATATTGTAAGTGCGGTATGTCTTAAGAGAAATGAGACCGTACGAAATGGGAATGAATTCCGGACTGAGTCTCAACATTTGAGTGACAGAGGAATTCGTAAGTCGTAGTATATTAAATTGTCATATTAGTAGGATATATATATATTGTACGTGAGGCAGACATCATATTGTTCTTCGAGAAAGAACCCTGCGCCCATGATGTCGTTTAATCAGTTAAGTATGGTACGCGAGGAATTGTTGGTAGATCTATCGGGTTGACAACCCCGTCGTGACCGGTCGCCCCGTGTCAATGTCAAACGACGAATTAAGATTCTGTTTATTGCCTAGCATTGATTATCCCTGCATGGTTAATATATAGTTCGTATCGTCTAGCTAACATACGAGTCTGAAAGTTGACACTATAATTTAATATACAAAACCTGGGCAGTACTACTATTGTCGGAGTGATGAAACGACGGAAGGCCCGTGGATTTTATTAAGGAAATGAAATGGACTTTCTAAAGTTACATGGATTGTTTTCAAATAAACATCTAATCAGAAAGTTTTCCTTGAAATAAAATTGGTAGTAAGTGAATACGTAAACTCACCTTCCTTTGTGTTGACACTTGATTTTTAACGTGTTCTACAGGTACTTGAGTTTGGCTTCGGGAATTATGGCGTATCTTGTGGTTGTTGATGCATGTTTTGTCACTTAAATATGTTGGACTGAGTTTTAAATATTCTGGGACAATGTAATAAGATCTGTAAGGATCAAAAGACAACTTAACTATGTCATGGTGGTGTCGTGTCTTAAAATGTAATGTTTAATAACTTATGTTCAAAATAAACCAATATGTCCAACAATAAAATGCATCGCTCGACAAGATATAAATGGGCACCAACTTCCGTCTCCACTACGTTTAATATTCCGCTGCGACGTTTTTAGGGTGTGACAGAAGTTGGTATCAGAGCCATTGGTTGTTAGCGAACTAGATGTTTTCGGAGGAAAACACTAGACTTCAACCGGAGAATTTTGAAATATAAAGTCCAAAATTCTCGAAGCCGAAATTTTTAAATAAACATAGACAAATTATATCATGTATGAAAACCCTTATGTGTTTATGTGTATACGTGATTTTCTGTTTATTTGGGGCCTTATGTGTTACTATTTATATTGATCACACACTTACTTTGTACGGTTGTGATATGTCACGTCTCGATCTATAGAGCCATTAGTAGTTCCACCCACTGATACTGTCGAGCCTACACTTGAGATTCTTTCGTCCGTCGTCACAGAATCGTTTGTTCTGGTATTCGAGTCACGTATTTTGCTACACCTCTTTTAGGTGGTGTTTGTTTTCTGGAAGAAGAGCTTCCTGGCCTCTTCTGTCTGCACCGTGTAGACGCGGGAAGAGGTTTGGCCTCAGAAGAGTGTTTTTTTTTTCGAGAAGTGCTTTTTACCTCTCCCCAACCTCTTCTTGGGGGAGTTATGAGAGGTAAGCTTCTCCAAGCAGAGGTTTACCTCTTCTTGGCACCACCTCCACCTCCGACACTGCTCCGCCACTGCTCCGCCACCACCTCCACCTCCGAAACTGCTCCGCCACTGCTCCACCACTGCTCCGCCACCACCTCTACCTCGGAACCCCTGCTCCGACCCCAAATCGAACCCCCAAATCATCAAATCGAACCCCAAATCATCAAATCGAACCCCAAATCATCATCATCAACAACATCACAAACAAAACCCCCAAATCGAAAACCCGGTTCAATCTCCGGCCAGGTGTGAAGGCGGAGGTGGTAACGGTCGTTGCAGGCTCGGTGGTTGTGATGATGGCGGTGGAGGTGTGAAGGCGGAGGTGGTGACGGTGGTTGTGATGATGGCGGTGGTGAAGTGGTGGCGGTGGTGATGATGGCGGTGGTGCAGATTGTAGACTAGAGATAGAGTAGAGAGAGAGTGGAGGTGCAGATTGTTGTGTGGTGTGTGTTCTAAACCTAGAAGAAGAGGTTTTATATAAAAAAAAAACAAACCCTCTTCTCCTTGCAGACTGAAGACATTTGGTCCACCTCTTCTCCTGCAGATGCCTGCAGATGTGGCCTGCAGCAGAAGAGGTTTTCGTGCAGAAAAAACAAACAGCACCTTAGTCTACACTCGTCGTAGGAAGAGGACTCGACCCGTTGGAGAGATCGCATTCGACTTCGAGAGTTGAGATAGCGTCCGCTATAGAGAGGCAGAAAGGGGTTTGGGTCAATCGCTCTCACTGTGATCGTCAATTCGCCACGTTACGCGAAGGCATGGAGACGATGAAGGACTTAGAGGGACAGATGGACTGTTATGATGAGTTAGAAGAGCCTGTTAGGAAGATGTTGGACTTCCAAGGACTGAAGCGTTAGTTGTTATTTGTTTTTGTTGTTTGTTTTGTATGTCTCATTTGATGAACCCTATTTATGGCTTGCATGCCAAATTCTCAGATATTTAGGAGGAAATTTCATATAGACTTGTTACGGGTGTTGATGTAGATATGCCGAATTTTGATTAATCTTAGTACTAAAAATAAGTTTTGTAAATTTCTGGTATGTTTCGAATCAAAAACCAATCTATGTTCATACTTTTAATACCTAAGCTGACTTGAGTTTTGTTCGAGAAACTTTGAACCATATTTGCGTTCACCTACAAGTAAGCTGAGTATAAAGTGCCCAATAGAACTAGCAATTGGTAAGTTGATGGAAACTAGCGAGGCCGTTCGCGGTTGTAGTATTTAGTTAGGTGATCGTAGTTCTAGTGTTGGTTTATTTCCAGTGGAGCTGGGGAGGCATGACGTGGAGGTAAGAATGGACTGATTATCCAAGGACAAAGTGGGGACTATCGCTTGAAGAAGATAGATAGGATATCTCGTACTAATGACGGTAGAAAGGTGATAGTTGTTCACGAAGACCGACCGAGTCGAGTGTCGAGTTTCGAGTGTTGAGTGCTGATGGTTGAGAGTCGTCAGTGTTGTGAAGATGTTCGAGTTGTTGCGAAAAGGCTATCCTGCGTTCTTTGATAACGTGGTGGATACGAAAGCCGAACGTAGGAATTAGGGATGAGCAAATACCGATCCCGTCCCGATACCGATAATCCCGATCCCGAAATTTCATGAATACTTGATACCGATACCGATACCAAAACATGTCGGTTCGGTACGGTATCGGTATTTTGAGGGTAAAAGTCGGTATTATACCGATACCGTACCGTACCGATACCGAAAAAACCAAAATGTGGATACCGTTTACGATACCGAAACATGTCGGGATCGAGATTATCGGTATCGGGATCGGGATGGGATCGGTATTTTATACCATTTGCTCATGCCTAGTAGGAATACCGGAGAGATTCCCATTGTTCGCAATTATCCAGAAGTTTTCCTAAAAAGGGCTTACCTGGAATTCCCCCTGCAAGACAGATCGAATTTCGTATCGATCTAGCACCCGGTGCTGCACCTGTTTGCAAAATCTCCTTATAGATTAAGCACCGTTAGAAATGAAGGAAATGTCAAATCAGCTTCAAGAGCTATTGGACAAGGGTTTCATTTGACAAGCTATTCGTTTGAGGTGCATCTGTTTTATTGAAGAGGAGAAGGATGGATCCTTCAGGATACGTAATGATTTCAAAAAGCTGAACAAGTTGACCATCAAGAATCGTTGCGCTTTTTACCGAGGATTGACGATTTGTTCAATCAAGTTATCGGGATCCAGCTGCTACATGAAGATCGATCTACGATCAGGATATTATCAGTTGAAGGTTGCTGACGAAGATAAGCTGAGGACTGCTTTTTGAACACAATATGGCCATTACGAGTTATTAGTCATGCCTTTTGACTTAATTAATGCGCCATTTATATATTCGTGGATCTCATGAACAGGGTATAGGAATCCTAATCGGATGAATTCGCAATAATATTCATCGACGACGCACATGCCTATGTGCGAACCAAGGAGTTATCTTGCAATGATGCTATTAGATTTAGCAAAGAGAAGAAAAGTTGAGCCACATTGACTTGATCCTTTCAAGAGCCCATCCTGAGTTAGATCAGACGCTTATAGGCTCAAGCTACCATAAGGATGGAGTAGTGTACATGATGTATCGTTTGGGTTCAGTTGAGAAAGTGTATAATGGATAATACACTGATTTTGTTCCTTATGGAGATTTGTTTGGAAGATAAACGGAAGTTTATCAAAGTACCATAGAAGTAGTACGTATAACTAGAAGAGTTATATTAATAGCCGGACAGGCGATTTCAACATTCTAATCGTGTATGCGATTTATTGATTTGGCAATTTGTGAATATCTGAAATGAATGCGAGAGGGAAGGAAGACGAGTTCATGAGATTTGATTCTTTCGAGAGCCCATCTCGAGTTGAATCAATCGGGTGTAAACTCAGACTACCTTAAGCACGGGATAATGTATATGTAAATATACGTATGTAGAACCCGAATTGGTGGAATTTTGACTTAATCCTCTTGATTAAGTGCTCATAAATGTTGAACCTTGGAAAGGGTGGAGAGCATTGAGATGTGAGATTAGGAATTGAGAGTGTATGTAATATAGGTCTACGAAGATTCTTCGAAAGAATCAAAGTTTCTTGCATAAACTACAAGACCATATTCATCAATCTTGTTTTCACTGTTTTCATCTAGTGCAAAAACAAAACCTGTAGAGTAAAATTTCGGGGACGAAATTTCCTAAACAGGGGGAGACTGTGACACCCGGCTTTTCAGGCAGTACCGTACAATTGTAACACGAGTTGTGAATAGGTAAAAGGGCCATATTTGACTGATTATGATGTTTATATGTGAAATTTAATGAGTTGGTAAATTTAGACTTTGGTAAAAATTATGTTGGCAACGGTAAAATAAACGCTTATCGCGCAATGGTTAAAATGCGAAACGAACGTCGGTAACCATCCGATCAGTGTTAAAATCCTAAAAATAGTCAGTTATGATTAGAATAATAATTTTAATCCTACTCGTGAGGTAAACTAAATTAAAACGCTAAGAAACTCTATTTTACGAGTCTAAGCACGTACCGCAACCGACAAAATACTGTCAACACAGCTTGTCAAGGCAACTGATAATCATTTTAGCAATAATTTGATGAGTTTATCACTTTAGAATGATAAAAATAAATAAAAACCCATAAATCCCTATTTTTGCGATATTAAACGCGTACCGCGCAGCACAGCGCGCATACTGCCAAATACCGACAACGTAGCCAGTCCAGGCAAACAAAATATTGTTTAGTAATATTTTGATGTGTTTATTTTTATAGAGCGTTAAAAATAATTTAAAACACACTAAAACGGGTTTAAAACGCTAGATAAAATACCCGGTACCCAGAAAAACACCAGTTTTTACTCTATATTACATATATATATATGTGAGAGTATTAATT
Source organism: Helianthus annuus (assembly GCF_002127325.2). NCBI lineage: Eukaryota > Viridiplantae > Streptophyta > Magnoliopsida > Asterales > Asteraceae > Helianthus > Helianthus annuus. The sequence goes on from NC_035443.2 coordinate 116,040,890, forward strand.
AGATGGCAGCCATGCAAACTCTTTTCTCACTCTCTCTCCTTCCCTTAGTGGCCCTAGATGGAGGTGCATGCATGAGTGTTTCCTTATGTTCCCCATATCTTCACAAACCCAAGACATTTCAAAATTTCAACTCAAACACTCTCTCTCTCTCTCTCTCTCTCTCTCTCTATTCTAACCAGCCGAAAACACCCCATATCACCCATATTTCGAAAATTCTAACCTTGTTATTGAGGATTCAAACACATTACAAGGTGTTTATGAACCCATATGGTGATCTATAGGTGATTTTAAGGTGTTTTAAGCATCAACCAAGCTCCATATCATCATTTTTGTTAAAAACCCACTAAGAACCTTGAAGGTATAAAAATCATTCTTTAAATTTGTTCTTGGTTCATAATGATGTTGATAATCTTGAAAAGTTTCTCTTGTTCTTGGATTTAAACACAAACTTGAAATCTAAAAACAAAGGAGTTTTTGAATAAATAAAAATGGATGAATATATGTGTGTGTGTAGCTGTAGGTATTTGTGTGTGTGTGTATATGTAATTGTGTTTTGATTTTTGGTTGAGTGATCCTATAATATGATTCTTGAATGATAGAATACATGCATGAATCAAAAATGTCATAAAATAATGATCTAAAAGTGTTTCATGATTTAAAAAGGGATTTGATGAGAAAGTGAACTTTTGGAGGTGTATGTAGGTGTAAATATTTCATGTATATGTATGTGTATGTGTATGTGTTCTTGAACATGATTAGAACATAAAAGATGATGATTGATGTGCGTGAAGTGTGCTATATTTTTTATGTATATTTTAAGCCCTTTAACACTTTTTAACCAAGTTTCAAATTTATAAAACACGATATTTACTAACACTAAACACACATATGGGTAAGGGCACCCATCATGAGCGTATTATAGTGTTGGCAAGATACCGAGGTCGTCCAAGGACACCAGAGCTTTTAGTACCGGTTTATCCTCAACGTCTAATCAAATCAAAAGTTAGAAAAATGTTTTTAAACTAGAGAAATGAAACTAACTAAAATGCTGAAAAATAAAATAAAAGTAAAAACAGATAGACAAGATGAATCACTTGGATCCGACTCGTGTGTAGTATAACCTTTGATTATTTCCGCACTTTTGCACTTTTTAAGAGATTTTCTTAGTTATTGTAGTAGGCCCCTCTTTTGAAGGTGACGTTACCCTCAACCCAGTAGTTTGAGTTAGCAAGGATACAATCCTAAAGGGTCGGATTATTGAAAGATAATTAATTAAGTTATTAATGCATAATGTGGTAGGCCCCTCTTTTGAAGGTGACCTTACCCTCGGCTAAGTAGTCTGAGTCAGTAGGGATACAGTCCTAAGTAGCCGGGTTAAAGTTTTAGTAGTAGCTTACATATGAGGGGATCAAAGAGTTTGGACCCCCACCATCCAATACCGGTGGGTATTGAAGGAGGTCCTACTAAATTTGACCCAGGTCCTTGTAGGATCTATACACTGAACAAGGCAAGACTCTTACCAAACCGTTCCCTTAACCCTCGACCAGGTAGCCAACATATCTCCATATAGACCGTGGAGATATGAATGGTGAAAATCTTTTATTTTATATAGACAGTAAAATAATGCCAAGACACCACGGACAAACGATAAAGAAGAATCACCTTCAACATAAGAAACTATTTATTAAAGTCATTAATACATAACCAAATAAAAAGTGCGAAAATATTAAAAATAAAAAGTATTACACTAGACACTTGTCTTCACCAAGTGATGTAAGAGACTTAGGCAAATATGGCCTTTGATTTTCAAGAACTCTTACGATCAATCTTGGATCCCGAGACGACTCACACACTCTATGATGGATGATGGGTGATGGTGGTGGATGATGGTGTTGTGGTGGTGGTGGAGTGTGGGTGAAGTGTGAGAGAGGTGGTGTGCCAAGGGATGGTTTGCAAATGAGCCAAGCACCCCTATTTATAGCCTGAACAGCAGCTCGGGCACGGCCCCGTGTCCATTGGGCACGGCCCCGTGTCCATCCTCATTCTCTTTCTTCATTAAATGGAGTTTGTCTGCATTAGTTGACCACGCCCCCGTGTCCGCTGGGCACGACCCAGTGTGCAGAAGCGTATCTGTACTATCAAGATTTCCCCAGATTCTGTGAATCTTAGAGTTGACCACGGCCCCGTGTCCGCTGGGCACGCCCCCGTGGTGGGTGATAGAAGCTTCTACAACTTTGTCTTTTCTGCAGACACTTAGGCACGCCCTCGTGCTTACTGAGCATGGGGCGTGTTCAGCCTTCTGTTCTCTTGTTTTTGCTTGGGAAGATGATGTAGGGGATCGGGCATGCCACATTTGTTCCTTTTCTTGTATTTATGTTAGATTTAGCTGCCTTTTTGCTTCTTTTGTTCATTTGAGCTCATTTAATCCTGAAAATACAAAAGGAAGACAAAAACACACTTTTTCCAATATTAGTAGTAAAAAAGGGTTAGTTTTATGCCACAATTGATGTAATTTATATGTTGCATTTTGTGCACATCAATGATGTTGTTGTATGAATGCATTAGGTACATTTACTTGAATATGCATGATGATTTATGATTATAAAAAGGTGATTTGAGTATGATTTAGTAAAAATCAGATTTAATCAGATTATAAACACTAAAACAAAGTTATTTTGAAGTATTTAGTGATATATGATCTTGTCATAATGTTTGCTAGCTTTGCATGTTGTACTTGGTGCATTAAAAGTTGTAAAATACGTGAAATCGCATGATTTATGTGACTTACACAAAAAACTGCACTAATCTGATTATAACCACGATTTTAATCAGTAAATAACATGTGTTGTGTTAAAATATCAAGTCGTTTTGAGTTGGGATGGTTATAATAACGTTTAACGCAAAACTATGCGTTAAAACGGTCAAAAATCGGCTTTTCAAGTGATTTTGTTAGGATCTGAGGCTCTCATGATTGTGTTTGTTTGTATGAACTTGACAGATCAATGAATATGTAACAATGTAAAGTGCAGTGGAAATGGATACAAACTGTATAAACACAATCAAGGAAGAAAATAGTTTGATAAACAAGTGTTTTTCATTGAGTTGAATGATTGAAAATACAAAGCAAATGATTACAGCATGTTTACAGAAACTAAGCTCCCCCTCAGCCAGATACCCCAAGGTTGGTTGCACAAGATGAAAGGATTAGACTGGAGAAGAAGAATCTACTCAGTCAATCAAATGTAACAGTACAGGGTACTGTTACATTTATAGGCAGTCCAAACCACTGAAGCATCTTGGCTGACGTCACCATGAAAGTGACATCTAACGACCTAACAACCAATAAACACTGTTCTATACAAACTACTGATATACAACATTTGATAATCAGTATAATACAAACTTGAGATAACTACTGCTTCACGTTCCACTGTTGTAGCCTGAGCACTGATGTTGAACTTTAGTGCTTTCTTCAAAGGTGATCAGTCTTTGAGTGGGCAGTGCTTGAGTCTTCAGCAGTACTTAGAAAACAGCAGTAGATAGAACAACAGTGTTTGTCTTCAGCAGTCTTTTAGAGTATCATCAGTGTTTAGTTCATCAGTTGTTGTAGTGAGCAGCACTTAAGATTCATCAGCTGTTAGAATACCACTGTCAAGGGGAAAGCAAAGAGTAAACTGCTGCTTATTAATAGTCCACTGATGTGATCCGGTTTTGGCTTTACATTATCTGTTCCTCTGTTAGGGTTCAATCCCAACAATCTCCCCCTGGAACAGATAATGCCAAAACCCTTCATTATTCAGGACCTTTATTACTCATCAAGAGTGCCTTTGCATGATTCTTAAATTCAGCTTCAAATTCCTTTGCACTCTGGTCATCCTCATCCCTACACAGTGAAAGTTCAAGGAGATCCAGCAAATCTTCAACACTTAGGCCTAGTGCTTCTTTCCTTGATATGTACTTCACTTCGCCATTGGCTCTGACCAGGGTCAATACATGGGTCTTTTGATCAGATATCCACTTTAGTATTTTTAAACCAAAAGGGTTTCTTGGGAGATTATTATTCTTTGATGAGTTGAGGGAAGATGGCCTTGAAAACACATGCAGACTTTCAGACATTCTTTTGAAAGCTTCTTCAATGACTTTGTCTGCTGCAGCTATGTCTTCTGCAGTTTCTTGTTCAATAAGTTCTTGTCTTTCAATTTCTGTCTTGTCTTCTGCATTGTTTGGAGATGCAGGTTTGTTTAGTACCTTCTTAAGAAGGTTTTGAAGCTTTGATGAGCTGTCTTCTTTCAGACCCAATTTTAAGATGGTGTCCTTGAGATACTCTGCTTCTTTTTCTTTGACCTCTTCTTCAGTCAGCTGTTTACCTTTATCTTGGTTTGACACAAGAGTAGGATTGTCTGTTGATTTTAACATTGTTTTGAGGTTTTCAATTTTCTGTTCAAGCTTCATCATTTGTTCTCTTTTCTTTGAAGCATCTGAAACAGTTTTCTTCCTTTTCTTTAGCCTCTCATAGGCTTCATCAGTCTGCTGCCTAGACCATTTTGATATGGCTTCAGCAGTGTCCATCTTAGCATCCACCAGCTCCTTTTTCTTTCCTTTGTATTCAGCAGTGAGGTCAGCAATGAGCTTTTTGTATTTGCTCCAGTTTGGAGCATTCTTCCTTTTTGAAGGATCATTCTTGATTCTTTGAATCCTTTCTGCCTCATGCTTTAAAGCTACTAATGGCCATTCTTTAAACTGTTGTTCTTCAGCATGATAGAATTTCTCATTCATGATGAAGGCTAGAAGTTGTTCTCTTAACTTCTTCTTTTGATCAGCCTTTTCTTTGTTTAACTCTTGTGCAAATTCTTCTATCTGCTTTACCTTTGAAAGATAGAACTCTAGTCTTTTAGCAATGCCTTCTTCGCTTAGACTTTCATTTTCACTGTCAACCTTAGCTTTTACTTTAGCTTGCTTTGCCTTTATTTTGAGATAATCATTCATATCTTCTGGTGCCATGTAGCCTATGAGTGAGGAGAATTTTCTTTTTGAAGAATCTTCTTCTGTATAAAATTGCCTCATCTCATTTTTAATGGCTTTAAGTTCCAGTGGATACTTTGCAGCATTTGGATCATGTATCCCTTCATTGGCAGTGATTGGCTTTCTTTTTCTACTGAGGAGCTTTGGTTGTGATAAAGGAAAAGTGAGAGCAGTGGTGGATGGCTGACTAACAACTGTTGAAACAACTGGTGTCTCAACTGCTGATGTCATTACAACTGCTGATGTATCAGCAGATGTCTTCTGCTTTTGAGCAGGGGTTATAATGGCAGTTGTTTGAGTGGTGATCGGTGGTTGACTAACAGTAGTTGAATCAACTGGTGTTTCAACCACTGTTGTCATTACAACAGATGTTATAACATCTGTTGTCTTCTGCTTTTTGGCAGGGGGTGATGATGGTTTGGCTGTTTGTGATGGTAGTGGTGGTTTTTGTGTTGTAGACACAAATGGTGGTGGAACAGTGGTTGTGATGGTATGTGATAGAGTGGTGTGTGTTGAATGTGTGTGTGTTGATGTCATGGCAGCTGTTTGGCTACTGTCAGCAGTTTTTGTAACTACTGATGTATCAGCTGTTTGAGTTGAAGTTTTTGAGGTTTTGGATTCTCCTGGTTCAATATACAACCCATCTTCTATTCCTTTCTTTCTCAACTTGATTTTCTCCCCCTTTTTGGCATTATCTTCAAGGGGTGTATTCATGAAGAGGATGGTAGATGGAACTTTTTCATTATGAGCAGTCTTTTGGATGCTGGCCTTTATAGCCTTGATATCTGCTTGAGTGTCTTTAAACCTGGATTCCACCATGTTGGTCAGCATGTGTACTTGAATTGCATGCTTTTGATCAGCCATATGTTGTTGTTTTTCAAGCATGGGTTGAAAGATATTCCAAAGCTCATTTGCAGCAAATGCATGTTGTGCAGGTGCTTGAGCAGGAACAGCTGTAGCTTGTGCTTTCTGAGCTTTTAGAATCTCTTGCACCATATCTTTAATTTCAGCAACTGAATCTTCAAGTTTTTCAACTCTTTTCGTCAATTCCTGATAATTTGAATCATCACCTACGTGAGTAGGATCATCTGAATCCCCACCAGTGGTGGTTGTACCAATGTGTGACTTAGGAACTGAGTCCCAAAAATCATCCATTGATGCCCCTTTTTCTTGGTACTGGGGACTTCTTTCTTCGGCACTCGATACACCTTTGATGGTACCGGTGGTTAAAGCAACTCACCGGTGGTTACCGATGTTGCCATGGAAGAAATTGCTTTCAAGGGAGTCTTATTGATGAAACAACTGTCCAACTGAAGATCTGTTGATCCACCAGTTGTAGTTGCTGCTCCACTTGAACTACCACAGAGAGTTACTTGTAACTCAGGGGGTGTAACCTACTCAGCTGTTGCTGGGATAGCAGAGGTATGAGCATCAGACCCAGTCACTTGTGGAGGTATACTCTCAGTAATGGGTGATAGAGAGGAACTGGTTTGTGTCTGTGCCATAACAACTGCATGCAACAGGGGTATTATTGATTGTGGCAATATGATTGGTGAGGGTATGGGTGTTGAAAGAGACATGTCCTTGGGATCAGGACTGTGGAAGATGGATCCGAGTGGGTCCAGAGCTTCATATTGTGGTGTCCCTGTGCTTACAACCTGATCCTTTTGTGAGGATGCAGGAGGAGTTTTAGGCTGGGGTTAAGATCTTTCTTCCAACTGCTGTGAGGAAGTAGCAGCAGTGGTTACTTGTGACTTTTGTGTTGTCACTGGCATTGACTCTGGGATCTCATCTTCCAGAGTTGCCTTTGGTGTGGGTTTGGTGGGTTTTTTGGATATTTTCTTTTTGGTCTTTTTAGTGGTGGCAGGTGTGGGTTTCAAAACAGTGGGTGTGCTGCTTTGATCACCTGGAGCAGTGGGCTCAGCAGAGGTTTCCTGAGGATCAGTGACAGTTTCTAAAACCGGCTCAGGCACCTTTGCTTTTAACTTTATTAGTGCCATCATTCTTGAAAATGTTTCAATTGTTAAACAATTTATTTTGAAAGAGACACCTTGTTTGGGTAAATCTGCATCTTTCTCAACAAATTTTTGTTCAAAATAGTACCTTAGAAATCTTGGAAATAGCAGAAATGCCTTATTATCAGAAATGCCTCATTATCAACGTTTTTTACCAAATCATCAAATATTTCCTGGGAGTAATTATAGTTTTTATCGTTTAAAATTGCATACCCCAGGCATTGGATTTTTGTTGGTATTTCATTAAAAGACGTTGTTTTATTAGAAACACACATTAGTAGTGTGTGAAATAAAAATCTAGGTGCAGAAGGGAAATAACCCTTTTGTAGAGTATCCCTATTCGGTTGTTCTGCATAGCCCCTGTTCATGAAATCCCTTTTCAACTCGTCTTTAGTAAATGAGGTTTTTCCTTTCAAATCATGGAGTTTAAAGATTTCAGAAATGGATTTTGGAGAGATTTGAACCTTCTTACCCTGTATCGAGGAGTTGATGGCGGTGATGATGTCTCCGTGTTTTTCAAGGGTGACATTTTTCCAGAACTCTCTCTGGGTATCAAGGTAAATGGGAGCATCTGTTGTTATCAAAGTTTTGTACTTTGACGCAGATAAGATGTCAATGATGGAGTCGAAAGTGAGGTTATCGGTAGGTTTTGTGAGTATACCCACATAGTTGTGTGGAGCTTTGTAGCGAATCTCCGTGGTTTCAGCGGCCATTTGAGTGGCATCTGCTGTTGTGGAGGAAGATGATGGTTTTGATTTTGTTTTCGATTTTGGTTTCGTCATTTTTGATGAAGAAGATCGAAGAAGGTTTTTGGAGTTATGAGAGGGAAACTGCTATGAGAAGAGAACTTTGGAATTTAATTCGACAGTAAAACCCTGTTTTGGTGTTAGGGCAGGGTTTTATTTAGGAAAAAGGTGAATGCTGATGTGGGAGCGGTTATAATGATCTGACGGCTAAAAACTGACCACGTGCCAACCCCTGATGTTATGGTAACTAATGGAGGACAGTTGTTTTGACAACTACTGATGGAACAATCATCAGTAGTTACAGCGGTAATGAAATGAAACAGTGGATGTATCAGTGGATGGAACAATGATTTTAAACATCACTGTTTTTGGAGAAGCAGAGGTTGACTCTCAACAGTGGGCAGGCTTTAGAGAACAGATGTTGAGGCACAACAGCATTTTAGGTACAACAGTGGTAGAAGATAAAATGAAGACTTTTGTTGCAACAACTGATAGTGCAGCAGTGTTTTAACTTTTTGACAAACAATGTTAGCATCTGCTTGTTCAGATGTAGAATTGATTTTGTTTTATGAAGGCACAATATCTTATCTAACATCTGTTGAGCACCTGAGATGCTATTCTTAACAAAATACATTTTATGTGTAAATTATCAAGATTAAATTGCCAGCAGTTATCTACAGAAATTTTGTTCAAGGTTTTGCCAAATGTCCATTATTTAGACAATGGTTTAGCATCCCAGATGATTAAGACATTTCTACTTAAGCTGCTCATTTTGTGTCTAATTACTTGAACCAGAACATGAGTATCTCAGTAGTCTAAATCAATTTGCAATCAATTTATGATCTGTGAAATCCAAACTTGAGCTTAACATGACCTTGATATGTGGGTCATTTCCTTTTGATCAGATTTTAGGATAGCAATTTCTCACAGGAAATAAGGAAATTAGATCCTGACCAGAGAAGAACTTTTCTATCAAAAATGAGTAAAAGTACAGAATATATTTTATAAAAAGTAATATATATCTGGTTTTATTTTAGAGAAAAACTCCTTTTTAAAAAAAATTAAAGGAAGTTTTGAACATTATCAAAAGGATCTGACAGCTTATCAAATAAGTTCATGATCATATCATTCTCAAGTTATTTTGACCATTGTTTGGGGTCAATTTTTGATAATTGATTGTAAATTCTTCTTTTAAGAACAATCACTGGATATGCCATTGTTACCTGAACAATTCCTATATTGATGAATGCACACAGTTGCATGGTGACCACTGCTAACCTAACTTTGACCTCATCAGTGTTTTATGCTTATACTCTTTCCTTTTGATTTCAAAAGTTTTGAGATAATCACACTTTGAGATTTGTTCATTTTCTTTTTCCCATTTTACCCTTCCTATTCGCACTTTGAGAAATGTTGTTTTGAAGAAGTTTAGTCCAGAATCATTTTGAGGTAATGTTTTGAGAGATCTAGCTTCATTTGTGTATAATTTATTACCAGATCTCACATTACGTATGATTTGGACTGTTTTGACATCTTATTTTCTTAATGTGTTTTGACAAAGTTGTTTTGGTCCTTTTTGAGGATTCTCAACTTGCCTTTGAGCACATAAGAAATTTTGACTAAAGCTGTATTTTCCTCTTTCTATGTCAGCAGAACACTAGTGTTTACATGAACATAGGTTTTGCTGATCTGAGGTGCATACATTAGTGTAAAATATGAAAACATCACAAAGTTCATACAACAGTTGAAATCAATTTTGAATTAGGATGAACACACCATAGTTTTCAAATAAGTTTCCAGATCTGGAAACTATGAGTGATTTGTGCATGACATCACCAGTTGTATGAGATTTGTGAATCTTATGACATCTTGGTTGTTTTACAGAGCTTTTGAGTCATTATTTTGAACATGATTTCTCGTTACTCTGTTTTTCAACTGAAATACGACCAACCTTAGTATCAATGAATTGTGAGCTGAACTGTTATGTCAAATTGATTGTTAGATCGAATTTGACTGTCCAAGCTCTGATACCAATTGTTTGGATCTGAGGCTCTCATGATTGTGTTTGTTTGTATGAACTTGACAGATCAATGAATATGTAACAATGTAAAGTGCAGCGGAAATGGATACAAACTGTATAAACACAATCAAGGAAGAAAATAGTTTGATAAACAAGTGCTTTTCATTGAGTTGAATGATTGAAAATACAAAGCAAATGATTACAGCATGTTTACAGAAACTAAGCTCCCCCTCAGCCAGATACCCCAAGGTTGGTTGCACAAGATGAAAGGATTAGACTGGAGAAGAAGAATCTACTCAGTCAATCAAATGTAACAGTACAGGGTACTGTTACATTTATAGGCAGTCCAAACCACTGAAGCATCTTGGCTGACGTCACCATGAAAGTGACATCTAACGACCTAACAACCAATAAACACTGTTCTATACAAACTACTGATATACAACATCTGATAATTAGTATAATACAAACTTGAGATAACTACTGCTTCACGTTTCACTGTTGTAGCCTGAGCACTGATGTTGAACTTCAGTGCTTTCTTCAAAGGTGATCAGTCTTTGAGTGGGCAGTCCTTGAGTCTTCAGCAGTACTTAGAAAACAGCAGTAGATAGAACAATAGTGTTTGTCTTCAGCAGTCTTTTAGAGTATCATCAGTGTTTAGTTCATCAGTTGTTGTAGTGAGCAACACTTAAGACTCATCAGCTGTTAGAATACCACTGTCAAGGGGAAAGCAAAGAGTAAACTGCTGCTTATTGATAGTCCACTGATGTGATCCGGTTTTGGCTTTACATTATCTGTTCCTCTGTTAGGGTTCAATCCCAACAGATTTTTATAAAACTAATTTAGATCAGTAAGTAAACTAATATTTTTAGTTTAAAAATAAGTATTTTAACTAATTTTAAGTTTACTTGGTGTTTGGTTGGTCATACGTGACTTTCGACGCCCGAAACCGTTACCGAATCACTAAAATACGCATTTTTCAATGAACACTAGTATGGGTAAATTTTGAGTGAACCTTATGTGATAAAATGTATTATGTGGTTTAAACATGAGAATGTGAAAATATGTTATGTTTTAACATGATTTTAAAGATTTGGATTATGCATGTATATTTGTACGTTTTTTGCGGTAGAAACGGTAAAAATCGCGTTAAATGTGTAACTTGTTTGTCGAGCATGAACTTTGATACTTATGAAATGTTTTATGTATATTTGCTATAAAAATGATAAAATGGATGAGTTAACAATATTTCGCGTGTTTCGTTGTTAAATTATGTGAACATTTGTGTATATATATTATGACCCGCAAATCATAAACATATTGCGTATAAACGGGAGTGTTAATGGATTTACACAATATTGGCCACCAATAAAATCGTTCAAGTCGCAAAAATCATAATAAATATATAAATGTATATTGTACGTGAGGCAGACATCATATTGTTCTTCGAGAAAGAACCTTGCGCCCATGATGTCGTTTAATCAGTTAAGTATGGTACGCGAGGAATTGTTGGTAGATCTATTGGGTTGACAACCCCGTCGTGACCGTTCGCCCCGTGTCAATGTCAAACGACGAATTAAGATTCTGTTTATTTTCTAGCATTGATTATCTCTGCATGGTTAATCTATAGTTCATATCGTCTAGCTAACATACGAGTCTGAAAGTTGACACTATAATTTAATATACAAAACCTGGGCAGTTCTACTATTGTCAGAGTAATGAACCGACGGAAGGCCCATGGATTTTATTAAGGAAATGAAATGGACTTTCTAAAGTTACATGGATTGTTTTCAAATAAACACCTAATCAGAAAGTTTTCCTTGAAATAAAATTGGTAGTAAATGAATACGTGAACTCACCTTCCTTTGTGTTGACACTTGATTTTTAACGTGTTCTACAGGTACTTCAGTTGGCTTCGGGAATTATGGCGTATCTTGTGGTTGTTGATGCATGTTTTGTCACTTAAATATGTTGGACTGACTTTTAAATATTATGGGACAATGTAATAAGATCTGTAAGGATTAAAAGACAACTTAACTATGTCATGGTGGTGTCGTGTCTTAAAACGTAATGTTTAATAACTTATGTTCAAAATAAACCAATATGTCCAACAAGAAAATGCATCGCTCGACAAGATATAAATGGGCACCAACTTCCGTCTCCACTACGTTTAATATTCCGCTGCGAAGTTTTTGGGGTGTGACATATGGGTCCATTGTTTACGCTGTGTTCAGGTTCAGTTGGTCGCTTACTACCATTGTTACTTTTATTATCGGCTTCCCTAACTGTTTTGATAATATATGGCATTGCATCTATTATCCCTTGTGCCGCTATGTGTTGGATGGCACTGTTATCCACTTGATTTCCATTGTTATCGTTGTTCGAATTATTATTATTCGGGTTATTGTCGTTCTGATTATTATCATTCTGGTTTTCCTGGTTTACTTCGTTGTCCATCTGAATTTTAAACATTTGCCAATATTATTAATATCACAAAATAATATGTAATACAACCAATCACACAACACGCATATTGATCAAAAACGTCGAACATTGCGACTTACTCTTTCTTATATAGTATGCATCCATATATTTTACAATACAACTAAAATTAAAATTACAATACTAGTAGGCATACGTAGTTATTATCTAGATTTCTTTTTCAAACATATACATATATATATATATATATATATTATTACTACCACCACCATCACTGATATGGGTTCATCCAGAACTCCATATTGCGCTTGTCATACTTCCAGACGAGTCGCTCTCCGACCTGCCTCATCCTTTCACTACTTTCTAAAATCTCCTCTCCGAAAGTTCGGAGCTCTTGCACATTTTCTGCACTCATTGGGGGTGCAGGTGCTAGGACTGGGTTTGGGAACTGCGGCATGGGTTCTTGGTACGGGTAAGGATTCTCTAGAATTTCTCTGATGTATTCATCGTTATCATAGTAGGGATCTAGAGGGTCTAAACCTGGGTAGGCTGCTAGATTCGGCATAGGTTCATCTTCGGGTATTGGGTATCGTTGTTGGTAATCCCTATGTTCGTCTAACCACGGGTCATAGTCTTGGTCTAAGGGATTGGGTGCTGGAATTCTAGGTATCTCTTTTGGGTTGAAATCATGCATTTGGATTTGGTTTTCTGGGTTGTTTTCTATTTCCATTGGCTGTGTGGGAAACAGTGGTAATGGTTGGGGTGCTATCAGTTGCTCCAGGTTAGGGTCGGCAGCTGTGGTTGCTAGGATATGGAAGTTTGCTAGACTCCTATTGAGCATATCTTGGGTGTGGGCATCTGTCTCTCTTTTAGCGGCTGCTAGGGCTCGCTGTTGTTGCAACTTTTTCATTCTTTTCCTACGTTCATGTGCTCCCCGACTGAACCATCCTCTCTTTTTAGGAGGGAATGGCTCTTCAGACTGAGCCTTAAACACGAATATCCCATCTTTATTGTCAGATGAATACCCTGAGAGGGCAGGTTATGAAGAGGTGCCTTCGCTTCTAAGCGAGCTGGACAACTGACGGTAGGCGTCGGAAGGTCCTTGGTCGCTCATACTGTAAACTAACAAATAGTCAAATAACACAAAACAATAAAATACAATTATGCACGTATTTCCGTAATTAACTTCCTAACACATTAGATACATTTTGGTGTCAGCAGAACACTTCTGTGGCTGAATCAGTGGCTTAGCTCTGATACCACAATCTGTCGCAACCCCCGTCCCCTAAATACCCGGGAACGGGCGACCGGGGCCAGTTTTGGTGGTATCTGTGTTTTATCCTTTTTGGCAGCGGAAATTACATCAGGACCGTAGTTAGGAAATATTTTATCAGAGTAAAATACTACACTTTCATAACATTAAACATGGGAAAAATCCCAAGTTTAAAGTACACAAATTTTCATAGGGATAACCCCTATTTTATTTAATAAAAACATCTTTTTATTTTAGGTAACTTTATAGCCACTTTTCCAAGCCTTCAGTGCTGTCCAGCTGACTTCTATTTGGCTTTCACATTTTGTTACCTGAAACACGTTTAAAAACATTTTGTCAGTGGGAAATACTGGTGAGTAAATCTCAGTTTAATCAAGTTAAGTAAAACCATTGTACAGTATTGAGGGCGGTCGCGCAATTACATTTGTTTCCATCTACTTTAATTACCACCCACGGTACTGTCAACCCGACTTGTGGTCATGTTACTCCTCGCAAGGTAATAATAAATTTTGTATACAAAACCCCAACATACCGACGATAATTGTAGAATACAAATACTCAATAACTGTTTAATGTAATTTAGTTAAGTGAGGTTTTGTAAAAACAGTTTGCAAAAAGTACTCACATTGCTGTCTTAGGTTTTCCTTTAGGGTTTCCTGGTGATTATCTATTAAATACACAAATGCACACGCGTTAGTATAATAACCCAATATTTACATTAGTAATACCCTCCCCGAGACGGCATTCCAACGACTACGTCGGGTAGAACCTCGACAGCTGTTACGGAACCCTGGATCAATCGGGCAGCATATCTAATACTTAACCGGGGTTATGATACTTACAACGAGGCAGAACTTCGTTATTTAGGGGGGTATTATGCCCGGAAATTATGTTTGCTATGCAGAATATTGAGAGAGAAAGAAGGATGTGAGCGTCAGAAAGTGAAAGCTGATCGATCTCATTTATAGGGCCAGATTTCATCTTCGTCGCGCCCCGCGTAGGTAGTAGACGAAGGCTACGCGGCCCGCGAGGGTGGCTAGGGTAGGCCCTAGCTTGGCTGAGTTGACACGTAGCTTCGACACGAGTCCGACACGTGGCGGCACCGGGTTAAGCCTGGTGGCCAGGCCGTCACGCCTCGCGTAGGAGGTAGCCAAGGGCTACGCGGCCCGCGAGCGCCTTATTTTCCAGTTTTTATTTAAGTTTTATAATATTAAAGGTATTCGGGGTCCGTTTTTGTATACGGGGTGTATTTTAGGACGTATAGGGACACTTTAAAATATATTAGAGTGTTGAAAATATTTTGAGGGTTGTTATAAAAACGCCAAAAACTACAAACACCAAAACGCTAGTAGAATGAAAATTGGGAGAACAGCTGCTGGCAAAGCACCTTGTAAAAGGGTATTAAAACGCCAAAAAATTCAATAAACGCCAAAAAGAAAAATTCGATTTATTTTAATCTAATGCAAACATTAATTACTCGTAGTGAATTATTATACAAAACGCCACAAACGCCAAAAAAATTAACCAGAAAACGATATAACGCCAAAAAATTATATATGTGACACAAAACAATTAATTAAACGCCAAAAAGTTTAATAAATACAATTAACGCCAAAAAAAAAACTTAGACGCCATAAAATATTATACCGCGTTGTGAAAATGAAAGAAGAATGAAAAGACAAAAAAGCCCCTCCGCCCTTCTTAGTGCCACGAGACACGTGTTGGGCCAGAATGCGTTCTCACCGTTCTCACACTTTTGAGCGTTTTCTCCTGATCCCGTTTCTATATATAGTAATATATCATATTTTATACCGGATCTTATTATATAATACAAGCTTACAAACACTTGTATTATACGTGTTGAATATCAAAAAAAAAAAAAAAAAAAGACTGGCTGTTATTTTAATTTATAGGTGTTATAAATCCGTGTATTACACGCATTGAACATCAAAAAAAGTGTAAATCATAAAATTTTATATAATCCTTATCACATGGTTAAAATATGTAATAATATTATAATCTTGTACATTCATAATTCATGAATTTTATCACATGGATTGAGAAAATATAAACTATAATATTAAAAAATATGTAATACCGTTAATAAATGTAATAATAATATAATCTTATTACACGGTTAAATATGCGTATTGTTGATGGGTATATCATTTGTTTCATAAAATTATAATATCATTTAAACTTTCCATGTGATAAATTGTGCGGAGGTGCAATATTATAAATTAAACTATAATATTATTTTTAAATTATATAACATCTTTGTTATAATAATTATTTATAATATTAAGAAATTTGACTAATTTTTTAGGGTAAAGATTAACTGATATATATAATATTAAAACTAATTAGATTGAGAGAATTTGTAATATATAATAATAATAAAGATAAGGATAAAAAGATATTTGAAATAAAATTTAAGTAAAATTGTGAGGTTAAAAGATAGAATGACATGTAACATTATATGTAATCCTTTATTAGAATTAGATTAGATCATATTAGATTATATAATACATATCGTCATGTATCATATGACATTATTTAATATTATATTATATCGTATTGCATCATATTATCGTATCGTGTTACGTCATTTTATACTATATCTAATTGTATTAAATCATATTATATCATATCATATTATATTGTTAGCAACATAATGTAAAACATCTAATCTACTTTGGTTTTTTTTCTCAATCTTTTACTTGTCTTGCATTTGCACAAACACTTGGCACACACTCAAGAAAAATGAAGTACATCTTGTTGACCGGAGGGGTGGTAAGCGGTCTCGGCAAGGGCGTTAGCGCCAGTAGCATTGGCGTCATTCTAAAGGCTTGTGGCCTTCGTGTCACCTCCATCAAAATTGGTTTGTTTTGCAAAACCCTTAGTATTATCACTTTTTATATTTGATTCGGTGTCACTTTTTATAATTGATTCAGTAAGTTGTGATGCGTCTCAATTAGGTTTCAAACTTTGTTTCTAGTTCCTTTTATTTGATCCTATTGGTTTTTTTTTTTTTTAAAAAAAAAAAAAAAAACTTAATGAGGTTTAGTAAAAAAATAGGGCTTAAAAATATTAAGATAAAAGGTTTATATTTATTATAGAGTTAATTGTCCGGATGATCCATGTGGTTTCACGTTTTGTCCTCACTTTTTGAAAATAGCAGGGATGCTCCCTATGGTTTGTTATTTTGTTACTCGGATAGTCCCCTGAGTAGATGCCAGTTAGTTTGGAAATAGCAGGTATGCTCCCTATGGTTTGCATTTTGTTACTCGGATAGTCCCCCTGAGTAAATGTCAGGGGACTATCCGAGTAACAAAATGACAAACCATAGAGAGCATACCTGCTATTTTCGAAAGGTGGGGATTAAACGTGAAAAAACGTGAAACCACAGGGACCATTCGGGCAATTAACTTTTTTTATATATTATTTTTTAATAGAGAAAAATGCTCGGAGAGTCCCTGTGGTTTGCCAAATTTTCACCTTTAGTACCTAACTTTTCTAAAATTACGGCTATAGTCCCCAACTTTTGCAATTTTGGTCCCGGATAGTCCATGGCGCGAATAAAGGTTAGTTTTTAATATTAAATAGATATAACCCATGACATTATAGCCTAGTGGTATCTTGGTGGTGGGATAAGGCTTATGACTATTAGGTCATCGGTTCGATTCCCACAAAGGGGGTTTTTCCTAGATTTATTGGGTTTACTCCTGAATTGGTGTATAGGCATTATTGCCTAGTAGAGATGGATATGATCGGGTCCAGTATCCAAATTTGCCGTTCAAAAAAAAATATTAAATAGATATAAAATTACTTACCCTTATTATTAAAAATAATCAAAAAAAATTACCCACCCTCATCTTCTTCTCCCCATCTCTCGTCATAAGTAGTCATATTTATATGATCTGTCGTCATAAGTGAGCTAAAATCCAAGGGTTCAGTCGTTCACTGCAATTTTCTCTTCTTAAACGGGCTTAACCCAACTAACACCTCCAGTGTCCGGTGAGACATTTTAACAAACAATTGGCGTACACTATGAAGTACGTGTTGATCACCGGTGGGGTGGTTAGCGGCCTCGGCAAGGGCGTCACCGCCAGTAGCATTGGCGTCGTTCTTAAGGCATGTGGCCTCCGTCTCACATCCATCAAGATTGGTTTGTTTGTTTGTTTTTGCAATACCCTTCCTTCGTTTTCTTTCACCTCAATTAGCTCCCTAACTTTGATCCTTTACAACATACTGATACTACATGCATGTTGCAATTGTTACTTTTGTTTTCACTGTTGTTATTGATCCGTTATGAAGTGGAAATTATGTATTTGAATATGAATTCATCATTCTAGGTTTGAAAACATAAAGGAAATAATCAATAGTTGGTAATGAAGGTTGAAGAAATTTGAAAGGATATTTTGAGATAAGATAAGATTATGTTTTTAAGTTAAGAAATAGAATAAGTTAAGATAGAATTGTGACATGTAGTGCATCCGGTTCAGGTATAGATTAAGGGGCTTTACGGGCAACTAAGATTCGTGTTTGGTGATTGCAGATCCTTACTTGAACACAGATGCTGGTACTATGTCTCCATTTGAGCATGGAGAGGTTTTTGTTCTTGACGATGGTGGCGAGGTGCTATTTCCTCACCTTTAAAATCATTACACAATCACAACACACAGAACAGATAAACATAACTCAAAGAATGGTGTGTCACTGTTAATATTTGTTTTGTCCGTCATTGCCTTCCGTTCATATGCAGTTGTACATCAAAAGTTCAAAACCTGAGTAAAGTTGTTAGCCATAAAATACAAGTGTTCCAACTCAAAGGGAATAATGAAAGAACGCGTCATCTATATTACAGTCTGTTGCTTTCATAGTTGTCAACAGCGGCTATAGCCTATAGCGTGCTACGTAGCGTATAGGTCATATGGCACTATATAGCATATAGCGCTCCAATGCTCGATAACATGTATTTTTCAGTTTCTCTACTTTATCGCTAAACGTGAAATAGCAGGCGCTATTGACCGCTATCGCTACATAGCATATAGGTAGTTTGTCGCTATTCACCACTATTCGCTATTGGCAACCATGGTTGCTTTTGTTTTACATCTTTGACTGCACTTTAAGCTTCAACAAATGATAGTGGCTCACCTTGTGGATAAGTAGTTTATACATGGCATGACTAGCTTTTAGAAATATTGTTTATGAATGATGTATCTTTCTATACAACTTTGATAGGTTGATCTAGATCTGGGTAACTATGAACGGTTCTTAGATGTGAGACTTACGAGGGATAACAACATAACAACCGGAAAGATCTACCAGGTACCAAATTTGATGTTTCATGGTTATTTTTACTTTTTAATTGTGTTTATCTATCAAAGGTACTGATCAGTGATTTGTTCTCATTTTGTCAGTCTGTTCTCGAGAAGGAACGAAAAGGAGATTATCTTGGAAAAACCGTTCAGGCAAGTATATGTCCATAAACTAAATTATATCTTTTCAATAAAGGGAAACATGTTGGTACTTACTGATGCTCTGTATCTCAAGCGTCTTTTAGGTAGTCCCACACATAACAGATGCTATTAAGGATTGGATCGAGTCAGTTTCTGCCATTCCCGTGGATGGCAAAGCGGGCCCAGCAGACGTGTGTGTCATAGAGTTAGGAGGAACAGTTGGTACTACTTTACGAAACACAACCTCTGCATCGTTCTTATAGTTTAGTGCTTGTTAAATAATTAATATATTTGTTATCATTCTTAGGTGACATTGAGTCTATGCCCTTCATAGAGGCTTTGCGGCAGTTATATTTCTCAAAAGGTAAATTTACTAGCATGATTCTTATATGCTTTAATCATAGCACAGAATCATGTTTGTTAAAGAACAATTATATGTTATTTCGTACAGGCCCAGATAATTTCTGCCTTATTCATGTTAGCCTCGTGCCTGTGCTCGGTGTCGTTGGGGAACAGGTAATACCGTAACTGCACCGGCTTCCAACTTTCAAGTTGGATTTAGCGTAGTTGCGATGATCGAGAAAATTAGAAAATGTTATATTCTTATGATTAAGCGCTACCCATTGTGGTTTAAGTTGATGCTTGTTATTTCAGAAAACAAAACCTACACAACACAGTGTCCGGGAACTGCGAGCGTTAGGTCTGACCCCTCACTTTTTAGCATGTCGGTCTGCTCAGGTATGCTGTTCTTTTGACTCACTTTTTACCAACACCATTGAGTATCACTTTTGGTTGATATAAATTGTATTTAAAGACGACTTTTAACTTCTATAAATATCATTCTTGTTTTTCTTAAGTATTAAATAACTGCTATGGTTACGTTGCAGCCATTGTTGGAAAACACGAAGCAGAAACTCTCACAATTTTGCCAAGTACCTGTAAGTTAATGTTTACGCCATTATATAAATCTTATGTATGACTGTATTGACTATACTTGCTTTTTGTGTTTTCTTTCCTGAAAAATTTGTTAACAGGTTGCTAACATTCTCAATATACATGATGTTCCAAACATTTGGCACGTCCCTCTTGTACTTCGGGTATGTAAACTGCAACATTTTTTTTGTATCCCTTTGAGATCTTTCGTGACTCATCTTTCACGTCGTCTCTAAGCTTTCAATGACTTTTTCCAGAACCAAAATGCTCACGAGGCAATCCTGAAACAGCTAGCACTACTCGGGTGAGCTTTTATATGTACATTATCTTCACTGCATAAGGGAATGAAAAGAATAAATTTTGATTATTTATGGCCTGCTATCGTCAGTGTGTTGATCGTTATGGTACGCCTAGAATTTTGAACAAGGGCTGCAGGAAATCTGATAATATTGTGTTTCAGTGTAGCTACACCTCCAAATTTACAAGAGTGGACTGCTAGGGCGGAGAATTTTGACAACCTCACGAATTCTGTATGTTCGTTTAACTCCACATGTTCTCTACTCTTTACAGCATTTTGTTTATTGACTGAAGAAAGATTATGCTATGCAGGTCAAGATTGCAATGGTGGGGAAATATGTCGGCCTAACTGATTCTTACTTGTCTGTTGTTAAGGTACAATTATTAGTGTATTTTAACTCCATGCACATTTTCAGACTTTATATTACGTGTTTAATGAAATGCTAATAGACCTTAGGATGTGTCTTTATTTGATTTTATTTTTCTGTAAAATTCTCACTGAGATGTGTAATATACATATATATATATATATATATATAGGGGAGGGTTATCTTGAGAACGCTAAATATTGCGAGAACCGTGAGAACGAATGAAAAAACCAATCAAAACCAATTTTTTTAATACAAAACTCATTGTAATTAAGATACAACATCAAAAAAAGAATTTACAACATTAAATAATTCATTTCTCCTTTCAAAATCACTCTTTTTAGATTTTTTACACATGTGTAAATATAACAGCTTTACACAAGTGTAAATGGCAAACTTACACATGTGTAAATTTTCTTTATTTACGAATTCATGTAAATTTAAACGTGTAAATTAAATTTCTAACATTGTATTCGAGTAATAATGATAAGTGTAGAAAAAATTTTTGAATTTGAATTGTTTTTGACCAAGTTCTTGCGGTTTTTTCATTTGTTCTCACGGTTCTCACAATATTTAGCGTTCTCATTTAAACCTTCCCCTATATATATATATATATATATATATATATATAGGGTGGGGTTCTAGAGTGAACACTAGTGTATTTGCGAACTGAGTGAACAAATCCTGCCATTGATCTACACACGTGTATGGCCAGGATTAGTTCACTCAGTTCGCAAACTACACTAGTGTTCACTCTTGAACCTAATCCTATATATATATATATAGAAAATGTATATCGTACATTACGGCTTAACGTACTTCACGTACAACAACGTGCGTGATTTGTTATATAACATGCGTGATTAATGTTTTCAATATGCGTGATTATTGTGTTTCAACATGCGTGATTTTGGATTTTTGAGTTATAACGTGCGTGATTTTAAAATGAACGTGCGTAATTACCTGTCGTACGTGATGTACGTTAAGCCGTAATGTACGTTAGCCTTCCTCTATATATATATATATATATATATATATATATATATATATATATATGTTTCTAATGCTGAATCTTAGATTTACTGTTAAGTCTTGTTCATATGAATAGAATACAAGGTTTTTGCTTCAATACATGATATCACTATCGGCAATTATTCCCGTCCCTAAAAAATAATATATTTTATTTTGCCCATTAGTAATCATTACCATATGATAATGCATTGCTGCAACTAACAGATATGAAAAGTTTTGTTTTTGAATAAGATACGTAGATCCGTGCTTTATAGTGTTCTAACCGTGGTCTTCATACTGAATTTTGAATGCAGTCCCTTCTTCATGCCTGCACTTCATTGTCATTCAAACCCTCCATCGAATGGATCGCAGCCTCTGATCTTGAAGATGAAAGTGCCAAATTGGTATGGAGCTGCCTATTACTTAAACCATATTAATTCATGTATTAACATTTTAACTAATTATTCTTTTGCAGACACCAGAAGCTCATACAAAGGCCTGGGAGACTCTAAGGGTAAGCTTCGTACATCAATCCACTCCCCGTCATGAACATTCATCATGGATTTGTCTGTCTTTTATTGTTTTACTGTGCCCAACTTCATATAACTGCGTTTATTTATCGCAGTATACTCTATTGACTTCTTTTGTGAATCTAAATATATTATGTTCAGAATTCAGCATGTGTTTTGGTTCCCGGGGGATTTGGAGATCGCGGTGTGAAGGGAATGATACTAGCTGCTAAGTATGCCCGAGAGAATAAAGTTCCATATCTTGGCATTTGTCTAGGCATGCAGATATCTGTTATTGAGATTTCTCGATCTGTAAGTTGTTTTTTTTTTTTTTTTAATATTTTGAGTTAATTGCCATTTTAGTCCCTGTGGTTTGGGCCATTTTGCCAGTTTAGTCCAAAGGTTTCATTTTTAACATCTGGATCCAAAAAGGTTTCATCGTTGCCATTTTGGTCCAACTGACTTAACTCCATCCATATCTGTTAAAGCTGCCAAGGGCATTTTTGTTAGATATGGATGGAGTTAAGTCAGTTGGACCAAAATGAAATGACAAAAATGCCCTTGGCAGCTTTAACAGATATGGATGAAGTTAAGTTAGATGGACCAAAATGGCAACGATGAAATCTTTTTGGATCCAGATGTTAAAAACTATGCAGTTAATGCGGAAAAATATCGGTTATCGGTCAAGGACCGATATATGAGATATCGTTTATCGCGGTGAGATATCGGTGAGATATCGGTAATTTCTAATATCATGCATAAATATATATTTATATTTATATTCATATCTAGAGCCTATATATATACTAGACGTCTAATATCATGCATAAATATATGTATTTATATATATACAAGAGGTGGTAGAAAGTCTAGGTGTGGGAATGAAAGTCTCAAAAGGTGGTAAATACTTTGTCCCACATTGGTGTGGGAACAAAGTGAGTGGGTGTTTATAAGGTAAAGCATTTACTACTCCATTGTAGCTTTATGACGTTTTACCACAAGTCCTACTCGCGCGCGCAGGGGGGGGGGGGGGTTGCAAAAAAATGGGTTTCTGAGCTGGAAATTTGGTTGAACTCGTGCGTGCCCGCGCATCATGCGGACACGAATGCCAGCTCCGAAACCCCGGGTCCCGCTTGAGGCAGTTTTTACACCTTATTTAACTTCGTTTTTTTTTGCTGAAATACATAATTTTTATACAAAATTGGCCCTTTTTTTGCTGAAATCCAGAATTTTTATACAAAATTGGCCCAGCCGAGATATCGCCGAGACAACCGATACGGTTTTGCAAGATATCGGCCGATATTTCGGCGTTGACCACCGATATTATCGTTGACCGATATTTTGGTGAGGGGCCGATAACCGAGATATCGCCGAGATATCACCGAGATATCGCCGAGATTAACTGCATAGGTTAAAAATGAAACCTTTGGACTAAACTGGCAAAATGGCCCAAACCACAGGGACTAAAATGGCAATTTACTCTAATATTTTTTATGTTAAAATCGCTATTCTTTTGGTAGCCAAAAAAAAAAAATTAAAAAAACAATTTTTTTTTTTGTTTTTTGGCTACTAAAAGTAGCGATTTTTATATAAAAAATATTAAAAAAAAAAATTTGTGTGTTTTTTAGCTATTTTTAGGCATTTTTGGTTGTGTTCACATCGGTTCTCGCGGTTCTCGCAATAAAGGGTGGTTCCTAACGGATCTTTGTCCTATATATATATATATATATGTATGTATGTGTGTGTACATCAGTTTGTATAATAATTATATTTTAACCATTTTATCTAGATCTTGGGCTGGAAAGGGGCAAATAGTACTGAATTTGATGAGCATGCACCCAATCCCGTTGTAATATTCATGCCAGAGGTATTTCTGCTTTCATATATTTTCACAAACCGTTATTTTGAGATGTAAATAGGATATTATCAATTTTTTTTTCTTGTGCATTACTGCATTTACATTCAGGGTTCAAGAACACACATGGGAAGCACAATGAGACTTGGCTCTCGAAGAACCTTATTGCAGACATCTGATTGTATCACTGCTAAATTGTATGAAATTCTAAACGTAACTACTTAAATTCATTAATACATAGAACACCATGAAGCCCTTATCATGTTCATTTTTTGTCAGGTGTCACAATCCAGAGTATGTTGATGAGCGACATCGACATCGTTACGAGGTTAGTTATTATAAAGGAATATGGTATTGCGGTTGATTATTTTATAGTCACATGTTCTATTGAGCTATGCAGTTAATATTGCCGATATTTCACCAATCTGTCGGTTATTGGTCCCCTGGTGAGATATCGGTGCAAAATATTGGTCAGAATATCGGTACCGATATTATCGGCGATATTGACCGATATATCACCGATTTTCCCGATATAAGTACCTTCTTAGTTCTACCATTCGTCTTTCTTCTTATTGTTGCTATTAGTGTTTTAAGTCTTAATTGTTATTGTTAAATTTAGTGTTTTAATTGTTAGTGTTTGGCTAGTTGAAAAAGGTTAATTTGTTAATGGTAGTAGGGTATACTGAATTGTTAGTGCTAAATTGCAATATATATAACTTTAGCATGATATTAAAATTATCGATATCCCACCGTAGTTATCGATATCTCAAATATTGGTCCTTGACCTATATCCGATTTTTACCACATTAACTGATTAGCTATTGAGTTGTTTAATGTCATGAAGGTGAATCCGGAGGTTGTTGGAGACTTGGAAAAAACCGGCTTAAGATTCGTGGGGAAGGACGAAACTGGTCAACGGATGGAGGTTTGTTCTATGATAAGACGCTCTATCTTTACCATCCTTTATAGTTTTTGAGAGTGAAAAAAATTAAATCGTAATATATATTACTATTACTATTACCATATATTGTTATCACCAGACTGTTGTTAATTTTATCTTCGTATTCATGCAGATTTTAGAACTTCAAAGCCATCCATTCTATGTCGGGGTACAGTTCCATCCTGAGTATAAATCACGGCCTGGAAAGCCTTCGGCTCTGTTTCTAGGTAAAGCGATTTTTTCTGTTTTCACATGGGTATTTTGTATTTCTCTGTTGCATCCCTTTTTAAAGTCTTGTTATTATTGTTTCGTTAAAAAGATGGACGTTGGCACAGACTCGATTTCTATGAAGTGTTTTGTGTCTGAAACTGAAACGATATTCGACTGCAGGTCTTATATTAGCAGCAACCGGGAAGTTGGAAGCATATGTGAAGACACATCAGAATGGATCAATTTAATTATATCAAACTCTTTTAATGTCAGGTACTAAAGTTATAACACCAGTAACTGTTGTTAATTGTCTGTCCCTATGACACCTAGTGGTGTGAATTCATGACACAGCGTAAATTTAACACGGAATTCACGGGTTTGGCTTTTATTTAGATGGGTTAGAGTAAATTTCTGGTTGAACCCCATGAACACATTTAGCTGAATGGGATCATGTTCATATTGACTTGGCGGCTTAATGTCAAACTTTAAATATATTAACTTGTAATTTTATATAGGGTTTGGGTTCGACCGACCAACCCACGAGCATGACCCATCTAACATTCCTAAATTGTCACCGTGCAAATAAATTTTATGTGTATGTATTTTGTAGACATCAGGGAAAGAAGATTTTGCGGTTGATGGATTTTTTTTTTTTTTTTTTTTTTTTTTTTAATTTTTGGTGTGGGAAGAGGAACCTGCAGAGATACAATCGATATGGAAGTGTGGAGATATGCAACAATGTGTGCAGTTCGAACTTGAATCAGCTTGTCTGTTGGTTACCTTTGGTGAAGGTTTTTTTTTTTTTTTTTTTTTTTTTTTTTTTGTTTTGAAACACTGAAAGTTGAAAAATATAATAATGTCTTTAATCTTTAAATTGGAGAATAACATGGAGTGGAAATATATTTTCAGACAGAACAAGAACGAGATAGTATAGTTTGTTTACAACATCTAGAGTTTACTGATACGTTAGCGAATAATGCTAAATAAGTGTACGCATTTTAAAGCAGGAAAACAAAAACTTATGTAGAAATCTAAATTAAACCATTTGAAACTCGTCACCAGGCGGGTTCACTTTCTCATCCGCAATGGGAGGTCCGTAATGTTTATGTGGTAGGGGTGAATGGGAAGACCAAGCACCACCCATTGTGGCATGAGTCCTTAGGTGGGTTGTTTGGCGTTAATGCGTAGGCAAAGAGTTCAAATTTACCTTGTGTAATTATTTTGGGGTTAAAGGTTTTCTATGCATGAATGTGTGTGATTTGAGTTTGACAGTAATATTATAAATTTACCTTCTTTTCAACCCAAATTGTTCACTTATTACCAAATTCAGCTTTTATAACATCATACACAATTCTATTTTTAGTCAATTTGAAATGAACTTGGTTTGTTGTTTCTTGGAATCGACAATGGCTTTAATTTTACTTCTTAAACTCGGATCTTAAAGCAAAGTGTAACCAGAACTAGCTCAATACAAAAAAAATCTGGGTTGAAGCCGTATGCTATTTACATCAATCCCAAACGCCTCTTGCGAAAAAAAATTAAAAGTAAATACAAAAAAATAAAAGAATTCAAGTGAGACAGAACAAAGTGCGAAAATTGTGAAGGTGAAACTGGAAATGCTATTAGGCGGTTTGTAAAACTGGTCGTGTCAATACCCTGCTAACCAGCTGGTGATCGCAACTTGTTCTAGCCAGACGGCCTTCAAGGATTTTATGATATTAGTGGATTCTTCTTGTGTTGAGTTGCCTTTGAAGCTTAAGCTGCTCATAGAAGTTGGCTATAAACTCCTCAGCCTTGACATCAATTCCCATTTCTTGTTCTTCACACATTTGGTCATATTCATCATCATCTTCTTCATTGTAGTCTTCACCATTACCAATCAAGAAACTCTTTCTGGCTTCACAACATGAGTACCGGACACTATCATCATCAAACTCAAACATATCCGAACAATCAACGTGCGGGTTAATGCAGGGGATGTGAGGCAAGCGGAAGCGCATGGAGTTGGGGCGGTGCATCCTAACATGGATGATAGGAGTTGCATCAAATGATAGCTGCCTGTCACCATATTGGAGTGCACCATTGCCTTTTTTAGATTGACCATGGCTCTTGACAAAATGAGACAAATCATGCATGAGCCTTTTCTTCACCACAAAGACTCCACCTTTTCTAGCCCATAACAATGCTAACCGGAGTATCTGCCAAGCCCTTCGGCTCACTACTTGGGATCTTGATCTTGTTTTAGTAATCTGCATATTGATGAAAGCAGGTTCTTTTAAGATTGGTGTTGATGAATTGTTGCATAAAATGATGTTTGTGTGTGTATATATAAATGAAGTGGTGTGGATGGGGAGCGTGTTGGGAATACGGCTCTACGCGGGCCAGCGCCATCGCAACCGCCACCCACGTTTTTTCTTACCAAATATCCATCTGTTGCTATATTTTTTAATTATTATATAAGTGAAAACAAAGAATAAAGGCTGTCTTTCTTCTAATTCTAACAGCACACAGGAGGGGAAGACTTTGCTGTTTAAGTTATTTTATTTAAGCCCCTTCTAAAAACAAACTAGTAAAATTAATCTTTGCGTTACAGTGGAAATTCATTCGGTATCAGTTTTACTTCGGTATATTACGGTATTGATATGGTACCGGTACTCGGTATAAAAAATGAAAAAGAAAGATAAGGTGACATGCCCAAAATAATGACGATGTGTTTTTTCACTCGAAAACCTTAAAAATAGAAGAAATTTTATTGGTTAAAATGTGTTACTAAGATTTAAGTGATCAAGCTTGAAAAAAAAAGTACCCTATGCATACATAGTAGTAAAAGAAGAAACAATAATTTTTACTTACACTCCTTTTTTCTAATTAATATATAGATAATTTTCGAAAAACACCCGTATTTCTGTTGGGGAATTTTGTATACACGGATAATCAGAGAGGTGTGTGATTACTCTCATATTAAATTATTTCGATGGTTCTCTCGAATAATTAATCGGATACAAATCTTAATTTTGAGAACAAGAACTAGTATGTGTGTATTGAGATTTCGTAATTGAACTAGAAGAACAAGACCAAAAACATATAAATTTGGGAATAATTTGAAGGTAACTGCCAACAGGCAATTATCTTCTTTTTTAATTTAAATTGCCTTACAAATGCCTTAAATTTTTATCTAAAAATTATGACGATTTTTAAAAATTATTTTCTCTAAGGCATTTTTCATAAAACAATTAATTATCTAAAAAAACCCTACTCTCAGGCGCTGCCCCCGGACCCCCGCCAAAGGTGTGTTGCCCCCTTGGAACCCCCATACGCAGCTCCGCCCAAACACTTGGAATTATAACAACTTAAACAAAGCGTACATTCCCGCACCTCCTAACTTATTCGATGTATATTATAATTCCCATTGGTCACCAAGTTAATCCCGATTACACTAAATATCTAACAATTCCAACACTTTTAGTTAGTATCCAATCAAAGGAACTTACGAATTACAAATATGATCGACCTAATCATCTAATTATGTGTATAACTAGGTTAAGTATATGTGTGATGCACGGTTTAGCAATTAAACATCTCTTAAATGCTAAATGAATAACAAACATTTTTTTATAGTTTTAAATAAATAACGGAAAATATAAATAAAATCTAATATTTAAAAGAATATATGAATAACTCAAGCAGCTGATTTGCCTTAATTCCTAATAGTTTAACCGTGTCCCGGTCAAATAGGGTGTTGATGCAACAAATACTAGACCGATGGTAGTAGCTAGGCTGGTTAGACAAAAGGGTTGGAGGGTTTCAATTTGCCTAACGCAGGTCGTGGGGTCCCCCCACGTTTGCAAGGCGTAGAGAGAGGTTCACTAGTTAGATTTTGTTGTTTGCTCAAGATCCTCCACTGAAGTGTGTTCAGCTTCGGATGTAGGAGCAGTGGGAATGTGTGTGTTGAATGTGAAGAATGGAGTCTTGCATGGAACATGTACTCGAGAAGAAAGATCAGAGATCCCAATGGAATTAGAGCTGATCGGAATGTCCTTCGGCACTAAATGAAGTGTCATTATATAGGGAAGGACATCGCCCAAAGAAGAAACCATTGACTAGTGAAACATGCGTGCAGTGGGGAACTTACCCTTTTAGGGGTTGAAGCGTTTGCACCTGCGGGTAAAAGACTACAACTTGTACACTCGCTCTACTTTTGCGGATGGGAGGGTTGTTGAAGTAATCAGAGACATGACTGATTACTGTACACGTATTGCTTTAGCTTAGTTCCCAGGTTTTGAACCTTTGAACCCTTCAAGTTTTTATGTATTTTTAGTCATTTTATTTAGCTTTGGGCTACCCCGTCATCATAGGGTAAGAGTGGCAGTTCCTGTGCAATCTTGCACTCGTATGGGGATTTTATTTCTAAAACAGAAAAATTGGTTATTAATGAAGAGTAAACTAAAAAATTCACTCACATAAGTATATTTTAATTAAAAAAAAGAAGTGATTCGCAAACTAAAACTTGTTTGAATCCAACATCATCCCAACACTTCCATCTTCATTTTCAGGGGATAATGAAACTCGGGATAACTTTCTTGGAACACATTTGACAACAATTATTATGTCATTCCTCTTCATTGTCCACACCTTTGGATGTATTGCCATGCTATTACCACCTCGGATGGTGAATGATGTATTACACCATCCCACTTAGGGAATCACCATGGTTTCTCCCTTTACTTAACTAGTTAAATATATTTTACATAAAATAAATTTAAAAAATGATATGGTGGTTTGGGTCATGACCACACCATATAGGATTGTGGATTTGGATGGTGAAAGTGTGGTGACATGACGCTGACATAGAGGGTAATAATGGTCTTTAAGGGTCATGACCACACTCTATAACCTTAGAGTACCAATAACAACAATTCCCTTAATCCGAAAACTTAATGTAAATATGTGAGTTAACTTATGTTGGATATGAGTATTGACAAACTATATAATGAACTTACTTCACTAATTTCATTAAGTTAGCCAATACTGTTGCTTTGCTGCTGAAGGCAAACTTTTTAAAGAAATATTCTTCAAGAATACTCGCTACACATGAAGCAAGGGACTGATGAGAAAATGTTGCACCAAAGTATTTTTCATTATAACTATTGAATATAAACTAGTATTAAGTCCTCGCCGCGTTGCGGCCGAGGCGTACAAACATGCCAAGTAGTGAAATTACCCGTTGCAGTAGTGAAACTTGATCGGTTATAGTTTGACTAATTAAGGTATCGAGAATTGATATCTTTTGATTAAACTATTTTCACTCTAATCCACTACTAACCATACAATGTATTATTTTGGCATACACACTTGTGAATATCTATTGTTTTTGTCTTGACGGGAGGAAATCAACAAATTATCGGTGCCACTCCATCAAAGTTAAGGATGTCATTATTGATAAAAAATATATATTGCAAGGAAAAGACATATTTTGTGTCTAATGCCAATGATGTGTTGATATCGTGTCTCTAAGTGATTCCAAATCGACGTAGATCTTGCACGGTACTTGATTTAATGTCATTTGTGTTTTATAATGAAAAGAAGTTTGACTTGTTAAGAGTCAAAATTAATGGTGGAGGTGGTTGTTTTCTGTTGTATTCATAAGACCATTTTCACAATTTGTGTCGTTGAATCCTTGTCGAGCTAGCTAGTTATTTTGCATTACACACATTTGTCTAGTTAATCGTAATCATACTGAGGATAGAGATAATGATGTGTACATATTATTCAAATGAAATTGTATTTACGGATATACACGTAAAACTTATATAAAATAAACACATCCCTATTTAATGACAATTCCTCTAAAAAACAATATAACACGTAACAATGATACCAATAAAAAGAAAACAACAAAGAAACAAATCCATTTCATTGTTGTATTAAATAAAAATTAGATTAAAGGATAGTTTTTTTTTGTACAGGGAACTTATATTTTATTCAATTTAATACGGGTATCTAGTCGTTTTCAACGAAAAAAAAAAAAACAGTTTGGTAAACAACCGTTCAGATACGCAATCGGAGGTGGGGATATGTCTCCACGGATTGTGTTGCTTTTATGAGAATCGAAGCTGGCGCCGGTTGTTTGGACGACATGCAAAGATGGATCAACTTTTGGGTGAGTGCGGCCCATGTTTCTTCACCTACTCCCGTTTCAAATACAAACCCATCTTCATCTTTATCTTCTTCGCAAAATAAAAAGAGACATTGAGAGGAGTGGGTGGGAGTTAGGGTTTCAGATCTACAATCGACGGTGCTGGCTGTGGTATCAGATGTGGTTCGGTGGTGAGTTTGATACACCGAACTTCCAGATAACTGTCTGCCGCCACCAACTTTTACCACCGCCATCAGAAAACAATGGCCACCACCAAGAACCCCACCGCGGCCACCCCTCTCCACAACTTTTACCATCGCCACCCTCTCCACTCCCCGCCGCAAACAATCCCCTCCGTCCCAACTCATCTGGCACCGATGAAGCTTGTTTCGCCTTCATAAAAGTTGAACTTACTGTCGATTTGAGCTTGGGTATATTATGTTAGAGAGATTAGGTATTAGTGTAAAGCTAAAGTTGTTGATACAAAGAGCAGAGAAAGATGATAGATCAAGTGGGTATAATAATTATGTATGGGTAACATGGACAAATTGTGAAGACCAGATGGGGTGCTGCCATCATCTAGTGTCTACACGTGTAACTCAAAATAACATCATAGAAAGTATGCTCATGAAACACATGGTACAACCCTTTGCTGCACAAAACACAAAACTAACATGATGTACAACAAGTATTGCCTGAAAATGTTAAAAATTAATAGTATATAAGTATTAATATCCAAAGATAACAAAATGTTAAATAATACAACATCCTAAAATAGAGATTTTTTTAACGGCAAGAAACAACGTGCCAACCACCCTGACATCAGATGCTATGGCCAAGGTCGACTACTCGACCGCCGCCAGCCCCTAAGCTTTCCCAGATGCGCAGAAACCTGACCTTCACCCGCCCGAAGGCACGACAGTGGAATTATTGGTAAAACCTCGCCTCCCATCCAAGACAAACCGGCTCCACCCATATTCGCCCTTTACCTGGATGCCGCAGAAAATAATAAGGAGGGTGGCAGTCGAACCTGGGTCACAAGTAACACCAAGTCATTCTTCAACCACTCCACCACTACCTCATTGGCTAAAATAGAGATTTATATTGGAAACTACATTTGTATAATCATGGTCGGCCCTGGGATTCTTTTTTTTTGAACGACCAGGAACGACGTGCCAACCACCGTGACACCGGGAGTAGTTGTCACACCCCCAAAATCCCACCCGCGGAGTACTACCGCTTGGAGGCGTGACTGACCAGGATCCAGCCACCAATCATACTGAACAAGCATATAAATAGTTATAAAAGTTTAACCAATGCGATTGGTATTTCAAACAAACAATGTTTAAGTTGCAAGCGGAAGCATAAGTCTCAAAAGTAAAACATAAGTTCAAAGGTTTTCAAGTTTAACAAGGTACGCAGCGATCCGTGTCCCACAACGACTCTCCTCCATGCAAGATCCAGCTGAGTACCTATGGTCCTGCAAAGCATGTAGTAACGAGTCAACAACTAGTTGAGTGAGTTCACAGTTGGATGTTCGTTTAGTTGTTTCGAAAACAGTTTCCTTTAGCTGGCATCCTGCCGTGGGGGTTACCCCATAGTTTAAAACGTGACCTGTTTATTCCCAGTTACTCTGGCATTCCAGCCGTGGGGGCTACCCCATGTTAGTTATCAGGCATTTCGGCCGTGGGGGCTACCCCATGCGTACACTAGACTCGTTACCATATCGACTGCTGACTGTAGTCATGTTTATGTGCCCTGAAAATCATCAATGTCTATCATCATTGACGTGCCCCAGATCCATTAGTTCACGCCCGCCCTCTGCGGCACGGTGTGAGGTTTGTCAGACCTAAATAGCGCTATCTAACTAATGACCCGCTCGCCATTGGCCCGGCGATTAGTCGATACAAAAAGGAGGGACTTCGTGATAGAGTTTTAGTCTAGTACGTGCTATCCGTCCATCCGGACGAGGAATCACATTCCTGAACCACTGCCGTCCTACCCAAGGAGGACGAGGAACCCACGTTCCTTAACCCCGTTCCCAACCCAGGGAATCCCATGCTTTGTAGAGGGTGTGAACTCACCTTGGTTTGCTCGGTAGTAACACAGAAAGGTCAATCAATTGCAGGTAATCAATTAGGTCCTATCACAGATATTTTTCGTATCAGATTCAAGCCAGCAGTGCACGTATGTTCAACACGTATTGTACACAGGTAATAATCATGGCAACACGTTTAACATTAACAGTTCGCAGTTAACAGTCAAACACAACCCAAGGTCTAAGTGTGAGGCCCTGACCGTTGGGCTCGTAACAACAGGCCCAAAACAACGCATTAAACAGTTAACACAGAAGTCCACTAGGCCGGCCCATTAACTAAGGCCCGTAACTAAGCAAGCCCACTAAGTGTGGTCTCGAGTCGCAACCGGACTCGCAAACATGGTTTCGAGTCATGCTGTTTGTGTTGATCATAGGTGGTTGCGAGTCGCAACCTATGTCGCAACCACGGTTTCGGCTCGTCATGCTAAGGTCTCGAGTCGCAACGGGACTCGCAACCTGTGGTCTCGGCTTGTCATGATATGGTTGCGAGTCGCAACCAGGTGTTCTCGACTCGCAATTGGTGTCGCAACGTGGAGGTTTCGAGTCGCAACCAGGGGTTCCGACTCCCCAACAGCTGCTGATTCTGCACAGTTGTACTATCCAATAGAATTTGAATGTCATGCAACACAAATATTGTACTATCCACTAAAACATGTTTTGTTGTCTAACAATTCATGAAATCAGATCAAACAAGCAGAATTCAAACATTCAAGGCACATTCAAGTTGTTCTTCATGTTCTTCAAACATTGAAACACATATTCACCATGTTCAACCCTTGTTCAAGCAAAAATCATGGACTATAACTCACTAATATGCACCCTATTATAACAAGCATATTCATTTAATGGTTTAAATCCTCACACATGCAAACCGATTTCAGAAATTCCCTTATTCAAACACTATCATGAACACAACCTTCTAGCATAAACAAGTCATTCGGATTTAAACCCATACAAAGCCGATTATAACATTTCATCATCTCACAATATCATTATTTGACAACAAACAACTATTTTCTATCTAGCAAACATCTTTATCATAGATAGACAATCATCAAGCCAACACATATTATCATTCAACCTCATTACACATCAACAACAAACCGAAATACAATATGAGTCACTAACCGGTTAAGAGGTAGGAAAGGTGAACTCTAATGTCGATTTCCAAGCTTGAACCGAAGATCCTAGTGCCAACCGATTGGATCCGAGAATGGGGGAGTGTGCTTGTGTTCTTAGGGTTTTAGTGAGAGGGAAAGTATGAGAGTGTGGGTGTGTGTAGTCCAAGGAAATGGTGAGTGTGGTCATGAGTGTAGTATTTATACTAGTTCTTCATGATCCACCCTAAAGGGCTTACCAAAACCGGTTAGAGGAGGTCACGGCCCAAAGGCCCAAATCGGTCACTATTCACTCGAGACCTCATGGTCTCGAGTCGGGTCCTTGTCGTCTCGAGTTGGGTTCTCGGTTCACGTAATATACATACATATATACCATACGTACAAGCAAGCACATAGTCACATAAAATGTTCGCATATATCATTGCACCAAACATGTCAACTAATCACATAACGTACAAGTATGTTACATCAAGTCACGACGAAAGGTTCTAAATTTCGAGTTGTCACATCATCCCCAAGTTGAAAGAAATTTCGTCCCGAAATTTGATGGCACTCACTGAGGAAGCTAGTTAAGTTGCATGGTTTTCCCGGTTTTCCTGGGGTGTCACATCCACCCCCCGTTGATCTGGAATTTCGTCCCGAAATTCCGTAGCTTCAGCCTCAGTAGTGGTTGTACCGTTTGCAAACAGTTGGGGATACTTTTGTTTCATCCGATCTTCGCGCTCCCAGGTGAACTCTGGGCCGCGACGTGAGTTCCAACGAACTCGAACGAGAGGTATTCTAGTGCTCTTGAGGACCTTAACATCCCGGTCCGTGATTTCGACTGGTTCCTCGACGAACTTCAACTGTTCGTCGATCGTGAGTTCCTTCAGAGGAACCACGTGGGTCTCATCTGACAGACACTTCTTCAGATTCGACACATGGAAAACGTTGTGAACTGCACCGAGTTCCGCTGGTAAGTTCAGTCTGTAGGCCACTTTGCCTATTTTCTCAATGATTTCGAAAGGTCCAACGTATCGTGGGTTGAGTTTGCCTCGTTTACCAAAACGAACTACACCCTTCCAGGGTGAAACTTTGAGTAATACCCGCTCCCCAACCTGGAGCTCAAGTGGTTTCCTGCCCTTATCGGCGTAGACCTTCTGACGGTCACGAGCGGCCGCCATGCGCTGTCGTATTTGAGCAATCCGCTCAGTAGTGTCTACCACATGTTCTGGACCAGTGATTTGACTATCCCCCACCTCTGCCCAACAGAGAGGTGACCGGCATTTACGTCCGTACAATGCCTCGAACGGAGCACCTTTAATGCTGGTGTGGTAGCTGTTATTATACGAGAATTCCACGAGTGGCAGATGCCTTTCCCAGCTGTTGCCAAAGTCGATCACACATGCACGTAGCATGTCTTCTAAGGTCTGGATAGTGCGCTCGGACTGCCCGTCCGTCTGGGGGTGATACGCTGTGCTCATATCTAGACGTGAGCCAAAGGACTTGTGCATTGCTTGCCACAGTTCCGAAGTAAAACGTGCATCTCGATCAGAGATGATAGAGGTGGGCACCCCGTGCCTCGAAACAACTTCCTTGAGGTATATTTCCGCTAAAGTGGAGAATTTATCTGTCTCCTTAATTGCCAAAAAGTGTGCGGATTTCGTGAGTCGATCCACTATCACCCAGATAGTATCGTTTCCGCGCTGTGATCTAGGTAGTCCAGTAACGAAATCCATGGAAATTTGCTCCCATTTCCATTGTGGTATCTCTGGTTGTTGGAGTAGGCCTGAGGGTTTCTGATATTCCGTCTTGACTCGCGCACAAGTCAAACACTTGCTGACGTATGTTGCTATGTGGGCCTTCATGCTAGGCCACCAATACGTAGTTTTAATATCGTGGTACATCTTGTCCGAACCAGGGTGTACCGAGTAGCGAGATTTGTGCGCTTCATCCATCACAAGTTCTCGTAAGTCGCCATAGAGTGGGACCCAAATGCGTCCTGTTACGTAGTAAGCACCGTCTTCCTTCTGTTCTAAGCATTGCCTTGACCCGCGTAGGGCTTCGGCCCTTACGTTTTCTGGTTTCAGTGCTTCTATCTGAGCAGCTCGTATTTGCGAAGGTAGACTAGAATGGATCGTGAGTTGTAGAGCTCTTACGCGCTTAGGCGCAGTGTCCTTTCGACTGAGGGCGTCAGCCACAACATTGGCCTTGCCCGGGTGATACCTGATGGAGCACTCATAGTCATTCAGCAGCTCGACCCATCGTCGTTGCCGCATATTCAGTTCCTTCTGCTTGAATATGTGTTCTAGGCTCCTGTGGTCGGTGTAGATGGCGCACTTGGTTCCGTACAGGTAATGCCGCCATAACTTAAGTGCGAAAACAACAGCTCCCAGCTCTAAATCATGCGTAGTGTAGTTCTTCTCGTGAACTTTGAGTTGTCGTGAGGCGTAGGCTATGACTTTATCTCATTGCATCAATACACAACCAAGACCTTGGATTGATGCATCACAGTAAACCACAAAATCTTCTGTGCCCTCTGGCAGTGAAAGGATAGGTGCACTACAAAGTCTATCCTTTAGATGCTGAAAAGCCAACTCTTGTGCATTTCCCCAATGATAGACAACGCCTTTCTGCGTTAACAAGGTGAGAGGCTGCGCGATCTTAGAAAAATCCTTAATGAATCTCCTGTAGTACCCTGCCAATCCCAAGAATTGGCGAATTTCCTTTGGTGTACGTGGTGCAGGCCAGTTCTTAATAGAGTCCACTTTGGATGGATCAACGTGAATCCCATCCTTGTTCACCACATGCCCTAAGAAATGGACTTCGCGAAGCCAGAAGTCGCATTTTGAAAACTTTGCGTAAAGCTGTTCTGTTCGAAGGAGTTCCAAAATAAGCCGTAGATGCTGTTCGTGCTCCTCCTGACTCTTAGAATAGATCAGGATGTCGTCGATGAAGACTATAACGAACTTGTCCAGGTACGGCTTGCAAACTCGGTTCATCAAGTCCATGAAAACTGCGGGTGCGTTCGTCAGCCCAAACGGCATGACCAAAAACTCATAGTGCCCATATCGAGTCCTAAAGGCTGTCTTAGAGACATCCTCTTCTCGAACTCTCAGCTGGTGATATCCCGATCTCAGATCGATCTTTGAATAGTAGCTCGACCCCTGCAACTGGTCGAACAAGTCGTCAATGCGCGGTAGAGGATAACGGTTCTTCACAGTCACCTTGTTGAGTTCACGATAGTC
This sequence comes from Helianthus annuus, assembly GCF_002127325.2. Lineage (NCBI taxonomy): Eukaryota > Viridiplantae > Streptophyta > Magnoliopsida > Asterales > Asteraceae > Helianthus > Helianthus annuus. Next base: position 116,078,572 of record NC_035443.2, read on the forward strand.
GATACACATCCTGAAGGTACCGTCCTTCTTCTTCACAAATAGTACTGGAGCTCCCCAAGGCGATGAGCTAGGACGAATGAAACCCTTATCCAAGAGTTCTTGTAGTTGCGTAGAGAGTTCTTCCAACTCTGATGGAGCTAAACGATAAGGTGCACGGGCTATAGGCGCAGCTCCAGGGGTTAATTCAATCTGAAACTCGACTTGGCGATGGGGCGGAAGACCAGGTAATTCCTCAGGGAATACTTCAGGATAGTCTCGTACAACTGGAAAATCTTCTAGCTTCTTCTCTTTCTCTGGGGTGTCAGTAACTAAAGCCAAAATCGCAGTGTGGCCCTTTCGTAAGCACTTCTGGGCCTTAAGAAGAGAGATGATGTTCTCAACAGCACTTCTCTTGTCGCCACGAATCATGAGAGGTTCACTACCTAAACCAGGAATACGAACGATCTTCTCGTTGCAAAGAATCTCTGCTCGGTGTTGGGATAACCAATCCATCCCAATGACAACATCGAAACTACCCAAGACGATAGGAATGAGGTCAATAGAGAAGGTCTGGTTAGCGAGAATAAGTTGGCAACCTTTGACTACGTGTGAGGCTTCCAAGCTCTTACCATTAGCTAGCTCTACAGTGTGCTTGTCGCTCAGGGATGTTGGAATACGCTTAAGCAATTTACTAACTTCTAGTGACACATAGCTAGTATCGGCACCCGAATCAAATAAGACTGTAACATAAAAGTCGTCGAGAAGGAACTTACCCGTCACCACGTTGGGATCATTCCTTGCTTCACCTTGACCAATCACGAACACTCGTCCCCTAGCACCATTGTTGTTGTTGTGGTTCCCATTGTTACCATTCCCCTGATTGTTGTTGTTGTTGTTCTGGTTCAGTTGGGGACAATCTTTCTTGAAGTGGCCCTCAGCTCCACACTGAAAGCATCCTTTGTTGTTACCCTGTTGCTGTCGCTGGTTCTGTTGAGGTTGCTGACGATTCTGATTGGCGGGGTATGCGCTCCTACAATCCTTTGCAACATGACCAGGCTTGTTGCACCGATGACAGTTGCCCCTGGTGCATGGCCCACTGTGGTGTAGGTTGCAACGATTGCATTTGGGGTGATTCCCCTTGTACCCACCATGACTTTGACCACCAGACGATTGCTGACTGGGGCTCTTGTGGTCGTCAGTCTTTCTCTGCTGAGACTGAGATTGCACAGAAGTTGAACCCTTGCTTGAAGTTCCATCCCATTTCCGTTTGTCCCCACTAGAGGTACCAGAAGTAGTTGCAGCACCTATGCGCTTTGGTAACTTGTTCTGCTCCACCGCCTGATCAGTAAGACGGTGAGCCAATTGAACAACCTGCTGGATAGTAGTCAAGTTTGCTGAAGTCACATGGCTTTGGATCTCTGGCACCAAGCCCTTGAGATAGAGTTCAATTCGCTTATACGGAGGGTCCACCATAGTAGGACACAACAAGGCAAGCTCATGCGATCTCTTAGTGTATGCTTCAATTTCTGACCCCGTCATCTTGAGATTGTAGAACTCATCTTCCAGCTTATGAATGTCATCGCGACTGCAGTATTCCTCCTTGACCATTTCCTTGAAAGTTTCCCATGGGGTGGCGTTGGCAGCAACCAACCCCAGCATTTGCACTTGGGCGTTCCACCACGTGAGGGCCAAACCCTCGAGAGTACCAGTAGCAAACTTTACCCTGCGCGCTTCAGGGCATTCACACATTTCGAACACAGATTCTAGTTTCTCAAACCAGTGTAGGAGACCTACTGCTCCTTCAGTTCCGCTAAAAGTAGTGGGTCGGCAGTCCATAAAGGTCTTAAAAGTGCACACCGGTGCCTGAGCATATTGACCTAAGGTAGGTGAAAGAAAGACAGAGTTTAACACAAAGGTTGGTTCACGAGAGTAGGATCCTAAAGATCCTAGGATAAGTTCGGGCTGCAGGATATACCTCCTGCGTGTGCAGCTGCAAGTGCTGCGGCAACTCGCTCGTTGATCAAAGCCGTCAACTAGGCTTGTGTCATGTTAACGCGTCCAGACATGATTCTTCATAACAAGAGTAATACGGGTGAGAGAGGTTCGTGAAAGTACGATAGTAGGATAAAGCAAGCACGCACGTGTTCAAGCAACAGTAGTTATACTAATCAAGTATACCATGAGTAATGTACTATGTAACTAACAAGTAGGCACACATCATCTCACCTAGAATGTCGAGCCTTGCATGCGGATTGAAGTGTCGTTGTGGACCGTTGAGCACTAAACCGGTTATAGTCTGGTTTTAATAAAAACGTTTCTCCTTTATTAAAACCAAGTTCACTATAACCAATGGCTCTGATACCAATCTGTCACACCCCCAAAATCCCACCCGCGGAGTACTACCGCTTGGAGGCGTGACTGACCAGGATCCAGCCACCAATCATACTGAACAAGCATATAAATAGTTATAAAAGTTTAACCAATGCGATTGGTGTTTCAAACAAACAATGTTTAAGTTGCAAGCGGAAGCATAAGTCTCAAAAGTAAAACATAAGTTCAAAGGTTTTCAAGTTTAACAAGGTACGCAGCGATCCGTGTCCCACAACGACTCTCCTCCATGCAAGCTCCAGCTGAGTACCTATGGTCCTGCAAAGCATGTAGTAACGAGTCAACAACTAGTTGAGTGAGTTCACAGTTGGGTGTTCGTTTAGTTGTTTCAAAAACAGTTTCCTTTAGCTGGCATCCTGCCGTGGGGGTTACCCCATAGTTTAAAACGTGACCTGTTTATTCCCAGTTACTCTGGCATTCCAGCCGTGGGGGCTACCCCATGTTAGTTATCAGGCATTTCGGCCGTGGGGGCTACCCCATGCGTACACTAGACTCGTTACCATATCGACTGCTGACTGTAGTCATGTTTATGTGCCCTGAAAATCATCAATGTCTATCATCATTGACGTGCCCCAGATCCATTAGTTCACGCCCGCCCTCTGCGGCACGGTGTGAGGTTTGTCAGACCTAAATAGCGCTATCTAACTAATGACCCGCTCGCCATTGGCCCGGCGATTAGTCGATACAAAAAGGAGGGACTTCGTGATAGAGTTTTAGTCTAGTACGTGCTATCCGTCCATCCGGACGAGGAATCACATTCCTGAACCACTGCCGTCCTACCCAAGGAGGACGAGGAACCCACGTTCCTTAACCCCGTTCCCAACCCAGGGAATCCCATGCTTTGTAGAGGGTGTGAACTCACCTTGGTTTGCTCGGTAGTAACACAGAAAGGTCAATCAATTGCAGGTAATCAATTAGGTCCTATCACAGATATTTTTCGTATCAGATTCAAGCCAGCAGTGCACGTATGTTCAACACGTATTGTACACAGGTAATAATCATGGCAACACGTTTAACATTAACAGTTCGCAGTTAACAGTCAAACACAACCCAAGGTCTAAGTGTGAGGCCCTGACCGTTGGGCTCGTAACAACAGGCCCAAAACAACGCATTAAACAGTTAACACAGAAGTCCACTAGGCCGGCCCATTAACTAAGACCCGTAACTAAGCAAGCCCACTAAGTGTGGTCTCGAGTCGCAACCGGACTCGCAAACATGGTTTCGAGTCATGCTGTTTGTGTTGATCATAGGTGGTTGCGAGTCGCAACCTATGTCGCAACCACGGTTTCGGCTCGTCATGCTAAGGTCTCGAGTCGCAACGGGACTCGCAACCTGTGGTCTCGGCTTGTCATGCTATGGTTGCGAGTCGCAACCAGGTGTTCTCGACTCGCAATTGGTGTCGCAACGTGGAGGTTTCGAGTCGCAACCAGGGGTTCCGACTCCCCAACAGCTGCTGATTCTGCACAGTTGTACTATCCAATAGAATTTGAATGTCATGCAACACAAATATTGTACTATCCACTAAAACATGTTTTGTTGTCTAACAATTCATGAAATCAGATCAAACAAGCAGAATTCAAACATTCAAGGCACATTCAAGTTGTTCTTCATGTTCTTCAAACATTCAAACACATATTCACCATGTTCAACCCTTGTTCAAGCAAAAATCATGGACTATAACTCACTAATATGCACCCTATTATAACAAGCATATTCATTTAATGGTTTAAATCCTCACACATGCAAACCGATTTCAGAAATTCCCTTATTCAAACACTATCATGAACACAACCTTCTAGCATAAACAAGTCATTCGGATTTAAACCCATACAAAGCCGATTATAACATTTCATCATCTCACAATATCATTATTTGACAACAAACAACTATTTTCTATCTAGCAAACATCTTTATCATAGATAGACAATCATCAAGCCAACACATATTATCATTCAACCTCATTACACATCAACAACAAACCGAAATACAATATGAGTCACTAACCGGTTAAGAGGTAGGAAAGGTGAACTCTAATGTCGATTTCCAAGCTTGAACCGAAGATCCTAGTGCCAACCGATTGGATCCGAGAATGGGGGAGTGTGCTTGTGTTCTTAGGGTTTTAGTGAGAGGGAAAGTATGAGAGTGTGGGTGTGTGTAGTCCAAGGAAATGGTGAGTGTGGTCATGAGTGTAGTATTTATACTAGTTCTTCATGATCCACCCTAAAGGGCTTACCAAAACCGGTTAGAGGAGGTCACGGCCCAAAGGCCCAAATCGGTCACTATTCACTCGAGACCTCATGGTCTCGAGTCGGGTCCTTGTCGTCTCGAGTTGGGTTCTCGGTTCACGTAATATACATACATATATACCATACGTACAAGCAAGCACATAGTCACATAAAATGTTCGCATATATCATTGCACCAAACATGTCAACTAATCACATAACGTACAAGTATGTTACATCAAGTCACGACGAAAGGTTCTAAATTTCGAGTTGTCACAGTAGTGGCCAAGGTCGACTACTCGATCGCCGCTAGCCCCTTATGTCACAGCCCCAGACCCCATCCTGGGAGCGGGTGCTGTGAGCTAGTCAGATGGTACCGGTGTATATTAAATATGCAGCGGAAAATTTTTCATCAGAATCGTAGTTAAGAAATGAGTTCAGAGTTTGTAAAACACCAAACTTTTAATATTAAACAAATGTGCTAAAACACATATTCCATTCAATTGTTTTTATAGGAATAAACCCAAATAAATAAAACAAAAATTTCTTCTTTTATTCAGGTATTTATTGCCACTTTATTTAAGCCTTCAGTGCTCCATAGCTGGCTTCTATTGTCTTTACAGCAAATTATCTGAAACGCGTTTTGAAAACATTTTATCAGTAATAATACTGGCGAGTTCATTCCATTTTTATAAAATATACTGTTATACTTTACAGTATCAAGGTTTTTATATTTATTTATATTTACCCAACTCAATCAGTATTTGTCACATGGTGACAGTTCCGATGTGACAGTAGTCATATCACTCATTGGCTCACTTTCGTCCAATAGTGAATTTTATCAAATAATAGATACATAGTATATCTTACTATTATTTAAAGATATCTGTCACTAGGCGGTTCCCGTGATGGTGGTCAAATCACTGTTGATCATTCTTTCAACTAGTGATAGGGGTCGTATCACCGTTGATCGTTCTTTCAACAAGTGACTCTGGTTATATCACTGTTGATCATTCTTTCAACTAGTGACTCTGGTCATAACACTGTTGATCATTCTCTCAACTAGTGCCTTTGGTCATGTCACTGTTGATCATTCTCTCAACTAGTGACTCTGAACTTAGTAGTGTCCCATGACATTACTTTGTCAAATATATTTTCTATGGCACAAAACCAATTAGCCCATAAAATGAAAGATATCATTTTTTGTTAAATTAATAGCTATAACTTTATCAAATATAATATATTAGTTAAATAATTGTAATATTATTATTTAATATATTAACGTGACTAAGATTAAAATTATAATCTTAGTATAGTAGAATATATTATATTTGACATATTTTATTATGGTATACAGTTATTGACTAAACATTATTTTATAATGTTAATAGTAATTTAGGTTTATTAAATATATTTTCTTTAATATATATTTTAATAATGATTAATAAAGCTCTATTTTATATACACACCATTTAGATTTATTTCAATCATACATTAAATTTATTAATGATTTAATGTAAAAATAATATTAGTTATAGGCTATGGCTACTGGGGCACAATTTCCCCCGTGCTTGTGGTCATGCTACTATTGGCTAACTTTTTGGCCGATAGTAACGAGGGTCAAGTAATGTGTAAAACCTCCCATACCGACAGTTTTTGCAGAATACAAAAACGTAATCACTGTAAGTATAACTGATAAATATTTAGGATTTTGGAAAGCATTTTTAAATATAACTGTATCACAAAAAGGTGATAAAAAGAAGAATGACTCACAACCTGTGAGAAAAGAGAATGGACTCACTTTGTAACTTTAGGGTTCAACTAAAAGCCTCTTGGTATAATCTTGGGTATAACTCCTGAGCTATTTAATAATTATATAATGCACTCGCGTTAAATATAATAACCCAATTCAACTTTATCCCTACGTCACGAGACATAACCCAAATGAACTTAGTCGGGCAGAGCCTTGACATGCGTTACGGGGCCCTAGATCAATCGGACAGGGTATCAGTGATCAGGGGTTAAAACACTTAAAACGGGGCAGGGCTTTATTATTATTATAGATTTAATATAAAAAATTGAATTAGAGAGAGGAACTTAGCGATACATAGTAGAAGTGCAAATTGTTCTTGTTGTCTTTCCTCCTATTTATACTACAATTTAAGATTTGGAGTGCAGGAAAAGTAATACACGTACACCCATGAATTTAATTCAAACATGCATACGTAGACTTTCACATTTAATGCATTTGTTTATATTTTTTATTATTTTATTCAAAATGGGACACGTACGTCCATTTTTATTAAATGCAAATTTTGATTATTATAATTATTTTATTAATTTATATATTATAATTAATTTAGCCGCTTCATTCATTTGGCGCGTATAACTTCTAAAATATGACGTTATATAAAACAATGAATAAGTCATTAGAACGAGAATATTGGTATCTACATTTTGAACCAAATTTCATTAAAAACGGAGTAGGTTCAAATATAACGTATTTTTATAATTAAATAATTAAACGGTTCCTAGGTCCGTTTATGTAACACCCCAAAACTCGAATTATTTAGTTGCTAATATGTTATCACATTTAAAAGAAGGAAATGTAATAACTAGGTTATTAAACCTAGTTAAATGCTTGGTTAAAACAAATAAGAATATGAAATTGGGTAAATTATGAACAAGTGACAAACATGAGGGGTTGATATGGAATAAATGGAAAGATTAAATATAAAATAACAATTTAAAACCCTCAAACCACACACCTGGGCGTGTGTGTCGATCAGAAGAGAAGAAGAAAAGGGAGAAAACCCCTTGTCACACCCCCAAAATACCACATGCGGAAAACCCCCGCGAGGCGTGTGACATACCAGGATCTTAGCCATCAATCACACTGAACTCATAGTTACATGTAAATAAAACATTCATTGATTAACAGTAAGGGTTACAATGTTACATTAATTCACAGTTTACAGCGGAAGCATAAATCATTCGTTAAGTGTTTATAAACCACATGTACAGAGCCATTAGTCTTGTATTGTATATCCATGTATCTCGACCCATGACCACTCCAGGTTCCCAGACAACAAGTTCCAATGTTAAGCACCTAAAGGCCTGCAAGGCATGTAACAACGAGTCAACAACAAAGTTGAGCGAGTTCACAGTTGGTTGATTAGATATTGAGTTCATTTCAATAATCGTAAGTTCGTTTTGTAAACCACGTTTTAATCAGTAACCCTGTTTCCCAACCTTCTCAATAATTAGTGGGGGCTTTCCATGTGAATTACCAGACCGTACCATATCGACTACTATCGAAAGTAAGTTGTGCCCTAAGTCAATGTCTATCATCATTGACCCTTTGCCTTAGTCCATTAGTACATGCCTGTCCTACCGGCACGGTGTGAGGTTTGTTAAACCTAATAGCGCTATTAACTAATGACCCGCTCGCCATCGGCCTCGGCGATTAAGTCGATATAAAATGAGGGACTTATGATAGAGTTTTGGTCTAGTATGTTTAATCTTGTTGTCCTACCCAAGGAGGACGAACGTACGTATCCTACCCAAGGAGAATACGCGAGGTTTAATCTTGGCATCCTACCCATGGAGGATGGCCATACATATCCTACCCAAGGAGAATATGTAGTTTCCTTTTTAGTTCTTTAACCCATTCCCAACCCTTGGGAATCCCATGCCTTGTAGAAAGTGTGAACTCACCTCGGTTTGCTCGGTTTGGTTATTTACTCGTTTCCAATTAATCAGTCAAAGCCTATGGTATGCACGTATACACAATCAGTTTAAGTTCGTAACGATTCACATGCAATCTATGTCACAAAGTGTGTTTGGCAGTTAACATCATGCATCATGTAAGCAGTTAATCAATTCCATGCAATTCATGCTCCACATAAATGTCCTTCACAGTTTATCCTAACATGGTTATTCTTTAACATACTTAACAAAGTTAACAAACTTAACATGATTAACATATATAACAGGAATAATAAGCTAACAGTGTTAGTTAACTAACAGAGTTAACAAACTAATAGAGTTATATACTTAACAGAGTTGCATACATAATTTAACAGAGTTACTAACTATTCATGAGATTACACACATGAGGTAACCAAGATAACTAACAGGAAGCAATCTACTAACCGAATTCTTAATGCAATCGAAGGAAGGGGCCTCACGACTTAAGGTACTGCCCTCACAAAATATGGAGGAGATGATGGTTGTTTAGGGTTTGCAACTAGTTGTGTTGTGATATAAAATTCCTAATACATAACTTACGTATATAAGAAGGAAATTGGAGAGTTGGGTCAAACTAATTAAGAGTAGCGGATTGGGCCATTAAACAACTAGTGGATTTGGGCCGAGAGGTAACAATCTCAAGGAAGTAGTTTGAGGGATTGGGCCGAGTTAATTTAAGTGTGGTGGCGGCCCAATAGCATTGTGATAGGTGCGGCCCACTTGCATACGTACGTAAAATTTAATGGAGTTATCGTACGTTTAAGTTTAAGCTTGACCGAGGTACGCCCTTACAGAATATCTAACACATTAGAGAGGGTTAACCGAGAAATTAAGATCACAAGGTTAGACGTCACTAACCTTGAAAGTTCAGGTTGTCACATCATCCCCATCTTGAAGGAAATTTCGTCCCGAAATTTAGGACGTAGTTACTGAGGAAGCTAGTTAGGTTGCATGGTTTCCTGGTTTCCTGGGATGTCACATCATCCCCCGTTGGTTTGGAATTTCGTCCTGAAATTCCGCAGTAGCTTCAGCCTCAGTAGTGGTTTCATTGTTCTCGAACAATGGGGATATGTGAATTTCATTTGGTTTTCTCGTTCCCAGGTAAACTCTGGGCCACGACGGGAGTTCCAACGAATTCGAACAAGGGCTACTCTAGTGCGCTTGGGAATCTTAACGTCTCGATCTGTGATATCAACTGGTTCCTCGACGAATCGCAACTGATTGTCGATAGTGAGCTCCTTCAAAGGAACTACGAGGGTCTCATCTGACAGACACTTCTTCAGATTTGACATGTGAAATACGTTGTGAACTCCACTGAGTTCTGCTGGTAGGTTCAGTTTGTAGGCCACCTTGCCTATTTTCTCTATGATTTCGAAAGGTCCAACGTAACGCGGGTTTACTTTGCCTCGTTTGCCAAAACGAACTACACCTTTCCAAGGTGAGACTTTGAGTAGCACTCGATCCCCAACCTGGAACTCGAGTGGTTTCCTACGCTTATCAGTGTAGCTTTTCTGACGGTCACGAGCTGCCGCCATTCGTTGTCGTATTTGAGCAATCTTCTCAGTCGTGTCTACCACAAGTTCTGGGCCAGTGATTTGGCTATCACCAACTCCTGCCCAGCAAAGAGGTGATCGGCATTTACGTCCGTACAATGCCTCAAACGGAGCAGCCTAGAGGCTGGTGTGGTAACTGTTGTTATACGAAAACTCCACTAATAGGTAGATGCCGCTCCCAGCCGTTACCAACGTCGGTTACACATGCATCGAAGCATGTCTTCAAGAGTTTGGATGGTGCGTTCAGTCTGTCCGTCCGTCTGCGGATGATATGCTGTGCTTATGTCTAATCGTGAGCCAAAGGATTTGTGCACTGCTTGCCACTAATGGAGGTTGGCACCCCGTGCCTAGCAACCGCTTCTTTCGGGTAGATGACTGCAAGTGTAGAAAACTTATCGGTTTCCTTGCTGGTTAGCAGTGTGCTGGTTACTTGAGACAATCAACGATTATCCAGTTGATATTGTTTCTGTTTCGAGTTATAGTAGGCTAGCGACCGAATCCATGGCAGCCTGTTTTCGCTTTTGATATAGGTGTTTCTGGTTGTTAACACTTCACTTTGACTTTCCCACAAGTCAAACATCATTCCCATACCTGGCTAGGTGGGCTTTCGTGTAACACCCCGTGTTTTCGAATGTCAAAGTCAAAGTCCAAGTCAACTTTGACTTCTTTGACTGTTAATGTTCTTTTTATTTTTGTATTATGTGGAGTAAGTGTTGTATAAATGAAATGATCGAATGTTTAATCAATGCGACCGATTTACGACTGTGAATAGTGGGAAGTAACAATGCAATAAAGTTAATCAATCAATAATCAAGCTAATCGATTCATCAATCAAACTCGAGACTCGAACTATGGGAACCCTGGTATTGTATTACACGTGTGTGTGCCTTACGTGTTGCTTGTGGGTGTTTATTTATATGTTTGGTGTAGTATTCAAGCGAATCAATCAAAAATCAAATCGAAACTCGAAAAGCAATCGAACTCAATCGAAACCGACATCGAAACGTGACTTGTAGAAGATTGTATGTTAGATATAGTGATTGGGACTGAAAGTAATTTGACTAGGAACTCTATCGTATTCGTATCATCGTCCATCGAAATCGAAACGTCGAAAAACGTCGCAAAATACTCAAAGTGTGTCGCGGATCGAACAGGAGGCATCCTGATCGAACAGGCCAGCCGATCGGCTAGCATCTTCCTAGCCGATCGAGCAGCCCATTCGATCGGAGCCCCTGGCCGATCGGCTGCCACTTTCCCTTTTTGGAAGCCTATAAATAGGGCTGTCCTTGTCTTCATTTCCACTTTTGGAAAGCTCTGACCGAACCAGCCTTCTTCTTCACCTTTTCTCAGATTTCTCTCAACTCCGGTAAGTTTTCACTCTAATTCTTGTACGTTTTTGATCATTGCATGATTCTACATCTTTCTATCTTTCAAAACTCGATTTCTAACCGTGAAATCATCAAGATCTAAGAGTTCTTGGGTGATGTCATCACAGTGTTCTTCAAGAACACCAAACTTTGACCTCATTCCACCATGAATAGCTCAGATTTGACCGATTTCCACATAAACAAACTAAGACTTGCAAAGAATCTTAACATTTTTTAAGGATAATTTCCAACATTCTTCAACCTTTTACATCTCGAAACCCTAAAACTGGTAGAAACGGAGCTTGAACCGGCAAACAAATCATTCTAACAGTTAAAAGGTTCAAGATTCGGATTCTATATACTAGGTTCACCGATTCCAGGTTAAACTCAAACCGACGTTCCGAACCGTCCACCGGTCGGACTTGGGTGATTCCTGTCTGAGCCAAGGAAACAAGTAGGAACGGAGAATATCATAGTTCAACTCGTTATCAAAACTACCTTGATATGACGACAAGTAATTAAACAGCCAAGTGTCAGACGAAAGGCCGACTAGGTCAGACTTGCTGGCCGAACGGCTAGGCTGTTCGAATAGCCCAGCCGATCTGACATGCCAGCCGATCGACCGGGCCAGCCGATCGGCTAGCACACTGCCCCACACTCTTCGAATTTTATGAAGTATGCTATTGACGAAGTGATGTTCGATCGGATGTGCTACTCGATTGGTAAACGTTACTCTTCGGATCATGAGATACTATGCTTCAACACTTAATCGTTTTCACAACTCGTTCGTAGTAGGGAATGCCAGCCGATCGAACAGACTGTTCGATCGAGCGACATTCTGTTGAGAATCACTCTAAGGTTCCCAGCCGATCGACTAAGCCGGCCGATCGAACAGACCGTTCGATCGACCGACTTGAAAGGTAGGAACACTTCAGTGTTCTCAAATGCTGCAACGAAAACTTCAAAAGTTCAAATCCTCAAACACAAACACACCAGAGGAAGAAACAATCCACTCGAATGGTCCAGCCGATCGAGCCTACCGGCCGATCGAACAGGACTGTCCAACCGGACATACCAGCCGACCGAACAGCCCGTTCGATCAAACCTGCCGTTCGATCGACCAGTCCATTCGATCCATCCACACTGTCTTATTTTCCACGTTACTCATTGTTGTACTATCAAACTATTCTGGCTAACCCTACTCCCAGCGCTCCCTTCAATCCATAACCAATCACTGTGAGTATACTTGATCCCCTTTTGCTTTTAAGCACTTTTGGGTGTTACATACGTTGCTTATATCAAAACACAAACGATCACACTACTCAAACTATTTGAACGCTAACCAATATGCATGTATTACGTGACTTAATGAATGCTTGTTGATTGTGTTTACACGTGGAATGCTGTCTACCTGCCTTAACGACGTAGTACTATAGTTTGGACTCAGCACCCGTTCACACGGGGGTTGCTAAGGACAATTACTTGCATGGATTACGGTGGTAATCATGTATTGCGAACCGTCTCGGACGGTCAACCCGCAGTCATTGGTATCGATAGGTCCATGTCGATAATTAACATGCTTCGTTTCCCTCTGTGTACGTGCTGGTTATGCGTAAACTATTCGAACTCTCTATGCTATTATCAAACTTGTATGCTCACCTTTACATTTTATGTATTGACCTTATTTTAACGTATGTGACAGGTGCTTAAGTTGCTAGGATGCTTAGGTGCATGGTGATGAAATCGAGGCTAGGGAGGTCTAGAAATAATAAACAATTGTCTGTAATAAGAATCTGAGTTGTCGGAACAGAATTACTTGTTTAGTTTTTATCTGTAATAATATGTTTGTTTATTCGGGATAGGGTATGGGACGTATCTTTAACTGGATTATATAAATAGTTGTTATGGAAACTCCTGGACAATCTGTTTCGCTCAGTGCCGCGCCCCGATGATTCCGCCATCGGTTGGGGTGTGACAGATTGGTATCAGAGCCATAACTATAGGGAATTAGGTTAGACACGACCTAGTCCGGGTCGCTGTCTTAGAGGCCTAGACTATAGTTAGGAACCAACTGACCCAGTTTATGTGCCTTATTCTGCAATTCTTCACTATTACTGCACTCGAGTTTTCAATTAAAGTTAGACGATTCAGTCAGGAATAGGTGTGAAAACCGCAAACTCCCGACTAAGTTGACTGGCTTATGGGATTTTTAGTCCTTCATCTCGACATTTTCGCCAATAAACGAGGAGAATTATACCAAAACAGGTGTAAAACCCCCATTTTGACGAAATTTCTCCTTAAATTTTCTTAAAACAAGGAAGAAATTGCTAAGCCAAGGGGTGAAACCCTAACCTTGGCAGTTTTGTTCTGGACTTTATTTATCTGACCAAGGCCTCGACGGACTCCAACGACCTGAACTCACAAGTATGACCTAGGGAACGCGTGTGGAATGCCCAAGAATCGAGGCAGAAACACGACCTCTAGAGTCGAAAGTGATGACAAGTCTACTGTGAATAGTCGAGTTGCCTAGGGCAGTCGATGTCTAGTAGCCGCAGACAATCTATCTCTCGATTTTACGTGTTTCGATTCTGAGAACCGCAGTCGCGTACTCGGCTGACTCGTTGATTTTATGTGTTCCTGTGTGCTTTACCTGTTTACGTGCTTATATTTTGGGTATTATTCAATTTTGCTATCATTTCAATCAACACACACGACTCGCATTTGCTGTTCCATCTCAATTCGATCTCCAGTTGCTGCAACCTAGACGATGTTATATTATGATATGCTATACGACTAAGTTAGGCGAATACGATGCCATTCGATATGCTATACGAACGACACGCGAACTTTGAAGAATAGGTTTCTATTTTCTGACTACCTCTGTGCGTAATTGCGTATGTGCTTCTGTGAACTTGCTTCTGTGCTTTTGTGTTTATATGGTTATGTGATGTGTGTCTATGAGATTTCGTGATGTGTGTTTCGACGTGTTCCTAAGCTTTAGTAACCTAGACATGTGAGGTGAGAATCGATTACGTTGTGTTGAGTCCTGTGACGATGTCTATTGCAGACCATGTCGTCGTCTGGATCACGTCAACGTCTGACCCGCCAGGAAAAGAGAGACAGATGTCTCGCTGCTATCATCTCCAAATCCGTAGCGAAAGCCGTGAGTGAGGTGTATGAAAACGCTAGCAAGTCGTCGGAAGGATCTCATGCTGATACCCCTAAAGATTCCGGCAAGGCTGCCTTTAGCTTCAAGCAGTTTAAAGCATGCGGACCGAAGGAGTTCACCGGTGAGGATGGCCCTACTTCCATGTTTCATTGGTTGGACTCGGTCGAAGTCACCCTGCGACAAAGCGGATGCCCCGAAAATCTCCGCACTCTCAATGCTACTGGCGTCTTCCAGTCCCGTGCTCTAGACTGGTGGACTGTTGAACGAAACAAGCGTGGGAATGATGCAGCTTACGAGCTGACATGGGAGGAACTGAAGGCAATCATGATCGACGAATTTTGCCACCCCCCCATGAACGCCAAAAGCTGGAGGATGAATTTTGGGTCATCAAGCCGAAGGACGGAGACAACACTGCTCTCACTGCTCGCTTCAAGCAGCTTAGTATCATATGTCCCGATCAAGTCAAGACTCCAGAGATGACCATCAAGAAGTATATCCGAGCTCTGCCAGACTGTGTAGCAGATTTTGTTCACGCATCCAAGCCAGCAACGATCGAAGAAACCTACCTACTCGCCGCTGAGATCAATGACAAGCGAGTAAAGTCTGGTTTCTGGGATAAGCAAACCAAGTCCCTGCACCAAGCTACAACAGCATCCCCCTACAACACCACTGCTCAACCCTCCAAGTCATCAAGAAGGAAGAAGAAGCACAACAACAACAGCTCCAGCAATAAGAACTGTGCTGTGACAACCACTGCTGCTCCCCTACAAGCTGTACCAGCTCAACAGCAGCAACAACACCGCTTAGCTCCAGTGATTAATGCACCGCCAGCAAAGCGTGCATACACAGGCCCTCACCCACTCTGCCCAACGTGTTCGTATCATCACCCAGTGGGCATGGCTTGTCGTTTTTGCGCTCACTGCAACCTTTACGGTCATTTCACTACGAATTGTCGCTATGGTCCCCGTCAAGCCCCAGTTCAAGCCACTGTCAACCAAGCTCTACTTCCCGCCCCTCAAGGCCAACAAGCAGCTCAAGCACCAGCAGCCAATGCTCGAGTCTGCTTTGCATGTGGTGACCCTAACCACTTTGCAAACAGGTGCCTGAACAGGGTGGTTAAGCAAGAGCCCCAACAGCAACAACCACAACAGCAGCCTCAGCAACAGCAGCAAGCAGCCCATGCCCGAACCTTCAACATCAATGCCCGTCAGGCTCAGGCGGATAACAACGTGGTTAATGGTACGTTCCTTGTGAATGGTATTTATGCATCATGTTTGTTTGATACTGGAGCCGATAACTGCTTTGTGTGGTTTGAATTCGAGAAGCTCCTTAGTCGTAAGCGCTCTTATCTGTCCTCGTCATTCGAAGTCGAAGTCGCTACGGGAAGAACTATTGCCGTTAATTCAGTACTCCGTGATTGTACCCTCGAACTCAACAATCACATATTCCCAATCGACCTTATTCCGATGCAACTCGGAAGCTTTGATGTCATAATAGGCATGGACTTTCTTCGTGAAAACCATGCCGAAGTTGTGTGCTTCGAAAAGAAGATTCGATTCTCGCTCGCGAATGGTGATCTATTGTGTGTGTACGGTGAAACGACGTCGAAAGGTCTCAAGCTCATGTCTTGTATTCAAGCCAGCAAGTATCTCCGCAAGGAATACCGAGCCTTCTTGGCCAACATTGTAGTAGCGGAGAAGGAAAAGAAAAAGAAAGTTGAAGTCAAAGACGTTCCAGTGGTTCGTGAATTTCCTCAGGTGTTCCCTGACGATCTTCCCGGACTACCACCAAGTCGTGATATCGACTTCCGCATCGACCTCATTCCTGGAGCTAACCCCGTTGCCAAAGCCCCTTACCGACTCGCACCATCCGAAATGAGGGAACTCTTGAACCAACTCCAGGAATTACTCGAAAAAGGCTTTATTCGCCCGAGCACCTCTCCTTGGGGCGCGCCAGTCCTTCTCGTCAAAAAGAAGGATGGATCGTTCCGGATGTGCATCGACTATCGGGAATTGAATAAGCTAACCATCAAGAACCGATACCCTTTGCCCCGAATCGACGATTTGTTTGATCAGCTACAAGGTGCCTCATGTTTCTCTAAAATCGATCTGCGTTTAGGATATCATCAGCTACGAATTCAAGAAGAAGACATTCCTAAAACCGCTTTTCGAACCCGTTATGGCCATTACCAATTTGTTGTTATGCCCTTTGGTCTAACCAACGCACCGACGGTTTTTATGGATCTTATGAATCGCATGTGTAAGCCTTACCTTGACCGTTTCGTCATCGTGTTCATCGACGATGTCTTGAATTATTCCAAAACGAAAGCCGAACACGCGCAACATCTACGTTTGGTTCTCGAGTTACTCCAGGGGAACCAACTCTATGCCAAGTTCTCCAAGTGCGAATTCTGGTTGGAGGAGGTTCAGTTTCTGGGTCACATCATGAATAGTCAGGGTATCCATGTCGATCCTGCGAAGATTGAAGCTGTCAAAAGCTGGATTACGCCTAAGAACCCGTCAGAAGTTCGTTCTTTTCTCGGACTAGCGGGCTATTATCGATGATTCATTGAAGGATTCTCCAAGATCGCTGTGCCGCTTACCGCTCTTACTCATAAGGACAAGCCTTTTGTGTGGGGAAATGCACAAGAGACTGCCTTTCAAACCCTTAAGCATATGCTGTGCAACGCTCCAATTCTTACGCTGCCCGACGGAAGCGACAACTTCATTGTCTACTGTGATGCTTCTAACCTTGGTCTCGGCTGTGTTCTCATGCAGCGAGACAAGGTTATAACCTACGCATCTCGTCAGCTCAAGATCCACGAGAAGAACTATACAACCCATGACCTTGAGCTAGGCGCGGTTGTCTTTGCATTGAAGATTTGGTGACACTACCTGTATGGCACTAGGTGTACAATCTACACTGATCACAGGAGTTTACAACACATCTTTAATCAGAGAGAGCTTAATATGCGTCAACGCCGATGGGTAGAACTTCTCAACGATTACGACTGTGAGATTCGTTATCACCCAGGCAAGGCAAATGTGGTTGCTGACGCGCTCAACAGAAAGAGTTACGTGCTCAGTACCCGAAACATCCAAGCCCAGCACAACCTCGAAACCCTTATTCGTGAAGCTCAACATGCTTGCTTTAACGAGCGTACATTGAAGAAAGAGAGGATCTATCACGATGGAGCTCAGTTAGTAAGCAAATCAGATGGGATATTCTATTATCTGGACCGAATTTGGATCCCTAAACGGACCGATTTGCGAAAGATTATCATGAACGAAGCCCACAAGTCCCGGTATTCTATTCATCCCGGCGCAGATAAGATGTACCAGGACCTACGCTACAAGTACTGGTGGCCGGGCATGAAACGGGATATCGCCCTCTATGTTGGAAGTTGCTTAACTTGTGCAAGAGTCAAGGCTGAACATCAAAGACCTTCTGGCTTACTCGAACAACCGCCGATACCTATATGGAAGTGGGAGAGTATAGCTATGGATTTCATAACAAAACTCCCGCCCACGCCATCAGGTCACGACAGTATTTGGGTCATAGTTGATCGTCTAACGAAATCAGCCCACTTTTTGCCAATACGGGAAGACTACAAGGTGGAACGCCTATCCCAAATCTACACCGACGAGATCATTTGTAATCATGGTACGCCTCGTGATATCATTTCAGATCGTGACGCTCGGTTCACTTCGCGATTGTGGGAAACGTTTCAAGCGGCCCTTGGTACGTCGCTTAATCTGAGTACCTCATTCCATCCTCAAACCGACGGACAGACTGAAAGAACGATCCGTACTCTTGAAGACATGCTCCGAGCGTGTGTCATAGATTTTGGCGGTAGTTGGAACAAACACCTGCCATTGGTGGAATTCTCGTACAATAACAGCTATCATGCCAGCATCCAAATGGCACCTTTCGGGGCTTTGTATGGTAGAAGATGTCGATTGCCTATTGTGTGGCACGAGATCGGTCACTCGCAATTAACCGGTCCCGAGATTCTACAAGAAACGACTGACAAAATCCACCAGATTCGAGACAATTTGGTAAAAGCTCGGAACAGACAGAAAAGTTACGCCAATAAAAGACGCAACCCCTTGAATTTGAAGTTGGTGACTACGTACTCCTAAAGGTATCACCTTGGAAGGGTGTAGTCCGATTCGGCAAGAAAGGGAAACTCGAGCCCCGATATGTGGGACCTTTTAGGATTCTGGAAAGAATCGGAAAAGTCGCCTACAGACTCGGACTACCGGAGGAACTCAGTAACGTCCACCCGACTTTCCACGTCTCTAACCTCCGAAAATGCCTTGCTGATCATGATCTAATCGTACCGCTCGAAGATCTTCAGGTCAACGAAATGTTACACTTCGTGGAAAAGCCTGTCGAAATCATGGACCGCCAAACCAAGCAACTCAGGCGCTCTCGCATCCCGATCGTAAAGGTCTGATGGGAAGGCAAACGAGGCGCAGAGTTCACTTGGGAACTCGAAAGCGACATGAAGGCCAAGTACCCGCAGTTGTGTAAATAAATAGATCTGAAGCATAAAATTGGTAAATCACGGTGTTGTGTAGCCTTCGAGCCTAATTTCGGGACGAAATTCCCTAAACAAGGGGAGGCTGTAACACCCCGTGTTTTCGAATGTCAAAGTCAAAGTCAAAGTCCAAGTCAACTTTGACTTCTTTGACTGTTAATGTTCTTTTTATTTTTGTATTATGTGGAGTAAGTGTTGTATAAATGAAATGATCGAATGTTTAATCAATGCGACCGATTTACGACTGTGAATAGTGGGAAGTAACAATGCGATAAAGTTAATCAATCAATAATCAAGCTAATCGATTCATCAATCAAACTCGAGACTCGAACTATGGGAACCCTGGTATTGTATTACGCGTGTGTGTGCCTTACGTGTTGCTTGTGCGTGTTTATTTATATGTTTGGTGTGGTATTCAAGCGAATCAATCAAAAATCAAATCGAAACTCGAAAAGCAATCGAACTCAATCGAAACCGACATCGAAACGTGACTTGTAGAAGATTGTATGTTAGATATAGTGATTGGGACTGAAAGTAATTTGACTAGGAACTCTATCGTATTCGTATCATCGTCCATCGAAATCGAAACGTCGAAAAACGTCGCAAAATACTCAAAGTGTGTCGCGGATCGAACAGGAGGCATCCTGATCGAACAGGCCAGCCGATCGGCTAGCATCTTCCTAGCCGATCGAGCAGCCCATTCGATCGGAGCCCCTGGCCGATCGGCTGCCACTTTCCCTTTTTGGAAGCCTATAAATAGGGCTGTCCTTGTCTTCATTTCCACTTTTGGAAAGCTCTGACCGAACCAGCCTTCTTCTTCACCTTTTCTCAGATTTCTCTCAACTCCGGTAAGTTTTCACTCTAATTCTTGTACGTTTTTTATCATTGCATGATTCTACATCTTTCTATCTTTCAAAACTCGATTTCTAACCGTGAAATCATCAAGATCTAAGAGTTCTTGGGTGATGTCATCATAGTGTTTTTCAAGAACACCAAACTTTGACCTCATTCCACCATGAATAGCTCAGATCTGACCGATTTCCACATAAACAAACTAAGACTTGCAAAGAATCTTAACATTTTTTTTATGGATAATTTCCAACATTCTTCAACCTTTTACAACTCGAAACCCTAAAACCGGTAGAAACGGAGCTTGAACCGGCTAACAAATCATTCTAACAGTTAAGAGGTTCAAGATTCGGATTCTATATACTAGGTTCACCGATTCCGGGTTAAACTCTAACCGACGTTCCGAACCGTCCACCGGCCGGACTTGGGTGATTCCTGTCCGAGCCAAGGAAACAAGTAGGAACGGAGAATATCATAGTTCAACTCGTTATCAAAACTACCTCGATATGATGACAAGTAATTAAACAGCCAAGTGTCAGACGAAAGGCCGACTAGGTCAGACTTGCTGGCCGAACGGCTAGGCTGTTCGAACAGCCCAGCCGATCGGACATGCCAGCTGATCGACCGGGCCAGCCGATCGGCTAGCACACGGCCCCACACTCTTCGAATTCTATGAAGTATGCTATTGACGAAGTGATGTTCGATCGGATGTGCTACTCGATTGGTAAACATTATTCTTCGGATCATGAGATACTATGCTTCAACACTTAATCGTTTTCACAACTCGTTCGTAGTAGGGAATGCCAGCCGATCGAACAGACTGTTCGATCGAGCGACATTCTGTTGAGAATCACTCTAAGGTTCCCAGCCGATCGACTAAGCCGGCCGATCGAACAGACCGTTCGATTGACCGACTTGAAAGGTAGGAACACTTCAGTGTTCTCAAATGCTGCAACGAAAACTTCAAAAGTTCAAATCCTCAAACACAAACACACCAGAGGAAGAAACAATCCAATCGAATGGTCCAGCCGATCGAGCCTACCGGCCGATCGAACAGGACTGTCCAACCGGACATACCAGCCGACCGAACAGCCCGTTCGATCGAACCTGCCGTTCGATCGACCAGTCCATTCGATCCATCCACACTGTCTTATTTTCCACGTTACTCATTGTTGTACTATCGAATTATTCAGGCTAACCCTACTCCCAGCGCTCCCTTCAATCCATAACCAATCACTGTGAGTATACTCGATCCCCTTTTGCTTTTAAGCACTTTTGGGTGTTACATACGTTGCTTATATCAAAACACAAATGATCACACTACTCAAACTATTTGAACGCTAACCAATATGCATGTATTACGTGACTTAATGAATGCTTGTTGATTGTGTTTACACGTGGAATGCTGTCTACCTGCCTTAACGACGTAGTACTATAGTTTGGACTCAGCACCCGTTCACACGGGGGTTGTTAAGGACAATTACTTGCATGGATTACGGTGGTAATCATGTATTGCGAACCGTCTCGGACGGTCAACCCGCAGTCATTGGTATCGATAGGTCCATGTCGATAATTAACATGCTTCGTTTCCCTCTGTGTACGTGCTGGTTATGCGTAAACTATTCGAACTCTATATGCTATTATCAAACTTGTATGCTCACCTTTACATTTTATGTATTGACCTTATTTTAACGTATGTGACAGGTGCTTAAGTTGCTAGGATGCTTAGGTGCATGGTGATGAAATCGAGGCTAGGGAGGTCTAGAAATAATAAACAATTGTCTGTAATAAGAATCTGAGTTGTCGGAACAGAATTACTTGTTTAGTTGTTATCTGTAATAATATGTTTGTTTATTCGGGATACGGTATGGGACGTATCTTTAACTGGATTATATAAATAGTTGTTATGGAAACTCCTGGACAATCTGTTTCGCTCAGTGCCGCGCCCCGATGATTCCGCCATCGGTTGGGGTGTGACATTTCGTGCCCGATTACCAGTACAAGGTTTATAGATCCTAGTATCTCTCACCAACAACCCAGATGACTAGACTATCAAGGTCGATATGCTTGCTCAACACGAGTTCTCTACAGTAGTCGTATAGTGAGGTCCACATTCGTTCTATGAGGTAACGAGTGTCGTCCGACCTGTCAATGGTTGCTTCTCCATGCCCCGCATGGTTTCAATTTGAAAATCCTCTTCCTTCAGTTCTCCGGTTTGAACAGAGCGTGTCTAATCAGGTAAGTTAGAGTCGGTAATGAGCTGCAAGGCTCGTGTACATTCAAGTTTCACAGTTGTAATCATCCTAAAGTTTCCTCCAGTGATGCCATTAACTGATTTAGTTCTGTTTAAGCCAAAGTACACGGGAGGCCCTTGTGATCGGTCTAAATAACGCATCTGGTACCATCCAAGTGATGCCTCCGTCCCAAAATCCCAAAGCCACGGTCTTCACTTCACTGCCAGTCGTGTGTGTCGCGCAGTTCCTCTTTGTAACTCCATCACGTATGTATCACTCTCTAGTGTTGCGTCGTTGTGCAGCTGGAATGCTGATTCGGTCCATAAGGATATACCACTGGATCACCCGCACCCTCGGGTAAAACGATGCTCAGAGCATTGCAGAGTTGGGATTCGAAAGCTGAAAGGACGGCCTCCTGTACTGTCTTTCACGAACACAGCACCCTGTTGTGTTAGAGAGATTTAAGCTGCGCGACCTTCGCAAATTCTGTGATTTATCCGTGATAGCATCAAATGAGACCAAGAAATTGCTGTGTCCATGAAGGACTCTTTGGTGTCGATCAGTTTCTAACAAAATGGATCCTAGCACGATCCACGCGTATTCCCACTTCGTTGGTTACATGATCAAAATGCTTTTCTCGAAT
Organism: Helianthus annuus; assembly: GCF_002127325.2. Classification (NCBI taxonomy): domain Eukaryota; kingdom Viridiplantae; phylum Streptophyta; class Magnoliopsida; order Asterales; family Asteraceae; genus Helianthus; species Helianthus annuus. The sequence goes on from NC_035443.2 coordinate 116,101,271, forward strand.
CTAAGTGTTACATTTAACAAGAATTCTTACGTAATGACTCCTCCCCCAGGAGTTCTAAGATACGATATAGGCGTCATCCATGTTGTCCCTTCCTCCAAGAAATGACCCCAAAATGTCACCAATAAATACGGTCGATTCACGTGATCCCTGAAGCTGCTAGTGTGTTGATCCACTCAATGATCATGATGTACAAAGTTGAAATGGCTGCATTGCGTTCGACGTGCTGTTCTAAGAGTATTCTCCTCTTGGACTTCCTCCTGACAATAGTTCGTTTGCTAGCAAATCTTCGAATGGAAGTTTGTTCCTCGCAACTGGTCGACGAGTTGTCAATACGTGATCGAGGTAAACGGTTCTTGACTGTCAACTTGTCGAGTTCTCGTTAATCAGTACACATATGAAAAGGCTTATCTTTTCTTGTATAACTGAGGTTCCCCAAAGCGAAAACTAGATCCAATGAAACTCAAGTCCAATAATTCCTGAAGTTGATTAAGCAGTTCCTGCAACCTTCCTGGTGTAAGATAATAAGATATACTAGTAACAAGGGCTACTTCTGGCATGACACGGATCTGATATTCCACCTGACGATGTGAAGGTAAACCTGACAGTTCTTCTGGTAACACCTAGGGAGAAATCACGAATAATTGGTGGATCCTCGATCCTCCTTTCCTTAGCCTTGACATCAGTATCGAGCGTTAACATTGCGGGGTAATCCTTCCGTAGACACTCCTGGCTTTTCTTGCTGAAATGACGCTAACCGTTGTGCCACTCTGGCGCGTTAGAACAGATAACAATCCTCCACGAAGGAGAGGGTTACGTAGAATTGTATCCTCACAGGGTACACCTATCAAGAATAACAGAAGAAGGTTGTTGTCGAACACTTGTCCCACAAGGTCGTGTCTGCATCCCGACGATCATATGAGGTTTCCGTAATCTTGCCATCAGCCGATTCCACAACAGGTTCAAACTCCTAGGAGAATCCAGGTCAAACGGAACAGAGACGAAACGGATTGCTACTCATACTAGCTACCATGGTGTTAAAGTCCTGACGTTGCCCATGCCAACTCTAAATGCCTTTCCAAGAGCATCATTCTTTATGTTGCCGTTTTCATTACAAGAATTCCAAGTACCGTCGTTGTTCCCTTGATCGATGACCTCTTAACTTAACTACGGCCAATCCATGATGTAGGCACCTTAATTTCCTTACTAAAAGCTAGGGTTACGAGCACCTTGTTGTCGTTGTGATTGCTGACCCCAATGTTGTTGCTCGAAACGAGCCCTACGATTCTTCACCATCATAGTCCATCTTTTCAAATCCTGAGCCGCATCCTAAAGCACTACTCATTGTGATGGCAATTACGCATACCACACTAAGGTCAAATATCATCAATTATGCCTCGATCGATTCGTAGGAGTTGACTCTCATGGGTTGCTGACAAGGGTTAAGGATTCAATTGAAGCCAATTCACTAGTGTTTGTTGCTGGTAACCAGGGCCGTTCTAATACTGAGGTCAGCGAGATACTACACTTATCCTCCTATCCATTGTTCTTGCAAGTCGACTGGGGTAATACACGGTATGTTGCTAGAGTGTTACGGAAGTGATCGCACTTCTGAGTCTAAGACGTTATCGCGCTAAGTTCTAACAAACAAAGATAGGTGAGGGAGGTATAGACCAATCATTTATCGTGGAGATATCCATCTCAGGGATGCTCGTGCAAGCACCTAACATTCTATATAGTTCGCTAGGCGTTCAGATGGGTGTTCAGGTGATACTCGATTAACATCGAGGTTCGTGAGGATTCAGAGATAAATGAACAGTTCACGTTTGGGTTTGTGTAGGGGACAGTTACTGCTATGACCCCTATAGGTTTATTATGTTTCACGTTGTTCAATTAACGGGACGGAACCCCTTTTCCACTTGTTAAGTCTCACTTGGATTCACATGCACCCCACAGTATTATTATGTGTGCACCCACAATAATATTGTGATTTGCATGCTCATCTCAGCTCCTGTTAACTCATGTCAAATGGTTCCTCAAACTGGAGTAACAATCAAAGAGTATCACATGGCGTAAGTCTTGAAAGTTTAGGGAAATACCACCCTATCAGTCACATAACATATGCAAGTATACATGAATTCATATTGTTGTGCTAAACGTGCAGTCACATGCAATATCATATGTAGGTGTTCACTAGTTATGCAGTACAATGAGTATATGAGAGACGAACCTTGCAATCTGGAGCTGAGTGTCATGGTCGTATTCACGTCTTCAGAACTGTTCGGTTATAGTCTGGTTTTACAAAAATGCTTTTCCTTTTTTAAATAAAACCAAGTTCCCTATAACCAATGGCTCTGATACCAATCTGTCACACCCCCAAAATACCACATGCGGAAAACCCCCGCAAGGCGTGTGACATACCAGGATCTTAGCCATCAATCACATTGAACTCATAGTTACATGTAAATAAAACTTTCATTGATTAACAGTAAGGGTTACAACGTTACATTAATTCACAGTTTACAGCGGAAGCATAAATCATTCGTTAAGTGTTTATAAACCACATGTAAAGAGCCATAAGTCTTGTATTGTATATCCATGTATCTCGACCCATGACCACTCCAGCTTCCCAGAAAGCAAGTTCCAATGTTAAGCACCTAAAGGCCTGCAAGGCATGTAACAACGAGTCAACAACAAAGTTGAGCGAGTTCACAGTTGGCTGATTAGATATTGAGTTCATTTCAATAATCGTAAGTTCGTTTTGTAAACCACATTTTAATCAATAACCCTGTTTCCCAACCTTCTCAATAATTAGTGGGGGCTTCCCATGTGAATTACCAGACCGTACCATATCGACTACTAACGAAAGTAAGTTGTGCCCTAAGTCAATGTCTATCATCATTGACCCTTTGCCTTAGTCCATTAGTAGACGCCCGTCCTACCGGCACAGTGTGAGGCTTGTTAAACCTAATAGCGCTATTAACTAATGACCCGCTCGCCATCGGCCTCGGCGATTAAGTCGATATAAAATGAGGGACTTATGATAGAGTTTTGGTCCAGTATGTTTAATCTTGTTGTCCTACCCAAGGAGTACGAACGTACGTATCCTACCCAAGGAGAAGACGCGAGGTTTAATCTTGGCATCCTACCCATGGAGGATGGCCGTACATATCCTACCCAAGGAGAATATGTAGTTTCCGTTTTAGTTCTTTAACCCATTCCCAACCCTTGGGAATCCCATGCCTTGTAGAAAGTGTGAACTCACCTCGGTTTGCTCGGTTTGGTTATTTACTCGTTTCCAATTAATCAGTCAAAGCCTATGGTATGCACGTATACACAATCAGTTTAAGTTCGTAACGATTCACATGCAATCTATATCACAAAGTGTGTTTGGCAGTTAACATCATGCATCATGTAAGCAGTTAATCAATTCCATGCAATTCATGCTCCACATAAATGTCCTTCACAGTTTATCCTAACATGGTTCTTCTTTAACATACTTAACAAAGTTAACAAACTTAACAGGATTAACATACATAACAGGAATAATAAGCTAACAGTGTTAGTTAACTAACAGTGTTAACAAACTAATAGAGTTATATACTTAACAGAGTTGCATACATAATTTAACAGAGTTAATAAAATTAACAGAGTTAATAGACTTAACACAATTAATAGACTAACTGGGTTTACATTCTTAACATGCATAACAGAGTTAACATACCTAACAGAGTTAACATACTAACAGAGTTAACATACTAACAGAGTTATCACACTAACAGAGTTATCACACTAACAAAGTTATCACACTAACAGAGTTATCACACTAACAGAGTTAACATACTGAACTACTGTTACTTATAAATTTCAAGAGGAACCTTAAGGTTCCTCGTCATATGGCACGACGAAGGTTCACGACGAAGGTTCACGGGGAACTTTAACCTTCCCCTACGAGGAACCTTAACCTTCCCCTACGAGGAACCTTAACCTTCCCCTATGAGGAACCTTAACCTTCCCCTACGAGGAACCTTAACCTTCCCTCAACAGTTATGAACACAGAACCCTAATCCCTTGCCGCCGTTCATCAGCAGACTTTTCCTGTTCCTATGACATCTATTATATGCAATCATTCCAGCAACAGATTACCGTGCAATGCTAATCTTGTCCATACATAATCGGATTCACCTTTTCATAATAATCGTTCATATCGTTTTACGCTAACAAATATTGTTTAACCTTATAAAACCCTAAATCTGCCGATCATCATCAACGAATCATTAACAGTAATCACAATACGTTTATGTGCAAATCATGGATCATTCAATAATCATGCAACAATAATCACCAACAATAAAGAGACCACTTATAACATAACAGTTACTAAATATTCATGAGATTACACACATCAGGCAACCAAGATAACTAACAGGAAGCAATCTACTAACCGAATTCTTAATGCAATCGAAGGAAGGGGCCTCAGACTTATGGTACTGTCCTTGCAAAATATGGTGGAGATGATGGTTGTTTAGGGTTTGCAACTAGTTGTGTTGTGATATAAAATTCCTAATACATAACTTACGTATATAAGAAGGAAATTGGAGAGTTGGATCAAACTAATTAAGAGTAGCGGATTGGGCCATTAAACAACTAGTGGATTTGGGCCGAGAGGTAACAATCTCAAGGAAGTAGTTTGAGGGATTGGGCCGAGTTAATTTAAGTGTGGTGGCGACCCAATAGCATTGTGATAGGTGCGGCCCACTTGCATACTTACGTAAAATTTAATAGAGTTATCGTACGTTTAAGAATATCTAACACATTAGAGAGGGTTAACCGAGAAATTAAGATCACAAGGTTAGACGTCACTAACCTTGAAAGTTCGGGTTGTCACACCCCTAATCATCATAAATTCAGCAAATTAAAGCCCTAGATGTGATCTTGAGTTCACACATGTCTCGATTTTGGATCATCTATGCATTCTTGAACACAAGGTAAGTAGAATTTTGGTGTTTGATGACTTTGAACGTGATGGGTGTTCATAAATCCATAAACTTTTGTGAAACAAGTATGAATAAGGATTAGAAAACACTAATAGAACATGATTGATGCTTGAATTTGACTAAATTAACAGTGAATATGAAAACCCACTTGAAAGTGTGATGATGAGAAGAATTAGGTAGAAGTTCTATGTTAATTAGTTTAATGATCAAGTATGATAGTGTTCATGACAAAGGATTGTTAATTAGAAAAAATTTAAAGTGAAAGTTACATAGAAAATTTATGAAATTTGGTGTTCATGATGGTGTTGATATGTAATGGTTATATTATGTTTATGGTGCTTGTACACTATGCTTAATTAGTTGTATGCATGCCAAGTGTTTAATAGAAATTGTATGCAAGTAGTGGATAGATATGCATAGATAGTGATAATGGTGTATTTAATAGAAAGCTTACATGAGGAAGGTGTGTTTTGATTTAACCCATATGAAGGTTTTGTTTGATTTCATGATTTGTAGAAGTGTGCATTAGTGACTTGCATTATATGCTTGATTAGTGGCTTAATGGTAATTTAGAAATGGAATGTGCACTAAGTGTATAGTTGTGGACTTACTAGTAAAGGGTGATGTTATGATTTCGTTAAATTGGCTAACTTGGTATGTAGTTGTCAAATGTAGAATCATAAAAGCATTAGTATGTGTAAAAATGATTTTATGATTATCAGGTATGAAATCAAGTGATCATGTAGTTGTATGTGCCACCCAACATGAATATGAATGTGTATGACTTTACTAAAATGGCCTATCATATCAAGTTAAAAGTGTGTTCATAAGTTGGAAATTATAAGCTAGAAGGGTTGACTTTTAAAAGTCAACAATGTATAGATAGTATGGTTACACATGTTGACACAAATGTAAGATTTAAGAGATCATGATATATGTGTTAGATCAAATATGTGTTATGTATGATGATGAAATTTTGGTTATATGGATGTTGAACAATGTGGATGTTAATTCATGTCTTATACATGTTCATGAACTATTAATGAAAATCAATATAACTAAGAGTTTAAAATGGATGTTGATGTGAATGAGTATACATACTAACAATGTTATGAACATGACGACATGAAAGGATTGGAAACCACATTAGCACAGACTCGTGTACGGAAGACTAACGGGTCAAAAAGGAGGCAAGGAAACAAGCATGGTCACAACGCTTGAGGTAAGTGATTCCCAAGCTTAATTTATGTTTATGTAAAGGAATTCATATGTGCGAGAAGATTAAGAATCACAAAGGGATGGATTGTTATTAATGGTGCCAAGGTAAGGAATGTTGTAATGGTCAACATAGTTTTACTAAGCTTGAATCTATATAGTGGGAGAAACGGGTCATAATTAAGGAAATGAAGTGGTTAAACGATTAGCATGAATGTTGGGACAAGGAATTAGCATTTGGATGACTTAGGGCCTTGGAATAACCTTTAAAAACTATAATTTTATTTATTAGGAAGCGTGTGAATAATCAACGGGGCTTGGAATGAGGCCCGGGTGATCAATAAACGAGTTTTAAGCAAGTTTTGGGGGATTTCCAGCAGCCCAGAGTCGTAGCTTACGCCTGGGGCGTAGCCTACGCTTACCAGCTGCTGGAATTACAGCAGCCCAGAGCCGTAGGCTACGACCCAGCCGTAGGCTACGCTTCGGAGCTGTTGGAATTTCATGAATTTTTTAGTTTTTCTTGCGTTTTAACCTCTTGTACCTTCATCCGAGCTTCCATAACTTCGTGTTTAATCTTCTAATCTTGGTTGCTTAGTATGAAAGACAAGTATGGTTATGGTAACTTGATGAAGAAGAATGGAATGTCGGTTAAGATATTATTAAATATGGGATTTATAAGAACGTATATAGATGGGACTTGTATATAGGCATGTATTGGGATTTATGTACGAATGCATTGTAATGTTGATAATTGTATTGTCATGAGAATGGAAACGGAAGTGCAGGTATATTAAGATTGTGCTTTTGAAAGTTGAACGTAGGAGTCCGAAGATCGGATCCGAGATTGTAAACAGACGGAGTCGCACTTGTAGAGGGAATTTGATGTGGTCTTCTGGTTTTGTTCAAAGTTTATTTATATGTTGTTTGTGTATTGTATAAAGTCACTTACTTTTCTAATGATGTGGATGTATGGTGACTGCAGGTTATACGGGTTTTTCTCGTAAAGCGCGGAGTGGTGGAAGATCGAGTCAAGGTGTAGATTGTACGGGAGTGGGTCACGCAATCGTATAGATATTCGTATTATTAAACATAATAAGCAAGAATGGAAGAGTGTAATATTTTTATTGAACTATATGAATGATTGTCAAACGTTAAGAGCGTTTATAAAAAAAAAGTTAAGGTTCGTATTTCCGCTGCGTCTTTTCGGTAAAGGAAAATATAAAAGAAACAAACGTGTTAGGGTCTTACAGTTTAGGTACTTCATATTTCTAACATTCAACTTACCCGTAGTCTACCCGTTTAATAATATAAGTTTTATATATTTTATTTTAATATGGAAAATAGAAATGTCACACATATACAAGCCAATTAATTAGTATAACATTCCAACCAATTATATATATAAAGTAGTTTTTAAAACTATATGGGCTGAATAATTATATTAAAAATAAAACTAATTACTTGTGGTTAATAAATTTAAACAACCTATAATTCTTATATGATAAAAAAATGGAAATGTTACATCCTCCCCACCTTGTTTTAAATCTTGTCCTCGAGATTTGGGCTACGATGTCTCCTCTAGAGTTATGTCATGTTTTAGTCAATAAGAATAGTATTAAGGTAAATGACACAGAATCAAGACATGTTCAAATGAATACGTGTTTTACAATAAACATGGCTCAATGGTTCACTGATTTATTTCTAGGAATCGATGCCAAACGAACAATGTGAAATGATATGGTTTCCAAGGTGACTAGGTTCAAGCCAAAAGAGATTTATGATCAATAGATGTCGAAATTGACTGTAAGTGACTTTTAGAAACATTAGTATTCACTTGTCAAAAGAAAACTTACTTTGATTGTCAGCTGAGGAAGACTCAGAATCAACAAGCTCAAATGAAATAGAAGCACGAAAATAAGTTGTCAATTATCAAACCATGTCATGAGAAAAATCAATGTATTGACATTATTGAATTACAAGGATACACCGAAATACAATAGAGTTTAGTGTATCATTGTCTTAATACATAATTGCATCAAGACTACTTTTAATGATGAGTCAAATGAAAGACATATGTGGTTTTGAATGATTCGTATGATTATGATTAGCCCAAGCTACAAGTTTATATCGACGCCGCAAGGTGTCGTAATGATTGAAACAGTTCAATAATTACGGTGACCAAACAATTTTGTAACATCCCGCACGTTCGTGCGTTGTTACTACTCGTTACACTCGTTACGCCTCGCACCAGAGATTCGGATCATAATGTAGCTATATCGCTTACATCGCTACTTCGCAGTATTTTCGCATATTACGCATACTTTATCGCTATAACACATCACATCGCATGCACTAACACTCACGACGACGTTGAGTGAGGACCTATTCTACCCTCCTCGATAGCCGTGATGTGTCGCAACGCAATGCATATTCGAAACACGCAACTCGATTATCGCAACGCAGAAATGAAATGTGGACATTTATACGACCATGTGTGTCTAATTATAATAAATATAAGAATGCGTGTATGAAAATGTGTTACCAAACTATCGCAACGCGTAACGAACAAAACGGAACATCGAAACGCAGTTCGCCGGAGACCACCGATCGGATGACAATCCGATCGGATTGCCATCTGATCCATGGCACTCCATCACCTACTCTCCTTTTCACCTATAAATAGCACTTGTCACATCACTTGAACAGTGATGTGAAAGCTCTCATTTAACCAGCGCAATTTTGGCTCTATTTCTCTCGATTCCTCGCGATTCTTGTAAGTTTCTACCTCAAACCTTGTACTTCTAAGATCTACACGCACTCCTTCACCTTTTCCACCATCAAATCTCATCTTTTCACCGTAAAATCCTCTGATTTGGGCCGTTCTAAGGTGATGTTATCATGGAGTTCTTAGGAACAATGAAGTGTCACCTCATCTCATCAAGAACAGTGCAGATCTAATGGATTCCACGGTGTGTAAACACTAATCTCACCTAGATCTAAGCCGAATCTAAGTATTTCAAACTTTCTTCAAACTTTCTTAACTTTTTACTCAAAACCGATAGAATCGGAGCTCCTTCAGGCCTTCTACTCATCCTCTGGTGAAGTGACGGGTTGAGAACTGATTTCTATCAACGAGATGACCGGTTAACGGGTTGAACACGAACAACCATCAAGGACAATTAACTGATCGGACGGGGCGATTCCCGTTCAATCTGATCACTTGGCCTTGGTGGAGTTCCATTGTTTAATACGTTGTCATACCGTCTCGATCAAACCGCAAACTTTTCAAAATAATCAAGTTTCAAGACGATCAGATCATTGGGACAGATTGTCGTCCGATCGGATTGCCATCTGATCGAACTGCTATCCGATCGAGTTGCACTTGGTTCCACACTTAAACTTTTCTTCAAACTTGCAAAGCTCTGAACGTCGAACGGATTGCTGTCCGATCAGATAGCCATCCGATCCAACGACCATCCGATCGAACGACCATCCGATCGTTTGACATTTGGAACTTCGATACTTAAACATTTTATAATTTCATCAGTTTCCAATGGATTGCCATCCGATCGGATTGCTATCCGATCGAGTGACCATCCTGCTGTGAACTTGTTCTCACTAAGTGTCCTGCCAATCGGATCGCTATCCGATCGAACGACTGTTCGATCGACAACTTGAAAGGTAGAGATACTTCCCTATTTCAAAATGCTACAACGAAAACTTCAAAGCCATCATGCACAAACACATCCATCCCAAACAAATGTCAATCCGACCGAATGGCCATCCGATCGGATGACCATCCGAACGGATTGACATCCGATCGAATGACTATCCGATTGGATTGCCATCCGATCGGATTACCATTCATCACTTGGTTCTTTTCGCATCGTTTAACGCGCCATCCATCGCTTATGCTATCATTCTGTGATCAGGCTAGTCTCATACGCGCTCCCTTCAATCCAAGATTGTGTTTACTTGGTGAACACAAACTGTGAGTATACCCGAACCCTTTTTATCGCATTTTTGGGTGTAACATACGTTTTAATCAAACTAAAATAATCGAATACTCAAACTATCTATCACTTGCGAATGACTGAATTACATATTAACACGTGATGCTAGTTACATATGTGCTAGGACTTTTACTCGCGACGTCCCGCTCTAACTAGTATAGTACTATAGTACCCGCCCTAGCTGGTAGTAATTGCCTTGTGTATATGTTATGTATCCCGTTTATGTATGTGGTAATTCGCAGCACTTCTTATCTACTATGCTTTTTCTATTAAAACTTGTATACTCGCCAATACTTTTGTATTGACGTTGTTTTAACGTATGTTGCAGGTTTAGTCGCAGTCTACATCAAATCAAGCTAGGAAGTCTAGAAACACACCTGAAATCTAGGTTGCCAATTGGTATTGTTTGAGAGAACATGAAATTCGTGATAGCTTATGTGATTGTATTTGTTTATTAGTATGGGATAATGAACGCATTAAATATTGTCGCAATTTAGTTGTTATGGATTCTCTTGAGCAATTTGATTCGCCTAGTGCCGCGCCCCGATGATTCTGCCATCGGTTGGGGTGTGACAAATTTCACCGTGTTCGTAATCAACTGAAAGCTTTAATGAAGTAAATTTGGATATTCATTTCGAATAGGATTTTCAATTGATGATGAAAAGACCAAATGAATATTATAGAATTTTCGATCATTGATGAAAGAATCTTTAGAGGTACACTGAAATATAATACGAATTTGTGTACTCTTATCTTAACACATAATTGTATTAAGACTGTTTTAAGATAATGAACCAACAGAAATTAAATAAATAAATCCGTATATCAGGTGTGAAAATGAGATTAGTTCAAGCTTCAAATTAAAGAAAACGCCACCACAAGGTGTCGTAACCAATTAAATGATTCGATGAAAGTGAAGAGCAAACAATATTATGGTTTTGAATAGATGAAGTATTTGACAGGATGCATTTATTTAAAAACTTTTATTTATACTAGGGTCAAATAATAACTTAACTTAGATATTACATATTAATGATTACGTCTGGAATCATTTCTACTTCTTGCGTAGTAAGTACGAATGCTCGAACGTTCTTTTTAGCTCTGTCTGTTGTTCTGGCCTCGTTGTCGGGTGCTTTAGTCAGTTTCGGGCAATATAGTTTGATGTGTCCTATTTCTCCACAATTGAAACAAATATTAGTTTTCCTTCTACATTCTTCTTCTATATGCCCGATCATCTTGCAGAAGTTACAGTAGGGTGTTCTCCTAAAACGGCATCTTCCTGAATGCTTTTCGTTACAGTTTCTGTAGGTAGGTTGCTCCAATGACGGTTTAGTTCCTTTCTTCTTGAATTCTTGGGAAATTTTCTGGGCTAACTCTTTCTTCTTGTTTTCTTCTCTTGTGCGGATTAGTCCATCTATCAGGATGTTAGCTAGTTCAACTGTTTCTTCAATAGTCTGTGGTCTAGCGGCCTTAACCATGTCTCGGATTTCGCTCACTAATCCCCAAATATAACGAGAAATTAGTATGGGTTCTGGTGAAGCCAGAGTTGGTACCATTCTTGCGTATTCGAAGAATGTCGTCGTATACTCCCGACAATTCACATCTATCATTTTATGATTTAGGAACTCGTTAGCCATTCGTTCCTTTTCATAAGGGGACAAAATTTCCTTTCTGCCATTTCCTTGAACTTTTCTCATTTCATGGCATAAGCCATATCACTTCCTTTTGCCTGAAGAATTGTATTCCACCATTCTAAGCCTTCTTCCTTAAAGAGGTTGGACGCATACATCACCTTATCTTCTTCGGCACATTTGCTGATTTTAATAACAGCTTCCGTCTTTTCAAACCATCGCAGAGCAGTCGTGGCTCCTTCACTGCCCGCGAACTCAGTTGGTTTACAAGCTAGAAATTCTTTGTAGGTACACCCGAGAGTCATCACCTTCATTTTCTTAGGAAATGGGGCTTTGATAATATCATCATTGCCTCCATTAACACTATGGCTAAAACTTTCGTCACCAGTATGCTTGCTACTCACAGCTTTGGTGGGTTCTACGTGGTTTTTAACAGCTTTAATTATTAAAGGTATTACATTAGTTATTCCTTGGGCTATTATATTTTCTATAGCATTTTATCCAAAGGATTTTCATTATTAGCATAAACTTCTGGATTATGTTATACTTCATTCGACATCTGAATGGCAAACATTTTAAATTATTAATATCACATAACAGTTAGAACAAAACAATACTTTCAAGAATCATATGTGCATATATATATATATATACACATATATTTAAATCTACAAAAATAACACATAGGTTATTTTGTATTAGTTTCCTAACTTTATTGTTTAAGTTTAGGTATTAAAAGAACACCTAAATAGCTTAAACAAGTGGCTCTAATACCACCTTCTGTCACAGCCCCCGGCCCCACCCTGGGAGCGGGTGCTGTGAGCCAGTCAGATGGTACCGGTGTTTATTAAATATGCAGTGGAAAATTTTTCATCAGGATCGTAGTTAGGAAATGATTTCAGAGTTTGAAAAACACCAAACGTTTAATAGTAAACAGATGGGCTAAAACCCATATTCCATTCAATTATTTTTATAGGGATAAACTCAAATAAATAAAACATAAATTTCTTCTTTTATTAAGGTATTTATTGCCACTTTATTTAAGCCTTCAGTGCTCCATAGCTGGCTTCTATTATCTTTACAACAAATTACATGAAACGCGTTTTGAAAACATTTTATCAGTAATAAATACTGGCGAGTTCATTCCATTTTTATAAAATAAACATCTTTTATTCAGGTATTTATTGCCACTCAATCAGTATTTGTCACATGGTGGCAGTTCCGATGTGACAGTAGTCATATCACTCATTGGCTCACTTTCGTCCAATAGTGAAGTTTATCAAATAATAGATATATAGTATATCTTACAATTATTTAAAGATATCTGTCACTAGGCGGTTCCCATGACGGTGGTCAAATCACTGTTGATCATTCTTTCAACTAGTGATTGGGGTCGTATCACTATTGATTGTTCTTTCAACTAGTGACTCTGGTTATATCACTGTTGATCATTCTTTCAACTAGTGACTCTGGTCATAACATTGTTGATCATTCTCTCAACTAGTGCCTTTGGTCATGTCACTCTTAGTCATTCTCTCAACTAGTGACTCTGAACTTAGTAGTGTCCCATGACATTACTTTGTCAAATATATTTTCTATGGCACAAAACCGATTAGCCCATAAAATGAAAGATATCATTTTCTGTTAAATTAATAGCTATAACTTTACCAAAAATATATTAATTAAATAATTGTAATATTATTATTTAATATATTAACGTGACTAAGATTAAAAATATAATCTTAGTATAGTAGAATATATTATATTTGACATATTTTATTATGGTATACAGTTATTGACTAAACATTATTTTATAATGTTAATAGTAATTAGATTTATTAAATATATTTTCTTTAATATATAATTTAATAATGATTAATAAAGCTCTATTTTATATACACACTATTTAGATTTATTTCAATCATACATCAAAATATATTAATGATTTAATTTAAAAATAATATTAGTTATAGGCTATGGCTACTGGGGCACAATTTCCCCCGTGCTTGTGGTTATGCTACTATTGGCTAACTTTTTGGCCAATAGTAATGAGGGTCAAGTAATGTGTAAAACATCCCATACCAGCAGTTATTGCAGAATACAAAATTTAACCACTGTAAGTATAACTGATAAATATTTAGGATTTTAGAAAGCATTTTTAAATATAACTGTATCACAAAAAGGTGATAAAAAGAAGAATGACGCACAAACTTTGAGAAAAGAGAATGGACTCACTTTGTAACTTTAGGGTTCAACTAAAAGCCTCCTGGTATAATCTTGGGTATAACTCCTGAGCTATTTAATAATTATATAATGCACTCACGTTAAATATAACAACCCAATTCAACTTTATCCCTACGTCACGAGACAGAACCCAAACGAACTTAGTCGGGCAGAGCCTTGACATGCGTTACGGGGCCCTAGATCAATCGGACAGGGTATCAGTGATCAGGGGTTAAAACACTTAAAACGGGGCAGGGCTTTATTATTATTATAGGGTTAATATAAAAAAATGAATTAGAGAGAGAGGAGCTTAGCGATACATAGGAGAAGTGCAAATTGTTCTTGTTGTCTTTCCTCCTATTTATACTACAAATTAAGATTTGGAGTGCATGAAAAGTAATACATGTACACCCTTGAATTTAATTCAAACATGCATACGTAGACTTTCACATTTAATGCATTTGTTTATATTTTTTATTATTTTATTCAAAATGGGACACGTACGTCCATTTTTATTAAATGCAAATTTTGATTATTATAATTATTTTATTAATTTATATATTATAATTAATTCAGCTGCTTCATTCATTTGGCGCGTATAACTTCTAAAATATGACGTTTTATAAAACAATGAATATGTCATTAGAACGAGAATATTGGTATCTACATTTTGAACCAAGTTTCATTAAAAACTGAGTAGGTTCAAATATAACATATTTTTATAATTAAATTATTAAACGGTTTCTAGGTCCGTTTAGGTACTTCATAGTTCTAACATTCAACTTACCCGTAGTCTACCCGTTTAATAATATAAGTTTTATATACTTTATTTTAATATGGAAAATAGAAATGTCACACATATACAAGCCAATTAATTAGTATAACATTCCAACTAATTATATATATAAAGTAGTTTTTTAAAACTATACGGGCCCAATAATTATACTAAAAATAAAACTAATTACTTGTGGTTAATAAATTTAAACAACCTATATGTAGGATCGTGCGGTTGACCCAAACGAGTCCTTCGGAGAGGTTCTGATCTATTTCAGGTGCAGAAAACAAGAAATAGACTTAGATACAGCACGCAATTCACTTTAACCACTGATTATATTGATTTGACGGCAAATACAATCAGTCCTCACACCGGCAGCACTTCGGTATGGAAATCTAGAACTGTTACCATGATTTCGCTCCTAGAGACTATATATATTGCTCGTGATTCTGCTCGAAAGACATCAAACCCATTTGGAGCGGAATCTGAATCTTGTGATTCCGCTCGAAAGTGCCCAAAAGACATTTCAAGCGGAATTAGCATTCCGAGCGAAATCAGCATTTACATAACATTAAACTTGACATTTTCTCGTTCTACATGCCCTGATCTATATAATCTAATCTAAGACACAAAACAAGACGAAGTCGACAGATGTATGCACCAACAGACTCCCCCTCAGATGTTGACGAGTCTGACTATGTCGAGTCTTTGCAACTTCAGTCTCTATCAGTCTTTGGGCTTCACTCTCTCTATCTTCTCTAGCATGACTTCAGACTCCCCATTATGATATGCTGACATTCCTTAAGTTCATCAGCATCATCATCTTCAGGATCGTTGTCTGGCTTTCACAAGTCCATGATCGTTACCTGGCTTTCTTCAATCAGAGTCCTCAGGGATCGTAACCTGGCTCTATAAGCTTGTCAGGATCGAATAACCTGGCTCTTCAGGAGGTTGTTCCTGGATAGTAACCTAGCTCTCATCCAGCTTAGGTATTCTCAGAATCAATTGACCTGACTCTGAATTTCACCTGCACAATCTCTAACTCACAATAAATTTCAAACATTTAAACATTTCAAATGTATGCACTCACTCAGACTCTCCCTCAGATTAACCTAAAAGATTTATCAATAAGATTCCTGATGAACCATTTGTAAGATTTTGTTTTAAAACATTTGAAGTTCTAGACACACTCCCCCTCACAAAAATGTCATCATGTTTAGCACTTGGAACTTTGAAAATCAGCTTTCCAACATCAGTTGTCGAAAATCTTTTTGTATTTTTCAAAATTTATGCTAAAACACACCGAAAATCTTTTTGAATTTTGAAATAAGAGAAATAAAAAGCAATAAAACAATATTTACAGACAATATTTTTGTGAGTTTGTGTAAGAGGATCATATCAGATTTTGAGACAAGTCACCGACACCGTTAAGCTTTAAACATTTTAAGTTCTAAACAATTCACCTAGATTGTTAGTATATTGGTCCTCTTAAATTTTCACACAAAGTTCAATTGTTTCGAGATACGAAATTAATGTCTTATGAACTTAAACTTATTCGCGTGTCCCACTACTTGAATATACTCCCGTATCCAGATCCCAATATTCAGTCTTACAGGTGAGTATACCTAGATGATATCTGTAAGGGGTTAGGTGCGTGGGCCGTGAGAGCTCAGGTCGATACTTCCGTATACGCAGAGAGATGATGACTTCAACTTTTTGGTGTGTCCCCTTTAGAGGATCTTTTGTTTCAACAGCAATGACTATCAATTTTATTGTTTCATCAATTTGCTGAGGGCTGCGCATTTTCAAGCATTTGCGGAAAGTATTATACGTGGACTAGGTCAGAATTTCCATTCAGCAGAAGTCCCGGGATAATACCCCAGATATCACTAAGCATAAAGACCTAGTATCTCAGAAAGAGGGACCTTTCAAACAAGATTTCAGGGGTTACCCATATATCCAAGAAGTTGTTACCCACAAAATAAGCAAGTTTGAATTTTTAGGTTTATATCTCGTCACAATCTACTAAATGTGCAAAAACCTACCGGCATATCCACAGTGAGATTGTTTATCACATTTTTACATTCCAATTCTTTAGCATGTTGTGACAGTCCACTGATGTACTATCATTTCCTCTTTTATACAACAAAACTCTTTTTACATTTTATAATGTTTTTGTCTTTTTCAAATTTTCTAATGTTTTTGGATTTTCTGAAATTTTCTACTCCCCCTAAAATGCAAACACATTAAAGAAAATTGAAAACAAACTGTACAGAAATTTTGATAACCAACATCGAATCGCCTCAGATCGCCATTCATTTGGCATAAACAATCAGAACTCCCCCTTTCAACAAACTATTTTCTCATTATGATTTCAAAATACTTAAGTTTGTTTTAATCAAAATGATTTTCCATTGTAGGGATTGGTTCATCATCTTGTTCATTCAACCACTTGTATGATTAATATCAAGTTCAAATTAATGACCTTGACGAATCACTTGTACCACTTGTAAGAACAAAAACAATACCAATTGTAGGAATATCACATCTACATAAACCATTTTACCAACTCGGATGCCGATTCCTGCTTCGCAATTACCCACCTGGAAGCTCCGGCGTAGTCCTTCAACCTGTAAAATTTAAACTCATTCAAAATCTTTCAAACAATCTATTCAAAAACTAGAATGATGCCGATTCCTGATCCACGATTACAAACTTGGGATCTCCGGCGTAGTCCTGATGTTTCAGGAAAAAAGAATTTCCACCCAAGTCTTTTCAGACTTAAGTGATTTCAATTCTTGCTCAGTGGGGTTGTAAGTTGCCTTTTTAGTTGCATAAAAATCTTTAACCCCTTTTGCTTTACCATCAAGCATTCTCCCAAAAATTTTCTTAACATTCCCATTGAATGTTTTCTCTACATCAAACTCAATTTTCTCAGAATAAAACTGATCTGAGATCTCAACCTTACCAACTTTCTGTTTAATCTCTTCAAACTTCAGTGATGGAAATTCATCATCATTCACTGAAAACACAGAATTTACCTATTTTACCTCACCTTGTGACTCCTCTGGCTTTGTGAAACCAGATTCATCACCGACTTTCTCATCAACTTTCTTGACCACCCACACTTGGTTGTTATTTGCTTTTCTTTTGTAAAAATTCTTTTTAGAACATTCACCAACCTTATAAGTTGAATTTTCAAAAATTTTAGTCGATAAATTCGCGAGTTTGGTAATAGTAATAAAAAAAATAACAAATAAAGAATCATAATTATTTCGACACAAGAAAAGGGATGGCAATTGGAATGATATTAACTCCTATTTGAAAAGCACTTCAAATTGTTGATTAATCGCCAGAGATGGCTTAGAACCAATCGTTCATTATCTAATGGATCTTTCCGTTCTAATACTCTATCCGAGAGTTATCAAGGATTAGCAAATAAAAGTGCTAATGCTACAACCAGGCCATAAATTGTTGTACCAGTAACTGGTTTATGGATGAGTGCTCTTGGAGTAGTCGGTCTGGCCTTGCCCGTCCGCCTTGACAGGGCGGTGCTCTTGGTAAACAAGTCAATTATTCAGGGCGGTCAGTGCGGTTCGTTCGATAAATTCCTACTTTTCGATTAGTGGTTCAACATCAACAATTTTTTCTTTCATTTTTTTCAGAAACTCCTTGTTTTGTCTTGATATTCTTAGGACAGTTCCATGCAATGTGACCAGCTTCATTGCATTTGAAATAGGTTTGAGTTTCTTTTGGGTGAAAAACTCCAGTTCCATTTCTCTTCTTTTCAGCAAGAAACTCCTAGTTTGATTGTTTCCAGAAAGGTTTCTTCTGTTCATCCTTAGCACTTCCACCTGAAACAAATTCTGTTTTTGTTTTAGAATTTTTCTCATTTTTATAATTTTCTGGTGGAATAAAACCTAAACCTTTCTTTTTGTAGCTACCATTATGGTTTGGTTTCTTTTGAAAACCAAAACCAGAACCAGAATTGTAACTCTTTTTCTTGTTTAAACGTTGTTGTACTCTTGAAGTGTATTTTTAGGTTTTCCAGTAAAATTTAAATCTTTTATTTTAGAAATATTAATTTCTGTCATTTTGAAAACCTTTTTAATCATTTCAAAACGAGCACTTCTTATTGGAAACTCTTTGTCAGAGTATAATTTGTCAGAATCATTTAAAGTGTATGCAACTTCAAATGTTTCATCATTCAAATTTTTCTTTGATAACAAAAATTCTTTACTATAAGACCGTTTAACCGACGACTTTGGACTGTTTACTGACGAACTTGAACCTCCAGACTCAGATTTTTACTCAGACTCCTCATCAGTATCCAGCACCTTATCGACCACCTTTTTAATTAACTCAGACTCATGATCAGTGTCAGACGATGTGAAAGTAACGTCAATGTTTTCTGGTAAACCATCAGTTGTATCGGTTTTTAGCTTTATATTGACTGCTTTTTCAAGTTGCTCCTCATTTGGTTTTCTAGGAGAATACCCTTCCCAGATTGGAGGCCGACACTTGTTATAGCTAACAATCGGTTTCTTACCACAATCATTCTTCTTTGGCTTGTCATCTTGAAAAGCTTCCATACCTGCAACAGTTGGATAAATTCTATCAATAAGATAATCAGAACTAGAATAACTTTGCAATAAACGTCTAATTCTCTCATTCTCAATTTTCTCTGTTTCCAACTCTTGCTTCCATTTCGCACTCTCTTCGATGTAGAAGTTGATAGCTTTCTGCTTCGACATCATCACAACATTCATCATTGTCAAAGCGTCTTCTCTTTCTGAGTTTGTCTTTTGAAGACCAGTCACTGTTTTGTTCAAAACATTATAAGATTCCTTTACGTAATTAAGATTGAACAGTAATTGTTCCTTCTTCTTCTCATACTCAGTTATCATCTCATCTTTTACTGCACACTCCTTGCAAGTTTCTGAACACTTTAAGCATGGTTTGATGACTTGAATAATATTTTCTACTTCGACAATTTTCTCCACTTCAACTACTTTCTCAGCTTCAGTCACCTGCTCAGTTTCAGCAATCTCAGCAACACTTTTAACTTCTTCTTTTTGAACAATCTCTTCTTTTTCAGTAACACTTTCAGTCTTCATTCTCTTTTGTTTTGCAGCTTGTTTCTCTTTCAGCTTCTCCAAACGATCTGCAAAGTAAAAATGAAAACTTTCAGGAGATAGATGAGATTTTGCAATATTAATGTGTTTCTCTTCTTCATCGTCACTACTGTCATCATTTGGTGACTGATCAAACTCAATAGATTTCTCAGCATTCTCATCTGAAGAACCAGACTCAGATGGTGTTTGATCAAAAACAACTTCCTTTTCTGAACCCGCATCACTTTGTGAGCGTTCGTCTGCACTCAGTGAGCTTTCATCAGACGCAACAGACTCTTTCTCCACATTCTTCACATTCTCACCAATAGACTTCATCCACGTAGCAAACATATCTGGTTCTCTTACAATCTTAGAAATGAACGCTTTAAATTCTCCCTTTTCATCTACAAACATATCCCCGCTAAATCCTTCAGGTAGTCTTTCATCATCTTGATTGACTAAACAGACTTTGCTTTCAGGTGATATGTATTCATTCCAGTTAAAATCCACCAAACATGCTCTCTTTGAATCCTCAATCACTTTTCTACCATGAGCCACCTATGGTTCTTGCTGTTGCTGTTGACCAACCTGTTGATAAATGGCTTTCCGGTAGTAGTCATCTTTTCCGAACGGATTTTTCACATCACTGGCTTCCCTGTTCTTGCACTCCCTCTTGAAGTGACCTTTCTCCCTGCATCGAAAACAAGTAACTTTAGATTTATCAAAACCTAAAGTAGAAACATGTGCATCAAGAAAGTCATTTCTCCCAGTAATCAGCTTGATTTTTTCTGCTCGTCTAAGAACACTAGCTAGACACCATTTGATGTCCATAAGTTCCATCTCTTCAGCGTCTATCTGATCGTAATCCTTCTTTGTGAGCATAGGATTTCCGATCGTCCCAGCTACTAAACCTTCGTAAGATAACAACACTGAACCAAGTAGAGCCATGTGATCTTTCACAACCTCTTCAGAAAAACTTTGACCCTCTGGAAGATTCAATGCGATGTTACACTGTATCACATACCCACTTCCTGTCTTTGTGTTTTGAGAATGAAACCTTGTAGTTGACTCTTTAGGATTGACACTTGGGTATGAAGAAAATCCACTGTTACTTTTCAAACTTTGATTAATCTTTTCAGATGAATCTCCAGCACTGAATGCAGTTTGGATTTTCGGGCTTCTTTCAGCTTCCGGAACACTGCCTTTGTAATACATCTTTACATCTTCTTGGCCACTTGGACTGTTCATCCTAGCGATCTTTTGCTGTTCCAGATCCTGACTTTCAATCTTCTCAATAAACTGAGAAATCGTCAACCCATCATAAACCCCAGTGTTCTTCAAGATCATCAAATATGTATCCCATTCTTTTTGCGGTAAAGCGTCTGCTAATTTATCTACCCACTCTTCACGATCTTTTGTTATACTCAGCATTGACATAGATCGCACCAAGTGGCAGTATCGTTCAATCAGCTTCTTTGTTTCTTCTCCCGGTAAACTACTGAACAGATCAAACTCTTTCTTGAGCAATGCCTTCTTACTTTTAATCATGTGCTCACTTCCATCAAACTTGATTCGAAGAGCATCCCAGATTGATTTTGAAGTTTTGTCGTGCTGAAGCAATATGAAGATGTCTTCTTTGATGGCTTGCTGTAATAGACTGATCATCATTTTCTCGGCTTTGTACATATCCCGTTCTTGAACTGTAAACTCAGATATTTCTTTCTCGACTTGCAAATCAGTTATTGGTAAGACATATTTCTTCAAAATACACTCCCATGACCTCAAGTGGTTTGCCTGAACCCAGTTTTCGAACCGATCTTTCCATCCGTAATACTCCTCAATGCTCATTAGTTTTGGGGGTTTTTGTGTAGTTCCTGTCTCGTTTTCCAAATTCATGGCTTGAGCAATGACAGCCGGAGCAGTAGGAGTAGCAAACGCGTTGTAAAACTCGTTCTCCATGATTTCGTATCACGTTTTTCTAAAACAGTTACTTTCGAGCGGAATAGCAGATAACTAGTTCAAGCGAAATAATACAATTCCTTTTCAAGCGAAATCCCAAAGTTAACTTTGGAGCGGAATCTCAAATATGGGACTCTGGAGCGGAATAAGCAAGATACAGTTTGGAGCGAAATCAGAAATGCACACTGGAGCGGAATCAGAAGTTTTGGTTGTCTGGAGCGGAATCAACAAGTATGTTGAAGCGAAATCACCAGTTTGGCAGCCTGGAGCGGAATTAGTAAGAACTTTGGAGCGGAAACACTCAGAACCTGTACCCTGGAGCGGAATCAGTCATAAACTCGAGCGAAATCAGTTCGGGGGTCCATTTTGTCCATTTTTACTATGAATTTGTCACACCCCGGCCGCGTCAAAACAACAAAACCGCGGCGGAAACGCCGGGGAGGTGAGTAGCGACAGAATTATTGTTTCAACAACCATGGCAATAAAAGTTTTGTATTATTAAGATTAATGTTACATTGTCTTTAAGTTCAAACTAAAATAACATAATAACTGTCTTTTAAGTCACTAAAGCCCGAGTCCGCCTAAGTGAAGCACACATATCATGCATTAGCACCTGAAACACATGTAAAAATAGGTACGTCAGCATAAAAATGCCTGTGAGATACATAGGTTTTGTTTATGCAGATTCATGACTTGTATTTGAAAAAAGTGTTTAATAAAATGTAGTCACGAACCTTGTAAAAATGTTTTCCTTAGTAAAACCATGTGAAAATCGATATGGAAATCAAATGATAATGAAAGGAAAATGCATGGTTAAATGAATAACCAAGTAGAAGTGAATTTGTATAAAAATGTATACTTTGTAAAACAGTGTCATGTTCTTGTAAAAATGTTTCATGTCTTGTCCAAGTGATTTAGATAATGCAACAATGTATAATACGATAAAACCACTTATATATAGGAGGTACCAGCGGCGTATCCACCATGCTTTTATCATATAACACATAGCCCCGTTACATAAGTCACTTATCAATAACCAACGAAAATGTCTTGTTAAATGTCAAAATGTTTATGTATAAACCATGTATAATGTCATGTGTATAACTGTATCATGTATAACTAATGAAATGCATAGCAAGTAGGAAATCATCTACATAAACTATGTGATGCTGTCAATGTGTAACAAATGCCATGTATGGTGAATAACTAGAAGCTACTCAACCCCACAGAAAATGTACAAAACAATGTTTTTGAATAAACCTAAGTTTAAATCAGATGTTATGTTTTGCAGAAAAACAATGCTTTATGATTACAAACATTTATGCAGTAATGTTAATCGCATACATTCAAGCCTTACGACTGTGGCGACAAACCCTTAAACAAATTAAAGGTTTATCTAAATTATGTAGTCGGATTCTGTCATTCCCAACTTCCAAACAAACCTAGGAAGTCGGAAACGGGAGTTGTCAATTCCTATGGTACCATTACATAAGTCCGAGCGACGTAGCTAATGTTAATGAATGTATTATTGTCCCGATTTAACATACCAAATGTCATAACCAATGTATGCATCCTATGAAAACCATGTACTAGGAATGCTAAATAAACATGCCTAGTAGAAATGTTCATGTAAAACAATGTGCTAGCATGCTTATCAGACATACATAGCAGAAATGTCATGTAAAAACAATGTGTACATATGCTAAATAAACATATGCAGCAAATGTGTAACAAATCAATGCGCTAGCATGCTTGACATACATAGCAAAACACAATTGAAAGCATGTACTATAAGTGTACTAGGTGAAATTAGCATGTTTATGTCATAAAAGCATGAAATGCACAAAAGTAACACGTATGTACATGTGTATCACCCCAAAATATTCAAAAACAGTAAAAGAGGGGAACTATGTACTCACTTGGGATTGCTAATTAGTCTTGAGAATAAGACCAATTTAAGCTCCAAGTATCACAGAATCAACCGGCACCTAGTATAGGTAACTATGTTAATAATCGGCCCTAAATCGGGAGAGAGGATAGAATGAGGTTCTATAAATCAAATGAGTAATTGAACTAATATGGTATGATTTGATAGGCCCTACATTCTGATTGGAAAGCCTACCTAAGTGCTTTTGTCCCATTTCGACACATTATGGTAACATAAGTTACTATAAGGCATCGTTTGCGTAAAACTATGCTCGGATGGTTATCTATGTGCTATGTCAAGTCTTACATGCCCAATTATCCCTAAACATGTTACTAAATCAGATTACAAGTCAAAAATATGTTCACATAGTCAAAATACGGATTTATGCTTCAAAAGGGCATTTTGGTCATTTCCTATGGGCATACAAGCTAACAAGCATATGACTAACCAATCCTATGTGATCATAAGGTATAACCTCAGTGGTTATTCCCTATGCAACTATGATCACTAACTAAGCTTGGTCGGATCCTAAGGATCGACCAAACGGGTCGGGGTCGAAAGTCTAAGCGGTTGTTTAGACCGCTTACCTTTCGACCCTAAACAAGCACTAAACTAATAGTGTCGAGTTAAACATGTCAAAACATGCTTAACCTACTGATTTGGTATCAAAACGAGGTGTTTTGATACCCAAAAGTAGTTCCGTTGCAAAATGCGTGCTAAGACACATTTTGACCGAAACTTTGACTCGACACTACACCTAGCTAACGTGGTAATCAGCGGCTATAATCACAAAGGATTATAACTATCGTGATTACGATCATGTTTCAAAGTTCAATTGAACTTTGACTTGACCAATTGATGGTCAAAACCGAAAGTCAAACTGTTGGCCAAACTGTTTGACTTTCTGCAATAACATAAAGAAAAGCAATAAAAGGAATGAAAGAAGCTCACTTAGGGTCCTTGCTATCTTTTCTACAAAGAAGACAAAGTCCCAATCAGCTTAGGAGAGCTCCAAAGCAGATGTAAAGAGGAGAAATGAGAAATGAGCAATGAACAAGGGAGTTTGGCATGCTATTTATAGTTGTGTTGATGCTCTAGGATCATCACATGTGGTTTGTTTGGCCGTTAAGCAATAAATCACAACCATACATGTGTTAAAGCCAGCTAATATTACTTGGGAAGGTGTTAACTTGGCTACCACACAAAGAAATTGCCAAAAACAACCCCTGAATTATGAAACAGCAGCCAAAAACAACTTTCTGGTCGCTGGGCTGTTCAGGCGCCCCGCGTAAGAGTGGGGGTAGGCTTACGCGCCCCGCCTGACCTCCCCAGTTCAGCACAAGTTTGAAAAATGACAGCTTTGGTCCCTGCAAGCAACCGAGTCCATTTTTTGGCACTTTTGACACCCGTTAAGTCATTTTTAAGGCTCTACAAGGTCAATAAGGTTTAGAGGACTCAAAATATGCTTGGAACACTCTCGGATGTCGGCTCGTTTGGTCGTACGGTCGCGTTGTTCGTTAAATTACGACGAAACTCAAACGGTCGCTAAAACGAACCAAATTAAGCGACGAATGGAATTTTCGCGTCCGAATCACTAAAATAAAAATATTTTAGTGTGTACAAAAATTTTGGATGTCCAGATGCGGCCAGAACGTAAGATATGCGCGAAAATGCAAACTTACGCCGTTTTTGACACTTTTAGTCCCTGTAAGATCATATAAGCATGTTTTCGCACACCGAACCTATCAAAGCTTATTTCTAAGCCATGTTTAGGTTACTTATGGTATGTTTAACTTATGATCAAGTTCCGGACTGTACGTTTCCTTAAGAAACAGCAGACTTTTGCAAGTTGACGCAAATAGTCCCTGAGAGCGAATAAATTTGTTTTTGCCATACCAAAGCCTTTAAAACTTATTTCTAAGTTATGTAAACGTTATTTAAGGTATGTTAAGTTTATGATGATGTTCCGAAGTGTTTGTTGCGTTATACTGATCGTGTTTACGCATCAGTTTGCGTATAACTTTCCAGAAAACGATATAGAGTTTGAAATTGATCAAAAATCAACATGAGCATAAAATCAAACATAAATGACAAACATTGGGATCAAAACACACTGTTTTATTAATATTGTATTGTTCAGAGTCTGTAAAATGATTATACAAGCACAGATGTCACAGAATTTTAGTCTCAAACTTTCAAGGCTTTGTTAATAGTCAATTATACACAGTCTGTGAAAAATTTATCAGGTTTTGACCGTTAAATCTCGTTCTGTTCAAGAAAGAAGGTGTAGAAGATAGAAAATGCAATCAAAATCAGCTGTAAACTGCAGAACTCCTCCTCCTGTGCTCTGATACCAATTGTAGGATTGTGCGGTTGACCCAAACGAGTCGTTCAGAGAGGTTCTGATCTATTTCAGGTGCAGAAAACAAGAAATAGACTTAGATACAGCACGCAATTCACTTTAACCATTGATTATATTGATTTGACGGCAAATACAATCAGTCCTCACACCGGCAGCACTTCGGTATGGAAATCTAGAACTGTTACCATGATTTCGCTCCTAGAGACTATATATACTGCTCGTGATTCCGCTCGAAAGACATCAAGCCCATTTGGAGCGGAATCTGAATCTTGTGATTCCGCTCGAAAGTGCCCAAAAGACATTTCAAGCGGAATTAGCATTCTAAGCAAAATCAGCATTTACATAACATTCAACTTGACATTTTCTCGTTCTACATGCCCTGATCTATATAATCTAATCTAAGACACGAAACAAGACGAAGTCGACAGATGTATGCACCAACACTATAACTCTTATTTGATAAAAAAATGGAAATGTTACACCTTAGCTCTCCCAGATGGGCGAAAACCTGACTTCCACCCGCCCGAAGGCACGACAGTGGAATAATCATAAAACCTCACCTCCCATCCATGACCAACCGGCACCGTATTCACCTGGATGCCGCAGAAAATAATAGGGAAAGTGGGAGTCGAAACTCGGTCACAAGGAACACCAAGTCTTTCCTCAACCACTACCTCATTGGCTAAAATAGAGATTTATATTGGAATCTACATCTGCTTAATCAGGGCCGGCCTTGGGGTGGGCGGGGAGGACCACCGGCCAGGACACGTTTTATCCCGGGGAACATTTTTTTTTAAAAACTATGTATATTTATAGATGTATATAAAATATTATCAAACCCAAAATACATCAAAATATCGATTGGCTCAGCTGGTTTCATGGGTTTGTCTCAATGTATAGATCTCAAGTTCGACTCAATGGATCCTTTTTTTATTATTATTCTCGTTTTCCCTACATTGAAGCAAATTGAGCCCACCCTACAATCCCTAAGTTTAGTGGGTTGTGGGCCAGGTGCCCAAGTTTTTTTGAATGGTGCCAACCTAATTCTCCCCGCCTCCCCTCATTTGCTCTTCCTCTTTTGTATCAGCGAGCATCAGAAGTCAAAAGTTAGGAGCCAGCCATGCCACAACGATCATTTTGTGCAGTGGCTAAGGATAATGGCAGGTATTACATACGGGGAATTGGGTAAAGTAGGTTTTATTTGAAATCAATTTCGATTCTAGTTCCATTTGAGTTAAGTGGATATTGTATTTGACTGAAAATATGATGCTGGTTATATTAATGTTCATAAAAGTCACGTTAGACAATACTGCTCAACATGGGGTGGGGAGGATTAAGAATAGTTTGCTACAAGGTCTAGAGAAAACAAACACGTAATGAATTCGCTATTTCTAAACAGAGTGGTATTTTGGTGTCATTTTTTATGATTGTTCATTCGTAATGGGTGTTTGTTTAGGCGTACTAAGATTAAATGAACCTTTAGCAGTGAATAGGAAGAAGGGTATGTGGCATTGTTGCAAGTAAAGGTAACACTTTTACATATATATCTTGAATTGTAAAACTAACTTTTGCATAGTCTGTTTGAAAAATGTATATGTGTTGGGATTGAACCTTATAAGAGGAACAGATAATTAAAGCCAAAACTGGATCAGGGCAGTGGGTCCAGAATAAGCAGATGTTATGCTTCAAATCTCTCCCCTTGAAAGTGGTTTCAACATATGCTGACCTCCGAACTACTGATCTCTACTAAACTGCTGATCTACAACTGCTGCCCAAGATAAAGGCTGATGATAGATGAAAACTCTGCTATTCAATCTACTGCTATGGGTCAAGCTCTGCTGATATGTAAAGTGCTGCTGGGTTCACAACAGTGGAAGGATGCAGCAGTCGTTTAGTTCGCTTTATGAAATGTATTGCAATAACAGTTGTTAGCATAGCAGTGTTTGTATAGGTCTGATGTTAGAGTTTGTTAGGAGGTTAGATGTCACTTTCATGGTGACGTCAGCTTAGATGCTTCAGTGGTTTGCTCATGCCTATAAATAGAACAGTGCTCTGTACTGTTCTATTAGCTCTTCACCATCTTCTTCCTGCACGAACAAATTACTGAGCTCAGGCTGAGGGGGAGTTTGTAAGCATACATGCAAGTGTAATCAAAGTTTGAATTAAATTTAAGCATTTGGTTCTCTGTTGAAAATGTATGTTTGAAAGCATTTCTCCTGTTTGATTGTGAAAAGTTTGTTTCCATTTAATTTCCGCTGCACTACTCTTTCATTGTTCATCTTATATCAAACACAAATCACAATTAATCCAAACTCAGATCCTAACAATTGGTATCAAAGCTTGGACAGTCAAATTTGATTTAACAATCATTTTGACATAAATAGTTCAGCTTGCAATCGTTGATACTCTCCCCTTGAAAGTGGTTTCAACATATGCTGACCTCCGAACTACTAATCTCTACTAAACTGCTGATCTACAACTGCTGCCCAAGATAAAGGCTGATGATAGATGAAAACTCTGCTATTCAATCTACTACTATGGGTCAAGCTCTGCTGATATGTAAAGTGCTGCTGGGTTCACAACAGTGGAAGGATGCAGCAGTCGTTTAGTTCGCTTTATGAAATGTATTGCAATAACAGTTGTTAGCATAGCAGTGTTTGTATAGGTCTGATGTTAGAGTTTGTTAGGAGGTTAGATGTCACTTTCATGGTGACGTCAGCTTAGATGCTTCAGTGGTTTGCTCATGCCTATAAATAGAACAGTGCTCTGTACTGTTCTATTAGCTCTTCACCATCTTCTTCCTGCACGAACAAATTACTGAGCTCAGGCTGAGGGGGAGTTTGTAAGCATACATGCAAGTGTAATCAAAGTTTGAATTAAATTTAAGCATTTGGTTCTCTGTTGAAAATGTATGTTTGAAAGCATTTCTCCTGTTTGATTGTGAAAAGTTTGTTTCCATTTAATTTCCGCTGCACTACTCTTTCATTGTTCATCTTATATCAAACACAAATCACAATTAATCCAAACTCAGATCCTAACAATTGGTATCAAAGCTTGGACAGTCAAATTTGATTTAACAATCATTTTGACATAAATAGTTCAGCTTGCAATCGTTGATACTGATAGTTTGTTCCTTTTGTTGAAAAAACAGAGCAAGGTTTAATCACCATCAAAGTTGATTAATCAGTGCCTGTAAAACAACCAGGATGACGTCACAATCACAAGATGATAAGAATAACGTTGGCTCTCTTTTCATACCTGTTGGACCGTTGTATGACCCTAAATAGTCAGTTAAGGCAGTTCATCTTTGTGTACAAAGGCGGAATCAGTGTAAACAAAGTAACAACAGCTTTTCCTCTTTAATTCCTCATTATATTACTGAAATCCAAGCTTTTACAATGTATTCTGACAAAAATCCGGCAGCACCTCAGCTTAGATTTCGCTCTAACAGATACCAAATGAGATCACACATAAAGGTATTTATAGATGGACTGATTTCGCTCCAAACAGCCAGGAGCGAAACCCCATGTGATCATCTCGAGCGAAATTAACAATCTAGCACACAGGAGCGAAATTACATAGATACACATCAGGAGCGGAATTAACCTTATATATGATTTCTCTTCTAATGACACCTAGGTCATTTGGAGCGAAATCTCCCTCTAAAACTACAAATCCTATTTTCCGACTCCGTACAACCTATCTAGACCTAAGACTCGATACAGACGTAGTAAACAGACATTCAGTGCACCAACAGACTCCCCCTTGGATGTTGACGAAGTCTTCGGCTCCGAGTCTTCAGTCTTGTTCTTTTCTCCAATCTTTGTCTTCCCATCGTAAAAACTCTTTCTTCACAGGTTCAAAATCACTTCCTGGCTCTATCTTCAAACTTCCCCTTTGACTGTTGATCCAGACTCCCCCTTTCACAGACTCCCCCTCTCAGTATGCTGGAATCTGATGTCTTGATCTGGTTCAATCTTTAACACTTCGTTGCCGTGGGAATGATGAAGTCCAAAAACTGTGTCTCATACATCAATCATTACAAACTTATCTTTTCTAAA
Organism: Helianthus annuus; assembly: GCF_002127325.2. NCBI lineage: Eukaryota > Viridiplantae > Streptophyta > Magnoliopsida > Asterales > Asteraceae > Helianthus > Helianthus annuus. Next base: position 116,131,545 of record NC_035443.2, read on the forward strand.
AAACACACACACTATCAGTTCTAAAAATCCACTCAAGTATTCAGGTCCAAGTTAATGACCCTGATTACTCAATTAATCTACCAAGTCCAATTTAATGACCTTGGTTGATCTTTTGACAAAACAGACTGATTTTGATTAACATTTTCAAACATTTTCTGAAAATATAACAAGCATCAAATTAATAAACTTGTTTTACCTTTTCATCAATCCAAAATCCAATAAGATAAGCTCTCCTCATTCTTCAGCTCAGAACTTTTCCTGCATCTGCTTCAATCTCCGAGAATCCAACGATTAACTTTCCACTTTGGTTTGTCAAAAATAAAGCAGAAATGAAAAATCTTTTTTGGATTTTAATAAAGTGTTCTAAACTAAAAAATGAAATCCAGAAGCTTAAATTCCAGAATGTAAAGAAATTAAACTATTAAACTATTTACAAACATATATATTTTTGGTGAGCGTGTCAGGGAATCATATCAGCTTTTCAGACAAATTACAAGTACCGTTAAGCTTCATTTCATACTCAGACTTAAACAATTCACCTCGATTGTCGATATACTGATCCATTTTAAATTCTCACACAAATTTCAATCTATTCAGGATACGATTTAGATGTCTCTTGAACTTAGCTCATTCATGTGTCCCATCTCTTGAATATACTCCCGGATCCAGAATCCCAATATTCAGTTTTACAGGTGAGTATACCACAGATGATATCTATCAGGGGTTAAATGCGAGGGCCGTGAGAGCTCAGGTCGATACTTTCGTATACGCAGAGAGATGACGGCTTCGACTTTTCGGTGTGTCCCCTTTAGAGGATCTTTTAGTTTCAACAGCACACGATTAGCATTTTCCAATGTTTCATCGTTTTTATGCTGAGGGTGGTGCTATATTTCAAGCAATGCGGAAAGTATTATTCGGGGACTAGGTCAGAACTTCCATTCAGCAGAAGTCCCGGAATAATACCCCAGATATCACTGAGTATAAAGACCTAGTATCTCAGAATAAGGGACCTTTCAAACGAGATTTCAGGGGTTACCTATATATCCAAGTAGTGTTCCCCACAAATCATGCAAGTTTGAAATTTTAGGTTTATATCCCGAATAAATCTACTAAATGTGCGAAAACCTATCGACACATCATCAGTGAGACTGTTTAACTCTTTTTAAACTTTACACTTCTTTAGCATACTGTAATTGTCTAGCCAATGTACTATCATTTTCCCTTTTTACACAAACTCTTTTTCAGTTTTCTATTGTTTTTGGATTTTGAAAATTTTCATGTTTTTTTACTTTTGCATTTTTATTGTTTTTGTATTTTCAGAAAATATATCTATATCTACTCCCCCTAAATACCAAAACAAGTAAAAAATCAACAAACCATTGCAGATTGTTTCTCATCTTCATCCGCAACAATACTCTCATCAACGCTAATAATGCCATCCGACACCGAGAGAAGCTTCATACCATTCAGTTTTAACAGATATTTAAACCGTGTTTTATCAACAGCTTTGGTATGTAAATCAGCTTTCTGTTCGTCAGTGTGGATTTTCTCTATTCGAATCAACTTCTTCTCGAAGCAGTCTCGGATGAAGTGATGTCGAATTTCTATATGTTTAGTTTTAGCTTGATGTACTGGATTCTTTGTTATATTTATTGCGGCCTCATTATCAACAAAAAAGAGGTGTGTTAAGAAACTGCAAACCGTAGTCGCGCATCTGTTGCTGTATCCACAGGATCTGAGAGCAGCAACTGCTAGCAGACACGTACTCCGCTTCAGATGTAGATAGCGCCACAAACGTTTGTTATTTACACTGCCAGGTAACGAATCTAGGTCCAAAGAACTGGCATCCTGCAGTTGTTGATTTTGAATTTACTTTGCAGCATCCGAAATCCGAATCGGAATACCCTTCGAGCGTAAAGTCGCCTGTTCTAGGATACCACAACCCCAACCCCAATGTAGAAGTTCCCTTCAGGTAGCGTAATATCCTCTTCATAATAATCATATCCGAAGCTCTCGGGTTAGATTGATATCTTCCTGCGAGGCACGTTGGGTACATGATATCAGGACGTGAAGCAGTTAGGTACAACAAAGAACCTATCATGGAACGATAGAACGTTTCATCAGCCCTGTTTCCGGTGAGATCTGGGTGAATCCCATGATTTGTTGCAAGTGGGGTAGCAGCTGGAGTAGAACTTGACATCCCAAATTTCTCTAGAATATCATGAACTTACTTCGTCTGGTGAATGAAAATTCCCTCCGATAGTTGTTCAACTTGTAGACCCAGAAAGAATTTCATCTCCCCTATTGATGACATTTCGAATTTTTTGCTTCATCACCTGTTCGAAATCTTTGCACAAATTTTCATTCGTCGACCCAAAAATTAGATCGTCCACATAAATCTAAACTATCAGAAGATGTCCGTCGACCTCTTTAGTGAAGAGAGTGGCATCCACTTTTCCACGTATGAAGCTGTTGGCTAGTTGGTGTTGAGACAAGTCTCGTACCAAGCTCTCGGGGCCTGGTGTAAACCATACAGCGCTTTGTCCAGCAAGTAGACCTTGTTCTTGTGGATTGGATCGGTAAAGCCTGGTGGCTGACCGACATAAACCTCCTCTTTTACCTTCCCATAAAGAAACGCAGATTTTACATCTAACTGATATACTTTGAAGTTCTTCCAAGACGCAAATGCAAGGAAAATTTTGATTGCTTCTAGTCGTGCCACAGGAGCATAGACTTCAGTAAAATCAATCCCCTCCTGTTGACTAAAGCCATGAACAACGAGTCGAGCTTTGTTCCTTACAACAACTCCTCTTTCGTCTCTCTTACATTTAAATACCCATTTCGTATTGATTTTTCTGTGACCATCCGGCAAATCCACTAGCTTCCACACTCCCTACTTTTCAAACTGACTCAACTCTTCTTGCATCGCATTGACCCAATAATCTTCAGTAAGCGCCTCTTTGTAAGTTCTCGGTTCGATCTGCGAAATAAAACAACTTAATGAAAAATCAGTTTGTAAAGGTGCTACTATAGAATAAAAACATGTAAGGCCCTGGTCAATTTGACGTCTCGTGCAAACGCCTGATTGCAATTCTTCTATGATCAACTCCTCTAGATGATATGAAAGAGTTCGCGGCATCACTTCGCTTAGAACATCCACATCGCCTTCCAGATTAGTAACATTTTGATTTGCACCTTGTTCACCAACTTGATTTGTTTGACTTAATTCCTGAATCTGCTCCCCCTCAGAATCTGAATCTCCATGGTCAAATATCGGCATATTTTCAGCTTCTAGATTATCATTCTCTGCCGACTGATTATCTTGAGCAACTTCATTCTGTTGTACATCATCGTGTTCACCAGCATTACTCGGACCTGCTTCATCATCATTTGAAGTTTCCCGTGGTCTCCTCGAATACTCAGCTGGGAACCTTTGTTGTGACTCGTATTCGCGCAAAATATCCAACTCATCAAAGAAATCTTCTTCTTCTTCTTCTTCTTCTTCTTCTTCTTCTTCTCTCATATCAAACGAATCCCACAACTTGTCATAATGATATTGCCATGAATCTCCTGGATTTTGTGGAGGCATAGTATAACCTTGACATTCAACATTTGCAGCTTCAATAATCCGCTTCTCACTTGGAACGAAGACACGTCGCGAAGGACTTGCATAACCAACAAATATACCCTCAATGCACTTCGGACCAAACTTTCCATAAGGCTCTAGAACAGTACAGGGTGACCCGAACGGTTCAAGATACTTCAAATTAGGTTTGCGGTTATTGATTAACTCAAAGCATGTTTTGTTAAACTTTTTGACAGTGAGAACTCTGTTGAGAGTATAGAATGCGGCAGAAATAGCTTCAGCCCAAAAATTTATCGGTAACTTTGAATCTGCGAGCATAGTTCTAGCCGTCTCGATTAGTGTCCGGTTTTTGCATTCTGCGACTCCATTCTGCTGCGGAGTGTACGGAGCACTAAACTCATGCAAAATACCTCTTTCATCACAAAATTCTTCCATCTTGCTGTTCTTGAATTCAGTACCATTATCACTTCGAATTCTTTTGATACGCCTTTGGTACAGATTCTCAATTCTTTTGAACAACACCATCAAACTGTCAAACGTTTTGTCTTTCGACTTTAAAAATGAAACCCATGAAAATTTGGAATAATCATCAGTAACCAAAAGACAATATTTGTCTCTCGTAATACTCTTGACATTCATCGGACCAAACAAATCCATGTGAAGTCTCTCCAGGGGTCTTGAGACTGAATTACTTGCTTTGTAGGGTGTGACTTTTTCTTTTGCTTGCCTTTAACACAGCTAATGCACTCTCCTTCCAGATGAAAACCTTTGACATGAACTCCTGCAGCCAAATTGTTGTGCACCAAATGATTCATTTTTCTAAGATGTACATGTCCCATCTTCCGGTGCCACAATCTCGATTCTTTTTCAGTTGCTCTGGACACAAAACAATGAGCCTGACCCGTGGTTGTAGTAGCTACGCTCATATCCAACACGTACAGATCATTAACTCTTGGTGCCCTCATGATAATCCATTCCTCAGGGATAAAAAAATCCTGGCTTCAAGATCAAACATTCTTTATCAGTGAAGTGAGTGGTATACATCCTGTCACAAATCAGCGAGATACTCAGCAGATTGTTCTCCAGCTCAGCAATGTAGTTAACTCTTTCAAACGTCATAATCTCGTTGGATAACGTTCCTTCACCAATAATCCTTCCTCCTTGATTACCCGCAAAACCAACATAACCTCCATTGATATTCTTCACATCATATAACAATGCAGTCTTCCCTGTCATATGTCGAGATGCTCCACTGTCCATAATCCAGCGTGATACTATTCTCGGAAGATCCTGCACATATAACAACATGATTCAAACACTTCAATAAAGATGCCGATTCATGCTTCGCGATCAAGGAAGCTCCGACAATTCAAACTGTTTAATCGAACATTGTGTCCACCCAAGCCTCATCAGTCTTGGGTGTAACCTTGACACTTTTAACTCTCGCAATTTGAAATTTAAAGTTTTCAGCCTTCAGAGGTGGAAAATTTGCATCATAATCAATCGGAATTGAATCCTCAGAAGATGAAATCTTTTTCTCAGTTTTAGGTTTCCAAACTTGTTGAGATAATGCTACCCGTTTGTAAAATTTGTCATTTTTAGTTACCACTTTCTTTACGGGTTCATTTTTCACTTTGATGTTGCTATTTTTCACACTCTTTTTCTCAATAACCACTTGTGCTTTACCTTCACCTCAACTTTCTTCTGTTGAATGTTCAGAGTTTCAGTCTTAGGCTTCACGTTGGTACACTTTCGTGCAATGTGACCAACTTGATTACATCTGAAGCATGTTCGAGTATCAACAACTCGACTTGTGCCTTCAGACTGAGCCTGTGAAGCTCTCTTCTCAAAGAACTCTTCATTCGATTTTGAAAAAAATCTCTTTCTCTTCATCAGCAAGTGAACTCGAACTATTCAAAAACTTTTTTCTTTTCAACAAACCTCTTGTTTTGAACATTTCTTCTTTGATAATTCTTACCACCCTGATGACCACCCAACCAATTGTTTCGATTGTTGTTATAAAAACGCGGTGGAACAACAGGTTTCTTGTAGTATGATTTATCTTTTTCAAAATTCATTTGTCTCTTTGTTTGACTCAAACTGTTCACTTCTGACAAATCAACTTCAACCATCTTGAAAACATTTGTTAACTTTTTCACATTCACATTCTCAATGGGAAACTCTAAATCTGAAAACAACTTATCAGACCCCGACATCTTGTACATGACAAGAGTAGGTTCATCATTTAAGTTATTCTTGGACTTTTGTTTCGGAATGTATTTATCAAGGAAACATCCATCTTCCTCAGTAGTGTCACTGTCCGTTTTTAGAACATTTTCAACAACATTTTTTACAACATCCGTTTAAACACTATCCTCATCGGAAGAAGTAAAAGTAACATCAATGTTCTCCGGAAGTTTAACTTCATTCTCTTCCTCAATTTCAACCAAACCAGATTGCATTTTCATATAATTTTTAAGAATTGGTGGTGGAACTCGATGAAAACCCACCCCAGTTCCGTCTAGGGGTGTTCAGGATTCGTATCGAATTCGAAAAATTCGAAATTCGTTTAAATTCGATTCGATTATCAAGAATTCGTTTCGATTATAAGAATTCGAATTCGAATTCGATTCAATTCGAGTCAAGTAAATCGAATACGAATCGAATACGAATTTATAATTTCAAATTCGATTCGATTTGAAATTCGAATAGAAATTATACATTTTTTATTTATTATTTTTATATATAATAAATATATAACTTTTACTATAAATTATTTTCTAAATTTTTCCAAGTATTAAAATTACCCATCACCAAACCCATTACATGACCCATAAGTAAAACCTAATTAACAAATCTATCAATAGATTTCTACATAAAAATATTAACTTATAATATGGAGTGTTTATTCCCGGCTTCTCGTTTTGAATTTTAGACTTGTGGTACTTTATTTGAAACTTTTTAATGTGATATCATGTTTTATGGCTGCTTTAAAATTTATGTTTCATTTTTATAGTTTTTTTACATGTTTTAAAGAATCTGAATTAAATCGAATTTATTCGAATTCGATTCGAATTCGAAATTTTAATCGAATACGAATCGAATACGAATTGGGTTTTTTATTCGAATACGAATTCGATTCGAATTCGATAGGTTTTAATCGAATTCGAATCGAATACGAATTCAAGGAAAAATAAAAATTATTCGAACAATTCGATTCGAATAATTCGAAAATTCGATATTCGATTCGATGAACACCCCTAGTTCCGTCTGAGTACACATCTTCTCCTGCTTTGTTTTTCCCGATGGGTTTGGGAACAATGTTTGCAAAACAAAGCTTGCGGAGTTGTAACTCTTAAGCTTCAACTGGATTCGCTCATTTTCAATTTCAGCCTCTTGAACTTTAAGTTTCAATTTAGCGATTTCATCCAGTTGTTCGTTGATTGATTCTTCTTTTAATCTAAGCACAGTTTTTAGTTGAACATTTTCTTTATAAATTTTACCATTTCGATCATCATTATCTTTCATTGTGCTTTTAAGCTTCTCAAATTTTTCAGTGATTTGACGGTTTTCAAGAACTAACTTTTCATTTTCTTGTCTAATTCTTTCATGATCAGTTTTATCATTTTCAATTTTGTTAGTTAACTCTTTTAACCATTCAGTTGAAGCTTTAACCATCTTGTCACGATCAAGAATTTGATTCTCAACGTTTCTGACCTTCGCTGTATGATCATCAACCTTCTTTCCATTGAGATACGTGACTGTATTACAAAATTTGCATTCTTTGATGCAATTTTTGCAATCAACATCCCCATTGACTTTCTTACCTGATTCAGTCATTGACGTGTTTGAACTGACCTGACTTTTAGACTCAGAGACGGATTTAGAATCTACCTCAATCGCCTTAGCTGCCAGCACCTTGTCAGCCATTTTTTCTGAGATTTTCAGCAGTCAACTTCTGAGTCGTGTTAATGATCCCTGTATCAACTTTCTTTGACTTCTCTTTCTTTTCTTCCTCCTTCTTCTCTTTCTGTTCTTTCTCTTTCTCGTCTCCAGTTCCCCACCATTTATTCTGCCAATAATCATCATCATCTTTTAACTCTTTGATTATGGCCTCTAAATCAAGAGTGTTGTGGTCAATAGCAATGTTTCCATATTGGTCAAGATAACACTCCCTATCTAGATCCCATCTATTTGCTTCCGAAAAGATACCAGATATTCTGATCATTCTGTTTGTGGCCAACAACCTTCTGTAATTATATTTCTGTTCTTCAGTTCTGTTGTCTTTCCACGGAACAGGTTCATTTTTTGCCATGAAAGCATAACCAACCGCATCTTCCTCCGGTAACAGTTCACTCCAGTCATAACCCTCATCATCATAAATCACCGCAAGAGCTCTAGATTTCTCTTTGTTCTCTTCAATCTGCTTCATTCTTGGCGGCTCCGATTTGTTTTGATGATATATCGCCTTCTTGTAGTAATCTTCCCTGAACGGGTTCTCTGATTCATCAGCATACGCGTTTCTGCACTCACGCTTGAAGTGACCTTTCTGTTTACACTTGAAGCATGTCACCTTGGACTTGTCAAACCCCAATTTGGTAGATGGTCCACCAATTGACTTCCTTCCGGTAATCTCCATGAAACGCTATGCTCGACGAACAGCACTGGCCATGCACCACCTTATGTCAATCAGTTCCATTTCTTCAGGATCTATTTGATCATAATCCTCTTTTGTTAGGTTGGTGTTGCCAATCTTCCCTGCTACAAGGCTTTCATAGGATTCCAATACCGACGCAAGGAAAACCATCTGCTGCTTTGCCGAATCCTCGCTGAAATTCTGAGCGTTTTTCATGTCTACAGCGATGTTGCAGTGAAACAAGTTCTTTGCATCAGACTGGTTTAAATTTGATGAAGACCCACTGTGATATCCACTGTGACAACCACTGCGTTGACTTTCTTTGTTTGTTGTGGAGACATTCTCAGCAGAAAACGCAGTTTTGGGAGAATTGTTCTTTGGCATCATGCTCTTTGGATAATACAAATCCAAGTTCTGCTGGTGCGATGAATGATTGACTTTGTATGTCTTCTTTAGCTCCAGCTCATGACTTTCAAGTCTCTCAATCAACAAATCCACAGTAAGATCTGCAGGCTTAATCGTATTCTTCGGCATCAATGCATAGTACTGCCAATCCATTTCATCCGGTAATGAATCAAACAGCTTGTCAACTAGCTCGTCTTGAGGATAAGTAATATCATGTCTCGCTAGTTCCAGCTTTAAATGCCCAAACCTCTTAATCATTTTACAGACTGACTCATTCTTTAAACACCCAAACAAATCAAACTCCTTTTTAAGTAGTTTCTTTTTTGCTTTTCACAATTTATGTACTTCCTAAACATTTGTTTTTCAACTTTTCCTAGAGATCTTTAGAACTAGAGTATTCGATCAGAGAGATTATATCTTCACGAACAGATTGAAACAGCAACGCAACACATTTCTGCTCAGCAACAAACGAATCTATCTCATCAGATGTTGATAAAGTTTCACCCTTTTTGCTTCCAGCATCATATCCATTTTTGAGACTCTTCCAGCTAGGAAATGCAAAAGCCATCAACCAATCTTCGAATTTCTTTGCCCACTGGCTATACTCCTCGATAGCCATCAACCTCGGTGGTTTGTTGTAAGTTCCGAAAGCACTTTCAACTTCCAAAGCATCCGATAACTTCTTCTTTGCATTTGGCGGGTTCTCATTGTTGTTGCTTGTAGATGTATCATCTACCGAATTTCCAGCAAAATCATACATGTTGCTAAACGGGTTCATGAAGATGTCATCCATCATGAACGTTCCTGAAAAATCAGCAAACACTTAGAAAAATTTTCGAAATTTTGAAAAACAGTGATTTCGAGCGAAATTAGCAATTTCGAGCGAAATCAACAAGCAATGTTGAGCGAAATTAGATAACTATCTGATTACGAGCGAAATCAACTAACAGTTTCGAGCGAAATCAGAAATATTCTGATCTGGAGCGAAAATAGAATGTAACTTTCGAGCGAAATTAGAAAGTCATGTCTGTATGAGCGAAATTAGATATTTCGCTCTAAATGACCAGGATGTTTTTGAGTGAAATTAAAAATTTTCAAGCGAAACCTTCGATGTTCTGTACGAGCGAAATCAGGTTATTAGGGTGTTTTTACCATTTTTAAGCCGAATTTTAATCTGATTCTTTCTAGGGTTTGTTAATTCTATGTTTTACACGTTATACTCGAAATTCAGGCCATTTCAACCGTAGGAACGAGTTCAAATCAGAAAAGTATGAGAAGAAGTGAGTAGAAGTAAGAAAATCTGGTAGAATCAAGCTGTAGTAGTATGAACTCCTCGTCCTGAGCTCTGATACCACTTGTCGGACCGTTGTATGACCCTAAATAGTCAGTTAAGGCAGTTCATCTTTGTGTACAAAGACGGAATCAGTGTAAACAAAGTAACAACAGCTTTTCCTCTTTAATTCCTCATTATATTACTGAAATCCAAGCTTTTACAATGTATTCTGACAAAAATCCGGCAGCACCTCAGCTTAGATTTCGCTCTAACAGATACCAGATGAGATCACACATGAGGGTATTTATAGATGGACTGATTTCGCTCCAAACAGCCAGGAGCGAAACCCCATGTGATCATCTCGAGCGAAATTAACAATCTAGCACACAGGAGCGAAATTACATAGATACACATCAGTAGCGGAATTAACCTTATATATGATTTCGCTTCTAATGACACCTAGATCATTTGGAGCGAAATCTCCCTCTAAAACTACAAATCCTATTTTCCGACTCCGTACAACCTATCTAGACCTAAGACTCGATACAGACGTAGTAAACAGACATTGAGTGCACCAACAATACCACCCATGCTTAAACGTAATGAATACAACATCTGGGAGAGAGGGATGGGTCACATCCTTGCTCAATAGAATACTGGATGTTGGAGGTCTGTTGTTTTTGGTCCCCATGTTCCTATGGTGTCAAGTGCTGAGGATGCAAAGAAGTTCGTACCTAAACCAACTGAAAATTATACTGAAACTGACTTTCAAAAGTTCGAACTCGATGCCAAAGCATTTAGCATCATAGCATCTGCATTACCAAATGAGATCTATGCTGCTATGGGATGCACTGAAGGAACAGTTGGGGGAACAGAAGAGGTTATTGAAAACAATAGGGAAATTCTGAATCAGTAGTACGAAACATTCTTTCACATCAAGGGTTAATCATTGACCCAACAGTTTGAACGATTCAGTTGTCTCATTAGTGAGCTAAGACTTGTTAAGGTTACATTTCCAAATGCAACTCAAAATAGCAGGTTTCTTAGATCACTACCTGAAAAATGGGACACAATTACTTTTGTTACTAGAAATTCAGCTGAGTTCAAAGATCTGACCCTGACCCAACTCCATGGTAGACTCCTGACCTATGAAAGGGAGCTAAACTAGAAAAGGAAGTTGCAAGAGTCTGGTAAAGTTGCTGATGACTATTCATTTGGCAGCACAACTCTTTTTGGTTAGGAAGAATCTGGTAGCAGTAGTAAGGATCAGAGTTATGATCATTTTATTGACATAACTGCTGGTGGAAATTTTAACAACTCTGATTCTCATTCTGCAAATTATGCTTTCACTGCAAACTGTGAAAACCAGATGTCAGATAACTTGTGCTTTGAACTCAACGATTTGCAACATTTTGATCCCACTGACTTAGAAGATATGGACATTTTGCATCAATTGGCTTTGCTTAGTGTTAGAACAAGCATATTCTACAAAAGAACAGGGAGAAAATTCCCAGGGCTTCATGGGAATTTAAAGGTGGGGTTGGATAAGTAAAAAATTAAGTGCTACAAGTGCAATAGGCCAGGTCATTTTGCTAGGGAATGCAGGAGTCAAACCACTGGTCCAATAATTACTCATCCCAGCTCAAACCCTAGACCACAACAACAAAGCACTATGCACTATACCCAATATACCCCTGCAACACATGTTAACACTGCTCACTATGCTGCAACCCCTGTGCCTGTGCATTATGTTCAAACCACTGTTCCACAAATTCAGTATGTTCAAGCCCCTGTTCCTCAGCCACAAGTGCAACCTGTTGCACCTCAACAAGCTGCTCCAACAGTGGTACAACCAGATCAGCAAAGCTTTTTCACTCAAGGCTTTGTTGATTGGAGCAGCATGCCTGATGAACTTGGTGATGAAAATTTTGCTCTCTATGCTTCTAATGATACTTTTGATGATGAATTTTTTTTTATGGCATTAGAGACAATACCAGAAGGGGTAGAAACTGAAGGTGTGAGCTAAGTGCTGAAACAGTGGATGAAGTTGCTGAAGCAGTAGTTACTGCAGTTGCTGGTGAACTACTATTGGGAGAAAATTCAGAAACCCTGATTGAACCACTGTCAGACCCTTGGTCCAAAGAAAACAAAGAAAAAGAGGAAGAGAAGAAAGCAGGTGAGAAAGAACTTAGAGCTGATGAAGAAGATGATCATCAATGTGATTGTGCCATGATGGCTGCTGCTAAGGTATCACCTCAAGTTCTTGAAAAACCGTGTTCAGATAAATGCATAATTGCATGTGCTAACATTAAAGAGGTAAATGAAAACCTTAGGGATAAGGTCTTATTTGATGAAGTCAAATTTGAAAAGTCATTAAAAGAACTTAAAAACAAATTGGCTGAAAAAGACAAGGAAATCAGTAGTCTCAAAGAAGAGCAAAGCATAACCAAGACTCAACTCCAAACTATGGTAGAAAAATACCAAGTTTGCAAAAAAGAGTTGGAATCCACCCAAATTACTTGTGAAAAATGGGTGGAATCTTGCAAAGGTTATGAGGTCATGCTTGAAAAACAGATTAAGAGCAATGTAAAATTTGGTGTTGGTTTGAGAAAACATGATGAAATTGAAAACAATGCTTCCAAAGAATCTGTTCAAACCATTGTTGAAGTTATTCCCACAAACAAGGATGGCCAAGAGGTTAAAATAACTGACAAACTTGGTAACAAAATTACTCTGGAAAGATCTGTGGGATCCTCAACTTTTGAGGAGATTGAGAAATATCAATTTAAACCCACATGGTCTGATAAGTGTTACATCCTGGAAAACTTCAAACCAATGGATTCCACAACCACTGATGGTGTAAAAGCTCCAAAAGCAAAGGTCATTCCTATCAAAGATATCCCAACAGTGGTTCAAAACTCTGTTGCAAAGGAATATGAGAACAGGAAGAAAAGAGAAAAGATTAAAAACCTGTTTTGTGATTTTTGTGAAAAGATAAATCATCTAACAAAAGACTGTTTTCATCTAAAAGCATATGATCGAAACAAAACATGTGTCATTGTACCTGCTGAAAGCTGCACCATCTGTGGTAAGAATAACCACAAAACTAAGGAATGTGTGTATCTCAAAAACTTTGATGAGAAAAAGAATGAATACACTGCAAAAACATCCTTAAGTTCATCAACATCATCTGTCAAATTCACCAAGAAACAACCACTGTTTGTCCCTGTCCAAACAGCTGTCACAAAACAGCTGAATCAAACATCTGTTCAAAGAGATGTTCAAGTGACTGATGCACCTCCTGCCAGTCAATTCAGGAGAGGTAAAGGACAACCATCATACCAAAGGATCCCACATGTTTGTGAGGCTTACAAAAAGCCCTCTAAACGAAGAGTGAACAGGCATCCTTTTGGTTATCAACAAGTGATTGGCCAAGACCCCCAACAGTGGTTAGAGAAAAACATTCCCAAAAATGTTCAAACCCCTGAGCTAACCACTGTCCATGCATCTGCCACCATCCCAGACACTGTTGAGTCCCTATCCAAAGCCTTATTGGCTTTGGAGACCTTAATGAACTAATCTTTTTACTTCATGTGCATGGAGCTTCTGCATGCTTAGATAGTCTTTGGTACGTAGATAGTGGAGGCTTCAGGCACATGATAGGATGTAAAGCCCTTCTTAAAGATTTCAAAACTCATGGAGGGGGTGATATATCCTTTGGTAATAATAGTAAAGGGAAAGTTCTGGGGTCTGGTACAGTGAAATCTGGTAATGTAAAATTTGAAAACGTCAATCTTATAGACAATCTAAAATTCAACGTCCTGAGTGTGTCACAAATGAGTGATAAGGGGTATGGATCATTCTTCACAAAGGAGTGTTGTAGGATTGTTAGACCAGAGATGGTTGAAAAGATTGAAGCAATAATCAAAAACGGTAAAACTAAACTTGTTGCTCAAAGAAGTGGCAATGTTTATGTTATTGATATGTCAAAAGAGTGCCCCAGAACTGATGCCTGTCTGTTCTCAGCTGCATCAAACAAAGAGACAGAACTATGGCATAGAAGATTGGGGCACACAAATCTTAAGACAATCACTGCCATTTCAAAACAGGGGTTAGTAAGAGGTTTACCTCAAAAACTGTTCCCCTGTCCTGAGCATTGTGTTTCCTGTCTAAAAGGAAAACAACATAAAAGCTCCTACAAATCCATTGATGAGTCCAAAACAACCAAATACCTTGCAAATGCTTCATATGGATTTGTTTGGCCCAGTTAAAGTCATGAGTCTTAAGAAAAAGAGATATTGTTTGGTTATTGTTGATGACTTTTCTAGGTTTACATGGACTTACTTTTTACACTCAAAAGATGAGACTGCAGGCATTCTGCAAGACTTTGTGAAACAGGTTGAAAAGCAGTTTGACCTTCCAGTAAAAATCTTCAGAAGTGACAATGGCACAGAGTTCAGGAACAAGGAGTTGGATGATTTCTGTGTGTCAAAAGGAATTGTGAGGCAATACAGCATTCCAAGGACACCAGAACAAAATGGGGTTGTTGAAAGAAAGAACAGAACTTTGATTGAGGCTGCCAGAACCATGCTTGCAGATTCAGGTTTGCCATTAACTTTTTGGGCAGAGGCAGTAAACGCTGCTTGCTATGTTCAAAATAGAGTTTTAATCAACCCCAGGCATCAAAAGACTGCCTATGAACTGCTATATAAAATAAAGCCATTAATCTCATATTTCAAAGTTTTTGGCTGCCCATGCTTCATTTTAAACTTAAAAGATTCTATCTCAAAGTTTGCAGCCAAAATTGATTATGGTTATCACCTGGGAAACTCAACCACTGCTAAGGCCTACAAAGTGTTTAACACCAGGACCAAAACAGTGGAAGAGACTTTGAATGTAAAGTTCAATGAACTTTCATCACTGAAAATCCCAGCAAATCCTGCAGATTTGTTTGATCTTGATAAATTCACTTTTGAAAATACTGTTGTCAAGACTAATAGTGCAGGTCCATCTGAGAATTCATCACCAGACTATGGGTATGAGATCATCATTCCTCAACAAAAGTCTGCCACAATGGGAAGAGCAGCAGGTGTTCATAACAGTTGTCAAAGCTCAACCACTGCTACCTCAACAGTTGTTAACCAAAGTAGCCCCTTAACCCCTGCTTCCACATCATCAAACACTGTTGATAAAAGTCCTCAAACAGTGGATCAAATTCAGCATGTGTCCACACCTTTACCTCCTATTCCACTACCTTTTGAACCACTAATGGATCATGAAAGTCACCAGCAGTGGCTAGCTCAGATGATTCACATCTGCAGCCCTCACCACTGAATGCCATTGTTCCATACCAAGGAGAGTTAATCTTCTTGAAATCTTATCCACCAGATCAAATTATTGGCAACATCGATGAAGGGTTGCTCACAAGAAGTCAATCCCAAAACGTTTGTCTTTTTGCTGGTTTTCTATCTCTCCATCAGCCAGTCAAGTACCAAGAGGCACTGAAAGACAATAGCTGGGTAGAAGCCATGCAAGAGGAGCTCCAACAGTTTAAAAGACAACAAGTATGGGAGCTTGTACCACTGCCAGAGAATGTAAGTCCTATTGGCACAAAGTGGGTCTTCAAAAACAAAACTGATGAAAGGGGCATTGTTGTCAAGAATTAGGCCACGCTTGTGGTTCAAGGTTACAGACAAGAAGAGGGCATTGACTATGATGAAACATTTGCCCCTGTAGCAAGACTTGAAGCTATCAGATTATTTCTGGCCTTTGCTGTCAACCACAACATCAAGGTGTATCAAATGGATATTAAATGTGCATTCCTCTATGGTAAGATTCAAGAAGAGGTTTATGTTTGTCAACCTCGAGGCTTTGAGGATCCATTTAATCCAGATCATGTCTACAAGCTATATAAAGCTTTGTATGGCCTGAAACAAGCACCAAGAGCCTGGTATTAAACTCTTTCCACCTTCCTACTCTCCAATGGTTTCACTAGAGGAAGAATTGATAATACATTGTTTTTAAAATGGAGAGGGAAGGATTTGATGATTGTCCAAATTTATGTGGATGACATCATCTTTGGAAGCACATGTAACAAAATGTGTGAGGAGTTTAGGCAACTCATGATAGCTGAGTTTGAAATGAGTGCAATGGGTGAACTCCACTGTTTTCTTGGTCTCCAAGTAAAACAACTGCAAAATGGCACTTTTATCCATCAAGGCAAATATGCCAAAGAACTTTTAAAGAAATTTGATATCGATGATTGTAAGCCATGCAGTACACCCATTGCAACCAATAAACTAGTCATGTATGATGAGAAGGATGATTTGGTTGATCAGACCTTATATAGAAGCATGATTGGGTCCTTATTGTACCTAATTGCATCTAGACTAGACATCATGTTTTCAACATGTGTCTGTGCAAGATCCCAATCAGCCCCTAGAAAGTCAAACCTTATTGCTGTAAAAAGGATATTCAGATACCTCAAAGTTGCTCCCACACTTGGTATCTGGTATCCAGCTGATGGTAAAATTGAGCTTTCAGGTTTCTCAGATAGTGACTTTGCTGGATGTGACAAAACAAGGAAATCCACTTCAGGAGGGTGCCAATTCCTAGGCAATTGCTTAGTGTCTTGGCAAAGCAAAAAGCAAGCAGCTGTTTCCACATCCACTGCTGAGGCAGAATATATAGCTGCTGCAAGCTGTGCAGCCCAACTGCTCTGGCTTCAAAATCAGTCGCTGGATTTTGGTATCACTGCCTTGAAGACACCACTCATGTTGGACAGCCAGGCAGCAGAAAATATCATCAAAAATCCAGTTTCTCATTCAACCACCAAACACATTGACATCAGACATCACTTTGTGAGGGATTGCTATGAAAAAGGTTTGATTTCTCTGCATCATGTTCCAACTAAGGATCAGCTGGCAGATGTGCTGACCAAAGCATTAGACACATCTGTCACACCCCGACCACGTAAAACAACAAAACGTGGCGGAAACGTCGGGGAGTGTTGTAACAGAATCATTGTTTCACAACCATGGATTAAACAAATTTCGTTTTATTGAATTAAATGAGTTACAATGTCTTAACAATAAAGAAACATAACAAAAATTAACTAGTCTTGCATCTTTTAATGTCACTAAGGTCTCGTCCAATCCTATGTGAGCATGCATCAATATCATCATCAAATATCATCAACTATTGTACCTGAAACACATGTGAAAATACGTCAGCATAAAAATGCCGGCGAGTACATAGGTTTCATGAAAAATAGGATCCATGACTTAGGTTTAAGAAAATGTTTAACCAAAAACTTGTCATGAATCCAGTTTAAGTGTTTGCTTTTATAAAACGTTTGAAAATTGATGATAGATATGTATAGTTAAAAGAATGATGTAAGGTTAAATGAATAACCAAGTAAAAATAAGTTTGTATTAAACAAACTGTTTTGTAAAACAATGTCTTGTGAAAAATATGTTATTTGTGTAAAAATGTATAAATCCAAATGAATGATTTAAATAACGCTACGCCATGTAATATAATACAAGCACTTATATATAGGAAGTACCAGCGGCGTATCCACCATGCTTGTATCACATTACGCACGTCTTGTTACTCAAATCACTTACCCACATAAACCACCAATGTAAATTGCCCATGTCTAAACCGTTGTCAAATGTCAATCAAGTATTGTGTAAGCAAAATGTCATGTATGGCAAGTGAAATATGTAACAACCAAACCATAGGTAAGAATGCACAAACAATGTACTAAGTATGCGACGGATGGACATACATAGCATGAAACCAAGTATAAGATGTCTTGTAAAACGATGTACTAAGTATGATGAACATACATAGCATGAAATGTTATGTAAAACGATTTACTAAGTATGCACACAATGGGCATACATAGCATGTGATGTAAAATGTACTAAGTATGATGAACATACATAGCATGAAATGTTATGTAAAACGATGTACTAAGTATGCACACAATGGGCATACATAGTGTGACAACTCGAAATTCCAAGATTCTATTTCGCATTTATTGCACATTCATGTAGTGACTAGTCGTCTATTTGTGAAATTGATTGACATGGAATTATATATGTTTTAATTGTGTGAATGTGCATGATTGTTTGTAAATTGTGAAATTAGTAAATATATGAACATGGTGGTGGAATTGTGAAATAATTAGGGGATGGTGTACTTGTGTAAAATATGGAAATTCAGGGTGTATAGCGTAATTAGTAAAAATAAACCATACTTAACCCTAATCTCTTTTACTAATCATTCACTAATCATCACAAGAATCAAAACACGTACCCACATTCCCTAATCCCCTCTACAACCATCTTCTTATCATTCTTGGAATCACAAGTCTTTTGCATCAAGGTTGATTTCAAATCCATCTAGAATCGAATCAAGGTAATTGTTTAATCATTGTGTGATGTTAATTGTTGATTGATTGATTGGTGTCAAAACCCTAGTTTCTCATATGATAATCTCTGCATGTTTGATTGTTTCTGATTCATGAAATGATTTGTGTTGTTGTGGAATCATTGCTTGATGATTTAGAAGCAAGATAGGTTGAATGATAGATTGATGATTGATTATTGCACTGTACAAACGTATAAAGTTAGGGTTTTGAGATCGCTTGAACAAAAGAAACGTAACTGCTTTGATCGCACATGATTATTCGTTAGTCAGAAGTTATTGGATGATAGTTGCCTGAGTTAATTCATCAAGCATGATCCGAGGTTAATATGTATATGATTGTTGTCTGAGTTTACCAAATGAAAACATGGCCCGAATTATGTAGACTCATGTGTCCGAATTTATTAAATGAAAACATGTCTGAGTTTAATTGATGAATACATGGACCGAATTTATTTGATGAATATATAAGGACCGAGTTTAAAAGACTTTCATGGCCGAGTTTAATGGATGGGTGAGGGGTCTGAGTTTAACTTGGACACCCTTGTCCGAATTTCTTTGTAATCACAAGCTGAGGTCCGACCTTGTGCTTTCATATGTAGACCGAGTTTAATGATATGTGCATGGTCCGAGTTTATTGACTAAAACATGGTCTGAGTTATTGATAACACATGGGCCGAGTTTAATGGACATCATATATCCGAGTTTGGGGTGGGGGAACACCCTGTCCGAGTTTGTGAAGCCCCCATCCCCTATCCGAGTTTCATTTAATAACAATGTGGTCCGACTTTAATCATGAAACTCTTGGCCGAGTTTGTTGCTTGGCACACATAAGAATCCCTAGCCCGAGTTTTGGCAACCACAACCTATCCGAGCTTTATTAATGTGTAACATATCCGAGTTTTAATAATGTGTTATGAAGTTACTTTGGTCCGACCTTTACACAAAGTAAGGTTCGAACTTTATGCCCCACACTTGTCTGATGTTGTGTAACTGTCTGATGTTGTATGATTGCCTAGTGATGCGAAATTGTCTGATGATGTGTAATGATCAGTTTGAAACCATGAGCTGCATGATATATTGTGCTAATCCTGTTAAGCTGTGTATGATACTTTGATTCCCTGACTTCGTTAAACGTGTAAAGTTATTTACACTGTTAAATGCATAAACCGTGAAATCAGGGACGCTACACATGAATTAAGTGAATAGGATTGACTGCTTACATGATGTATGATTCTATGTGAATGATCGTATGATATTGAATGCAACGGTATGATCCTGCATGTGTGAACATTATATGTAATATCATCGTATACACAATAAACACACAAAGCACCGTTGCTTGAATATTGAGGATTCGTAAACCCTAATTGAATGAATCATGTGCAATATATCCTAGGTCGTGGGTAACGGACTTAGAGATTAAACCCTAGAAGCAATAACATACCGAGCAAACCAAGGTGAGTTCACACAGCCAAGGCATGGGGTTCCCAGGGTGGGAATGGGATTTGAATATTTACTGGTACTTGTCTATAATGGAACGTGGTGATGTGATTTGATGAACTATGGTACATGCTCCACTGTTAGAACTACTACTAGACTAGTAACACTTATTGAACTGATCTTCGCACACCTGCCAAGGGTTGGTCGCGATATTATGACTGACTTCGCACACCTGCCTTTGGAAGGCCGCGAACTGTAATTTACTAATCTTCGCACACCTGCCTGGTAGGCCGCGATACGGATAAACCTAGTCTAGAATACACGGGATGAACATCCCCCTAATATCTTCGCATACCTGCCTGGGAGGCCGCGATGGAAACTGATACGATACACGACATAACGAACGAACATACTACTACTCACACTATACTATTACTGAACTGTTAACTGTGAACTCGCTCAACTAGTTGTTGATCCTCTGTTACATGCCTTGCAGGACATTAGGTACATATAGAGCTTGCGCAGGGAGGAGCAGGTCGTTGTGGAGATTGGATCGTGGATGTTATGTTATACTTACAACACTTGAATTATTTACATACATTGGATATCATTATTACGCTTCCGCTACTTAAATTATGTCTTGTTGGAATATCAATCGTATTGAATAATTGGTTTACCTTTATTATACTTGACATTAACTACAGGTTCGATATGATTGATGGCTTGATCCTGGTCATGTCACGCTCCCCAGCGGTGATACTCCGCGTGTGGATTTTGGGGGTGTGACAGATTGGTATCAGAGCCATTGGTTATAGAGAACTTGGTTTTAATATGGGAAAACGTTTTTATTAAAACCAGACTATAACCAGAACAGTGCTCTCAACGATCCACAACGACGCTTCGCTCCACGTGCAAGACTCGACATCCTAGGTAATAAGGTTTATGTTTATTACCTGCTTGCTAGAACTGCATAGAACTTTGCTCGTAGTATGCTTACATTACTTTGCTCACTACTTGTTATTGCTTGAGAACACTTACGTGCATACACTCTTTTGTCATCGCGCTATTCGCGAACCTTTCTCACTTATGTTGCCTTTGATGTGAAGATCAATGGCCGGACGAATTAACATGACTCAAGCCCAGCTAGAGGCTCTCGTTCAAGCTCAAGTTGCTGCGGCACTTGCAGCTGCTCAAGCAGGTAGTATACCCTGCAGTTTAGACACGCACTAGGATCCTTAGATCCTACATTAACTCTCGTATTTAACCTTGTCCTATTCGTACACAATAGGTCAACACGCGCAGCAGCCCGTCTGCACTTTCAAGAACTTCATGGACTGTCGTCCAAGTACTTTCAGTGGCACCGAAGGGGCAGTGGGACTCCTCCATTGGTTCGAGAAGCTAGAATCTGTGTTCGAAATGTGTGAATGCCCTGAGGCTCGCAGGGTCAAGTACGCCACTGGCACTTTGGAAGGAATCGCGTTGACTTGGTGGAACGCGCAAGTACAGATCCTAGGGTTGGCAGCTGCTAACGCCACCCCTTGGAATGATTTCAAGGAATTGATCAAAAGGGAGTATTGCACGCGTGAAGATATTCACAAGTTGGAAGATGAGCTGTATAATTTGAAAATGGTTGGGTCAGAGATCGAAGCGTATACTAAACGGTCGAAGTGCTGTGTCCAACTATGGTAGACCCTCCGTACAAGCGCATTGAGATGTATCTC
This sequence comes from Helianthus annuus, assembly GCF_002127325.2. Taxonomy (NCBI): domain Eukaryota; kingdom Viridiplantae; phylum Streptophyta; class Magnoliopsida; order Asterales; family Asteraceae; genus Helianthus; species Helianthus annuus. Next base: position 116,153,045 of record NC_035443.2, read on the forward strand.
AAGGGATTGGCGCCAGAGATCCAGAGCCATGTGACATCGGCCAATCTTGACAACATTCAGGCTATTCAGCGCCTCGCTCACCGTATTACAGATCAGGCAGTGGATCAGAACAGACTGCCAAAGCGTGTCAAGGCTACTGCTACTGCTGTCACTACTTCTACTACTCCTAGTGACAACAAGAGGAAATGGGAGGGGGATTCCAGCAAGGGATCGGTTACTGTTCAGTCTCAGCAGCGCAAAACAAATGACTACCAGAATCCGAGTCAGCAATCATCTGGCAGTCAGGGGCAGGGTGGATATCGGGGAATTCACCCCCTGTGTAATAAGTGCAACAGACACCACAGCGGAAGATGTCGCAGGGAACAATGTCAAAGATGCCTCAAGATGGGTCATGAGGCTAAGGATTGTAGAAGCTCTCGACCAGCAAATCAGAACCAGCAACTCCCACCGCCAGCTCCATAGAACCAGCAGCAGCAACCACAGCGGGGAAACCGGGGATGTTTCCAGTGTGGGGCAGAAGGTCATTACAAACGCGATTGTCCTCAGTTGAACCAGAACCACAACAATAACCAGGGCAACGGGAACAACAACAACAACAACAACAGGGGAAACAACAACAACAATGGCAACGAGGCAAGAGGTCAAGCTTTCGTGTTAGGACGAGGAGACGCAATGAACGATATTTAAATTTATAACTTATTTTGGGTTTTTATTATTATGTTTCCGCTACACAAACAAAGTTTGGTTTGAACATCAAATGTATTGGGTTTTATGTATTATTTTTAACTACTATACTTTATGTTTGATATGATGGATGGTTTGATATTATTGAACGCACCTGCCGTATTTATGGACCTTACGAACAGGGGTGTGCAAACCCTACCTGGACAAATTCGTCATTGTCTTCATCGACGACATTCTGATCTACTCCAAGAGTCAGGAGGAGCACGAGCAGCACTTACGTCTTATCTTGGAACTTCTTCGAAAGGAGCAACTGTACGCAAAGTTTTCAGCATGCGACTTCTGGCTTCGTGAAGTCCACTTCTTAGGCCACGTAGTGAACGAGGACGGGATCCATGTTGATCCATCCAAAGAAGATTCGATCAGGAACTGGCCAGCTCCGCGTATACCGACAGAAATACGCCAATTCTTGGGTTTGGCGGGTTACTACAGGCGATTCATCAAAGACTTCTCGAAGATCGCTCAGCCGCTCACAATGTTGACACAGAAAGGTGTCACCTACCGTTGGGGAGATTCCCAAGAGACCGCTTTTCAGCACTTAAAGGATAGACTTTGCAGTGCACCTATCCTCTCATTGCCAGAGGGCACGGACGATTTTGTAGTATACTGTGATGCATCCATCCAGGGTCTTGGATGTGTGTTGATGCAGCGCGATAAGGTTATTGCTTACGCTCGCGACAACTCAAGATTCATGAACGGAACTACTCGACGCACAATTTAGAGCTGGGAGCTGTTGTTTTCGCACTCAAGATATGGCGACACTACCTGTACGGTACCAAGTGCGCAATTTACACCGATCACAGGAGTCTCGAGCATATCTTCAAGCAGAAGGAGTTGAACATGCGTCAACGACGATGGATCGAACTGCTTAATGATTACGAATGCGCTATAAAGTATCATCCAGGCAAAGCCAATGTTGTGACCGACGCCCTCAGTCGAAAAGACACTTTACCTAGGCGTGTACGAGCTCTGTAGCTCACTATTCAGTCTGATCTTCCTGCACGGATACGAAATGCTCAGGTAGAAGCATTGAAACCAGAAAACGTCAAGGCTGAAGCCTTACGCGGCTCGAGGCAACGGTTAGAACAAAAGGAAGACGGCGCCTACTATGTAACAGGACGTATTGGGTCCTACCCTATGGCGATCTACGCGAACTTGTGATGGATGAAGCACACAAGTCTCGCTACTCGGTACATTCAGGGTCGGATAAAATGTACCACGACATTAGAACTACATATTGGTGGCCTAGCATGAAGGCCCACATTGCAAATGATTGGCTTGTGCGAGAGTCAAGACAGAGTACCAGAAACCCTCAGACTACTTCAACAACCCAGGATACCACAGTGGAAATGGGAAGAAATTTCCATGGATTTCGTTACAGGCCTACCCAGATCCCAGCGTGGGAAAGATACTATATGAGTGATCGTGGATCGACTCACCAAGTCTGCACACTTCCTGGCTATAAAGGAAACAGATAAGTTCTCAACTCTCGCAGACATCTATCTTAAAGAAGTTGTTTCGAGGCATGGGGTGCCCACCTCCATTATTTCGGATCGGGATGCACGATTCACGTCAGAACTATGGCAGGCGATGCACAAATCTTCCGGCTCACGATTAGACATGAGCACAGCATATCATCCTCAGACGGATGGACAGTCTGAGCGAACGATCCAAACTCTTAAAGACATGCTTCGGGCATGCGTTATCGATTTCGGCAACGGCTGGGAAAAGCATCTTCCTTTGGTGGAGTTTTCGTATAACAACAGTTATCACACCAGCATACAAGCCGCTCCATTCGAGGCATTGTACGGACGTAAATGCCGGTCACCTCTCTGTTGGGCAGAGGTAGGGGATAGTCAGATTACGGGTCCAGAGATTGTAGTGGACGCCACGGAAAAGATTGCACAGATACGGCAACGCATGGCGGCAGCACGCGACCGTCAGAAAGCCTACGCAGACAAGCGTAGCAAGCCTTTGGAATTTCAGGTCGGGGACCGGGTTTTATTAAAAGTCTCACCCTGGAAGGGTGTGGTTCGTTTTGGAAAACGAGGCAAACTCAATCCACGGTATGTTGGACCGTTCGAAATCACTGAAAGAATAGGCCCAGTAGCCTACAGACTGAACCTACCAGCTGAACTCGGTGCAGTTCACAATGTATTTCACGTGTCGAATCTGAAGAAGTGCCTGTCAGATGAGACCCTCATAGTTCCTTTTAAGGAACTCACTATCGACGAGCGGTTGCAGTTCGTCGAGGAGCCAGTTGAAATCACGGACCGGGATGTTAAGGTCCTCAAACACAAGAGAATCCCTCTTGTTCGAGTTCGTTGGAACTCCCGACGTGGCCCAGAGTACACCTGGGAACGCGAAGATGAGATGACAGAAAAGTACCCCAGTTATTCGAAACCAATGCAACCACTACTGAGGCTGAAGCTACTACTACTGAATTTCGGGACGAAATTCCAAATCAACGGGGGGATGATGTGACACCCCAGGAAAACCAGTGAACGATATAACTTACCTAGCTTCCTCAGTGAGTGCGTACCAAATTTCGGGACGAAATTTCTTTTAAGTTGGGGATAATGTGACAACTCGAAATTCCAAGATTCTATTTCGCATTTATTGCACATTCATGTAGTGACTAGTCGTCTATTTGTGAAATTGATTGACATGGAATTATATATGTTTTAATTGTGTGAATGTGCATGATTGTTTGTAAATTGTGAAATTAGTAAATATATGAACATGGTGGTGGAATTGTGAAATAATTAGGGGATGGTGTACTTGTGTAAAATATGGAAATTCAGGGTGTATAGCGTAATTAGTAAAAATAAACCATACTTAACCCTAATCTCTTTTACTAATCATTCACTAATCATCACAAGAATCAAAACACGTACCCACATTCCCTTATCCCCTCTACAACCATCTTCTTATCATTCTTGGAATCACAAGTCTTTTGCATCAAGGTTGATTGCAAATCCATCTAGAATCGAATCAAGGTAATTGTTTAATCATTGTGTGATGTTAATTGTTGATTGATTGATTGGTGTCAAAACCCTAGTTTCTCATATGATAATCTCTGCATGTTTGATTGTTTCTGATTCATGAAATGATTTGTGTTGTTGTGGAATCATTGCTTGATGATTTAGAAGCAAGATAGGTTGAATGATAGATTGATGATTGATTATTGCACTGTACAAACGTATAAAGTTAGGGTTTTGAGATCGCTTGAACAAAAGAAACGTAACTGCTTTGATCGCACATGATTATTCGTTAGTCAGAAGTTATTGGATGATAGTTGCCTGAGTTAATTCATCAAGCATGATCCGAGGTTAATATGTATATGATTGTTGTCTGAGTTTACCAAATGAAAACATGGCCCGAATTATGTAGACTCATGTGTCCGAATTTATTAAATGAAAACATGTCTGAGTTTAATTGATGAATACATGGACCGAATTTATTTGATGAATATATAAGGACCGAGTTTAAAAGAGTTTCATGGCCGAGTTTAATGGATGGGTGAGGGGTCTGAGTTTAACTTGGACACCCTTGTCCGAATTTCTTTGTAATCACAAGCTGAGGTCCGACCTTGTGCTTTCATATGTAGACCGAGTTTAATGATATGTGCATGGTCCGAGTTTATTGACTAAAACATGGTCTGAGTTATTGATAACACATGGGCCGAGTTTAATGGACATCATATGTCCGAGTTTGGGGTGGGGGAACACCCTGTCCGAGTTTGTGAAGCCCCCATCCCCTATCCGAGTTTCATTTAATAACAATGTGGTCCGACTTTAATCATGAAACTCTTGGCCGAGTTTGTTGCTTGGCACACATAAGAATCCCTAGCCCGAGTTTTGGCAACCACAACCTATCCGAGCTTTATTAATGTGTAACATATCCGAGTTTTAATAATGTGTTATGAAGTTACTTTGGTCCGACCTTTACACAAAGTAAGGTTCGAACTTTATGCCCCACACTTGTCTGATGTTGTGTAACTGTCTGATGTTGTATGATTGCCTAGTGATGCGAAATTGTCTGATGATGTGTAATGATCAGTTTGAAACCATGAGCTGCATGATATATTGTGCTAATCCTGTTAAGCTGTGTATGATACTTTGATTCCTGACTTCGTTAAACGTGTAAAGTTATTTACACTGTTAAATGCATAAACCGTGAAATCAGGGACGCTACACATGAATTAAGTGAATAGGATTGACTGCTTACATGATGTATGATTCTATGTGAATGATCGTATGATATTGAATGCAACGGTATGATCCTGCATGTGTGAACATTATATGTAATATCATCGTATACACAATAAACAAACAAAGCACCGTTGCTTGAATATTGAGGATTCGTAAACCCTAATTGAATGAATCATGTGCGATATATCCTAGGTCGTGGGTAACGGACTTAGAGATTAAACCCTAGAAGCAATAACATACCGAGCAAACCAAGGTGAGTTCACACAGCTAAGGCATGGGGTTCCCAGGGTGGGAATGGGATTTGAATATTTACTGGTACTTGTCTATAATGGAACGTGGTGATGTGATTTGATGAACTATGGTACATGCTCCACTGTTAGAACTACTACTAGACTAGTAACACTTATTGAACTGATCTTCGCACACCTGCCAAGGGTTGGCCGCGATATTATGACTGACTTCGCACACCTGCCTTTGGAAGGCCGCGAACTGTAATTTACTAATCTTCGCACACCTGCCTGGTAGGCCGCGATACGGATAAACCTAGTCTAGAATACACGGGATGAACATCCCCCTAATATCTTCGCATACCTGCCTGGGAGGCCGCGATGGAAACTGATACGATACACGACATAACGAACGAACATACTACTACTCACACTATACTATTACTGAACTGTTAACTGTGAACTCGCTCAACTAGTTGTTGATCCTCTGTTACATGCCTTGCAGGACATTAGGTACATATAGAGCTTGCGCAGGGAGGAGCAGGTCGTTGTGGAGATTGGATCGTGGATGTTATGTTATACTTACAACACTTGAACTATTTACATACATTGGATATCATTATTACGCTTCCGCTACTTAAATTATGTCTTGTTGGAACATCAATCGTATTGAATAATTGGTTTACCTTTATTATACTTGACATTAACTACAGGTTCGATATGATTGATGGCTTGATCCTGGTCATGTCACGCTCCCCAGCGGTGATACTCCGCGTGTGGATTTTGGGGGTGTGACACATAGCATGTGATGTAAAATGTACTAAGTATGATGAACATACATAGCATGAAATGTTAAGTAAAACGATGTACTAAGTATGCTAAGTAAACATACATAGTAAAAACACAATGAAATCATGTACTAATAGTGTACTAATGAACATAGCAAGTATATGATATAAAAGCATGAAATCATGAAAGTAACAAGTAGGCACATGTGTCTCACCCCAAAATGTTTGAAAACGGTAAAAGAGGGGTCTATGTACTCACTTGAGGGTGCTTAGAAGTCTTAGGATAACCATCAAGCAATGCTAGAAGATGATGGAATCAAACGGCACCTATATAGGTATCTACATTAATAAACGGACCTATCGGAGGATCGGGTAGTACAAGGGTTCGTAAACCAAATAAGTACGGGAACTTATGTAATATGGTTTAACAAAGCCTACGTACTAAAACGAAACCTATCCTAAGTGCTTTTGACCCATTACGACCCGTTTAGGTAGCTTACGCCACTTTAACGCGTCGTTTGCGTAAAACGCGTTTGGAATGCCTAACTAGTCCTATGACAAGCAAGATATGCCTTAACATGTTTAATATTGTTGTTAAATCAGTTTAGATGTCAAAAATTTCGTTACATAGACTTAAAATGAATTTATGCGTAAAAAGGGCATTTTGGTAATTTACCTAAGGCATATAAACTACCTATCATATAACTAACTAAACGTCGTGACCATAAGGTATAACCTCGGAAGGTTATTCCCTATACAACTATGGTCACCTAATGTGTTTGGTCGGATCCTAAAGATCGACCAATGGGTCGGGTTCGTAAGCATAAACGATTGATTAGATCGCTTACCTTTACGACCCTAAACAAGCACAAATCTAAAAGCGACGAGCTAAACATGCTAGAACATGTTTAGTAAAGTTAGAAAAGAGGTTTGGTATTAAAACAAACGGTTTTAATACCCTAGAGTAGTTTGGTTACAAAATACGCGAGAAAACGCTTTTTGGCCGAAACTACGACTCGTCACTCAGCCTAGATAACGTGGTAATCAGTAGGTATAGTTACTAGGGACTATAACCATCGTGATTACGCTCACGTTATGAAGTTCAAACGAACTTCACATTGACCATAAACTGGTTAATGCAGAAAGTCAAACGCAGTTTGACTTTAACGCTAAAACGAATGAAAAACGCGAAAGAATACTTACAGAAGGTCCCCGCAAGATTCGAACCCGATTCACTCTCAGGTAGGAAGCATATACTTCCACTTAGAGAGTGTAGAATCAGATTCAAATGCGAGGAAGAATGAAATGGGTGAGGGGTATTTATAGATTTCCTTGAACCGTTAAGATCGTTCGTCGAAAAACGTGATTTGATCTACACCTTACATGTGGGCACATGAAAACCATGGGAGCCCCTAATGTGGACTATGTTCATTGAATACCATCCCATGGTTTTGCAAAACCATGGGTGAAAACCATTAACACTTCAAAATGGACTAGGTTCATTGAATCTGCCAGAAATTTCAAAAATGGTCCCTACACTTGTAAAACTTGATTTTTTTGGCACTTTTAAACCCCTTTAACCTCATTTCAAGGCTCTAAAATGATATTGAAGTATAGGGAACTTAAAATATGCTCAAAGACATCACGGATGTCGGTTCGTTTGGTCGTACGGTTGCGTTATTCGCTTAATTACGACGAGAGTCGTAACGAACGCAAAAACGATCCAAATTAAGCGACGAATGGAATTTATCATACCAAACACTAAAATAAAATATTTTAATGCTTACATAAATTTTTGGAAGTCCGGAAGTATTCAGAACGTAAAATATGCGCGAAAATGCAAACTTATGCACTTTTTGACGCTTTTAGTCCCTGAATGAGCATAAAGTTTATTTTTGCGCACCAAACACCTCAAAGCCTATTTCTAAGCTATGTAAAGAATATTTAGGGCATACTTAACTTATGATCAAGTTCCGGAAGGTCTGTTCCAGTACAAATTGACATACTTTCGCAGTTTGTCGAATTTAGTCCCTATAAGCGAATAAACTTGATTTCGGCATACCAAACCATCCAAAACTTATTTCTAAGTTATGTAATGGTTATTTAAGGTATGTTAAGCCTATTTCACTGTTCCGGTGTGTTTGTTGCATTAAACTGGTTATATTTACGCATCAGATCGCGTATAACCTTCTAGAAAGCGATTTAAAGCTCGAAATCGAACAAGAATTGATACGTGCAAAAGATACACATATTTATACAGATCCCAAGTATGAAATACAATATTTCATTTGCTTGGTATTTGTTTGATGGTGGTGGTGACACAGGTGTCACAACATCCACCTTTGAAAGCTTGATCTCTAGGATTGGCATGCTAAACATGGAATAACAGGCAAAATCCTGTTTTTCTATGAATAAAAGCATTAAAATGTTTTCAGAAAATCAAAAATCCATCCTTAAAAATAGCTAAAAATGAATTTTTCATTAAATCCTTAAAAGTCTGCCATAACCACTGATGAGTTCAAAAGTCTGATCTACTTCAAAAGTCTGTCCACTGCTGAAAGTCATCCCATGTTCTCTTATTTCTTTGATAAGCACTGTTGTTCAAAATCAGTGTTGTATCCACTGATGTGCTATCCACTGATAGTAAAAATCATCCACTGTCTTCATTACCGTTGCAACCACTGCCTTCATCAGTAGTTTTCATAAAAGTACTGTCCTTCACTTCATCAGGGGATGGCACATGGACAGTACATAGTGGTCAGACCTTTTGTAACCGCTGCCACGTCAGCATTCACTTTTTCTCCATAAAACCCCCTTTCAAAACCCCAAACAGGGTTTTACTGTCGAATTGAATTCTTAAAAATTCTCTTCTCAAAGCAGTTTTCATCACATTTCATCAAATTCCTTCACAAAATTTCTTCGATCGTCTTCTCCAAAAATGACCAAATCGAAGTCTTCCGCAAAATCCACCACAAACTCATCTTCAAAAGAAGCCTCTCAAAAGGCTAAACCTACAGAAATTCCACACAAACCTTCTCACAATCTACTGGGTCTTCTCACAAAACCCGGCACCACAAATGCTTTCAATTCCATCCTCGATATGATCACTTCTTCAAATTACAAAACTTTGTTAACAGCAGATGCACCAATTTATTTTACGACCCAAAGAGAGTTTTGGAAAAATGCAACCCTTGAAAAACAAGGTGAGACTGTCACTACCATTAACTCTTCTCTAAAGGGTAAAGCTGTCAAAATCACACCACAATCCATCTCGGAAGTCTTTGAACTCAATGATCAGGAAGGTAAAAATTCTTTTCCCAAAAATGAGTTAAAAATTGACTTCATTGAAAGAGGGTATGCAGATACAATGATAAAGAGGGATACCTTACAAAAAGGTTACTTCCCTCCTGCAACAAGATTTTTATTCCATACCCTGCTAATGTGCGTTTCAAATAAAACAACTTCTTTTAGTGAAATACCATTAAAAATTCAAAATCTGGAATATGCTATTCTTCAGGATGAAGATTTCAATTATTCTCAGGAAATTTTTAATGATTTAGTTAAAAATGTTGAAAATAAGTGATTCTTACTGTTTCCAAGATTTCTAAGTTATTATTTTGAAAAGAAATTTAGTAAGGATGATATTTCTGCAAAAAACCAAGGTGAATCTTTTCAAATGCACAGCTTAACTGCTGAAACTTTTACAAGAATGTCAACACCTTGCAAAACACTGCTCCTCAGGTATTTGCTGCTGAGCCCACTGCTCAAGGTGATCAAAGCAGCAGAACAACTGCTTTGAAACCCACACCTACAATTCCTAAAAAGCCAAAACAAAAGAAAATTCAAAAACCCCCCAAACCTATCAAAAAGGAAACTCTGGAGGATGAGATACCAGAGCAACTGCCAGTGACAGCACAAAAGTCACCAGAAACCACTGCTGCTACTTCCTCACAGCAGCTGGTAGAAATATCTCAACCCATGGCTGAAACTCCTCCTGCTTCTTCTCAAAAAGAAAAGGTTGTACAAATAGGGACACCACAATATGATGCTCTGGAATCACTTGTTTCCATCATCCACAGCCTAATGCCTGGGGCAAATTCTCTTTCTATACCTACCCTAACATCCACAATTCCACCAAATACAAAGATTCTGTTGGATGCAATTGATTTGAACCAGGCACAAACCAGTCCTTCTCAATCACCTATCCATGAGAATATACTCCAACAAATGACTGGGCCTGATGTATCAATCATTGATAACCCACCAACACAACCTGAGGAGGTTACTCCCCTTGAGTTACAAGTAACTCTTGGTGGTAATCCAAGTGAAGCAGCCACTACAAGTGTTGAACCCACTTTCATACAATTGGACAGTGGTTACATCAATAAGACTTCCTTGGAGGCAATTCCATCTATAGCACCTCTGATAACCACTGGTGAGTTTGTTTTAACCACTGGTACTATCAAAAGGTTATCAAGTGCTGAAGGAAGAAGTCCCCAGTACCAAGAAAAAGGGGCATCAGTGGATAATGCTTGGAGTACACTTCCTGTATCAACCACTGATACAACCACTGTTAGTGGGAAATCAGATGATCCCATTCAGTTGGGTGATGATTTAAAGTACCAGGAATTGACGGCCAGAGTTGAAAAACTAGATACTTCTGTTGCAGAAATCAAAGAAATGTTGCATCAGTTGTTGAAAGAACCAAAGCTGCAATCCCCTGCTGTTCCACCTCAAGCACCTGCTCCAACACAAGCATCTGCTGCAAATGAGATATGGAACTTATTTCAACCTTTTCTCCAACAACAATAATAAATGGCTGATCAACAACATGCCATACATGTACAAGAGCTGAGAAACATGCTGGAGTCCAGGTTTAGAAACACTGAGGCTGATATCAAGGCTATCAGGGCCCACATATTGGAAACCACTGCACTACTCTTCCCACAGTTCTCTTCATCGATCAACTGCCCCTAGATAATGCCAAAAAGGGGGAGAAAATTCAGGAGTGGAAAAAGAAGGGTATGGATGATGGTTTGTATGTTGAATCTGAAAAGGATGCTATGACCAGAAACATTCCCTTGCCAGATGGTAGTAAAAAGGTACCCAAAATGCACTTGATGAAGCTGTAGCAAGTGTAAAAAGGGAGAGAGCGGCAAAGGATATGTCAAGGTGGAATGAGGAGAAAAGAGCTTTCATGGAGCTGAATGCGCAGGGTTGTTCTGAATCAGAGGATGTTCAAAATCCTGTGTTAAAAAGAAATCCCACTAGAAAAGTGAGGGAACCCAAGTCCATACCATCCAGACTCACAAAGCATACTTCAAAACCACCATCCAAAAGCCCCCAATATCAAACTTCCATCCAAACAGTTGTTGTAACACCTGCTGTGTCAACAATTGCTGATACTTCAGTGGTTTCAACAACTTTCAACCAAACACCTGCCATCACTTCAACACACACCACTACCACCATCTTACCACCAAAAATCACTTCACCAACAAAAACAACCAATCTCTCATCACCTCCTGCCAAAAAGGAGAAGACACCAGATGTTACAACATCTGCTGTAATGACAACAGTGGTTGAGACACCAGTTGTTTCAACAATTGTTAGTCAATCACAAACCACTGCCATCAAAATCACTACCACCGCTCCACTCAAAACATCATCAGTCTCTCCTTAACCAAAAAGGAGAAGGCTAATTTTGAAAGATGATGACATTTCACCAGCACCAACATCTTCAAAACCTCTATCACTTGTCAAAATTCCAAATCCCATTCCTCTATCTTCAGCTCAAATTCAAAAGCCATTACCTCATGCAGGTTTTCAATTTCCTCTGGAACTCATAGCAGTTAGAGAAGAAATCAAATCTTTCTATTATGAGGATGACCCTGCTAAAAGGAGTTTGCCATCAGTTGAAGGATATCCCAGGCCTAACAATATTGAAGAATATTTGAAAGTCAAGGCTAAGTAAGCAGAGGATATCTCAAAACGAAATACACAAGGGAAATCTGATAGAGAAATTTAGCAGAACTATCAGTTTCTACTTACACAAGTCAGTGCTTTGGAGCGATTTGCTAAAAATGTATGTCAACAAATTTCAGAAAGGGCAGATGAGACCTTGAGAAAAGACTACATTGAAAACATCATGACTTACAAAAAATACAATGGAGAGAAGTACATGTATAAGGACTGGGCCATTCCTGAGCTTGAAAGTGAAGCAGCTAGGATTCAAGAAATGACAAAAAATAAGGTCAAACATACTCCTCCTGAAAAATTCAAAAAGTTTGTATCTGACAAGGCTTTAGAGTTGAAGAGAATGAAAGAGGAGCTGATAGCAGCTGACTGTGGGTCAAAGAATTCTATGTCAAAATGGGGAGAAGACAAGGTCAGGGCCACCTACAAAGGTTGGAGGAACTTAGAAAGAAGGATCCAAAAGTTCCACAAAAACCTGACTATTCCAAAGCAGAGGTCCCAACAAGACCACCAAAGCTGCAAGTCAAAAGAACCACTGCTCCAGCTAGTGCTACCATCTACAAAAGAAGGAATCAAAACCAGTTGGGTGTTGAAACAATCCAAGAACTAATGCTGGTGATGACCTTGTAAAAGAGGGCATTAAGATAATGATTAAAGAAGCTCTTGGATTGGAACAATCTGCAAGTACTGCTCAGACAGTCATGAATAGGCCTGCATCTCCAAACACCTCATCCAATAAAATTCTCCCAAGAAACCCAGCAGACTCAAAAGTACTAAAGTGGAAAACTGACAAACAGTCCCACGTACTGACAATGATCAAGTCCAGTGAAGAAGTGAAGAAAATATCAAGGGAACAAGCTCTTGGCCTGAGTCTTGAAGATTTGCAGGATCTACTTGATCTTCCACTTAGCAGGGATGATGATGACACAGATGCCTTAGCCTTTGAACTTTAACTCAAAGGGCAAATAAGGGAACTGTTGATGAGACAATAAAGATCTTCCAATAATGAAGAGTTTTGGCATTATCTGTTCCAGGGGGAGATTGTTGGGATTGAACCCTATCAGAGGAACAGATAATTAAAGCCAAAACTGGATCAGGGCAGTGGATCCAGAATAAGCAGATGTTATGCTTCAAATCTCTCCCCTTGAAAGTGGTTTCTACATCTGCTGACCTCCGAAATACTGATCTCTACTAAACTGCTGATCTACAACTGCTGCCTAAGATAAAGGCTGATGATAGATGAAAACTCTGCTGTTCAATCTACTGCTATGGGTCAAGCTCTGCTGATATGTAAAGTGCTGTTGGGTTCACAACAGTGGAAGGATGTTGCAGTCGTTTAGTTCGCTTTATGAAATGTATTGTAATAACAATTGTTAGCATAGCAGTGTTTGTATAGGTCAAATGTTAGAGTTTGTTAGGAGGTTAGATGTCACTTTCATGGTGACGTCAGCTTAGACGCTTCAATGGTTTGCTCGTGCCTATAAATAGAACAGTGCTCTGTACTGTTCTATTAGCTCTTCACCATCTTCTTCCCATACGAACAAATTACTGAGCTCGGGCTGAGGGGGAGTTTGTAAGCATACATGCAAGTGTAATAAAAGTTTGAATTAAATTGAAGCATTTGGTTCTCTGTTCAAAATGTATGTTTGAAAGCGTTTCTCCTGTTTGATTGTGAAAAGTTTGTTTCCATTTAATTTTCGTTGCACTACTCTTTCATTGTTCATCTTATATCAAACACAAATCACAATCAATCCAAACTCACATCCTAACAATATGTGCGATGATGGAGGAGTTGACCATAATCTGTTGGTGAATATCCTATCGGTTAACTTCTATATCGTTAAGGCCTAAAGAACACGTTTTTCCAGGCTCGGACAGAGCACCTGAATTCTCAGGGCCGGCCCATTGTATAATATAATAAATGAGATGAATTTGGGACACTTGACATGATTTGGTGGAGACTCAATGTGATTTGGGAGGTAATGAATTTTTGTGGAGGTGGAATCCGAATTGTATTCGGGTCGAATTATGATTTGTGTCACCCGAATTCACTTAATTGGATATACTATAAATTTAAAAATATCAGTTATTGATATTATAATCTCATTCCATATCTATACAGCATCTCTTTTTTTTGTAACACCCCGACCGCGTATAAAACAACCCGCGACGGAATCGTCGGGGAGTCACATTACAAATTGCTCATAACACATGGTACTAAAGTTTCATTATACTACATTGTTTTAAAATACACATAATACAAGTAATTGTTTTAAAATTAAAGAAGTCTAAGGCCTGAGTCCATTCCTACGTGTAGCATATTTGAATAATTATCGCACGTATTAACACCTGAAACATATGTGAAATAACGTCAACATTGAATACTGGTGAGTAATATAGGTTTCGTGGTCAAATTCAAGGCTACAAGTTTTGTGTTGAAAAAGGGTTAGTCAGATACACGAGTTGATTTTATAAGAAAAATCTTTGTAGCCTTGAACCCTGACAAATATATTTGTTTTGTAAAATTGTAAAAGTAATCGGAAAACTTTGTATGGTTTATATATCTTTAACTTGAAAACCATTTGTCTGTGTCATGTTGATGTATACAAAATGCAACATATAAATTACATCAATAGAGGCATAAAACCAATCCCTTTTTAGTACTAATGTTGGAAAAACGCGTTTCTTTCTTCCTTTTGAATTTACAGGACCAAATGAGCTTAAAAGAACAAAAGGAACAAATAAGCAGCCAAAAACCAACATAAATACAAGAAGAAGGAATAACGTGACATGCCCGACCCCTCGGCAGCATCTCTCAAGACAAAAACAAGAAAACAGAAGCTGACCACGGGGCCGTGCCCAACCAGGCATGGGCCGTGGTCAAACCTCAAACAAAAAGACAAGACCTGCAGAAGCTTCTACGCCCACCACGGGGCCGTGCCCAACTCACCATGAGGTGTGGTCAACTCTCAGATTTGTAGAATCTTGATAGTACAGTGAAGAGTTAACCACGGGGTCGTGTCCAGAAGCCATGAGGTCGTGCGGGGCCCTTTGCTGACAGCTGCAATTAATGAAGGAATAGAAGAAGCTGGCCACGGGTCGTGCCCAATGGACACGGGGCCGTGGCCGGGGTATTGTTCTGACTATAAATAAGGGTGCTTGGTTCACTTCAAAGGCATCCCTTGACAAACCACTTCTCTCTCACTTTGCCACCACTTCACCACCACTACAACACCAACATCCACCACCATCATCCATCTTTCATCTTTAGAGTATGTAGTAGTCTCGAGATCCAAGATTGATAGTAAGAGTTCTTGTCAATCAAAGGCCATGCTTGGCTAATCTCTTACATCACTTGGTGAAGACAAGCCTTTAATGTATTACTTTTGATTTTTAATCTTTTGGCACTTTTTAATTGGGTATGTATTAATGACTTTAATAACTAGTTTCTTATGTTGAAAGTGAATTTTCCTAACCATTTGTTCATGATGTCATTGATTTGCTCATTCGTGTCTTTACGGTCTATATAAAGCGCGTTAACTACTTGGAAGGGGGTTAGAAGGGTGGTTTGGTAAAGTTCTTGTCTCGTTCAGTGTATAGATCCTGCGAGGACTTGGTTCAAGGTTACTAGGACCTTCTTTAATACCCCAAAGGTATTGGATGGCGGGGGTGGGAATAACGTGAACCCCTCATATGTAAACTACTATTAAAACCTTAAACCGGCTTCTTGGGATTGTATCTTTGCTGACTCAAATGACTTAGCCGAGGGTAACGTCACCTTCAAAAGAGGGGCCTACCACTTTTCGCATTAATAACTTATTTAATTATCTTTCATTATTCTGACCCTTTGGGATTGTATCCCTGTTGACTCAAACCACTGGGTTGAGGGTTGTGACACCTGGGTCACTGAGACCATCAAACAAATACCAAGCCAACGAAATATTGTATTTCATACTAGGGGTCTGTATAAATATATGGATCTTTTGCACATATCAATTCTTGTTCAATTTCAAACTCTACAACGCTTTCTGGAGAATTATACGCAAACTGGTGCGTAAACGTACTCAGTTTAATGCGACAAATACTCCAGAATATCAAAATATACTCAACATACCTTAAATAACCTTTACATAACTTAGAAATAAGTTTTGAAGGCTTTGGTATGGCAAAAACAAGTTAATTCGCTTACAGGGACTAAACCTGACAAACTGTGAAAGTATGACGATTCGTACTAAAACAGACATTCCGGAACATGTCCATAAGTTAAACATACCATAAATATCCTTTACATAGCTTAGAAATAGGCTTTGAGGGGTTCGGTATGCTAAAATAAACTTCTGGATCATTCAGGGACAAAAAGTGTCAAAAAGTGCATAAGTTTGCACTTTCGCGCATAACTTACGTTCTGAATACATCCGGGCATCCAAAAATTTATGTAAGCATCTTAATATTATGCCTTAGTGTTTGGCATGAGAAAAATCCATTCGTCGCGCAATTTGGATCGTTTTTCGCGCTTATTCGCATTCCGTCGTAATTAACCAACATCGCGATCGTACGACTAAACGAGCCAACATCCGACATATTTTTGAGCATGTTTCATGTCCACAATGTTTAGGCATCATTTTAGGGCCTTGAAAATGGCTTAACGAGCCTTAAACATGTCGGAAATGGCCTTAATACGCAACGGGGACTGAAATGAAAACATTGGAAAGTGTTTGCTGAACAGGGGGACCTTAGCGTGACACCTAGCCTCCTTGGCGTCACGCGAGGCGCCTTCTGATCAGCAAAAGTCATTTTTCAGCTGTAAACAGCCCTTAGAAACCTCCAAAGGGCAATGCCACCTGTCAAAACCCTATGGTGGGGGCAAAATAAGCCACCACAACTTTGCGACAAGTGTATGGGTTAGATCGTGGCACGATATTCAAGAAACGATCCTAACGGTCTTGTTTTTCCTATAAATACCCCCCCCCCCCATTTTGGTTAAAACCCACAAAATCTGATCTAAAGATCTAAGTTGAGGCCTTTGCTTCATACCTGAGCTCCTGGATCGAGATTAGCTTTCGGGGACCCTTCGTAAGTGTTCTTTCGTTCTTTTATCGCTTTCTAGTCCTAAAGTCAAACTATGTTTGACTTTCTGCGTTGACCAGCTTATGGTCAACACGAAGTTCGTTTGAACTTCATAACGTGAGCGTGATCACGGTGTTTATAGTCCCTAGTAACTACACCTACTGATCACCACGTTATCTAGGCTCAGTGACGAGTCGTAGTTTCGGCCAAAATGTGCATTCTTGCGTATTTTGTAACCAAACTACTCATAGGTATCAAAACCGTTTGTTTTGATACCAAACCTGTTTTCTAAACTTAGTTAAGCATGTTCTAACATGCTTAGCTCGTCACTTTTAGTTTAGTGCTTATATAGGGTCGTAAGGTAAGCGATCTAATCAATCGCTTATACCTTCGAACCCGACCCATTTGGTCGATCTTTAGGATCCGACCAAACACATTAGGTGACCATAGTATATAGGGAATAACCTTTCGAGGTTATACCTTATGGTCGCTTCGTTTAAGTAGTTGTGTGATAGGTAATTTATATGCCTTAGGTAAATTACCAAAATACCCTTTTTACGCCAAAATTCATTTTAAGCATATGTAACATAACTTTTGGTATCTAAACTGATTTGGCAATAATATTAGACATGTTAAGGCATATTTTACTTATCATGGGGCTAGTTAGGCTTCCCGAACGCGTTTCACGCGAACGACGCGTTAAAGTAGCATAAGCTACCTAAACGGGTCGTAATGGGTCGTAAGCACTCAGGTTAGGTTTCATTGTAGTATGTAGGCTTTGTTAAACCATATTACACGAGTCTCCATACTCGTTTGGTTTACGAACCCTCATACTATCCGATCATCCGATTTAGGTCCGGTATAATAATATAGCTACCTACGAGGTGCCGTTTGATATTCCGTGATCTCTAGCATCGTGTGATTATTACACAAGGACTTCTAAGCAATCTCAGGTGAGTACATAGACCCCTCTTTTACTGTTTTCCAAACTATTTTGGGGTGAAACACATGTGCCTACTTGCTACTTTCATGCTTTTCTTGCCTTTATATCACATGCTTGCTATGTTTATTAGTACATTTATAGTACATGATTTCAAAATAGTTCATGCTATGTACGACCATTGTGTGCATACTTAGTACATTGTTTTACATTGCACTTATGCTATGTACGCCCATTGTGTGCATACTTAGTACATTGTTTTACATTACACTTATGCTATGTACGCCCATTGTGTGCATACTTAGTACATTGTTTTACATTGCATTTCTGTTGCATATGCTCATCCAGCATATGAACACATTACACTACATTTTGAACCGTTGTAACCATTTGACTATGTGAACCGTCTTAACCCTTTGATTATATGAACCATTTGAACTATTGAACCGTGTGAACCGGTTGTATCTGTTGACATGATTTACATTTGATAATAGACATTTGACTATACATAAACATTTCTACAATTGTTAAACATTACATCTTGATGGTTTGGTTTGAGTAAGTGATTTAAGTAACGAGGCGTTTGTAATATGATACAAGCATGGTGGATACACCACTGGTACTTCCTATATATAATTGTTTGTATGGTATTACATATCATAGCGTTATTTGAATCATTTCAATCTGAGACACATAACATTTTATACAAATAACATACTTTTCACAAGACATTGTTTTACAAACAACTTATCTTATACAAACTCATTTTACATGGTTATTCATTTAACCATACATTATTCTCTTATTTAAACATATCATCTAATCTTATCGTTTTTCAAATGATTTACAAGACAAAGCAAATTACAAGGTTCATGACTAAACATTTTCTCAAACATAAGTCATGACTTCTGTTTTCACAAAACCTATGTATCTCACAGGCATTTTTATGCTGACGTACCTATTTTCACATGTGTTTTCAGGAGATGATGCATAGGACTTATCAAGACATACTTAGGCGGACCTGTGCCTTAGTGACTTAAAACGAGACAAGAACTAGTTAATTTATGTTATGTACTCTTTGGTTCTTGTTTAAAACAATGTAAACTTTCATGTTTGATTAATAAAACGAAACTTCAATTGCCATGGATTTGAAACAATTAATTATGTTACAACACTCCTCGACGTTTCCGCCACGTTTTGTATGTTCTTCGTGGTCGGGGTGTGACAGAAAAGATGGTATCAGAGCTAATGGCTACAGGGAATTAGGTTATTAGTAATGCTTTGACCTAGTCTATAACCTTCCTAGGACCCCAACGCGAGTTTACTTGCGTTTAGTCATAAAACAATACCGTCACCTATCCTTAGGCGACGACCACAACAAGAACATAAATTTCAAAACCGCTTTGAAAACTAATCATCTGTTCTAGGATGATTGATTACTAGGTTTTGAACCCTCTGTTATAAGGTTTTGAACCCCCTTTGAATTTTCAAAACTCTCGTCAAGGTTTTGAGTCCTAAATAGTGTGAACACGTGAAAACTGGAAGAGTGAATGCTTGTACCCTGGGTTTTCTGTCTAAGGCTAGAGTGTTCGTACAAATCCACATAATCGGACCAGTCACTCTTACCTGGGAACTCTTGGGGTGAGTGTCCACTTATAGGCGAGCATGTCTTCTCGATACACTATGAGGATCTATTTGCTTTGATTCAGCCTATGTGTTGTTTGTTTGCTTCATGGTTCAAACAAATGACCATCAACCATGATTATGGTTGGTAATTGTAACATCCTATTCTTACCCAATGCCATTTCATTTGTTTTCTTTCTTGTTTCTCTTTTAGAATGCCTCCTCGACGCGAAAACCAGATAGCAACTGCCGAACTGGCAGAAATCATTGCGCAGCAAATGGCTGCTCAATTCCCAAACCTCTTTGCTCAATGGAACCAAGCCAACAACAACAATAACGCCCCCCTGCAACTTCAAGACGTTCAACTCAGCTAAGCAATCAAAGTTTTCTAGGTCTCAAGGAGCGACTGCACTTCTGCAATGGTTCGAGAGTTTAGAGAGCACTTTTAGACATGTTCAATGTCCAAACGAGCGAAAGGTAGAATTCGCATCTAGCGTCTTTGAGAAACGAGCTTTGACATGGTGGAATGGTGTGATGAGAGATAGGGGTGCCGATGTGGCAGTGGCTCAAACATGGCAAGAGCTTCAAGCTCTGATGATGAAGGAATTCTGTCCTCGTCACGAGATCAGGGCCTTGGAAACGGAGTTCGAAGATCTTAAGCAAGTTAGCGGTGAGCATCGAGCCTACACGGATCGTTATGAGGAGTTAAGTTTGTTATGCCCGAATATGGTTATGCCTTTGGATAAGGCAATCGAAAAGTACATTGATGGCCTCCCTGACTCAATACAAGACATTGTGACCGGTAGTAATCCCACTACAGTTAGACATGCCATTGAGCTATCTGCAACCTTGACTGAATCAAAGATCAGGAAAGGCAAACTTTTCCGAAAGGTTGACAAGAAACCGGTCGAGGAATCGAAACCAATCGAGGAATCAAAGACCATGGATGAACAGACTGGATCCCCTAAGAAGTCAAAGAAGCGAAAGGCTTCTCAGAACTTCGTCGTGGTCGCTCACAATGGTCAAGCCGTCCCCAACCAACCAGCTTAACCCCCTGCTAGGAAACCATACAATGGAACAACACCCTTGTGCAACCAATGTAGCCTCCATCATCATTCCAATGTATAGTGCCGCAAATGCCAAACTTGTGGACTTATAGGCCATACAGCAAGAGTCTGCCCAGCTGCAACTGTGCCAAACCAAGCTGGCAACAATCCCGCTCTAGGTCGTTTCCTACCAGGTTCTTGTTTCAACTGTGGCGAGATGGGTCATTTCAGAAGAAATTGCCCAAAGCTTGCTAATGCAAATCCAGCACAGGGATGAGCATCTGACCGACCAGAAGACAACATCGTTTAGAAATAATCACGTCTTATGTATTATTTTGTTTTGTTGTCAAGGTCCATGTAACAGTTGTTATCATTGTTTATAAATAAATCTTTTATTTACATTGCAATGTATTTATGTGGTTGTATGTATAAAGAACATATCCCCTACAATACCGACAAGCGAGGAATCGTATTCCTTGAAAAGCAAACTACCCCCCAAAAAAAATTTTTTTTCCATCTTATGATCTCTTGCGTTCCCCACGAAATTCCCAAGTACCCGTTTATTCTAAGGAAACAAAGTACAAGGCGCAAGTTACAACATTGGACGAATACCCAAAATACCACTATAAATCCTTAATAGGGTACCTAAGGGTATTTCCGTAAGTCCTAAATTGTTGTATACCTTAACTTGAATGTGGTGATTCCTTGATTAAAGTACCAAATGATATCCGCGGAATGGGTTCCTAGCGTGCTTTAAATACATGTGCACAGATAACAGAACAAATTAACAAAATGACAACAAATCTAAAATCAAGTTAAACAATTTTGTGGCTATGTGATTATGTGCTTATGTGTTCCTTTTAAATTTTTGGTGTAATCCATGTCTTTGTTATCCAAATCCTCGTAGAATCTTCCATATCTTTCGTATATGGGATTCATAGTAGGATACCCAAAGGTAGTACATAAAATCCTCAATGGACTTCTACGTTGTAGTTAAATCCCTTGGATTATTAAGTACTGCTCCATAATTAGACCCCTTGAGTGGTCTAGTTAAACAGATTGATCCAAAAATCTGGTTAGGAACATCATGTGATGATATAGCTGAAAGGACTCCTTGGTGATCTAATTAAAAGATCATCTGTCGATCTAATTAAAAGGACCCTATGGTAGTCTAGTCACCCTCACCCATAGGTTTGATTTTCTTTCCCTAAACATTACAAGATAAACTATGCGGACTATGCAAGGAATTACGTAATTATGGATGCATACATAATTATGGGATTTAGTGCACAGAAACCACAGCGAGTTTTGTCATGTGTCTGGAATTAGCTCTATTCATTTCCGTTTCTGGGGAAGCACCCGTTGAAAATGACTCCGTAAGTTCATTTTCGTTTCTGAAGATTGTCCGTTGAGGAAATGAATATCCGTTTGATTATCCTTTTCGTTTCCATTTCTGATGAAGCACCTGTTGAAAATAACTTCGTTTGTTGATTTTCGTTTCTGAAGATTGTCCGTTGAGGAAATGAATATCCGTTTGATTATGCTTTTCATTTCCATTTCTGATGAAGCACCCGTTGAAAATGACTCCGTAAGTTCATTTTCGTTTCTGAAGATTGTCCGTTGAGGAAATGAATATCCGTTTGATTATCCTTTTCATTTCCATTTCTGATGAAGCACCCGTTGAAAATAACTCCGTTTGTCGATTTTCGTTTCTGAAGATTGTCCGTTGAGGAAATGAATCCCCATTTTTTTATTCCTTCATTTCCGTTTCTGAAGAATACTCGTTAAGGAAATTACAGGATTATGCCTTGTATATCTGATGGTTACTTGACACAAAGTCACAGATGGACTCCTACGAATAAATTTCGGGACGAAATTTCCTAAAGTAGGGGAGACTGTGACACCTGGGTCACTGAGACCATCAAACAAATATAAGCCAATGAAATATTGTATTTCATACTAGGGGTCTGTATAAATATATGGATCTTTTGCACATATCAATTCTTGTTCAATTTCAAACTCTACAACGCTTTCTGGAGAATTATACGCAAACTGGTGCGTAAACGTACTCAGTCTAATGCGACAAATACTCCAGAACATCAACATATACTCAACATACCTTAAATAACCTTTACATAACTTAGAAATAAGTTTTGAAGGCTTTGGTATGGCAAAAACAAGTTAATTCGCTTACAGGGACTAAACCTGACAAACTGCGAAAGTATGACGATTCGTACTAAAACAGACATTCCGGAACATGTCCATAAGTTAAACATACCATAAATATCCTTTACATATCTTAGAAATAGGCTTTGAGGGGTTCGGTATGCTAAAATAAACTTTTGGATCATTCAGGGACTAAAAGTGTCAAAAAGTGCATAAGTTTGCACTTTCGCGCATAACTTACGTTCTGAATACATCCGGGCATCCAAAAATTTATGTAAGCATCTTAATGTTATGCCTTAATGTTTGGCATGAGAAAAATCCATTCGTCGCGCAATTTGGATCGTTTTTCGCGCTTATGCGCATTCCGTCATAATTAACCGAACATCGCGATCGTATGACTAAACGAGCCAACATCCGGCATATTTTTGAGCATGTTTCATGTCCACAATGTTTAGGCATCATTTTAGGGCCTTGAAAATGGCTTAACGAGCCTTAAACATGTCGGAAATGGCCTTAATACGCAACGGGTACTGAAATGAAAACATTGGAAAGTGTTTGCTGAACAAGGGGACCTTAGCGTGACACCTAGCCCCCTTGGCGTCACGCGAGGCCCCTTCTGAACAGCAAAAGTCATTTTTCAGCTGTAAACAGCCCTTAGAAACCTCCAAAGGGCAATGCCACTTGTCAAAACCCTATGGTGGGGGCAAAATAAGCCACCACAACTTTGCGACAAGTGTACGGGTTAGATCGTGGCACGATATTCAAGAAACGATCCTAACGGTCTTGTTTTTCCTATAAATACCCCCCCCCCATTTTGGTTAAAACCCACAAAATCTGATCTAAAGCTCTAAGTTGAGGCCTTTGCTTCATACCTGAGCTCCTGGATCGAGATTAGCTTTCGGGGACCCATCGTAAGTGTTCTTTCGTTCTTTTATTGCTTTCTAGTCCTAAAGTCAAACTATGTTTGACTTTCTGCGTTGACCAACTTATGGTAAACACGAAGTTCATTTGAACTTCATAACGTGAGCATGATCACGGTGGTTATAGTCCCTAGTGACTACACCTACTGATCACCACATTATCTAGGCTCAGTGACGAGTCGTAGTTTCGGCCAAAATGTGCATTCTTGCGTATTTTGTAACCAAACTACTCATAGGTATCAAAACCGTTTGTTTTGATAGCAAACCTGTTTTCTAAACTTAGTTAAGCATGTTCTAACATGCTTAGCTCGTCACTTTTAATTTAGTGCTTATATAGGGTCGTAAGGTAAGCGATCTAATCAATCGCTTATACTTTCGAACCCGACCCATTTGGTCGATCTTTAGGATCCGACCAAACACATTAGGTGATCATAGTATATAGGGAATAACCTTTCGAGGTTATACCTTATGGTCGCTTCGTTTAAGTAGTTGTGTGATAGGTAATTTATATGCCTTAGGTAAATTACCAAAATACCCTTTTTACGCCAAAATTCATTTTAAGCATATGTAACATAACTTTTGGTATCTAAACTGATTTGAAAATAATATTAGACATGTTAAGGCATATTTTACTTATCATGGGGCTAGTTAGGCATTCCGAACGCGTTTCACGCGAACGACGCGTTAAAGTAGCATAAGCTACCTAAACGGGTCGTAATGGGTCGTAAGCACTTAGGTTAGGTTTCATTGTAGTATGTAGGCTTTGTTAAACCATATTACACGAGTCTCCATACTCGTTTGGTTTACGAACCCTCATACTATCCGATCCTCCGATTTAGGTCCGGTATATTAATATAGCTACCTACTAGGTGCCGTTTGATATTCCGTGATCTCTAGCATTGTGTGATTATTACACAAGGACTTCTAAGAAATCTCAGGTGAGTACATAGACCCCTCTTTTACTGTTTTCCAAACTATTTTGGGGTGAAACACATGTGCCTACTTGCTACTTTCATGCTTTTCTTGCCTTCATATCACATGCTTGCTATGTTTATTAGTACATTTATAGTACATGATTTCAAAACAGTTCATGCTATGTACGACCATTGTGTGCATACTTAGTACATTGTTTTACATTACACTTATGCTATGTACGCCCATTGTGTGCATACTTAGTACATTGTTTTACATTACACTTATGCTATGTACGCCCATTGTGTGCATACTTAGTACATTGTTTTACATTGCATTTCTGTTGCATATGCTCATCCAGCATATGAACACATTACACTACATTTTGAACTGTTGTAACCATTTGACTATGTGAACTGTCTTAACCCTTTGATTATATGAACCATTTGTAACTATTGAACCGTGTGAACCGGTTGTATCTGTTGACATGATTTACATTTGACAATAGACATTTGACTATACATAAACATTTCTACAATTGTTAAACATTACATCTTGATGGTTTGGTTTGAGTAAGTGATTTAAGTAACGAGGCGTGCGTAATATGATACAAGCATGGTGGATACGCCGCTGGTACTTCCTATATATAAGTGTTTGTATGGTATTACATATCGTAGCGTTATTTGAATCATTTCAATCTGAGACACATAACGTTTTATACAAATAACATACTTTTCACAAGACATTGTTTTACAAAGAACTTATCTTATACAAACTCATTTTACATGGTTATTCATTTAACCATACATTATTCTCTTATTTAAACATATCATCTGATCTTATCGTTTTTCAAATGATTTACAAGACAAAACAAATTACAAGGTTCATGACTAAACATTTTCTCAAACATAAGTCATGAATTCTGTTTTCACAAAATCTATGTATCTCACAGGCATTTTTATGCTGACGTACCTATTTTCACATGTGTTTTCAGGAGATGATGCATAGGACTTATCAAGACATACTTAGGAGGACATGTGCCTTAGTGACTTAAAACGAGACAAGAACTAGTTAATTTATGTTATGTACTCTTTGGTTCTTGTTTAAAACAATGTAAACTTTCATGTTTGATTAATAAAACGAAACTTCAATTGCCATGGATTTGAAACAATTAATTCTGTTACAACACTCCCCTACTACTATCACTAAGATAATCTCTTAAAAAGTCCGAAAGTGAGAAAATCATCAAAGGGTACATTAAAGAGGTGTCGGATCCAAGTGATTCTATCTTGTCTATTTGTTTTTCATTTTATTTATCTTTTAATTTTTAAATTTACTTTCATGTTTAAAAACTTTTATTAAAAAAATTAGATTGATTAGACGTTGACAATAAACCGGTGTTAAAAGCTCTTGTGTCCTTTGAAGACCTCGGTATCTTACCAACACTATACTACGCTCGCGATAGGTGCACTTGCCCTAGTGTGTGTTTAGTGTTAATACAATATCGTGTTTTATAAATTTAAAACTTGACTAATGCGAAAAAAACGAACTTAAAATATTAATAAAATCATATCACGCTTCACGCACACCAAGTTTTTGGCGCCGTTGCCGGGGACACAAGGATTTTAAGAAAGTTTAAAATTAACGACCTAATTATTTTTAGCATTTTTTTCTTTTTTTCTTTTTAGGATTTTTTATTAATTTTTATCAAAATCTGCAGAATTCAGCACGGGCGGTGCCCGGTCAGACACGGGGCCGTGTCCATCATCTTTACTGGCAGTTTTTATTTTCTGAGTTACAGAAGAGCGACCACGGGCCATGGAGTTGCACCACAGGCCGTGCTGACCACCCCAGTAACTGGGATCAAGAAAACAGCAACTGTAACACGACCACGGGCCGTGGCCATTGACCACGAGGCTGTGGTAAAAGATCTGACCAACATTTCTTTTTGTTTTGATCGTAGTACTTAGAAATCAATTACAGGGCCTGAAATCTCTACGCAGTGCATGAGCTCCAGTTCCGATAAGGACATAAAAGAACCTCTAGACGAACCCGAACGCTTTCTAAGAAAAAGACTAAAATCCAAGAATCAAGAGAAGGCTTCGGGGGATCAAATACCGATGGCAGATGAACGTACCCTAATGGATTACCTGCGGCCCACAATCGGTAACCTCGGAGCTGCCATCAATGCACCAAACATCGATGCCAACAACTTCGAACTTCGGCCGCATTTGATCCAAATGCTCCAAAATTCCGCAACATTCCATGGCCTACCTGATGAAGATCCCCATTTACATGTTACCAACTTTTTTGGAAATATGTGACACTTTCCGGATCAACGGAGCATCAAACTACGTCGTCCGCCTCGGAATCTTCCCATTTTCACTAAAAGACCTAGCCAACGCTTGGCTCAACACCCTCCTAAGTGGATCGGTAAACACTTGGGATGAACTTGCCTAAAAATTTCTATATAAGTATTTTTTCGCCCTCTAAAACCGCTAAATTAATGACCTAAATAAATACATGTTCACAAGAGGACGGGGAATCCTTATATGAAACTTGGGAAAGATTCAAGGAGCTATTGAGGAAATGCCCTCATCATGGTATCGCAAGGTGGCAACAAATATCCACTTTTTATAATGGATTATTGCCACACACGAGACAAACACTCGACTCAAGCTCTGGGAGACTCCTAGGTAATAGACGCCCAAATGAAATCTATAATAAAATTGAGGAAATTGCTTAAAAAAATTTTCAATGGCACACCCCCCGGAGGCTCAAAGTCTATTGCCCCAGGCGCCCATAAAGTAGATGAGAACACTTCCTTACAAGCCCAAATTGAGGGCCTATCTTCAAAAAACAAAAAAAAAAAAAAGAGAAATGACAAAAACGGCGTCGGTTATGGCTTGTGAAGAGTGTGGTGGGCCGCATGAAAATTGGAGTTGTATGAAAGAATTGGAAAACCAAACGGAAGTGGTAAACTACATTGATAATCGACCTAGACCATCGGGTCCTCCAACGGGTACCTACAACCAAGGTTGGCGTAACCACCCTAACCTTGGTTGGAGGGAGCCCGGGAATAGTAGTGACCAACAAAATCAAAATCAACGACCAAACATTCAACACAACCAAGAAATGAGTCACAAAATTTCACTCAACAACAAGGGGGCCGGGAGAGGCTTGAAGACCTCATACCACACCTCATCTCAGAGACCGACAAAAGATACTCGGATCAGTTCCTACAAACAGAATCCGAGATTAGAAACCAACGAGCTAGTTTTCAAAACATTGAAAAACAAATAAGCCAACTAGCCCAAAGTTTTCCGAGAGACCGCAAGGTGCACTACCTAGCAATACTGAAACCAATTCAAAGGCGCAAGTACACCTCATAACATTAAGAAACAGGAAAGTAGGTCCTGAGGAAATACCACTACCCCCCACCAACAACAATCCACCTGACCAAACCACAAACTCACCCTCAACCAACCAAGAAACAACTATCCCACAAAATTCCGAACCTACCAAAAACCCCTCGGTACTCTACCCCTGTCGGTTACTTCGCCAAAAGACCGATGAGCAATTCACAAAATTCATAAGCTTACTAAAGAAATTTCATATTAATCTCCCATTTGTATAAGTCCTCACTCAAATGCCAAAATACTCAAAATTCATGAGAGACTTCCTTACCCACAAAAGAAAGATTGAAACTTTGCAATTGGTTAACCTAAGTGAACAATGCTCAACCATACTCCTCAACAAACTCACACAAAAGAAAATTGACCCCGAAAGCTTTACCATCCCTTGCTCCATTGGGGGATGACCCATATGAAATGCACTAGCCGACCTTGGGGCTAGCATCAATCTTATGCCCGCATCAATGTTTGACCGACTCGGACTAGGAAAACCAACCCCACAAAAATGAGCATACAACTCGCTGATAGGTCTGTCAAATACCCACAAGGTGTCACCGAGAATCTATTGGTGAAGGTCGGAGAATTTACCTTTCCGGCCGACTTTGTGATACTCGACATGGAAGAAGACACCGAAGTTCCCCTCATTCTAGGAAGACCATTCCTCGCCGCCGCTCGTGCCATGGTAGACATGAGTGATGGGAAGTTAACATTGAGGGTTGGAGACAAGGAGATGAAATTCGGGGTTGGAGAAAGAGTAGAGGACGATCCGGTCAACTACATGGATGTCATAGATACAAGCTTGGATAATGCTCTCCGACGGTGCAACACAAGATGCGAGACATCCCGCTCGGGTAACATATGATGAGCTTTGGGTCTAGCCAAGGACCCTTATAAACGTGGCGCACCACGGAGGCATTCCGCGTAACTATCCTTAGTGTTATTTTTGTTTAATTTTTATTTTTTCTATTCTAGTCTTACTTTTCAGGAATAAAGCACACTCGAAAAGATGAAAACTGCCAAAGGGACGTTAAAACCGCACCCTATGCACGTAAACAGTGCCTTACGACAACTTTTTCAACTTCACAGCATGTGCAGCATAGGGTCGTGCCCAACCCAACACGCCCCGTGCCCGAAGCTCTGTAGAAAAACTTTTGGTCAGGTAACTGACCACAGGCCGTGCCCAGTGGACACATCCCGTGGTCAGCCTTCTGTTCATTTTTGTTACTCGCACTCTGACCACGGGGACGTGCCCGGACCACACGGGCCCATGGCAAGGTGCCCAGTAACATAAAAACTTGTTTTTAACATGCTTTTACACATTCGAATCAACCTAAAAACTTATTTTTGGACACATTGAGGACAATGTGTAATTTAAGTGTGTGTGTGTGGGGGGGGGAGCTAAAACCTTGAATCTTGCTAGTCCTAATAACAAGCCTTACACAAACCTCGTATTGAAACCGCTAATCACCCCAAATCTTTTTAAAATTTTTCATTTTTTTACTTTTCTTGGTTTAATTTGGGAATAATAAGTTCTAAAAAGGTTATGTTTTTACAAATTTACAAACGATAGCGTCGTGATAAAAAGAACCAAATAAGAAAATTATAAAAAAGCATGACAAATCTTTTTAAATATTCATTATATATACTTGTTCACACTATAAACTCATTCCCACAATAAGTGAGTTTTGAGCCTTTATCGAGCATACATGCATACATCTTTAAACTAAATGCTCATTTTCATTTTTTTGTGTGAGTAGCCGCTTGGTTCTTACGACTCTAGAACTTGCCAAGATGATACATTCCTGATCCTTACCAACTTGAACCCAAGTAAGTAAATGATGGAGGCATTAGAACTATTTTTTTTTTTCAAAACCGTTGTTTCCTTTCTTTTTCTCCCCTACCTAAAATCCCCCTAGTTAACCCCTTTGAGTCTAAACCTTTTCATTTCAAAAACCCGTAAAACAAACACCCATTACCCACCAAAACCTTTTTTTCCTTTCAAACCATTTGTTTTAGTGAAAAGCTCGGTTATCTTGTGACAAAAAATAGAGAATAACCAAACAAGTTCCTCAAAAATCTTGTTTAAATATGCTTAGTTTGAATAAATGTAACAAAAACAAAAAAAGATTTACGACAACCGACGCTTTTTACGCTTTTCGCCATTTCGCTAACTACTAACCCAAAAACCACCATCCCTTAGCCCAAGCCTAACCCTTTCTAAAGTCCTCTTGATGTTTACAACGGTTTATAGTTAAAAAGGAGGAGGTTTGATTGATTGGTAAGCATATGGTAGATGTAAGTTCCATGCCGGAATCGAGTGTTATCACAAAAATACACCTTCGGCTGAGTGTTGAGTGATCTCCCGTGAGGAATGTGAACTTGTATATAAATAAATAGAATTTTAAAGAGGCATGTTATGCCCAAATAAATATTTTTTCTTAACAAGTTATTCTAAATAAATCATGACGAATAGGATTGTAAATAAAATAAAAACAAAATTAAATAAAGATCTTGGATTCCCGACACTCAAGATAAGCTACAAAACTTCTTCTCTACCTATTCCATTTGGGTGTATAACCCACATTTAAAGAGTTTTGCTTGAGCACAAGCAAAGATTCAAGTGTGGTGGCATTTGATGTGTACAAAATGCAACATATAAATTAAATCAATAGAGGCATAAAACCAACCCTTTTTTTAGTACTAATGTTGGAAAAAGCGTGTTTCTTTCTTCCTTTTGAATTTACAGGACCAAATGAGCTTAAAAGAACAAAAGGGACAAATAAGCAGTCAAAAACCAACATAAATAAAAGAAGAAGTAATAACGTGACATACCCGAACCCTCGACAGCATCTCCCAAGACAAAAACAAGAAAACAGAAGTTGACCACAGGGTCGTGCCCAGCTAGGCGTGGGCCGTGGTCAGACCTCACACAAAAAGACAAGACCTGCAAAAGCTTCTACGCCCACCACGAGGTCGTCCCCAACTCACCATAGGGTGTGGTCAACTCTCAGATTTGCAGAATCTTGATAGTACAACGAAGAATTGACTACGGGGCCGTGTCCAGAAGCCACGGGGTCGTGTGGGCCCTCTGCTGACAACTGCAATTAAGAAGGAAGAGAGGAAGCTGGCCACGGGCCGTGCCCAATGGACACGGGGCGGTAGCCAGGGTACTGTTCTGATTATAAGTAGGGGTGCTTGGTTCACTTCAAAGGCATCCCTTGACAAACCACTTCTCTCTCACTATGCTACCACCCCCACCACCACTACAACACCAACACCCATCACCATCATCCATCTTTCATCTTTAGAGTGTGTAGTAGTCTCGGGATGCAAGATTGATAGTAAGAGTTCTTGTCAATCAAAGGCCATGCTTGGCTAATCACTTACATCACTTGGTGAAGACAAGTCTTTAATGTATTACTTTTGATTTTTAATCTTTCGGCAATTTTTAGTTGGGTATGTATTAATGACTTTAATAACTAGTTTCTTATGTTGAAAGTGAATTTTCCTAACCATTTCTTCATGATGTCATTGATTTGCTCATTCGTGTCTTTACGGTCTATATAAAACGCGTTAACTACTTGGAAGGGGGTTAGAAGGGTGGTCTGGTAAAGTTCTTGTCTCGTTCAGCGTATAGATCCTGCGAGGACTTGGTTCAAGCTTACTAGGAACTCCTTCAATGCCCCAAAGGTATTGGATGGCGGGGGTGCGAATAGCTTGACCCCTCATATGTAAACTACTATTAAAACATTAAACCGGCTTCTTGGGATTGTATCCTTGCTGACTCAAACTACTTAGCCGAGGGTAACGTCACCTTCAAAAGAGGGGCCTACCACTTTTCGCATTAATAACTTATTTATTTATCTTTCAATATTACAACCCTTTGGGATTGTATCCCTGCTGACTCAAACCACTGGATTGAGGGTAACGTCACCTTCAAAAGAGGGGCCTACTACTATAACTAAGATAATATCTTAAAAAGTCCGAAAGTGCGAAAATCATCAACGGGCACATTAAAGAGGAGTTAGATCCAAGTGATTCTATCTTATCTATTTGTTTTTCATTTTATTTATCTTTTAATTTTTAGATTTATTTTCATGTTTAAAAACTTTTATCAAAAAATATTTAGATCGGTTAGACGTTGACAATAAACCGGTATTAATAGCTCTTGTGTCATTGGATGACCTCGGTATCTTACCAACACTATACTACGCTCGCGATGGGTGCACTTGCTCTAGTGTGTGTTTAGTGTTAGTAAAATATCATGTTTTATAAATTTAAAACTTGACTAATGCATAAAACGAACTTAAAATATTAATAAAATCATATCACGCTTCCCGCACACCAAGTTTTTGGCGCCATTGCCGGGGAAATAAGGATTTTAAGAAAGTTTAAAATCAATGGCCTATTTATTTTTAGCATTTTTTTCTTTTTTTCTTTTTAGGATTTTTTATTAGATTTTATCAAAATCTGCATAACTCAGCACGGCCCGTGCCCGGTCAGACACGGGGCCGTGTCCATCATCTTTACTGGCAGTTTTTGTTTTCTAAGTTACAGAAGAGCGACCATGGACCGTGGAGGTGCACACGGGGCCGTGTTGACCTCCCCAGTACCTGGGATCCAGAAAACAGCAACTGTAACACGACCACGGGCCATGGCCATTGACCACGGGGCCATGGTAAAAGATCTGACCGACATTTCTTTTTGTTTTGTTCGCAGGACTTAGAACTCAATTGCAGGGCCTGAAATCTCTACGTGGTGCATGAGCTCCAGTTTCGATAAAGACATAAAAGAACCTCTAGACGAACCCGAACGCTTTCTAAGAAAAAGACTAAAAGCTAAGAATCAAGAGAAGGCTTCAGGGGATCAAATCCCGAGGGCGGATCAACGTACCCTAATAGATTACCTACGACCCACAGTCGGTAACTTCGGAACCGCCATCAATGCACCGAACGTCGATGCCAACAACTTCGAACTTCGGCCGCATTTGATCCAAATGCTCCAAAATTCCGCAACATTCCATGGCCTACCTAATGAAGATCCCCATTTACATATTACCAACTTTTTGGAAATATGTGACACTTTTCGGATCAACGGAGCATCAAACGGCGTTGTCCACCTCCGAATGTTCCCATTTTCACTAAAAGACCGAGCCAAGGCTTGGCTCAACACCCTCCCAAGTGGATCGGTAAACACTTGGGATGAACTTGCCCAAAAATTTTATATAAGTATTCCCGCCCTCTGAAACCGCTAAATTAATTACTGAAATAAATACATATTCACAAGAGGACGGGGAATCCTTATATGAAACTTATGAAAGATTCAAGGAGCTATTGAGGAAATGCCGTCATCATGGTCTCGCAGTGTGGCAACAAGAATCCACTTTCTATAATGGATTATTGCCACACACGAGACAAACACTCGACGATGAGACATTCATTAATGTTTGCCAGTCAAAATGTGGTTTACTAACGAAACGAGCAAGGATCTTGTATAATATGGTTTACTAAACCATACATTCTGATTGGAAACTGTCTATAGGTGTTGACCCGTTACGATTTGTTAAAGTGGTTTACGCCACTTTAACGGGTCGTATGCATAGCTACAGGTCTGGATGGTCGAATGAGTCATATGACGAGTCCAATATGTCAAAACACGTTTAATAATGTTGTATAATTAGTTTAGATGTCAAAAATATTGCTCATATAGGTTTAAAGCTATTTTATGCAAAAAGGGTATTTCGACATTTTTAAAGGTATATATAGTTGACTGGTCATTTGACTAACCAAACGACATGACCATAAGGTATAACCTCAGAGGGTTATTCCCTATATTACTATTGGTCATATAAATGGGCTTGGTCTGATAATAAAGGTGACCAAACAGGTCGGATTTGAAAGTCAAAGCAGAAGTAAAACCGTTTGACTTTCGACTAGGAATAAGTTCAAAACTAGAAATGATGAGTTAAACATGTTAGCACATGTCTAATAATGCTATAAAACTGATTTGGTGTCAAAATTTTAAGTTTTAATACCTGAAAACTCTTTCGTCGTAAAATAAATTTTTATGCATTTTTTACTATTATATCGTAAAAGTTTGACTCGTCATTTCGACTACTAAACGTGATGATCAGAGGCTATAATCGCAAGGGTTAACACGTTCATTATTATGATCACGTTGCAAAGTTCAATTTGAACTTTGACTTGACAAATATGGTTATAAACCAAAAGTCAAAGCAAAAGTTAATTTGCTTGACTTATGGCTCATATTTAGCCAAAATAATAAAAAGACTTAGGAAGAACACTTACTAGTTTTCTAGGAAGATTATAACTTCAGTATCAGGCCTCTTTATGATCAGAAGCAAGATCCAATAGAAGATTAGAGAGAAAGAGTGAAGGTACAAGTTGAAATGAAGTAAATGCACCTCTATTTATACTTGTAAAATGTTAACAAGATCATGCCAAATGTTGGCGATGATCTCCAGATGTTAACACATGTCTAATGAGGTGTTTGAACCAGAGAAATGGTGGCAAATCCGGTGCTAGGTGGCAGCATATGGGGATATGTGGCAGTACTTGGACAACAAGCAATTTTCTACTTCTGGGCACCCCTTACGAACCGTATGGCTTTAGGTCATACTGTCCATAAGGCCTTCTGATAAATAGTTTCACTTTTTTTACAGATTTGGCCCCCGGACTTGTATTTTCACTCGTTTGCCATTTTTAACCCTTCTAACTTGTAACTTAAGCTATATGAAGGGTATAAAGGCATATATAACTTGGATTTTGTTTCGGAAATGTCATGAATATTGTTTCACTCGGTTGTACGATTACGTATTCGTAAATAAAATATAAAATTTTATTTTATACGAAAAACGATCGAAAGTGTACAATGGTTGAAATTTTGCAAGTGTTACAATCTCCCCTCCTTTAGGAAATTTCCTCCTGAAATTTATCTGTAGGAGAATGTTGGATGAACGTTCTAAAGTTCAGGAGGTAGTTTGAATTTGTAGGCTACCTTTCCGATCTTTTCAATAATCTTAAAAGGTCCCACATAACGAGAAACTAGTTTAACTTTCTTTCTAAATCTAACCACACCTTTCCAAGGGGATACCTTGAGAAGAATATGATCAATAGTTTTGGAATTCCAAAGGCTTGCGTTGTTTGTCAACATAGCTCTTTTGACGACTTCTAGTTGTCAAAAGGTTATTGCGATTTTTCATGATTTTGTCTGTTGTTTCTTGAAGGAGTTCTAGTCTGGTGATTTGAGCTTCACCGACTTCACTCCAACAGATAAGTGAACGACATTTTTGACTGTATAGAGCCTCAAAAGGGTTCATGTTAATGCTCGTTGTTGTAGGATAATTCGATCAAAGGTAGATGCGAATCCAACTACCACCAAAGTGAATCGCACAAGCTCTAAGCATATCCTCAAGTGTTTGGATTGTCCTTTCGGTTTTTCTATCCGTTTGAGGATGATAAGCACTGCTCAGATTTAGTTTGGTTCCCATGACAGATTGCATGGATTTCCAAAAAAATGAGATGGGAAACGAGGGTCACGATTTGTTTTGATGTTTAAAGGAACACCATGACGTGATACAATCTCATTGGTATAAATCTTAGCAAGCTTGTCAGTAGAGAAATCCTCATGAATTGACAAAAAGTTTGCTGACTTACTCAGACAGTTAATAATTACCCAAATGACATCATGACTTCTAGAAGTGTGTGGTATTTTAGTGCTGAGATCTATAGCGATGTTCTCTAACTTCCACATCAGTACTTCTGGTTGTTCAAGCAAACCGGAGGGACGTTGATGTTCTGCCTTTAGAGCTTATGAATTGAAAGGGTGTGAATTTGAAAAGGGGTATTGAAGTTTTGAATAACGGGTGGAAGGATGTTTATAGAGGTTCCTTTAACAATCAATGAAGACTATTCGTATAGGAAACTTATGTGTATGATCAAAGTTGAAGATGGAGAGTGTAAGATAAATTTGGTTGGAAGGTTTTGTAAGTGTCATCATTGTATGGTTTAGTTTCCAAATGCATCACTAGATGATAGATCTAACAGTATTAGTCATGGTCAAGAACTACAAGTGACTTAAATAACGTCACGTTTAAAATGTAAGAAGGAACACTTATATATAGGAAGTACCAGTGGCTTATACACCATGCCCTTATTATATTGTATCTGTTTCGTTATCCTTATCACTGTAGGTTCTATATAATCACACATGACAAAACTTGCTTTGGTTTTCCATGCACCGAATTTTATAATTATCTGTGCACCCATAATTACTCAATCTTTGCATGGTCTGCATAGTTCATCTTGTTATGTGTGGGGGAAATCAAACAAACAAGTTCACAGAAAACATTTAAGCATATGAATCAAATAATGTTTTGGGATAGTACCTTGGAATCCAAGGGTCTATCTATTTTTATAGAAAGGCCCAATAAGGATTTAGGATAGTACTTTGGGATCCAAGGATCTAACTATTTGCATAGAAAGATACAATCATGGATTTCAGATTTGTGTTTTGTTTCGTCACATAAATTGTACATATACATATTGCATAAGACCAAACAAGAATTTGTGAAAGTACCCTTAAAAATCCAATCAAGGATTTAAAATAGTACTTTGAGTATCCATTAAGGATCTAACTTGTGTTTTGTACTTTGTTTCTTAGAAAAATAAGTACATATGATTTTTGTAGAGATTGTGTGGCCGCATTAAGTGCGATCACAATAATGGGAGAAACTATGAGATTAGTTCAACTGTAAGGAATAAAATTCTCATTGTCAATATTGTAGAGGTATATCACACATATGTGTAATTATACTGGACTTGTAAATGAAATATGAATAATAAGATTATTTATAAAACAACCGAAATGTATCATGATTCTTGGATGACAAAAAGAGAAAACGTAAAGGTTTAAATGTTTATAGTTGCCTCGTCATTGGCTCGAGCTTCATTAACATTTATGTTAAATGCACGTCCATGGGCTGGATTAGCATTAACAAGCTTTGGGCAATTGTTTTTAAAGTGGACCATCTCGCCACAATTGTAACATGATCCAGGTAGGAAATGAGGTCGAGCAGGATTTGATTTGCAATGAACCAGACTTGGGATAGCTTGGTTTGGAATGGACTGACAAACATTAGCCAAATGACCGAATCGTCCACATGAGGTACATTGACGACAGGGTAATTGATTTTGGTGGTGACCATTGCATCAGTTGCACAAAGGTGCAGTACCAGCGTACGGTTTCCTAGTAGGAGGTTGAGCTGGATGGTTGGGAGTAGCTTGATTAGTTTGAGCAACTACAACAAAGTTTCTTGAAGCCTCACGCTTCTTTGAATTTCTAGAGGGTTCGACTATTGTTTCCTTTATTTTCTGCTGAGTAGTCTATGTAGTACATTTTATCACCTTTTCAAAAAAGTTTCCCTTTCCTGACTTGGGAGTCGGTTAGGGTAGTGGCTGGTTCGATAGCCTCCCTGTTAGGATCAGAGGCTGTCATGATTGTGCTTGTTTGTATAATTTTGACAAATCAATTAATATAAAATAAGATTAAGTGCAGCGGAAATGAAAACAAACTTTTTAAACACAATCAAAGAAGAGAATAGTTTGGTAAACAAATGCTTTACATTAAGTTGAATGATTCGATTACAAAGCAAATGATTACAAGCATGCTTACAAACTAAACTCCCCCCAGCCTGATACTCCAGGGTTGGTTGCACAAGATGAAAGGATTAGACCTGAGGAGAAGAACCCACTCAGTCAATCAAATGTAACAGTACAGAGTACTGTTACATTTATAGGCAGTCCAAACCACTGGGCATCTCAGCTGACGTTACCATGAAAGTGACATCTAACAAACTAACAAACTCTATCTACTGATCTATGCAACCTCTACTATGCTAACTACTGATATTACATTATATTGCATAAGATGAATCAAATTGCTGCTGCATCCTTCCACTGCTGTGAACCCAGCAGTACTTGTCATGATCAGCAGTGCTTGACTCAAGGCAGTAGATTGGGCAGCAGGGCTTTAATCTTCATCAGTCTTTGATCTGATCAGCAGTTTCAAGTGTCAGCAGTTGTTGATAAAGGGAGTACTTTGGAGTATATCAGATGTTGAAGCGACAGTCAAGGGGAAAGCTTATAGTAAACAACTGCTTATTGTGAATCTATTGTTGTGATCCGGTTTTGGCTTTCATTATCTGTTCCTTTAGTAGGGTTCAATCCCAACAATCTCCCTCTGGAACAGATAATGCCAAAACCCTTCATTATTCTGGATTTTTATTTCTCATCAAAAGTTCCCTAGCTTGTCTTTTAAATTCTTCTTCAAATTCCTTGGAACTCGAGTCATCCTCATCCCTACACAGTGTAAGTTCAAGGAGATCCTGCAAATCTTCAACACTAAGGCCTAGTACTTCTTTCCTTGATATATACTTCACTTCACCATTGGATCTGACCATGGTCAATACGTGGGTCTTTTGATCAGACATCCACTTTAGTACTTTTAATCCTAATGGGTTTCTTGGGAGAGATTTATTTCCAGATGAGTTTGGAGATGTTGGCCTTGTGAAAAGTTGTAAGCTATCAGACATTTGTTTGAGAGCCTTCTCAATGACATCATTTGCTGCAGCTACATCTTCTGCAGTTTCCTTTTCAATTTGCTCTTGTCTCTTTTGTTGATCTGACTCAATGTCTGATATTTCTGAAGTGCTTGGTGATGCAGGCTTGGTTAATACCTTTTTGAAAAGGTTTTGAAGTCTTGCTGAGCTCTCTTCTTTTAGACCCATTTTCTTGATGGTTTCTGTGAAGTACTCTGCTTCCTTTTCCTTTACTTCTTCACTAGACAACTGTTTTCCTTCTTCTTGGTTTGACACAAGAATATGATTATTAGCTGATGTGAGCAGTGTTATGAGATTTTCAATATGTTGTTCAATCTTTTTGTAGTCAGACTTCTTTGAAGTGTCTGATACAGTTATCCTTCTTTTCTTAAGCCTTTCATAAGCTTCATCAGTATGCTGCTTTGATCATTTTGCTATGGCAGTGGCAGTGTCCACCTTTGCATCCACTGGCTCCTATTTCTTTCTTTTGTAAGAACTCAGATGTTAGGTCAGCTATGAGCTTTTTGTATTTGCTCCAATTTGGAGCAGTCTTCTTCTTTCTAGGATCGTTTTTGATTCTATCAATCCTATCTGCGTCATGCTTTAAAGCAACTATTGGCCATTCTTCAAACTGTTTTTCTTCAGCAGGATAGAATTTTTCTTTCATAATATAAGTAAGATATTCTTTTCTTAATTTATTTCGTTGATCAGCTTTTTCTTTGCTTAATTCTTGTGCAAAATCTTCCATCTGCTTAACTTTTATGAGCAACAATTCCAGTTTTTCAGAGATGGCTTCATCACTTTGACCTTCACATTCAATCCTGGCTCTTATCTTAGCCTGCCTTGCTTTGAGCTCATAATATTCATCTATATCTTCTGGGACTATGAAGCCTATGAGTGAAGGGAATCTTCTGTTTGAAGGATCATCTTCAGTGTAAAATTGTCTCATCTCATTTTTCACAGCTTCCAGTTCCATCGGATATTTTGCAGCATTTGGATCATATTTGTCCTCATTTGCCTGAGTAATTTTTCTTTTTCTGGTGTAAAGCTTTGTGGATGAAAGGGATTTTGGTTGTGATGTAGGAATAATGAGAGCAGTGGTTGATGGTTGACTAACAGCTGTTGAAACAACTGATGTTTCAACCGCTGTTGTCATTACAACTACTGATGTGTCAGTAGATGTCTTCTGCTTTTGAGCAGGGGTTGGAATGGTAGTGATTTCAGTGGCAGTGGTTTGTGGTTGACTAACAGTTGTTGAAACAACAGGTGTTTCAACCACTGTTGTCATTACAACAGATGTTGTAACATCTATTGTCTTCTGCTTTTTGGCAGGAGATGATGATGGGGGTGGCTGTTTTTAGTGGTGAATTTGGTTTTGGTGATGTGATCACAGATGATGATGGTGGAGCAGTGGTTGTGGTGGTGTGTGGTGATGTGGTGTGTGTTGATACTGCAGCTTTGGTTTGGCTATTTTCTGGCTCAATATAGATACCATCTTCAATTCCCTTCTTCTTCCACTTGATCTTCTCCCCCTTTTCGGCATTATCTGGGAAGGGTTCATTCATGAAAAGAACAGTGGGAGGAATTTTTCCAGAGGCACTTTGGATATGAGCTTTGATAGCTTTAATGTCTGCCTGAGTATCTTTAAATCTTGATTCCACCATGTTAGTCAGCTTTTGTACATGTATGGCACGTTGCTGATCAGCCATCTGTTTTTGTCTTTCCAGCAGTGGTTGGAACATGTTCCATAGCTCATTTGCAGTAGGTGCAGGTTGTGCAGGTGCTTGAGCTGGAGTAGCAGAGGATTGTGCTTTTTGAGCCTTAAACAGCTGTTGCACCATATCCTTTATTTCAGCAACTGAGGTCTCCAGATTTTCAACTCTCCTCGTCAATTCCTGATATTTTGAATCATCACTCAAGTTAATGGGATCATCTGAATCCCCACCAGCAGTGGTTGTACCAATGTGTGACTTAGGAACTGAATCCCAAAAGTCATTCATTGATGCCCCTTGTTCTTGGTACTGGGGACTTCTTTCTTCAGCACTTGATAGCCTTTTGAGGGTACCAGTGGGCAGAACAACCTCACTGGTGGTTCTCAGAGGTGCTATTGAAGAAATTTCCTTCAAGGGAGTCTTATGAATGAAACCACTGTCCAAATATAAACCAGTGGGTTCAACATTTGTAGTGGCTGCTCCACTTGAACTACTGACAGGAGTTACTTGTAACTCCTGCAGTGTAACCTCCTCAGTTGTTGTTGGGATAGCAGAGGTATAGACATCAGACCCAGTCACTTGTGGGAGTATACTCTCAGTGATAGGTGATTGAGAGGAACTGGTTTATGTCTGAGCTACATTCACTGCCTGCAACAAAGGTAGCACGGATTGTGGTAATATTAGGGGTGAGGATAAAGGAGTTGAAAGAGACATGTCCTTGGGATCAGGACTGTGGAAGATGGATCCGAGTGGATCCAGAGCTTCATATTGTAGGGTTCCTGTGTTTACAACCTGATCCTTTTGTGAGGATGCAGGAGGAGTTTGAGGTAAGGGTGGAGATCTTTCATCCAACTGCTGTGAGGAAGTAGCAGCAGTGGTTATTGGTGACATTTGTGTTGTCACTGGCAGTTGCTCTGGGATCTCATCTTCCAGAGGTGCCTTTGTTTTGGTTTTGGGGGGCTTTCTGGATGTTTTCTTTTTGGTCTATTTAGTGGTGACAGGTGTGGGTTTCAAAACAGTGGGTGTGCTGCTTTGATCACCTAGAGCAGTGGGCTCAGCAGCCGATACCTGAGGAGCAGTTTCATCTGCTAAATTCTGCTCAGGTACCTCTGCTTTTGTTTTTATAGGTGCCAACATTCAAGAGAATGTTTTAGGCGTTAAACAATTTATTTTAAAGTGAGCACCTTGTTTGGGCAATTCTGCATCTTCTTTTTCAAATTTTTGTTCAAAGTAATAGCTTAAAAACCTTAGAAAGAGCAGAAATGCTTTGCTATCAAAATTTTTTACCAAATCATCAAAAATCTCTTGGGAATAATTAAAATTTTCATTATTTAAAATTGCATATCCCAGGCATTGAATTTTTGATGGTATTTCGTTAAAAGTAGTTGTTTTATTAGAAACACACATCAACAGAGTGTGAAATAAAAACCTTGGTGCAGAAGGGAAGAAACCTTTTTGTAAGGTATCCCTTTTTGGTTGCTCTGCATAACCCCTATTCATGAAATCCCTTTTCAACTCGGTTTTAGAAAAAGAGGTTTTACCTTTCAGATCATTGAGTTTGAAGACTTCTGAAATGGATTGTGGAGAGATTTGAATCTTTTTACCCTGTATCGAGGAGTTGATGGCTGTGACAGTGTCTCCTTGTTTTTCAAGGGTAGCATTGTTCTAGAACTCTCTCTGGGTTTGTAGATAAATGGGAGCATCTGCTGTTAACAAAGTTTTGTACTTTGATGCAGATAAAATGTCGATGATGGAGTCGAAGGAGTTGTTGGTTGTGGGTTTTGTGAGTATACCCAAATAGTTGTGAGGGGATTTGTAATGAATTTCAGTGGGTTCAGCAGCCATTTGAGTAGCGTCTGTGGGAGCACAGGAAGAAGATGATTTTGATTTTGATTTCGATTTTGATTTCGTCATTTTTGATGAAGAAGATCGAAGAATGTTTTGGAGTTATGAGTGGGAAACTGCTTTGTGAAGAGAATGTTTGGAATTCAATTCGACAGTGAAACCCTGTTTGGGGTTTTGATCAGGGTTTTATTTAGGGAAAAAGTAAATACTGATGTAGCAGCGGTTATAATGATCTGACGACTAAAAACTGACCACGTGCCAACCCCTGATGGAAGAGTAAATAATGGAGGACAGTTGTTTTGGGAGCCACTGATGGATCAACCATCAGTAGTTACAACGATAATAAATGGATCAGTGGGTGATTTTAACTATCAGTGGATAACACATCAGTGGATAGAACACTGATGTTATACAACAATGCTTATCAAGAAATTGAAGGAGCAGGGGTTGAATTTCAGCAGTGGACAGACCTTAGAAAGCAGATGTTTGAGACACAACAGTAGATGAGGAAAAACAGTGGTAGAAAACAAAATGAAAACCACTAGTATAACAACTGTTAGTGCAGCAGTGTTTAAACTTTCGACAGATAAAATTTGAGCATCTGCTTGTTCAGATGTGAGGATTGATTTTGTCTTGTGTAAACACAATATCATGTCCAACGTATGTTATTTTGCAAAAATGCTATACTTAATAATTACATTTTAGATGCAAATTAACAAGATTAATTTGTCAGGAGTTTTTCTAGGAAATTTTGTTCTAGGTTTTCCACATGTTCACTGTTTTCTGACAGTGGTTTAGCATCCCAGATGATGAGAACCTCTTTACCGAGGCTACTCATTTTGTGTCTAATTATTTGTTAGGATCTGAAGGTTGTCTGTTATTGTGTTTGTTTGCATAAGACGAATAAGAGCAGCGGAAATGAGTAGCAATCTTTGCAAACACAAACAAGAGAAAGTATAGATTGATAAACAATTGCTTTTCATAGAGTCAAAAGATTTACATAAAAGCAAAAGATTACAGTCAAAGCTTACAATCTAAACTCCCCCTTAGCCTCATACACCAGAGTTGGTTGCACAAGATGAAAGGATGAATTGAGGAGAAAAAACTCACTCAAAACGATCAAGTGTAACAGTACAGAGTACTGTCATACTTATAGGCAAACCAAACTACTGATATGCTTCAGCTGACGTCACCATGATAGTGACATCTAACGACCTAACAAACTACAAATACTATTCTATACAAACTACTGTTATGTAACATCTGATAATCACTAAAGTACAAATCATAAGGAAACTACTGCTTCACGTTCCACTGTTGTAGCCTTAGCACAAATGTTGAGTCTTCACTGCTTTCTTCAAAGGTGATCAGTCTTTGAGAGGGCAGTTCTTGAATCTTCAGCAGTACTTAGGAGACGGCAGTAGATAGAGCAACAGAGTTTGTCTTCAGCAGTTGTTAGATAATCATCAGAGTT
The DNA here is from genome assembly GCF_002127325.2 of Helianthus annuus. Lineage (NCBI taxonomy): Eukaryota > Viridiplantae > Streptophyta > Magnoliopsida > Asterales > Asteraceae > Helianthus > Helianthus annuus. Next base: position 116,196,727 of record NC_035443.2, read on the forward strand.
TGGTTTATCAGTTGTTGTATTTGAGCAGCACTTTAAGATTCATCAGTTGTTGGATAACCACTGTCAAGGGGAAAGATTAGAGCAAACTGCTGCTTATTAAGTGTCCACTGATGGGATCCGGTTTTGGCTTTACATTATCTGTTCCTCTGTTAGGGTTCAATCCCAACAATCTCCCCCTGGAACAGATAATGCCAAAACCCTTCCTTATTCAGGACCTTTATTACTCATCAAGAGTGCCTTAGCTTGTTCCTTATATTCAGCTTCAAATTCTATGGCACTCTGGTCATCTACATCCCTGCACAGTGAAAGCTCAAGGAGATCCTGCAAATCTTGAACACTAAGGCCTAGTGCTTCTTTCCTTGATATATGCTTCACCTCACCATTGGCTCTGACCAAAGTCAATACGTGGGTCTTTTGATCAGACATCTACTTTAGTATTTTAAAGCCTAATGGGTTTCTTGGGAGAGATTTATTCCCAGATGAGTTGAGAGATGATGGCCTTGAAAACACATGTAAACTATCAGACATTCTTTTGAGGGCTTCTTCAATGACATTGTTTGCTGCAGCTATGTCATCTGCAGTTTCTTGTTCAATGAGTTCTTGACTGTCAATTTCTGAGGTATTTGTTGCAGTGTTTGGTGATGCAGATTTGTTTAATGCCTTTTCAAACAGGCTATGAAGCTTTGTTGAGTTGCCTTCTTTCAGACCCATTTTCATGATGATGTCTTTGAAGTACTTTGCTTCTTTTTCTTTAATCTCTGCCTCAGTCAGCTGTTTACCTTCTTCTTGGTTTGTCTCAAGAGTAAGGTTGTCTGCTGTTTTCAACACTGTTTTGAGGCTGTCTATCTGCTGTTCATGTTTCAACATTTGTTCTCGTTTCTGTGCAGCCCTTGACTCAGCAGTTTTTCTATTCTTCAGCCTTTCATAGGCTTCATCTGTTTGCTGCCTAGACCATTTTGATATGGCTTCAGCAGTGTCTATCTTGGCATCCACCAACTCCCTTTTCTTTCTTTTATACTCAGCAGTGAGATCAGTAATGAGCCTTTTGTACTTACTCCAGTTTGGAGCAGTTTTCTTCTTTGTAGGATCATTTTTTATCTTTTGAGTCCTTTCAGCCTCATGCTTTAAAGCTACTAAAGGCCATTCTTCAAACTGTTGTTCTTCAGCAGGATAGAACTTTTCTTTCATGATGAAGGCTAAAAGTTGCTCTCTGAATTTCTTCTTTTGAACAGCCTTTTCCCTTTCTAGTTCTTGTGTAAATTCTTCTATCTGCTTTACCTTTGTAAGGTAGAACTCCAGTCTTTGAGCAGTGGCTTCTTCACTTAAGCTTTCATTTTCACTATCAATGTTAGCTTTTACTTTAGCATGCCTTGCCTTAATTCTGAGATAGTCATTTATATCTTCTGGAGACATGTAGCCAATGAGAGAGGAGAATTTTCTTTTTGAGGGATCTGCTTCTGTATAAAACTGCCTCATCTCATTTTTGATGGCTCCAAGTTCAAGTGGATATTTAGCAGCATTAGGATCACGACTTCCTTCATCAGCAGTGATTGGCTTTCTTTTTCTTTTTAGGAGCTGTGGTTGTGATATAGGAAGAATTAGGGCAGTTGTGGATGTCTGACTAACAACTGGTGTCTCAACTGCTGCTGTCGTTACAACTGCTGAGGTGTCAGCAGATGTCTTCTGCTTTTGAGCAGGGAATGAAAGATGTGATGGTGATGATGGTGGTGGTGACTCATCATCAGGAATGAAGACCCTTCTCCTTTTTACTGGAGGGGAGGCTGATGATGTTTTGGGTGGATCAGTGGTTTGTGACTGTGACTGACTGATAGTAGTTGAAACAACTGGTGTTTCAACCACTGTTGTCATTACAACAGATGTTATGACATCTGCTGTCTTCTGCTTTATGACAGGAGGCAGTGGTGGTGATGTGATTGTAGATGATGATAGTGGTGGTTTTTGTGTTATAGACACAGATGGCGATGGAGGTGGAGCAGTAGTTGTGGTGGTGTGTGTTAAAACAGTAGTTGTGTGTGTTGGAGGTGTGTGTGTTGATGTAATGCAGCTGTTTGGCTACAGACAGCAGTTTTTGTAACTACTGTTGTATCAGCTGTTGAGGTTTTTGAGGATTTGGGTTTCTCAGGTTCAATGTGCATCCCATCTTCTATACCTTTCTTTTTCAACCTGATTTTCTCCCCCTTTTTGGCATTATCTGCTAGGGGTGTATCCATGAAGAAAATGGTAGATGGGCCTTTCTCCCTTTGAGCATTCTGTTGTATGCTGGCCTTTATAGCCTTGATGTCTGCTTGAGTGTCTTTGAACCGAGACTCCACCATGTTGGTCAGCATTTGTACTTGATTTGCATGCTGTTTAGCAGCCAATTGTTGCTAATGTTCAAGCAGTGGTTGGAGAATATTCCATAGCTCATTTGCAGCAAATGCTTGTGGAGCAGGTGCTTGAGCAGGAGGAGCAGAAGATTGGGCTATTTGAGCTTCTAACAGCTGCTGCACCATATCTTTTATTTCTGCAACTGTAGATTCCAGATTTTCAACTCTGGCCGTCAATTCATTATATTTTGAATCATCACCTGAATTAACAGGATCATCTGAATCCCCACCAGCAGTGGTTGTATCAATGTGTGACTTAGGAGCTGTAGCCCAAAAGTCATCCATTGATGCCCCTTTTTTCTTGGTACTGGGGACATCCTTCTTCGGCACTCGATAATCCTTTGATGTTACCAGCAGCTAAAGATAACTTATTGGTGGTTACCGATGTTGCCATGGAAGAAATTGCATTCAAGGGAGTCTTAGTAATGTAACAACTGTCCAACTGAAGATCTGTTGATCCATCAGTTGTAGTTGCTGCTCCACTTGAACTACCACCGAGAGTTACTTGTAACTCGGGGGGTGTAACCTCCTCAACTGTTGCTTGGATAACAGAGGTATTAGCATCAGACCCAGTCACTTGTGGAGGTATGCTCTCAGTAATGGGTGATTGAGAGGAACTGGTTTGTGTCTATGCAATATCAACTGCATGCAACAGGGGTATTATTGATTTTGGCAATATGATTGGTGAGGGTATGGGTGTTGAAAGAGACATGTCCTTGGGATCAGGACTGTGGAAGATAGATCCGAGTGGACCTAGAGCTTCATAATGTGGTCTCCCTGTGCTTACAACTTGATCCTTTTGTGAGGATGCAAGAGGAGTTTGAGGCTGGGGTTGAGATCTTTCTACCAACTGCTGTGAGGAAGTAGCAGCAGTGGTTTCTGGTGACTTTTGTGTTGTCACTGGCAGTTGCTCTGGGATCTCATCTTCCAGAGTTGCCTTTGTTTTGGGTTTGGTGGGCTTTCTGGATGGTTTTCTTTTGGTCTTTTCGGTGCTGGCAGGTGTGGGTTTTAGAGCAGTGGGTGTGCTACTCTGATCACCTGGAGCAGTGGGCTCAGCAGTGGTTTCTTGAGGGTCAGTGGCAGTTTCTAAAACCTGCTCACCCTCTTTTGTTTTTAATTTAATTGGTGCCATCATTCTTGAAAAAGTTTCTATTGTTAAGCTGTTTATTTTGAATGAGACACCTTGTTTGGGCACTTCTGCCTCTTTCTCGACAAATTTTTGTTCAAAATAGTAACTTAGAAACCTCGGAAAGAGCAGAAATGCCTTATTATCAACGTTCTTTACCAAATCATCAAATATTTCCTGGGAGTAGTTATAGTTTTCATTGTTCAAAATTGCATACCCCAGGCATTTGGATTTTTGTTGGTATCTGATTGAAGGACGTTGTTTTATTTGAAACACACATGAGCAGTGTGTGGAATAAAAATCTGGGTGTAGAAGGGAAGTAACCCTTTTGTAGGGTGTCCCTGTTTGGTTGTTCTGCATAGCCCCTTTTCATGAAATCCTTTACCAACTCGTCTTTTGTAAACGAAGTTTTTCCACTTAAATCATCGAGTTTAAAGGTTTCAGAGATGGATTTTGGTGAGATATTTACCTTCTTACCCTGTATCGAGGAGTTGATTGCGGCGATGATATCTCCTTGTTTTTCAAGGGTGGCATTTTTCCAGAACTCTCTCTGGGTATCAAGGTAAATAGGAGCGTCTGCTGTTATCAAAGTTTTGTACTTTGATGCAGAAATGGTGTCAAGGATGGAGTCGAAGGTGTGGTTATCGGTAGGTTTTGTGAGTATACCTACATAATTGTGTGGAGATTTGTAGCGAATCTCCGGTGTTTCAGCAGCCATTTGAGTGGCATCTGCTGTTGTGGAAGAAGATGCTGGTTTTGATTTTGACTTCGATTTTGGTTTCGTCATTTTGGATGAAGAAGATCGAAGAAGTTTTTGGAGTTATGAGAGGGAAACTGTTATGAGAAGAGAACTTTTGGAATTCAATTCGACAGTAAAACCCTGTTTGGATTTAATCAGGGTTTTATTTAGGGAAAAAGTAATTGCTGATGTGGCAGCGGTTATTTTGATCTGAAGGCTAAAAACTGACCACGTGTCAAACATCTAATGGAATGGTAAATGATGGAGGACAGTTGTTTTGACAACTACTGATGGATCAAGTATCAGTAGTTACAACGGTAATAAAATGAAATGGTGGGTGTAACAGTGGATGGAACAAAGATTTTAAAGATCAGTGTTTTGAAGAGCAGAGGTTGACACTTTAGCAGTGGACAGACTTTAGAGAGCAGATGTTATGGCACAACAGCATTTTAGGAACAACAGTGGATAAAAACCAATGAGGATCATATGTTTAATAACTGTTTGTGCGGTAGTGTTTTGACTTTTGACAAATTCTTTTAGCACCTGTTTGTTCAGATGTAGAAAATGATTTGTTCTTGTAAAAGCACAATCTCTTGTCTATCATCTGTTGAATACCAGAAATGCTATTCTTAACACTACACATTTTAGATGCATAATATCAAGATTAACTTGTCAGCAGTGATTCTCAGAAATTTTTGTTCAAGGTTTTGCCACCTGTCTATTTTTCAGACAGTGGTTTAGCATCCCAGATGATGAAGACATTTCTACTTGAGCTGCTCATTTTGTGTCTAATTACTGGAACTAGAACATGAGTATCTCAGTAGTCTAAGTCAATTTGCAACCAATTTATGATCAGTGGAAACCTAACTTGAGCTTAATATGATCTCGATATGTGTGTCATTTCCTTTTGATTAAATTTAAGGATAGTAATTTCACACAAAAATAAGGTAATTACATCCAGACCAGAGATGAACTTTTACTATAAAAAATGAGTAAAAGATCATAATATATTTTAAAATAAATAAAATACATCTGGTTTTTATTATAGAAGAAAACACCTTAACAAAAATCAAAGGAAGTTTTGAAAAAAAAAATCAAAAGGATCCGACAATTTTCCAGTAAATTCATGGTCATATTATTCTCAAGTTATTTTGACCATTGTTTAGGTCATTTTCTTGTCAATTGATTGTAAATCCATTTTAAGCACAATCACTTGAGATGCCATTGTTACCCGAACAATTTCTGTATTGACAAATGCACACAGTTGCATGATGACCACTGATGACCTAACTTTAACCTCAAAAGTGTTTTCTGCTTATACTCTTTTGCTTTTGATTTCAAAAGTTTGAGATAGCTACACTTTGAGATTTGTTCATTTTCCCTTTTTTTTACCCTGTTTATTTACATGTTCAGAAATACTCACTAGGAGATTATATTCTGAACATGCTTTGTCCATAATCACTTTGAAGCAATGTTTTGAGAGATCTGACCATATTTGATCAAGTTTCATTACAGATCTCGCATTACCTATGATTAGGACTGTTTTGACACCTTATTTTCTCAATGTGTTTAGACAAAGTCGATTTGGTCCTTTTGAAGGTACTCAACTTGCCTTTGAGCACATGAGAGATTTTGACCAAAGTTTTATTCCCTCTTTTCCTTTTCAGCAGTATTCTAGTGTTTTAGATGAACACAAGTTTTGCTGAAATGAGGTACATACTTTAGTTGTTTATTGAAAACATCACAAATATCAAAACAACAATTGAAATCAATTTTGAAAGCATCGAACGATCCCATAATTTATCAGATATTTTACAGATCTGAAAACTATGAGTGACATATGAATGAAAACACTTGTTGTGTGAGATTTGTGTGTCATATGACATCTTGGTTGATATACAGAGTTTCTAAATAACCATTTTGATCATGCTTAATTCGTTACTCTGTTTTTCAACTGGATACAACCAACCCTTTAGTATCAATAACTTTTGAGCTGAACTGTTATGTCAAATTGATTGTAAGATCGAATTTGACTGTCCAGGCTCTGTAACAATTGTTAGGATCCGAAGGCTGTCTGTTATTGTGTTTGTTTGCATAAGACGAATAAGAGCAGCGGAAATGAGTAGCAATCTTTGCAAACACAAACAAGAGAAAGTATAGATTGATAAACAATTGCTTTTCATAGAGTCAAAAGATTTACATAAAAGCAAAAGATTACAGTCAAAGCTTACAATCTAAACTCCCCCTCAGCCTCATACACCAGAGTTGGTTGCACAAGATGAAAGGGTGAATTGAGGAGAAAAAACTCACTCAAACGATCAAGTGTAACAGTACAGAGTACTGTCATACTTATAGGCAAACCAAACTACTGATATGCTTCAGCTGACGTCACCATGATAGTGACATCTAACGACCTAACAAACTACAAATATTGTTCTATACAAACTACTGTTATGTAACATCTGATAATCACTAAAGTACAAATCATAAGGAAACTACTGCTTCACGTTCCACTGTTGTAGCCTTAGCACAGATGTTGAGTCTTCAGTGCTTTCTTCAAAGGTGATCAGTCTTTGAGAGGGCAGTGCTTGAATCTTCAGCAGTACTTAGGAGACGGCAGTAGATAGAGCAACAGAGTTTGTCTTCAGCAGTTGTTAGATAATCATCAGAGTTTGGTTTATTAGTTGTTGTATTTGAGCAGCACTTTAAGATTCATCAGTTGTTGGATAACCACTGTCAAGGGGAAAGATTAGAGCAAACTGCTGCTTATTAAGTGTCCACTGATGGGATCCGGTTTTGGCTTTACATTATCTGTTCCTCTGTTAGGGTTCAATCCCAACATTATTTGAACTAGAACATGAGTTTCTCAGTAGTTTAAAATTAGTTTCAATTTTAGATCTGTGGTAAACAGGCTTGAGCTTAATATGACCTTGACATGTGCATCATTTCCTTTTGATCAGTTTTAGGAAAAGTAATTTCACACAAAAATAAGGAAATTACCTCCTGACCAGAGATGCAACTTTTACTATATAAAAAATAAAAGTACAAATTATATTATTAAAAAAAATAATATATCTGGCTTTATTAGAGAAAAACACCTTAAAAAAATAAAGGATGTTTTTGAAACAACATCAAAAGGATCTGGTAACTCTTCGAATAAGTTCACAATCATATCATTCTCAAGCTTTTAAGACCACTGTTTGGATTTTCTTATCAAATGATTGCAAAGTTCTCTTCTAAGTTCAATCACTGGGATACTATTTTTACCTGAAATTCCTTGAATCAATGAATGCACACAATTGTTTTATGACCATTCCTTTCCCCAATTTTAGACTCTTAAGTGTTTTATGTTTATACTCTTTTCTTTTGACTTCAAAAGTTTTGAGATAAACACACTTTTGAGTTTTGCTCATTTTCTTCTTCCCTTCTTCCCATTCATAAGTACAGAAATACTTACTGGGAGATTTTATTGAGGAAAAGCTTAATCCAGAATCATTTTGCAGTAATGTTTTGAGAGATCTGGCCACATTTGTACATGTTTTATTACCAATTCTCACATTACGTATGATTTGGACTGTTTAGACCCCTGATTTTCTTGATGTGTTTTGACAGGGTTGATTTAGTCCTTTTGTGGATTCTCAATCTGCCTTTCAACACATAAGACTTCATGACTAAAGTTTTATTTCCCTCTTTCTATGTTAGCAAAACACTAATGTTTGTATAAACATAGGTTTTGTTAATCTGAGGTTCATACTTTAGTATAAAATATGATGAAATAATCAAAAATTTCATAACAACATTTGAGATCAATTTTGAATGAGGGTAATCACACCATAGTTACCAAACATGTTTTCAGATCTGAAAACTATGGGTGATTTGTCCATGACATCACTTATTGTTTGAAATTTGTGAATCTTATGACATCTTGGTTGTTTTACAGAGTATCTGAATAATCATTTTGAACATGATTTCTCGTTGCTCTGTTTTTCAACTAAATACAATCAACCTTAGTATCAATGAATTTTGAGCTGAACTGTTACGTCAAATTGATTGTTAGATCGAATTTGACTGTCCGGGCTCTGATACCAATTGTTAGGATCGGAGGTTGTCATGATTGTGCTTGTTTGTATAATTTTGACAAATCAATGAATATAAAATAAGATTAAGTGCAGCGGAAATGAAAACAAACTTTGTAAACACAATCAAAGAAGAGAATAGTTTGGTAAACAAATGCTTTACATTAAGTTGAATGATTCGATTACAAAGAAAATGATTACAAGCATGCTTACAAAACTAAACTCCCCCTCAGCCTGATACTCCAGGGTTGGTTGCACAAGATGAAAGGATTAGACCTGAGGAGAAGAACCCACTCAGTAAATCAAATGTAACAGTACAGAGTACTATTACATTTATAGGCAGTCCAAACCACTGGGCATCTCGGCTGACGTCACCATGAAAGTGACTTCTAACAAACTAACAAACTCTATCTACTGATCTATGCAACCTCTGCTATGCTAACTACTGATATTATATTATATTGCATAAGATGAATCAAATTGCTGCTGCATCCTTCCACTGCTGTGAACCCAGCAGTACTTTTCATGATCAGGAGTGCTTGACTCAAGGCAGTAGATTAGGCAGCAGGGCTTTAGTCTTCATCAGTCTTTGATCTGATCAGCATTTTCAAGTGTCAGCAGTTGTTGATAAAGGCAGTACTTTGGAGTATATGAGATGTTGAAGCCACAGTCAAGGGGAAATCTTATAGTAAACAGCTGCTTATTGTGAATCCATTGTTGTGATCCGGTTTTGGCTTTCACTATCTGTTCCTTTAGTAGGGTTCAATCCCAACACTCCCTAATGGTAGCTGGCTTATTACCGGTGACTATGTCTTGAACCGGATCAGGTAAACCATCGATGTATTTCTCAATGGCCTTATCCAAAGGCGTGACCAAGGTGGGACAGAGTAAGTTCAACTCCTCATATCGATCGGCATACGAATGATGTTCACCACTATCTTGCTTAAGATCGTGGAATTCGTTCTCAAGTGCTCTCATCTCATTGTGTGGGCAGAACTCTTTCATCCTAAGAGCTCTAAGTTCTTCCCACGTTTGTGCCATAGCTACATCCGCTCCTCGATCTCTCATAATCCCATTCCACCACATGAGCGCTCTCTTTTGGAATACACTTGAAACAAACTCTACCTTGCGCTCATTAGAACATTGAGAATAGCGAAAAGTGCCCTCAATGCTTTCAAACCATCATAGGAGCCCAGTAGCTCACTCAGACCCATAGAACTTGAGTGGCTTATCTAAGTAAACTATTTGTAGTTACAAGGAGTGGGTACATTGTTGTTGTTATTGTTATTGCTGGCTTGATTGAGTTGAGTCACAAGGTTTGGAGGTATCGCAACCATTTCCTGAGCGATCATAACTGCCATTTCGGCGTCTTGGGTAGTGTTGGACGAGGAGGCATTCTTAAAAGAGAAGGAAAAAAATGAGAGGAAATGAGTGAGATTGATAAAAAGGATAATAAAAAAGAAATGTTAAAAATATCGACAAAACATAAGGATTGTGATCATTTAATCTTTACATAAAACAAACAAACAACACGGTGACTAATCAAAGTAAATGGGTCTTTATAATGTATCGTAAAGACATGCTTTAGCCTATAAGTGGATACTCACCCCAAGAGTTCCCAGGTAAGAGTGACTAGTTCGATTAAGTGGATTTGTACGAACACTCTAGCCTTAGACAGTAAACTTAGGGTACCTGCATCTACCCTTCAAGATTGCACGTTTTCACATTATTAAAACCCAAACTTTGACGAGATTTTGAAAACTTTCAAGGCTTAATGTAACACCCCCAAAATACCACCTGCGGGAACCCCGCGAGGCGTGTTACACATCAGAGTCTGAGCCACCAATCACATCGAACTAATGATAAATATTTAAATAAAACATGTCATTAATTGCCACGATTAATTGTCAAACAAAATATTGATTCACAAAGAGTTATGTAGCGGAAGCATATGATAAGTCGTTTAGCAATTATTTAATAATAAAACTCAAAACCAATGTATCAATTATAAGTAATCCAATAGCTTCGATCCATGACCACTCCAGCACTTCCAGATAGCAAGTCCATGTTCCAAGATTAACGACCTACAAGCATGCAAACAAGTGTGTCAGACTACGCTGGTGAGTTCAAAGTGTTGCTTACGTGTTGTGTTACCAGATATATGTTAATGCGATTCAATGTTGCGTTACGATGTTGCTCAAGTTAGTTACCCTAGGGACTACGCCCTTACGTAACCGAGGAGTGTGCCTCTTAGCAACCCACTATGTTGTTCAGTTAGTTACCCTAGGGGAACCGCCCTTACGTAACCGAGGAGTGTGCCTCTAAACAACCATAGTGAAACCCAGATAACTAGTTCACCCCCGTCCTTACGGCCCGGTGTGAGGTTTCCCACCTAATAGCGCTATCAACTAATTACCCCCATTGCCCTCCAGGCAATAACCAAAACCAATTAAGTTGTTTACCCAATGTTTCCCTTCCAAATGTTTACCAGTTGTCCCAAACCACCGGGACGCATGCTTGAGAAAATGCAATGAACTCACCTGGGATTGCTCGGTATGATACACAATAGTTCAATTAAGCTACAAAGTGATCAACCACGTCCTATCACAGTTACCATACAAGTCAGGTTTGGTTCAAGTAAAGCACGTATGTTCCACACAGGTTAACACGTTACTAGCACGTATAGATCATGGCACACTTAATCAATCAGGTAATGCTACAAGAAGCCCAAATAATATTGGCCCAACCCGTTGTGCGATCCGCCTACTTGTGCGTTCCACAATGGGTTGTGCGGTTCAACTAACGCAGCCCAACCAGTACCCGGCCCAACATGGCAGCCCAAATGTATACGGCCCAAATACTAAACAAATAAGCCAGCTTGTACGGTTCATACATCTTGTGCGATTTGTACAGTTTGTGCGACATAGACTAGATTGTGCGATCAGCCTTTGGGCCTGTCCGGCCCAACAGGTAAATAAACATAATGCTTGTGCGGTTCACTACCTCTTGTGCGACTGGGAATATGTTGTGCGATTCGTTTTGGGCTTTGAGGCCCAACAGTTAAACAAACTTTATCATATGTACGATTCAGTAAACCTTGTGCTCCTAGGTTCCTTGTGCGAGTGGACATGGGCTTGTTCGGTCCAATAACAACAATAATAGCTATCTAGCATAACCACGGCCCAACCAAATAGACCGAGATCAGCTTGTGCGACCAGGTCCATCTTGTTCGACCGAGTTTGTGCGAATGGCCTCTTGTGCGATCAAGAGGCCTTGTGCGGCTGGACTTATGTGAATCCGATTTTTATGCCAACCAGTTATGTTGTTTCCATAGTTTAAGCAATATTGTTACAATCACCAATTAATTCGGTTGACCAATATAACCGTTTCCTTAGTTACAATTTTCAATTAACACAATATCAACAAATCAATTAGTAACATATAGATCAAACAAGGCAAGTTTAAGCTATCTCATAAGAACCCTAATCCAAATCAACATGAACAATATTCTCAAAACCTTGAATAAATATATAGACTTAACAACATGAAGCCGATTTATGAACATCAACAACAATCAAACATCATATCCGATTCGGCCAGAATACTATCGCATGACTACTATCTAGAACATATATCATGGCAGCCGATTAACACCTATTCACATTACAGCCGATATATATATATATATATATATATATATATATATATATATATATATATATATATATATATATATATATATATATATATATATATATATATATATATATATATATATATATATATATATTCGTACATCCGGTTCTAAGTTAAGATCATAACATCATCAACAACCATGTATTCTATTATCCTCACATACAATCCAAACAATCCGATCAAAACATATAATTATGAAATCTCGTATAAACAATATGCCATCTATCAATACAAACAATAATCACACTAACCGGATTACGAGTAGTAAGGATGATCCGAGTGATGGTCTTGGTGGCCGTCGGTTTCAAGCAACGAGAGAGAAAGAGAAGTCGTCTAGGGTTTGGTGTGAATGCGTTGCAAGAACAAGTGAAGTGTATACTCTAACACCTCATGTTATACGTATGAGTGTAGTGGGCCGAACCCTCATTTGGGTTGCCCATGAGTTCGTGCACAAAGGGTAAGGCCCGAATGGCTTGTGCGATCAAGTGGGTGTGTGTTGTGCGATTTGAGTCAAGTAACGTAACCACACATACATAACGTACTACACATAGCATTCCGTATAATCATTTACACCAAACACACATCAATACATCATTCATTAAATCCAATCATATAACTTAGTTCGCATATGCACGTAGCATTACACAAAGTAAGTCTAGAGTTCGAGTTGTCACATTATCCCCAACTAAAAAGAAATTTCGTCCCGAAATTTGGTATGCACTCACTGAGGAAACTAGGTAAGTTAAATCAGCTAGATAAGTTAAAGCTAGGTAAGTTATATCGTTTGCTGGTTTTCCTGGGGTGTCACATCCTCCCCAACTTGGAGGAAATTTCGTCCCGAAATTCACCAGTGGTAACAAGAGTTGGTTCAATCCCTTAAACAGTTGAGAACATTGAAGTTTTAACATATCCTTCCGTTCCTATGTGAACTTCAGTCCACGTATTGAAGTTTAACAAACCCTCACGATTGTCATAAGACTCCTGCTAACGAACCTTGACTTCTTAGCCCATGCTTTCGATAGATTCCCTGATATATACAACTGATCCGATGACCTCAAATTCCGGTAAGGGTATCAACAGGGTTTCATCGGGCAACCACTGCCTTAAACCTAGGGCATACATACCATTACGATAGTTATCCCGTTTCATCAATTAGCCTGAGTTTGTGAGCCAAGTCACCTTTTGTTCCAGTAATCCGAATGTCTCATGCGTCGGAAAGTAAGCTTGCCAAAGAATGGGACCCAAATGCGTCCAGTTATGTAGTAAGCGCCGTCTGCCTTCTGTTCTAATCGCTGTCGTGAGCCACGTATGGCTTCAGCATTTCGTATTTGTGCTGGAAGGCTAGGCTGAATCATAAGTTGTAGCGCTCGCACGCGCCGAGGTAAAGTGTCCTTCCGACTGAGGGCGTCAGCCACAACATTGGCCTTGCCTGGATGGTACTTGATAACGCATTCGTAATAATTCAGTAGTTCAACCCATCATCGCTGACGCATGTTCGAATCCTTCTGCTTAAGAATATACTCGAGACTCCTGTGATCGGTGTGGATCGTGCACCTGGTACCGTACAGGTAGTGTCGCCATATCTTAAGCGCGAAAACTGCAGATCTCAGCTCTAAATCGTGCGTCGTGTAGTCCCGTTCATGAATCTCGTAAGCAATGACCTTGTCGCGCTGCATTAACACACATCCAAGACCTTGAATGGATGCGTCACAATATACTACGAAATCGTCCGTGCCCTCTGGCAATGAGAGAATAGGTGCGCTGCAAAGCCTATCCTTTAGGTGCTGAAAAGCAGTCTCCTGGGGATCTCCCCACGGTAGGTGACACCCTTCTGTGCCAGTAGTGTAAGTGGCTGCGCAATCTTCGAGAAATCCTTGATAAACCGTTTGTAGTAACCTGCCAAACCCAAGAATTGGCGTATCTCCGTTGGCGTACGTGGTGCAGGCCAGTTCCTGATCGAGTCTACCTTGGATGGATCGACATGGATCCCATCCTTGTTCACTACGTGGCCTAAGAAGTGGACTTCACGAAGCCAGTAGTCACATTTCGAAAACTTGGCGTACAGCTGTTCCTTTCGAAGAAGCTCCAAAATAAGGCGTAGATGCTGCTCGTGCTCCTCCTGACTCTTGGAGTAGATCAGAATGTCGTCGATGAAGACAATGAAGAACTTGTCAAGATAGGGTTTGCACACCCTGTTCATAGGGTTCATAAATACGGTAGGTGCGTTCAATAATATCAAACCATCGATCATATCAAACATAAAGTATAGTAGTTAAATTAATTCATAAAACCCAATACGATTGATGTTCAAACCAAACTTTGTTTGAGTAGCGAAAACATAACAATGAAAACCCAAAATAAGTTATAAGTTCAAATATCGTTCATTGCGTCCCCTTGTCCTAACACGAAAGCTCGACCTCTTGCCTCGTTGCCATTGTTGTTGTTTCCAGCATTGTCGTTATTCGGGTGGTTGTTGTTGTTGGCGTTCTGGTTTAACTGAGGGCAGTTCCGCTTAAAGTGACCCTCATCACCACACTGATAGCACCCCTTCCTGAAACCCTGGTTCTGCTGGGATGGTTGCCCCTGTTGTCCTTGGTCTTGCTGGTTCTGTTGCTGCTGGTGTTTGGGTTGTGAGGTCCTACAATCCCTGGCCTCATGGCACGGCTTACCACACTTGTTACACGTCCGACCACACGGCCCCCAATGATGATAGCCACACCTGTTACACCGTGGCTTTCTCCCTGCATACGAACCCTGGCTGTGGCCACTTCCCTGGCCTTGATTGACAGAAGACGACTGGCTGATGTTGCGGTTGCTGTTGTCTGGCCTTTTCTGAGTCTGGCCAGCACTAGATGCTTTGTCATGATCACTCCACTTCCGCTTGTTATCATTAGCGGACGCAGTGGCAGTGGGTGTAGCAGCATTAGTGGCCGAAATACGCGGGGGTAACGAATCGTTTTCTACTTCTTGGTCCACAATCTTATGAGTCAGACGAACGATCTATGTCAGATCATTGAGATGGGCTGCAGTGACCAAGCTCTTCACACGCGGAGGCAACCCTTTGATGAATAACTCAATTCTCCGAGACATAGGCCGGGACAAGTTCGGGCACATGTCGGCCAGTTCATACGATCGCTTCACATATGCTTCGACTTCAGATCCAACCATCTTCAAGTCGTAGTATTCGTTTTCCAGCTTCTGGACCTCGTCCCGAGGACAGTACTCCTCCCTGATTAGTTCTTTAAAGTCTTCCCAGGTTGTCGCATTCGCTGCCTCGATGCCCAATAACTGTACTTGGGCGTTCCACCACGTTAGGGCACCATCCGCCAAGGTACCCGCAGCATATTTCACCCTGTCCCCAGCGGGACAGTTACAGATAGCAAACACAGACTCTGCTTTTTCAAACCATCTTAGGAGTCCCACAGCCCCTTCAGTCCCGGTGAAGGTCTGTGGCTTGCAGTCCATAAACATTTTGAACGTACACGCAGGCTGGTTAGGTTGAGGTTGCGCTTGTTGACCAGCTTGATAGGCTGCTAAAGCCTCAGCCATGCGAGTATTGATTAGGTCAGTCAACTTAGCCTGAGTCATGGTGATGTTACCACGTCCGTGTCCTCGTCCACTCATGATTCTATATATGGAGATGAACCGATTTAGGAATCGAAACGAGATAGGAGTCAAGTATCATACTGATATTTACGTACTACCAAGTTTACACATAGTAAGGCAGAACCCTTCTCACGCTCGATAAGCCTCACTGGGACTCGCATGCACCCCGCGTTATTATTAAGTGTGCACCCATAATAATAAGGTAATTTGCATGCTTGTCTCAGTGCCTCTTAGCTTGCGCTCGAAGTTTCCCCCGTTCAAACAACACAACAGATGATATCACAGTTCTATGGTTTACATGAGTCGAAGAGTAGTGTCACACTACCGAGTCACTATGGTGTTAAATGTTTCAGTTCATGTACGCTGTGAGTGTGTGACTGCTAAGCAAGTAATGTATAAAGTGAGAGAGAGACGAACCTTGCAATCTGGAGCTGAGTGTCATGATCGATTTTCGAAGTTGTTCGGTTATAGTCTGGTTATACAAATCGTTTAAAAACCTAGTTCACTATAACCAGTGGCTCTGATACCAAACTGTAACACCCCCAAAATACCACCTGCGGGAACCCCGCGAGGCGTGTTACACATCAGAGTCTGAGCCACCAATCACATCGAACTAATGATAAATATTTAAATAAAACATGTCATTAATTGCCAAGATTAATTGTCAAACAAAATATTGATTCACAAAGAGTTATGTAGCGGAAGCATATGATAAGTCGTTTAGCAATTATTTAATAATAAAACTCAAAACCAATGTATCAATTATAAGTAATCCAATAGCTTCGATCCATGACCACTCCAGCACTTCCAGATAGCAAGTCCATGTTCCAAGATTAACGACCTACAAGCATGCAAACAAGTGTGTCAGACTACGCTGGTGAGTTCAAAGTGTTGCTTACGTGTTGTGTTACCAGATATATGTTAATGCGATTCAATGTTGCGTTACGATGTTGCTCAAGTTAGTTACCCTAGGGACTACGCCCTTACGTAACCGAGGAGTGTGCCTCTTAGCAACCCACTATGTTGTTCAGTTAGTTTCCCTAGGGGAACCGCCCTTACGTAACCAAGGAGTGTGCCTCTAAACAACCATAGTGAAACCCAGATAACTAGTTCACCCCCGTCCTTACGGCCCGGTGTGAGGTTTCCTACCTAATAGCGCTATCAACTAATTACCCCCATTGCCCTCCAGGCAATAACGAAAACCGATTAAGTTGTTTACCCAATGTTTCCCTTCCAAATGTTTACCAGTTGTCCCAAACCACCGGGACGCATGCTTGAGAAAATGCAATGAACTCACCTGGGATTGCTCGGTATGATACACAATAGTTCAATTAAGCTACAAAGTGATCAACCACGTCCTATCACAGTTACCATACAAGTCAGGTTTGGTTCAAGTAAAGCACGTATGTTCCACACAGGTTAACACGTTACTAGCACGTATAGATCATGGCACACTTAATCAATCAGGTAATGCTACAAGAAGCCCAAATAATATTGGCCCAACCCGTTGTGCGATCCGCCTACTTGTGCGTTCCACAATGGGTTGTGCGGTTCAACTAACGCAGCCCAACCAGTACCCGGCCCAACATGGCAGCCCAAATGTATACGGCCCAAATACTAAACAAATAAGCCAGCTTGTACGGTTCATACATCTTGTGCGATTTGTACAGTTTGTGCGACATGGACTAGATTGTGCGATCAGCCTTTGGGCCTGTCCGGCCCAACAGGTAAATAGACATAATGCTTGTGCGGTTCACTACCTCTTGTGCGACTGGGAATATGTTGTGCGATTCGTTTTGGGCTTTGAGGCCCAACAGTTAAACAAACTTTATCATATGTACGATTCAGTAAACCTTGTGCGACTAGGTTCCTTGTGCGAGTGGACATGGGCTTGTTCGGTCCAATAACAACAATAATAGCTATCTAGCATAACCACGGCCCAACCAAATAGACCGAGATCAGCTTGTGCGACCAGGTCCATCTTGTTCGACCGAGTTTGTGCGAATGGCCTCTTGTGCGATCAAGAGGCCTTGTGCGGCTGGACTTATGTGAATCCGATTTTTATGCCAACCAGTTATGTTGTTTCCATAGTTTAAGCAATATTGTTACAATCACCAATTAATTCGGTTGACCAATATAACCGTTTCCTTAGTTACAATTTTCAATTAACACAATATCAACAAATCAATTAGTAACATATAGATCAAACAAGGCAAGTTTAAGCTATCTCATAAGAACCCTAATCCAAATCAACATGAACAATATTCTCAAAACCTTGAATAAATATATAGACTTAACAACATGAAGCCGATTTATGAACATCAACAACAATCAAACATCATATCCGATTCGGCCAGAATACTATCGCATGACTACTATCTAGAACATATATCATGGCAGCCGATTAACACCTATTCACATTACAGCCGATATATATATATATATTCGTACATCCGGTTCTAAGTTAAGATCATAACATCATCAACAACCATGTATTCTATTATCCTCATATACAATCCAAACAATCCGATCAAAACATATAATTATGAAATCTCGTATAAACAATATGCCATCTATCAACACAAACAATAATCACACTAACCGGATTACGAGTAGTAAGGATGATCCGAGTGATGGTGTTGGTGGCCGTCGGTTTCAAGCAACGAGAGAGAAAGAGAAGTCGTCTAGGGTTTGGTGTGAATGCGTTGCAAGAACAAGTGAAGTGTATACTCTAACACCTCATGTTATACGTATGAGTGTAGTGGGCCGAACCCTCATTTGGGTTGCCCATGAGTTCGTGCACAAAGGGTAAGGCCCGAATGGCTTGTGCGATCAAGTGGGTGTGTGTTGTGCGATTTGAGTCAAGTAACGTAACCACACATACATAACGTACTACACATAGCATTCCGTATAATCATTTACACCAAACACACATCAATACATCATTCATTAAATCCAATCATATAACTTAGTTCGCATATGCACGTAGCGTTACACAAAGTAAGTCTAGAGTTCGAGTTGTCACATTATCCCCAACTAAAAAGAAATTTCGTCCCGAAATTTGGTATGCACTCACTGAGGAAACTAGGTAAGTTAAAGCAGCTAGATAAGTTAAAGCTAGGTAAGTTATATCGTTTGCTGGTTTTCCTGGGGTGTCACACTTAAAGCCTAAAAACAAATCATCTAAGGATAGATGAAGATTTCTTTGTAAAAGTTTTTGGAAAAATTTCGGCTTTTAGGAATGATCAACAATTTTGTATTGTTTTGGAAATCACCTAAGGATAGGTGAGGGTTTTATGCATTTATTGTACTAAGAATCTAGACGCGGGTTACCTTACATTTGGGTCCGAGGAAGGTTATAGTCTAGGTCAAAAGCATTCTAATAACCTAATTCCTTATAACCAGTGCTCTGATACCAATCTGTAACACCCCAACCGCGTATAAAACAACCTGCGGCAGAATCGTCGTGGAGTCACGTTACAAATTACTCATAACACATGGTACTAAAGTTTCATTATATTACATTGTTTCAAAATGCACATAATACAAGTAATTGTTTTTAAATTAAAGAAGTCTAAGGCCCGAGTCCATTCCTACGTGTAGCATACTTGAATAATCATCGCACATATTAACACTTGAAACATATGTGAAAATAACGTCAACATTGAATGCTGGTGAGTAACATAGGTTTGTGGTCAAGTTCATGGCTACAAGTTTTGTGTTGAAAAAGGTTTAACCAACTACACGAGTTGATTTTATAAGAAAAATCTTTGTAGCTTTGAACCCTAACAAATATATTTGTTTAATAAAATTGTAAAAGTAATTGGAAAACTTTGTATGGTTTATATATCTTTAACTTGAAAACCATTTGTCCGTGTCATGTATAAACCAATTGTCCTTATTTTGTGTAAACCAAATTGTCCGTGTTATGTATAAACCAATTGTCTTGTTGAGTATGAATCAATTTGTCTTGTCTTGTCTAAAAACCAAATTGTCTTGTTTAGTATAAAACTTAAAGTATAGTTTGTTGGCGAATACATTCAAACCTGTGATGACTTGAAAATGGTTTTAATTCAAACGTGTGAAAACTTCCCCACAAGCCCGGGGAAATTTTGAAATGGGATTGTCAGTCCTATGGTACCATAACATACTACTACTCGGCTTGGCCAAAGTTAATGAATGTATCATTGTCGAGTTTCAACGCACCATCAAGTTTCATACAAATTGAAAATTGTTTTTGTGTGTATATATAAACCATATATGTATTTTTTATTTTTAAATCTTGAAAACAATTATATGCACATATGAATCACCCCAAAACATTTAGAAAGCGTAAAAGAGGGGGACCATGTACTCACAGGTTTGCGTAGATGTCTTGTCCAAACGTGTATGCAAAGCTCAAGTGTGTGTCCTAATTTTGTTGAATTATTATATAGTTAGTGTGTATCGTGGCTTAAACGGAAGAATGGATACAATGTGGTTTATTAACCAAACAAGAGAAGGATCTCATATAATATGGTTTACTAAACCTTACATTCTGATTGGAAAGTGTCTATAGGTGTTTTGACCCATTACAATTTGTTAAAGTCGTTTACGCCACTTTAACGGGTCTGTTGGACCGGTTTGCGACCCTAAACAGTCAGTATAAGGTAGTTCATCTCCAAATACAAAGGCGGAATCAATGTAAATGAAGTAACACAATAGTTCCTTTCAATTCTTTCTCTATTTATGCTTTCTGAATGCATTTCTCTATTTATGCTTTCTGAATGCAATTTGACAGAGGTTTGTTACACAGCATATGACTAGGTTTCACTCCAAAGGTTACAACTGAATACACACATCAGGTATATATATGTTGCCTGGTTTCGCTCGTAAGGACTGTCTTAAGAGTCAAATCCCATGTGATAGCTATAAGCGAAACCTCCAAGAACCTAATGAGCGAAACCATTAATGTCCTAAAAGCGAAACCCTAACTAAATATGTACACATGAGCGAAACCTATTACATTAAACCCTAATTTCTCCCATCTTGACTTATCTTGACCTAAGACTCAATGCAAACGTAGTCAACAGACATTTCGTGCACCAACAGACTCCCCCTTGGATGTTGACGAAGTCTTCAGCTCCGAGTCTTCAGTCTTGGTCTTTTCTCCAACTCTCTGTCTTCACATCATAAGCATTCTATCTTCACAGGTTCACAATCTTGTCCTGGCTCCATCTTCAGATTTCCCTTTGACTGTTGATCCAGACTCCCTCTTTCACAGACTCCACCTCTCGATATGCTAGAATCTGAGGTCTTGATCTGGTTCAAGCTTTGACAATTAGCTTCTGTGGGAATGATGAAGTCCAAAACCTGTGTCTCAAACATCAATCATCACAATCTATCTTTTAACAATAAATCACAAACTCAATCAGCTTTAGAAATCCACTCAAGTATTCAGGTCCAAGTTAATGACCCTGATTACTCAATTAATCTACCAAGTCCAATTTAATGACCTTGGTTGATCATTAACGAATCAAACTAAATTTAAAAACATTTTCAAACATTTTTATGAAAATATAACAAGCATCAAATTAATGAACTTGTTTTAACTTTTCATCAACTCAAACTCTATCAAAGTAAGCTCTCCTCATTCTTCAGCTCAGAACTTTTCCTGCATCTGCTTCAACCTTCAAGAATCCAACGATTAACTCTCCACTTTGGTTTGTCAAAAATAAAGCAGAAATAAAATCTTTTTGGATTTTAATAAAGTGTACTAAACTAAGAAATGAAATACAGAAACTTAAATTGCAGAAATTAAACAAAGTAAACTATATACAAACATATATTTGGCGAGCGTGTCAGGGAATCATATCAGCTTTTCAGACAAATTACTAGTACCGTTAAGCTTCATTACATGCTCAGACTTAAACAATTCAACTCGATTGTCAATATACTGATCCATCTTAAGTTCTCACACAGATTTCAATCTACTCAGGATACGATTTAGATGTCTTATGAACTTAGCTCATTCATGTGTCCCACCTCTTGAATATACTCCCGTATCCATAATCCCAATATTCAGTCTTACAGGTAAGTAAACTACAATGATATCTGTACATAAATTAGGTAATGCGAGGGTCGAGGGATCTCAGGTCGATACTTCCGTATGCACAGAGAGATATCAGCTTTGACTTTACGGTATGTCCCCTTTAGAGGATCTTTTAGTTACAACAGCAGCGACTATCAATTTTATTGTTTCATCAGCATGCTGAGGGTTTATGCTATGTTTCAAGCATTTGAGGAAAGTATTATTCAAGGACTAGGTCAGAACTTCCATTCAGCAGAAGTCCCGGAATAATACCCCAGATATCACTGAGTATAAAGACCTAGTATCTCAGAATATGGGACCTTTCAAACGAGATTTCAGGGGTTACCTATATATCCAAGTAGTGTTCCCCACGAATTTCACAAGTTTGAAATTTTAGGTTTATATCCCGAATAAATCTACTAAATGTGCGAAAACCTATCGACACATCATTAGTGAGACTGTTTAACTCATTTAAACTTTACAATTCTTTAGCATACTGTAATTGTCTAGCCGATGTACTATCATATTCCCTTTTTTCAGATTTTATATTGTTTTTGAATTTTGAGATTTTTATCATGTTTTTGTATTTTTGCATTTTTACTCTTTTTGTATTTTTCTAAAAATAAACTATACATCTATCTACTCCCCCTAAATACCAAAACAAGTAAAAAATCGACAAACCATTGCAGATTGTTTCTCATCTTCATCCGCAACAGTATTCTCATCAACGCCCACAATTCCATCCGACACCGAAAGAAGCTTCATACCGTTCAGTTTTAACAAATATTTAAACCGATTTTTATCAAAAGCTTTGGTATAAAAATCAGCTTTCTGTTCGTCAGTGTGGATTTTCTCAATTCGTATCAACTTTTTCTCAAAGCAATCGCGAATAAAGTGATGACGAATTTCTATACGTTTAGTTTTAGCGTGATGTACTGGATTCTTTGTTATATTAACAGCGGCCTCATTATCAACAAAAAGAGGTGTGTTAAGAAACTGCAAACCGTAGTCACGCATCTGTTGCTGTATCCACAGGATCTGAGAGCAGCAACTGCTAGCAGACACATACTCCGCTTCACATTTAGATAGCGCCACAGACGTTTGTTTCTTACACTGCCAGGTAACAAATCTAGGTCCAAAGAACTGGCATCTTGCAGTTGTTGATTTGGTATTGACTTTGCAGCATCCGAAATCCGAATTGGAATACCCTTCGAGCGTAAAGTCGCCTTTTCTAGGATACCACAACCCCAATGAAGGAGTTCCTTTCAGGTAGCGTAATATCCTCTTCACAATAATCATATGCGAAGCTCTCGGGTTAGACTGCTAGCAGACACATACTCCACTTAACATGTAGATAGCGCCACAAACGTTTGTTTCTTACACTGCCAGGTAACCAATCTAGGTCCAAAGAACTGGCATCCTGCAGTTGTTGATTTGGTATTGACTTTGCAGCATCCGAAATCCGAATCGGAATACCCTTCGAGCGTAAAGTCGCCTTTTCTAGGATACCACAACCCCAATGAAGGAGTTCCTTTCAGGTAGCGTAATATCCTCTTCACAATAATCATATGCGAAGCTCTCGGGTTAGATTGATATCTTGCTGCGAGCCACGTTGGGTACATGATATCAGGACGTGAAGCAGTTAGGTACATCAAAGAACCTATCATGGAACGGTAGAACGTTTCATCAGCCCTGTCTCCGGTGAGATCTGGGTGAATCCCATGATTTGTTGCAAGTGGGGTAGCAGCTGGAGTAGAACTTGACATTCCAAATTTCTCCAGAATATCATGCACGTACTTCGTCTGATTAATGAAAATTCCCTCAGGTAGTTGTTCAACTTGTAGTCCCAGAAAGAATTTCATCTCCCCCATTGATGACATTACGAATTTTTGCTTCATCACCTGTTCGAAATCTTTGCATAGATTCTCATTTGTCGACCCAAAGATTATATCGTCCACATAAATCTGAACTATCAGAAGATGTCCGTCGACCTCTTTAGTGAAGAGAGTGGCATCCACTTTTCCACGTATGAACTTGTTGGCTAGTAGGTGTTGACACAAAGTCTCGTACCAGGCTCTCGGGGCCTGGTGTAAACCATACAGCGCTTTGTCCCAATAAGTAGACTTTGTTTTTGTGGATTGGATCGGTAAAGCCCGGCGGCTGACCGACATAAACCTCCTCTTTGACCTTCCCATAAAGAAACGCCGATTTTACATCTAACTGATATACTTTGAAGTTCTTCCAAGATGCAAATGCAAGGAAAATTCTGATTGCTTCTAGTCGTGCCACAGGAGCATAGACTTTAGTAAAATCAATCCCCTCCTGTTGACTAAAGCCCTGAACAACGAGTCGAGCTTTGTTCCTTACAACAACTCCTCTGTCGTCTCTCTTACACTTGAATACCCATTTCGTATTGATTTTCCTTTTACCATCCGGTAAATCCACTAACTTCCACACACCTAACTTTTCAAACTGACTTAACTCTTCTTGCATTGCAATGACCCAAGAGTCTTCAGTAAGCGCCTCTTTATACGTTCTCGGTTCGATCTGCGAAATAAAACAACTTAGTGAAAATTCAGTTTGTAAAGGTGCTACTGTAGAATAAAAACATGTAAGGCCCTGGTCTATTTGACGTCTCGTGCGAACGCCTGCTTGCAAATCTCATATGATCAACTCCTCTGGATGATATGAAAGAGTTCGCGGCATTATTTCGCTTGAAACATCCACATCACCTTCCAGATTAGTAACATTTTGATTTGCACTTTGTTCACCAATTTGGTTTATTTGACTTAAATCCTGAATCTGCTCCCCCTCAGAATCTGAATCTCCATGATCAAAGATCGGCATGTTCTCAGCTTCTTGATTATCATTCCGAACCGACTGATTATCTTGAGCAACTTCATTCTGTTGGACATCATCGTGTTCACCAGCATTACTCGGACCTACTTCATCAACATTTGAAGTTTCCCATGGTCTTCTTGAATACTCAGCTGGGAACCTTTGCTGTGACTCGTACTCACGCAAAATATCCAATTCATCAAAGAAATCTCCTTCTTCCTCTTCTTCTTCCATCATGTCAAATGATTCCCACAACTTGTCATAATGATATCGCCATGAATCTCCTGGACTTTGTGGCGGCATAGTATAACCTTGGCATTCAACATTTGCAGCTTCAATAATCCGCTTCTCACTTGGAACGAAGACACGTCTCGTAGGACTTGAATATCCAACAAATATTCCCTCAATGCTCTTCAGACCAAACTTTCCATGAGGCTCTATAACTGTACAGGGTGACCCGAACGGTTCTAGATACTTCAAATTCGGTTTGCGATTATTGATCAGCTCAAAGCATGTTTTGTTGAACTTTTTGACAGTGAGAACCCTGTTGAGCGTATAGCATGCGGCGGAAACAGCTTCAGCCCAAAAATTAATTGGTAACTTTGAATCTGCGAGCATAGTTCTAGCCGTCTCGATTAGTGTCCAGTTTTTACGTTCTGCGACTCCATTCTGCTGCGGAGTGTATGGAGCACTAAACTCATGCAATATACCTCTTTCATCACAAAATTCTTCCATTTTGCTGTTCTTGAATTCAGTACCATTGTCACTTCGAATTCTTTTGATACGCCTTTGGTACAAATTCTCAATCTTCTTGAATAACGCCATCAAACTGTCAAACGTTTCATCTTTCGTCTTCAAGAAAGAAACCCACGAAAATCTGGAATAATCATCAGTAACCACAAGACAATATTTATCTCCCGTAATGCTCTTGACATTCACCGGACCAAACAAATCCATGTGAAGTCTCTCCAGGGTTCTTGAGACTGAATTGACTTGCTTTGTAGGGTGTGACTTCTTCTTCTGCTTGCCTTTGACACAGCTAATGCACTCACCTTCCATATGAAAACCTTTGACATGAACTCCTGTAACCAAGTGATTCATTTTTCTAAGATGTATATGCCCCATCTTCCGGTGCCACAATCTCGATTCTTTTTCAGTTGCTCTGGACACGAAACAATGAGCTTGACCCGTGGTTGTAGTAGCTACGCTCATATCCAACACATACAGATCATTAACTCTTGGTGCCCTCATGATAATGCATTCCTCGGGAATAACAAATCCTAGTTTCAAGATCAAACATTCTTTATCAGTGAAGTGAGTAGTATAAATCCTGTCACAGATCTGGGAGATACTCAGCAGATTGTTCTCCAGCTCCGCAATGTAGTTAACTCTTTCAAACGTCACAATCCCGTTGAATAACATTCCTTCACCAATAATCCTTCCTCCTTAATTTCCCGCAAAACCTACGTATGCTCCATTTATGTTTCTCACATCATACAGCAACGCAGCCTTCCCTGTCATATGTCTTGAAGCTCCACTATCCATGATCCATCTGGATACAAGTTTTGGAAGATCCTGCACATAACAAATTATGACTTAACCTTTAATAAAGATGCCGATTCATGCTTCGCGATCCAGGAAGCTCCGGCAATTCAAACTGCTTAGTCAAACATGGTGTCCACCCAGGCCTCATCAACCTTAGGTGTAACCTTGACAGTTCTAACTCTCGCAACTTGAATTTTAAAGTTTTCAGCCTTCAAAGGTGGAAAATTCGCATCATAATCAATCTGAATTGAATCCCCAGAAGGTGAAATCTTTTTCTCTGTTTTCGGTTTCCAAACATGTTGAGATAATGCAACCCGTTTGTAAAATTTGTCATTTTTAGTTACCGACTTCTTTACGGGTTCATTTTTCACTGTGGTGTTATCATTTTTCACATTCTTTTTCTCAACAACTATTGGTGCTTTACCCTTCACCTCAACTTTCTTCTGTTGAGTCTTCACATTTTCAGTCTTAGGCTTCACGTTGGTACACTTTCGTGCAATGTGACCAACTTGATTACATCTGAAGCATGTTCGAGTATCAACCACTCGACTTGTGCCATCAGACTGAGCCTGTGAAGCTCTCTTTTCAAAGAATTCTACATTTGATTTTGAAAAAATCTCTTTCTCTTCATCAGCAAGTGAACTCAAACTATTCACAAACTTTTTCTTTTCAACAAACCTTTTGTTATGAACATTTCTTTTCTGATAAGACTTACCACCCTGATAACCACCCGACCAATTGTTTCTTTTGTTATTGTAAAAACTTGGTGGAACAACAGATTTGTTGTAGTATGATTTATGTTTTTCAAAACTCATTTTTCTCTTTGTTTGACTCAGATTGTTCACTTCTGACAACTCAACTTCGACCAACTTGAAAACGTTTGTCAATTTGTTCACATTTACATTCTCAATCGGAAACTCTGAATCCGAAAACAACTTATCTGAACACAACATATTGTACATGACAAGATTTGATTCTTCATTTAAGTTGTTCTTGGACTTTTGTTTCGGAATGTATTTGTCCAAGAAACACCCATCTTCCTCAGTAGTGTCACTATCTGTTTTTAGCACATTTTCAACAACACCTTTTACAATATCATTCTGGACACTATCGTCATTGGAAGATGTGAACTGACATCAATTGAATTCGGAAGATTCATTTCACTTTCTTCTTCGATTTCAACCAACCCTGATTGCTTTTTCGTGTAATTATCCAAAATTGGTGGAAGAACTCTATGAAAACCCACCCCGGTTCCATCAGAATAAACATCTTCGCCAGCTTTGTTTTTCCCGATGGGTTTGGGAACAATATGTTGCAAAACAAAGCTTGCGGAGCTGTAACTGTTAAGCTTCAACTGGATTCGCTCGTTTTCAATTTCAGCCACTTGAAATTTAAGTTTCAGTTTAGCGATTTCATCCAGTTGTTAGTTGATTGATTCTTCTTTTACTCTAAGCACTGCTTTTAGTTGAACATTTTCTTTATAAGTTTTACCATTTCGATCATCATTATCTTTCATTGTGCTTTTGAGTTTTTCAAACTTTTCAGAAATCTGACGGTTTTCAAGAATTAACTTTTCATTTTCTTTTTTAACTCTTTCATGATCAATTTTATTATTTTCAATTTGGTCAGTTAATTCTTTTATTCGTTCAGTCGAAGCTTTAACTCTTTTGTCACGATCAAGAATTTGATTCTCAACGCTTCTGACTTTTGCTGTTAGATCTTGAACTTTCTTACCGTTGAGATACGTGACTGTATTACAAAATTTGCATTCTTTGATGCAATTTTTGCAATCAACATTTCCATCAATTTTCTTACCTGACACATTTGTTGACAAGTTTGAACTGACCTGGCTTTTTGACTCAGACACGGAGTTAGAGTCTACCTCAATCGCCTTAGCAGCCAGCACTTTGTCAGCCATTTTTCCGAGGTTTTCAGCACTTAACTCCTGCGTTGTGTAAATAACCCCAGTGTCAACTTTCTTTACCTTCTCTAACTCTTCTTTCTCTTTCTCATCTCCAGTTCCCCACCATTTATTCTGCCAATAATCATCCTCATCTTTGAACTCCTTGATTATTGCTTCCAGATCAAGAGTTTTGTCATCAACTGCAATATTTCCATTTTGATCAAGATAACACTCCCTGTCCGGATCCCATCTTCTCGCTCTCTTCGCTTCCAGATAGATACCAAATATTTGAATTATTCTGTTTTCAGCCAAAATTTTTCTATGTTTATACTTCTGCTCTTCAGTTCGGTTATCTTTCCAAGGAATAGGTTCGTTTTTCGCCATGAACGCGTAACCAACCGCATCTTCCTCCGGTAGTACCTCTTTACTCCAATCATACCCCTCATCATCATAAATTACCGCAAGAGCTCTAGATTTCTCTTTGTTGTCTTCAACCTGCTTCAATCTAGGCGGCTCAGATTTATTCTGGTGATAAATTGCCTTCTTGTAATAATCCTCTCTGAAAGGATTCTCCGACTCATCAGCATATGCGTTTCTGCATTCTCGCTTGAAGTGACCTTTCTGCTTACACTTGAAGCACGTCACCTTGGACTTATCAAAACCCAACTTGGTTGATGGACCACCAATTGTCTTCCTGCCAGTTATTTCCATGAAACGTTGTGCTCGACGAACCGCACTGGCCATGCACCAACGAATGTCGATTAATTCCATTTCTTCAGGATCTATTTGATCATAGTCCTCTTTCGTTAGGTTGGTGTTGCCTATCTTCCCTGCTACTAACCCTTCATACGATTCCAACACAGATGCTAGAAAGATCATCTGCTGTTTAGCCGACTCCTTATCAAAATTCTGAGCATTCTTTAAGTCTATTGCGATGTTGCATTGAAACCGATTCTTTGCATCAGAATGACTTGCAGATGATTAAGATCCACTGTGATAACCACTGTGATTTCCACTGCTTTGACCACTTTGACTTTCTTTGCTTGCTGTGGACACATTCTCAGAAGAAAACGCCGTCTTGGGAGAAGTTGCTTTTGGCATCATGCTTTTTGGATAATACAAATTCAAATTCTGCTGGTAAGATGAGTGATTGACTTTGTATGTCTTCTTCATTTCCAGCTCGTGACTTTCAAGTCTCTCAATCAACAAATCCACAGTCAACTTTTCAGGCTCGATAGTGTTCTTCAGCATCAGCGCATAATATCTCCAATCCATCTTGTCTGGTAATGAATCGAACAACTTGTCTACTAGCTCATCGTTAGAATACGTAATTTCATGTCTAGCTAGCTCTAGTTTCAAATGTCCAAACCTCTCGATCATCTTTGACACTGATTCATTCTTTAGACATCCAAACAAATCAAATTCTTTCCTAAGAAGTTTCTTTTTACTTTTCACAATTTCAGCACTTCCTAGACATTTTGTTTCTAACTTTTTCCAGAGATCTTTTGCATTTGAATAATCGATCAATGAGATTATGTCTTCCCGAACGGATTGAAATAACAGTGCCACACATTTTTGCT
This sequence comes from Helianthus annuus, assembly GCF_002127325.2. Classification (NCBI taxonomy): domain Eukaryota; kingdom Viridiplantae; phylum Streptophyta; class Magnoliopsida; order Asterales; family Asteraceae; genus Helianthus; species Helianthus annuus. The sequence goes on from NC_035443.2 coordinate 116,226,293, forward strand.
CAGCCACAAATGATTCAATCTCCTCAGCTGGTGTTAATGTTTCACCATTTTTGTTTCCATCTTCATAACCGTTTTTCAGACTCCTCCAGCTGGGTAATGCAAATGCCATCAACCAATCTTCAAACTTTCTTGACCACCGACTGTATTCCTCGATAGCCATTAGCTTTGGAGGTTTATTGAAGGTTCCAAAGGCACTTTCAGATTCCCAAGCATCCTTTTTCTTCGCATTCGGCGGATTCTCATTCTCTTTGCTTGACGAAGTATCATTGTTTCCAGAATTTCCAGAGAATGCATACATGTCGCTAAACAGGTTTAAGAATATGTCATCCATCTTGAATGTACCTGCAAAATCAGCAAACACTTAGAAAAATTTTTGAAATTTTGAAAAATAGTGACTAAAAAGCGAAATAGCAGTTATTGTGACACAAAAGCGAAATAGCAATGTCACAAAAGTGAAACCAGTATTGTGACAGATGAGCAAAATCAGGTATGTTCCAATGAGCTAAATCAGACAAAGTCTGTCCGTATGAGCGAAATAGCAACAAGTCCTTATGAGCGAAATAGTAATGTCCGTATGAGCGAAATTGGTAATTTCGAGCGAAACCCCTTCGTTTACCGAAAAAGCGAAATCAGGTTTTTATTATATTTTCACCATTTTTAAGCTGTATTTTAACCTGATTCTTTCTAGGGTTTGTTATCATTGTGTTTCACGCGTTATATTCGAAATTCAGTCCATTTCAACCGTAGGAACCAGTTCAAATCGAAAAAAATATGAGAGAAAGTGAGTAGAAGTAAGAGAATCTGGTAGAATCAAGCTGTAGTAGTATGAACTCCTTGTCCTGAGCTCTGATACCACTTGTTGGACCGGTTTGGGACCCTAAACAGTCAGTATAAGGTAGTTCATCTCCAAATACAAAGGCGGAATCAATGTAAATGAAGTAACACAGCAGTTCCTTTCAATTCCTTCTCTATTTATGCTTTCTGAATACAATTTGACAGAGTTTTGTTACACAGCATATGACTAGGTTTCGCTCCAAAGGTTACAACTGAATACACACATCAGGTATATATATGTTGCCTGGTTTCGCTCATAAGGACTGTCTTAAGAGCGAAACCCCATGTGATAGCTATAAGCGAAACCTCCAAGAACCTAATGAGCGAAACCATTAATGTCCTAAAAGCGAAACCCTAACTAAATATGTACACATGAGCGAAACCTATTTCATTAAACCCTAATTTGACTTTTAAGCTCCAATCTTGACTTATCTTGACCTAAGACTCAATGCAAACGTAGTCAACAGACAATTCGTGCACCAACAGGGTCGTATGCGTAACTACGGGTCCGGATGGTCGAATGAGTCATATGACCAGTCCGATATGTCAAAACATGTTTAATAATGTTGTATAATTAGTTTAGATGTCGAATATATTGCTCATATATGTTTAAAGCTATTTTATGCAAAAAGGGTATTTTTGACATTTTTAAAAGTATATATATAGTTGACTCATCATTTAACCAACCAAATGACATGACAATATGGTATAACCTCAGAGGGTTATTCCCTATATTACTTTGGTCATATAAATGGGCTTGGTCGGATCCTAAGGGTGAACAAACGGGTAGGATTTTAAAGTCAAAGCAGAAGTCAAATTGCTCGACTTTCGACTAAGGAATAAGCGCAAAACTAGAAATGACTAGTTAGACATGGTAGAACATGTCTAATAATGTTATAAAACTGATTTGGTGTCAAAACTTTAAGTTTTAATACCCAAAAACTCTTTCATCGTAAAATGCATTTGTATGCATTTTGACTTTTATTTCGTAAAAGTTTGACTCATCATTTCGCCTACTAAATGTGATGATCAGAGGGTGTAATCGCAAGTGATTAACACCTTCATTATTACGATCACATTGCAAAGTTTAATTTGAACTTTGACTTTACCAAAATGGTCAGAACCGAAAGTCAAAGCGAAAGTCAATTTGCTTGACCTTTGGCTCATAACTAACCAAAATAATGAAAAAGACTTAGGAAGAACACTTACTTGTGTTCTAGGAAGATAATAACTTCAGTAGGAGGACTCTTTATGATCAGAAGCAAGATCCAATAGAAGATTAGAGAGAAAGAGTGAAGGTGCAAGTTGAAATGAGGTAAATGCACCTCTATTTATACTTGCAAAATGTTAACATGATCATGCCAAGTGTTGGCAATGATCTCAAGATGTTAACACGTGTCTAATGAGGTGTTTGAACCAGAGAAATGGTGGCAGGACTTGGAGAACAAGCAATTTTTCTGCTTCTGGGCACCCCTTACGGATCGTATGGCTTCAGGTCTTATGGTCCCCCGGACTTGTATTTTCACTTGTTTACCATTTTTAACCCTTCTAACTTATAATTTAAGCTATATGAAGGGTATACAGGCATATGTAACTTGAACTTTGTTCCAGAAATGTCATGAATATCGTTTCGCTCGGTCGTACGATTACGTATTTCGTAAATAAAATATAAAATTTTTATTAAATACGAAAAACGATCGAAAGTGTACAACGGTTGAAAATGTTACATTTCTCTCTCTTACCTAACGTCTTCTTCTTCTTCTTGAACATGATTAACAATATTTCAAAATAGAAAGTAGTTGTTGATCCATTAATTTACTTGTCTTTGTCATCGTTTTGATCATGTAGATTATTAGCTTTTAAAAACATTGATTTGAATCCTGTTAACAATATTCTTCTTTTACTATCTTTCAAATCCGATCAAAAAAACTTAAGGTATATGATATATTTGTGTTGTTTTTGTATTGATTTTTTTAATCGAAGTTGTTGATGTTTGATTATATATTTTTTTTATTTTTTAAATCAACACCGACTTATTTGGTATCATCTTTTTCATTATGTGGACAAAATCATAGGTATGTTTATTGTGTGTTATGTTTGGTTGTTCAACATTAATCGAAGTTACTAATGTTTTTGTTTTGATTTTTTATGCTGAAACTATAAATCTGAACTATCAATCAAATGGTGAATCTTCAAACCACTTAACATGTTAGATGAATGTTGTTACTATTTTTTTTAATAAGTTTAAACGTGTTTTTCAGGTTTTAGCTCTATTATTTTTCTGAAATAAAAAAAAAACTATGGATTTTATGCGGTTTAAGTTGTTAGTACATGTTTGATGATCTTCTCATGTTAACATATATAAGGTTTTTTTGTATGGATTTTTTCGAATTTTTACATGGAAATATTTATAGTTTGTGTATATGTTATCATGGTTTGTTTATTTTTTTGGTCCATATTTATTGTTTTTAGTTTTTTTATATATTATTCATGCTTTTCATTCATTTTAATTTGCATTCAAGAATTTTTTGAATAACTACAATATTTAGGTTTTAGATATTTCAAAATTACATCCATGGTTGTTAAAGATGAAAAATATTGACACTTCAATTATTGCTTTTTTTACGTAATGAAAAATAGTTTCAATTAGATATTCTGTAGTAAATGCAATATATTGACACTTCAATTACATTTTTAGTGATTTGTATATAGTATTGTTAATAATTTAGTATTGTTGTTGTTGTTGTTGTTGTTGTTGTTATTATACAATACATTTTTTAATCGTGATAGCATATTTTCTACAAATATGAATCCGAAGAAGATGAATCCCGGTTTCTTCGGTTTTATTATTCTTTTAAGACACTCCATTATTTTGGATCTTTATTTTCTCATCAGAAGTTCTCTAACTTGCCTTTTAAATTCTTGTTAAAAATCCAGAGAACTTGTATCACCCTCATCCCTACACAGTGTAAGCTCAAGGAGATCTTGTAGATCTTCAACACCCAGGCCTAGTGCTTGATCCCTTGATATGTGCTTAACTTCTCCATTGGATCTGATCAGGGTCAATGCATGGGTCTTTTGATAAGACATCCATTTTAGTACTTTTGAACCCAATGGGTTTCTTGGGAGAGGTTTATTTACTGATGAGTTTGGAGATATTGGTCTTGTGAAGACTTGTGAACTTTCAGCAGACATTTGTTTGAAAGCCATTTTTATGACATCATTTGCTGCAGCTATATCTTCTGCAGTCTCTTTTTCAATCAGCTCTTGTCTCTTCTTTTGACCTAGCTCAATGGCTGTCATATCTGCTGAAGTGTTTGGTGATGCAGGTTTGTTTAATACCTTTTTGACAAGGTTTTGAAGTTTTGCTGAGCTAACTTTTTTTAAATCCATTTTCTTGATGGCTTCTGTAAAGTACTCAGCTTCCTTTTCCTTTTCTTCTTCATTAGTCAGCAGTTTCCGCTTTTCTTGGTTTATCACAATGATAGAGGTATCAGCTGAAGAGAACAGTGGTTTAGGATCAATGACCTGTTTTGGCTCTTTGTGTTTAGGCTTCTTTGGTAAATTAGGATCTATCATTTTCCTTCTTTTCAGCCTTTCATAAGCCTCATCTGTATACTGCTTTGTCCATTTTGCTATGGCTTTAGCAGTTCCCACATTGGCATCCACTAACTCCTGTTTCTTTCTCTTGTATTCTGAAGTGAGTTTATCAATGACCTGTTTGTATTTACTCCAATTTGGAGCTGTCTTTTTCTTACTTGGATCATTTTGGATTCTCTTGATTCTGTTCACCTCATGCTTTAGTGCAATGAGTGGCCATTCACTGAATTGTTCTTCTTTGGCTGGATAAAACTTTTCTTTCATGATGAATTCAAGAAACACCTTTCTCATTACCTTTTGTAGGGCAGCATCAGGTGGCATATTTGACATGTATTTGCTCAGGTCTTTTGCATAATCTTCCATTTGTTTGACCTTAGTGAGTAAAAACTCCATTCTCTCAGAAATGGCTTTATCACCTTGATCTTTGCATTCAATTCTAGCTCTTATATCTGCTTGCCTGGCTTTGAGTTTTAGATACTCACTCATGTTTACTGGATTCCTGAAACCAATGAGAGAAGGAAATATTCTTTTCCAAGGATCATCTATTGTATAGAATTGTTTCATCTCATCCTTTACAGCTTCCAATTCCAGTGGATATTTTTCAGCAACAGATTCAATTCTAGTGGAGGATATTTGAGTGGGTGCTGGTATATCATCATTATTCTTTTGAAATTTTCTTTTTCTTGTGTAAAGCTTTTTGGGTGAAGGGGGTTTTGTTTGTGATGTGAGAATGGGTTGTGTGGAGAGAGCAGTGGTGGATGATTGGCAAACAGTTGTTGAAACAACTGGTGTTTCAACCACTGAGGTATCAACAGTTGTTGAGACAGCAGGAGTTCTATCAGTTGTTTGGGTGGAGGATTTGAAGCCTGCTTTTCTTTTTCACCTTCAACATAGAGGCCATCATCTATTCCCTTTTTCTTTAATTCCTTAATTTTCTCCCCCTTTTTGGCATTATCTGGAGGAAATTGATCAATGAAAAGAACATTTGAAGGAGCAGTGCCAGTAGCTTTAAACATTTGGGCTTTTATAGCCTTGATGTCTACTTGTGTGTTTCTAAACCTTGACTCAATCATGTTTCTCAATTCTTGCACATATATTGCATGTTGCTGATCTGCCATTTGTCTTTGTTTTTCGAGCAGGGGTTGAAATAAATTCCATAGCTCATTTGCAGCAGGTGCAGGTTGTGCAGGTGCTTGAGCTGGAACAACAATGGATTGTGCATTTTGAGCTTTTAACAGCTGTTGCACCATATCCTTTATTTCAGCAACAGATGTTTCAAGGTTGTCAATTCTCCCCGTCAATTCCTGATATTGTAAAGCATCACCCAATTTAATGGGATCATCTGATTCCCCACCAGCAGTGGTTGTACCAATGTGTGACTTAGGAACTGATTCCCAAAAATCATTCATTGATGCCCCTTGTTCTCGGTACTGGGGTCTTCTTCCTGCGGCACTTGATAGCCTTTTGAAGGTACCAGTGGTCATAACAAACTCACTGGTGGTTTTCAGAGGTGATATGGAAGGAATTGCCTCCAAGGAAGTCTTATTGATGTAACCACTGTCCAAATGCAAGCTTGTAGGTTCAACACTTGTAGTGGCTGCTTCACTTGGATTACCACCAAGAGTTACTTGTAACTCAAGGGGTGTAACCTCCTCAGTTGTTGCTGGGATAGCAGTGGTGTAAGCATCAGACCCAGTCACTTGTGGGTGTGGGATCGTCGTGTGACCCTAACGAGTCAATCTGAGTAGTTCAGCATCAAATACAAAGGCGGAATCAATGTAGATGACGTAAAACAGCTTGTTCCTTTCTAATTATCTTCTTATTGATTGATTCTGAGCTTTTTACGCCATTAGGCAGGATTTTTTTGGACCAAGTACTTATTTGTTGAGGAGAAACTAATCCAATTCGGAGTGACAAACGGACAGCACCTCGGCTCTCAATCAACTATTCTAATTTCGTATGAAATGAATCAGGGGCAATAGGTATTTATAGGGTTGATAATTCCGCACAAAACTGTTCAAGCGGAATTATATTGTTCATGCGAGATTAGGTAATTCCACGCGGAATTACTAATTCCGTTTGAAACAACTAATTCCGTGCGAAATTACACTTGTGTAATTTCGTGCGGAATTACCCTAAAACACTGTTTCTAGAATTTCGTGCCCTGGTCTAACTTATACAATACAAGACTCAATAAAGACGAAGTTAACAGACATCAGTGCAACAACAGACTCCCCCTTGGATGTTGACGAAGTCTTTAGCATCTAGTCTTCAGTCTTTAGTCTTGATCTATCGTTCTTTACCCTGAATTGTGTTGAACTTGTAAAGCATCCTTCAATTTTCTATATTCAAACTTTAACCTTCAAACTCCCCTTGGAATGTTGATCCAGAATTCTGACTCCCCCTTTTGCAGACTCCCCCTCTCGATAAGCTGGGACATGAATTCTGGTTCAAACTTTAACATTTTCTTTGCCATGGGGATTTCACTCCTGTTTCCTGTTTCTCAAACATATAACATTATAATCTTTTCAATCTTTAACAATTTATTAAATGTTCATCAGTTTTAGAAATCCACTTAAGTATTCAGGTCCAAGTTAATGACCCTGATTACTCAATTTATCTACCAAGTCCAACTTAATGACCTCGGTTGATCTGTGACAAAAACAAACTGATTTTTGTTCAACATTTTCAATTTTTTTATGAAAATTTACAAGTGTCAATTTAATGAACTTGTTTTGACTTTCCATTTTCTTGGTTAACAAGTTAAACTCCCAACTCATCATCCAGCTTAGAATCTTTCTGCATCTGCTTCAACCTTCTGAATCTGAAGATCAACTCTCCACTTTGGTTTGTCGGAAAATAAAGCAGAAATGAAATTTTTTTTTGGATTTTTAATAAAGTTTCTAAACTAGAAAATGAATTACAGAAATTAAAATGCAGAATGTAAACTATTTACAAACATATTTTTGATGAGCGTGTTAGGGAATCATATCAGCTAATGACAAGCTACTAGCACCGTTAAGCTTGATACCATACTAAGTCTTAAACAATTCACGTCGATTGTCGATATGCTGATCCTCTTAAATTTTCATACAAACTTCAATCTGTTCAGGATACAATTTAGGTGAATTAAAGACTTAAACTTAAATGTGTGTCCCACCTCTTGAATATACTCCCGTATCCAGATCCCAATATTCAGTCTTACAGGTAAGTATACCTAGATGATATCTGTAAAGGGTTAAATGCGAAACCATGAGAGCTCAGGTCAGAACTTCCGTTCAGCAGAGAGATGACAGTTTGACTTTAGGTGTGTTCCCTTTAGAGAATCTTTTCTTCAACAGCACATGATTAACATTTTTCAATGCTTTATCATTTTTGTATGCTGAGGGTGAGCTATAAAAGCACGCAGAAAGTATTATACGGGGACTAGGCCATTGCTTCCACAAAATCAGAAGTCCCGGGATAATACCCCAGATATCACTGAGTATAAAGACCTAGTATCTCAGAAAGAGGGACCTTTCAAACAAGATTTCAGGGGTTACCTATATATCCAAGATTTGTTCCCCACAAAATAAGCAAGTTTGAATTTTAGGTTTATATCCCAAACAAGATTTACTGAATGTATAAAAACCTATCGACATATCATCAGCGAGACTATTTAAAAACTTTAAAACTTTACATTTCTTTAGCGTACCGTAACTGTCAAGCCAATGTACTATCATTTTCTCTTTTTACACAAGCTCTTTTTCAGTTTTCTATTGTTTTTGGATTTTGAATTTTCTCATGTTTTTGGATTTTTGAATTTTTTTTACTGTTTTTGTATTTTCTGAAACTATAATACTCCCCCTAAATACCAAAACAAGTAAAAAATCGACAAACCATTGCAGATTGTTTCTCAACATCATCATCTACAATGTTATCCGCATCAACGCCAATAATCCCATTCGACACCGATAAAAGCATCATACCATTTAGTTTTAAAAGATATTTAAAACGAGTTTTGTCAAATGCTTTGGTATGTAAATCAGCTTTCTGTTCGTCAGTATGGATTTTCTCAATTCGTATCAACTTCTTCTCGAAGCAATCTCGGATCAAGTGATGACGAATTTCGATATGTTTCGTTTTAGCGTGATGAACAGGATTTTTCGTGATATTTATCGCAGCCTCATTATCAACAAAGATAGGGGTGTTAAGAAATTGCAAACCGTAGTCGCGCATCTGTTGTTGGATCCACAAGATCTGAGAGCAGCAACTGCTGCTTCACATGTGGATAGAGCTACAGAGGTTTGCTTCTTACATTGACAGGTGACCAATCTTGGTCCAAAGAACTGACATCCCGCAGTTGTTGATTTTGTGTTAACTTTGCAGCTTCCGTAGTCGGAATCAGAATACCCTTCGAACATGAAATCGCCTGTTTTTGGATAGCACAACCCCAATGATGGAGTTCCTTTCAGGTAGCGTAATATCTATTTCACAATCACTATATGCGAAGCTCTGGGGCTTGACTGAAACCGTGCTGCGAGGCACGTCGGATACATGATATCGGGTCTTGAAACAGTTAAGTACATTAGCGATCCGATCATGGAGCGATACATCGTTTCATCTACCCTGTCTCCGGTGAGATCTGGGTTTATCCCATGATTCGTTGCTAAAGGGGTTGACGCTGGAGTAGATCCTGACATCCCAAATTTCTCTAAGATATCATGAACATACTTTGTCTGGTGTATGAAAATTCCCTCTGGTAGTTGATCAACTTGAAGTCCCAAGAAGAATTTCATCTCCCCCATCGATGACATTTCGAATTTTTGCTTCATAACTGATTCAAAATCTTTGCACAAACTTTCATTTGTTGACCCAAATACAATGTCGTCCACGTATATCTGAACTATCAAAAGATGTCCGTCGACCTCTTTGGTCAAGAGAGTGGCATCCACTTTTCCTCGGATGAAGCTGTTGGCTAATAGGTGTTGAGACAATGTCTCGTACCAAGCTCTCGGGGCCTGGTGTAAACCATACAGCGCTTTATCCAGTAAGTAGACCTTGTCTTTGTGGATTGGGTCGGTGAAGCCCGGTGGCTGTCCGACATATACCTCCTCTTTAACCTTCCCATAGAGAAACGCCGATTTAACATCTAGCTGATATACTTTGAAATTTTTCTACGATGTAAATGCCAGAAAGATTCTAATCACTTCTAGTCGAGCCACGGGAGCATATACTTCGGTGAAATCTATACCCTCCTGCTGACTAAAGCCCTGGACTACGAGTCGAGCTTTGTTTCGAATAATAACCCCTCGATCATCTCTCTTGCATTTAAACACCCATTTTGTGTTAATTTTCCTATAACCATCAGGCAAATCTACTAACTTCCATACTCCTAACTTCTCAAACTGACTCAACTCTTCTTGCATAGCATTGACCCAAGAATCTTCAGTTAGCGCCTCTTTGTATGTTCGCGGTTCGATCTGCGGAATAGAACAACTTAGTGAAAATTCAGTTTGTAAAGGTGCTACTGTAGAGTAAAAACAAGTAAGGCCTTGGTCAATTTGACGTCTAGTGTGAACGCCTGACTGCAATTCTCCAATAATTAGCTCTTCTGGATGGTATGAAAGTGTTCTTGGCATCACCTCGCCTGGAACATCTACCTCACCCTCCAGATTTGTAATATTTTGATATGCGCTTTGTTCACTGACTGGAATAGTTTGACTTGAAATTTGGATTTGCTCCCCCTCAGAATTTGAATCACCATGGTCAAATACTGGTCTGTTCTCAGATTCTTGATTATCATTCTCTACCGTCTGATTATCTTGAGCAACTTCATTTTGTTGAGTATCATCATGTTCTCCAGCATTGCTTGAACCTGCTTCATCATCATTTGAAGTATGCCTTCGACGCCTTGAAGACTCAGCTGGGAACCTTTCCTATGATGACTCATACTCTCTTAGAATATCTAACTCATCAAAGAAATCTTCTTTTTCTTCTTCCTCTTCTCTTTCATGTCAAACGAATTCCACAAAGTGTCATAATGAAAACTCCATGAGTCGCCTAGATTCTGTGGTGGCATTGTATGACCTTCACAATCAACATTCGGTGCTTCGATGATCCGCTTTAAGCTTGGAACAAAGACTCGTCTTAGTGGACTTGAGTAACCCACAAATATCCCTTCGATGCTCTTTGCACCAAACTTCCCAAAAGGCTCTAGAATTGTGCCGGGAGACCCAAACGGTTCTAAATACTTTAGGTTCGGCTTGCGGTTATTGATCAACTCGAAACATGTTTTGTTGAATTTCTTTACAGTGAGAACCCGGTTGAGCGTATAGCATGCGGCTGAAACTGCTTCTGCCCAAAAGTTAACAGGTAGCTTGGAATCAGCAAGCATCGTTCTGGCCGTTTCAATTAGCGTCCTGTTCTTTCTTTCAGCTACCCCATTCTGTTGTGGAGTGTAAGGAGCACTAAATTCATGCAATATACCTCTCTTCATCACAATAGCCTTCCATCTTGATATTCTTGAACTCAGTACCATTGTCATCTCTGATTCTTCTGATTCGTGTCTGGTACAAGTTTTCCATCTTCTTGAAAAGCGTCATCAAATGATCAAACGTCTCATATTTTGACTTCAGACATAATACCGAAGAAAATATTGAATAATCGTCTGTGACTGCAAGACAATAGAGATCCCCAGTAATACCTTTTACGTTCACTGGACCAAACAAATCCATATGTAGTCTCTCTAAAGGTCTTGAGATTGAATTTTCTTTCTTTCCAGGTTGTGATTTCTTCTTTTGCTTTCCTTTGATACAGCTAATGCACTCCCCCTCAAGATGAAAACCTTTCACATTAACACCAGTAACCAAATCATTGTGCACCAGTTGATTCATTTTTCGCAAATGTATATGACCCATTTTCCTGTGCCACAACTGTGATTCTTTCTCTGTTGCTCTAGACATGAAACAATGAGCCTGACCCGTGGTTGTAGTAGCAACACTCATGTCCAACACGTACAGATCATTGACTCTAGGTGCTCTCATTATAACCCGTTCTTCGGGAACAACAAATCCTGGTTTCAAGATCAAACACTCTTTGTCTGTGAAGTGCGTTGTATACATCCTATCACAGATCTGGGAAATACTCAGAAGATTATTCTCAAGCTCAGAAATGTAGTTAACTCTTTTAAACGTAACAATGCCATTCGATAAAGTTCCTTCACCGATAATTCTACCTCCTTGATTTCCTACAAAACCTACGTAACCTCCATTAAACCCTCTAACATCATACAACAGGGTCGTCTTTCCCGTCATGTGCAGAGAAGCTCTACTATCAATAATCCATCGCGAAACGGATCTTGGAAGCTCCTGCACATGTCCAAAACACTGTTAGTGCATACATCTGTCGACTTCGTCTTGTATCGAGTCTCAGATTGCATTATATAGATCAGGGGACGTTTTACGAGAAAATAGGAAGTGTTAATGAGTTTAATGCTGATTTCGCTCCTAGAATTACATTTAGGTGATTTCGCCTGAAATCACATGTTTGTGATTCTGCTCCTGTTGTCCTGTGTCATCTCGGGCGAAATCAGGTGCCTATATATAGGTCACCTGGAGCGAAATCCGATAACGGTGACCTTGTATTCCATACCGAACTGCTGTCAGTGTGAAGACTGAGTGTATTTGCATTCAAATCAATACAATCAGTGTTAAAAGTGAAGAATTAGTTGTTTCTAGCTTTGTTTCTTGTTTTCCGCACCTGAAACAAAGTAAAACTCCTCTGAACGACTCATTCGGATCAGTCGCACGATCCTACAAGTGGTATCAGAGCACAAGAGGAGGAGCTCTGCAGAGATTAGCTGGATTTCATCGAAATTTCTTACTTCTACACTTTCTTTCTTCATCAGAACGAGATTTAACAGTCAAAACCAGTTCAAACTTTCACAGACTGTTTAAAATTGGATATAGGCAAACCCTTGAAAGTTTCATAGCTAAATTCGGACTAAAAATGGACCCAAATGGATCCCGAGTTGATTTCTCTCGAACTGACCATTCCTGATTTCGCTCGAAATAAGGTTTTGATTTCGCTCCAGAAGACAATTTTCGTGATTTCGTTCCAAAATGTTTACTGATTTCGTTCCAGGGATACATTAAGTCTAACTTCGCTCCAAACTGCATTTGTTGATTCCATTCCAAACAACAAAGTCTGATTTCGCTCTTGTGAACTTAGTGATTTCACTCCTAAGGGTTGTTTGCTATTTCGCTCAAAGCTGCAATTTGGTTAATTCCGCTTAAAATCAAGTGTTTTTGAAAAACGTAATACGTCATCATGAGGGAAGAGTTCTATAACGCATTCGCTTCATCTCCGACTACTCCGGCTTCCATTGCTCAGAATATGAACTTGGAAAACGAGACTGGGACGTTACAAAAGCCCCCGAAGTTGATGAGTATCGAAGAATACTACGGGTGGAAAGACAGATTCGAAAATTGGGTTCAGGCAAACCATCTTAGGCCATGGGAATGTATTCTAAAAAAATACATTTCACCACGAATAGATTTGCAGGTTATCAAGGAGTTATCAGAATTCAGTGATCAAGAAAGAGATATGTATCGTGCCGAAAAGAAGATGATAAGTCTGTTTCAGCAAGCCATCAAAGAAGATATCTTCATTTTGCTTCAACATGACAAAACTTCAAAGTCAATTTGGGATGCTCTACGTGTAAAGTTTGAAGGTAGTGAGAACATGATTAAGAGCAAGAAGGAATTGCTCAAGAAAGAGTTTGATTTGTTCAGTAGTTTACCGGGAGAGGACACGAAGAAGCTGATTGAATGTTACTGCCACTTGGTGCGATCAATGTCAATGCTGAGTATTACAAAAGATCGTGAAGAGTGGGTAGACAAGCTAGCTGATGCGTTACCGCAGAAAGAGTGGGGAACTTACTTGATGATTTTGAAAAACACCGGGGTTTATGATGGGTTAACGATTTCTCAGTTTATCGAGAAAATTGAAAGTCAGGATCTGGAACAACAAAAGATCGCTAGGATGAACAGTCCAAGTGGTCAACAGGATGTAAAGATGTATTACAAAGGTAGTGTTCCGGAAGCTGAAAGAAGTCAGAAGATACAAACTGCATTTAGTGCTGGTGATTCTACAGAAAAGGTTGATCAAAGTTCAAACAAAAGCAGTGGATTCTCATCATTTCCTAGTGTTAATCCAAAGGATTCAACTACAAGTTTCTGTTCTCAAAGCACAAAGAGTGGAGGCGGTTATGTGATACAGTGCAACATCGCTTTGAATCTTCCAGAGGGTCAAAGTTTTTCTGAAGAAACCGCAAAAGATCACATGGCTCTACTTGGTTCAGTGTTGCTATCTTATGAAGGTTTAGTGGCTGGAAGGATCGGAAATCCTATGCTCACAAAGGAGGATTACGATCAGATAGACGCCGAAGAGATGGAACTGATGGATATTAAATGGTGTCTAGCTAGTGTTCTTAGGCGAGCTGAAAAGTTCAAGTTGATTACCGGGAGAAATGATTTTCTTGATGCACATGTTTCAACTTTGGGTTTTGATAAATCTAAAGTTACTTGTTTCCGATGCAGGGAGAAAGGCCATTTTAAGAGAGAATGCAAGAACAGGGAAGCTAGTGGTGCTCAGAATCCGTTTGGAAAAGACGATTACTACCGGAAAGCCATTTATCAGCAAGTTGGTCGACAACAACAACAAGAACCACAGGTGGCTCATGGTAGAAGAATCGAGGATTCAAAAAGAGCATGTTTAGTGGATTTTAACTGGAACAATTACATATCTCCCGATAGCAAAGCATGTTTAGTCGATCAAGATGATGAAAGGCTACCTGAAGGCTTCAGCTGGGATATGTTTGTTGATGAAAAGGGAGATTTTAAAGCATTTATTGCAAAGATTGTGAAAGAACCTGATATGTTTACCACATGGATGAAGTCTATTGGTGAAACCGTGAAGAATGTAAAGGAAGAATCAGTTGCATCTGATAAAATCTCATTGAGTGTAGATGAAAGTTCACAAAGTGATGCTAGTTTAGAAAAAGAAGTTGTTTTTGATCAAATACCATATGTTTCTGGTTCTTCAGATAATGTGTCTGAAAAATCAATTGAGTTTGATCAATCACCAACAGATGACAACAGTAGTGATGATGAGGAAGAAAAACATATTAATATTGCAAAATCTCATTTGTCTCCTGAAAGTTTTCATTTCTATTTTGCAGATCGCATGGAGAAACTGAAAGGGAAACGAGCTGCAAAAGAACAACAAAAAATGAAAGCTGAAAATGTTGTTCAAAATTAGAAAGATGAAAGTATTGCTGAGAAGACTGTTGAGACTGAGGAGGTTAATGAAGTAGAAAAGGTGATTGAAGCTGATAAAGTGATAGAAGTTGAAAAGATTGTTGAAGTTGTTAAGTCTTGTGAAAAGTGTCTTGAACCATGCAAAGAATGCAAAGTCAAAGATGAGATGATAGCTGAGCATGAGAAGAAAAAAGAGCAATTACTGTTCAACCTTAACTATGTGAAAGAATCTTATGATGTCTTGAACAGAATAGTGACTGGTCTTCAAAAGACAAACTCTGAAAGAGAACAAGCATTAACAATGATGAATGCTGTAATGATGACAAAACAGAAAGCTATCAACTTTTACGTCGAAGAAAGTGCAAAGTGGAAGCAAGAGTTGGAAACGGAGAAGATTGAGAATGAGAGAATCAGACGATTATTGCAGAGTTATTCTAGTTCTGATTATCTTATTGATCGTATTTACCCAACTGTTGCAGGTATGGAAGCTTTTCAAGATGAGAAACCGAAGAAAAAGGATACTGGTAAGAAACCGACTGTTAGCTATCACAAGTGTCCGCCTCCAATCTGGGAAGGGTATTCTCCTAGAAAACCAAACGAGGAGCAACTTGAAAACGCAGTCAATATAAAGCTAAAAACCGACACAACTGATGAATTACCAGAAAACATTGATGTCACGTTTACATCGTCTGACACTGATCATGAGTTTGAGTTAATCAAAAAGGTGGTCGGTCAGGTGTTAGATACTGATGAGGAGTCTGAGTCAAAGTCTAAATCTGGAGGTTCATGTCTTTCGGTCAACGGTCCAAAATCGTCGGTTAAACAGTCTTACAGTAAAGAATTTTTGTTATCAAAAGCAAATTTGGATGATGAAACATTTGAAGTAGCATACACTTTAAATGATTCTGACAAATTATACTCTGACAAAGAGTTTCCAATAAGACGTGTTCGTTTAGACATGATCAAAAAGGTTTTCAAAATGACAGAAATTAATATTTCTGAAATAAAAGATTTAAATCTTACTGGAAAACCTAAAAAACACTTCAAGAGTTCAACAACGGTTAAACAAGAAAAAAGGTTACAGTTCTGGTTCTGGTTTTCAAAAGAAACCAAACCATAACGGTAAGCTTAAAAAGAAAGGTTTAGGTTTTGTTTTACCAGAAAATTATAAAAATGAGAAAAATTCTAAAACAAAAACAGAATTTGTGTCAGGTGGAAGTGCAGAGGATGAACAGAAGAAACCATTCTGGAAGCAATCAAACCAGGAGTCTCTTACTGAGAAGAAGAGGAATGGAACTGGAGTGTTTCATCCAAGAGAAACTCGAACCTGTTTCAAGTGCAATGAAGCTGGTCATATTGCATGGAACTGTCCAAAGAATATCAAGACAAAACAGGAAGTTTTTGAAAAACTTGTTGGACCGTTCTATGACCCGAAAAGTCAGTCGAAGTAGTTCATCTTCACATACGAAGGCGGAATCAACGTAAGTAAAGTAACAACAGCTAATCCTTTTAATTCCTTGTGTTTGTATTGCTTTCTGATACAATTTCAGCAGAGTTTCGGCACCTTAGCACATACATTCACTGTTTTAAATGATGAACCGCCCAAACCTATATATAGACATCTTGGGTCGCTCATGTGACATGTCATAAAAGCGAACCAGCACCTTTGTCACATAAGCGGTCCAGGCTAGTGTCATAAAAGCGGTCCAAGACTAAAACCATGACACAAAAGCGGTCCTAAGTCTATATTATACAATATTTACATTTTGACCCCTATAGACTAATCTTGACTTCAGACTTCATGTAGACGCAGTCAACAGACATTCCGTGCATCAACAGACTCCCCCTTGGATGTTGACGTAGTCTTTTTAGCATCTTCAGATCCACAGTCTTTAGTCTTTGTCTTTTTACCAACTCTGTCTGTCACCTCAAGCATTCTTCACAGATTCCTGGACTGACTTCTAGCTTTATCTACAAGCTTCCCATTAGCTGTTGATCCAGACTCCCCCTCTCACTGACTCCCCCTCTCATTATGCTGGAATCTTGAGATGTCTGGTTCAAGCTTTTGCAATTAGCCTCCGTTAGGAAACATCGTCCAAACCTGTTACTCAACCAATAACATTACATTCTATCTTGTCAAACAATAAACACAACTTCAATCAGTTTTAAAAATCCACTCAAGTTTACAAGTTCAATTTAATGACCCTGTATACTTGATTAATCTACCAAGTTCAATTTAATGACCCTGGTTGATCTTTTGACGAAACAAATTGATTTAGTAAAACAATTTTCAATTTTCTGAAAAATAACAAGTATCAACTTAATGAACTTGATTATAACTTTGAAACCAAACATTTTCCAACAATGTAAGCTCTCCTCGATCTTCAGCTCAGAATCTCCTGCATCTGCTTCATTTTGCTAGAATCCGACAATCAACTTTCCACTCTGGTTTGTCTAAAATAAAGCAGAAATAAAATCTTTTTGGATTTTAAAATGGTCTAAACTAAGAAATGAAATAACAGAAAACTTAAATTGCAGAAAATAAACTATTTACAAAAATTATTTTTGATGAGCGTGTCTGGGAATCATATCAGCTTTTCAGACAGATTACAAGTACCGTTAAGCTACATTACATACTCAGACATAAACAATTCACCTCGATTGTCGATATACTGATCCATCTTAAATTCTCATACAAACTTCAATCTATTCAGGATATCGTTTAAGTGTTTTAAGAACAAAGATCAATTCATGTGTCCCACCTCTTGAATATACTCCCGTATCCAGAATCCCAATATTCAGTCTTACAGGCAAAAATACTACAATGATGTCTGTATATAAATTAGGGTAAGCGAGAACTGAGGGATCTCAGGTCAGAACTTCCGTTCAGCAGAGAGATATCAGCTTCGACTTTGCAATGTGTTCCCTTTAGAGAATCTTTTAGCTACAACAACTGATTATCAATTTTATTGTCTAATTAGCTGAGGGCTAGAATGCTATGTTTCAAGCATTTGGGTGAAAGTATTAGCCAGGGACTAGGTCAGAACTACCGTTCAGCAGAAGTCCCGGAATAATACTCCAGACATCATAGAGTATAACCGCCTAGTATATCAGAATACGAGACCTTTCAAACGAGATTTCAGGGGTTACCTATATATCCAAGTAGTGTTCCCCACGAATTTCACCAGTTTGAAATTTTAGATTTGTATCCCGAATAAATCTACTAAATGTACGAAAATCTATCGACACATCATTAGTGAGACTGTTTAAATCATTTTATCTTTCCAAATCTTTAGCATACTGTAATTGTCTAGCTGATGTACTATCATTTTCCCTATATACACAAGCTCTTTTTCAATTTTATCATGTTTTTGGATTTTTTCATTTTTACTGTTTTTGTATTTTTCTCAAAATAACTATGTACAACTATCTATCTCCCCCTAAATACCAAAACACGTAAAAAATCGACAAACCATCGCAGATTGTTTCTCATCTTCATCCGCAACAGTACTCTCATCAACGCTCACAACCCCATCCGACACCGAAAGCAGTTTCATACCATTAAGTTTTAACAAATATTGAAACCTATTTTTATCAAAAGCTTTGGTATGCAAATCAGCTTTTTGTTCGTCAGTGTGAATTTTCTCAATTCGTATCAACTTTTTCTCGAAGCAATCGCGAATAAAGTGATGACGAATCTCAATATGTTTAGTTTTAGCGTGATGTACTGGATTTTTAGTTATATTAATTGCGGCCTCATTATCAACAAACAGAGGTGTGTTAAGAAACTGCAAACCGTAGTCGCGCATCTGTTGCTGTATCCACAGAATCTGAGAGCAGCAACTGCTAGCAGAAACATACTCCGCTTCACATGTAGATAGCGCCACAGATGTTTGTTTCTTATCCTGCCAAGTAACCAATCTCGGACCAAAAAACTGGCATCCTGCAGTTGTTGATTTCGCGTTAATTTTGCAGCATCCGAAATCCGAATCGGAAAACCCTTCGAGTGTAAAATCGTCTTTGCGAGGATACCACAACCCCAATGTGGGTGTGCCTTTCAAGTAACGTAAAATCCTCTTCACAATAATCATATGCGATTCTCTCGGGTTAGACTGAAATCTTGCTGCGAGGCACGTTGGGTACATGATGTCAGGACGTGAAGCAGTTAGGTACATCAAAGAACCTATCATGGATCGATAAAGTGTCTCATCAACCCTGTCTCCGGTGAGATCCGGGTGAATCCCATGATTAGTCGCAAGTGGGGTAGCAGCTGGAGTAGAACTTGACATTCCAAATTTCTCCAGAATATCATACACGTACTTCGTTTGATGAATGAAAATCCCTTCAGGAAGTTGTTCAACTTGTAATCCCAGAAAGAATTTCATCTCCCCTATTGAAGATATTTCAAATTTCTGCTTCATCACCTGTTCGAAATCTTTGCATAATTTCTCATTCGTCGACCCAAAAATAATATCGTCTACATAAATTTGAACTATCAGAAGATGACCATCAACGACTTTAGTGAAGAGAGTGGCATCCACTTTTCCACGTATGAACTGGTTAGCGAGTAGATGTTGAGACAAAGTCTCGTACCAGGCTCTCGGCGCCTGATGTAGACCATACAACGCTTTGTCCAGCAGATAAACTTTGTTCTTGTGGATTGGGTCAGTAAAACCCGGCGACATAAACCTCCTCTTTGACCTTCCCATAAAGAAACGCTGATTTAACATCTAACTGAAATACTTTGAAATTCTTCCAAGACGCAAATGCTAGGAAAATTCTAATAGCCTCTAGTCGTGCGACAGGAGCATAGACTTCGGTAAAATCAATCCCCTCCTGTTGACTAAAGCCCTGAACAACGAGTCGAGCTTTGTTTCTTACAACCACTCCTTTGTCGTCCCTCTTACATTTGAAAACCCATTTTGTATTGATTTTTCTTTGACCATCCGGTAAATCAACCAACTTCGACACACCTAACTTCTCAAACTGACTTAATTCTTCTTGCATCGCTATGACCCAAGAGTCTTCAGTAAGCGCCTCTTTGTAAGTCCGCGGTTCGACCTGCGAGATAAAACAACTTAATGAAAATTCAGTTTGTAAAGGTGCTACTGTAGAATAAAAACATGTTAAGCCCTGGTCAATTTGACGTCTCGTCCGAACGCCTGATTGCAATTCTCCTATTATCAACTCCTCTGGATGATACGAAAGAGTTCGCGGCATCACTTCGCTTGGAACTTCTACATTTCCCTCCAGATTAGTAACATTCTGCTCTGCATCTTGTTCACCAACTTGGTTTGTTTGACTTGACAATTGGATCTGCTCCCCCTCAAGATCTGAATCACCATGGTCAAAAACTGGCATGTTTTCAGCTTCTTGATCATCATTCACCTCCGACTGATTACCAGGAGCAACTGCATCATCATGTTCACCAGCATTACTAGGACCTGCTTCATCATCATTTGAAGTCTCCCAAGGTCTGCTAGAATAATCTGCTGGAAACCTGAGCGACGATTCATATTCTCGTAAAATATCCAGCTCATCAAAGAAATCTTCCTCTTCCTCTGATTCTTCTCTCATGTCAAACGATTCCCAAAGTTTGTCATAATTAAAACGCCATGAATCACCAGGATTCTGAGGCGGCATTGTATAACCCTGACATTCAACATTTGCTGCTTCAATAATACGCTTTTCGCTTGGAACAAAAACACGCCGTGTAGGACCTGAATATCCAACAAATATTCCTTCAAAGTTCTTCGGACTAAGCTTGCCATTCGACTCTATTACCGTACAGGGTGACCCAAACGGTTCTAGATACTTTAAATTCAGCTTGCGTTTATTGATTAGCTCAAAACATGTCTTGTTGAACTTCTTCACAGTAAGAACTCTGTTGAGAGTATAGCATGCAGCAGAAACAGCTTCAGCCCAGAAATTGATTGGTAACTTGGAATCTGCAAGCATCGTTCTGGCTGTCTCGATTAGCGTCCGGTTCTTGCGTTCTGCAACTCCATTTTGCTGAGGAGTGTACGGAGCACTAAACTCATGCAGTATACCTCTTTCATCACAGTATTCCTCCATCTTACTGTTTTTGAACTCAGTACCATTATCACTTCGAATTATACAAATCTGTGACAACTCAAATTTCCAAGATTTCTATTTCGTATTTATTGCACGATCATGTATTGATTGCCATGAAATTATATATGTTTTGATTGTTTGATTGTGTATAGTTGTTGGTTATTTGTGAAACTTGTCAAATGTGTAAACTTGGTGGTGGAACTATGAAACAGTTATGAGATGGTGTGCATTTGTAAATTATAATACTTAGGGATGTAGATGGTAATTAGTGAAATCCTAAATACTTAACCCTAATCTCATTTCTCTAATCATTTGCACACAAAACTAAATCACGTACTTGCAACTCTCTAATCCCTTAGCAATCATCATCACCCTCATCATTGGCAAGATAATCATCACACTTGATTCCTATTTCTCTAGAATCATCCAAGGTAATTGTGTTATCTTTTGTTATTAATCGTTTGATTTTTAGCAATGCTTGATTCTTGTAATGCGTGTAAACCCTAGTCTTCACATGATGCTCTGTGTTTTTGATTGATGATTGGTTGTTGTGTTATGAAGATTATAAGTCAGATAATCAATTGATTGATGATTGTGATGTGTGAGATGTAGACATAGAGGTCATTGCTTTGATCTGTATACTGCAAACGTATGAATTTAGGGTTTCATGTTCGTATGTTAGCAAAACGTAACTGTTCTGATCACATTGATTCTGTGCAAATTGAAGTTCACGCATGTAA
Source organism: Helianthus annuus (assembly GCF_002127325.2). Taxonomy (NCBI): domain Eukaryota; kingdom Viridiplantae; phylum Streptophyta; class Magnoliopsida; order Asterales; family Asteraceae; genus Helianthus; species Helianthus annuus. The sequence goes on from NC_035443.2 coordinate 116,247,843, forward strand.
CTGTCTGAGTTTAATGTTATACAACATGTCTGAGTTTAATTGGTGAACACATGGACCGAACTTATTTGAAGAATATAATGATCCGAGTATAATGTATTGTAAATGGACCGAGTTTAATAAGTTGTTCTTGGTCCGAGCTTAATAAGTTGTAAATGGTCCGAGTTTAGTGTTTTATCTTTGGGCCGAGTTTGTAATTTTGTAAATGGTCCGAGTTTAAGGATTGGATCATCTCCGAGTTTAAGGATTGGATCCCTTGTCCGAGTATAATTGGATCTCTTGTCCGAGTTTATTATGTTAAGTAATTGGTCCGAGTTTAATTGAAATGGTTATGGTCCGACTTTAATGAGTTTGATGGTCCGAGTTTAATGGTTATGGTCCGAGTATATGGAGGCCTATTGGACCGAGCTTATCAAGCTCAATTGGTCCGAGTTTATGAAGGTCTATTGGACCGAGTTTATTATTATATGTTGGGCCCGAGTTTAATGAATGTATCAAGGGTCCGAGCTTGTGTGTGTAACATGATAGTCTGAGTTTATTGTATGATTACATGTACTATCTGAGTTTTGAACAGGGGAGAACCCCCCCATACTTGTCTGAGTTTTTGTGAGATGCATGATCCTGTATATGTTCATATGAATTACGTGAAGTGTATGAATGGGTTAACTGTTACGTGATACATGATTGATACATGATATTGCGTATCATTGCGAACATGAACTGATTTGTTATGCGTGCATACAATAGGACTTGATTAATTACCTGTGAGTGCATAACCTAGCATACCGAGCAAACCAAGGTGAGTTCACACTCCTACTAAGGCATGGGATTCCCGGGTCGTGGGAATGGGATAAAGGTTACCATTGACTAAGAACGTATATATGCTTTTCCTAGACTATCACCTACCATGGTCCTCGGATGTCAGGACGGTTCCGTAGGTTAGGATAACACCTACGTGGTCATATGCCAATTACTGCCTCGGATGTCAGGCACGCACGTAAAACCTACGTGTACGCATTACTTCTATCCTCGGTACAAAGGATACGTACGTGAAATCCACGTACACCCCCGCGTCTCCTATCCTCGGTTATGAAGGATACGTACGTAAAACCTGCGTACACCCCATACGCGCTACTGTTCTCGGATGAAGAACAGGGATGATACGAGTAGATGATACGAATAGTCTAGTGGTCACATAACATGGGAAGCCCCCACCTGTATAACTTACTATTGGCCCAGTAGAGCCACCCGTTACTTACTGTTACGCACTTACTTACTGTGAACTCGCTCAACTAGTTTGTTGATCATTCTGTTACATGCCTTGCAGATCGTTAGGTACTTGGAGCTTGCACTGGAGAAGCGGGTCGTTGTGGACAAGGATCGTGGTTTCTACGTTGAACTATTATGACATTTAAAACTATTAACTATTGTTGGATTATTTACTATGCTTCCGCTACACTTTGAAACTATGGTTATGTTTTGAACACCTATCGTATTGGATGGATGGTTTACATTTATTTTACTTAATATTAATTACATGTTCAATATGATTGGTGGCTTGATCCTGGTCAGTCACGCTCCCAAGCGGTGATACTCCGCAGGTGGATTTTGGGGGTGTGACAGATTGGTATCAGAGCCATTGGTTATAGAGAACTTGGTTTTAATATGGAAAAACGTTTTTATTAAAACCAGACTATAACCAGAACAGTGCTCTCAACGATCCACAACGACGCTTCGCTCCACGTGCAAGACTCGACATCCTAGGTAATAAGGTTTATGTTTGTTACCTGCTTGCTAGAACTGCATAGAACTTTGCTCGTAGTATGCTTACATTACTTTGCTCACTACTTGTTATTGCTTGAGAACACTTACGTGCTTACACTCTTCTGTCATCGCACTATTCGCGAACTTTTCTCACTTATGTTGCCTTTGATGTGAAGATCAATGGCCGCACGAATTAACATGACACAAGCCCAGTTGACGGCTCTCATTAACGAACGAATTGCTGCGGCACTGGCAGCCATACAAGCAGGAGGTCAACACGTTCAGTCACCTGCTTGCACCTTCAAAAATCTCAAGGATTGTCAACCTAGTACCTTCAGTGGAACTGAGGGGGTTGAAGGTCTCCTTCATTGGTTCGAGAGACTCGAAACTGACTTCGAGGTGCATGATTGCCCTGAGTCACGTAGGGTAAAGTTTGCTACTAGAACACTCGAAGGTGCTGCATTAACCTGGTGGAAAGCACAGGTTCAGATGTTAGGGCTGGCAGCTGCTAATGCCACCCCCTGGAACGAGTTCAAGGACTTAATTAAGGAAGAGTTTTGCAGTCGAGAGGACATCCACAAACTTGAGGTAGAGTTCCTCAACCTACAGATGGTGGGGTCTGAAATTGAAGTTTATACGAGGAGATCAAACGAGTTAGCCACATTTTGTCCTACTATGGTAGACCCTCCCACCAAACGCATCGAACTGTATCTCAAGGGTCTGGTGCCCGAAATTCAGAATCATATGACCACAGCTAACCTTGGCACTATCCAGCAAGCCACTCGATTGGCTCATCGTCTCACAGATCAGGCTGTAGAACAGAACAAACTACCGAAACGAGCTAAGACTGATACTGCATGTGCTTCTAGAGATAACAAACGTAAGTGGGATGAAAACCTGAGCACGGGATTAATTTTGGTCCAGCCTCTGACGCAGCAGCAAGAGATAGATGACTACCAGAGCCCCAAACAGCAGTTTTCTAGTAGTCATGGGCAGAAAAGATATCGAGGAATTCACCCATGGTGCAACAAATGTAACAGACACCACGGTGGCCAGTGCAACAGGGGTCGTTGCCAGCGGTGTCTCAAGATTGGTCATGAAGCTAAGGATTGTCGAAACTCACGTCCTGTAACTCAAGAACAACAACGACCGCCTCAATCTTCACAGAATCAACAGCAACAACAAAGTTTTAAAGGATGTTTTCAGTGTGATGCTAAAGATCACTACAAGAGGCATTGTCCGCATATGAACCAGGACCAGACTCAGAACCACGACCATGGAAACAGGGACGACAATGGTGATAGCGTTGCGGAAAACAGAGGAAACAATGACGCCGGAACCGCGCGTACGTGATTGGACAGGGTGACGCAAGGAACGATCTTATCATAATAATGGGTAAGTTTCTTCTTGTCGATTTCTATGTTACTATATTGTCTGATTCGGGTGTGAATACCAATTATATGTCTTTGAAAGTTAGTCGAATGTTAAAACGTACACCAACTCCCTTGAACACCAAACCTGTCGTAGTGTTAGCTTATGGTACAAGCCTAGAGGCCACACATAGTTCAGGGTTGTAATATTATCCTCGCTGGGTAGACGTTCCCTATCGACTTCATTCCTATAGTTCTGGACAGCACCTACACCTCGCGCACCGTATCGCTTAGCTCCATCCGAATTGGAAGAACTATCGACGCAGCTACAAGAACTCTTGGATAAGGGATTTATCCGACCTATCTTTCGCCTTGGGGAGTTCCAGTACTATTCGTGAAAAAGAAGGGTGGCGCTTTCAGAATGTGCATTGATTATCGCGAACTGAACAAGGTCACGGTGAAGAACCGCTATCCTATTCCTCACATTGATGACTTATTCGACCAGTTGCAAGGGTCGTGTTACTATTCCAAGATTGATTTAAGGTCAGGGTACCATCAGCTGAGAGTCCGGGATGAGGACGTCTCCAAGACAGCCTTCAGAACTCGTTACGGTCACTACGAGTTTCTTGTCATGCCGTTCGGGTTAACGAACGCGCCTGCTGTATTTATGGATCTTATGAACAGGGTGTGCAAACCCTATCTTGACAAGTTCGTCATTGTTTTCATCGACGACATTCTGATCTACTCCAAGAGTCAGGAGGAGCACGAGCAGCACTTACGCCTTATCTTGGAACTTCTTCGAAAAGAACAACTGTACGCAAAGTTTTCTAAATGCGACTTCTGGCTTCGTGAAGTCCACTTCTTAGGCCATGTGGTGAACAGGGGTGGGATTCATGTTGATCCATCCAAGGTGGATTCGATCAAGAACTGGCCAGCACCGCGTACACCAACAGAAATACGTCAATTCATGGGTTTGGCGGGGTATTACAGGCGGTTCATCAAAGACTTCTCCAAGATCGCACAGTCGCTTACTATGTTGACACAGAAAGGTGTTACCTATCGTTGGGGTAATACACAAGAAACGGCTTTTCAGTACCTGAAGGACAGACTATGCAGCGCACCTATCCTCTCACTGCCCGAGGGCACGGATGACTTCGTGGTTTATTGTGACGCATCGATACAGGGGCTTGGTTGTGTATTGATGCAGCGGGATAAAGTTATTGCCTACGCCTCTCGTCAACTCAAGGTTCATGAACGGAACTACACGACGCACGATTTAGAGCTGGGAGCTGTTGTTTTCGCGTTTAAGATATGGCGACACTACCTGTACGGTACCAGGTGCACAATTTACACCGATCACAGGAGTCTCGAGCATATTCTTAAGCAAAATGATTTGAATATGCGTCAACGGAGATGGGTTGAACTACTGAACGACTACGAATGCGCTATCAAGTATCATCCAGGCAAGGTCAATGTTGTGGCCGACGCCCTCAGTCGAAAGGACACCCTACCTAAGCGCGTGCGAGCGCTACAGCTTACTATTCAGTCCAGCCTTCCTGCACAGATACGAGCTGCTCAGATAGAAGCATTGAAACCCGAAAACGTCAAGGCTGAAGCTTTACGCGGCTCAAAGCAACGTATGGAACAAAAGGAAGACGGCGCCTACTATGTAACGGGGCGTATTTGGGTCCCACTCCATGGCGATTTACGAGAACTTGTGATGGATGAAGCACACAAGTCTCGCTACTCGGTACATCCAGGGTCGGGTAAAATGTACCACGATCTCAAAACTACATATTGGTGGCCTGGTATGAAGGCCCACATCGCCACCTATGTTGGCAAGTGCTTGACCTGTGCGAGAGTCAAGGTTGAATATCAGAAACCCGCAGGTCTACTGCAACAACCTAAGATACCTCAATGGAAATGGGAAGAAATTTCCATGGATCTTGTTACAGGTTTACCTAGATCTCAGCGTGGGAATGATACAATATGGGTCATAGTTGATCGACTCACCAAGTCTGCACACTTCCTGCCGATTAAGGAAACGGACAAGTTCTCCACTCTCGCAGACGTCTATCTTAAAGAAGTTGTTTCGAGGCACGGAGTGCCCACCTCTATTATTTCGGATCGCGATGCACGATTCACGTCAGAGCTATGGCAAGCGATGCACAAATCCTTTGGCTCACGATTAGACATGAGCACGGCATATCACCCTCAGACGGATGGGCAGTCTGAGCGAACGATTCAAACACTTGAAGACATGCTTCGGGCATGTGTTATCGATTTCGGCAACGGCTGGGAAAAGCATCTTCCTTTGGTGGAGTTTTCGTACAATAACAGTTACCATACCAGCATTCAAGCCGCTCCATTCGAGGCATTGTACGGACGTAAATGCCGGTCACCTCTCTGTTGGGCAGAGGTGGGGGATAGTCAAATTACGGGTCCAGAGATTGTAGTGGACGCCACAGAAAAGATAGCACAGATACGACAACGCATGGCGGCAGCACGCGACCGTCAGAAAGCCTACGCGGACAAGCGTAGAAAGCCTTTGGAATTTCAGGTCGGGGACCGGGTATTATTGAAAGTCTCACCCTGGAAGGGTGTGGTACGTTTTGGCAAAAGGGGCAAACTGAATCCGCGGTATGTCGGACCGTTCGAGATCATTGAGAAAATTGGCAAAGTGGCCTACAAACTGAACCTACCAGCTGAACTCGGTGCAGATCACAATGTATTTCACGTGTCGAATCTGAAGAAATGCCTATCAGATGAGACCCTCATAGTTCCTTTTAAGGAACTCACTATCGATGAGCGGTTGCAGTTCGTCGAGGAACCAGTTGAAATCACGGACCGGGATGTTAAGGTCCTCAAACACAAGAGAATCCCTCTTGTTCGAGTTCGTTGGAACTCCCAGCGTGGCCCAGAGTATACCTGGGAACGCGAAGACCAGATGAAAGAAAAGTACCCCCAGTTATTCGAAACCAATGCAACCACTACTGAGGCTGAAGCTACTACTACTGAATTTCGGGACGAAATTCCAAATCAACGGGGGGATGATGTGACACCCCAGGAAAACCAGTGAACGATGTAACTTACCTAGCTTCCTCAGTGAGTGCGTACCAAATTTCGGGACGAAATTTCTTTTAAGTTGGGGATAATGTGACAACTCAAATTTCCAAGATTTCTATTTCGTATTTATTGCACGATCATGTATTGATTGCCATGAAATTATATATGTTTTGATTGTTTGATTGTGTATAGTTGTTGGTTATTTGTGAAACTTGTCAAATGTGTAAACTTGGTGGTGGAACTATGAAACAGTTATGAGATGGTGTGCATTTGTAAATTATAATACTTAGGGATGTAGATGGTAATTAGTGAAATCCTAAATACTTAACCCTAATCTCATTTCTCTAATCATTTGCACACAAAACTAAATCACGTACTTGCAACTCTCTAATCCCTTAGCAATCATCATCACCCTCATCATTGGCAAGATAATCATCACACTTGATTCCTATTTCTCTAGAATCATCCAAGGTAATTGTGTTATCTTTTGTTATTAATCGTTTGATTTTTAGCAATGCTTGATTCTTGTAATGCGTGTAAACCCTAGTCTTCACATGATGCTCTGTGTTTTTGATTGATGATTGGTTGTTGTGTTATGAAGATTATAAGTCAGATAATCAATTGATTGATGATTGTGATGTGTGAGATGTAGACATAGAGGTCATTGCTTTGATCTGTATACTGCAAACGTATGAATTTAGGGTTTCATGTTCGTATGTTAGCAAAACGTAACTGTTCTGATCACATTGATTCTGTGCAAATTGAAGTTCACGCATGTAACTGTCTGAGTTTAATGTTATACAACATGTCTGAGTTTAATTGGTGAACACATGGACCGAACTTATTTGAAGAATATAATGATCCGAGTATAATGTATTGTAAATGGACCGAGTTTAATAAGTTGTTCTTGGTCCGAGCTTAATAAGTTGTAAATGGTCCGAGTTTAGTGTTTTATCTTTGGGCCGAGTTTGTAATTTTGTAAATGGTCCGAGTTTAAGGATTGGATCATGTCCGAGTTTAAGGATTGGATCCCTTGTCCGAGTATAATTGGATCTCTTGTCCGAGTTTATTATGTTAAGTAATTGGTCCGAGTTTAATTGAAATGGTTATGGTCCGACTTTAATGAGTTTGATGGTCCGAGTTTAATGGTTATGGTCCGAGTATATGGAGGCCTATTGGACCGAGCTTATCAAGCTCAATTGGTCCGAGTTTATGAAGGTCTATTGGACCGAGTTTATTATTATATGTTGGGCCCGAGTTTAATGAATGTATCAAGGGTCCGAGCTTGTGTGTGTAACATGATAGTCTGAGTTTATTGTATGATTACATGTACTATCTGAGTTTTGAACAGGGGAGAACCCCCCCATACTTGTCTGAGTTTTTGTGAGATGCATGATCCTGTATATGTTCATATGAATTACGTGAAGTGTATGAATGGGTTAACTGTTACGTGATACATGATTGATACATGATATTGCGTATCATTGCGAACATGAACTGATTTGTTATGCGTGCATACAATAGGACTTGATTAATTACCTGTGAGTGCATAACCTAGCATACCGAGCAAACCAAGGTGAGTTCACACTCCTACTAAGGCATGGGATTCCCGGGTCTGGGAATGGGATAAAGGTTACCATTGACTAAGAACGTATATATGCTTTTCCTAGACTATCACCTACCATGGTCCTCGGATGTCAGGACGGTTCCGTAGGTTAGGATAACACCTACGTGGTCATATGCCAATTACTGCCTCGGATGTCAGGCACGCACGTAAAACCTACGTGTACGCATTACTTCTATCCTCGGTACAAAGGATACGTACGTGAAATCCACGTACACCCCCGCGTCTCCTATCCTCGGTTATGAAGGATACGTACGTAAAACCTGCGTACACCCCATACGCGCTACTGTTCTCGGATGAAGAACAGGGATGATACGAGTAGATGATACGAATAGTCTAGTGGTCACATAACATGGGAAGCCCCCACCTGTATAACTTACTATTGGCCCAGTAGAGCCACCCGTTACTTACTGTTACGCACTTACTTACTGTGAACTCGCTCAACTAGTTTGTTGATCATTCTGTTACATGCCTTGCAGATCGTTAGGTACTTGGAGCTTGCACTGGAGAAGCGGGTCGTTGTGGACAAGGATCGTGGTTTCTACGTTGAACTATTATGACATTTAAAACTATTAACTATTGTTGGATTATTTACTATGCTTCCGCTACACTTTGAAACTATGGTTATGTTTTGAACACCTATCGTATTGGATGGATGGTTTACATTTATTTTACTTAATATTAATTACATGTTCAATATGATTGGTGGCTTGATCCTGGTCAGTCACGCTCCCAAGCGGTGATACTCCGCAGGTGGATTTTGGGGGTGTGACAAAATCGGTCTCTGGTACAGATTCTCAATTTTCTTAAACAAAACTACCAAACTATCAAAGGTTTCGTCTTTCGTTTTCAAGAACATGACCCACGAAAATCTGGAGTAGTCATCAGTCACGACCAAACAATAGTAATCTCCTGTTATACTCTTAACATTCACTGGACCGAACAAATCCATGTGAAGTCTTTCCAAAGGTCTCGAAACTGAATTGACTTGTTATGTAGGGTGTGACTTTTTCTTCTGTTTACCTCTGACACAGCTTATGCACTCCCCTTCCAGATGAAAACCTTTAATATTCACTCCGGTGACCAAGTCGTTATGCACTAAATGATTCATTTTCCTTAGATGAATATGCCCCATCTTTCTGTGCCATAACCTTGACTCCTTCTCCGTTGCTCTGGACACAAAACAATGAGCCTGACCCGTGGTTGTAGTAGCAACGCTCATGTCCAACACGTACAGATCATTGACTCTTGGTGCCCTCATGATGATCCACTCTTCAGGTATCACAAAACCCGGTTTCAAGATCAAACATTCTTTGTTGGTGAAATGAGTAGTATACATCCTGTCACAGATCTGGGAGATACTCAGCAGGTTGTTCTCCAGCTCAGCGATGTAGTTAACTCTCTCAAACGTGATAATACCATTTGATAATGTTCCTTCACCTATGATCCTGCCTCCTTGATTACCCGCAAAACCTACATAACCACCATTAATGTCATACACATCATACAGCAATGTGGTCTTCCCTGTCATATGCCTTGAAGCTCCACTATCCATTATCCACCTGGATACAAGTTTTGGAAGATCCTGCACATAACCAATCATCATTTAAACAACTTCAAGAAAGATGCCGATTCATGCTTCGCAATCCAGGAAGCTCCGGCAATTCAAACTGTTTAGTCAAACATAGAGTCCACCCAGGCCTCATCAGCCTTAGGTGCAACCTTGACTCTTGCAATTTGAATTTTGAAATTTTCAGCCTTGAGAGGCGGAAAATTTGCATCATAATCAACAATAATTGGCTCTTCAGCCTTTTTCTCCTCAGAATTTGAAACTTTCTTCTCAACTTTTGATTCAATTTTTGGTTTCCACACCTGTTGAGTTACTGCAACCCTTTTATCAAACTTATCATTTTGAGTTACCAACTTATTAACGGGTTCAGTTTTTGCTTTTACGTTGTCAATTTTAACGTTTTTCTTCCCAACAAATTTCTTCTCAACATACATCGATGTGTTACACTTCACATCAACTTTCTTTTGTTGAACCTTCACAGCTTCAGTCTTAGGCTTCACATATGTACACTTTCGTGCAATATGACCAACCCGGTCACATCTAAAACAAGTACGAGTATCAACTACCCTACTCGTGCCTTCAGACTGAGCCTGTGAAGCTCTCTTCTCAAAAAATTCTTTGTTTGATTTTGTAAAAATTTCTTTTTCTTCATCAGCAAGTGAACTTGAACCATTCACAAACTTTTTCTTTTCGACATACCTTTTGTTTGAAACATTTCTTTTATGAAAAGGTTTACCCCCCTGATAACCACCCGACCAATTGTTTCTGTTTTTATTGTAAAAACGTGGTGGATAAACAGCTTTCTTGTTGTAAACCCTCTCTTTCTTTCGACTCAGATTGTTCACTGCTGACAACTCGACTTCGACCAGTTTGAAAACATTTGTCAATTTGTTCAGATTAACATTCTCTAGTGGAAACTCAGAATCCGAAAACAACTTATCCGATCCTGACATCTTGTACATGACAAGATCAGATTCATCATATAAGTTGTTTTTGGACTTTTGCTTCGGAATGTATTTTTCTAGAAAACACCCATCCTTCTCAGAAGTGTCACAATCCGGTTTAAGCACTTTGTCTATCACACTTTTCACCACATCATTTTGGACACCCTCTTCATTGGAAGATGTGAACGTGACATCAATGTTCTCAGGAAGTGTAACATCACTTTCTTCCTCAATTTCCACCAAACTAGACTGCTTTTTCGTGTAGTTGTCTAAAATTGGCGGTGGAACTTTGTGAAACCCTACACCCGTTCCATCAGAAAACACGTCCTCACCAGCTTTGTTTTTTCCTATAGGTTTGGGAACGATGTGCTGCAAAACAAAGCTAGCTGAGCTATAACTGTTTAATTTCAACTGAATTTTTTCATTTTCAATCTCAATTTCTTTAACCTTAAGTTTTAAATTTGCAATCTCATCCAGTTGTTCATTAATTGATTTTTCTTTTAATTGCAACACAGCTCTTAGATGTTCGTTTTCTTTGAATGTTTTTCCGTTTCGATCATCACTGTCTTTTACAACACTTTTAAGTTTCTCAAATTTTTCGGAGATCTGACGGTTTTCCAGAATTAACTTTTCATTTTCAGTTGTAATTTTGTCACATTTAGTGGTTAATTCATTAAACCGTTTAGTTGAAACTTTTAACTCTGTGTCACGATCGAGAATCTGATCTTCAAAAGTTTTAACTTTTGATTTCAGATTTTTCAATTTCTCATCATTCAAATACGTGACTGTACTACAAAAATTGCATTGTTTGTTGCAATTTTTGCAGTCAACATTTCCATCGACTGTATTACCTGACCTGGATGTTGACACACTTTGACTGACCTTCTCTTTTGACTCAGAAACAGAAATAGAATCTACCTCAAGTGCTTTCGCAGCTAGCACTTGGTCAGCCACTTTCTCTGAATTCTCCGTATCAACCATCTTTGATCTCTCAGTCTCTACGTTTTCTTTCTTCTCTCTCTCTTCTTTTTCCTTTCTCTCTTTTTCTTTCTCCTCCTCAATCATCTTCGAAGTTGGTGTTCCCCACCACTTATGCTGCCAGTATTCATCATCTTCTTTGTATTCCTGAATGATGGCTTCAATATCTAGCGTTTTGTCATCAACCGCCACATTGCCATACCGATCAAGATAACACTCTCTGTCTGGATCCCAACGATTTGCTCTTCTTGCTTCCAAGTATACACCAGAAAGTCTGATAATCTTTGTTTCAGCAATCAACTTCCTATATTGATACTTCTGTTCCTCTGTACGATCATCCTTCCAAGGAATCGGTTCATCTTGACTTGCCATGAAAGCATAACCAATGGCATCATCTTCCGGCAAAACCTCTTTGCTCCAATCGTAACCCTCATCATCATAGATCACAGCTAAAGCCCTTGACTTTTCTCTTTGCTCTTCAGCCTGCTTTAGTCTGGGCGGCTCTGATTTATTTTGATGGTAGATTGCTTTCTTGTAATAATCGTCACGAAATGGATTTTCAGATTCATCAACGTATGCATTCCGACATTCTCGCTTGAAATGGCCCTTTTGTTTGCACTTAAAACACGTCACTTTTGACTTATCGAACCCAAGCTTTGTTGACGGACCACCAATTGATTTCCTCCCGGTAATTTCCATAAAACGTTGCGCACGTCGAACAGCACTTGCCATTGCCCAACGAATGTCAATAAGCTCCATTTCCTCGGGATCTATCTGATCGTAGTCTTCTTTGGTCAAATTTGTATTTCCGATCTTCCCGGCTACCAAACCTTCATAGGACTCCAAAACAGACGCTAGAAAAACTATCTGTTGCTTGGCCGATTCTTCGTCAAAGTTTTGTGCATTCTTCAAATCGATTGCAATGTTGCATGAAAACTTCGCATCAGAACGATTTGTAGAAGACGTAGATCCACTGTGATACCCACTGTGACTTCCATTGCTTGAATTGCTTTGACTTACTTTGTTTGTTGAAGAAACATTCTCAGCAGAAAATGCAGTTTTCGGAGAAGTAGCTTTCGGCATCATGCTTTTCGGATAATACAGATCCAGATTCTGCTGATAGGATGAGTGATTAACTTTGTATGTTTTCTTCAACTCTAGCTCATGACTTTCAAGTTTTTCAATCACAATATCTGGTTTCAAGTTGTCAGGAGCAATAGTGTTCTTTAACATCAATGCATAATATCTCCAATCCATCTCATCAGGTAGTGAATCAAACAATTTATCAACTATCTCATCATCAGGATAATTGATCCCATGTCGAACAAGTTCCAGCTTAAGATGACCAAACCGTTCAATCATTTTACCCACTGATTCATTTTTCATACACCCAAACATATCAAATTCTTTCCGAAGAAGTTTCTTCTTATTCTTTACAATTTCCTCGCTTCCTATACATTTTGCTTTCAGTTTTTTCCACAAATCTTGTGCATTTGAGTAATCGATCAAGGAAATGATATCTTCTCGGACGGATTGGAAAAGCAATGCTACACATTTTTGTTCTGCCACAAAAGCATCAATTTCTTCAGTTGATCTCAAGGCTTCACCATTCTTCTTGCCATTTGCATAGCCATTTTTCATGCTTTTCCAGCTTGGAAATGCAAATGCCATCATCCAATCTTCAAACTTTGTTGCCCACCTACTATAATCCTCTATAGCCATAAGCTTTGGGGGTTTGTTGAATGTTCCAAATGCGCTCTCGGACTCCCATGCTCTTTCTTTCTTTCTTTCGGTGGACTTTTATCTTTATTGCTTGATGACGTATCGTTGTTCTCCGTACTACCCGAGAATGCGTACATATCACTGAACGGATTTAAGAAAATATCATCCATTTTGATTGTACCTGCAAAATCAAACAACACTTAGAAAAATTTTGGTTTTGAAAAATATCAGTTCACAAAAACGATCCAGAGTATGTCCAAATAAACGGATCAGACACTTATGTCTTTATGAGCGATCCAACAAAGTGTATGTATGAGCGATCCACACTTTGTCAGAAAAACGAGTCACAACTGTTCTTCGAGCGATCCAGAAAATGATCGTTCGAGCGGTTCAAGAGATGATCGTTCAAGCGGTCCAGGTAATGTTCGTTCGAGCGATCCTAGCAGTGAAAATGTCCGAAAAAGCGGTTCAAAATGTAATTTCGAGCGATTCAAACACAATTATGTTCAAAAAACCGATCCTGAATGGTTATTTCGAGCGGTTCCAGTCCAAAATTTCGAGCGGTTCCAGTCCAAAATTTCGAGCGGTTCCCGATGTTCGAAAACGCGGATCAAAGTTTTTATCTTGTTTTTACCACTTTTAATCCGTATTTTAACCTGATTCTTCCTAGGATTTGTTATTAGTGTATTTTACATGTTATACTCGAAATTCAGACAATTTCAACCGTTGGAACCACTGAAAACCGAAAAAGTATGAGAGAAAGTGAGTAGAAAAGAGAGATTTCTGCAGATCTATGCTGTCGTAGTATGAACTCCTCGTCCTGAGCTCTGATACCACTTGTTGGACCGTTCTATGACCCGAAAAGTCAGTCGAAGTAGTTCATCTTCACATACGAAGGCGGAATCAACGTAAGTAAAGTAACAACAGCTAATCCTTTTAATTCCTTGTGTTTGTATTGCTTTCTGATACAATTTCAGAAGAGTTTCGGCACCTTAGCACATACATTCACTGTTTTAAATGATGAACCGCCCAAACCTATATATAGACATCTTGGGTCGCTCATGTGACATGTCATAAAAGCGAACCAGCACCTTTGTCACATAAGCGGTCCAGGCTAGTGTCATAAAAGCGGTCCAAGACTAAAACCATGACACAAAAGCGGTCCTAAGTCTATATTATACAATATTTACATTTTGACCCCTATAGACTAATCTTGACTTCAGACTTCATGTAGACGCAGTCAACAGACATTCCGTGCATCAACAAAACTCAAAGAAAAAGTTGTTGAAAAAGATGAAAAACCAACTGAACAAGTTAAAATTTTTGAAAATTCCATTCATGAAGTTGGTGAATGTTCTAAAAAATGTTTACAAAAAGAAAGCAAAGAACAACCAAGTATGGGTTGTTAAAAATGGTGATGAGAAAGTCGGCGATGAATCTGGTTCCACAAAGCCAGAAGAGCCACCAGTGAATGATGATTATTTTGCATCACTGAAATTTGAAGAAGTTAAGCAGAAAGTTGGTAAGGTTGAAATCTTGGATAAGTTTTACACCAAGAAAACTGAGTTTGATGTCGAGAAAGCATTCAATGGGAATGTTAAGAGAATTTTTGGGAAAATGCTTAATGGGAAAGCAAAGGGAGTTAAAAATTTTTATGCAACTAAAATGGCTACTTACAACCCCACAGAGCAAGAACTGAAAACCCTCAAGTCTAAAAAGACATGGGTGGAAATTCTTTTCCCTTAAAGTCTTAGGACTACGCCATAGATCCCAAGTTTGTAATTATGGATCAGGAATCGGCATCATTCATGTTTAATGAGATTGTATGAAAGATTTTAAAATTGTTTAAATTTTATAGGTTGAAGGACTACGCCGGAGCTTCCAGGTCGTTAAGTGCAAAGCAGGAATCGACATCCTGAGTTGGTAAAATGGTTTATGTAGACGTGATATTCCTACAGCATTGTTTGTATTTTCTTTAAAGTGGTAAGAGGTGAGATCTTCCAAGTGATTACTCAAGGTCATTAATTTGAACTTGATGTAATCTGTATACAAGTGGTTGAAAGACAATATGATGAACCTTATCCCCGTACTTAACAAGTGATAAACTTACAAGTGGTAAAAACAAACTCATTTTCCGGAAAAATCATTTTGATTAAAACAAACTTAAGTGTTTTGAAATCTAAATAAGAAAATGGTTTGTTGAAAAGGGAAGTTCGGATTGTTTATGCCGAGTGGATGGCGAATTGATGCAATTCGATGTCGGTTGTCAAGTTTCTGTATAGTTTGTTTTATTTTTTTATGTTTCATGTGGGTCAAGAGCTTAGTTTGTTTTCAATTTTCTTTAATGTGTTTGCATTTTAGGGGGAGTAGAAAAGTTTCAGAAAATCCGAAAACATTAGAAAATTTGAAGAAGACAAAAACATGATAAAATGAAAAACGAGGTTTGTTGTACAAAAGAGGAAATGATAGTACATCAGTGGACTGTCACAACATGCTAAAGAATTGGAATGTAAAAATGTGATAAACAATCTCACTGCGGATATGTCAGTAGGTTTTTGCACATTTAGTAGATTGTGACGAGATATAAACATAAATATTTCAAACTTGCTTATTCTGTGGGTAACAACTTCTTGGATATATAGGTAACCCCTGAAATCTTGTTTGAAAGCTCCCTTATTCTGAGATACTAGGTCTTTATGCTCAGTGATATCTAGGGTATTATCCTGGGACTTCTGATGTATGGAAATACTGACCTAGTACCCGAATAATACTTTCCGAAATGCTTTGAAATATAAGCTCGCCCTCAGCAAGTTGATGAAACAATAAAATTGATAGTCACTGCTGTTGAAATCAAAAGATCCTCTAAAGGGGACACACCGAAAGTCGAAGCCGTCATCTCTCTGTGTATATGGAAGTATCGATCTGAGCTCTCACGGCCCTCGCATTTAACCCCTTTACAGATATCATCTGTGGTATACTCACCTGTAAGACTGAATATTGGGATATGGATACGGGAGTATATTCAAGTAGTGGGACATACGGATAAGTTTAAGTACTTAAAACATTAACATCGTATCTCGGATCAGTTGAAATTTGTGTGAAAATTTAAGTGGACAAATATACTGACAATCTAGGTGAATTGTTTAGAACTTAAAATGAAATGTAGCTTAACGGTGTTGGTGACTTGTCTTATAAACTGATATGATCCTCTTACACAAACTCACAAAAACATTGTTTGTAAATATTACTTTACTGCATTTCTATTACTTTCTTTCAGAAAATCCAAAAAGATTTTGTGTGTGTTTTAGCATAAATTTTGAAAAATACAAAAAGATTTTCGACAACTGATGTTGGAAAGCTGATTTTCAAAATTTCGAGTGCTAAACATGATGACTATGTAGTAAGGAGAAGTTTGTGTTTGAATCCAAAACATTTAAATCCTATTTTTACAAGTGGTTCATCATGTAAGTATTGATTTGAGAGAGAGTCAGTGTTGGTGTATGCCTCATATTTGAAATGCTGAAATATGTGAAATTTACTTTGAGGTAGAGGTTTTGTAGATAACTTGAGCTAGACGAAAGCCAGGTGACGATCTTGAAATCAAGGTTGTATGCTAGTCTAAGCCAGGTCAATCGATCCTGAAGCTGGAAGAGAGCCAGATTACGATCTTGGAATAATTTTCTAAAGAGCCAGGTTTCCGATTCCTGTGGAGTTTGAAGAGAAAGTTTTGAGCCAGGCTATCGATCGTGGACCAAGTGTGAAAGCCAGACAACGATCCTGAAGCAGATGATGCTGAAGAAAAAAAGGAATGCCAGCACATTATTAAGGGGAGTCGGTTGAAGATGATTAGAGAGAGAGAAGCCCAGAGACTGTTCAAGATTGAAGACTAGAAGACTCGACATTTGCGACTCGTCAACATCTGAGGGGGGGAGTCTGTTAGTTCATACATCTGTCGAATTCGTCTTGTATCGAGTCTTAGATTGCATTGTATAGATCAGGGCACGTTTTACGAGGAAATAGGAAGTGTTAATGAGTTTAATGCTGATTTCGCTCCTAGAATTACATTAGGTGATTTCGCCCGAAATCACATGTTTGTGATTCCGCTCCTGTTGTCCTGTGTCATCTCGGGCGAAATCAGGTGTCTATATATAGGTCACCTGGAGCGAAATCAGATAACGGTGACCTTGTATTCCATACCGAACTGTTGCCGGTGTGAAGACTGGGTGTATTTGCATTCAAATCAATACAATCAGTGTTAAAAGTGAAGAATTAGCTGTTTCTAGCTTTGTTTCTTGTTTTCCGCACCTGAAACAAAGTAAAACTCCTCTGAACGACTCATTCGGATCAGTCGCACGATCCTACAAACACTTAGTTAGATTTTGGTGCTACCCAAGCCTCTATCGACTCAGGTAACTGGACATCAAGAATAGTTCTTTTGATGATCAATGGTGGAAAATTCTTATCATTGATCTTCAAGCTTTCTTTAGACCCAACCTCAACCTCTTTGCATAAGAAAAACTCATCTTTCTGAGGTTGACCAGATGGTTGGTCTTTCTTTTGAACATCTTTCTTCTCAGAATTTTTCATTTCTTTCTCAAGTTTCACATAGTAATCCAAAGGAACATTCATCTTTACTGGTGTAGTAGAAGATGATTGTTTTTCTGACTTTGAAACCCTTGGTTTTGGAGAACTTGTTTTCTTTTCAACAACTTTCGGTTTCCATGTTTGTTGAGATGATGCAACTCGTTTGTAAAACTTGTAATTTTTAGTTACCACATTTTTAACAGGTTCAGTTTTGACTTTGGTGTTGTCATTTTTCAAAACCTTTTTCTCAACAACCATTGGAGTTTTTCCTTTCACATCAGCTTTCTTTTTTCGAATCTCAACAACTTCAGTCTTAGGCTTCAAGTTGGTACACTTTCTTGCAATATGTCCAACTTGATTACATTTGAAACATGTTCGGGTGTCAACTACCCGACTTGTGCCTTCAGACTGAGGCTGTGAGGCCTTCTTCTCAAAGAACTCTTTGTTTGATTTTGAAAAAATGTTAGACTCTTCATCAGACAGTGAACTCGAACTTGAACTTTTCACAAACACCTTTTTCTCAACAAACTTTCTGTTTTGAACATTATTTTTCTGATAATTCTTACCACCCTGATAACCACCCGACCATTTGTTTGAATTGTTGTTATAAAAACGTGGTGGAACAACAGGTTTCTTGTAGTAAGCTTTATCTTTTTCAAAATTCATTTGCCTCTTTGTTTGTTTCAACCCTTCAATTTCCGACACATCAATCTCAATCAAGTTAAACACATTTCTCAGTTTGCCAGCATTCACATTCTCTATCGGAAAATCATGATCCGAATACAACTTATCAGAACCATTCATCTTGTACATCACACGATTAGGTTCCTCATTTAAGTTGTTTTGGGACTTTGATTTTGGAATGTATTTGTCCAAAAAGCATTCATCATCCTCAGTAGTGTCACTTTCAGATTTCAAAACATTTTCAGCCATGCTTTTAACAATTTCAGATTTGACACTATCCTCATCGGAAGATGAAGTGAATGTGACATCAATTGTGTCCGGAAGTTTCACTTCATGATCATCTTCATCATTAACCAAACCTGATTGTTTCTTTGAATAATTGTTTAAAACTGGTGGTGGAACTTGATGATACCCCACCCCTGTTCCATCCGAAAAGACATCTTCGCCTGCTTTGTTTTTCCCGATGGGTTTGGGAACAATGTGTTGCAAAACAAAGCTTGCGGAGTTGTAACTGGTTAATTTCAGATTAATGCGCTCATTTTCAATTTTAGCTTCTTGGAATTGAAGCTTCAACTTAGCAATTTCATCCAGTTGCTGGTTGATTAACTCTTCCTTAACTCTAAGAACACCTGTCAGTTGAAGATTTTCAGATTTAGCATTCTTACCTGACTCATATGTATCATTTGAACTGACCTTGTTTTTGGACTCAAGTCCAGAACCAGAAACTACCTCTAGTTCTTTTGCAGCTAGAACCTTGTCAGCCATCTTCTTCAAGTTTTCAGCGGTGAATTCTTGTGATGTATCAATGATTCCATCATCAATCTTCTTTGGTTGCGGCTCTTTTTCTTTCTCTTTCTATTTTTCATCAGATTCTCCTCCTCCCCACCATTCTCTCTGTCTGGCTTCTTCTTCATCAGCAAGTTGTTTTGTGAGAACTTCAATATCAACAGTATCTAGATCCACAGCTATGTTTCCATTCGGATCAAGATAACATTCTCAATCAGGATCCCATCTTCTTGCTTTCTTTGCTTCCATCCAGGTGCGATAGATTTTGCCTTTCATGAATCGAGTTGTTTCCTTTCTGTTCACATACTTCACTTCTTCAGATCTTTTATCTTTAAACGGAACAATCTTTGCTGCTGTGAAGGCATAACCAACTGCGTCTTCCTCAGGCAAAACATCACTCCAATCATAACCTTCATCGTCATGAAAAACTGCAAGTGCCCTGGATTTCTCTTTGGGTGCCTCCTCTATCTGCTTCATCCTGGGAGGTTCTGCTTTATTCTGATGGTAAATCGCTCTTTTGTAATAATCCTCTCGAAAAGGATTTGCAGTATCATCAGTATAAGCATTTTTGCACTCACGCTTAAAATGACCTTTCTGTTTACATTTAAAACACGTCACTTTTGACTTGTCAAAGCCTAACTTGGTAGAAGGTCCACCAATAGACTGTCTTCCAGTAATCTCCATGAATCGCTGCGCTCTTCTTACTGCACTTGCCATACACCACCTTATATCGATCAATTCCATCTCCTCAGGGTCGATCTGATCGTAATCTTCCTTTGTTAGGTTGGTGTTGCCTATCTTCCCTGCAACGAGACTTTCGTACGATTCTAACACAGACGCTAAAAACACCATCTGTTGCTTAGCAGATTCTTCACTGAAATTCTGACCGTTCTTCAGATCCACAACAATGTTGCATTGAAAGAGATTCTTTGATACAGATTGATTTGAAGTACTTGACGAAGAACCACCATGATAGCCACTGCTAGGAGTTTCTTGATTCATTGTGTTTGAACTTTCTGCTGAAAAAGTTGTCTTTGGAGATGCAGCTTTTGGGATCACACTGCCTCTGTAATACAGCTCCACATTCTACTGAGAAGATGAGTTATTGACTTTGCTGGATTTCTTGATCTCTAATTCATGGCTTTCCAGTCTTTCAATAAGCAGATCAACCTTCAAATCTACCGGCTTTATCGTATTCTTCAGCATCAATGCAAAATACTGCCAGTCCTGCTCATTCGGAAGTGCGTCAAACAATTTGTCTACCAGCTCTTCTTGAGTGTAAATGATGTCATGTCTAGCAAGCTCCATCTTCAGATGCCCAAATCTCTCAATCATCTTGGAAACAAACTCGTTCTTTAAACAACCAAACAAATCAAACTCTTTACATAACAGTTTCTTTTTGTTCTTAACTATTTCAGCACTACCAATACATTTTATTTTTAATTTTTCCCAAAGGTCTCTCGAATCTTTGTACTCGATCAGTGCGATAATGTCATCTCTGACAGATTGGTGAAGCAAAGCAATACACTTCTGTTCAGCAACATATCTTTCAATTTGATTTTCTTCCAAGTTTTCATAATCATCTCTCCTCATATCAAAGCCATTTTTCAAACTTCTCCAACTGGGATAAGCAAATGCTTTAAGCCATTCTTCGAATCTTGTAGCCCACCTGTTGTAATCTTCAATAGCCATCAACTTGGGCGGCTTGCTGTATGTTCCATACGCACTATCTACACTCATAGCATCCGAAAGAATTTTCTTCGCACTCGGTGTTGGTGTAGTTTCATTTGTGTTAGTTGATGTGCCATCTCCCGAACCACTGGTAAATGCAAACACATCACTAAATGGATTCATGAAATCATCCATCTTTCAAGTATCTGAAACAGTCATCAAACACTTAGAAAAATTTTTGGAATTTTGAAAAACAGTTTTCAAACGATATTAGTTGAAGCGAAATTATGATTTTAAGCGAAATCACAACTCAAGCAAAATTAAGATCAAGATCTTTTCACACGAAATTAGATTTTCAAACGAGATTAGCAACAGATATGTAATTTCGCGCGAAATTAACTTGTGTTCAAACGAAATTAAACGTTTTGGTGCGGAATTATAATTTCGTGTGGAATCTACAAACGAAATTAAATTTCGTGTGAACTGAACAACATCTTTCAAGCGACATTAGGTTCAAACTTGTTATTTCGTGCGGAATTAGTATGATGATGTCAGCAAATCCGAACACCTGTTCAAGCGAAATTGCCAGTTTTTATCAGAATTTGTTCGAATTAAGGTTCAATTCTTTCAAGGATTAGTTAACACTATGTTTTGCTTGATATATGTGAATTTCAGGCCATTTCAACCATTAAATTTTGTTCAAATCAGAAAAGAATGAGTAGAAGTGAGAGAATCCGATGAAATCAAGCTGAATTGGTATGAACTCCTCGTCCTGAGCTCTGATACCACTTGTTGGATCGTCGTGTGACCCTAACGAGTCAATCTGAGTAGCTCAGCATCAAATACAAAGGCGGAATCAATGTAGATGGCGTAAAACAGCTTGTTCCTTTCTAATTATCTTCTTATTGATTGATTCTGAGCTTTTTACAATTCAGATGACAAATGGACAGCACCTCGGCTCTCAATCAACTGTTCTAATTTCGTATGAAATGAATCAGGGGCAACAGGTATTTATAGGGTTGATAATTCTGCACGAAACTGTTCAAGCGGAATTATATTGTTCATGCGAGATTGGGTAATTCCATGCGGAATTACTAATTCCGTTTGAAACAACTAATTCCGTGCAAAATTACACTTGTGTAATTTCGTGCGGAATTACCCTAAAACACTGTTTCTAGAATTCCGTGCCCTGATCTAACTTATACAATACAAGACTCAATAAAGACGAAGTTAACAGACATCAGTGCACCAACAGTGGGAGTATACTCTCAGTGATAGGTGATTGAGAGGAACTTGTTTGTGTCTGAGCTATATCAACTGCATGCAACAAAGGTATTATGGATTGTGGTAATGTGGGGGGTGAAGATAAGGGTGTTGAAAGAGACATGTCCTTGGGATTAGGACTGAGGAAGATGGATCCAATTGAATCCAGAGCTTCATATTGTGGGGTCCCCGTGTTTACAACCTGATCCTTTTATGAGGATGTAGGAGGAGTTTGAGGCAAAGGTGGGGATCTTTCTTCCATCTGCTGTGAGGAAGTAGCAGCAGTGGTTGTAGGTAACATTTGTGATGTCACTGGCAGTGGCTCTGGGATCTCATCTTCCAGAGTTGCCTTTGTTTTGGGTTTGGGGGGCTTTCTGGATATTTTCTTTTTGGTCTTTTTGGTAATGGCAGGTGTGGGTTTCAAAGAAGTGGTTGTGCTGCTATGATCACCTGGAGCAGTGGGCTCAGCAGCTGATACCTGAGGAGCAGTGGTTGCTGCTAAATTCTGCTTAGGCACATCTGCTTTTGTTTTTGAAGGTGTTAACATTCTAGAGAATGTTTCAGGTGTTAGACCATTTATTTGAATATAAACACCTTGTTTGAGCAAATTTTCATTTTCCTTTCCAAATTTTTGTTTAAAATAGTAGCTTAGAAACCTTTGAAAAAGTAAAAATGATTTGCTATCAACATTTTTTACCAAATCATCAAAGATCTCCTGAGAATAGTTATAATTTTCATTATGTAAAATAGCATAACCCAGACATTGGATGTTTAATGGTATTTCGTTAAAAGCAGTTGTTTTATTTGAAACACACATCAAAAGTGTATGGAATAAAAACCTAGGTGCAGAAGGGAATAAACCTTTTTGTATGGTATCTCTTTTTGGTTGTTCTGCATACCCCCTTCCCAGAAAATTAATTTTCAACTCGCTTTTAGAAAAAGAAGTTTTACCTTGCTGATCATCGAGTTTTAAGACTTCTGAAATGGATTGCGAAGTAATTTGAATTGATTTACCCTGTATGGAAGAGTTGATGGCTATGATATTCTCGCCTTGTTTGTCAAGGGTAACATTTTTCCAAAACTCTCTCTGGGTTTGTTGATAGATTGGAGCATCTACTGTTAACAAAGTTTTGTACTTTGATGCAGACATGATGTCGATGATGGTATCGAAAGTGTTGGCGGTAGTGGGATTTGTGAGTAGACCCAAGTAATTGTGGGGGGGATTTGTATGGGATTTCAATGGGTTCAGTGGCCATCTGAGTGACCTCTTTGGAAGATGAAGATGATTTTAATTTTGATTTTGACTTCGTCATTTTGATGAAGAAGGACGAAGGATGATTTGAGATGGAAGGTTGGAAACTGCTTTGAGAAGAGAATTTTGGAATTCAATTCAACAGTGTAAAAACCTGTTTGGGGTTTTGGTCAGGGTTTTATTTAGGGAAAAAGTGAATACTGATGTGGTAGCGGTTATTATGATCTGATGGCTAGAAACTAACCACGTGCCAACCTCTGATAAAAGGATGAATAATGGAGGACAGTTGTTATGAGTGCCACTAATGAAACAAACATCAGTGGTTACAACGGTAACAAATGAAACAGTGGGTGATTCTCACTATCAGTGGATAGTACATCAGTGGATAAGACATTGATTTTGAACAACAGTGCTTATCAAGTATATGAGAGGACAGAGGTTGACTTTCAGCAGTGGACAGTGTTTAGGAAACAGATGTTTGAATAGAACAGTAGTTAAGAAACAGAGGTATAGCTTTTAACAAAAAAATTTAGCATTTGCTGCTCAGATGAAGAGAATGATTTTGTCTTGTCTTACCACAATATCGTGTCCAACATCTGTTGATAGTGATTTGTGAAGTGTCTGTAAGAATACTATACTTAACAACATACATTTTAGATGCACATTCTTAGGTTTAATATGTCAGCAGATTTTACAGGAATTGGTATTCAAGGTTTTGCTACATGTCAATTTCCAGATTTGAAGCTTTGATAAATTCCTGACAGAGGTTTAGTACCCCAAATGATAAAAACTCTTTTACAATGGTTACTCATTTTGAGTCGAAATTTTTAATTATGACATGAGTATCCAAATATTTTAAGTTCTGTTAGCAATCAAGTTTTGATCTATGTTAAAATAAAACTTGAATCTGACATGACCTTGACGCTTGTACCATTACCTTTTGATCTGTTTTTAAGGATAGTATCACCAACAAAAATAAAGGTTTTATATCCTGACAGGAGATTGAAACTCTTACTATCAAAAACAAGTAAAAGTACAAAATATATCATTCTAATGAAAAATAATGAATAATATATCCTGTTTTATTTGAGAAAAAACTTTTCAAAAATAATTAAAGGTTATTCTGAAATGAACATCAAAAAGGATTTGGTATATTATTCAATAAAGACACATGGTCACATCATTCTTCAAGTTTTAAGAAAGTAGTCAATGATGATAACTGTTGAGACCACTTCCTTGTTAATTGATTGCAAAAATGAGGAGACATGTACACATAAGTTTTGAAAGTCCTGTCATAGACTTTTGTTACCATGTGATGACACTGAAAAACTTGCCTAGTCCTCTTTAGAGTTGAATCACTGGTGACACTCTTATTACCTGAACTTCCTTGAATCAATAAATGCACACATCTATTTGATAACCATTGTTTACCCAATGTTGAACTCTTAAGTGTTTTTCATTTATACTTTTTTCTTTTGACTTCAAAAGTTTTGAGATAAACACACTTATGAGTTTTGTGATTTTTCTTTTTCCCTTTTTACCTTTCCCATTCATAAGTACTAAAATACTTACTGGGAGGTGTTTATTGAAGAAAAACCTAGACCTAAATCATTTTACAGCAATGTTAATGTCAAATCTCACATTACATATGATTTAGTCTATTTTACATCTGATTTTCTTAATGTGTTCTTTAACAAAGTTGATTTTGACCCTTTTCAACAGGATTCTCAACCTGTTTTTCAACACATTAGATTTAATAACAAAAGTTTTGATTTCCCTCTTTTTACGTTAACAAAAACACTAATGTTTTTTACGAAATTCGGTTTTTGTTGACCAGAGGTTCATACCTTAGTATCAGACATGATGGAAACATCAAAAACTTCATATCAACACTTGAAATCATATTTGTAAACACTTGTTATAAGAAGTTTGTGTGTCTTATGACATCTTGGTTGTTTGTACAGAGTTTTCTTGAGTAGTAACTTTGAACATCCTTACTCGTTACTCTGTTTTTCAACAAAATACAATCAACCTTAGTATCAATGAATGTTGAGCTGAACTGTTATGTCAAATTGATTGTTAGATCGAATTTGACTGTCCGAGCTCTGATACCAATTGTTAGGATCTGAGGCTCTCATACTTGTGTTTGTTTGTGTAATTTGAACTCTTAATAAAAATGAACCGAGACTAAGTGCCGCGGAAATGAACACAAACTTTGTAAACACAATTCAGAAAGAAAATAGTGTTGATCAATACATACTTTTCATTCAATCAAAAGGTTACAAAGCAAATCAAAAGATTACAGAGCATGCTTATAAACTAAACTCCCCCTCAGCCTGATACTCCAAGGTTGATTGCACAAGATGAAAGGATTTGATCAGAGGAGGAAACTCACTCTGTCAAAATCGAATGTCATTTATAGGCAAATCAAACCACTGAAGCATCTAAGCTGACGTCACCATGAAAGTGACATATAACAACCTAACAACCTGTAACCACTGATACATATAACTACTGCTTAGCTAAACACTGATGCTAATTACAATAGACAAAGTAAACAATTGTTTCTTCATTCCACTACTTCATTCCAGGCAGGGCTTTGGTCTTCAGCAGTACTTGACTTGAGGCAGTAGATTAAGGAGCAGCACTTTGATCTTCAACAGTTGTTGTACATGAGCAGTGCTTTAGTGGACAACAGTTGTAGTATAATAACAGTCGATGAGGACCATCAGATGTTATAACCACTTTCAAGGGGAATGTCTAATGCAAACAGCTACTTATGACGAATCCACTGATATGAACCAGTTTTGGCTTTCATTATCTGTTCCTCTGGTAGGGTTCAATCCCAACAATCTCCCCTGGAACAGATAATGCCAAAACTCTTCATTATTGATAGATCTTTATTGTTAAAAGTCTGCCATAACCGCTGCCACGTCAGCATTCACTTTTTCTCCCTAAAACCCCTTTTCAAACCCCAAACAGGGTTTTACTGTCGAATTGAATTCATAAAAATTCTCTTCTCAAAGCAGTTTTCATCACATTTCCTCAAATTTCTTCACAATTTTCTTCGATCGTCTTCTCCAAAATGACTAAATCGAAGTCCTCCGCAAAATCCACCTCAAAATCATCTTCCAAAGAGGCCTCTCAAATGGCTAAACCCACCGAAATTCCACACAAACCTTCTCACAACCTTCTAGGTCTTCTCACAAAACCCGACACTTTTCTACTCCATCATCGATATGATGTTTGCTTCAAGGTACAAAACTTTGTTTATAGCAGATGCACCAATCTACTTGGTGACCCAAAGAGAGTTCTGGCAAAATGCAACCCTTGACAATCAAGGAGAGACTGTCATAGCCATCAATTCTTCTCTAAAGGGTAAAGCTGTCAAAATTACACCACAATCCATCTCGGAAGTCTTTCAACTCGATGATCAGCAAGGTAAAACCTTCTTTCCTAAAAACGAGTTAAAAATTGACTTTATTGAAAGAGGGTATGCAGATACAATGATGAAGAGGGATACCTTACAAAAAGGTTTCTTCCCTTCTGCAACAAGGTTTTTATTTCATACCCTCCTAATGTGTGTTTCAAATAAAACCACTACTTTTAATGAAATACCATTAAAGATTCAAAATCTGTGATATGCTATTCTTCAAGAAGAAAATTTTATTTATTCTCAGGAAATCTTTAATGATCTGGTTAAAAATGTTGAAACAAAATCATTCTTACTGTTTCCAAGATTTCTAAGTTATTATTTCAAAAAGAAACTTGGTAAGGATGATGCTTCTGCAATAAAACAAGGTGACTCTTTTCAAATGCACAACTTAACTGCTGAAACTTTTACAAGAATGTCAACACCTTGCAAAACACAAGCAGAGGTGCCTGAGCAGAATTTAGCAGCTACCACTGCTCCTCAGGTATCTGCTGCTGAGCCCACTGCTCAAGGTGATCAAAGTAGCAAAACAACTTCTTTGAAACCCACACCTTCTCTCCACAAAAATCCAAAACAAAAGAAAATCCAAAAACCCCCCCAAACCTACCAAAAAGGCAACTCTGGAGGATGAGATACCAGAGCAACTGCCTGTGACAACACAAAAGTCACAAGAAACCACTGCTACTACTTCCTCACAGCAGTTGGTAGAAATATCTCAAACCATGGCTGAAACTCCTCCTGCTTCTTCTCAAAAAGAACAGGTTGTATAAATAGGGACACCACAATATGATGCTCTGGAATCACTTGCTTCCATCATCCACAGCCCAATGCCTGGGGCAAATTCTCTTTCTATACCCAACCTCACATCCACAATTCCACCAAATACAAAGATTTTGTTGGATGCAATTGATTTGAACCAGGCACAAACCAGTCCTTCTCAATCACCTGTTCATGAGAATATGCCTCAACAAATGACTGGGCCTGATGTATCAATCTTTGCTAACCCACCAACACAACCTGAGGAGGTTACACCCCTTGAGTTACAAGTAACTCTTGGTGGTAGTCCAAGTGAAGCAGCCACTACAAGTGTTGAACCCACTGGTTTACATTTGGACAGTGGTTACATCAATAAGACTTCCTTGGAGGCAATTCCTTCTATAGCACCTCTGATATCCACTAGTGAGTTTGTTTTGACCACTGGTACCATCAAAAGGTTATCAAGTGCTGAAGGAAGAAG
This sequence comes from Helianthus annuus, assembly GCF_002127325.2. Classification (NCBI taxonomy): domain Eukaryota; kingdom Viridiplantae; phylum Streptophyta; class Magnoliopsida; order Asterales; family Asteraceae; genus Helianthus; species Helianthus annuus. The sequence continues at coordinate 116,275,788 of NC_035443.2, forward strand.
ACCCTAGTACCAAGAAAAAAGGGGCATCAGTGGATAATGTTTGGAGTACACTCTTTGCATCAACCACTGATACAACCATTGTTAGTGGGAAATCAGATGATCCCACTAAATTGGGTGATGGTTTAAAGTACCTAGAATTGACGGACAAAGTTGAAAAACTGGATACATCTGTTGCAGAAATCAAAGAAATGCTGCATCAGTTGTTGAAAGTACCAAAGGTGCAACCCACTGCTGTTCCACCTCAAGCACCTGCTCCACCACAAGCATCTACTGAAAATGAGCTATGGAGCTTATTTCAACCTTTTCTCCAACAGCAAAAACAAATGGCTGATCAACAACATGCTACACATGTAAAAGAGCTGAGAAACATGCTGGAGTCCAGGTTTAGAAACACTCAGGCTGGTATCAAGGCAATAAAGGCCCATATTTTGAACACCACTGGCACTGCACCTCCCACTATTCTCTTCATCGATCAACTGCCCCCAGATAATGCCAAAAAGGGAGAGAAAATCAAGGAGTGGAAAAAGAAGGGTATAGATGATGGTCTGTATGTTGAACCAGAAAAGGATGCTATGACCAGAAATATTCCTTTGCCAGATGGTAGCAAAAAGGTTGATGTTACCCAAAATGCACTTGATGAAGTTGTAGCAAGTGTAAAAAGGGATAGAGCGGCAAAGGATATGTCAAGGTGGAATGAGGAGAAAAGGGCTTACATGGAGGTTAATGCGTAGGGTTGTTCTGAGTCAGAGGATGTTCAAAGTCTTGTGCTAAAAAGAAATCCCACTAGAAAAGTGAGGGAACCCAAATCCATACCATCCAGACCCACAAAGCATACTCCAAAACCACCATCCAAAAACCCCCCAACATCAAACTTCCACCCAAACAGTGGTTGTAACACCTGTTGTGTCAACAGTTGCTGATACTTCAGTGGTTTCAACAACTGTCAGCCAAACACCTGCCATCACTTCAACACACACCACTACAACACACACCACTACCACTGCCTTACCACCAAAAATCACTTCACCTCCAAAAACAGCCATTCCATCATCACCTCCTGCCAAAAAGCAGAAGACACCAGATGTTACAACATCTGTTGTAATAACAACAGTGGTTGAAACACCAGTTGTTTCAACAACTGTTAGTCAATCACAAACCACTGCCACTCAAATCACCACCACTGATCCACCCAAAACATCATCTGTCTCTCCTCAACCAAAAAGGAGAAGGCTAATCTTGAAAAATGATGACATTTCACCACCACCAACATCTTCAAAACCTCTGTCACTTGTCATAATTCTAAATCCCATCCCTCTCTCTTCAGCTCAAATTCAGAAGCCATTACCTCCTGCAGGTGTTCAATTTCCTTTGGAACTTATAGCAGTTAGAGAAGAAATCAAATCTTTCTATTATGAGGATGACCCTGCTAAAAGGAGTTTGTCATCAGTTGAAGGATATCCCAGGGCTAACAATATTGAAGAATATTTGAAAATCAAGGCTAAGCAAGCAGAGGATATCTCAAAAAGAAATACACAAGGGAAATTTGATTGAGAAATTCAGCAGAACTATCAGTTTCTACTTACACAAGTCAGATCTTTGGAACAATTTGCTAAAAATGTATGTCAGCAAATCTCAAAAAGGGCAGATGAGACCTTGAGAAAAGACTACATTAAAAACATCATGGCTTACAAGAAATACAAAGGAGAGAAATATATGTAAAAAGAGTGGACCATTCCTGAGCTTGAGAGTTAAGCAGCCAGGATTCAGGAAATGATCAAAAATAATGTCAAACACACTCCTCCTGAAAAATTCAAAAAGCATGATCCTGACAAAGCTTTAGAGTTGAAGAGAATGAAAGAGGAGCTGATAGCAGCTGACTATGGGTCAAAGAATTCTGTGTCAAAGTGGAGAGAAGATAGGGTCAGGGCCACCTATAAAAGGGTGGAGGAACTAAGAAAGAAAGATCCAAAAGTTCCACAAAAACCTGACTATTCGAAAGCAGAGGTCTCAACAAGACCACCAAAGCTGCAAGTCAAAATAACCACTGCTCCAACTGGAGTTGCCATCTATAAAAGAAGGGAACAAAATCAGTTGGAAGCTGAATCAATCCAAGAGTTAATGGCTGGTGATGACCTTGTGAAAGAGGGCATAAAGAGAATGATTGAAGAAACTCCTGAGTTGAATCAAATTGCAAGTACTGCTCAGTCAGTCATGAATAGGCCTGCATCACCAAACACCTCATACAATAAAAATCTCCCAAGAAACCCACCAGACTCAAAAGTACTAAAGTGGAAAATTGATAAGCAGACCCATGTACTGACAGTGATCAAGTCTGATGGAGAATTGAAGAAAATAACAAGGGAACAAGCTCTTGGCCTGAGTCTTGAAGATTTGCAGGATCTCCTTGATCTTCCACTTAGCAGGGATGATGATGACACAGATGCCTTAGCCTTTGAATTACAACTCAAAGGGCAAATAAGGGAACTGTTGATGAGGCAATAAAGATCTATCAATAATGAAGAGTTTTGTCATTATCTGTTCCAGGGGGAGATTGTTAGGATTGAACCCTATCAGAGGAACAGATAATTAAAGCCAAAACTGGGTCAGGGCAGTGGATCCAGAATAAGCAGATGTTATGCTTCAAATCTCTCCCTTTGAAAGTGGTTTCAACATCTGCTGACCTCCAATCTACTGATCTTTACAAACTGCTGACCAACAACTGTTGCCCAAGTTAAAGACTGATGGAAGACTAAAGCTCTGCTGTTCAACCTACTGCTCTGAGTCAAGGTCTGCTGGATATGTAAAGTGCTGCTGGGTTCACATCAGTGGAAGGATGCAGCAGTAGTTTAGTTTACTTTATGATTTGTATTGTAATAACAGTTGTTAGCATAGCAGTGTTTGTATAGGTCAGATGTTATAGTTTGTTAGGAGGTTAGATGTCACTTTCATGGTGACGTCAGCAAAGATGCTCAGTGGTTTGTCTCATGCCTATAAATAGAACAGTGCTCTGTACTGTTCTATTAGCTCTTCACCATCTTCTTCCTGCACGAACAAATTACTGAGCTCAGGCTGAGGGGGAGTTTGTAAGCATACATGCAATTGTAATCAGTGTTTGAAATAAATTTAAGCATTTGGTTCTTTGTTGAAAATGTATGTTGAAAGCATTTCTTCTGTTTGATTGTGAAAAGTTTGTTTCCATTTAATTCTGCTGCACTACTCTTTCATTGTTCATCTTAATTCAAACACAAATCACAATCAATCCAAACTCAGATCCTAACATTAACTTTATCGATGATCCAGAATCGTTCTACTTGGTATGTTAAATTATTATTTTTTATATTTACTTTTAGTAAGCTTGATTATTCTTATAATATATATAATCTGACTTTTTAATATGTTCTTTCACAAACAATACCAAGTGATTTTGCAGCCGACTTGTGAAGAGATAACGTGCCTTATGATGAGTCGATCTAAATTCTCTAAATAGTAGTTAGCTCTATGTAAATAAAAATATTTTCTAACTAATGAGATGTTTTAGGTTTTAGATTTTCAATTAATTTTTGTTTTCAATATTCTTATGTTATGTTTAGATAGATTCAAAAATATTTGAAATTTTATAAAACGGATTTTATTATTTTTACATGTTTATTGATTTATACTGAGTAAATGTTAGTAATATTTTTTGACTCATTATTTACTATATTTATTGTATCATCTAAATAACTACCATATTCAGGTATGTATAATTTTGAAATTTGAAATATGTTTATTTATGGCTAATTTTTAAATCAATTTCCATCATTCTTTAATTTATAATTATCATTTATTAACTTTCTAATTTAACAACCTTATAGCTTAAATTTATTTTATCTGTTAATTGTCGAACATAAATGATTTTATTACGCTGTTAATATAATTATAGAGTAAATTAAGACCAATCAAGTTATCATTTTACTAATTTTTTATTTTAAAACATAGATGTTATATTATATGAAAATCATCATTTTTGAATATTCAATTATGTATGTTTTTGGAATTTTGAAATATTTTTATCTATGACAGATATCTAAATCAAGTTCAATCATTCTAAAAGATTTATTATGGTGATAATATAATTATAGAGCAAATTAAGATCAATCAAGTTATCTTTTCACAAACTTTTGTTTTTAAAGCATAGATGTTGTATTATATGAAACTCATTTTTTATTAAATGTTTAGTTATGTTTTTGAAATTTTGAAATTTAAATATGTTTGTTTATGGCATATTTCTAAATCAAATTCAATTATTCTTTAATTTTCATTTATTAATTTTCTAAAATAGCAACTTTAAGACAATCAAGTTATTAACTTTTAATTTTTAAACATAGATGTTATATTATATGAAATTCATTTTTATTGAATATACCGTTATATATATTTTTGAAATTTTAAATATGTTTATTTAGGGCAGTTTTCTGAATCAATTTCAATCATTCTTTAATTTGTATGTATTATTTTTTAACTTCCTTATTTAACAATCTTATAACCAAAACTTATTTTCTTTGTTTATTATCGAATATAAAAGATTTAATTATGATAATAATATAATTCTGGAGCAAATTAAGACCAATCAAGTTATTATTTTACAAACTTTAAATTTTAAAGCATAGATGCTATATAATATGAAACTCATTTTTATTGAATAATTTTCAATTTTCAATTTGGTAAGCATTTTTATTTTGTATGGTAGGAAAATCTTTTTAATTGAAATACATAATTACTTGGTATATCAGATTCGAATTTTAACTTCTCTTTCCTCAATTAAATATTTTAATACGTTATCTTTTAATCAAATTAAATCAGATCAAATGTAAAATATACGATATTTTATTAAGTAATTTAAATGTCAATAACATATTTTTATTATAACAAATTCAAAATAGATTTTGTATTTCAATCATATTTAATACATTTTTAATGTAGTAAACGTGATGTTTCTAACACATTTGATGTTACTAGGCTGTTCGACAACTATGATCTGAATAATTAATTTATTTAAGACAAGTTATACTAATATTCTTTGAGATTAACAAATGACGTTATCAAGCATTATGAATATGTACACAATTTTATTTAGTATTAGATAAAACACATTAATAAATATATATATGTATATTGGGAAACTATCTTCAACATCAACATCCAACGACCAAGTTAGGTCGTATGTTATTTCAAGCGTCGAGGATGAATTCTTTAACAACACTGATTTTACTCTTATAGCTTTTCTCGGTACCATAATAGTGGTATACTTTTTTTTCTTTTCTTTTTTCGCATATATACTTTTTGATTTATGATGTCTTTTAGTTAGTATTTGGTTTTATTAGAAAAAGAAAGTGTTGGTTATTGAGACAATTTCAGCCATTTGCAATGATATGTATGGTGTTACAATGGTTGCAACCATTGTAAATCCCGTGTCGAGAAAACATTTGGAACAATTGAAAAGGAGGGTGGTTCAGGTGATGTGGAAGATAAGAAAGCTTTGATTTGTACCAATCATGACTTTGAATGCTTTGGCTTGGATTTGAAAAGAATCACGTGAATGGTGTGAATTTTCTGAAAAAGACTCACGTGATGGCTCAATAATGTGTAAATGTAATGCATTTAATCAAAACATCGAACTTCTTGAACTCCTTAAATCAAAACAGTGAAGTTGTGGAACTTCTTTCTTCTATTCGGAGACATTCTTTAACATATTGATTCCAAACAGTGAAGTTGTGGAACTTCTTTAAACCATTCAGCGAAGTTGTGGAACATATTGATACCAAATAGCGATGTTCCGGAAGATATTTGTTCTAATCAGCGCTATTTCTAAATGTGTATATTCAAATAAGTGAAGTTATTTAACATCTTCATTCAAAACAACGATGTCCCTTAAAATCTTTGTTTAAAACAACGAACTACTTAATGTATGGGTTTCTGTAGGATCGTTTTCTGACCCGAACGAGTCGATCAGAAGAGTTTTTGCTCGATACGAAAGGCAGAAACAGACGTATCAAGTTCAATTCAGCTAGATATACACTTTAAACTATCTTTTGATTGATTTGACAATGATTTACAGCAAGACGACACTTCGGCAGCAGTTCGGTACACCAGCCGGAAAGTTACAAATGAAATGAAATCAAGGGTATATATAGGCTGGGTAATTTCGCACGGAATTCCCCAAGCGAAATCAAGTTTCATGCGAAAGTAGATTTCGTGCGGAATTACCTCGTGATTTCGTGCGAAATTACAAGATTGTAATTTCGTGCGAAATTAACTCCTAACCTATATTTGACAATTTTCTCGTACTACGTGCCCTGATCTATCTATACTAATACAAGAGTCTATTCAAGACAAGGTCGACATACGGATGCACCAACAGACTCCCCCTTGGATGTTGACGAAGTCTTCAGTGTCGAGTCTTCAATCTTCAGTCTTTATCAGTCTTCTCGAACTCTTTTGAAATATCTAACACTGTAAAGCATCCTCAATCTCTATCTCTTCTCTTTTTATCAGCACCAACAGATAACCTCCCCTCGGATGTTGATCTAATCTTCAATCTTCTCTTTTTCTCTTGATCAGATCTCTTGATTCCTTAAGTTCATCAGTATCAGCAGCTTGTGTGAACTTGAGCTCCAGGATAGTTACTTGGATCTTTCAGTATCAGAACCTGGCTCTTTCCATCTACAGACTCCCCCTTAACAATAAGCTGGGATCCGGATCATGACCTGGCACATACTCTGCTATAGGAATCGAAACCTGGCTTACCTACACATCCTCTACCTCACAATAAATTTCACAAATTTAAAATTTTGACAAATTTATGTTCTCTGCTTACGACTTATAGAAAACAAAATGTAGGTAATAACCAATTAATGATTTTTCAATGTTAATATCTGATGAACCACTTGTAAAAATAGAATGACTTATCATTTAAAAGCTTCTGATGACCACTTGTAAGTCAAATATTCAAAATCTTTTCTTATTATGAACAACCTCCCCCTCACGAAATGTCCATCATGTTTAGCACTTGGAATTTTGAAAATCAGCTTTTCAACACCAGTTATCGAAAATCTTTTTGAATTTTTCAAAATTTTATTCTAAAACACACTAAAATCTTTTTGGATTTTTGATTGAGAGAAATGCAATGTAATAAGAAAATATTTACAAACAATATTTTTGTGAGTTTGTGTAAGAGGATCATATCAGTTTATGAGACAAATCACTAACACCGTTAACCTTTAAACATTTTAAGTTCTAAACAATTCACCCAGATTGTCAGTATACTGATCCACTTAAATTTTCACACAAAGTTCAATTGTTTCGAGATACGAGATTAATGTTTTAAACTCTTAAACTTATTCGCGTGTCCCATATCAGAATATACTCCCGTATCCAGACTTCTAAATTCAGTCTTACATGTGAATGTACACTAATGATATCTGTAAACGGGTAAATGCGAAACCGTGAGAGCTCAGATCAGAAGTTCCATTCGTGCAGAGAGATGACGGCTCGACTTTCGGTGTATCCCGTTTGGGGATCTTTTCTTCAACAACACATGATTAGCATTTTTCAATAATTCATCATTTTTTGTACTGAGGGCTGGCTTTAAGATTAAAGCATTTGCAAAGTATTATACGAGGACAAGGCTATTGCTCCTGCATAATCAGAAGTCCTGGTATAATACCCCAGATATCACCACGCACAAAGACCTAGTATGTCAGAAATAGAAAAACTTTCAAACAAGATTTCGGGGGTTACCCATATATCCGAGAGATGTTCCCCACGATATAAGTAAGTTTGAATTTATGTTTATATCTCGAAAACAATCTACTAAATGTATAAAAACCTACTGGCATATCCGTAGTGAGATCGTTTATCAAGTTTTTGACTTTCTAATTCTTTAGTGTGTTGTGATAGTCCACTGATGTACTATCATTTCCTCTTTTCTCAATAAAACTCTTTTTTATTTTATCATGTTTTTGGATTTTCAAATTTTCTAATGTTTTTGGATTTTCTGAAATTTCTTACTCCCTCTAAAATTCAAAACCATTAAAAGAAAATTGAAAATAAACTGTACAATAAAGTGACAACTGTTGTTTTATGCAATTCACAACAATTCCTTTTGGCATAAACAATCAGAACTCCCCCTTTCAACAAACTATTTTCCCATTATGATTTCAAAACACTTAAGTTTGTTTTAATCAAAATGGTTTTTCCGGAAAATAAGCTTTGTTGATTTTACCACTTGTAGGTTGGGGTTAATTCATCACATTGCTCTTTCAACCACTTTGAACAATTTTATCAATTTTAGGTTTTTATCAACACAATCACTTGTAGATAATCAAGTACAATTAATGTCCCTGATTAACCACTTGAAAATCGAAATATCACAGTTACCAACCTGTGAATTTCTCAAGAAAGATGCCGATTCCTACTCCCCAATTACCAACCTGGGAGTTCCGGCAAGTCAGGTTTTTCAGTTAAAGAGATCCTCCCAAGCCTGACAGACCTTGGGAGATTCCGAGTTATCAGCACTCGGTTTCTTACCTTTCCTTTTCTTCTCATAATATTCCTTTACCCCTTTGACTTTCCCATCAATCATTTTTTCCAAAAATATGTTTCACTTTGGGGTTAAAGACCTTTTCAACATCAAATTCTTTCTTTTCAGAAAAGAATTGATTTGAAATCTCAAATTTTCCAACTTTTTGTTTAAAATTTTCAGCCCTCAATGGTGGAAAATTTGCATCATCCATTAGAGGTAGGTACTGATTTTTCATCTTTTAATTCAACCTGTGGCTCCTCTGACTTTGTAGAATCAGATTCATCGCCAGAAGATAGCACCTCTGATTTTGTGGAATTAAATTCATCGCCAGAAGATAGATCCTCTGATTTTGATGAATCAGAATCATTGCTAGAACTATCATCAGATTTCTTAACAACCCACTTTTGGTTGTCAAGGTTCGCTTTCCTCTTATAAAACCTTTTTGAACATTCACCAACTTCAAACTTTGAGTTTTTGAAAACAATAAACGGTTTAGTTGGTGGTTCATTCTCAACCATCTTTTCTTTCAGTTTACGAGATACTTCCTGTTTTGAATGAATTGCCTTAGAACAATTCTTGGCAATATGACCAACTGTGTTGCATTGAAAACAGGTTCTCGTTTCTTTCTTCTGAACAGCTTTATTCTTCATTTCATCTTGCTTCTTTGCAAAGAATTCTCTGTTTGTCTGCTTCCAGAAAGAACTTTTCTCTTCTTCTTCTGAGCTTGCTCCTGAAACAAATACAGTATTTGTTTTAGAAATTTTCTCATTTTCATGATTTTTTGGTGGAATAAATCCAAGAACTTTCTTTTTGAAATTACCGTTATGATTTGGTTTCTTTCGATAACCTGAACCAGAACTGTAACCCTTTTTCTTGTTTTCTCTTTGTTGAGCTCTTGAGGTGTATTTTTTAGGTTTATCAGTAAGATTTACATCTTTTATTTTAGAAATATTAATTTCTGTTAGTTTGAAAACCTTTTTGATCATTTCAGTTTTGACACCTCTTATTGGAAATTCTTCATCAGAATATAATTTGTTAGAATCATTCAAAGTATAAGCCACTTTGAACGTTTCATCATTCAAATTAGATTTTGATAAAAAGAATTCTTTATTGTATACTCTTTTGTCATGTTTGTTTTTTGAGTTTGACGTATCGGATTCAGACTTTGACTCTGATTTTGACTCCGACTTTGACTCCTCTGTTTCATCATTATCCAACACTTGATCGACCACTTTCTTTATTAACTCGGACTCATGATCAGTGTCAGATAATGTAAACGTGATATCAATATTTTCTAGCAAGTTTTCTGAAGACTCAGACTCCCACTGTAAGTTGGTTGCTTTTTCAACTCTTTCTGAATTTGGATTTCGTGGCGAATTGTTGGACCGTTGTATGACCCTAAATAGTCAGTTAAGGTAGTTCATCTTCGTGTACAAAGGCGGAATCAGTGTAGACAAAGTAACAACAGCTTTTCCTTTCAATTTCCTTTTCTATTAATGCTTTCTGAGTAGATTTTGACAGAGTTTCGACACCTATAGCATGACCTGATTTCGCTCCAATGGTTTCAGAATGAGAACACATGACAGGTATTTATAGTGATCCTAATTTCGCTCCAAACGGCATGAGCGAAATCACCATGTGTCTCTAAAAGCGAAATCATCAGGTTACTATGAGCGAAATCCCTTATGTACACTGGAGCGAAATTACAAGACTAACTGATTTCGCTCCAAATGACACAGATGTCATTTGGGGCGAAATTAACACTTAAACTCCTAAAATCCGTTTTTCGACTCCGTACAACCTATCTAGACCTACGACTTGATACAAACGTAGTCAACAGACATTCAGTGCACCAACAGACTCCCCCTTGGATCTTGACGAAGTCTTCAGCTCAGAGTCTTCAGTCTTGGTCTTTTCTCCAACTCTGTCTTCTCATCGCAAGAACTTTATCTTCACAGGTTCAGAATCACTTCCTAGCTCCATTTTCAAACTTCCCCTTTGACTGTTGATCCAGACTCCCCCTTTCACAGACTCCCCCTCTCAGTATGCTAGAATCTGAGGTCTTGATCTGGTTCAAGCTTTGACAATTAGCTCTCGTGGGAATGATGAAGTCCAAAACCTGTGTCTCAAACATCAAACATCACAAACTCATCTCTTCACAAAAACACACAGTCTATTAGTTCTGGAAATCCACTCAAGTATTCAGGTCCAAACTAATGACCCTGATTACTCAATTAATCTACCAAGTCCAATCTAATGACCTTGGTTGATCTTTTGACAAAACAGACTGATTTTGTAAAACATTTTCAAACATTTTTCTGAAAATAACAAGCATCAAATTAATGAACTTGTTTTAACTTGTAAATCACTCAAACTCTGTCAAAGTAAGCTCTCCTCATTCTTCAGCTCAGAACTTTTCCTGCATCTGCTTCAATCTTCGAGAATCCAACGATTAACTCTCCACTTTGGTTTGTCAAAAATAAAGCAGAAATAAAAAATCTTTTTGGATTTTAATAAAATGTTCTAAACTAAGAAATGAAATACAGAAACTTAAATTGCAGAAACTAAAGAAATTAAACTATTTACAAACATAATTTTTGGTGAGCGTGTCAGGGAATCATATCAGCTTTTCAGACAAATTACAGGTACCGTTAAGCTTCAAATCATACTCAGACTTAAACAATTCACCTCGATTGTCGATATACTGATCCATCTTAAATTCTCACACAAATTTCAATTTACTCAGGATACGATTTAGATGTTTTATGAACTTAGCTCATTCATGTGTGCCACCTCTTGAATATACTCCCGTATCCAGAATCCCAAATATTCAGTCTTACAGGTGAGTATACCACATATGATACCTGTAAGGGGTTAAATGCGAGGTCCGTGAGAGCTCAGGTCGATACTTCCGTATACGCAGAGAGATGACGGCTTCGACTTTTCGGTGTGTCCCCTTTAGAGGATCTTTTAATTTCAACAGCAGCGACTATCAATTTTATTGTTTCATCAGCTTGCTGAGGGTGATGCTATGTTTCAAGCATTTGCAGAAAGTATTATTTGGGGACTAGGTCAGAACTTCCATTCAGCAGAAGTCCCGGAATAATACCCCAGATATCACTGAGTATAAAGATCTATTATCTCAGAATATGGGACCTTTCAAACGAGATTTCACGGGTTACCTATATATCCAAGTAGTGTTCCCCACGAATTTCGCAAGTTTGAAATTTTAGGTTTATATCCCGAATAGATCTACTAAATGTGCAAAAACCTATCGACACATCATTAGTGAGACTGTTTAACTCATTTAAACTTTACAATTCTTTAGCATACTGTAATTGTCTAGCCGATGTACTATCATTTTCCCTTTTTACACAAGCTCTTTTTCAATTTTCTATTGTTTTTGAATTTTAAAAATTTTATCATGTTTTTGTATTTTTGCATTTTTTACTGTTTTTGTATTTTTCTGAAAACATAACAATTTACATCTACTCCCCCTAAATACCAAAACAAGTAAAAAATCGACAAACCATTGCAGATTGTTTCTCATCTCCATCCGCAACAGTACTCTCATCAACGCCAATAATGCCATCCGACAGCGAAAGAAGCTTCATACCGTTCAGTTGTAACAGATATTTAAACCGATTTTTATCAAAAGCTTTGGTATGTAAATCAGCTTTCTGTTCATCAGTGTGGATTTTTTCAATTCGTATCAACTTTTTCTCGAAACAATCGCGAATAAAGTGATGTCTAATTTCTATATGTTTAGTTTTAGCATGATGTACTGGATTCTTTGTTATATTAATTGCGGCCTCATTATCAACAAAAAGAGGTGTGTTAAGAAACTGCAAACCGTAGTCGCGCATCTGTTGCTGTATCCACAGGATCTGAGAGCAGCAACTGCTAGCAGAAACGTACTCCGCTTCACATGTAGATAGCGCCACAGACGTTTGTTTCTTACACTGCCAGGTGACCAACCGAGGTCCAAAGAACTGGCATCCTGTAGTTGTTGATTTTGAATTGACTTTGCAGCATCCGAAATCCGAATCGGAATACCCTTCGAGCGTAAAGTCGCCTGTTCTAGGATACCACAACCCCAATGAAGGAGTTCCTTTCAGGTAGCGTAATATCCTCTTCACAATAATCATATGCGAGGCTCTCAGGTTAGATTGATATCTTGCTGCGAGGCATGTTGGGTACATGATATCAGGACGTGAAGCAGTTAGGTACATTAAAGAACCTATCATGGATCGATAAAACGTTTCATCAGCCCTGTCTCCGGTGAGATCTGGGTGAATCCCATGATTTGTTGCAAGTGGGGTAGCAGCTGGAGTAGAACTTGACATCCCAAATTTCTCTAGAATATCATGCACGTACTTCGTCTGGTGAATGAAAATTCCCTCAGGTAGTTGTTCAACTTGTAGACCCAGAAAGAATTTCATCTCCCCCATTGATGACATTTCGAATTTTTTGCTTCATCACTGATTCAAAATCTTTGCATAGATTCTCATTTGTTGACCCAAAAATTATATCGTCCACATAAATCTGAACTATCAGAAGATGTCCGTCGACCTCTTTAGTGAAGATAGTGGCATCCACTTTTCCACGTATGAAACTGTTGGCTAGTAGGTGTTGAGACAAAGTCTCGTACCAAGCTCTCGGGGCCTGGTGTAAACCATACAGCGTTTTGTCCAATAAGTAGACCTTGTTCTTGTGGATTGGATCAGTAAAGCCCGGCGGCTGACCGACATAAACCTCCTCTTTGACCTTCCCATAAAGAAACGCCGATTTTACATCTAGCTGATATACTTTGAAGTTCTTCCAAGACGCAAATGCAAGGAAAATTCTGATTGCTTCTAGTCGTGCCACAGGAGCATAAACTTTAGTAAAATCAATCCCCTCCTGTTGACTAAAGCCCTGAACAACGAGTCGAGCTTTGTTTCGTACAACAACTCCTCTGTCGTCTCTCTTACATTTAAACACCCATTTCGTATTGATTTTCCTTTGACCATCCGGCAAATCCACTAACTTCCACACATCTAACTTTTCAAACTGACTTAACTCTTCTTGCATTGCAATGACCCAAGAGTCTTCAGTAAGCGCCTCTTTTTAAGTTCTCGGTTCGATCTGCGAAATAAAACAACTTAATGAAAATTCAGTTTGTAAAGGTGCTACTGTAGAATAAAAACATGTAAGGCCCTGGTCAATTTGACGTCTCATGCGAACGCCTGTTTGCAATTCTCCTATGATCAACTCCTCTGGATGGTATGAAAGAGTTCGTGGCATTGCTTCGTTAGGAACATCCACATCGCCTTCCAGATTAGTAACATTTTGATTTGCACCTTGTTCACTCATTTGGTTTGATTGACTTAAATCCTGAATATGCTCCCCCTCAGAATCTGAATCTCCATGATCAAAGATCGGCATGTTCTCAGCTTCTTGATTATCACTCTCAACCGTCTGATTATCTTGAGCAACTTCATCTTGTTGGACATCATCATGTTCACCAGCATTACTCGGACCTGCTTCATCGTCATTTGAAGTTTCCCGTGGTCGCCTCGAATACTCAGCTGGGAACCTTTGCTGTGACTCGTACTCACGCAAAATATCCAACTCATCAAAGAAATCTTCTTCTTCTTCTTCTTCATCTTCTTCTCTCATATCAAACGAATCCCATAACTTGTCATAATGATATCGCCATGAATCTCCTAGATTTTGTGGCGGCATAGTATAACCTTGACATTCAATATTCGCAGCTTCAATAATCCGCTTCTCACTTGGAACGAAGACACGTAGCGAAGGACTTGAATATCCAACAAATATACCCTCAATGCACTTCGGACCAAACTTTCCATAAGGTTCTAGAACAGTACAGGGTGACCCGAACGGTTCAAGATACTTCAAATTTGGTTTACGGTTATTGATTAACTCAAAGCATGTTTTGTTGAACTTCTTGACAGTGAGAACTCTGTTGAGCGTATAGCATGCGGCGGAAACAGCTTCTGTCCAAAAATTAATCGGTAACTTTGAATCTGCGAGCATAGTTCTAGCCGTCTCGATTAGTGTCCGGTTTTTGCGTTCTGCGACTCCATTCTGCTGCGGAGTGTACGGAGCACTAAACTCATGCAAAATACCTCTTTCATCACAAAATTCTTCCATCTTGCTGTTCTTGAATTCAGTACCATTATCACTTCGAATTCTTTTGATACGCCTTTGGTACAGATTCTCAATCTTCTTGAATAACGCCATCAAACTATCAAACGTTTCGTCTTTCGTTTTCAAGAATGAAACCCACGAAAATCTGGAATAATCATCAGTAACCACAAGACAATATTTATCTCCCGTAATACTCTTGACATTCACTGGACCAAACAAATCCATGTGAAGTCTCTCCAGGGGTCTTGAGACTGAATTGACTTGCTTTGTAGGGTGTGACTTTTTCTTCTGCTTGCCTTTAACACAACTAATGCACTCCCCTTCCAGATGAAAACCTTTGACATGAACTCCTGTAACCAAATCATTGTGCACCAAGTGATTCATTTTTCTAAGATATATATGTCCCATCTTCCGGTGCCACAATCTCGATTCTTTTTCAGTTGCTCTGGACACGAAACAATGAGCCTGACCCGTGGTTGTAGTAGCTACGCTCATATCCAACATGTAAAGATCATTAACTCTTGGTGCCCTCATGATAATCCATTCCTCAGGGATAACAAATCCTAGTTTCAAGATCAAACATTATTTATCAGTGAAGTGAGTGGTATACATCCTGTCACAAATCTGCGAGATACTCAGCAGATTGTTCTCCAGCTCAGCAATGTAGCTAACTCTCTCAAACGTCACAATCCCATTGGATAACGTTCCTTCACCAATAATCCTTCCTCCTTGATTACCCGCAAAACCAACATAACCTCCATTGATATTCTTCACATCATATAACAATGCAGTCTTCCCTGTCATATGTTGAGATAATCCATTGTCCATAATCCAGCGTGAAACTAATCTCGAAAGAACCTGCACATATAACAACATGATTCAAACACTTCAATAAGGATGCCGATTCATGCTTCACGATCAAGGAAGCTCCGGCAATTCAAACTGTTTAGTCAAACATTGTGTCCACCCAAGCCTCATCAGCCTTGGGTGTAACCTTTACACTTTTAACTCTCGCAATTTGAATTTTAAAGTTTTCAGCCTTCAGAGGTGGAAAATTTGCATCATAATCAATCGGAATTGAATCCTCAGAAGGTGAAATCTTTTTCTCAGTTTTAGGTTTCCAAACTTGTTGAGATAATGCTACCCGTTTGAAAAACTTGTCATTTTTAGTTACCACTTTCTTTACGGGTTCATGTTTCACTTTGATGTTGTCATTTTTCACACTCTTTTTCTCAACAACCATTGGTGCTTTACCCTTCTCGTCAACTTTCTTCTTTTGAATCTTCACAGTTTCAGTCTTAGGTTTCACGTTGGCACACTTTCGTGCAATGTGACCAACTTGATTACATCTAAAACATGTTCGAGTCTCAACTACCCGACTTGTGCCTTCAGATTGAGCCTGTGAAGCTGTCTTCTCAAAGAATTCTTCATTCGATTTTGAAAAAATTTCTTTCTCTTCATCAGCAAGTGAACTTGTACTGTTTACAAACACCTTCTTTTCAACAAACTTGTTGTTTTGAACATTTCGTCTCTGATAATTCTTACCACCCTGATAACCACCCGACCAATTGTTTCGGTTCTTGTTATTATAAAAACGCGATGGAACAACAGGTTTCTTGTAGTATGATTTATCTTTTTCAAAATTCATTTGTCTCTTTGTTTGACTCAGACTGTTCACTTCCGACAACTCAACTTCAACCAACTTGAAAACATTTGTTAACTTTTTCACATTCACATTCTCAATTGGAAACTCTGAATCCGAATACAACTTATCAGATCCCGACATCTTGTACATGACAAGAGTAGGTTCATCATTTAAGTTGTTTTTGGACTTTTGTTTCGGAATGTATTTATCTAAGAAGCATCCATCATCTTCAGCTGAATCAGACATCAAAACACTTTCAGCTGTGCTCTTAACAATCTCTGTCTGAACACTATCATCAGATGATGTAAAAGTAACATCAATGTTCTCCGAAAGTTTAACTTCATTCTCTTCCTCGATTTCAACCAACCCAGATTGCTTTTTCGTATAGTTTTCAAGAATTGGCGGTGGAACTTGATGAAAACCCACCCCAGTTCCATCAGAATAAACATCTTCGCCAACTTTATTTTTCCCGATGGGTTTGGGAACAATGTGTTGCAAAACAAAGCTTGCGGAGTTGTAACTATTAAACTTCAACTGGATTCGCTCATTTTCGATTTCAGCCTCTTAAACTTTAAGTTTTAGTTTAGCGATTTCTTCCAGTTGTTGGTTGATTGATTCTTCTTTTAATCTAAGCACAGTTTTTAATTGAGCATTTTCTTTATAAGTTTTACCATTTCGATCATCATTATCTTTCATTGTGCTTTTAAGTTTCTCAAACTTTTCAGTGATCTGGCGGTTTTCAAGAACTAACTTTTCATTTTCTTGCCTAACCCTTTCATGGTCAATTTTATCATTTTCGATTTTGTTAGTAAATTCTTTTAGCCGTTCAGTTGAAGCTTTCACCCTTTTATCACGATCAAGAATTTGATCCTCAACGCTTCTAACTTTCACAGTCAGATCCTTAATCTTCTTATCTTTATGATAAGAGACTGTGTTACAAACTTTGCATTCCTTGATGCAATTTTTGCAAACATCATCACCATTGACTTTTTTACCTGACTCAGTCGTTGACATGTTTGAACTGACCTGGCCTAAGGACTCAGAGACGGATTTAGAATCTACCTCAAGCGCCTTTGCTGCCAGCACTTTGTCAGCCATTTTTCCAAGATTTTTAGCATTCAACTCTTGAGTAATGTCAATGATCCCTGTATCAATCTTCTTTGACTCTTTCTCATCTTTCTCCTTCTCTTCTTTCTTTTTCTCTTCTCCGGTTCCCCACCATTTATTCTGCCAATACTCATCATCATCTTTGAACTCTTTGATTATGGCTTCTATATCAAGAGTGTTATGATCAACAGCAATGTTTCCATCTGGGTCAAGATAACACTCCCTGTCTGGATCCCATCTTCTTGCTCTTTTCGCTTCTAAATAGATACCAGATATTCTAATCATTCTGTTTTCAGGTAACATTCTTCTGTATTTATACTTCTGCTCTTCAGTTCTGTTGTCTTTCCAAGGAATAGGTTCATTTCTTGCCATGAAAGCGTAACCAATCGCATTTTCCTCCGGTAACAGTTCACTCCAGTCATAACCCTCATCATCATAAATCACCGCAAGAGCTCTAGATTTCTCTTTGTTCTCTTCAATTTGCTTCATTCTTGGCGGCTCCGATTTGTTTTGATGATATATCGCCTTCTTGTAGTAATCTTCCCTGAACGGATTCTCAGACTCATCAGCATACGCATTTCTGCATTCACGCTTGAAGTGACCTTTTTGCTTACACTTGAAGCATGTCACCTTGGACTTGTCAAACCCCAACTTGGTAGATGGTCCACCAATTGACTTCCTTCCCGTGATTTCCATAAAACGCTGTGCACGACGAACTGCACTGGCCATACACCACCGTATGTCGATCAGTTCCGTTTCTTGGGGATCAATCTGATCATAATCTTCTTTCATCAGGTTGGTGTTGCCTATCTTCCCAGCTACAAGGCTTTCATAAGACTCTAACACCGACGCCAAGAAAACCATCTGCTGCTTGGCCGACTCTTCGCTGAAATTCTGAGCATTCTTCATGTCTACAGCGATGTTGCAGTGAAACAAGTTCTTTGCCTCAGACTGGTTTGAATTTGATGACGACCCACTGTGATAACCACTATGATATTCACTGCTTTGACTTTCTTTATTCGTTGTAGAGACATTCTCAGCAAAAAACGCAGTTTTGGGAGAATTGTTCTTTTGCATGATGCTCTTTGGATAATACAAATCCAAGTTCTGCTGGTATGATGAGTGATTGACTTTGTGTGTCTTCTTCAATTCCAACTCATGACTCTCGAGTTTCTCAATCAGCAAATCTACAGTTAACACTTCTGGCGCCTTGATAGTATTTTTCAGCATCATCGCATAATATTGCCAATCCATCTCGTCTGGCAATGAATCGAACAATTTGTCTACTAGCTCATCTTCAGGATACTTAATTCCATGTCTAGCTAGTTCCAGTTTCAGATGCCCAAACCTCTCGATCATTTTACAAACTGATTCGTTCTTTAAACACCCAAACATATCAAACTCTTTACTAAGTAGTTTCTTTTTGTTTTTCTTGATTTCTTCACTCCCTATACATTTATTTTTCAACTTATCCCAGAGATCTTTAGAACTAGAGTATTCAATCAAAGATATTATATCTTCTCGAACTGATTGAAATAGTAACGCGACACACTTCTGCTCTGCAACAAATGCTTCTATCTCTTCAGATGATGATAAGGTCTCTCCCTTTTTGCCACAACTATCGTATCCATTTTTAAGACTCTTCCAGCTAAGGAACGCAAAAGCCATCAACCAGTCTTCGAACTTTTTCGCCCACCGACTATAATCTTCTATAGCCATCAACTTCGGTGGCTTGTTGTAAGTTCCGAAAACACTTTCAACCTCCAAAGCATCCGATAATTTCTTCTTGGCATTTGGCGGGTTCTCATTGTTGTTGCTTGTAGATGT
Source organism: Helianthus annuus (assembly GCF_002127325.2). NCBI lineage: Eukaryota > Viridiplantae > Streptophyta > Magnoliopsida > Asterales > Asteraceae > Helianthus > Helianthus annuus. Next base: position 116,295,086 of record NC_035443.2, read on the forward strand.
ATCATCTCCCGAATTTCCAGCAAATGCATACATATCGCTAAACGGGTTCAAGAAAATGTCATCAATCTTGAGCGTACCTGCAAAATCAGCAAACACTTAGAAAAATTTTCGAAATTTTGAAAAACAGTGATTTCGAGCGAAATCAAACAGAAGCAATATGAGCGAAATCAGATAGAAACTGATTTCGAGCGAAATCTCAAGAGCGAAATCAGAACTTATGTTCCTAAGAGCGAAATCAGAATTTCTCTATGAGCGAAATTAGACTTTTATTATTTTATCAGCGAAATCAGATATTTCGCTCCGAGTGACCAGATGACTTTCGAGCGAAATCAAGCACTTATAAACGAAAACTCTTCGATGAACAGTACAAGCGAAATCAAGTTTTTAGCTAATTTTCACCATTTTTAGTCCGAATTTTTACCTGATTCTTTCTAGGGTTTGTTAATTGTTTGTTTTACATGTTATACTCAAAATTCAGTCCATTTCAACCATAGGAACCAGTTCAAATCAGAAAAGTATGAGAAGAAGTGAGTAGAAGTAAGAGAATCTGGTAGAATCAAGTTGTAGTAGTATGAACTCCTCGTCCTGAGCTCTGATACCACTTGTCGGACCGTTGTATGACCCTAAATAGTCAGTTAAGGCAGTTCATCTTCGTGTACAAAGGCGGAATCAGTGTAGACAAAGTAACAACAGCTTTTCCTTTCAATTTCCTTTTCTATTAATGCTTTCTGAGTAGATTTTGACAGAGTTTCGACACCTATAGCATGACCTGATTTCGCTCCAATGGTTTCAGAATGAGAACACATGACAGGTATTTATAGTGATCCTGATTTCGCTCCAAACAGCATGAGCGAAATCACCATGTGTCTCTAAAAGCGAAATCATCAGGTTACTATGAGCGAAATCCCTTATGTACACTGGAGCGAAATTACAAGACTAACTGATTTCGCTCCAAATGACACAGATGTCATTTGGGGCGAAATTAACACTTAAACTCTTAAAATCTGTTTTTCGACTCCGTACAACCTATCTAGACCTAAGACTTGATACAAACGTAGTCAACAGACATTCAGTGCACCAACACGAATATCCATTTTCAAGCGGGGGTGGACACTTGTTGTAACTGGCACTTTGTTTCTTACCAGAAACTTTCACTTTAGTTTTCTCTTTTGTGTCTTTCTTCTTCTCAGAGGTCTTTTCATCAGATGCTTCATCTTCTTCAAAAACCTTCATGCCTTCAACAGTTGGATAGATCATGTCAATGCCATAAGAAGTACATGAGTAACTTTTTAACAACCTATTAACTCTTTCTGTTTCAATTCTTTGAGTTTCCAGTTTCTATTCCAGTACAGCACACTTCTCAATGTAATTGTTGATAAGTTTCTGCTTCGTCATGAATGCTCCTTGAAGTGTCTTCATTGCTGTCGCTTGTTCACTGCTTGTTTGATTATACAGATTCATTGATTTATTCAGAATATCATAAGACTCTTTCAATATGTTCAAGTTGTGAATCAAAGTATTGTTTTGCTTCTTCACTGCTTCACAATTTTCACATGTCACTGGACTCTTTTGTGCATCAGCTTCTGCATCAACCTTAAGAGCTGGAACTTCTTTTACCTTTCTTTTGATCACTGGAACTTCTTCATCATCACTGATGACTGGTTTTTTAGCTTTCTTCTTTTTCTTTTTAGCTTTTTCATCATCACTGTCACTTTCCTCCATCAATCTCAAGTGCTCTTTCATTTTTCTTGCATAGTAATCATCATCATTATCACTGTATTCGGCAACTCTAGCAACAAAAGCTTTGTGATCTGAAGTTTTGTTAGGATCATAGTCATCCCAACTGAAATTTTCCCAGCTAAACCCCTCAGGTAATCTTTCATCATCTTGTTTTATCAGACATGCTTTACTATCAGCTGAAACATATTTGTCCCAACTGAATCCTTTTGATGGCTTGTTATCCTCTTGATTCACCATACAAGCTCTCTTTGATGATTCTTCAATCTCTTTCCTAGCATGAGCAGTTTGTGGTTGTTGTTGTTGTTGTTGAGCAACTTGATGATAAATTGCTTTCCGATAGTAGTCATTGTTGTTGAACGGATTTTGAGCTCCACTTGCTTCGCGATTCGTGCACTCCCTCTTGAAGTGTCCTTTTTCCCTGCAACGAAAACAAGTAACTTCAGATTTATCAAAGCCTAAAGTAGAAACATTTGCATCACAGAAATCATCTCTTCCTGTGATCTGTTTGAATTTCTCAGCTCTCCTCAACACACTTTCCAAACACCACTTTATGTCCATCAATTCCATTTCCTCAGCATCGATCTGATCGTAATCCTCTTTTGTCAGCATTGGATTCCCAATCCTCCATGCTACTAAACTTCCATATGACTCCAACACAGTTCCCAACAAAGACATGTGACTTTTTGCAACTTCTTCCGAGTAATCCTGATCATTCTCAAGATTCAATACAATGTTGCATTGTAACTTCTTGCCATTCTTGGTTGCTGACAAGTTTGGATCAAATGACGGATATGAAGAAAAACTTGTTTTGCTGTTTGATCCTTTAGATGAACCTCCCGATGAACTCTTAGCATTGAACGCAGTCTCAACCTTTGGTGACATGTTGGTGGTTTTATCACTGATTCCACCTTTGTAATAAAGACCAATATCTTTTTCACCATCAAAATCTTTCATTCTTGAAATCTTTCTTTGTTCCATTTCTTGAGCTTCAAGCTTTTCAATGAACTTGCTCAATGTTAACGAGTTAAACCCTTTTTTATTCCTTAACATCATAAGGTACGTGCCCCAAGTTTCATGTGGCAACACATCAGCCAACTTTTCAATCAACTCCTCATTGTCTTTTGTGATGCTCAATCTTTTCATGTTCATTACTTGATTACAATATCTTTCGATGATCTGCTTAGTACTTTCAGTTCTTAAACCCCGAAATAGATCGAACTCTTTTTTCAGAAGTGATTTTTTGTTCTTAACCATCTCTTGAATTCCAACAAACTTTGATTTTAATGCTTTCCAAATTCAGTATGCACTTCCATTGTGTTGCAACAAAACCAAGATATCTTCTTTAACAGGTTGTTGTAGTAAACTGATCATCATTTTCTTATTTTTGTATTTCTTTTTCTCATCCACACTAAGGTCTTTAATAGCAATTTCCTCTTCGTCATCATTCATTGGTCTGACATATTTCGTTTCCACGCATTCCCAAGCATCCAAATAGTTTGCTTGAACCCAATTCTCAAATCATTCTTCCCATCCTTTATACTCCTCGATGTTCATGAGCTTAGGCGGTTTTTGCATGGTGCCCGTTTCATTTTCCAACATTTCTTGCTGAGTAATGGTAATCGGAGTAGCAAAGGCGTTATAAAATTCCTCTTCCATGATTCGGTTTTCAAAATTTCACAAACAGTCTACTCAAACGAAATTAACCTTAAACGAAATTACCCCTTCAAGTGAAATTATCCTGCTCAAACGAAAAACCAGCTTTGGTGCGAAATACCCTAATTTCGTACGAAATAACACTTTTTCAAACGAAATATGTAATTTTGTGCGAAATTATCAAACAAAATTACAGCTTGATGCGAAATCACTAATTTCGTGTGGATCTTCCAAACGAAATTACACTCTTAAGCGAAATAAGGTAATTTCATGCGAAATTAAACCCTAATTTCGTGCGAAATTATGCTGATGTCATCATCTCGAGCTGAATTTTGTCAAATTGATTAAGTTTTTGTCCGATTTTAAGTCTGAAACTTTCAAGGATTTGTTAAAATACTATTGCGCACATAATAAGTGAAATTCAAATCATTTTGACTGTGAAAATTTGTTAATTGTGAAAAAGAAGGTGTAGAAATCAGAATTTGCAGCTGAATTGGTATGAACTCTTCTTCCTGAGCTCTGATACCACTTGTAGGATCGTTTTCTGACCCGAACGAGTCGATCAGAAGAGTTTTTGCTCGATACGAAAGGCGGAAACAGACGTATCAAGTTCAATTCAGCTAGATATACACTTTAAACTGTCTTTTGATTGATTTGACAATGATTTACAGCGAGACGACACTTCGGCAGCAGTTCGGTACACCAGCCGGAAAGTTACAAATGAAACGAAATCAAGGGTATATATAGGCTGGGTAATTTCGCACGGAATTCCCCAAGCGAAATCAAGTTTCATGCGAAATTAGATTTCGTGCGGAATTACCTTGTGATTTCGTGCGAAATTACAAGATTGTAATTTCGTGCGAAATTAACTCCTAACCTATATTTGACAATTTTCTCATACTATATGCCCTGATCTATCTATACTAATACAAGACTCGATACAAGACGAAGTCGACAGACAGATGCACCAACAATTTCAAGCAGCGACATTCAGGGACATGTGCAGCTTTTGCAGGTAACCTGTAGAATTTGCAGAATTTTGGAAGAAAGTTGCTGTTTGAAACAGCAACTTACCTATATTCACTCAAAAGTTTTCAAACCACCTACTAACACTCTTTTCTGGTTCAAAGCACCTATTAACACTTTTTAACTTTACATTTCTTTAGCGTGCCGTGATAGTCCACTGATGTACTATCATTTCCTCTTTTTCGCAACATAACTCATTTTTGAATTTTATCATGTTTTTGGCTTTTTCAAATTTTCAAATGTTTTTGGATTTTCTGAAATTTCCCTACTCCCCCTAAAATGCAAACACATTTTAAAGAAAATTTGAAAACTTCTAGACTTTTGACCTACTAGAAATAAAAAAAAAACAACAAACTGTACAGAAACTTGACAACTGACACTGAAACACATCAAATCGCCATCCACTAGGCATAAACAATCTGAACTCCCCTATCACAAATCATTTTCTCATTTAGATTTCAAAACACTTAAGTTTGTTTTAATCAAAATGATTTTTCCGGAAAATGAATTTGTGTTGATAACAACCACTTGTAGGTTTATCAATTTTAAAAACGGGGTTGTGGTTCATCATCTTGTCTATCTTTTGTCATGAATAGTAAATCAAGTACAAATTAATGTCCCTGATTTACCATTTGCATCTAAGAACCTTCTGTACCACTTGTAAATGTACTTCAAAGAATACACTCAAAATTTAACCACAAATACCACTTGTGGGATCAAGATTACCACTTGTAGATACCCAACAACTACCACATGTAGGAATATTACGTCTACATCACCATTATACCAATCAAAATGCCGATTCCTGCTTCGCAATTACCCACCTGGAAGCTCCGGCATAGTCCTTTCACCTGTAAAATCATCCAAACATTAATCACAAACATTCAAACAAACACATCAAAAACTAGAATGATGCCGATTCCTGATCCACGATATAAACTTGGGATCTCCGGCGTAGTCCTTTCAACTATTCTGGGAAACAGATTTCCCTCCAAGTCTTCTCAGACTTGAGGACTTTCAATTCTTCAGCTGTAGGGTTGTATGTCGCCTTTTTAGTTGCATAAAAATCCTTTACCCCTATAGCTTTTCCACTCAACATTTTCTCAAATATCTTCTTAACATTCCCGTTGAATGTTTTCTCGACATCAAATTCCTTTTCATCATCATAAAATTGATTTGAAATTTCAATTTTTCCAATTCCTTTCATAACCTCCTCAAACTTCAATGATGGAAGAACATCATCATTTTCTGAACTTTTCTCCATAACTTGTGGCTCTTCTGGCTTTGTGGAACCAGATTCATCACCGACTTTCACTTCACCTTTCTTCACAACCCACACTTGGTTGTCATTTCCTTGTCTTTTGTAAAATGTTGTCTTTTTCTTTGAGCATTCTCCAACTTCATTTTTCGAATTTTTAAAAATTTTAGACTTCTCAGCTTTTTCTTCAACTTTGTCTTTCATCTTCTGAGAGGCTCCCTGTTTTGCTTTGATATCTTTCAAACAATCCGATGCAATGTGACCAGCTTCATTGCATTTCAAACAGGTTTGAGCATTTCTCGGATGAAATACTCCAGTTCCATTCTTTCTCTTTTCAGCAAGAAACTCTTTGTTAGTTTGTCTCCAAAATGGTTTCTGCTGTTCAGCTTCCGAGCTTCCACCTGTCACAAATTCAGTGTTTGAATTAGAATTTTTCTCATTTTTATGATTTTCTTGTGGAACAAAACCTAAACCTTTCTTTTTGTAGCTACGATTTTGGTTGGTTTTCTTAGGAAATCCAGGACCAGAATTGTAACCCTTTTTCTTGTTTAAACGTTGTTGAACTCTAGAAGTATATTTTTTAGATTTTTCAAAATTTTTCAAAACTTTTAACTCAGGAATATTAACCTCTATTAGTTTAAAAGTTTTGTTGATTAGATTCGTTTTAACACTTAAAATTGGAAACTCTTTGTTGTAATATAATTTGTCAGAACCATTCAAAGTATAAACAACTTCGAATGTTTCATCATTCAAATCAGCTTTTGATAACAAAAACTCTTTACTATAAGACCGTTTAACCGACGAATTTTGACTGTTGACTGACGAATTTGACCCTCCAGACTCAGACTTTGACTCTGTCTCCTCATCAGTGTCCAACACCTGATCGACCACCTTTTTAATTAATTCAGACTCATGATCAGTATCAGATGAGGTAAACGTCACATCAATGTTTTCTGGTAAGACGTCAGTTGTGTCGGTTTTAAGCTGTATATTGACTGCTTTTGCAAGTTGTTCCTCATTTGGTTTCCTAGGTGAATACCCATCCCAAATTGGAGGCGGACACTTGTTATAGCTAACAGTCGGTTTCTTACCACAATCTTTCTTTTCTTTCGGCTTCTCTGCTTGAAAAGCTTCCATACCTGCAACAGTTGGGTAAACTCGATCAATAACATAATCAGAGGTAGAATAGCTCAACAATAACCTCCTAATCCTCTCATTTTCAATCTTTTCAGTTTCCAACTCTTGCTTCCATTTGGCACTTTCTTCAATGTAGAAATTTATAGCTTTTTGCTTCGACATTAAAGTTGCATTCATCATCGTCATTGCCTGTTCTCTTTCTGTGTTTGTCTTTTGGAGACCAGTTACTGTTTTGTTCAACACGTCGTACGATTCCTTCACATAATTGAGATTGAACAATAACTGCTCTTTCTTTTTCTCGTACTCAGCTATGATGTCGTCTTTTGCTGCACACTCTTTGCAGGCTTCCAAACACTTCTCACAGGGTTTGATGACTTCAACAATTTTTTCAACTTCGACTGTTTTCACAACTTCAATCAATTTTTCTACTTCAATCACCTTTTCCACTTCAATCACCTTTTCCACTTCAACAGTTTCTGTAATCTTTTCAGCAACACTTTCAACATTCTGAAATTCACCTTCAGATTCAGATTGTTGATCTTTTTCAGCTCGTTCCTCTGCCAGTTTCTCCATTTTTTCTGTAAAATAGAAATGAAAACTATTAGGAGACAATTGAGATTTTGCAATATTTATATGTTTCTCTTCCTTATCATCACTGCTGCTTAGATCAGGTGATCGATCAAAATGTACAGACTTATCAGAATCACCATCTGATACATCAGAATCCGATGGTGTTTTGTCAAATACAACATCCTGTTCTTGAACAGTTTCATCTGAATTATCTGAAACATCTCCAGAGTGTTTTGAGAATCCATCAGTACTATCTGAACTTTCATCAGATGACATAGATTTTTCATCTTCAATTCTCACATTCTCTCCAATTGATCTCATCCAAGTAGCAAATAAATTTGGCTCTCGGATGATCTTTGCAATGAAAGCTTTAAAACCTCCCTTTTCATCCACAAACATATCCCAACTAAAACCATCTGGTAGTTTCTCATCATCTTGATCGATAACACGTTCTGCTGTGGCTTCAGAAGATATATAATCACTCCAGCTGAAATCTACCAAACATGCTCTCTTGGGATCTTCAATTTTTCTTCCGTGAACTGTCTGAGGTTCCTGGGATTGACCAACTTGTTGATAGATAGCTTTGCGGTAGTAATCATCTTTCCCAAATGGATTCTGTGCTCCACTAGCTTCTCTTCCTTTGCATTCCCGCTTGAAATGGCCCTTCTCCCTGCATCGAAAACAAGTAACTTTAGATTTATCAAAACCTAAAGTAGAAACATGTGCATCAAGAAAGTCATTTCTCCCGGTAATGGTTTTGAATTTCTCAGCTCTACGAAGAACACTTGCAAGACACCATTTGATATCCATAAGTTCCATTTCCTCGGCGTCTATCTGATCGTAATCCTCCTTAGTGAGCATAGGATTTCCAATCCGACCAGCAACTAGACCTTCATAAGATAATAGAACTGAACCCAGAAGTGCCATGTGGTCTTTAGTAGTGTCTTCAGAGAAGCTTTGACCTTCTGGAAGGTTGAGAGCTATGTTGCACTGAATTATGTATCCATTTCCGGTTTTGGTACCCTGAGACTGAAAGCTTGTGTTAGTCTCTTTCGGATTCACACTCGGAAACGATGAAAACCCACTGCTACTCTTGTTCGAACCCTGATCAACTTTCTCAGATGAATCACCAGCACTGAAAGCGGTTTGAATTTTCGGACTTCTTTCAGCTTCAGAAACTGGAATACTACCTTTATAGTACCTTTTAACATCTTGTTGACCACTAGGATTATTCATCCTCGCGATCTTTTGTTGTTCAAGATCCTGACTCTCAATTTTCTCAATAAACTGACCAATTGTAAGTTTGTCATAAACACCCGTATTTTTCAGTATCATCAAATACGTTCCCCACTCTTTCTGAGGTAACGCGTCAGCCAATTTATCAACCCATTCCTCACGACCTTTTTCAACTCCCAACATCGATAACGACCGCACTAAGTGGCAGTATCTCTCAATTAGCTTTTTAGTATCCTCTCCCGGCAAACTGCTAAACAAATCAAATTCTTTCTTGAGCAATGCCTTCTTGCTTTTGATCATACTTTCACTACCCTCGAATTTCACTTTAAGAGCATCCCAAATTGACTTTGCAGTTTTGTCATGTTGTAGCAGAATGAATATATCTTCTTTAATCGCCTGCTGTAACAAACTGATCATCATTTTCTCTGCTCTGTACATTGCACGTTCTTGTTCTGAGAATTCAGATATCTGTTTAATGACTTGCAATTCTGTTCGAGGCAATGTGTACTTTTCCAATATGCATTCCCACGATCTGAGATGATTTGCCTGAACCCAGTTTTCAAAACGATCTTTCCACCCATAGTATTCTTCAATACTCATCAGTTTCGGGGGTTTCTGGGTGGTTCCAGTCTCATTTTCCAGGTTCATAGCTTGAGCAATCGCGGCTGGAGTAGTCGATGTAGCAAAGGCGTTGTAAAATTCAGAATTCATGATGACTTAACACGTTTTTCAAAGCAACTGACAGAAAAGCGGTCCAAATATAGTTCCTTGGAGCGGTTCAAAATATGATGTACGAATGAGCGGTTCAAGGTATGTTTGTTCGAGCGATTCAAGAATGATGTTCGGATGAGCGAATCCAGATAATGGTTCGTACGAGTGGTTCAGAAAATGTACAAATAAGCGGTTCACAATTTTAGTGTTTGAGCGGTTCAAAAGTGTGCTGTTCGAGCGGTTCAAGAATGTTCACATGAGCGGTTCAAGAGGCTACTTTGGAGCGGTCCAGATCAAAAGTGTAAGAATGAGCGGTTCCAGATGTGACCTAAGAGCGATCCAGAGTAATTCCCAAAAAGCGATCCAATTTCGGACAACGATTTGACCCACTAATACTTTGAATTTCAACCCCAAACTTTCAAGGGTTTGACTTTATACCATCCCGCGCACAATCTCAGGGATTTTGAGCAAGTTTTGACCGTGAAAAATATCTGAAACTGAAAAAGAATGAGTAGAAGACAGAAATTTCGGCAATTTCCAGCTAATTCCTGTAGAACTCCTCCTCCTGAAGCTTTGATACCACTTGTAGGATCGTTTGGTGACCCGAACGAGTCGTTCAGAGGTGTTTTCGTCAAGTACAGGTGCGGAAAACAAGTAAATGACGTAGGAATAGCTTGTATATCACTTTAAACTCTTTTTCTATTGATTTGACGATGAGTACAACCTGTTTTCGATCCGGCAGCACTTCGGTACGAAAATCAGGAACGTTACAAATGAGATCGCTCCTATGGTATTTATAGGAAACTTGAACCGCTTATTGGACAGGCCCAATAAGCGGTCCAGATACATGACATATTAGCGGTCCAACATGTTGTCCCAAAAGCGGTCCATCATGTTGACTAATGAGCGGCCCAACTACCTACATGTACCTATGAGCGATCCATAACCCTAAAACTTATACAATCTCACTATTTCTCGTATATTGTGCCCAGATCTAACATTCTAAGACTAATGACTCGATACAAGACGTAATCAGCAGATGTAATGACTCGATAGTGTATAGTGTAAGTCTCGTACAGGTGCCTGTAAGTGTGATATCGTATCGAATCGTATAGTATAGTATAGGTCCCGTATAGAACTATAGTTGTAGTATCGTATCGTATAGCGTAGTATAACTTAAGTCACGTATAGTACCGTACAGTACAGTACAGTACAGTATAGTACAATACAGTACAGATTTATACGGGACCTAAACTACACATATAGTCCTATACGGGACTTATACTACATCCATAGGCCTACGTGGGACCTATACTACATCCATAGGCCGATACGAAACCTATAAGAATATACGAGTCCTATACAAGACTTATACGACACCATATGATACGATGCTACACATATAGGCCTATACGAGACGATACTACACATATATGCCTGTACATGACTTATACTACATTATACGATACAATACAAACGATACGATAGGATACAATTTTATATTATACGTATAGGCCAATACGAGATTTATAGTACACTATATGATACGATACTACACCCATAGGCCTATATGAGACCTATATTATACTATACGATAGAATACTGAAAAATGTTTTTTACTACACTATATGATACGATACGATAGGATACAATATAATATTAGACGTATAGGCCTATACGAGATTTATACTACACTATATGATACGATACTAGAACCATATGCCCATACGAGACCTATATTAAACTATACGATAGAATACTTAACAATGTTTTTTATTTATCTATTTTTAAAAATTACTTATTATAAAAGTTTGCTAAAACGATAAATAATGTATAACAATGTTTCTTAAAAAACACCCCAGGCTTATACGCGGCGTATATAAAGGAACAAATTCCCACATCATATCAGTGATTCTCTTGTAAATTGAAAAGGTGGTTGTACGCCGCGTATAGACCTATATGCGCCGTATATAAAGCTAGGGTTTGGTGTGCAAATATGTACACCCTTACCAAATTCAGCTTTTATAACATCATACACAATTCTTTTTTTAGTCAATTTGAAATGAACTTGGTTTGTTGTTTCTTGGAATCGCCAATGACTTTAATTTTACTTCTTAAACTCGGATCTTAAAGCAAAGTGTAACCAGAACTAGCTCAATATGTGACTGTCTTTCATCAAATCTGGGTTGAAGCACTATACTATTTACATCAATCACGAACCCCCCTTGCGAAAAAAATAAAAAATAAATACAAAGAATAAAACAATTCAAGTGAGACAGAACAAAGTGCCAAAATTGTGATGGTGAAACTGGAAATGCCTTTAGCTGGCGGTTTGTAAAACCGGTCGTGTCAATACCCTGCTAACCAACAGATGATGGCAGCTTGTTCTAGCCAGACGGCCTTCAAGATGTTATGATATTAGTGGATTCTTTTTGTGTTGAGTTGCCTTTGAAGCTTAAGCTGCTCATAGAAGTTGGCTATAAACTCCTCAGCCTTTACATCAATTCCCATTTCTTGTTCCTCACACATTTGGTCATATTCATCATCATCATCTTCTTCATTATACTCTTCACCATTACCAATCAAGAAACTCTTTCTTGCTTCACAACATGAGTACCGGACACTATCATCATCAAACTCAAACATATCCGAACAATCAACGTGCGGGTTAATGCAGGGGATGTGAGGCAAGCGGAAGCGCATCGAGTTGGGGCGGTGCATCCCAACATGGATGATAGGAGTGGCATCAAATGACAGCTGCCTGTCACCATATTGGAGTGCACCATTGCCTTTTTTAGAATGACCATGGCTCTTGACAAAATGAGATAAATCATGCAAGAGCTTTTTCTTCACCACAAAGACTCCACCTTTTCTAGCCCATAACAATGCTAACCGTAGTATCTGCCAAGCCCTACGGCTCACTACTTGGGATCTTGATCTTGTTTTAGTAATATGCATGTTTTTGTTGGAACTGTTGAACCGGTCGCAAATGCCCAGCTTTCTTGCAGTGAACAAATCAGGTTTTTTAAAGTTTTTGATGAGTTGATATATGATGCATATAAGGATGTTGTGTATATATACATATATGAATGAGGTGTGTGTCGGGAATACGGCTGTACGCGGGCCAGTGCCACCGCTACAGCTACCCACGCTTTCTTTCTTACCAAATATCCATCTGTTGCTATTTTTTAATTATGTTATTATATTTTAATTAACATATAATGTTTATGGTGTGAAAACAATGATTGAAAGCTGTCACCCTTCTAACAGCACACAGGAGGCGAAGACTTTGTTGCTAGTTTATTTTATTAATCAATCATTTTTTTATGTTATTGTTTATAACTTTTTTTTCTTCTCACTAATAATTGGTATACGTACAAAGACCTTTATAGTGATATAATAATAATAATACGGAAATGGGGAGGAAAGAGGATGTATTGGCATGACCTGAGAGCCACTCAGAAGCCAACAAAACATGAATTGTTGTTTGAAACATAAAATACTTGAATTCGGCGGAGTTGCATTGTACAATTGTACATACAGCCGTACCTTGATACATTTAAAGTTTCTACTTTCATTCATGTCATCTTTATGATGATGAAATTCCTAATAATGATGAGGAATGTATAACATGATTAATGTTAAGAAAATGATGGATACAGTTACAAATTAAATGTGACTGTCTTTCATTAGCCCTATACTATTTATTTACATCAATCCCGAACCCCCCTTGTGGAAAAATTAAAAAATGAATACAAAAAATAAAACAATTCAAGTGAGACAGAACAAAGTGCCAAAATTGTGTCAATACCCTGCTAACCACAGGTGATTGCAACTTGTTCTAGCTAGACGGCCTTCAAGATGTTATGATATTATTGGATTCTTTTTGTGTTGTGAATTCCCTATTCCAAAAATATTTTAGACATTATTAAAAAACTATAATAAAACTTAAAACAATAATATTGTAAACATTAAATATGTTATATAAAAAATAACATGAATCGGATTTTGCGATTCGTCGATCCAACATATTGTCAAAGTAGTTTCTTCTTGAACCGCCCACTTTAATTGTGTTCGTTGAGCGTTCGCTATTGCTTTCTCTTCGTCCGTTTTTTCTTGTGGCTTCTTTTTTTGGCCGGTTTGGATGATGAACCACCAACGTCTTACAGTTGAGTTTCGAGCACGGAATCGGGTTAGGAAAGGTTAACTAAAATAGATGAATCATCGTATGGAAAGTTTGTGTATACACGATTTCCTAAAAACGATGTGATTCTGGCTAGATCGGGACACGGTGAGTATACTAAACCGTGTGGCGGTTGTTGTGGATGGTTTGGTGGCGGGCTAGGGTTCGGGTTTTCTTGTATTAGTGGTTATTGCCTAGCTTAAATAGCAAGGAGACGTGGGTTCTAATCCTGTTGTCTCCAAATTCTTTAATTTAGCTTATGTTTTGTTTTGTTTTTTTGTTAGTGACATTTAATGCTTAATTTTATTAACTCTATCTTTTCCTTTAATTAATAAATTACTTGCTAAACTTAGCTAAAAATAATTATTTAAATTACATCCACATAAATTTTAGTGATTGATGAGTTTATATTAAATGGAGATTTTTGAATAGGGGCCAAATTTTTTTATCTCGCACATGGCCAATTTTTTTTTGTGATTTTCTAAGACGACTCTGGTGTAGCGAGTCGAAATATAGCCCACCGCGCTTTTAGGACACCAAAACCTCGTTGCACGTCCTTTCTTGCCGCTACTTGTGATAAGTTGAACTTGATCTATTTATAGTCTTATATGCAAATAAATTCACATAAGTTGCCTAACTAGGGTATGTCCCATCAATAAGATAAACATACACTTGTATTAATATGTTTACCTGAAATGGACATTTCAGTGCAGATCCATGTAAAACTTCTATGAATAATGACGACTGATTGGGGACGTCGAGGTCATTGTTGGAACCGACGATACCAAAGAAGGCGTACCAAAATTATAAATCTTGGGAGACTACCACTTCAAACATAATGATGATCACTTCTCATATATTAACCTCGCCATGTTGTTGGCCAATTTCTATGTAAACCTAAAAGTTACCTACCATTCTAGCGTATGATGTATGCTTTTATGTGCGGTGTACAAAAGTTGAATGTCATTAGAGGTCTTTTTTATGCAAATATTATTTTCAATACAAGCGAAAACACCATCACAAAAGTTACGTAGACTTTCATGTGATGTTCTTTCAGACATATTCAAATCCTCGTCATGTATACTAGTTGACGTCGTTGTGTACTTTAGGGGGGACGAGGAGGTCCGTTATAACCCTCCTACCACGCATGAAAAATAAAAGCACACCGTCGCCACCATAAAGTTTAACGCGTCAATGTTACAACTTTTTGATTCTTGTCACGCGTTAAACTTTTCAAAAACCGACCGTTGCTTGTTGGACCGTTGATAAATAAAAAACAAACTTTAAACAATCTATATATACTTCACATTTTATAACATTTCACCCACATCAAAACACAAACACATATCACACATTCTACATATTTCACAAATGGATTTTCCTACATCTTCGTCGTTCCCGATTGACAGCGATAACGATAGGCAATCGTCTTCCGACAATGAGACGGTTGAACTTTTCGAGTCGGTGTATAACGAACTTGAAGAATGTTCGAGCCGCCCAAAGAAGAAAATGGTGGACCGTGATCGTATACATGCCAACGAAGTGTTAATGAATGATTATTTTGTGGAGAATCTGGTCTACAATGCCGAAACGTTTAGATATCGGTTTTGTTTACCAAAAGAATTATTTTTAAAGATTGTTGGAGACATCGAAGCAACTGAAGAATGGTTTCAAGAACGTTACGACGCGAGGGGCAAACCAAGTTTCACGCCGATACAAAAATGCACGTCCGCTATTCTCCAACTAGCGACAGGTAACCTTTCCGATCAATTTGATGAATACTTAGCTATGTCGGACATAACTTCACATGAATGTCTGCAATTTTTTTATAACGCGGTCATTAAATTTATATGGTAAAGAGTTTTTACGTAAACCGATGAGACACGACATCTCACGTATTTACGCCGCACATGAGGCTAGATGGCATTTTCCAGGGATGCTCGGTAGCATCGATTGTACACATATCGAGTGGAGAAATTGTCCAAGAGAGTTGCGAGGGGCGTATGTTAGGGGTGACGTCAAAAGACCAACCATCATACTTGAAGCAGTGACGTCAAATGATTTATGGTTTTGGCATTCATATTCTGGTGTTCTAGGTTCAAACAACGACATCAATGTTTTGCACACGTCGCCGTTGTTCCAAACCGTAACGGATGGTACCGCACCCTTCTGTCCATTCTATGTTAATGGACGATATTATAGACAAGACTTTCTTGTTGTGGATGGTATCTACCCATCATGGTCTGTTTTTGTGAAAGGTCCTTCATTTCCTGTCGAGGCTAAAGAAAAGGCGTTCAAAAGGTTGCAAGAATCGGCAAGAAAAGATGTTGAGGGGGCTTTTGGTGTTCTAAAGGGTAGATGGGGCATACTAAGTCGACCGGTTCGTGCGATGAATAAGAAATCAATACATAGCATAGTATATGCATGTATCATATTGCACAATATGCTAATCAAACAAGACGGGCGTGCAATATCTCCAAATTGGGTGCCGGATCCTCCTACTCAATTTCACGTTCCCGAAAATATCAAACAAGTCTTGCGTGATGAAGAAATTCACTTTCGGTTGAGATATGATTTAATTGAATTAGTAGGTTCTTTAGGTTTGGAATTTTCTAATTCGGACAAGGAGTAGAATTTCTTTATTTATGTTTTTTATTGTAGTCTAAAATATTTCTAAAAATATTGTTTTTAATTTAAATGAAATTTATAATTTATAATTTTAGTGTTTTATTGTTAAATTATAATTAAAAAAAAGTGATGAGCATTTTCTGCTAAAATCAATCACTAGTGATGGAATAATGCTTGATGACATGGCGAAACTTGATTGAAAGTTGTGAATGATGAGTGATGACCACCCCTACCTCTTTGGACGTAAGACTCTTTATCCCAACCTGTTTGAACATATTCAAACTTCATCACCATATCACCAACTCTTTGTTTGAACAGTTCTCTTTTTAATTCATAGGTTACATTCCCATCATATTCAGAATAAAATATACGTTTTGTTGTTTATTGTTTTTTTTTAGTTGATAACGGCTTTACTTTCACTTTTTGAAGTCAGAACTTGAAGCAAAGTAGTAAACAAAACAAGCTCAGTGTTACATAAAATATGATGATCTCTTGTTAAATATGGGTTGAAGCAAAGTAGTAAACAAAACAAGCTCAGTGTTACATAAAATATGATGATCTCTTGTTAAATATGGGTTGAAGCCTACGGTATTTACATCAATCCCGAACGCCCCATGCGAAAAAATAAAAACAATAACAAAAAATCAAGTGAGATTGAATAGAGTGCCAAAATTGTGAAGGCGATGTGGTAATGCCATTAGTCGCTTTAATAACTGATCCCGCCAGTACCCTGGTAATCAATCATATCCGGTAAATCAAAAGTTCACAACTTGTTTTATACAGCCTTCAAGAATTGAAGTTATGATATTAGTGGATTCTTCTTGTGTTGAGTTGCCTTTGAAGCTTAAGCTGCTCATAGAAGTTGGCTATAAACTCCTCAGCCTTGACATCAATTCCCATTTCTTGTTCCTCACACATTTGGTCATATTCATCATCATCATCATCTTCTTCTTCATTATACTCTTCACCATTACCAATCAAGAAACTCTTTCTGGCTTCACAACATGAGTACCGGACACTATCATCATCAAACTCAAACATATCCGAACAATCAACGTGCGGGTTAATGCAGGGGATGTGAGGCAAGCGGAAGCGCATCGAGTTGGGGCGGTGCATCCTAACATGGATGATAGGAGTTGCATCAAATGATAGCTGCCTGTCACCATACTGGAGTGCACCATTGCCCTTTTTAGATTGACCATGGCTCTTGACAAAATGAGATAAATCATGCATGAGCCTTTTCTTCACCACAAAGACTCCACCTTTTCTAGCCCATAACAATGCTAACCGGAGTATCTGCCAAGCCCTGCGGCTCACTACTTGGGATCTTGATCTTGTTTTAGTAATCTGCATGTTTTTGTTGGAACTTTTGAAGCGGTCGCAAATGCCCAGCAGTGAACAAATGAGGTTTTTTTAAAGTTGTTGATGAGTTGATGCGTATAAGGATGTTGTGTATATATATATACATATATGAATGAGGTGCGTGTCGGGAATACGGCTGTACGCGGGCCAGTGCCACCGCTACAGCCACCCACGCTTTCTTTCTTACCAAATATCCATCTGTTGCTATTTTTTTAATTATGTTATTATATTTTAATTAACATATAATGTTTATGGTGTGAAAACAATGATTGAAAGCTGTCATCCTTCTAACAGCACACAGGAGGCGAAGACTTTGCTGTTAGTTTATTTTATTAATCAATCATTTTTTTATGTTATTGTTTATTACTTTTTTTTTCTTCTCACTAATAATTGGTATACGTACAAAGACCTTTATAGTGATATAATAATAATACGGAAATGGGGAGGAAAGAGGGTGTATTGGCATGACTTGAGAGCCACTCAGAAGCCAACAAAACATGAATTGTTGTTTGAAACATAAAATACTTGAATTCGGTGGAGTTGTATTGTACAATTGTACATACAGCCGTACCTTGATACATTTAATGTTTCTACTTTCATTCATGTCATCTTTATAATGATGAAATTCCTAATAATGATGAGGAATGCATAACATGATTAATGTTAAGAAAATGATGGATACAGTTACAAATTAAATGCTGAGGAATACAACTTCTTGATGTTAATACTATACCTCAAAAATATGTGTTATTTAATGTATTTGCTTATTGTTTTTGTTTGTATTTTGCATATAAAACCTGGATTTGGTGAGGTTACATGGGGTTAGCTGATTGTAGCTGTATTTGACGTCTGCATTTGGGCTTAAAGAAAGTGTGGAAGCTAGGCTACTAGATGTCAGGAGGTTCACGTCTGGGCTTAGGCCCCATGCATCTAGGTTGCCCGATACCTTAGAAGACCTATATGCTTTCTAAAGAACACGATGGTTATGGAGATTGCATGAAGATCCGGATTCTTCATATGGACCTTGAAATAATAGAGAGGGAGAGAGAGAGAGAAGGGGACAACTTAATATTCACCAGATTTTTCTCTTGTTGGGTTCTGATAGCTCAAAGTCTTCACCATTGATCTAGGGTTTCTAATAGTTCTTCGTTTTTGAGAACTATAATCAGATAGATCGTTGTTATGGTTGATTTAGATCGTCATATTGATGATCTGTTTTTTGTTAGCTGTATCAATTTTGAGATGATTGTGTATTTGTTCATTAATTCAATTTTGCGTTGATATTTTGGTGATTCTTTTACATGGCATTAGAGCTACGATTGGATTTATAAAGGGGTTGTTGATCATTAACATGAAACTTAGTGTGAAATGCTAAACATGTATTATAGGTTTGGGTTTCAAGAATGCAACTTCTTTATATCAATTCTATACTTCAAGAATATATATATATATAGGGAGCCGCTAGAATGAGAACCACCCCGAGTTGTAAGAACCGCGAGAACTACACCCCACGGAGCGCCGTTCGCCATGATTTTTTTTTACAAGTAGATGTGTATATTATAAACACAGCCGTAAAAAATCATGGCGAACGGCGCTCCGTGGGGTGTAGTTTTTTACACCACAAGTTTGGTGAAAAAAAAAAGAAAAAAGAAAAATAATTAAAAAACACCAAACTTGTGGTGTAAAAAACTACACCCCACGGAGCGCCATTCGCCATGATTTTTTATGGCTGTGTTTATAATACACACATCTACTTGTAAAAAAAAATCATGGCGAACGGCGCTCCGTGGGGTGTAGTTCTCGCGGTTCTTACAACTCGGGGTGGTTCTCATTCTAGCAGCCCCCTATATATATATATATATATATGGGGGAGGGTTATCTTGAGAACGCTAAATATTGCGAGAACCGTGAGAACGAATGAAAAAACCAATCAAAACCAATTTTTTTATACAAACCTCATTGTAATTAAGATACAACATCAAAACAAGAATTTATAACATCAAATAATTCATTTCTCATTTCAAAATCATTCTTTTTAGATTTTTTACACATGTGTAAATATAGCAGATTTACACATGTGTAAATGGCAAACTTACGCATGTGTAAATTTTCTTTATTTATGAATTCACGTAAATTTAAACGTGTAAATTGAATTTCTAACATTGTATTCAAATAATAATGATAAGTGTAGAAAAAAAATTTGAATTTGAATTGTTTTTGACCAAGTTCTCATGGTTTTTTCATTTGTTCTCACGGTTCTCACAA
The DNA here is from genome assembly GCF_002127325.2 of Helianthus annuus. Lineage (NCBI taxonomy): Eukaryota > Viridiplantae > Streptophyta > Magnoliopsida > Asterales > Asteraceae > Helianthus > Helianthus annuus. The sequence continues at coordinate 116,314,855 of NC_035443.2, forward strand.
ATATTTAGCGTTCTCATTTAAACCCTCCCCTATATATATGTGTGTGTATATATATATGTAGGGTAAGGTTCATGCGAGAACCACCCTTATTGTGAGAACCGCGAGAACCAATGTTAACACAAAATTAAAATCTAAAAAAAATCAAAAAAACACTCAAAATTTTTTTATTATTTTTTAAATATATTTCCTAAAAAAATCGCTATATTTCGTTATCATAAAAAAAAACGTTTTTTTTTTTCGGTTAACAGTTATCCATGCACATGTGCATATGTATCATTACTTCGACAAATTCGGTAATACGTTATCAGAAATAGACAATTGCACTTTAATTTACAATACTATTCATAATACACTACTTTTTACATTACCAATATTCAAAATGCACATGTGCATCACTAGGTATAACCATGATATAACGTGTTTTGATACAAAAAGTTTGTGATTTTGAATGGAGAAGTAGGTCCATATACATGTTTTTTGGTTAGTTATATCTAGTGGTTGATGGTTTGGTTATAGTTGTCAATTTATGATGTAATATGTTGATTGGATGGTATAAATGGTGTTTACATACATGTAATAAAGTGAAAATATTGGTAATGGTATTGTATTATGGGTGGTAGGAGGTAATGGTATTGTATTATGGATGGTAGGAGGTAATGGTAGTGTATTATGGATGGTATGATAGATGAAAGGGAAAGTGTATTCAAAAGTAGTGTACCAAAACACCTTATTTCATGTTGATACATATAGATGCACATGTGCATTTCTAATATTGGTAATGTAAAAAGTATTGTATTACATATGGTAGTGTAAATGAAAGTGCAATTATCTAATAGTTGTAATGAATTACGGAATTTGTCAAAAAAATGACAAAAATGCACATGTGCATATTTGTGTATTATGGATGGAATGATAGATGAAAGAGAAATTAGTGTACCGAAACACCTTATTTGATGTTGATACATATAAATACACATGTGCATTTCTAATATTGTTAACGTAAAAAGTAGTGTATTACACGTGGTAGTGTAAATGAAAGTGCAATTATCTAATATTTGTAATGAATTACGGAATTTGTCAAAGAAAAGATACAAATGCACATGTGCATGGATAACTGTGACTCGAAATTTTTTTTTTTTTTTTGAATTTTTTTTATTTTTTTATTGTAAACTAAATATAGCGAATTTTACAAAAAAAAAATATTAAAAAAATAAAAAAAAAATTTGGGTGTTTTTTAGATTTTTTTAGGTATTACTGTTTGTGTTCACACTGGTTCTCGCGGATCTCGCAATAAAGGGTGGTTCCTAACGGATCTTTGTCCTATATATATATATATATATATATATATATATAGGGGAGCGCTAAAATGAAAACCAACTTCAGTTGTAAGAACCGCGAGAACCACTCTCAACCAATTAAAATATGCCAACATAAAGGGTATTATAGTCATTTTCACACACTGTCATATATATCCTGTCTGTCTCTTACCTCTGTCACTTTCTTTTAAAGACATCACAAAGCAATTTATTCATTTATCTCTCATCTCTCTCTCTCTAAAAACCTCTGATCTCTCATTGATGTAGTGAGTGATACGATAAACGAAGATCAACACGTTGATTCTACGAATACCCGTGTGTCTCTTCCCCAACCCCCAAATTGCAACCCAAAGGCCACGGAATTTGAAGTGAAAATAAGTTTTCTCAAAATTCAAGTCTGATTGTTTCATTCACTAAAGGGACATATAAATAATGACAGAAATTCGAAATGGGCCTAAAAAAGATAACGGGCCAAACACAAGCCCAAAAACAAAATGCCCAAAAACTTGAAAAAACATAAAAATGGAAAAAAACTAATAGAAATAAGCGTTTTTTCGGCCCGGATGATGACCCAAACCGCCGTAGGCCGTTTGCAGCAAGATAGAGCTCGTTCTCCCGTTCGTTTTGACTGGTCACACGCCCCAAACGGACCTCCGTAGCCCAAGTTAGAGCCATTTCAGTGAGGCCCCTTTTGTGACGCGATATTGGGCCTCCAAGTACCGGATGGCCCGCTCTTCTACGCTTGGGCCCGCATCAACCAATTAAAATATGCCAACATAAAGGGTATTATAAAGGGTATTAAAATATGCCAACATCAACCAATTAAAATGGCCCGCTCTCCAAGTACCGGATGGCCCGCTCTTCTACGCTTGGACCTCCGTAAACCAACTTCAGTTGTAAGAACCGCGAGAACCACTCTCAACCAATTAAAATATGCCAACATAAAGGGTATTATAGTCATTTTCACACACTGTCATATATATCCTGTCTGTCTCTTACCTCTGTCACTTTCTTTTAAAGACATCACAAAGCAATTTATTCATTTATCTCTCATCTCTCTCTCTCTAAAAACCTCTGATCTCTCATCATTGTTCACCCACAATCATCTCAAGAAATCAAAATCAAATGTTCACCATTTTCATCTGAGTACACAGATCAAGTTACCGACACCACACCCCACACCGGCGACCCCCCAAAAACACCACACCGGCACCCCACTCGTTTCTCCAGCGACCCCCAAACACCACACCCACACCGGTGACATCCCCACTTGTTTCTCCGGCGACCCCCAAACACCCCACTCGTTACCGGCACCATCCCTTGTTTTAGTCGATACCGTCGGTGGTGGGAGGCGGTGAGGATCGAAGGAGAACGGTGGCTGGGGTGAGGGTGATCTTGAAGGTTTTTTGATGGTTTGTAGGTGGAGATAAGAGCTCCGGTGGTTCCGGTGGACGTCGCCGTAGTCGTTGGTGGGGGGTGTGAACCGGTGGTTGTGACACCTGTGTCACCGCAACCATCAAACAAATACCAAGCCGATGAAATATTGTATTTCATACTTGGGGATCTTGTATAAATATGTGTATCTTTTGCACATATCAAATCTTGTTCAATTTCAAACCTTATATCGCTTTCTAGAGAATTATACGCAAACTGGTGCGTAAACGTACTCAGTTTAAATGCGACAAATACTCTGGAACATCAACATATACTTAACATACCTTAAATAACCTTTACATAACTTAGAAATAAGTTTTGAAAGCTTTGGTATGGCAAAAACAAGTTAATTCGCTTACAAGGACTAAACTTGACAAACTGCGAAAGTATGCCGATTCGTACTAAAACAGACATTCCGGAACATGCCCATAAGTTAAACATGCCATAAATATCCTCTACATAGCATAGAAATAGGCTTTGAAGTGTTCGGTGTGCTAAAATAAACTTATGGATCATTTAGGGACTAAAAGTGTCAAAAAGTGCATAAGTTTGCACTTTCGCGCATAACTTACGTTCTGAATACATCCGGATATCCAAAAATTTATGTAAGCATCCTAATATTATGCCTTAGTGTTTGGCATGAGAAAAATCCATTCGTCGCGTCATTTGGACCGTTTTTCACGCTTATGCGCATTCCGTCGTAATTAAGCGAACATCGCGATCGTATGAACAAACGAACCAACATCCGGCATATTTTTGAGCATGTTTCATATCCTCAATGTTTAAGCATCATTTTAGGGCCTTAAAGATGGCTTAACGGGCCTTAAACATGACGGAAATGGCCCTAAACCACAACAGGGACCTAAACTGTCATTTCTGAAACTTGTTTTCTGATCTGGACTCCCAGGCGGGGCACGTAAGACCATGTCTAAATCTTACGTGGGCCGCGTCAGACTTACAGACCAGATTCAATGTTTTGATCCACTTGCAGCAACCTTTCGATCACCCAAAGGGCAACGCCACATGTCAAAACCCTATGGTGGGGGCAAAATAAGCCACCACAACTTTGCGACAAGTGTACGGATTGGATCGTGGCACGATATTCAAGAAACGATTCTAACAGTCTTGCTTTTCCTATAAATACCCCCCCCCTTTTGGTTAAAAACCCACAAAATCTGATCTAAAGCTCTAAGTTGAGGCCTTTGCTTCATACCTGAGCTCCTGGATCGAGATTAGCTTTCGGGGACCCTTCGTAAGTGTTCTTTCGTTCTTTTATTCGCTTTTCGAGTCCGAAAGTCAAGCTTTGTTTGACTTTCTGCGTTGACCAGCCTATGGTCAAGACGAAGTTCGTTGGAACTTCATAACGTGAGCGTGATCACGATGGTTATATCCGTAGTGACTATACCTACTGATTACCACGTTATCTAGGCTTAGTGACGAGTCGTAGTTTCGGCCAAAATGCGCATTCTTGCGTATTTTGTAACCAAACTACTCATGGGTATCAAAACCGTTTGTTTTGATACCAAACCTGTTTTCTAAACTTAGTTAAGCATGTGTTAACATGCTTAGCTCGTCACTTTTAGTATAGTGCTTATATAGGGTCGTAAGGTAAGCGATCTAAACAATCGCTTATACTTTCGAACCCGACCAATTTGGTCGATCATTAGGATCTGACCAAACACATTAGGTGACCATAGTTGTATAGGGAATAACCTTCCGAGGTTATACCTTATGGTCACAATGTTAGGCGTTCCAAACGCATTTTTCGCGAACGACGCGTTAAGGTAGCATAAGCTACCAAAACGGGTCGTAATGGGTCGTAAGCACTTAGGTTAAGTTTCACTTTAGTATGTGGGCTTTGTTAAACCATATTACACGAGTCTCCATACTCGTTTGGTTTACGAACCCGCATCCTATCTAATCCTCCGATTTAGGTCCGGTATATTAACATAGTTACCTATATTAGGTGCCGTTTGATATCCGTGATCTCTAGCATTGTTTGGTTGTTACACAAGGACTTCTAAGCAATCTCAGGTGAGTACATAGACCCCTCTTTTACTGTTTTCCAAACTGTTTTTCGGTGAAACACATGTGCCTACTTGCTACTTTCGTGCTTTTCATGCTTTCACATCATATACTTGCTATGTTCAATAGTACATTTATATAGTACATGATTTCAATACATTTAATGCTATGTATGCCCATTGTGTGCATACTTAGTACATCACTTTACAATACATTTATGCTATGTACGCCTATTGTGTGCATACTTAGTACATTGTTTTACATAGCATTTCTGTTGCACATGCTCATCCAGCATATGAACACATTATGCTACATTTTGAACCGTTGTAACCATTTGACTATGTGAACCGTCTTAACCCTTTGATTATATGAACCGTTTGTAACTATTGAACCGTGTGAACCAGTTGTATTTGTTGATATGATTTACATTTGACAATAGACATTTGACTATACATGAGCATTTCTACAATTGTTAAACATTTTATTCTGATGGTTTGGTTTGATTAAGTGATCTAAGTAACGAGGCGTGTGTAATATGATACAAGCATGGTGGATACGCCGCTGGTACTTCCTATATATAAGTCTTTGTATGGTATTACATATCGTAGCGTTATTTGAATCATTTCAATTTGAGACATATAACATTTGATACAAATAATACACTTTTCACAAGACATTGATTTACAAACAACTTATCTTATACAAACTCATTTTACATGGTTATCCATTTAACCATACATTATTCTCTTATTAATACATATCATCTGATCTTATCGTTCTTCAAATGATTTACAAGACAAAGCAAATTACAAGGTTCATGACTAAACATTTTCTCAAACATAAGTCATGAATTCTGTTTTCACAAAACCTATGTATCTCACAGGCATTTTTATGCTGACGTACCTATCTTCACATGTATTATCAGGAGATGATGCATAGGACTTATCAAGACATACTTAGGCGGACATGTGCCTTAGTGACTTAAAACGAGACAAGAACTAGTTAAATTATGTTATGAAATCTTTGGTTCTTGTTTAAAACGATGTAAACTTTCATGTTTGATTAATAAAACGAAACTTCAATTGCCATGGATTTGAAACAATAAATTATGTTACAACACTCCCCGACGTTTCCGCCACGTCTGGTTGTTCCACGTGGTCGGGGTGTGACAGAATAGTTGGTATCAGAGCCAATGGTTATAGGGAATTAGGTTATTAGTAATGCTTTGACCTAGTCTATAACCTTCCTAGGACCCTAACACGAGTTTACTTGCGTTTAGTCATAAAACGATACCTTCACCTATCCTTAGGTGATAACCACAACGAGAACATCAATTCCGAACCCGCTTTGAAAACTAATCATCTGTTCTAGGATGATTGATTACTAGGTTTTGAACCCTCTGTTATAAGGATTTGAACCCCTTTGAATTTTCAAAACTCTCGTCAAAGTCTTGGGTCCTAAATAGTGTGAACACGTGCAAACTGGAAGAGTGAATGCCTGTACCCTGGGTTTTCTGTCTAAGGCTAGAGTGTTCGTACAAATCCACATAATCGGACCAGTCACTCTTACCTGGGAACTCTTGGGGTGAGTGTCCACTTATAGGCGAGCATGTCTTCTCGATACACTATGAGGATCTATTTGCTTTGATTCAGCCTAGGTGTTGTTTGTTTGCTTCGTGGTTCAAACAAATGACCATCAACCATGATTATGGTCGGAAATTGTAACATCCTATTCTTACCCAATGCCATTTCATTTGTTTTCTTTCTTGTTTCTCTTTTAGAATGCCTCTTCGACGCGAAAACCAGATAGCGACTGTGGAACTGGCAGAAATCATTTTGCAGCAAATGGCTGCTCAATTCCCAAACCTCTTTGCTCAATGGAACCAAGCCAACAACAACAACAATGCCCCCTGCAACTTCAAGACGTTCAACTCGGCTAAGCCATCAAAGTTTTCTAGGTCTCAAGGAGCGACTGCACTCCTGCAATGGTTCGAGAGTTTAGAGAGCACCTTCAGACATGTTCAATGTTCAAACGAGCGAAAGGTAGAATTCGCATCTAGCGTCTTTGAGAAACGAGCTTTGACATGGTGGAATGGTGTGATGAGAGATAGGGGTGCCGATGTGGCACTGGCTCAAACATGGCAAGAGCTTCGAGCTCTGATGATGAAGGAATTTTGTCCTCGTCACGAGATCAGGGCCTTGGAAACGGAGTTCGACGATCTTAAGCAAGCTAGCGGTGAGCATCGAGCCTACACGGATCGTTATGAGGAGTTAAGTTTGTTATGCCCGAATATGGTTGTCACACCTTGGCTTTGCGGAAGCGTGGTTAATTTGGTGTGACATCTTAATACCATAGCTTAATCATAACAAAGCTATATGAAATAAAACCATGCAAGATCATCCATTTAATTAAGTTTTAAAAACCAAATACAATAACATTGTCTTGACGGAAACACATCCTAACGACATAAACATTGTTCAACAAACACAAACATAACATAAACACAGTTTAAGGACTGTGACTTGTCCAGGAAAGAGTCACATTCCCTAAACCCGGATGACCTCATAACTAGTGCAGCGGGAAAACGTGTCATACCGCGCCAGATCCTTTAATTCTCTGAAATACATGTAAGTTGAAAAATCAACAATAATGTTGAGCGAGTTCATGTGTAAGTGAGTAAATAAACCTTTGTAAGTATAAAAATCCTGGTATGTAGCAAATAAGGGAATTGAGATCACCAATGGTTTGCAAGGCCATTGATATGTGTGAAGTGCAAGTAGGGAGACTCAAACCTAGCGGATTTATGCGTCGGGCACAAAGTCACCCCGAGGTCCGTTTCTAGTTTGGCCTGGGGCTGGGCTCGCTACACCCAGATAGATCTACCGCTCCTGTCCCTCGGTCCTACCATGAGGATTAATGACCTCATGTTGCTCCTACCCACTCACATGATCTAAGTAGTAAACCTCCTTACGCTAACCATACCATGTATAAAGTTCTTGTAATCATAGTAACATGTATTTCACCCCCGCAATTTATAAAACTGAAAACAGTTAAGAGAAAAGGGGGACATGAACTCACTGTGGTGCGTCTCTACCAAGTATACCTCCAAATCAAGCAGCTGTGCGACGACCTACATGTACTAACTCTATTAGACGGACGGCCGTGCTTTAGCTTTATGGTTTAAGTCTTTGGGAAATAGTTAGACAACTATTTCGTGTTTACTTTCTGTATATACTTGGTAATCATTTTCCTTCCCAAGGATGGGGGATTTAATACATGTGTGTTCGAAATATATTATTAAGTCTCACTTAAAATATATTTTATTCCTAACTCCAAAATATAAATATTCTTCTAAAAAATATTATATTTTAACACATATGATTTTCCCAAAATAATACTTTAACAAAAATACGCGTTCATAAATATTTCCTTAAAATGCGTAAGTTACGTTTTAACGATCGAGTGGTAATAATAATTACCGGTGTAACTTATATATTTATAGTGAAAGATTCGTATTATTTTGGATTCGTTAACATTCGATAATATTATTTTTACCCTAAAAATAATATTTATGTATCTTCACAAATAATTGACAAGTAACGTTGTGAAAAATATATTTACTAAATATATATTTATCACGTTTAATTTTGTGAAAATCCCACCTCTGATATTTTGTAAATAAAGTCGTGGCGAAACTTATATTTTGAAAACATGTCGAAAAGTATTTCTAACACTTGTAGTGAAAATATTTCTAAGTGTTAGGTTTTTGGAAAAATTTCGCCAGAGTTTCCTCTGTAACTGGAGGTGGCCACGCTTTCAAGCGTATCATTTTCTTTTACAAATCAATCCAACAATTTTCTTATTCAATCAAAATAACGCTCAAAGCAACAAACTAGTAAATAAATATGTAAATCGCATAAATTACATGAACTTGTGATTTACTCAAAAATATGAAGTAAATCCCATTATATTTAGTGGATCTTTATATAAAGCAATCCGATTTCGTAAAAACCTCGTTTTTAGAAAAATTCCGTCTTTACAACTTCTCGTCAACTTTTACAAAAATAGTTACTTTGTCGAAACTTTGTGCTACACAAGTGTTTACACACTTGTGTGTTCTAAAAATCATTCTTGTTAGTCTAAGATCCGTCTTTAGAAAACATGATTTCTTTGATACTTGGTTCTTTGAAAATACCGCTTGTAGATCCGTAGATCTACTAGTTTTAAACACTATTTCCCATGTAAAATCACTTTTACACAAGTTCATGATTCGTGTGTGGTAGAGTTTCATCCTTTAACCCTTGTTACTCTTAAACAAGCCTTATGTCATAATCCAAGATCATGACCAATCCGGGTTAAACGATGATCCGAGCTACCACAACATAGATCGGGCCTAAATAACTACACAAATCAAATACTACAAGATTTACACAACAAACAAGCTTTTAACCATCCTTTTACTGTTTTTAGTAGACTTTCATGTTTCAACTTGCATGTTTACGAGTTTTAACCGTTACAAATCATTTTAACAACTTCAAAATAGTTCGAGAGGGTGATTATAGCAACTTACTACTAGCTCGAGGCTAGGGAAGAATCTAGACGCAAAATGAGAGGATAAAAGCAACGAGAAGAGGTCCTTTGAGTTCCGAATGCACCATGCCTTCTTATCCGTGATCCTTAACGCTTGTATGGACTTGGAATGTGAAGATCAAAATCGAAATGTGGAGGAATGATATAGGGGGTGTTCGGCCGTGAGCTTTCTAGAGAGAGAGAGGAAGTGTTGTTGAGTGGTGAGATGTGAATGTTATGTTGTGTGATGTGTGTAAAATGCAACATATAAAACACATCAATTAAGGCATAAAACTAACCCTTTTTAAGTACTAATGTTGGAAAAAGAGTGTTTTTGTCTTCCTTTTGTATTTTCAGGATGAAATGAGCTCAAAATCACAAAAGAAGCAAAAAGACCACTAATTCTACCATAAATACAAGAAAAGGAACAAAAGTAGACTGGCCGGACCCTCAACGGCACCTCCCAAAGCAAAAAGGAAGAAACAGAGTCTGAACACGCCCCGTGTCCAGCGAACACGGGGGCGTGCCCAGGAAGCAGCAGAAAAGACAAACCAGTAGAAGCTTCCATTGCCCACCACGGGGCCGTGTCCAGCGAGCACGGGGGCGTGGTGAAAGTACAGCAGGCGCATTAATTGTAATTCGCAATTACAATTAATGAGGAGAGAGAGTGTCAGGCGGGCACGGGGCCGTGTCCAGCGGACACGGGGCCGTGTCCAGCCTTCTGTTCAGCCTATAAATAGAGGAGCTTGGCTTCATTCTCTCTCATCCCTTAGCACACCACCTCTCTCACACCTCATCCACCACCCACCACCACCATAACACCATCATCCACCACCATCATCCATTGTCCATCGTAGAGTGTGTGAGTCGTCTCGGGATCCAAGATTGATCGTAAGAGTTCTTGACAATCAAGGCCATGTTTGCCTAAGTCTCTTACATCACTTGGTGAAGAAAAGTGTTTAGTATAATACTTTTTATTTTTAATCTTTTGCACTTTTTATTTGGTTTTGTATTAATGACTTTAATAACTAGTTACTTATGTTGAAGGTGATCTTTCCTTATCGTTTGTCCGTGGTGTCTTGGCATTATTTTACTGTCTATATAAAATAAAAGATTTTCACCATTCATATCTCCACGGTCTATATGGAGGTATGTTGGCTACCTGGTCGGGGGTTAAGGGAACGGTTTGGTAAGGGTCTTGCCCTTGTTCAGCGTTTAGAGGTCCTGCTTGGGACCTGGGTCAAATTTAGTAGGATCTCCTTCAATGCCCATAGGTATTGGATGGCGGGGATCCAAACTCTTTGACCCCCTCATAAGTTAACTACTATTAATACTATAACCCGGCTATTTAGGACTGTATCCCTGCTGACTCAGACTACTTAGCCTAGGGTAACGTCACCGCCAGAAGCGGGGCCTACCACAATTTGCATTAATAACTTAATTCATTATCTTTCAATAATCCGACCCTTTAGGATTGTATCCTTGCTGACTCAAACTACTGGGTTGAGGGTAACGTCGCCTTCAAAAGAGGGGCCTACTACAATAACTAAGATAATCTCTTAAACAAGTGCAAAAGTGCGAAAATAATCAAAGGTTATACTAATACACGTGTCGGATCCAAGTGATTCATCTTGTCTATCTGTTTTTATTTTGTTTTTATTTTATTTTTATTTTCAGCATTTAGTTAGTTTTTATTTTCTTAGTTTAAAACATTTTTCTAACCTTTTTTATTTGATTAGACGTTGAGGATAAACCGGTATTAAAAGCTCTTGTGTCCTTGGACGACCTCGGTATCTTACCAACACTATACTACGTCCACGATGGGTGCACTTGCCCATATGTGTGTTTAGTGTTAGTGAGTATCGTGTTTTATAAATTTAAAACTTGGCTAAAAGTGTAAAAAGGGCTTAAATATATATCTAAAATATACTACACTTCACGCACATCAAGTTTTTGGCGCCGCTGCCGGGGACACAAGGATTTTAAGAAAGTTAGGAATCAACGGCCTAATCATATTTTTATTTTTCTTTAATTTTTTAGGAATTTTTCTTAGATTTTTAGCTTCTGCAGAGCTCAACACGGGGCCGTGCCTGCTGAACACACCCCGTGCTCAATCATTGGAACTGGCAATCCTGTTTTAAGTCAGACAGTAGGCTGAACACGGGGCCGTGTCCACTCAACACGCCCCCGTGCCCAAGATTCAGTTACTGAAAACAGAACCGTTAGATCCCGGCGGTTGGTAATCTCTGACACAAACATGAGTGATAGTAATTCTTTTTACTTTCGGCACTCTTATGGTTTGTGGTGTCGAATATGTGGAGGCGAACATGAGGAATTAAAATGTTTTTTCCTCACTTATAGGCCCCACTATAGAGACCCACCGATTCCTTGTAACCTTAAGAGGGGCGAAAGTAAAAATAAGCACTATTTCTCCCTCGAATGCGCCCAGCCAGATATTCTAGGAGAAATGCTCCTTGACGAGCTATTTCAACTAGAAGAACTACTTCTTAATTGGTCAAAAGAACTTAGGAAGGATTTTTTAGATCCATCCCAAGATGATGACCATGAGGAAATGTTGGAACCGCATTCCGACAACCTCGTTGCTCCCGAAAATACCTTCTTACCTAGAAAAGACGCGGACGATAGTCGTCCCTTTGTCGATTGTGCCGTGAAGGACTCCCCATCGACTTCGTTCGATGCATACATAGACCTGAGCGATTCGGCATACACCTTCTTTAACGAGAGCCCGGGAAAGGGTTGGACTTGTCCACCTAGAATGAAAATAGGAATTACCCTCACCGACAACCTCTTGCGTTCTCGCCTTAGTATAGGACAATTAAGGTATCTTAGGCACTATGGGGTTGTTCCAACAAGTCAAGAGCCACCCGATATAGATTAGCTCCTTAGTAAAGACAAAACTTCATAAGACAGCTTTCCGACACGGGGCCGTGCCCGGCCAACACGCCCCCGTGTCCACCAAAAGATTCCCCTCTGATCAGAACGTCAGAATACGGACAAACTGTGTCAGAATTACATCTGCACACGGGGCCGCGTCCAGCGGACACGGGGCCGTGTCCAGCAGGCTGTCGTTTTCTATAAATGCAGCCAAAAATCCTGCACATTTGGACCAACTTGGGGACAGATATTTGGAGGAATCTTCTCTCAAACAATCCTAGGTAAGTCTAAAAGAAGTTTCCAACAACCCATCTTGTTCTTTCCTCTTCTAGACATTTCCTTCTTCTTCATCTTTCCTCAAGAACTACCATGAAAAGCTTGAATTTTCAATCTTTGTGGTAGGGAACAATGAGTTTTGATCATAGAATCTTGGTAAAAACATGTTATGTAATACTGTTTAAAGTTATTTACTGTCAAAAAGCTTGCATAAACTCAGAAAATAACTTAAAAACCCAAGATTCCTTGCTCCAAAATTCTGCAGAAAGATGAACACGGGGCCGTGCTCAATGAGCACGGGGCCGTGTCCAGAAACTGTTTCGTCATATAAACTGCTTTTGGTTTATTTTTCGTAGAATGGCGAGTGAAAACAGCGAAACATCATCCGTTCATTCCTCAAACAGCCGAAGGGGAAGGAGGCCTTCCGTTGAAGCTACACTTGTGCACTACGTGATAGCGCTAAGGGAAGCTCTCGACGAAATGACGTCAGTAGAGGAGGTCCCCATTGACCATATTAACGATCTTACAATGGGACTTGAAAGCAGCTTCCAAGAGATTAACCTTTTGCACCAAAGGTTAAACATTTTGGTAGCACCCTCTATGGAACCAGTCCTTCCACAACAAGACTGGAACTTGGCACTCAGTGTTAACAACCCTACCGGGTGGGGAGACTTTCCCGCAGAACCTCCTATGGAAAACCCACAAGAAGTTCCAGCGGAAGTTGAAACTCCTCAAACCAATGCAAGCGAGCCCTCTTTTCTCCTTCCAAGGGAGGTAGAGGAGTGGCTTGCCGACATATGAGGAGAACCGCACTCGAAAGGAGGAGTTCTACAAAGCCTTATCTAACCAAGACTAGTATCTTCTTGGAAATTTTGCTAAATTAAAATAAAACGTAGGGCTAGAACTCCATAAGTTTAATATCTATGTAACTTTTATCTTTATGTAATGTCTCTCTATGATTTGCAATGTTATGATGGTTTTTATGATTGATGGTTATTTTGAGAATAAAACACACTCATGGTGGTAATGGATGAAAAAGGGAACGAGAAAAAATGGAACCATGCACGAAGAACAGAGCAACCAGACAAAAATCTCCATCACAGAAGGCTCAACACGGGCCGTGCCCAACCAACACGGCCCCGTGCTGAGCCCCTGCAGAAAAATCACCCAGTTCAGGTAACTGGACACGGGCCGTGTTCAGCGGACACGCCCCCGTGTCCAGGCTTCTGTTTCAATTCTGTAATTTTTGTTACTGGCACTTGACAACGGGGCCGTGCCCGGTGAACACGGGGCCGTGTCCAGGATGCCAGTAACAAAAATCTTTGCTTTTTAACACACTTTTATACATTCTAATCAACCAAAAACTTTATTTTTGGACACATTGAGGACAATGTGTAATTTAAGTGTGGGGGGGATGCTAAAACCTTGAAATTTTGCAAAATCCTAAACACAAGCCTTACACAAAACTCTATTGGAACCGCTAAACACCCCAAATTTTTTTCAAAAACTTTTTCAATTTTTTTTTACTTGTCTTAGTTTAAGTTGGGAATAACAAGTTCTAAAAAGGTTATATTTTTACAAGTTTACAACCGATAGCGTCGTGATAAAAAGGAACCAACATAAGAAAATTATGAAACGGCATAACAAGTCTAGTTTAAAATTCGATTATATATGCTTGGTCACATTAAAAACCCATTCCCACAAAAGTGAGTTTTGAGCCTTTATTGAGCATAAAAATACACATATTTAGATTAACTGCTCATTTTTCGTTTCTTGTGTGAATAGCCGCTCGGTCCTTACAAATCTAGAACTTGCCACGACGATACATTCCCGGTCCTTACCAACTTAAACCCAAGTAAGTAAATGATGGAGGCATTAGGACTAACTATTTTTTTTCAAAACCATTATTTTTCATTTTTTTACCTACCCAAAATCCCCCTAGAAAAACCCCTTTTGAGCCTAAACCTTTCATTTCATTACCCCAAAAAACCATTTCTACCCACCAAAAACCTTTTTCATTTTTTTTCCTTTATTTTAGTAACAAGCTCGGTTTTTCGTCAACTTGCCCTTTTATGTGACATCAAAAAATATATATATATATATATATATATATATATATATATATATATATATATATATATATGATGAAGTCAAAAACAAACAAAAGCTACAAAAGCTTGTTTGGAGAAATACTTCAAAAATAATAGGTCACTAAAAACAAGGTATTTTACGAAAACCGACACTTGCTACGATTTTCGCCCTTTTTACTAACCACTAACCAACCACCCACCTTTAAACCCAAGCCTTCACCCAAAAAGTCCTCCTGATATTTACAAAGGTAAAAAGTTAAAAAGGAGGAGGATTGATTGCTTGGCAAGCCTATGGAAAGACGTAAGTTCCGTGCCGCTCTCGAGTGATTCACTAAAATATACACCTTCGGCCGAGTGTTGAGTGATCTCCCGTGAGGTATGTGAACTTGTATATAAATGGAATTTTAATAAGTCATGCTATGCCCAAATAAATAATTTATCTTATGAAAAGTTCAAAATAAATCATAACGAATAGGATTGTAAATAACTAAAAATAAAGCCTATAAAAACCTTGGATTCCCGACACTCTAGGACAAGCTAAAAAAAAAAAAAAAAAAAACTTCTCTTCTACCTATTCCATTTGGGAGTGTAAGCCACATTTAAAGAGTTTTGCTTGAGGACAAGCAAAAGTTCAAGTGTGGGGGTATTTGATGTGTGTAAAATGCAACATATAAAACACATCAATTAAGGCATAAAACTAACCCTTTTTAAGTACTAATGTTGGAAAAAGAGTGTTTTTGTCTTCCTTTTGTATTTTCAGGATGAAATGAGCTCAAAATCACAAAAGAAGAAAAAAGACCACTAATTCTACCATAAATACAAGAAAAGGAACAAAAGTAGACTGCCCGGACCCTCAACGGCACCTCCCAAAGCAAAAAGGAAGAAACAGAGTCTGAACACGCCCCGTGTCCAGCGAACACGGGGGCGTGCCCAGGAAGCAGCAGAAAAGACAAACCAGTAGAAGCTTCCATTGCCCACCACGGGGCCGTGTCCAGCGAGCACGGGGGCGTGGTGAAAGTACAGCAGGCGCATTAATTGTAATTCGCAATTACAATTAATGAGGAGAGAGAGTGTCAGGCGGGCACGGGGCCGTGTCCAGCCTTCTGTTCAGCCTATAAATAGAGGAGCTTGGCTTCATTCTCTCTCATCCCTTGGCACACCACCTCTCTCACACCTCATCCACCACCCACCACCACCATAACACCATCATCCACCACCATCATCCATTGTCCATCGTAGAGTGTGTGAGTCGTCTCGGGATCCAAGATTGATCGTAAGAGTTCTTGACAATCAAGGCCATGTTTGCCTAAGTCTCTTACATCACTTGGTGAAGACAAGTGTTTAGTATAATACTTTTTATTTTTAATCTTTTGCACTTTTTATTTGGTTTTGTATTAATGACTTTAATAACTAGTTACTTATGTTGAAGGTGATCTTTCCTTATCGTTTGTCCGTGGTGTCTTGGCATTATTTTACTGTCTATATAAAATAAAAGATTTTCACCATTCATATCTCCACGGTCTATATGGAGGTATGTTGGCTACCTGGTCGGGGGTTAAGGGAACGGTTTGGTAAGGGTCTTGCCCTTGTTCAGCGTTTAGAGGTCCTGCTTGGGACCTGGGTCAAATTTAGTAGGATCTCCTTCAATGCCCATAGGTATTGGATGGCGGGGATCCAAACTCTTTGACCCCCTCATAAGTTAACTACTATTAATACTATAACCCGGCTATTTAGGACTGTATCCCTGCTGACTCAGACTACTTAGCCGAGGGTAACGTCACCGCCAGAAGCGGGGCCTACCACAATTTGCATTAATAACTTAATTCATTATCTTTCAATAATCTGACCCTTTAGGATTGTATCCTTGCTGACTCAAACTACTGGGTTGAGGGTAACGTCGCCTTCAAAAGAGGGGCCTACTACAATAACTAAGATAATCTCTTAAGCAAGTGCGAAAATAATCAAAGGTTATACTAATACACGTGTCGGATCCAAGTGATTCATCTTGTCTATCTGTTTTTATTTTATTTTTATTTTCAGCATTTAGTTAGTTTTTATTTTCTTAGTTTAAAACATTTTTCTAACCTTTTTTATTTGATTAGACGTTGAGGATAAACCGGTATTAAAAGCTCTTGTGTCCTTGGACGACCTCGGTATCTTACCAACACTATACTACGTCCACGATGGGTGCACTTGCCCATATGTGTGTTTAGTGTTAGTGAGTATCGTGTTTTATAAATTTAAAACTTGGCTAAAAGTGTAAAAAGGGCTTAAATATATATCTAAAATATACTACACTTCACGCACATCATTGTGCCATTTCATGTTCTTATAGACAATTCACAAACTTAATACCCAAAGGATTTCATGCTCTCGGGACAAATGAGAATAAAATAATCAAGATGGTACATGTGTGGGTCACATTGTGACCGAAATCGGCCAAGGGGGGGGGGGTAGCTAGTTCATTTCTAACCAATTAGTTAGATAATAGTTAGGTTAAGTTAGTTAAGTTAGGGATTAACCCGGTTAGTAGTGTGTTGTGCATTACAGCGGGTGTTAGGGTATTCAGGGACCCTAACTGGCTCAGAAAAAGATAAATAATGTTATTAACAATATTTTCATGTTCCGGGTATAGTCCGGTTGTTCGGTTGGATAGTAATCCGTTAAAGCGCTTAACAAAGCTTTAAAGTGTCGTTAATACCATTTTTAGTGACACAACTTATTCCCGACACTTTGGAAAGTGTCTAGTAACATTTTTCTCATGATTTGGTACTTTATTAGTTAGCTAAAAGCTGAATTGTTAATTAAAGTGCTGAATTTTGCGCTTAGAGTACGTTTTAGGCACATCCAGTCATTGTAACTTATTCCTAGAGACGCAGTTCTACAACCCTTGTATCCCTACACTCACCACTAGTGTAGTAACTATTTCTGACTCATACAGGCCTTAGAGGCAGTGTCTGCCTGATGCTGGCTTTATCAGCATGTTCAATAGGTTATCCGTTTATAGTGCTACTGTGCTTTTGTGCATCATGTTTGTCACTAAGGTTCAACATATAAATAATGTATTGACGGTAAATAGAGTATGATGCAAGTATGTACATGTATCAACATTCAAGTAGCAGTTTACCCACAATTTCAGATAAGCACAGTAATTAAGCAGTAATTAATTATTAATTAAGTCGTACGGATACCTGGTTTAGTGAGGGTTGTCACATTCTCCCCCCGTTAGAAAAATTTCGTCCCGAAATTTTAAGTTCTGCTTCTAGTCGCAGGGTTCTTGGGAAATAAGTGGGGGTATTTCTCTTTCATCCGGTCCTCACGCTCCCAAGTGTATTCAGGACCATGTCTGGCATTCCAACGAACTTTGACGAGCTTGACACTGCTCCGGCGGGTCTTGTTCACTTTCCAATCCGTAACCTCAACGGGTTCTTCAACAAAGTGGAGCGTGTCGTCAACATGAATTTCGTCGGTAGGAATGACAACGGTATCTTGCGTTGGACTTTTCTTCAGATTTGATACATGGAATGTATCGTGAACTCCATTCAGTTCAACAGGTAAGTCCAGCTTGTAAGCTACTAGCCCAATTCTTTCCAAAATTCTGAACGGACCAATATACGCGGATTCAGCTTTCCACGCTTCCCGAAGCGTGCCACACCCTTCCAGGGTGATACTTTCAACAAAACCATATCTCCTACCTCGAACTCTAGAGGTTTCCTTTTTCGATCCGCGTAGGCTTTCTGACGGTCACGAGCCGCACTGATGCGATCTCGGATCTGTGCAATCTTATCTGTGGTTTCCTGGACCATATCAGGACCAACCAACTGTCTATCACCTGCGTCAGACCAACAAGGCGGTGACCTGTACTTGCGCCCATATAAAGCTTCGAATGGCGCGGCACCAATACTGGTGTGGTAGCTGTTGTTGTATGAAAATTCGACCAAAGGCAAATGCTTATGCCAGCTACCGCCCAAATCCATAACACACGCTCTCAGCATGTCTTCCAAAGTCTGTATCGTCCGCTCGCTTTGACCGTCGGTCTGTGGGTGAAACGCGGTGCTCATATCCTTGATACGAACCTTCCGTCTCTGTCAGAAATGATTGAGAGAGGTACTCCATGGCGTGTAACAATCTCTCTCATGTAAATTTCGGCCAACTTACTCGTATTATCCTTCTCCCTGATAGGTAAGAAGTGCATTGACTTTGTTAATCGATCCACTATTACCCAAATAGTGTCATGGCCTCTTGGCGTTCTTGGCAACTTTGTAACAAAATCCATTGAGATTTGTTCCCACTTCCACTTGGGAATTTCTGGTTGTTGCAGAAGTCTTGAAGGCTTCTGGTATTCCGCTTTAACCTTAGCGCATGTTAAACACTTGCTCACATAAACAGCAACATCGCCTTTCATCCTAGGCCACCAATAATAATCTTTAAGGTCCTGGTACATCTTATCCGCTCCCGGGTGGATAGAGTACCGTGATTTGTGAGCTTCATTGAAAATAACCTTCCTTAAACCTCCAAACGAAGGAACCCAAATCCTTTTCTCAAAACATAACGTTCCTTCCTCATTTAGTACCAATAACTTCTCCATCCCACGGAGATATTCTTCTTCAAGGTTTCTTTCCTTGAGAGCTTCTTCTTGTGCGACACGAATGCGCAAGGAAAGATCGGTTTGGATGATCATCTCTAAAGCCCTAACCCTTATGGGCTTGATCCTCTCCTTTCGACTTAGGGCATCGGCGACCACATTCGCCTTCCCTGGATGATACTTTATCTCGCAGTCGTAATCATTTAACAACTCAACCCATCGTCTTTGTCTCATATTCAGCTCCTTCTGGTTGAATATGTGTTGTAGGCTCTTGTGATCTGTAAAGATTGTGCACTTCGTACCATAAAGGTAGTGTCTCCAGATCTTTAGTGCAAAAACCACTGCGCCAAGTTCCAGGTCATGTGTGGTATAGTTCTTTTCATGCACTTTCAGCTGTCGTGACGCATAAGCAATAACCTTTTGGCGTTACATCAACACACAACCCAATCCTTGACGCGAAGCATCGCAGTATACCACAAAATCATCTGTACCTTCCGGTAGTGCTAAGATTGGCGCATTGCAGAGCTTATCTTTCAATATCTGGAACGCTTCTTCCTGTTTGATTCCCCAATCAAACTTCTTATCTTTCTGCGTGAGGAACGTCAATGGTTGAGCGATTTTCGAAAAATCCTCAATGAATCTCCGATAATAGCCAGCCAAACCCAAGAATTGTCGAATCTCGGTTGGCGTCTTTGGCGTTTCCCAATTCTTGATCGCTTCGATCTTGGTTGGATCCACGTGGATTCCATCTCCATTTACCACGTGCCCAAGGAACTGGACTTCTCGTAGCCAAAACTCGCACTTAGAGAACTTGGCGTATAACTGTTCTTTCTTCAGCAGCTCCAAAATAGCTCTTAGGTGCTGTTCGTGCTCAGCCTTCGTCTTTGAATAAATCAAGATATCATCGATGAACACTATCACGAACTTATCCAAGTAGGGCTTGCAAACTCTATTCATCAAATTCATGAACACTGCAGGTGCGTTTGTCAACCCAAACGGCATAACTAGGAACTCATAGTGTCCATATCGAGTTCTGAAGGCTGTCTTCGGGATACTCTCCTCTTGTATCCTTAACTGATGGTATCCAGATCGAAGATCGATCTTTGAATAAAAGCTTGAGCCTTGCAGTTGGTCAAACAGATCATCGATCCTTGGCAGAGGATACCTATTCTTGATCGTCAGCTTGTTCAACTCTCTGTAGTCAATGCACATACGGAAACTACCGTCCTTTTTCTTGACAAACAAAACTGGAGCTCCCCAAGGCGAGAAGCTTGGTCGGATAAATCCCTTGTCTAACAACTCTTGAAGTTGTGTCGACAGCTCTTGCATCTCAGACGGAGCAAGTCTATAGGGTGCCTTAGCCACAGGCGCGGCGCCTGGAACTAAGTCGATGTGAAACTCTACTTGCCTCTGAGGCGGCAGTCCAGGCAAGTCCTCTGGGAAGACTTCTGGATATTCCCTCATGACAGGGATGTCTTCGATCCTTGGTTCTGCAGCTTTCTTGTCTATAATGTGTGCCAGAAAGGCAGCACATCCCTTCTGTAAACACTTTCGCGCTTTGAGGCAGCTGATAATCCTTAGCGGCGTATCACGCTTCTCTCCGTGAACCACAATTGTTTCACCATCTTCGGTTGGGATACGAACGACCTTTTCATGACAAACTATCTCAGCCTTGTTGCCTGATAACCAATCCATTCCTACCACCACGTCGAAGCTTCCCAACTGGACTGGTAGTAGATCCAGAGCAAACTCACGCTCTCCCAATTCGATCACACAACCTCTGATAACTTCATTGGCTTCTACCAACTTTCCATTGGCCAATTCGATCGAGTACGGAATATCTAACTTACTAGCGGCTAGACCGAGCATATTCTTAAACTCTAACGACACGAAGCTATAATCGGTGCCAGTATCAAATAAAACGGATGCATAGCGTTGGTTTACAGGGAACGTACCAGTAACGACATTGGGATCCTGGCGCGCTTCCCTTGCTTCAATATTAAACACTCTTCCACGGGCTTGATTCAACCCTGGGCAGTTCCTCTTGTAGTGCCCAAGATCACCACAGTTGAAGCATCCGGATCTCTGCCCGTTTCCACCAGCTTGATTATTCCTTTGATTATGATTCACAGCGCCCGCTTGATTAGCATTGTTGACTCTATTCCCATTACCTCCATTGTTTCCTTGTGGGCGATTTCCATTCCCACCCTGGTTATTATTTCTGTTTCCGAATCCTCCTTGGCCTCCCTGGCCAACAATGGCCCAACAAGCATCCTTCAAGTGGCCAGGTTTTCCACAAGCTTCCCATACTTTCACAGTACAATGGCCAGAATGGTGTCGTTGGCAGGTATTACACTTGGGCTGGGTGCCCATATATCCTTTTCCTTTCTTCCCACTACCAGCTGTAACCTGAGCTGGCATGCTTGTCTCTCCTTTCTTAACCACCCCGCTGGTGCCTTGCTTGAAGTTCGAGAACTTCCGCTTGTTACCTCCTGATGACTCGACGTGAGTCTCTTTCTTCTTAGGCTCAGCATCATCAAACTTGTTCAGGCGAATAGCTTCCTCAGTGAAAGCCACGCTCAAATCACTCGCCTCAGTAATAGTCGCAGGCTTGGAGGAGGTCACCATGCTTATGATTTGAGGAGCTAATCCCCAAATAAAACGTTCAATCCTTTTGAACTCTGGAGTGACCATGTAGGGTACCACATGTGACAGGTCGTGGAACCTCTGAACGTATTCTGCGATCTTTGGACCTTCCATCTTTAGGTGCCAGAATTTAGTTTCCAATCGTTGGATTTCCGCGCGGGAATAGTACTTTTTGCGCATAAGTTCCTTCAGTTCGGTCCAGGTTAGCGCGTAGGCAGCAGCTTCACCAAGTGTCTGTACTTGCAAATTCCACCAAGATAGGGCTCCATCCAAGAATAGCCCTGAGATATATGTGACCTGCTGGTCTGGTGCACATTTGCTCATGCGAAGAACAGATTCAGTTTTCTCAGCCCAACGGACAAAGGCGACAGCACCTCCAGTGCCATCAAAGTTGACAGGCTTGCAGTCTAGAAACTGCTTGTAGGTGCACCCTACACATACATTATAACATGTGAACGGCATTAGCATCTTTGCTATAGATATCCAAGTTGGTCATGGTAGGTCTTAATGGCTTAGTATTACCATGAGGTGGGTTGTTGTTGCCAGTGTTGCCAGAGTTGCTTCCACTAGTCCCTCCTTGAGAGGCAGCGTATTGTGCGATGGCAGCAGCGATGATTTGCTGGAGTTCTTCCTGATTGGTAGGCATTTGTGGTTGTTGACGTCTCGGCGGCATCTTCTAAAAGATGGGTTTACGTCGGTCAGGCCATAGTAAAGCGTACGTATATAATGATAGTAATAGCACATAACATCTCATGTTTCAATTATATCAATCACACAACATCCCATGTCATAAAAATATAAATAATCAATCAAACATCAAACATGATGAGAATACTGCGATTGCCATACATCGAGACCACATAGTAAGTGTACAAGTACATCACAGTGTCATACAACATCAATCGACTAAGGGCTACATCACCCCAGTCCAAAAACTATATCAAATTAGTGCCAATACATCAAATACATGTCAACAAAAGTCAGAATCAAATGTAGTCTCCAAAAATGCTGTGCAGTCAAAAGCAATCGCCGTCTTCTCACCAGCTTCCACCCATACGGTACTGAAGAGCTCTACACAGATGGCGGTGGAGGAGGGGGAAAGTGAGTGTAAAACAAACGACGCAACTAGAGCCAGTCCTCCTCCATGGCTCTCTGGTACACAAGAAAGAGGCAACCTGCTGCTCTAGTGCAAAGAGGCGTGCAGCATAGTCCGGTGGTAAAGGTCGAGAGGGCTGCAAGGGAGAGTGGGTCTGACCCTGGCACTGACACGGCGGCGGCGGAGCTCTCTCAAGCTCCTAAATGCGCCGTGTGTGGGCCTCGTGCTGGGCGACAAACGACATCAAAACATCCTCAATTGAGTACCCCATGTGGAAGGGATGGTAAGGGTCGGTCGGTGGCATGACAGGTGGCGACGACCAAAGAAACGGCTCCCTGGCTGGATCAAAAGGTGCCACATGAAATGGAGAAACAGGGGGAATAGTAGACAGTGGTATAGCAGGGATAGATACCGGTACATGCCCAAAAGGGTGAGCCGAAGAACCCTCTCCAGGTCTAGTTGGAGGTGTAAACTGAGGAAATGAAAATGAGGTATCAACGTGACGGGTATCAGTGATCTGAGGGGGAATAGGTGGAACCTCATCATCAGCAGGAATCCACCCATGCTGGGCGTGCTCATCTCGTGGGTCCATCTGTGCCTCAAAAAGTGCACGATCAAACTGAACTGGCATAGGATCATGGTGGGGTGCAACAAGAGGGTTAACAGGTGCATCAGCAATAAGTGGGGGATCAACATGATCAGCAGCAACGACATGATCGCCCTCCAACAACGGAGCATCCACACGGTGATCATCTATAGGTGGGTCAGCAATCACAGGCTCAAATATGGGTGCGCCAGCATGAACTGGGTCATGCTCAAACGCAGGGTCTAGAGCGGCTACCTGCTCAGGGGCCATGGCAGGCTCGGGATCATCAAAGGCCATCTCAAAATCAAACTCAGGGTCGATGGGATCAACTGGGTCTACTGGTTCGACTGGATCCTCCATAGGCTGATCCATAGGTATAAACTCTATATCCTGATCCGGGTCGAATCCTGGGGGAAAAACATGATCGGAATCCTCCACATCATCGTGGTCGAAGGCAAAGCTAGGTACAGGGGCAACAGAGGACGCTCTATCTGGGTCTGATCCGTGTGAAAAGTGTTGCGCACTCTGAGAGTGTGAAGGTGCGGAAGCCACAGACTCGAAAGAGTCCGGGACCGGAGAGTGAGCAGGTGACTCCTCGGCGGGAGCATCTGCGATCATCAAGAGATCACCAGCAGCAAGAAGGGCCTCACCCTGAACCTCATCCTCTATGGGCTCATCGTCAAACAGATCGACGTCGCCATCAACGTCAGCGTCGAGAAGCAAATCGTAAGCAGGATATGAAGCAAGTGGTATGGGAGCAGGGATCTCCACTAACGGTAGGTCCCCGGCCAAAGGGCCATCAGCGAGCTCATCAGCACCATTAGGTAATGCAAAGGGCTGAAAGTCATCCTCGTCTGTGCTAGTAACGTCGGATGTGTGAACCTCGCGCTCTGAAGACTCTAGGTCATCTGATACTATAGGTCTAGGGCCTGTGGTGTCTGAATCACCAGTGCCGGTCGAGTCCATGTGTCTCTAACATAAACACAAATATGCACAAATAATCAGTCATACAATCAGGTAAACACATTAGTCACCAAGTAAGCAATCAAATAATTCTCCTAGTCCCACTAGCCTCCCAGTCTCCTAGACTAATACTCCTAGTCCCACTAGCCAAATTCTCCCAGCCTCTGAGACTGCTCTATCATCTACCTCGATCTCTTAGATCGAGCCTCGGCCTCCAAGACCGAGCCTCAGCCTCCAAGACTGAGCCTGCTCTTCCTAGTCTCACTAGCCATCTACCTCGATCTCTTAGATCGAGCCTCGGCCTCCAAGACCGAGCCTCAGCCTCCAAGACTGAGCCTAAAAAAATAAATAAAATGTGCTCAACATTTGTTTGTAAAAACGTTTTGGATCTGGACTTAAGTGGTATGCAGTAAAAATGTTTTCGTGAGAGCCCTAGTGATCATAGTCTAGACTCAAGAAGGAATCCTAGTTCGCTATGATCAGAGCTCTGATACCAAGCTGTCACACCCTGGCTTTGCGGAAGCGTGGTTAATTTGGTGTGACTTCTTAATACCATAGCTTAATCATAACAAAGCTATATGAAATAAAACCATACAAAATCATCCATTTAATTAAGTTTTAAAAACCAAATATAATAACATTGTCTTGACGGAAACACATCCTAACGACATAAACATTGTTCAACAAACACAAACATAACATAAACACAGTTTAAGGACTGTGACTTGTCCAGGAAAGAGTCACATTCCCTAAACCCGGATGACCTCGTAACTAGTGCAGCGGGAAAACGTGTCATACCGCGCCAGATCCTTTAATTCCCTGAAATACATGTAAGTTGAAAAATCAACAATAATGTTGAGCGAGTTCATGTGTAAGTGAGTAAATAAACCTTTGTAAGTATAAAAATCCTGGTATGTAGCAAATAAGGGAATTGAGATCACCAATGGTTTGCAAGGCCATTGATATGTGTGAAGTGCAAGTAGGGAGACTCAAACCTAGCGGATTTATGCGTCGGGCACAAAGTCACCCCGAGGTCCGTTTCTAGTTTGGCCTGGGGCTGGGCTCGCTACACCCAGATAGATCTACCGCTCCTGTCCCTCGGTCCTACCATGAGGATTAATGACCTCATGTTGCTCCTACCCACTCACATGATCTAAGTAGTAAACCTCCTTACGCTAACCATACCATGTATAAAGTTCTTGTAATCATAGTAACATGTATTTCACCTCCGCAGTTTATAAAACTGAAAACAGTTAAGAGAAAAGGGGGACATGAACTCACTGTGGTGCGTCTCTACCAAGTATACCTCCAAATCATGCAGCTGTGCGACGACCTACATGTACTAACTCTATTAGACGGACGGCCGTGCTTTAGCTTTATGGTTTAAGTCTTTGGGAAATAGTTAGACAACTATTTCGTGTTTACTTTCTGTATATACTTGGTAATCATTTTCCTTCCCAAGGATGGGGGATTTAATACATGTGTGTTCGAAATATATTATTAAGTCTCACTTAAAATATATTTTATTCCTAACTCCAAAATATAAATATTCTTCTCAAAAATATTATATTTTAACACATATGATTTTCCCAAAATAATACTTTAACAAAAATACGCGTTCATAAATATTTCCTTAAAATGCGTAAGTTACGTTTTAACGATCGAGTGGTAATAATAATTACCGGTGTAACTTATATATTTATCGTGAAAGCGTTCGTATTATTTTGGTTTCTTTAACATTCGATAATATTATTTTTACCCTAAAAATAATATTTATGTATCTTCACAAATAATTGACAAGTAACGTTGTGAAAAATATATTTACTAAATATATATTTATCACGTTTAATTTTGTCAAAATCCCACCTCTGATATTTTGTAAATAAAGTCGTGGCGAAACTTATATTTTGAAAACATGTCGAAAAGTATTTCTAACACTTGTAGTGAAAATATTTCTAAGTGTTAGGTTTTTGGAAAAATTTCGCCAGAGTTTCCTCTGTAACTGGAGGTGGCCACGCTTTCAAGCGTATCATTTTCTTTTACAAATCAATCCAACAATTTTCTTATTCAATCAAAATAACGCTCAAAGCAACAAACTAGTAAATAAATATGTAAATCGCATAAATTACATGAACTTGTGATTTACTCAAAAATATGAAGTAAATCCCATTATATTTAGTGGATCTTTATATAAAGCAATCCGATTTCGTAAAAACCTCGTTTTTAGAAAAATTCCGTCTTTACAACTTCTCGTCAACTTTTACAAAAATAGTTACTTTGTCGAAACTTTGTGCTACACAAGTGTTTACATACTTGTGTGTTCTAAAAATCATTCTTGTTAGTGTAAGATCCGTCTTTAGAAAACATGATTTCTTTGATACTTGGTTCTTTGAAAATACCGCTTGTAGATCCGTAGATCTACTAGTTTTAAACACTATTTCCCATGTAAAATCACTTTTACACAAGTTCATGATTCGTGTGTGGTAGAGTTTCATCCTTTAACCCTTGTTACTCTTAAACAAGCCTTATGTCATAATACAAGATCATGACCAATACGGGTTAAACGATGATCCGAGCTACCACAACATAGATCGGGCCTAAATAACTACACAAATCAAATACTACAAGATTTACACAACAAACAAGCTTTTAACCATCACTTTTAGTGTTTTTAGTAGACTTTCATGTTTCAACTTGCATGTTTACGAGTTTTAACCGTTACAAATCATTTTAACCACTTCAAAATAGTTTGAGAGGGTGATTATAGCAACTTACTACTAGCTCGAGGCTAGGGAAGAATCTAGACGCAAAATGAGAGGATAAAAGCAATGAGAAGAGGTCCTTTGATTTCCGAATGCACCAAGCCTTCTTATCCGTGATCCTTAACGCTTGTATGGACTTGGAATGTGAAGATCAAAATAGAAATGTGGAGGAATGATATAGGGGGTGTTCGGCCGTGAGCTTTCTAGAGAGAGAGAGGAAGTGTTGTTGAGTGGTGAGATGTGAATGTTATGTTGTGCCATTTCATGTTCTTATAGACAATTCACAAACTTAATACCCAAAGGATTTCATGCTCTCTAGATATGGGACAAATGAGAATAAAAGAATCAAGATGGTACATGTGTGGGTCACATTGTGACCGAAATCGTCCAAGGGGGGGGGGGTAGCTAGTTCATTTCTAACCAATTAGTTAGATAATAGTTAGGTTAAGTTAGTTAAGTTAGGGATTAACCCGGTTAGTAGTGTGTTGTGCATTACAGCGGGTGTTAGGGTATTCAGGGACCCTAACTGGCTTAGAAAAAGGTAAATAATGTTATTAACAATATTTTCATGTTCCGGGTATAGTCCGGTTGTTCGGTTGGATAGTAATCCGTTAAAGCGCTTAACAAAGCTTTAAAGTGTCGTTAATACCATTTTTAGTGACACAACTTATTCCCGACACTTTGGAAAGTGTCTAGTAACATTTTTCTCATGATTTGGCACTTTATTAGTTAGCTAAAAGCTGAATTGTTAATTAAAGTGCTGAATTTTGCGCTTAGAGTACGTTTTAGGCACATCCAGTCATTGTAACTTATTCCTAGAGACGCAGTTCTACAACCCTTGTATCCCTACACTCACCACTAGTGTAGTAACTATTTCTGGCTCATACAGGCCTTAGAAGCAGTGTCTGCCTGATGCTGGCTTTATCAGCATGTTCAATAGGTTATCCGTTTATAGTGCTACTGTGCTTTTGTGCATCATGTTTGTCACTAAGGTTCAGCATGTAAATAATGTAGTGACGGTAAATAGAGTATGATGCAAGTATGTACATGTATCAACATTCAAGTAGCAGTTTACCCACAATTTTAGATAAGCACAGTAATTAAGCAGTAATTAATTATTAATTAAGTCGTACGGATACCTGGTTTAGTGAGGGTTGTCACAATGGTTACACCTTTGGATAAGGCAATCGAAAAGTACATTGATGGCCTCCCTGACTCAATACAAGACATTGTGACTGGTAGCAACCCTACTACAGTTAGACAGGATATTGAGCTATCTGCAACCTTGACTGAATCAAAGATCAGGAAAGGTAAACTTTTCCGAAAAGGTGACAAGAAACCGGTCGGGGAATCGAACCCAATCGAGGAATCAAAGACCATGGATGAACAGACTGAATCCCCTAAGAAGTCAAAGAAGCGAAAGGCTTCTCAGAACTTCGTCGTGGTCGCTCACAATGGTCAAGCCGTCCCCAACCAACCAGCTCGAACCCCTGCTAGAAAACCATACAATGGAACTGCACCCTTGTGCAACCAATGTAGCCTCCATCATCACGCCAATGTACAGTGCCACAAATGCCAAACTTGTGGACTTATAGGCCATACATCAAGAGTCTGCCCCGCTATAGTTGCGCCAAACCAAGCTGGCAACAATCCTGCTCAAGGTCGTTTTCTACCAGGCTCTTGTTTCAACTGTGGCGAGATGGGTCATTTCCGAAGAAATTGCCCAAAGCTTGCTAATGCAAATCCAGCACAGGGATGAGCATCTGACTGACTAGAAGACAACATCGTTTAGAAATAATCACGTCTTATGTATTATTTTCTTTTGTTGTCAAGGTCCAAGAAACAGTTGTTATCGTTGTTTATAAATAAATTTTTTTTATTTACATTGCAATGTATTTCTGTGGTTGCATGTATAAACGACATATCCCTAACAATACCAACAATCAAGGAACCGTATTCCTTGAAGAACAAGCTACCCCCAAACTTCTCCCATTCTATGATCTCTTGCATCTTCCACGAAATTCCTAAGTACCCGTTTCTTCTAAGAAAAACGAAGTACAAGGCGCAAGTTACAACACGTGACGAATACCCAAAGTACCACTATAAATCCTTAATAGGGTACCTAAGGATTTCCCGTAAGTCCTTAATTGTTGTATGCCTTAATTCGAATATGGTGATTCCTTGTAATCAAAAATCAAATTTTGGGAGATCTTCCTATCTTCTCAGATAGATCCCAGTGGACATTGTAGCCCATCGACTGGTTTCCATATCCGTATTCAATCGATATCAAGTTAATAACAAATTATAATCAAGTTAAACAATTATGTGACTTTGTGCTTATGTGTTCCCTTATGTGTTGTTGTGTGATCCAAATTATGTTACCCAAATCCTTGTAGAATCTTCCATGTCATTCGTATAAAGGATTCATAGTAGGATACCCAAAGGTACTACATAAAAATCCTCAATGGACTTCTACGTTATAGTTAAGTCCCTTGGATTATAAAGTACTACTTCGTAATTAGACCCCTTGAGTGGTCTAGTTAAACAGATTGATCCAAAAATCTGGTTAGGGATATCATGTGATGATATAGCTGAAAGGACTCCTTGGTGGCCTAACTAAGAAGATCCCCTGTCGATCTAATTAAAAGGACCCGATGGAAGTCTAGTCACCCTCATCACAACTGTGCGGACTGTGCAAGGGATTACGTAATTATGGATGCATACATAATTATGGAATTTAGTGCACAGAAATCACAGCAAGTTTTGTCGTGTGTCTAGAGTTAACCCTATTCATTTCCAACTCTGATGAAGCAACCGTTGAAAATGACTCCGTTAGTTCATTTTCGTTTCTAAAGATTTATCCGTTGAGGAAATGAATATCCGTTGTGTAATCCTTCATTTCCAACTCTGATGAAGCAACCGTTGAAAATGACTCCCTTAGTTCATTTTCGTTTCTGAAGATTTATCCGTTGAGGAAATGAATATCCGTTGTGTAATCCTTCATTTCCAACTTTGAGGAAGCAACCGTTGAAAATGACTCCTTTAGTTCATTTTCATTTCTGAAGATTTATCCGTTGAGGAAATGAATATCCGTTGTGTAATCCTTCATTTCTATTTCTGATGAAGCAACCATTGAAAATGACTCCGTCTGTTCATTTTTCGTTTCTGAAGATTTGTCCGTTGAGGAAATGAACATTCGTTTGCTTATTCCGTCATTTCCATTTATGAAGAATACCCGTTGAGGAAAATGACTCCGTCTGTTCATTTTTGTTTCTGAAGAATGACCGTTAAGGAAAGGACAGGATATTGCCTTGCATATCGCTGATGGTTATTTGGCAAAGTCACAAATAGACTCCTACGAATAAATTTCGGGACGAAATTTCCTAAAGTAGGGGAGACTATGACACCTGTGTCACCGCGACCATCAAACAAATACCAAGCCGATGAAATATTGTATTTCATACTTGGGATCTTGTATAAATATGTGTATCTTTTGCACATATCAATTCTTGTTCAATTTCAAACCTTATATCGCTTTCTAGAGAATTATACGCAAACTGGTGCATAAACGTACTCAGTTTAAATGCGACAAATACTCCGGAACATCAACATATACTTAACATACCTTAAATAACATTTACGTAACTTAGAAATAAGTTTTGAAGGCTTTGGTATGGCAAAAACAAGTTAATTCGCTTACAGGGACTAAACTTGACAAACCGCGAAAGTATGCCGATTCGTACTAAAACAAACATTCCGGAACATGCCCATAAGTTAAACATGCCATAAATATCCTCTCCATAGCTTAGAAATAGGCTTTGAGGTGTTCGGTGTGCTAAAATAAACTTTTGGATCATTCAGGGACTAAAAGTGTCAAAAAGTGCATAAGTTTGCACTTTCGCGCATAACTTACGTTCTGAAGACATCCGGACATCCAAAAATTTATGTAAGCATCCTAATATTATGCCTTAGTGTTTGGCATGAGAAAAATCCATTCGTCGCGTCATTTGGATCGTTTTTCACGCTTATGCGCATTCCGTCGTAATTAAGCGAACATCGCGATCGTATGACCAAACGAACCAACATCCGGCATATTTTTAAGCATGTTTCATGTCCTCAATGTTTAAGCATCATTTTAGGGCCTTAAAGATGGCTTAACGGGCCTTAAACATGTCGGAAATGGCCCTAAGCCACAACACGGACCTAAATTGTCATTTCTGAAACTTGTTTTCTGATCTGGACTCCCAGGCAGGGCGCGTAAGACCATGTCTAAATCTTATGCTGGCCGCGTCAGACTTACAGACCAGATTCAATGTTTTGATCCACTTGCAGCAACCTTTCGATCACCCAAAGGGCAACGCCACGTGTCAAAACCCTATGGTGGGGGCAAAATAAGCCACCACAACTTTGCGACAAGTGTACGGATTGGATCGTGGCACGATATTCAAGAAACGATCCTAACGGTCTTGCTTTTCCTATAAATACCCCCCCCCTTTTGGTTAAAAAACCCACAAAATCTGATCTAAAGCTCTAAGTTGAGGCCTTTGCTTCATACCTGAGCTCCTGGATCGAGATTAGCTTTTGAGGACCCTTCGTAAGTGTTCTTTCGTTCTTTTATTCGCTTTTCGAGTCCGAAAGTCAAGCTTTGTTTGACTTTCTGCGTTGACCAGCCTATGGTCAACACGAAGTTCGTTGGAACTTCATAACGTGAGCGTGATCACGATGGTTATAGTCCTTAGTGACTATACCTACTGATTACCACGTTATCTAGGCTCAGTGACGAGTCGTAGTTTCGGCCAAAATGCGCATTCTTGCGTATTTTGTAACCAAACTACTCGTGGGTATCAAAACCGTTTGTTTTGATACCAAACCTGTTTTCTAAACTTAGTTAAGCATGTGTTAACATGCTTAGCTCGTCACTTTTAGTATAGTGCTTATATAGGGTCGTAAGGTAAGCGATCTAAACAATCGCTTATACTTTCGAACCCGACCCATTTGGTCGATCATTAGGATCTGACCAAACACATTAGGTGACCATAGTTGTATAGGGAATAACCTTCCGAGGTTATACCTTATGGTCACAATGTTAGGCGTTCCAAACGCGTTTTTCGCGAACGACGCGTTAAGGTAGCATAAGCTACCAAAACGGGTCGTAATGGGTTGTAAGCACTTAGGTTAAGTTTCACTTTAGTATGTGGGCTTTGTTAAACCATATTACACGAGTCTCCATACTCGTTTGGTTTACGAACTCGCATCCTATCCAATCCTCCGATTTAGTTCCGGTATATTAACATAGTTACCTATATTAGGTGCCGTTTGATATCCGTGATCTCTAGCATTGTTTGGTTGTTACACAAGGACTTCTAAGCAATCTCAGGTGAGTTCATAGACCCCTCTTTTACTATTTTCCAAACTGTTTTGGGGTGAAACACATGTGCCTACTTGCTACTTTCGTGCTTTTCATGCTTTCACATCATATACTTGCTATGTTCAATAGTACATTTATAGTACATAATTTCAATACATTTTATGCTATGTATACCCATTGTGTGCATACTTAGTACATCACTTTACAATACATTTATGCTATGTACGCGCATTGTGTGCATACTTAGTACATTGTTTTACGTAGCATTTCTGTTGCACATGCTCATCCAGCATATGAACACATTATGCTACATTTTGAACCGTTGTAACCATTTGACTATGTGAACCGTCTTAACCCTTTGATTATATGAACCGTTTGTAACTATTAAACCGTGTGAACCAGTTGTATCTGTTGACATGATTTACATATGACAATAGACATTTGACTATACATGAGCATTTCTACAATTGTTAAACATTTTATTCTGATGGTTTGGTTTGATTAAGTGATCTAAGTAACGAGGCGTGTGTAATATGATACAAGTATGGTATTACATATCGTAACGTTATTTAAATCATTTCAATTTGAGACATATAACATTTTATACAAATAACACACTTTTCACAAGACATTGATTTACAAACAACTTATCTTATACAAACTCATTTTACATGGTTATCCATTTAACCATACATTATTCTCTTATTTATACATATCATCTGATCTTATCGTTCTTCAAATGATTTACAAGACAAATCAAATTACAAGGTTCATGACTAAACATTTTCTCAAACATAAGTCATGAATTCTGTTTTCACAAAACCTATGTATCTCACAGGCATTTTTATGCTGACGTACCTATCTTCACATGTATTTTCAGGAGATGATGCATAGGACTTATCAAGACATACTTGTGCCTTAGTGACTTAAAACGAGACAAGAACTAGTTAAATTATGTTATGAAATCTTTGGTTCTTGTTTAAAACGATGTAAACTTTCATGTTTGATTAATAAAACGAAACTTCAATTGCCATGGATTTGAAACAATAAATTCTGTTACAACACTCCCCGACGTTTCCGCCACGTCTGGTTGTTCCACGTGGTCGGGGTGTGACAGTGGTGGCCACCGCAATCGGTTGATTTCTGGTGTGCTAAGAGCACAGAGAGATTCCGTTGTCTTTTTCAGTGAGGTGAAAAAATGCTTCATCTTTTATTGCTGGTGTGTTAATTGCTGCTTGCTTTGCCTCTTTGTTAATTAATTGATAATACTTGCAAATCTTCTTTTATGCACGCCTGTATCTTATGTTTATTAATGTCCTCGAATGCTGAAATAATGCATTATTTGACCGGTGGTCGGAGAAGATCCAGTGACATTAATGTTCTCAACAACAATGGAATTAAGATTTTGCCTTTCCTTGAGGGGGGAATCGGCTGAAAATATGAATATAATTTTTTTATGTCTTTGGTTAAGTTAATTAAAGATAAAAAAAGAATGAACATAAAAAAGGAATTTTGTTCAATTGATTTTAGAGAAACTGTTGTTTTCGGGTGCCGGTGCTGCCCCGTGGTGCCCGCGCGTTGGTGCCGGTGGTGCCCGCACGGTGCCGGTGGTGCCCCGTGGTGCTGGTGGTCGATTGAAGTGTGGTTTTAGATTTGTGGCGGTGATGAAAAAAAACGCATATTATTATGACGATGGCGCGGCAAGGATGGTGGAGGGTAAGTTTTTGAACCTGCAACCCCACTTTGCAGCCTTTTGATTATCGGGAAATCTGAGCCAAACCCTGTTTTTTTCGAGATACACCTTGTTTTGTTGTTGTTGGCTTTTTATTTTTTCCCCCAGTCGATGATGATAATAATCTATCTGAGACACATACCGAGTTTCCGATTTCTGGGTGCTTTCGTTTTGCGTAAAAAAGTTTTTTGTGAAAAAAAAGTTAAACCGTAAACTTTTTAACTTAAAACGAAAAAAGTTTAACGTAAAACGTAAAACGTAAAGCGTCAAAAGTTTTTTTTAACCTGTATTTTTTTTGGCGTAAAACATATAAACGTAAAACGTAAACCGTAAAACGTAAAGTTTTTAAAACGTAAAACGTAAACTTTTTAACGTAAAACGTAAAACGTAAACTTTTTAACGTAAAACTTAAACTTTTTAACGTAAAACGTAAAACGTAAAAAGTTTTACGTAAAACGTAAAACGTAAAAAGTTTAACGTAAAACGTAAAAATTTTAACGTAAAACGTAAAAACTTTTACGTAAAACGTAAAAAGTTTAAAATTTTTAACGTAAAACGTAAAAAGTGTACAAAAGCGGCGCGTCAAAAAAAGTGAAAAAAACGGCGCGTTTAAGACGGGGTGTAAAAAATCGGCGCGTTAAAAAACATGGAGAAACGACGCGTTTTAAAAAAAACGGCGCTTGAGAAAACGGCGCGTTAAAAAACTTCGGAAAAACGGCGCGTTAAAAAACTTCGGTAAAACGACGCGTTAAAAAAACGCAGATTTAGAAAAAATGACGTCTTAAAAAAACGGCGCGTAATAAACGACGCTTGAAAAACGATGCGTAAAAAACGGCGTTAAAACGGCGCGTAAAAAAAACGTAAAACGTAAAAAGTTTAACGTAAAACTTAAATTGTAAAAAGTATAAAAATCTTTTAAAAAAAATCTGAATTTAAAAATGTTTTTAATAAAGAAATTATGTTTAAAAAATAAAAGTAATAAAAAGTAATTAGAATAGGACAAAAAATCACTTAAATATAATATATATAAAAAGACAAAAAAAAGTAATTTTACTTAAATACCCTTTTCAGTTAAAATATTAAAGACATAATAAGACAAAAACTATTTTATATTATTTTTAAATACTTTTAATCTCATCCATCCATCATCTTGATCTAATGGCTAGAAAGTGGTTCTTTTTTTGGGTAAAAGGTTACCCCGGTGATTTTATATAGTCACAAAAATTAAAACAAGTAGTGAAGCAAAACCTTCACTAGTTCAAACATGAGACATGCCCCATGAATGTAAACCAAAACACCAAACCAAACAAACCAAAGGCAAAAC
This sequence comes from Helianthus annuus, assembly GCF_002127325.2. Classification (NCBI taxonomy): domain Eukaryota; kingdom Viridiplantae; phylum Streptophyta; class Magnoliopsida; order Asterales; family Asteraceae; genus Helianthus; species Helianthus annuus. The sequence continues at coordinate 116,350,522 of NC_035443.2, forward strand.
AAAAACACCACTAGACTAACATCTAGACAAGCATAAAACGATAATCAAAATTAGCCTCCATCATCGATGACATTAGCTCCCCCAATTCCCCAATCTTCAAGCAACCTCCTAGTCCTCACGCAATCCTTGAACTTAACTCCCATAAGCTTGAATCGCATCGTTTCCACAATTAAGCCACAAATGGTATCCGGAGGTCTCGTTTGGTTCCTGAAAAGCCTAGCATTTCGTTCCTGCCAAATAAAATAAGCAACCGTAGCAACAAGCAACTTGCTAACAAATGTGGCCGCTGTCTTTGAACGAACTCGGACTAGCAGCCAATCCATAATATCGCCCCAACTGGCCTTGACGTCACTCATACCCGCCTTGTGACGAACATTATCCCATACATGTGATGAATACTTGCACTCAAAAAACAAATGATTATGAGAATCAATGTGCGCGAAACACAGCACACAGCACATCATGTTCATGTTCTTCCGTCTAGATGAATCCCATTGAAGAATTATATCCTGGGTCAGCAGCTTACGTCGAACGATTAACCACATAAGGAACGCGTGTTTAGGGATACACTGATGAAACCAAACGATTTTGACCCAATTGACATCCGGCTCTCTAACCCGAATCGAGTGACATACATTTGAGGAAGAATACTGAAGAAGTTCACTCCCATCTTTCCAATACATCTCGTCCCTCATATCTGGATTAAGCGTGAAATGGTCCAGTTGAATTAAAACTGGATAAGTATCCCTCCAAGCGGTCGGCCAGATCCAAGAACCGTTCTCATGAATATCTTTAACTTTAGCATCCAAACGAAACCCCGCATTAGAGATAGTTCTTGGAGTCAAAAAACTCGATAAAGGACCCACGTCATTCCATATATCATACCAAGCTGAAACTCTACTACCATCGCCCACTTTCATCTATATATGATTTCTAACCATAGGCCGAAGTTGGAGTAATTTCCTCCAGCTCCAACTACAATTAGCAACCTCTTTGCATGCCCAAAAGCTTCGGTCTTTAAGTCTATACGAATAAATCCAGCTTACCCACAAAGACTCCCGCTTAGTCAGAATGCTCCAGATATGGGACACCATAAGAGCTTTATTAAAGTCTTCGAGCCTACGTAAACCCAACCCGCCCTCATACTTTGGAACACAAACAAATTTCCAAGAGACTTTAGCCTTACCCCTATGGAAAGTGCTCTCCTGAGACCAAAGAAAATTTCGCATTTTGGCTTCTAATTCCTTGATAATTCTGGCCGGCAATATAAAAACAGATGACCAATAAACATGCATGGCCGAAAGAACCGATGAAATAAGTTGCAATCTACCAGCAAAGGATAAAAATTTGTTCCGCCAATTCATGATCCGACTCTCAAGTTTCTCCAACAGCACACTGCAATCTTTAAACAAGAGCCGAGAAGTAATTAACGGCACCCCCAAATACCTGACCGGGAGAGATCCCTCCTCAAAAGGCAAAATATCCAAAATAGAGCTTTTGGCCTGAGTTGTCACATTGCAGAAAAAAGCTGTACTTTTCTGAATGCTAGGGACTAAACCAGACATGTTGGTGAATGAGGTTAAAGATCTCATAATACAAGAAGCTGACCTCACATCCCCACGAGCAAAGAGAAAAAGATCATCTGCAAAGCACAGGTTAATAATCCGTTGTTTTTCACATCGATTATGGAACTTGAACGATAAGTCCCGAGAAGCATTGTGTTGCAGAATACATGTCAATACCTCCATGACCATCGTGAACAAGTACGGGGATAACGGATCGCCCTGCCTTAAACCACGCTTGCCTCTAAAGTAACCATGAACATCCCCGTTGACACAAATAGAATATGATGTTGTCTCCACACAAATCATAATCCATTCAACCATTTTGCTATTAAACCCAAACCCAATGAGGACATCCTTGAGGAAACGCCAATCAACGGTATCATACGCTTTCTGAATATCCACTTTGAATGCACAACGCGGGGGACCATAATCTCTATGATAATTGTGCAGAAGCTCTTGCGTTAAGAGGATATTATCAGAAATTTTACGGCCCGGGACAAATGCTGACTGATTTATACTAACAATTCCATTGAGAACACCTTTAATACGATCAGCCACAATTTTACTTATGCATTTGTACAACACATTACAACACGCTATCGGGCGATAGTCCGTAACCAGCAAAGGCGTAGACTTTTTGGGGATGAGAACAATAAGAGTATTATTGATTTCACGAAGCAGCTTACCCGTGTCAAAAAAATCCCTGATGGCCCGAATAACATCATTCCCAACAATCTGCCACGCGCCTTTAAAAAACGCAGCCGAATACCCATCTGGCCCCGGGGCCTTATCATTCCCAATAGCAAACATCGCCTTCCTAATTTCCTCGTCCGTGACCGTACGCACCATATGAGAAGCATCATGCTGATTCAGTTTCTTTGTAAACAAATCTTGATTAACGGACAGCGGAACATTACCTTCACAACCAAGAAAATGCTCATAGTGTTGCACAAAAGTGTTTTGAACGTCGTCACCCTCCATTAACACCCCCTCCGAATTCGTTACAACGTCAATCCTATTCAGATGATTCTTACTCTTCAGGGTAGCATGGAAAAATTTGGTATTAGCATCTCCCGCCATCAACCAATGAACTTTGGACTTTTGCCTTAAGAACCGTTCTTCGTCCAAAGAAACTTCAAGGAACTCTTCACTAATTTTAGATTCTTGCAATCTCAACTCAGCATTCAAAGGGTCACCATCAATTTCCCATTGAAGAAGATCCAGTTTTCCACGCAAATCCTCAACTTTTTTGTGTAAATTCCCCTGGCTAAACATCAGATTCCTCAATGGGCGTTTCAGCAACTTCAGTTTTTTAACAACCTGAAATTGATGAACACCATCAATATGCGTCTCCCAAGCATCCTTCACAATATCCAAAAAGCCTGATTTATGAACTAAAAAATTAGCAAATTTAAACATTAAACGCCTAGTTCCACAATCGGCTGGAATTTTAAGCAAAGAAGGGCAATGATCCGACATTCTATACGGCTGAAAAAACGCAACCGAGTTCGGAAAAGCAGTCACGAAAGGGGTATTACCCATGACACGGTCAATTTTCTTTAGAAGGCCAACACCCTTTTTAGGCTTTTGGTTCCATGTAAAATGAAACCCCGATCGATTAATATCAAACATCTCTATGTTAGCGACACAATCTTGAAACTCCCTCATACCAATGGAAACTTGCGAAACTCCCATGGACTTATCTTCCAGATTAAGAGCTGAATTGAAGTCCCCCAGAATGACCCATGGCCTATCCCCAACAAACACTTTATGCATATTAAGCTGATGCCATAATTCCCTCCTTGAAACATAATAGTTGGCTGCATAGATGACCGAACAGAAGAGAATCTTCTTGTTACTCTTAAAAATCAACTGAAGATGCATAACCTGATCCGTTTGAGCAATAACCATAACATCAAAGACATTTGGATCCCAACCAGTGATAATCCTAGTCCCCTTGTTGCACCTAGACCCATTCGAAGTCCAAACCCACCTCCGAAAAACAGAGCTACACACCTTACCTAAATTATCCATATCAACATGCGATTCCAGAATAGCACATAGACTCAACTTGTTACTATGCATTACCTGTCGAACCTCCTTTTGTTTAAGAGGGCGGTTCAACCCCCTAACATTCCAAGCTGCAAGACTAACCATTGGAAACTTGCGTAGAAGGAGTGCTTGCCCCTTTATTGCGAACCACCTTTTCCGTGCCCTCCATGAGGTATTCATCAGTTTCATTATAATTCTCTAGCACCTCCTCATCTTCTTCAGAGTCCTCTACATTCCCACCAGCACTGTTACTACTCTCCCCTTTATCCATACTTTTGTCATTCAAAGGCTCAAACGGGTTACGAGATGAATAAATACCTCCCAGCGGTTTGGAACTCGTTCCATCAGTACGTTTGGTGTTAACAGGTCTATACTCGAATTTAGGCTTTGGTTTGTTAATCTGAACGCCAACTTTCCTAGCAACCTTCTTAGTATGAACCCCTGAAAATCCATCCGCGTCCACTCTAACCACTTCCTTACCTTTCCGACTTCCTTGCATAATAGGTTTACCACCTTGATCTTGATTAACATTGGTCATCGGTTTTCTTGGCTTCTTAGGACACAACTCATCAGAATGCCCAAACACACAACACCCCGAACACCTGTGAGGGCACCATTCATACTCAACATACATCGTCTCCTTGATAAAAATGGGAAACCCTAGGCGATTTTGGCGACTTTTCCAGTAACCCTAGTTCTTCATCGTTAACCTTAATTTTGATCGATCTGGGTTAGGTATTGGGGTGTTGTCGATCCTTCTGAGTAAGGTTCTAGACTTCAATCCTGGTTTCTAATCTTTTGAAGTTGGAATTAGGGTTCTTTTTTCTTTTTATTTCGATTAGGGTTTTAGTTGCTTTGTCGCTACGGGTTGTTCGTCTGATTTTTCTGGTCGTTTTTCGTTGCATGATCTTGCCGTCTTCTTTTAGCTTTGTTGCATGGATAAGAAGCGTGATGGTGGGTTGGAAGATTTAGGGTTCCAATCGTTTTCAGAAAGGATGCATGGGGATGTGTTTGTTCGGCAGCTGGCTTCAACTCAAATTCCTGTTAGTCTTGGGAAGGGTTTTGAGGGGAGGCCGATAAGCTCTGATGGTAATCCGGTAATGCCTAGACGAGGGGTTATTCAGAATGATCCGAAGGAACCAAGACTCATTAATGTTATTGATGAATTGTTGAAAGTTACTACTCCTGTGGATGATGAACGTGGGGATGCGGAAGGAACGTATGTGGGTAATAAGCTGAATACGGAGGATAACACCAGTAGGCCAAGGACTTATGCAGATTCAGTCACGAACCAGAACATTAGAAAGGTTAACTTTCGGTCTTTGAGTTGCTCGGGGAAACATGCTGATTGTGATATTGTTCTACCGAAAGAGTCGGTTCGAGTGGTTCAGGATAAGCTAGCTAACACGCTGATTGGTTACTTTTTAGGAGATCGCATTGCGTTTCCGGTAGTTGAGTATTTTGTGCGTAACAATTGGAAAAAGTTTGGATTAGAAAAGTCTATGATGAATGCTACTGGCTTTTTCTTTTTTAAGTTTGCGAACCGGAAAGGAATGATGGATGTTTTAAAGGAAGGCCCTTGGATAATCCGTTCCCAACCAATCTTTCTAAGTGAATGGTCACCTTCGATGAAACTGGAAAAGAAGGAGGTAACTAAAGTTCAAGTGTGGGTTAAAATCCATGAGGTCCCTTTAGCTGCCTATACCGAGGATGGGCTTAGCATGATTGCCACTGCTATTGGTGAACCGAAGCATCTGGATTCTTATACAACTACAATGTGCATTGATAGTTGGGGTAGAAGTAGCTATGCAAGAGCCCTGATTGAATTATCTGCTGATAAAGAAAGTGGTTCGCGCAGTTCTTACACAGTTCTTACAACTGGAGGTGGTTTTCATTTTAGCGGTCCCCTATATATATATATATATAGAGTAAGGTTAACATACAAAAAGCCTTATCATACATCACGTAGGAGACAATGGTAACCATTGGATCTGGGGTATAATCACGCATGGGACCACATAATCACACATGGGACCACATAATCATGCATGGGACCACATAATCACGCATGGGACTATAATCACGCACGTTCTATGATAATAACGCACGTTATATTTTTTGTCATGTATGTTAATGTAGGTTAAGCCCTGATGTACATTATACTTTATCTATATATATATATATATATATATATATATAGGGAGAAGATCATGCGAGAACCACCATTTATTGCGAGAACCGCGAGAACCAGTGTGAACACATGGCATTTTTGTAATCATATTATGTTTATATAAAAAAACACGTGTTCCTTTTTTTTCCAGCGTCCCTTCTTTTTCCTTATGTCACTGTTGTCTCCTTTTCTAGCGTTTCATTAGTTTCACCAGTTTATGGTCACCACGGCTGAGAGGCATTCACGGCGGTTTCACGGTGGCCGAGAGTCGTGCACGGTGGTCTTCACCGCATATGGTAGTCGGTGTTCATGTATTTCACAGTGGTTGCAGTTGGCACGATGTTTACGGCGGATTTCACGGCGGCGGTAGCCGGAAACAGTGTTTACGGCATCCTCTACATCACCATTTACATCTGATGTTCCTCCTCATACATTCTTTGATAATCCTCTGTTTACGACATCCTCTACATCACCATTTACATCTGATGTTCATCCTCATACATTCTCTGATAATCCTCCTCATACATCTGATGTGGACATTGTTGCTGACATTGTCCGTCCATTTGCTGATAATACAGTTGACTGTCACAATACACCTACAAATACAGAACATCAAGAGTTGCAATTCATTCGATTTGTGAGTAAAGGTATTATGTTGACTGTAAATGATGTATATACTTTGTAAAAGATATTGTATTAAATGATATGCACATGTGCATTATACTTACTGTAAATGATGTTGTATTAAATTATATGCACATGTGCATTATGTTGATTGTAAATGATATTGTGTTAAATTATATGCACATGTGCATTATGTTGAAAATTAGACTATGTCGTTGATTTATGGATTCTGAAAAAGTGCCTTATGGAAAGCTATCTAATTATGTGCAGAATGGCATCAAACAAATGGTCTTGGGTGCTGGACAACTACAAAAGAATAGGGGAGGTGACTGTGTGGGATTGGCAATGGAAGAACAAGCCAATAACCGGGGAGGCATGGGTGGAGTTTATGCAGCTTTTGGCACTGCTGAGAGACACCAGAATGAAGATGGGTCAAGATGGGTGGGGTTGGCACTATGAAAATAAGTCGACTTTTAATGTTAAAACCGTTAGAGAGGATTTGTGTGTCACTAGCAGGGACCTGTCGAGTGGCTTTGTAATGACATGGAACGGTTGGGCTACACCTAAAGTCAATATGTTAGCATGGAAAGGCGTCGAAGGCAGGTTACCGACAAAGACGGAGCTGGGAAAAAGGGGTAATTCAGACCAACAACACATTGTGCCCGGTTTGCAAATATGAGCAAGAAACTGCTGAACACATTCTTATTACGTGTTAGATGTCGAAAACGCTATGGTGGATGGTCGGACCATGGTTGGGAGTAAAAGATTTTCCTGTAAGCTGGAGATTTCTATAAGAAGTAAAAGGTATCAACTGCACAGTGATGGCTACATTATGGATCATATGGTCAAGCAGAAATGAGAAGGTATTCAAAGTCGTGCAGATTTCAAATGCTAGAAGACTGGAACAAGTCAAGGAGTGTACTCTGTTGTGGATGAAAGTCATAGCCAAAATGGAGAATTAGAGCCAAAAAAGGAGAATTTGTGACTGAAGAGTGGTACACCAGTGGTGTAAATGTAATCGAAAATTAGGAGTTTATATGTTTATTGTAAGCGTAATTCTCTAGTAGTGGTGTAAATGTAATGGAAAATTAGGAGTTTATATGTTCATTGTAAGGTAATTCTCTAGTTCCTGGCTAAAGTTCTGGTTTGAATATATGGCATCTTGTTCTGTTCAAAAACAATGTCGTTATATATAAAATGATAATGCTCGTGTTCTATATAAAATGATAATGATCGTTTGCATTGTATTGACATGGTTACTGTTTCACGCAATGCACATGTGCATACATGTTTACTGCTTCACTCCACATCGTTGTTGTTTTGACCAATGCACATGTGCATGCATGTTTACCATTTCATTACACACGGTTATTGTTTCGAACAATGCACACGTGCATACATGTATATCTTTTAATTACATGTAATCTGTTTTCCTTACATATACATCAACATATGTAATGTGATACCTCGTACGTAATATGATATAAACAAAAATACAATATTTCAAAATATACACATGCATTACCGATATGTTTATTGTTTTTTATTAATGCACATGTGCATTACCAACATTAACACAATTACAACAAGTAAATATAACACCCTCATCATAAGAATCACATAATCCGTTCAACAATCATTATTGCACATATGCACCACCAACATATACTATACCAAACAACACATTACATCCTAAATTAACAAATATAACCATCTGTAATACATTATACAATACCAATATGTATGTTATTTCAAACTATGCACATGTGTAGTACCAACATCCCCTCTACCAAACAATATAATACATCATATATTCACGAACATGATCATTCGCCTTTGATAACGACAGTTTTTTGTTGCTATCTTCACTCTCATGTTCTTAAGTTGCAAGTCTTGAATTTCTTTATCTTTGTTGAATATGCAATCAAACTTCTCACCACTCCCTTTATACATCTCAATATGTCAGATAGTATAAAGGGATTTTGTTTACTTGTTCAATTTTTTCATAGTGATTTTGCTCACTTGTCCTCCTCTTTATGCTTTTTTTCTTCTTGTGCACCTACATGGGATATATTTAATGTGTTTACATAAATGATATAATTTAACATGAAAGTAATAAAAGGATGCACATGTGCATAAACTCCCAACTACATCATCGAATATTAGTCAATCTTTTTGACCTCTTTGTTTAACCGTTGCGTAATCATCTTCCATTGCATCCGGCATTTTTTTGACTCTTCATCCCTTGATTTCAAAACGAAAGTTATCTTCTTTGATTTTTTTTCCGTTATCGATCTACGATAATAAACAAAACAAAAAACATATGACTTACAAACATACAATCTCAATGAATATGTGCATTAACTTTAACATTATTATTACTATATACACTATGCACATATGCATCAACATAAATTACATTGTTAACATATTCTGGCAAAATTATGGCAAACTATGCACATGTGCATAACTATGCACATGTACAACAACATGAATGATCTTATTAACATAATCTGGCAAATTATGCACATGTGCCTAATTGCACATTTTCATCCATATGACTGACCTAATTGAAATAATCTGGCAAAATATGCATTTGTGCATAACTATGCATGTGCATTAACATGACTGAGCTTATCAACAGGTTTGCTTCGATAAAAAATAATAGACAAAACAAAAGTTACTTTATTCGATTTTTTACCTCTTTGTTTAACTGTCGTGTAATCATCTTCCATTGCAAGTCGCATAATCATCTTCCATTGTTTAATTGAATTCATAAAACTAATGCGTTTGAGCAAGTTATAACATTTGAAAAAAAAAAACTGATAATGCACATGTGCATAACCGCATATTGCATCATTAACAATACTAATATTAGCAGTAAGTTCTCAACACTTACTAACCTTTTTGCTTAACAGTCGCTGATCGTCTTCTGTTGCATCTGGCATTCTTTTCAACATTTCATCTCTCGGCTTTAGGACAAACGTAACTTTCTTTGTTTTTTTTCCATTTTACTGTATTCAATGAGAATGTACATCAACTTTAATTTATTTTACCTTGTTAGTATGTTAGTTCAAACTACATATACAAAATCCATTATACATTCCTAAAATCCGCTATACATCGGGCATATGCATCTATACAACTATGACCATGCAACTTCAGATATGCACATGTGCATACATACAACCATGACATATCTTATCAACAATATATATGAACCAACACACGTGCATAACTATAACTATGCAACTTCAACTATGCACATGTGCATACAAACAACTATGAAATAATTTATCAACATAAACATATGTTATCACATTATGCACATATGCATACCCATAAGTGACCCAAAAAAAACAAAGTCGGATACAAATTATAAACATAATTTATAATGTTATGCACATTATGCATACCAATCAAACAAAAATATGAACCAAAATCATAAGTTATCACATTATGTACATGTGCTTTCCAAATCAAACACAAACACATGATCGTATGAACTTACATCGGCTGTAATCTACTTACATCTACTTACATCGGCTGTAATCTACATGAACAAAAACAACTATGAAATAATTTATCAACATAAACATATGTTATCACATTATGCACATATGCATACCCATAAGTGACCCCAAAAAAACAAAGTCGGATACAAATTATAAACATAATTTATAATGTTATGCACATTATGCATACCAATCAAACAAAATATGAACCAAAATCATAAGTTATCACATTATGTACATGTGATTTCCAAATCAAACACAAACACATGATCGTATGAACTTACATCGGCTGTAATCTACTTACATCGGCTGTAATCTACATGAACAAAATTATGCACATGTGCATTCCAAATCAAACACAAACACATAATCGCATTAACCTATATTATGCACATGTGCATTCCAAATCAAACACAAACACATAATTGTATTAACCTACATTGGCGCTGTAATCTACTGGCTGTAATATATTTACATCGGCTATAATCTACATGAACAATATTATGCACATGTGCATTCCAAATCAAACTCAAACACATAATCGTATTAACCTACATCGGCTGTAAAATACATGAACAACTTCATGAACAAGCACATAAGAACTTTGTATAAACTTACATAGTATGAACTTACATCGGCTCTATGAACTTTCAAATTCGTGAATCGATGCAACGACTTATGTTCTTCGTAATATCCCTCTTCGTGCAATAAACATCGCCGATTATGCTGATTACGACCGTTTTTTGCCCTAAAATCGATTCGGTATGACTGTTTTTGCCCTAATTTCGAGCCGACGACTAATATTGATAATGATCATAGGGCGAATATTGATGATGAACGGCTGAAATTGTGAGCGTCAGTGATTATCGAACTAATTTTTATGAGATTTTTGGGGAAAATTGATTGATTGGGAGAGTTGTGTGTTGGTTGTGATAGTTTTCGGACATGAGATTGTATTATCGATCCTAATTAAATCAATTGTTGAGGTCTGTATCATTTAAGCGGGAAGCGGGTTTTTAGATTTATTTTTTATTATTTACAAAATTGCCATCCGTTCACATTGGTTCTCGCGGTTCTCACAATAAGGGTGGTTCTCGCATGAGCCCCTCCCTATATATATATATATATATATATATATATAGGGTAGGGATCCTAAGAGAAGTCCACCCTATATGAGAAACTTGAGAAGCATTCTGGACCACACATTTTTCTAAGCCTTTCGTAATATACACATATGTATAGTTTAAAATTGACTATATACATATATGTATATTGAGTTATACACATATGTATATAGTCAATTTTAAACTATACATATGTGTATATTACGAAAGGCTTAGAAAAATGTGTGGTCCAGAATGCTTCTCAAGTTTCTCAACTAGCCTATCACTTCTCACATGATCCTTTTCCTATATATATATATATATATATATGTGTTATTTAATGTATTTATTTCTTGTTGTTATTTGTATTTTTCATACTGAACCTGGATTTGGTGAGGTTATATGGAATTATCTGACTACAACTGTGTTTGGGCTTCGGAGTCTTCATTGGGGCTTAAAGAAATTTGGAAGTTGGGTTACTAGATGTCAGATGGTTCACGTTTGGGTTGGACCCAGATTCATTTGTTAGCAATTGTGTATAATCACTTCCTCATGATGTGTGTCGTATAAAAAGGCCTTATAGATCCTCGAACACGCCGTAAGTGCTTGGTTTTAATGGTTGAATATCATTCTTATTCATCATGGCCTCTCATGTAGTTGGACGAATAGCCCATTATTTATATTTAAACGTGCATCTTGCATTTTAGATCCAATGGTCTATGTGGACAATATTGATCTTACAAACAGCAATGAAATTACCATTCCTAATTTCGTCTTCCGTCTAAACAAGGAATTTACAGTTAAGGATCATGCACATCTTGGTTAGTTTTGGTTCTTGAGGTCATACCCCAAAAATGGTCTTTCCCAAGTCAAACTAAGTATGCTCCTGACAATCTCACTTGAGTAGGATGCTAGATTCAAGTATGCTCATGACAATCACACGTTAGCAGGATACTAGATTCCAAACATGTAGCAACTCCCCTTGCACTAATGGACTTTCTCTACTAGTAGTATGGTTTTTCACAAAACATTTTGCATCAGTCACTTGTCAAGGCCTTGCGTTATTAAACAATCGCTCGTCCGAATCTTTCTTATATAGTTTATTAGTGCATATTTTGTGACAACAACTTGGAGAGTGTCATGCTTGTGTTTTGGGTCTTTTACATAGTTTATATGCGCATGTATTACTCGTTTTGTGTTTAACGTGTATTTGGTTGTGTTGCCATCCCTATTAACTAGGGGTTTGGTCCTTGCAATACCGCGGAGATTTTGTACATGTATATTGGCAACCTGATTGAAACCGACTCATATCCAGACCAAAAACCATAAAAATAAAAATAAATATGGTGTCGATGTTGTTAGCTGGGCACCGGTTTATCACGGCACTGTACCGGTAAATAATGTTAACCCATATTTTGCTTTACATAAAACGTTCTATTTTGAATAAAACTCCGCCATCCATAAAAAAAATAAATAACAAATGCAAGTTATTAGAGAAAAATTAAATAAAATTTTATTTTGAAAAATATCATTGAAAAATAAAATAGATAGGCTTTGAAGAAGATATTTGTCAAGGAAGTAGTGGTGAAGTCATTACTAATAAACCTATTATGTTATTATTAGAGCACTCTAAGGGGACCCGGGGCGGTTGTGTGTGTGTGCGTAATAAGCCCTCATAACGAGTGATGGAATTCTAAACACCGCCGCAGGCCTCATGTATAACACGTGGATCTTATCACGCGTTGTTTTTTTTTTTTTTTTCACGCGTTATTCATGTTTGAGTGGTGAGTTATTTTAAATGGAGATGAGTGTGTGGTGAGTGATGGACATTTCCACTAAAATCTATCACTAGTGATGGAAAAAGTCTTGATGACATGACGAAACTTGATTGAAAGTTGTGAGTGAGTGATGACCACCCCTACCCCTTAAGATGGAATTGATTTAAGATATTTTCAAGCGCATTTAACTTTCAAAGCTGAATATCTATCTATGTGGGAAGAATGCTACAAAAGTTAAACGTCGGATTGGATTTTCCGGGCCAAAATTTCCGACGAATCTCCCCACCCTCTCTTAGTCTCTCTCCAAGAAGACACTTTGTAGCCAAGGACTCCACGTCGGTCGGCATCCGTGTATTAATTAAACAACGGCCCATTGTAGTATACTCGACCCCATTGAATTATGATGATGCATGAATTAAATGTATGGATGATATGACATGACGTAGCCAACTCACTCTCTTCTTATTAATTAAATACATTAAATAAACAAGCCATATATGTCGATGATGTGGATGTAAACTGGTAAAATTTGGCATCTTTATAGTTATACCCATCACCATTGACACTTGTGACTTGACTTCCAACGCCTATCTTTATACATCACATTCATCCTCACTCTCATTTAATTCGTATCATACATACATGCTGTATAGGTAGAAACTTGTATAATTACTTACGATACATAACAAAAACGATTAGGGTGTAAGGGGTGCTCACCTCTTAGGTGAGTCCACCCTCTTACACACAACCAACCACAAAGTGCCATGTCAACTCCCCTCTAACACTCCCCTAATACCCATTTTTGATGGCGGCACTCCCCTATTAGGTGAGTTCAAAATTATTTTTTTTTTTTTTGTAAAATTATGGATGTTTATAAATTAAATAAAAGACATTTCATTAAATTTAAAAAAAAAATACATTCAAAGTAGAAAATAAAAAACACATTCAAAGTAGAAAATAAAAAACACATTCAAAGTAGAAAATAAAAATTACATTAAAACTAGAAAACTAAAATTTTAGAAATCGCATGGCCACCCGTACTTGTTAGCGATTTCTCGCTTTCGGGCGAGGATGATCGGCAACATACTTGGCGGAACATCGTCGTGCGGCTTAAGGAATGTTTTCATATCTCGATCGTAATTGTAGTTTTTCATCGTCTCGAGTTGTGCCGATATGAGCTCGCGAGCCTCCGACTCTCTTTTTTTCCTCAATTCGATCGCCTCCAATTCTACCGCTTGCTTCGCTTCTTTCATGGCGGTGTACACTTTGAATTGTGCCGCCAACTCGGCCGAGCTTCCCTCGGACGATGTAGCTTGACGCTTGTCTCGCCGTTGTGCTCTTTGTGGCGAGGGATCTTCGTTCATATCCGGTATCGAAAGGTCCACGTCAACAGGCTTTCTTTTATGTGCCGAACCTTCACCTTCCTCACCCATCAATGGGACTTGGGCCCATTTCTCGTGTCTTCGAACGACCTCCCACGCCTCGATGTGTTGAAAACCGCTTGGAAATCTTTCTTTAAATTCTTTTAACGCGACTTTCATCACGTCGAGATCCTTACATCCGCTTCCTCGTGTGCGATCCTACATGTTATAAAATAAAAAAAATTAGAAAGTGTTAAAAAAGTATGAACTTAGAAAAAAAATTAAAAATATGCAATGTTAAAAAAAATATAATTTTTACCGCTTGTTGGTATAGGCCGTTGAAAAAGTTTATTTTCGCATGCATCGGGTTCCATTTAGACCGTACTTGATGAACGGTCCGGTTACTTCCACCGATAGTTTTGTTAAAATGCTCTAAAATTTTACCCCAAAAACTTTCGCGACTTTGTTGATTGCCCTTTTTTTTATTGGTAGAACAATGTACCCATGCCTTCGCCAACGCCTCTTCTTGTTCTTTTGTCCATTTTTCGCTCACCGTTTTCCCTTTTTTTTCTCGAGCCTCATCTTCTTCGTTGCCCCCGTCTTCGTCCACATTATATTCATCTTCCTCGTCGTCGTCGCCCAAATTTTGAGTTTCGGGCACTACCTCATCATCCTCGTCGTCGTGAATAAGTAGAGGACGTTCAACATTTCCTCGTGTAGAAGGAACTTGTGGAGAATGATAAGCATATGGGTCGAAGGCGGGGGATTGAGGAGGAGCGTCCATTGATAACAAATTTTGAAAATAGCCGAAATTGGGTTGTTGGGTGTTGTAAAACGAGGGGTGTGTAGGTTGTTGGAAAAAAAACGGGGGTTGTGAAGTGTATCCGAAAGGGGGTTGTGGTTGAGCATTTGCACCGCTCGAACCATCTCGAGACGGTTTCGAGACCCGTCCCTTAGTTTTTTTCTTGGCCTCGCGGGGTCGGTTCTCCATTGCTCGGTGTATAAAAAATAAAAAGTGAAGGGGGTTTGGTTGGAGAGTATAAAAAATAAAAAGTGAAGTGGGTGTGGTTGGAGAGTTTAAAAAATGTGTGAGAATGAGATGGTTTGAGTATAAAAAAATGGTGAGAATGAGATGGTTATTTATATTAGTTTAAAAAAAGTGAATTTTTTTTTTTTTATAAAATTCGACCGTTACATTCCGACCGTTCCTCATTTTTCGTGCCTTTTCACTCGGTGAACCCACACCCAAAACCCACCCCGAATCGGGACCCCGCGGTGATGGCGGCGGTGTTCCCGATCGGGGAAACGCCTCACCGAATCACCTCCCCGAGGACGCCCCGTACACCCTTATGTTGTGATCAAAGGGCTTGCATTGACACGTAGGCTTCATGTTATTATTTTTAATCATAACACCCGTTACGTCTCCAAGGGGATAGTTTGGTGGTGCGGTGTGGTGTGATTTTAGCCGTTAATAAAAAAATAAGAGCCCATTACCAGATAATATGTGAAAAAAGAAAGAGTGTTTAATTCATGTTTAAGAATTAAGATTCTTAATTACATAATATAACTAATACAGTACAACTAATGTTACATTTGTATGAGTGTTTTATTCATGTTTGAGATCCTTAGCTATATAACTAATGCAGTAGCACTAATGTTACAAGTGTATGATCACCGAGTTACTGCAAACAGGTTATCTGGATCGGCACAATCAACCTCGAGTGCCACCGGTTGCTCCGGCCTAACCGACAACGATTTATACATCTGAATTA
The DNA here is from genome assembly GCF_002127325.2 of Helianthus annuus. Classification (NCBI taxonomy): domain Eukaryota; kingdom Viridiplantae; phylum Streptophyta; class Magnoliopsida; order Asterales; family Asteraceae; genus Helianthus; species Helianthus annuus. The sequence continues at coordinate 116,366,462 of NC_035443.2, forward strand.
TCATCTTCGCATCGTATTCCTTGATGGGCCTCATCCCAAACTCATAGATCCCTCCTCCGGCACCATATCCAGCTATTGCGCCTCCTCGTACCACTTGCGAATTCGCCAGCTTCATCGTCATCTTCACATAAGCATCATGAACTCTAGCAACCAGCTTCTTGGGGTTACACCTCAGCTTTATCTTCAACCTACGTGGCATCCTTACCCACGACCACCTTGATTGGGATTCATCGGTGGCGAGGCGGCGGTAGCCTCGCCTCCGCCAATATGATCTTTTAGCTCCTGTGTACACTCTGGTTGTTAGATCTCCCATTTAAAATTTCAGTTCCCTTTAGAAAACGGGTAGAGGTTAGGAGGAAGTTGGGTGGTGAAGATAATGGATTATTTAGGTATTTATTTGTTCAATGCATGTTGAATGCAAATATGACTTTTTCCCTAATTGCCCCCACCTACTTTTTGTTAAAGTCATAAATTCTTTACTACTAAAATTAAACTAGCTAGTGGGATTCTTTCGCGTAATGCAGCAAGAGTTTGATTCATATCAGTATTGGTTTGTTATATGAGGATTTAGTCGGTATCATTTCAGTTCGTTACAGTATCAATAAATCATTATGTGATTTAATCTTGATGGAGATTGACTAAGGCGTGGGAGGGCCGGCCCGTATTCATCTAGTTAAGCCCGTCTAGTTTTCTTGTTATATATGTTGAAACCCTAGATCATGTAAAGGTAATGTTAGTGCACTATATCTGTTGACTTCGTCTTGTATTATGTAATAGGATAGAATAGGATAATCAGTGCCCGAGGTTCGAGAAACAGATTTTCAGGTTATAGGAGGTGATTCCGCTTGAAAGTGTCAAGTGACATTTCAAGCGAAATCAGAATAATCAGATTCCGCTTGAAACTGTCCTTGACCATTTCAAGCGAAATCAGCACTAGTATATATAGGGCACTTGTGTTTTCATTTGGCACGGCTTCGGAATTTGTAACGAGGTGTTGCCAAAATTTGTCCAGGTTGTAATCAGTGTTAGAATTAATCAAAGTGACAAATTTAATAGTATCAAGCTGTTTCCACGTCCGTTTCACTGATTCCGCCTTTGAATCGGATATAAAGCTCTTCTGAACGACTCGTTCGGGTCAAACAACGATCCTACAAGTGGTATTAGAGCTCAGGAAGAAGAGTTTAGCTTGATATCATCAATTTTCTGACTTCTACACCTTCTTTTTCAATCTGAACAAGTTTCTACGGTCAAAATGACCTGAGTTTTTCACAGATTGTACAAAATCACATTTTAACAAACCCTTGAGAATTTCAGGATAAAATTCGGTCTAAAAAGTGGTAAAAATGGACTAAGAAGTGATTTCGCCGGGACGACTATCTTCTGATTTCGCTCCAGCTTGCTATTCCGCTTGAGATTTCCAAGTGATACATGTGATTCCGCTCCAAAAAATTGTATTGATTCCGCTTTAAACAGCAAAAAGTGCCATCCCGCTTGAAATTGATTAGTTGCTATTCCGCTTGAAACTGATCTGTAGTATTCCGCTTGAAAGTCAAAACAGATTCCGCTTGAAGTCTGTATTCCGCTTGAAAATACGGTCTTTGATTTTGCTTGAAAGTTGGTGTCCGTCCAAAAGTCTGATTTCGCTTGAGATTCATATTCTGCTTGAAAGTGAACTTTTTCGCGTCAAGAACATTTCACGACAACCGAGTGTCAGTTTATTTCAGGATATTTGATATTGTTTAATCTGATTGTGTTTGTTTGTTTGTGTCCAGGTGATTGAAGATATACAACTTGTGAAATTGTTTGAAGATGTCGAGCAGCGGTGGAGAATTTTACAACACATTCTACAACGCGTTCATTTCAGAATCGACAGAAAGAAGATCTTATATGAAAGAATATTCGAAAGAGATTTCAGAGAATTTGAAGTATGAGAATATGTATGGAAGCCAACAGAAACCACCGAAATTAATAAAGATTGGAGATTATAACTGGTGGAATAACCAATTTGAGGGTTGGGTAAAAGCTTTTGCTTCTGAAAGCTGGTTAAAATTGAAATATGGATATACAGAACCGGTAAAAGAAGGAGGAGAGTTAGTAAACAAAAAGGAATTCACAGAATTAGATGTTAAAAATATTGTTGCTGAAAACAAAATGATTACATTGATAAAACAGTCAGTGAGAGAAGATATTATTTCGTTACTTGAGGAAGAGAAAACATCGAAGAGTTTATGGGAAGCTTTAGAGAGAAAATGTGTAGGAAGTAATGAGATTGTAAAAAACAAAAAGAAATTGTTGCGTAAAGAGTTTGATCTATTTGGTTGCATGAAAAATGAATCTGTTTGTAAAATGACCGAGAGATTTGGACATCTGAAGATGGAGCTGGCCAGACACAAAATTACATACACTCAAGAGGAGCTGGTTGATAAATTGTTTGACTCATTGCCAAATGATCAAGATTGGCAATACTTTGCTTTAATGTTGAAAAACACAATCAAGTCTGAAGAGTTAACAGTGGATTTGCTGATCGAAAGACTTGAAAGCCATGAGTTGGAGATAAAGAGATCTAAAGTCAACAACCCAGCTCATCAGCAGAATGTGGAGCTGTACTACAAAGGAAATGTACCATAGGCTGGGTCTCCAAGAACAACGTTTTCTGCAGAAAGCTCAAACTCAGTGAACAATGAAAGTCTTCACAGTGGTTTTCACAATGGATCTTCTTCAACAACTTCAAGCCAATCTGCTTCAAAGAATTTATTTCAATGCAACATCGCTGTAGATTTGAAAAATGACCAAAATTTCAGCAAAGAATCTGCTAAGCAGCAGATGGTTTTTCTAGCTTCAGTCCTTGAATCGTATGAAAGCCTTGTAGCTGGCAAGATAGGCAGCACAAACCTAACGAAAGAAGACTACGATCAAATAGATCCTGAAGAGATGGAACTGATCGACATAAGGTGGTGTATGGCTAGTGCGGTGAGAAGGGCACAACGTTTCATGGAGATTACCGGGAGAAAGTCTATTGGTGGACCTTCTATCAAGTTAGGCTTTGACAAATCGAAAGTGACGTGTTTTAAGTGTAAACAGAAAGGTCACTTCAAAAGAGAGTGTCGAAATGCTTATGCTGACGATTCTGAAAATCCGTTCAAAGAAGATTATTACAAGAAAGCAATTTATCATCAGAACAAGGCTGAACCTCCCAGGATGAAGCAGCTTGAAGAAAAATCCAGAGCTCTTGCAGTTATACATGATGATGAAGGTTATGACTGGAGTCAAGTTCTCCCTGAAGAAGATGCTGTTGGATATGCATTTGTAGCTAATGTTGATCATGATCTATGGAGAAGAGATTATGCGAGATGGGAAATTGAAAAATTCCGAGAACCATTCAAAGAAGCCCAGAGAGCCAAAAGATGGAATGATGAATTAGAATGTTACATGGATCCACAGGGTAATCCAGTTGTTGACCCATCATAGGTGGATTTTGAAGCTGTAACACATTTGTTTCTAAGTCAGGCTACTTTCAACACAAGAAGGTTATCTGATAAAGAATATTTGCCGGATTTGGTGAACAAAATAAAAGAAGTTTGTGAAGCAAGTCTACCAAAGGTGGTAGAAATGAAGAAGAGAAAAGAAGAAGAGTTGAAAAAGATGGTTGAAGAAGTGAAGATTACTGCAAAGCTTGCTGCTGAAGAAGAGCAGAAGATAGAAGAAGAAGAAGAAGAAGAAGAAGAAGAAGAAGAGAACAAAGTGGAAGATCAGACAGAAGAACCGGTGCTGAAAGAGACTGAGGTAAGTGAATCTTCTGATCTATCGAATGTTGAAATTGTTAATAACAATGAAAACAAATGCAGGAATTGCATAAAAATGTGCAAAGCCTGTACTGAAAAAGATGACATCATAAAAACAAAAGATAAGGAAATAGATAAACTTGAAAATGTTTTCACAATAAAATGTAAAGAAATGATTGACAAAGAAGAAATTTTGAAACTAAAAGTTGAAAAACTGACACAGAAATGTCAAGGTCTTGAAAAGGATAATGATGTTTATAGACAACTGTGTACAGCTAAATGTGTTGGTTGTGTGGAGAAAGATAATATGTTTCAAGATTTTCAAAAAGAGTATGATAATTTGAAGTGGTTAAGTCAGAGAGTACAAGAAGCTTATGATACTTTGAAGAGCCAAGTCAAATGTTTTGACCAAAGATTGTCTGAAACTTTAGTCACTATAGAAATGTATGAGAGAAAGTTTAAAGAAAAGCAACTTGAATTAAACAAGTGTGTTGCTAATCTTAAACAAGTTCTGGCTGAAAAAGAAAAGGTTGTTACAAAACTTCAAAGTTATCATAACTCTTCGTACATTCTCGAACGCATTTTCAACATCACACCAGATGACAAAGATACTGATAAGAATAGAAAAGGTATTGGTTCAGAATTTCATCAGGTACCACCACCATTGAGAAACAATTATACTTTTTATGATGAGGAAAAGGTGGCAAAAGGTCTGAACATAGTTGACCAATTACCTGAAAGTATCAATGTGACTTACACCAAATCTGATGAAACTGATGATTCAGAAGTGGTAAGTAAGGTTGTTGATAGCGTTTTGAAAGATGAGTCTACAAAAGGTAAGTCTGAATCACATGATGAAAATGAGGGAAATTTTCATGATGGCTATCTTAAACAGTCAAAATCTGAGAAAAATTTGAATGATGATTCATAAGGATTGGTTTATACCATGATTGGATCAGACAAATTATTCTTAGATGTTGTTTTCCCAATTCAGAATGTGATCTCAGAAAAGGTTGATAAAGTTTTCAAAATGGTTAAAATTGAGAAATCTGAAATTTCAAAGTTTGCTGGTAAAGGTCGTAAAACTTTTTATAACAAACCTGGTTTTAAAAAGAAAAACATGAAGGCTGGGTTGGGTTATAAGAAGAAACAAAGTTGGAAAAGAAATGAAATGCCAAATTCTCAAACAAAGACGAGTTTTGTTCATGGAACAACGACAGATGAAGAGAAAGAACTAAAATTTAGACGACAGTCTACTGACGAGTTCTTAGCTCAATAGAAAAAGCAACAACCACAGGTCAAAGATGTGTCCAAGAGAACATGTTTTAAATGTGATCAAATTGGACATCTTGCACGAAAGTGTCCAAATCTGAAACCTGTTGATGTTGAGATAAAAAAGAAGCTTGAAAATGTTGAGAAACATAAATCTGAGAGTGTGAAACAAAGATCAATCAGATTTGATTCAAAACAAACTTGGAGGTACAACACAAACAAGTTTGCTTCAAATCAAAATTGGAAATCAAACCAGAATAGGTTCGATTCAAGACAGATCTGGAATTCTCACACACCCAGATTTAGAACAACACAAAGTTGGAAAACATCAGTTGATATGACAAAACCTCAATAGTTTTGGAAACCAAATGTTGTTCAAAAACAAAGTGTTCAAAAAGACTCACATTTTTACAAAAGAGGTACTCCAAAAGGACAGAAATGGAGTGTTAAGAAACAGATGACTTTTTTAAAAGAAGAAAATGTTGAAGTGAAAATTGATAAAGTCATTGTGAATGATGACAAAGAGTTTCCAACATTGAATGAAAATTATTGTGTTGAATTGCTTAAGGTCCAACAGACCTGGGCTAAATTGTTCAAGTAATTAAAGTAGTTTGAATGTGCAGGTGCTCAACAAAACCGAAGATTGTGAGAATGGAAGTTGGAGCAGCCTGGCTCATGAAGAGGTTGCTGGATCATGGTTTGGTTGAACAGGGAGTTTAACATTTTCTGTATATAAATAAACAATATTTCAAAAACCCTAAAAATTTGAAAAATTAAAAACCCAAAAATATGTTTGTTTTTTTTTAATTTTTGTCAAAAATAGAAAATTGCAAAAATATGTGTTACTTGAATACGCCGAAACCCTCACGGCTGAACAAACATGATTACTTTCACAAGATTGAAAAACGGTTTTCAAACTGTCGAAAATCAATGGGTTGTAAATCATGGGGGTACTTTATATTAGTTTTTCTGCAAAACAGAGCATAGTTAGCAGAAAATGGATGGCGAGACAAAGCTATCAGCATCGTGTTGTAAAATTTTCTTTTAATGATTTTGCATTTTAGGGAGAGAAAAATTGTCAGAAAATACAAAAGCATTAGAAAATTTGAAAAGCCAAAAACATGATAAAATTCAAAAATTTGAGTTTTGCGTAAAAAGAGGAAATGATAGTACATCAGTAGACAGTTACAGTATGCTAAAGAAATGTAATGATTAAATAGCGTTAAACAGTCTCACTGATGATATGCCGATAGGTTTTTATACATTTAGTAAACTTTTTCGGGATATAAACATAAATTCAAACTTACTTATTTCGTGGGGAACACTACTTGTATATATAGGTAACCCCTGAAATCTCGTTTGAAAGGTCCTCTTTCTGAAATACTAGGTCTTTATACTCAGTGATATCTGGGGTATTATTCTGGGACTTCTGCTGAATGGAAATTCTGACCTAGTCCCCGCATAATACTTTCCGCTTGCTTGAAACATAGCATTGCCCTCAGCAAATTGATGAAACAATAAAATTGATAGTCATTGTTGTTGAAACAAAAGATCCTCTAAAGGGGACACACCTAAAGTCGAACCGTCATCTCTCTGCTGAACGGAAGTTCTGACCTGAGCTCTCACGGTTTCGCTTCTAACCACTTACAGATATCATCTGTGGTATACTCACCTGTAAGACTGAATATTGGGATATGGATACGGGGGTATATTCAAGAGGTGGGACACATGAATGAGTTTAAGTTCTTAAAACACCTAATTCGTATCCTGAATTAGTTGAAGTTTGTGTGAAAATTTAAGTGGATCAGTATATCGACAATCTAAGTGAATTGTTTAATTCTTAATGTGTAACTAAGCTCAACAGTACTTGTGACTTGTCAAAAACTGATATGATCCTCTAACGCATACTCAAACAAAAATATTGTCTGTAAATATGTTTGTACATATTTCTTTACTGCTTTATATTTTCAGAAAATACAAAAAGATTTTTGATTCCGTTTTATTTTCGACAACAGATGTCTGAAATGCTGAGTTTCAAAATCTAAGTAAGCTGATTGTGTTTCTGAAAATAAAACAAGTTCATTAATTTGAAACTTGGATTAAAAACAAAAATAAAAAACAGTTTGTGATATCTCCAAGGTCATTAAGTTGGACTTGGATGATTAACTGTGAGGGAGTTGGATTCTTTAATGCTGCTAAATTATTTAGTTTATTGATAGGGGGAGTGGATTAGAGAATTTGATTGATGATTTGAAAAGCATTATATTTATAGATGTTTGAGTGATTGCAGATAGTCCAGACTACGATCCCGAGAGCAGAGTCTAAGGGGGAGTCTGAAGACAAGCTTGAAGCTAGGAGGAGCTTGTAGATGGAAAGCTAGGTGTCGATCCCAAAGCACGGAAGCTTGACGAAAGAGGGAGCCTGAAACTGATGGAAGAAGAGAAGGATTGATGGATGCTTACAATGTTACAATTTGGGTGAGAAGGCAGAATGATCAAGACTGAAGAGGTGTCATAATAGAGACTAGACACTGAAGACTTCGTCAACATCCAAGGGGAGTCTGTTAGTGCACTATGTCTTTGACTTCGTCTTGTATTATGTAATAGGATATAATAGGATAATCAGTGCCCGAGGTTCGAGAAACAGATTTTCAGGTTATAGGAGGTGATTCCGCTTGAAAGTGTCAAGTGACATTTCAAGCGAAATCAGAATAATCAGATTCCGCTTGAAACTGTCCTTAACCATTTCAAGCGAAATCAGCACTAGTATATATAGGGCACTTGTGTTTTCATTTGGCACGGCTTGGGAATTTGTAACGAGGTGTTGCCAAAATTTGTCCAGGTTGTAATCAGTGTTAGAATTAATCAAAGTGACAACTTTAATAGTATCAAGCTATTTCCACGTCCGTTTCACTGATTCCGCCTTTGAATCGGATATAAAGCTCTTCTGAATGACTCGTTCGGGTCAAACAACGATCCTACAGGTAAGTTGGCTGGTGTCAATTGCAGAGTAGAAAGATTATATATCTTTTGATACATTTTCTAACTCTAATGGGTCAAGTATGGTGATAGGTGGTTTTGTTGGTGGAGATGTAATGGTTAGTGCTATCACTACTAGAAAACAGGCCTAAAGCAACTTTTTATAAGCAACCTTTTTCGATTTAGTTGCATTTGACTCTAATGCAACTTCGTTGAACATAAAGGTTGCATTAGGAGATTTAATGCAACTTTTTTATTAAAAAGTTGCAAATTTTACTAAAAAATGCAACTTTTTTCACGAAAAGTTACAATTTTTATTGGAATTTGCAACTTTTGTTAGAAATGTTACATGAGAATAAATGGTCCTACATTTGTTATATTTATTTAGATTACACACTTGTAATAATAAAAGATAATAAAATCAACCAATTGACATAGGGAAACATCTCAACCTTAATACTTTGATACATTATTTTTCAAGTGATTCTCCTTTTAAAATATTACAATTCCAAACTTATATGATTAAAAAGCCTAATAAAATATATATGAATTGTCAGATGTAGACCAAATCTACATAATAAGAGAGTAGAAAGATGAATAAAACTCGATCTGCATCCAGACTCACGTATGGTTCCTCCCAAGGTTGTTAACAATCTTCATTAATAAATAAAAAAACATATTCACACTTACACATACTAATGTTTGTTAGGGAAATATCTAATAATGCCTGAACAAAAAACCATCCCCTTTTCGTAACCTATCTATTTATAAGCTTTTGTGATCTTACAACAAAAGCATTGCATGTTTTGACCCGTACCCATTTTGGTCAAACGTGTTTTGACCGAACCAAAATAGCCATTAATAAAACATGTTCTAACCTAGGGATAAGCATATGGTATTGGGTACCGGTATTGAATTTCTCGTACTAAAATATTTTCGGTACCAATTCGATAGCCACTTTTTGTCGTTTTCTGTACCAGTACTTTACTATCTGTTCGATGCGGTACCGGTATCGTACCGAACATTTTTGGTACCAACACCCATTTTTGGCGCTTTTTGGTAACGCTCATCCCTATTCTAAACCGAACCCATCCTGGCCCGTTTTGCCACGTGTAATAAAAAACATCCTTAAACATTTTACATTTTTTATTACCCGAATATTAAAAAACATTTCATTAATAATGGTCTCTAATCTAATCATCATATTCGCTTATGGTATGCTAAATTTATGATATGATTTATCATTCCTACTATTAAAAATTTAAAACCATAACAAATTGAAGTTGTTATTAAACAAAGTTACAATTCTAAAAAAAATTGAAGTGAAAAAGAAATACAAATAAAAAAATAATCAAAGTTTGATTTGAAATTAGTGCTGAGTGTGATAGAGCAGCGACATTCATCCCAAGGCGGCAATTTTACAAATAAAATATTTAGTTTCCCTCTCATGCTCTCAAACCCATTAAACCCTAAAAATTTTAGTTTCCCTCTCCACCCTCAAACTGCATAACCCAATTCAACAATTAGCGAGTGGTTCAATCGGTGCTCTTCAACCACCAAAGCTGTTCAATTGCAAGTTGCAAGCGGTTCAATCGGTGTTTCAACCGACCTTCAATCATAGGTCAGTAAAAAAGAAAATGTTTATGTTCATAAAATGAAATATATGTGATTCTGTGTTTATGTGAAATGATCTAGCTATGTAGTTTTGTTTATTTTTGAAGTTTAAATGAAAAACCAGGTGCAACCAGTCATAATGCCAGCCGACTCTGGCACTAGCCAAAGTTAGCCGGTCGTAGCCCTAATGTGTTTCGAATAGAAAATTTGTCGATGGAATTCATGATTTGATTTATAAATTGTTTTGCCGTTCTTTGATTTAGACTTATGTTCAAATCGAGACCTGATTGTGGTCTGGATGTTTCATACATCATGATTTTGACTTTTGGTTGGCTGATTGACTTTGAATTTATTGGAACTTTGCTGTTCTTTGAATTTATTGTGCTCAACCAAGATGTTCAAAGGGTTCTGTTAATAAGGGTAATATCTAAAACCCCTTTTTTTATATAATTTCCTATCTTTATATTTATACTATGAGTTTTCTTTATTTGTAAATAGATATCTAAGTTTTATATTAGGTGTAAAAAAGTTGCAATCGAAGGGGGGTTATTAACAATATATAAAAGTCTAATTAGTCATTAAGTTAGAGGGATTTAAGTGGGAAACAGAAGAAAAATGGCAGTAGTGTGTTGGTTTGGGTGAAGGCTACGCAGCAGGTAGTGAAAAGAGAAATGGAGACCTCAAAATTCTATGTTTTCTCAAATTAAGATTAAAATCATCTATAATTAAATTGGTATAAGGGTAATAGTACACTGATACCTAATTTGCTGGTTGATTTTGACGGGGCTGTACTGCTATGTGATTATCATTTCAAATGATTGAAGATCAATTAGCTTTATGTTACATGTTGTGTAATTATACTTGCTTGGGATAATTCGCTAGCTAGCCAACGTTACAGTATTATTTTGAGAATTTAACATATTTTGAGTCATGAAGGACACTGGTTGTTGATGATGGATATATGCCCAGGCTACAATCAAAGTGGGGTTGAAACTATGTAAGAAGAATGCTATCGTAACCCAAACCCATCTTGACCTTCTTTTTAATATACCTATTCTGACCAAAACTCATCCTAACCCAAACTCATCCTAACCCGTGACCCAAACCCGCCCAACTTACCCATTTTGCCAGCCCTAGAATGAACCATGTAAGTTCATATGTCATTTTTATTTAGTTTGGGTGTGCCTTTGTTTATTTGTCTTGTCACGTGAGGTCAGAGAGAGATCGGTTGAGTGTTCTGAACTTCCAATTTTGATCATTAGCAGCAGATTAAAGCATCAGATTTGTTTGAGCAGCCCATCATCAAAATCGGGTCAAAATCATTACAGTTGACCAAAAGCATCAGATGGTTAACAACAGTGATCAGTGGTGCAGTTTACTGTTTTTGTTCGGTTCAACAGTGTTTCGGGTTTGACCAGAAACAGAAAAGTCAAGTGATTTGAACATCCATAATGCTACTGAACAATATTAGTTTACACAAATAGATGTTTTTTTAAAGGCACACAAATAGATGATGTATGAAGCAGTTTGTCAAACTTAAGACATTATGAATTCAATGAAGTGGAACATGAAGCAAAATAATTTTAAAGGTAACAAAATGCCAACCGTTGAACAGAATAATCTAAAGAGAGGGAAAAAAATTGAACTATTATTGATGATGGCATGTCATTGCTAGAGTTCAAGGTCAACATCTGCTCGGGTTGCTTTCCTCCTTTTTTCTCAGTCCTTTCACCTTGTTTTCATCGATTCACTAGTTCACGATTCCACACTAAGGTAGTTTGCTTGCTTAGTGATTTCATCAATATAACGATCTGATGGAGCTTATGAAAGCCTCTTGTATTGTAAGCATTGAAATACATAATTTTTCTCTTTTTAAATCTGTTGATTTTGTATGGTCTAGAGTATGGAGCATCTGTATTCAGAGTAGGATTTAAATCAAAGTTAATAGAGGTTGCATATGTATAGTTTGGCTTAGTTGGAGGCAGACATCAACACCATTTAGGGTAGTGGAAACCCTCGCTGTAGAAGGCAGAAGGAGTAGAGGTAGACCTAAATTGACTTATAAAACTGATTAATGGGTATGCTTATAAACCAAACTGATTAAAGTGATGAGTTAATTTTTTGGTATGCTTACAAACTGAACTAATTAAAAGAGAGTCAAGTTGATGAATGGTCGTTAAAGTGTACCATATCATCTAGAGCCTTTATATACATGTGTTGTCATTAGTTTTTGTGTCTGCTTGGTCATTAGTACATACAACTTTGTTTGTTCTTTTACGACATCAGTAGCAACATCTTTAAACAGTGGTGAACGGATTAGATCAAGATTTACAGGTCTAATGGCAAACAAAAGTAGGCAAAATCAAAGTGCACAAAGACAAATCACCGATTATGAGAGAGATAAGCTATTAAGGGTTGAAGAAAGCAATAAGATATTCCAGAGTCTGATTTCTCACAATTGTTACGTTTATGGAGTAATGACGATGTGACGGTAATTTTTTTGATAATTTTTTCATTAATAGTATTTGCTATTTAAAGTTGTCTACAAGTTGATTTGTATATATTAATGTGCGTACAGAAACACTATTTACGAGCCAAGGAATCCCGCATGTGTCAAAAAAATATGCACACAGCCGGTCCAAAAAGTTTTGCTAGGATTTGTGAGGAGATGGTAATATATTTTTGTTTTGCTTGTGATTTAATTTTTTATGTTGTTTAATATATTTCTTTATTGATGTTTATGTTAATATGAATACAGAAAAATGATAACCCAAACCAAGAGTTTCCAACCTTAACCCAATTGTTTGAACGCACGTGTAAGAGGACAAAAGGAGGTGTATATGTTGATACATATGATGACACGGCAAGAAAAATTGTACGTCCTTTCTACTTTTAATCTTATGTATATATCAACGTTCTTTGTTAATTGTATGTAATCCTCAATGTTTCATGTGGTTAATATACATAAGATTAATATAATTCTGATGAAAACAACAATCCCATAGTCTGAAATTCTAGAATTTACATGCATATTATAAGATTCACCCATAACATGATTTCAAGTATAAATAATTTCTTTGACAATATTTTTTTTTATAATATTGAAGGAACAAATGAAGAACTACAAGTCTATAGAGGATGACAATGCTACGGTAGATCCTTTTTTGGTTGTAATGAATAAAGAAAACTATGGATACCACCGTCTTTATGGTAGAGGCGTTACAAATACATTAGTGAAAAAGGTAGATGGTTCTTGCACATCATACATGATTCCGGAAGGGCTGATGTGATGGAATCATTTAAAGCAAATGTTGAAGTTAAGAAAAACCAGTTGCTGGAAATGCGTAAAGAGATTGAAGAGGATCATGAAAGAAAAAAGGCTGAAGCTATGCAAAAAGACATTGATAGCCAACGACAAAACTTGGAAGCTATGATGAAGAAAGTTATGAAACGACTGCCTGTTGAAGATCGAGATGAGTAGAATGTTTCCATTTCTTTTTATTATTGTATTGAAACTTTGTGTTGACCATATTGTTATTTAAGTTTGAACAAGTATGTTAAAGTACACTATTCTCTATCAATGATATTTGTCATTGTTTGTTCTAGTGTAATTGCGATTCAATGTATATTGAATAATAGCAATAAAATTGATTGTACAAAGTTGCATTTGAGTATAAAAAGTTGCATTTGTTGTTTAACTAAAATTCGTAAAAAAAATGTTGCATTTAATGTAAAAAAAGGTTGCATTTTTTCCTAATAAAAAGAAAATAATAGTTGCATTAACTCTAAAATAGGGTTACATTTTTTCAACTAAACCATATTGAAGGTTGCATTTACGTGTATAAAAAGTTGCATTTGAGTGAAAAAAAGGTTACATTTTTGTAACTAAAAAACAAAAAAAGTTGCATTTGAGTGTTATAAAAGTTGCATCGAAAAAAAGTTGCATTTGTATACTAAAAGCAACACTTAAGAAAAAAGTTGCATTAAGCCCTAAAAAAGTTGCATTAGATCTAATGTAACTGCTTCTAATGTAGCCCCCAATAAAAAGTTGCATTAGGCCTAATGCAACTTTTTCAAGGCTTAATGCAACATTTTTTAGGGGTTACCCTAGCTTCATTTTCTTGTAGTGTATGGTAGTTTTCATAGATGGTTGAGATGTAATGGATACGGTTGTGGTGGTTGTAGTTTTGATAGGTGATGCATCAGGAGATTCATCATCATCATCTTGGACAATGAATTTTGTTCTCCTGGTTCTGGTTTGAAGTGTTGGTGTTTTTTATGGTGGTTGTGGAAGCTTTGTTGTTGGTTTTCTTTTGATAAGTAGTCCTTTCAGAGACTTTTGTGTTGGTGGTGGTGGTAATGTGGTTATAACATCAGTTGTCACTTTTGTAGTGCCAACAGATGTTTGGGTTATGGGAGCAGTGATTTGGGCAACAGGTGTTTTGGATAGAGGTGACGATGGTTTGGATAGTAGTTGATGCAGTGCTTTCTGGAACTTCTGTTAAAGATCCTTGATTATCTTGAATTATCTTTCTTTCAGTAATCTCTTTCACTTTTATCTACATATTTGCTTCCCTTGTGTCTCTCTTCTTCTCTTTTCAACTGCCTTTGCAATTTCTTCTTGCATAGCCTTTTTAGTTGTAGCAGTGTCTGGCCTTTTTTCCTGCTTTCATGACAAGAGGTGGAAGCTTTCTCATGCAATCTTCCTCCCCTATATTGGCATCATCCTGATATTTGGGAAGAATAAGAGTTGTACCAGTGTTTTCAAGGATAAAGTCTTTGATGGCCTTAATCACTGCTTGAGTATCTTTATACTTTGCATCCACCATTGTTCATACCAACACCATTTGCATGTTTTGTTTTTCTTTTGTAGCTTGCTTTTGAAAGTGAAGGTACATCTGTGCGCGCACCCATATTTCTTTTGCAACATCTGCATGTGATGGTGAAGGTCTTGAGTTTTGTACCAAGGTCTTCATCATGTCTTTGATTTCATCAACTGCAGATTCCAACTTGGTTACTCTCTCAGTCAATTCTAGATAGTTTAAACCATCACCTAACTGACTAGGATCATCTGAATTCCCATCAGAGGTGGTTAAACTTGGTTTTGAACCAAGTGCCCTTTTTTCGTGGTACTGGGGACTTCCAACTGATACAAAGATTACATTTGTAGTCTCAACAGTTGTTGCCTTTAAGGAGGTCTTAGTTATGTAACAATTGTCCAATTGTGAGACTGTTGTCTCAATAATTGTAGTAGTTGCCCCACTTGAAAAACCTTTAAGTGTCCCTTGACACACAAGAGGTGTCACCTCCTCTACTTGTGGGATAGCAATGATTTCTGAACTTGCCCTAGTCACTTGTTGAGATATACTCTCTATGATTTGTTGTTGAGAGGAACTAGGTTTGTGCAAGACAGTTTCATCAATTGCACCAAGCAATAATTGGAATGTTGACGGGATTGTTTTTTGTGAGTGGTGGAGTAAAAAGAGAAGCAGCCCTGGGAGATGGGCTTGAGAAGAGATATTCAAGTGAATAGTCTCCCTCTTGATTTGGTTCCCCTGTGCTTACAACACTCTCCTTTTGTGAGGATGAGTGAGGAGTTTGGATAGGTAGAGATCATTGCATCTATTATGAGGAAGTAACAACAGATGTTTGCTGCATTTATGCTACCGCAGGTACCTCTAGCATCTCAACCCTTAGAGACACCTTCGTTTTGGTTTTTCTTTTGGATTTGGGGATAAGAATGTAAGTAGTTTTTGTGGAAATTTCTGGTGTGTATTCCACAGTGCTGGGTTGTGCACAGTGGTTACCAGAAGTAGTGGGCTCAGCAACAGATGTTGTAACATTTTTTTCTAGATTTTGCAAAACATTTTCTTCACCCACATTTTCTTGACCCTTGGTCATCATACAGGTGAATGTTTCATTTGAAAGACTATTTATTTAAAGAGCTTCACCTTGTTCAAAACTTTCTTGTTTTAAAACTCCTTTAAGGTAAAAGCTCAATAATGTTGTATATAAAAGAAAAGGACTGCCAGTATTTCACTTTATTACTTTTATGCTTGCCATCATATCCATAAATAGTGTTTGGGATAGCTTATAATTTGTGTTTGTCAAAATTGCATATCCCAAGTACTGAGTTTTAGGGGAATTTCATTAAAAGTTGTGGTCTTGGTGGACATGCAAACCAAGAGTGTACCAGAAAAAGAATTTCATTTCTTGTGGGAATTTTGGTTTGAAAAGTGTGGCTCCCACTAGTTGAGCTTCATATCCCCTTTCTATGAACTCATGTTGTAAGTAATTTTTAGGGATAGATTTCATACCTGCCATGTCCTGTAGTTTAAACACTGTGGAAATGGATTGTGGAGTTATCTCAACATGATCTCCATTTATGGTGGATGTGATGATGTAGGATTTTTTATTTTGAAGCAGAAAATCTGCTTTTGCCCAAAATTCGTGAAGGGTGGTTAGATAAATTGGGGCGTTTGTTGTGAGTATGTGATGGTATTTTGATGATGTGATAATATCTATGATGGAGGGGAAATCAGTGTTCTTGCCATGTTTGACAAGATATGGCAAGTAGTTGTGAAATGATTTGAGAACAAGAGCCATGGTGAAATTAGGTCAAATCTTTTGAAAATATTTTGATCAGATAATCTTTTGATTGTAAACGATGATTGTGAATGAAATTTTGGAGTTCTTTTTAAATGCTTTGATTTTGATAAATTTTGATGATGGATATAAACTCTGTTTGTCAAGGGTTTATATAGCGTTTGTGAACAGGGACGCTAGCATGGATAACGATTACTTTTTGAGCTATGTGGCCAACTACTATTTGTTATGGCAAAGCCTTGTTCAGAAAGTGGGTCCCTTTGAGGAAACCCTTTGGAGAAGAAACATACAATCTATTTTCAAAAGTTTGTTTTGAAACCTTTGTTGGGTCTCAATAGACGTTTGGATAACAAAATCAGTGGATGGTACATCTGTTTGACTTTTGATCAATAGATAGATGGAAACCCATGTTTACAACCTCTGTTGGGTTAAAACAGAGTTTTGAATAAAAACAATGGTTGGTTTTTGAGAAACAGTGGGTGTGCTTGAGTTTTGTTAGTCAAACAATGGATAAAGAATCAGTGGTTAACAATGGTTAAACAGAGTTTGAAACCACTAAAGCAGATGTTTCACTCTTTTGAACAAAGTTTTAGTTTTTGGTGATTTTTCACAATCTTCTCTTGATTTAAAAACTACAATTTTTTATTTTCTTGATTTAAAAGCAACATATTAATGTTACAATTTCCTTTTGATGAGTTTTTCAAAAATATTTTTCTTTCTTGTATTCAAATAATGATATATGCTAAGGAAACTTATGTTTGCACTTTCAAATTGCCAACAGAAGTTTCATGCAGACAATGGGTATGGGTCAATCTTGCAGATGATCCAAGGTATTTTCTACTTTGGATTTGGTGTTTTCTTCCACTGCATCAACTATTTGGGAAGGGTCATTTGTAAAAAGTAGCCTTTGAACCATCTCAAACAGTTGTTTTTGACCCTCTGTAAGTGCTTTTACACTTGGGTTAACTGTTGTTTGACCATTTCCAATGAGTTGATCATGTCCACAAGGATGTTTGTTGATTCTTGGCTTTTGGGGCATGCGTACAGATTCGTCATACCTATAAGGTACTCAGGTACATGGTGGTTGCCCATAGCCTCTTGGAAATGTGTTGTGTGGTGCAGCAGATACTTGACCATCCATATGTGTAGGGTATTGGTGTAACACCCCGTGTTACCGAATGTCAATGTCAGAGTCAAAGTCAAGATAGACTTCTTTGACTATAGTTAGTCTATTCTAAGTTGGTGTTTCTGTTAGTCGTATTATGTGGAGTAAGTGTTATTAATCATGGTAATCGAATGTTTATCGACGTGAAACGACTTGCGACTGTGAATAATAGGAAGTAACAATGCGATAAAGTCAATCAATCAATAATCAAGCTAATCGAATCATCATCGAACTCGAAACTCGAATTACGCGAATTCTGGTGTTAGTATACGTGTGTGTGCGCCTTATGTGTTTTGTGCATGTTTACTTTATGTGATGTGTGGTAATCAATCGAAACTCGGAACTCAATCGAACTCAATCGAAATCGAATTATGATAAATGGTGGCGAAAATATAGTGTGAAATATAAATGCTTGTATGTAGATATAGTGGTTGGGATTAAAAGTAATTTGAATAGGAAACTCTATCATATTCGTATCATCTTCAATCGAAATCGAAATATCAGAAATCGTCGCACCGAACGTTCGAAACAGGCTCCTAGCCGATCGAACAGCCCAGCCGATTGGATGGACTGTCCGATCGAGCAGACTGTCCTATCGGGATGCCTGGCCGATCGGCCAGCCCTTTCCTCTTTGGGAAGCCTATAAATAGCCCTGTCATTGTCATTCTTTCCACTTTTGGAAACTCTCTGACCGACCAGCTCGTGCTCTTCACTATTTCCTCAGATTTCTCTCAATCCTGGTAAGGTTTCATCCTAAATCTTGTACTTTCTTGATCTATACACACTCCTACACCTTTCTATCTTTCAAATCGTAACTTTTAACCGTGAAATCATCAAGATTCAAGCATTCTAGGATGATGTCATCATGGTGTTCTTGAAGAACTTCATGTTTTGGCCTCAATCCACCAAGGATAGCTTGGATCTAACCGATTTCCACATAAACAAACAAAGTTCTACCACGGATCTAAACATATTCACGGTGGAAAAGAGTGAAAGATGGATTTTCCAACTTTCTTTCAACTCCTTCACACTCAATGCCTTCAAACCAGTAGAAACGGAGCTTGAACCCACTCACTAATCACTCTAGTAGTTGTGCGGTTCGAGATTCGGGATTCTATCCATGAGGTTCATCGATTTCGGGTTAAACGTCAAACTACCTTTCCGAACAATTCACCGACCGAACTTGGGTGATTCACGTCTGAGCAGGGGAAACAAGTAAGAACGAAGGTTCCATGGTTCAACTCGTTGTCAAATTACCTCGATATAACGTCAAGCAATCAGAATAGCCAAGTGTTAGACGAACAGGCCGACCAGGTCAGGATGCTCACCGATCGGATAGGCTGTTCGAACGAACAGCCCAACCGATCGGACATTCAGCCGATCGACCAGGCCAGCCGATCGGCTAGCACATCGTCCCACACTTTAACAATTTCATGAAGGCTAGTATTGAACGAAGTGTTGTTCGATCGAACTACGGTTTGATTTGAATTACTCTTCGGATCATGAGATACTATGCTTCAAGACTTAATCGATTTTCAACTCGTTCGACGTATTGGAGTACCACCCGAACGAACATGTCGTCCGATCAGGTGACATCCTGCTGAGAACTTATTACTAAAGTACCTAACCGATCGGGTAAGCCGGCCGATTGAACGGCCCATTCGATCGATCGACCTGAAAGGTAAGGACACTTCAATGTTCTCGAATACTACAACGAAAACTTCAAAAGGATAAACCATCATACACAAACACATTCTACACAAAGGAAAAAACAATCCACTCGAACAGCCCAACCGATCGAGCCCACCGGCTGACCGAACAGGCTGTCCGAACGGACTGTCAAACCGAATAAATAACCCGTCCGCTCGAACCTACCGTTTGATCGATCAGGCTGTTCGACCCATCAACACTCGTGTTCGTTTTACGTGTTGCTTATCGTTATGCTATCGAACTATTCAGGCTAATCCTACTCTCAAGTGCTCCCTTCAATCCATCAATCACTGTGAGTATACTAGATCCCTTTTTGCTTTTAGCACTTTTGGGTGTTACATACGTTACTTATATGAAATCACATCGAACACACTACTCAATCATTTCAAACGCTAGCCGTTACCGCATGTATTACGTGACTAAATGAATGCTTGTTGTTATGTTTACACGTGGAATGTTGTCTACCTGCCTTAACGACGATAGTACTATAGTTTGGACTCAGCACCCGTTCGCACGGGGGTTGTTAAGGACAATTACTTGCATAGATTACGGTGGTAGTCATGTATTGCGAACTGCCTCGGGCAGTCAACCCGCAGTCATTGGTATCGATAGATCCATGTCGATAATTAACATGCTTCGTTTTCCTCTGTGTACATGCTGGTTATGCGTAAACTATTTCGAACTCTATGTCACCTTTACATTTTATGTATTGACTTTATTTTAACGTATGGGCAGGCAATTAGGATGCTTATCTGCTAGGAAGGCAAGCTTAGAATAAGTGTCTAGAGCATAGTTGTCTGTAGATCTTGCAGATCGAGTCTCTTGAAGCATTTGAACAATTTTTATATTTAAAATCTGAGTTGTCGGAACAGAATATTTGACTTGATGTTATCTGTAATAATTTGTTTGCTATTTGAGGTACAGTATGGGACGTATTATATAAATTGAATAGTGATAATAATTGTTATGGAAGCTTCTGGACAATCTGTTTCGCTCAGTGCCATGCCCCGATGATTCCGCCATCGGTTGGGGTGTGACAGATTGGTATCAGAGCCATAACTATCGGGAATTAGGCTAGACACGACCTAGTCCGGGTCGCTATCTTAGAGACCTAGACTATAGTTAGGAACCAACAGACCAAGCGTATGTGCTAAATCCTGCTCGCTTATCACTGCACTCGAATTTTCAAATAGAGCCAAGCAATTTAGTTGAGATTAGGTGTGAAAACCGCAAACTCTCGACTAAGTTACTTGCTCGGTATTGTTTTACCAACTTATCAAAGAGTTTCTTCGTTACTTTTTCAATAACGAACGAGGAGAATTATACCAAAGCAGGAGTGAAATCCATATTTTGATGAATAATCTCCTCAATTTCACTAAAACAAGGAAGAAATTGCTAAGCCAGGGGTGAAACCCAAACCTTGGCAACTTATTCCAACTTTTACTCATCTCACCAAAGCCTCGACGGACTCCAACGACCTGAACTCACGAGTATGACCTAGATAATACGCGTTGAATGCCCAAGAATCGAGGCGGAAGCACGATCCCGAAAGTCGAAATGTGACGACAAGTCTATTAAGAATAGTCGAATCGCTTTGGGTAGTCGATGTCTAGTAGCCGCAGACGATCTAATTCTCGATTTTTGTATTTCTGAGTCGGCAGTTGTCACTCTGACGATTCGTCGATTTTATGTGTTTTATGTGTAATTACCTATTTATGTGTTTATGTTTTTGGAGGATTATTCGATTTTTGCTATCACTTCGATCGACACACACGACTCGCATTTGCTCTTCTATCTCAACACGCTAACAAGTCGCTACAAATCTAAACGACATTATGCTACGATATAAGTTTATACTATACTCGACTTGCTATACGATTATACTATACTGCTCGGCATGTTATACGCGATCGCTATACGCGAACGATATGCGAACTTAAATGATAGGTTTCTGTATTCTGACTACCTTTGTGATTAAATAGGAATATGCTTCTATGTTTATGTGTCTTTGTGCTCTACGTGCTTATGTGCTTCTGTGACTACGTGAATCTGTGACTATGTGTTTATGAGATACATGTTTCGACGTGTTCCTGAGCTTTAGTAAGTAGTAGACGTGTGAGGTGAGATTCGATTTTGACGTGTCTAAGACCTACGACGATGTCTGTTGCAGACCATGTCGTCATCCGGACACCGAACCCCGCTTACCCGCCAAGAAAAGAGAGACAGACGTCTTGCTGCTATCATCGCCAAGCAAGTGGCAAAAGCTGTGAGCGATGTCTATGAAAACGTCAGCAAATCCTCTGAGGAGTCGAGAACCGAAGCTCCTAAAGATGCTAACAAGACTGTTTTTAGCTTCAAACAGTTCAAGGCATGCGGACCAAAAGAATTCACCGGTGAAGATGGCCCAACGGCTATGTTTCAATGGTTCGATTCTATCGAAGTCACTCTGCGCCAAAGCGGCTGTCCTGCAAATCTCCGTACCCTAAATGCGACCGGCGTTTTCCAATCCCGAGCTCTAGACTGGTGGACGGCCGAATGAAACAAACGCGGGAATGATGCAGCTTATGAGCTGACTTGGGAAGAGCTGAAAGCCATCATGATGGACGAATTCTGCCCTCCCCATGAACACCAAAAGCTGGAGGATGAGTTTTGGAACATCAAGCCGAAGGAGGGAGACAATGCTGCCTTGACCGCTCGTTTCAAGCAGCTTAGCATAATCTGTCCCGACCAAGTCAAGACGCCAGACATGGCCATCAAGAAGTACATTCGAGCTCTACCCGATTGTGTTGCCGATTTTGTTCACGCCGCGAAAACCTTATCAATTGAGGAGACTTACTTGCTTGCCGCCGAGATCAATGACAAGCGAGTAAAAGCTGGTTTCTGGGATAAGCCCTCCAAGTCTTTGCATCAGGCCACCACTGCATCGACCGCCGACACCAGCACTGCTCAACCATCCAAGTCATCACGCCGCAAGAAGAAGCACAACAACAGCAGCTTCAGCAACAAGAACTGTGCTGTCACTACCACTGCTGCTCCTCTACAAGCCGTACCGGCTCAGCAGCAGTCTCATCATCGACCACGACCAGCACCAGTTACTCAAGCGCCGCCAGCAAAGCGTGCTTACACAGGTCCCCACCCGCTCTGCCCGACATGCTCATATCATCATCCGGTGGGACTCTCCTGTCGTTTCTGCGCTCATTGCAACCTTTACGGCCATTGTACTGCCAATTTTCTCTATGGTCCACGTCAAGCCCCAGTTCAAGCCACTGCTCATCAAGCTCTACTTCTAGCCCCGCAAGGCCAACCCGCAGCTCAAGCACCCGCAATCAACGCTCGAGTCTGCTTTGCATGTGGTGACCATAACCACTTTGCAAACATGTGCCCAAACAGGGTTATGAAGCAAGAACCCCAGTAGCAGCAGCAGCCTCAACAACAACAACAAGCAGCACGCGCCAGAACCTTCAACATAAATGCTCGTCAAGCCCAGGCTGACAACAACGTGGTTAATGGTACGTTCCTTGTGAATGGTTTTATGCATCATGTTTGTTTGATACTGGAGCCGATAACAGCTTTGTGTCATTTGAATTCGAGAAGCCCTTAGTCGTAAGCGTTCTTATCTCCCCTCGTCATTCGAAGTTGAAGTCGCTACTGGAAGAACTATTGCCGTTAATTTTGTTCTTCGTGATTGTACTCTCGAGCTCAACAATCACGTCTTCCCAATCGACCTTATCCCGATGCAACTCAGAAGTTTTGACATCATAGTAGGCATGGACTTTCTACGTGAAAACCATGCTGAAGTTGTGTGCTTCGACAAAATGATTTGATTCTCGCTCGAGAATGGTGATTTATTATGTGTGTATGGTGAAACTGCTTCGAAAGGTCTCAAGCTCATGTCGTGTGTCCAAGCTAGCAAGTATCTCCGCAAGGAATACAGAGCTTTCTTGGCTAACATCGTAGTAGCGGAGAAGGAAAAGAAAAGGAAGACAGAAATCAGAGAAGTTCCCGTGGTCCGTGAATTCCCTCAGGTGTTCCCTGATGATCTTCCCGGATTACCGCCCAGTCGTGATATCGACTTCCGCATCGACCTCATTCCCGGAGCTAACCCCGTAGCCAAAGCTCCTTATCGACTCGCTCCATCCGAAATGCGGGAACTCTCGAACCAACTCCAGGAATTACTTGAAAAAGGCTTTATTCGCCCGAGCACCTCTCCATGGGGCGCGCCAGTCCTTTTCGTCAAAAAGAATGATGGTTCGTTCAGGATGTGCATCGACTATCGGGAGTTGAATAAGTTAATCATCAAGAACCGATACCCTCTGCCTCGAATCGATGACCTATTTGATCAGCTACAAGGTGCTAAGTGTTTCTCGAAGATCGATCTACATTCAGGCTATCACCAATTGCGCATTCAAGAGGAAGATATACCCAAAACCGCTTTTCGCACTCGATACGACCACTATGAGTTCGTTGTTATGCCTTTTGGTTTAACCAACGCACTCGTGGTTTTCATGGATCTGATGAATCGCGTGTGTAAGCCTTATCTTGACCGTTTCGTCATCGTGTTCATCGACGATGTCTTGATTTATTCCAAATCGAAAGCCGAACACGCGCAACATCTACGTTTGGTTCTCGAGCTACTCTAGGGGAATCAACTCTATGCCAAGTTCTCCAAGTGCGAATTCTGGCTGGAGGAGGTTCAGTTTCTGGGTTACATCGTTAATAGTCAAGGTATTCATGTCGATCCCGCGAAGATTGAAGCAGTTAAGAGCTGGGTTACGCCCAAGAACCCGTCTGAAGTCCGTTCTTTTCTCGGACTAGCGGGCTATTATCGACGATTTATCGAAGGATTCTCTAAAATCGCTGTGCCGCTTACCGCCCTTACTCATAAAGACAAGCCTTTTGTTTGGGGAACTGAACAAGAGTCTGCCTTTCAAACCCTCAAGCATATGCTTTGCAATGCTCCTGTTCTCACGTTGCCTGACGGAAACAACGATTTCATTGTCTATTGTGATGCTTCCAACCTTGGTCTTGGTTGCGTTCTCATGCAGCGGGACAAGGTTATAGCTTACGCATCTCGTCAGCTCAAAATCCACGAGAAGAACTATACAACCCATGATCTCGAGCTAGGCGCAATTGTTTTTTCATTAAAGATTTGGCGACACTACCTGTATGGTACCAAGTGTACGATCTTCACCGATCACAGGAGTTTACAACACATCTTTAATCAGAAAGAACTTAACATGCGTCAACGCCAATGGGTAGAACTTCTTAGCGATTACGACTGTGAGATTCGTTATCACCCAGGCAAGGCAAATGTTGTTGCCGACACGCTCAGCAGACGGAGTTATTTGCTCAGTATTCGCAATACTCAAGCCCAGCATGACCTCGAAACCCTCATCCGCAAAGCCCGACATGCTTGCTTTAATGAACGCGCCTTGAAGAAAGAGAGGATTTATCACGATGGAGCTCAGCTTATAAGCAAATCAAATGGGATCTTCTATTATCTAGACCGAATTTGGATCCCTAAGCGGACCGAATTACGAAAGATTTTAATGGATGAAGCCCACAAATCTCGATATTCTATTCATCCCGGCGCCGACAAAATGTACCAGGATCTTCGTTACAAGTACTGGTGGTCGGGAATGAAAAGGGATATCGCTCTCCATGTCGGAAGATGCCTGACTTGTGCTGGGGTCAAGGCTGAACATCAAAGGCCCTCTGGCTTACTCGAACAACCGCCAATCCCTATATGGAAGTGGGAGAGTATAGCTATGGATTTCATAACCAAGCTTCCACCCACGTCATCAGGTCACGACAGCATTTGGGTTGTCGTTGATCGTTTGACCAAATCCGCCCACTTTTTGCCAATACGGGAAGACTACAAGGTAGAACGACTAGCCCGAATCTACACCGACGAGATCATTTGTAATCATGGTACGCCTCGCGGCATCATCTCTGACCGTGATGCTCGGTTTACCTCGCGCTTGTGGGAAACATTTCAAGCAGCTCTTGGTACAACGCTTAACTTAAGTACCACCGCATTCCATCCTCAAACCGACGGACAGACTGAGAGAACGATCCGTACTCTTGAGGACATGCTCCGTGCGTGTGTCATCGACTTCGGTGGTAGTTGGAACAAATACCTGCCGTTAGTTGAATTCTCGTACAACAACAGGTATCATGCCAGCATCCAAATGGCACCGTTCGAGGCCCTATATGGAAGAAGATGTCGATCGCCTATTGTATGGCACGAGATCGGTCACTCGCAATTAACCAGTCCGGAGCTATTACAAGAAACGACTGACAAAGTCCTCCAGATTCGAGACAACTTGTAGAAATCCCGGGATAGACAGAAAAGTTACGCCGATAGAAGACGCAAGCCCCTTGAATTTGACGTTGGCGACTATGTACTCCTAAAGGTATCACCTTGGAAGGGTGTGGTCAGATTCGGCAAGAAAGGGAAACTAGCGCCTCGATATATTGGACCTTTTAAGATTCTGGAAAGGATCGGAAAAGTCGCCTACAGACTCGAACTACCGGAGGAACTTAGTAACGCCCACCCAACTTTCCGTGTGTCGAACCTCCGAAAGTGTCTAGCTGACCATGATCTGATAGTACCTCTCGATGACCTTCAAGTAAACGAAACGCTACACTTCGTGGAGAAGCCTGTCAAAATCATGGACCGCCAAACCAAGCAACTCAGGCGCTCGCGCATACCTATCGTGAAAGTCCGATGGGAAGGCAAACGAGGCACAGAGTTCACTTGGAACTCGAAAGCGACATGAAGGCAAAGTATCCGCAGTTGTTCAGGTGAGAGCCTAGAGAGAGAAAGTAGAAAAAGGTGATCCACGGTGCTGTGCAGCTTTCAGCCTAATTTAGGGACGAAATTCCCTAAACAAAGGGAGGCTGTAATACCCCGTGTTACCGAATGTCAAAGTCAGAGTCAAAGTCAAGATTGACTTCTTTGACTATAGTTAGTCTATTCTATGTTGGTGTTTCTGTTAGTCGTATTTTGTGGAGTAAGTGTTATTAATCAAGGTAATCGAATGTTTATCGACGCGAAACAACTTACGACTGTGAATAATAGGAAGTAACAATGCGATAAAGCCAATCAATCAATAATCAAGCTAATCGAATCATCATCGAACTCGAAACTCGAATTACGCGAATTCTGGTGTTAGTATACGTGTGTGTGTGCCTTATGTGTTACTTGTGCATGTTTACTTTATGTGATGTGTGGTAATCAATCGAAATTCGAATCGAAACTTGGAACTCAATGGAACTCAATCGAAATGGAATTATGATAAATGGTGGCGAAAAGATAGTGTGAAATATAGATGCTTGTATGTAGATATAGTGGTTGGGATTAAAAGTAATTTGAATAGGAAACTCTATCGTATTCGTATCATCTTCAATCGAAATCGAAATATCAGAAATCGTCGCACCGAACGCTCGAAACAGGCTCCTAGCCGATCAAACTGCCCAGCCGATCGGACGGACTGTCCGATCGAGCAGGCTGTCCGATCGGGATGCCTGGCCGATCGGCCAGCCCTTTCCTCATTGGGAAGCCTATAAATAGCCCTGTCATTGTCATTCTTTCCACCTTTGGAAACCTCATTGGGAAGCCTATAAATAGCCCTGTCATTGTCATTCTTTCCACCTTTGGAAACTCTCTGACCGACCAGCTCGTGCTCTACATTATTTCCTCAGATTTCTCTCAATCCTGGTAAGATTTCATCCTAAATCTTGTACTTTCTTGATCTATACACACTCCTACACCTTTCTATCTTTCAAATCTTAACTTTTAACCGTGAAATCATCAAGATTCAAGTATTCTAGGATGATGTCATCATGGTGTTCTTGAAGAACTTCATGTTTTGGCCTCAATCCACCAAGGATAGCTTGGATCTAACCGATTTCCACATAAACAAACAAAGATCTACCACAGATCTAAACATATTCACGGTGGAAAAGAGTGAAAGATGGATTTTCCAACTTTCTTTCAACTCCTTTACACTCAATGCCTTCAAACCGGTAGAAACAGAGCTTGAACCCACTCACTAATCACTCTAGTAGTTGTGCGGTTCGAGATTCGGGATTCTATCCACGAGGTTCACCGATTTCGGGTTAAACTACAAACTACCGTTCCGAACAATTCACCGACCGGACTTGGGTGATTCCTGTCCGAGCAGGGGAAACAAGTAAGAACGAAGGTTCCATGGTTCAACTTGTTGTCAAATTACCTCGATATAACGTCAGGCAATCAGAACAGCCAAGTGTTAGACGAACAGGCCGACCAGGTCAGGATGCTGACCGATCGGATAGGCTGTTCGAACGAACAGCCCAACCGATCGGACATGTCAGCCGATCGACCAGGCCAGCCGATCGGCTAGCACATGGTCCCACACTTTAACAATTTCATGAAGGCTAGTATTGAACGAAGTGTTGTTCGATCGAACTACGGTTTGATTTGAATTACTCTTCGGATTATGAGATACTATGCTTCAACACTTAATTGATTTTCAACTCGTTTGACGTATTGGAGTGCCACCCGAACGAACATGCCGTCCGATCAGGTGACATCCTGCTGAAGACTTATTACTGAAGTACCTAACCGATCGGGTAAGCCGGCCGATTGAACGGCCCGTTCGATCGATCGACCTGAAAGGTAAGGACACTTCAATGTTCTCGAATACTACAACGAAAACTTCAAAAGGACAAACCATCATACACAAACACATTCTACACAAAGGAAGAAACAATCCACTCGAACAGCCCAACCGATCGCGCCCACCGGCTGACCGAACAGGCTGTCCGAACGGACTGTCAAACCAAACAAACACCCCGTCCGCTCGAACCTATCATTCGATCGACCAGGCTGTTCGACCCATCAACACTCGTATTCGTTTTACGCGTTGCTTATCGTTATGATATCGAATTATTCAGGCTAACCCTACTCTCAAGTGCTCCCTTCAATCCATCAATCACTGTGAGTATACTCTATCCCTTTTTGCTTTTAGCACTTTTGGGTGTTACATACGTTACTTATACGAAATCACATCGAACACACTACTCAATCATTTCAAACGCTAACCGTTACCGCATGTATTACGTGACTAAATGAATGCTTGTTGTTATGTTTACACGTGGAATGTTGTCTACCTGCCTTAACAACGATAGTACTATAGTTTGGACTCAGCACCCGTTCGCACGGGGGTTGTTAAGGACAATTACTTGAATAGATTACGGTGGTAATCATGTATTGCGAACTGCCTCGGGCAGTCAACCCGAAGTCATTGGTATCGATAGATCCATGTCGATAATTAACATACTTCGTTTTCCTCTGTGTACGTGCTGGTTATGCGTAAACTATTTCGAACTCTATTATGCTACTATCAAACTTGTATGCTCACCTTTACATTTTATGTATTGACTTTATTTTAACGTATGTGGCAAGCAATTAGGATGCTTATCTGCTAGGAATGCAAGCTTAGAATAAGTGTCCAGAGCATAGTTGTCTGTAGATCTTGTAGATCGAGTCTCTTGAAGCATTTGAACAATTTTTATATTTAAAATCTGAGTTGTCGGAACAGAATATTTGACTTGATGTTATCTGTAATAATTTGTTTGCTATTTGAGGTACGGTATGGGACGTATTATATAAATTGAATAGTGATAATAATTGTTATGGACGCTTCTGGACAATCTGTTTCGCTCAGTGCCATGCCCCGATGATTCCGCCATCAGTTGGGGTGTGACAATTGGTTCAAGGTTTGTGTGACATGTGTGTGACTTGACTCAACTCATTTGAGAAGTGGTTGCAAATCCTTGTTGATAGGTCCACCATCCCTTTTGAACCCCCATTTTTCCTTTTAACCTCTGTTTGTTGATATCATAGGGTTTTAGAAATAAGCATTGGTGGGTCACATTATTGATTTTTCCACAGATGGTGCACCTAGATGTTGACTCACATATAATGTTTCCTCTGTTAATATCATATGCTCTTAACTTAAAATAATCTTTTGTCATATGATTTTTCTTTCCACAAAATTCACAAAACAGTTTTGTGGTCCTATCTTTCCTGTTACCCTTATCTCTTTTTCCAGCAGCAAATGTTTTAACATCTAATTGAGAGTTGGTAATAGGAATGATTTTTATCTTGGGTGGCTTGAGACCATCTGGGTTGGTAAATCAACTGGTTTGAAGTTTTCAAGAACATCACATTCATCTTACCAACTAAATGGAACTTTGTGGTTTTTCAAAAGTAATCTTTTTACCACTGTTTTCAGTGGTCTTGATTTCTTCACCAGTTGAGTTGGTTGGAATGACCTCAACCATTTCAGACTCAATGGAAGTATTGGAAAGTTGTTCTTGATCATATTTCCTGAACCTAACACCAAACTTCAAATTACTTTTAATTTGTTTTTCTTAAAGCATCTCATAACCATTGCAAGATTCAACCCATTTTTCACAGGTAATCTGAGTGGATTCCAACTCCTTTTTGCAATTTTGATATTTTTCTATCATTGTTTGGAGTTGGTCCTTGGTTATAGTTGCTTCATGCTTAAGACTGCTTATTTTAGGTCTTTTTAAGCAATTCTTGTTTTAACTTCTCTTTTCAAATTATCAAGAACTATTTCACCAATTTGAACCTTTTCTCTTAGGTTTTCATTAACCTCTTTAACATTTGCAAATGCTATGATACATCTGTCATAACATAACTCTTTGAGAGTTTACACCACTTTATCCAATCTAAATCCTTAAAATTCGACCTATTCTTAAGACATAAGTATCTGAGGGATTTGGTATCGCCCATGATGTCTTCGACCGATCCCCTACTGTTTGAGAAAACAGTGTTGTTTCTGGTCTTCCACAAATTCCAGCAAACCAAAATAAGCAAACCTTTAATTACCTTTCTTTGTTCCTCCCTAAGATCACAGTGGATATAAAAATCCACAATGTCTTTAAAAGAGAAAGCCGCCATCTCAGGAAGATTGGACCACCTGCAGAATTGATTCCATACCCTCATAGAATACTCATAAGCAGTAAAATATGCTCCACTGATTCCACAAAATAACCACAAAAGACGCAACATTGATCCTGTATAGGGATGTTTTGCTTGGCTAATGCGGATCTAGTAGGGATACGATCAAGAACAACCCTCCAAAAAAATATTGCATTTTGAAGGAAGCCACTTGCACCATTTAAATACCTCAAAACTGTGTCTAGCCTGATCATTAACCATCAGATTTTTCACCGAGGCCGTAGAAAAAACCCATTATCGTCCCCGAGCCATTTTGTTAGGACCGGTTTCGATACCGTTCGATTGCGTAACGTACGTTCGACGTGCGGAATCCGTGAACGTATGTGATCGAACACTCAATAACGTACGAGAAAACGTGATTCTATATAGATGACGTCGTGTACAATGCCGTGAATCACTTGGAGAGACTTTCTCTCTCTAGACTTTCTCTCTCTACAACTAGATCTCTAATTCTCCAAATAAGCTCCAAGTCTTCCAAAAGTCTTA
This sequence comes from Helianthus annuus, assembly GCF_002127325.2. NCBI lineage: Eukaryota > Viridiplantae > Streptophyta > Magnoliopsida > Asterales > Asteraceae > Helianthus > Helianthus annuus. The sequence goes on from NC_035443.2 coordinate 116,397,116, forward strand.
ACCTTTACAACTAAATAAGCTATTTATAGGCACAAGGAATATAAGGATTTCTCCTTATTTACAAGTTTGCCACCTTGCCTTTTTTTAACTAATTGTAACCTAAAAGCTTAAAAACCTTCGGTTTCTTTGATTTCTGCTACGGAATAGATTGACGGAGGCGATAGACAGATATTGCACTAACAGACTCCCCCTTGGATATTGCCGTAGTCAATCTCGTAGCGCCTTCTCTTTCTCTCTCTTGAACAGAATCCCCGTGGATCTGTCTTCAGGCTCCCCCTTTCGTCAAGCTTCCGTGCTTTTGGGATCGGCACCTGGATTTCCGTATACAAGCTCCTCCAGGAATGATACCTGGCTCTTTGCACGCTTTCGTTTGCCTTGAGCTCGTCTTCAGACTCCCCCTTAGACTCAGCTGTCGGGATCGTAGTCTGGCTTTCATCGTTTCACAAGTTCAGGATCAATTCCTGGCTTTGTTCTACATCTGCTCAGGACTTGAAACCTGGATAACCTGCATATCCTCTACCTCATCATAAGTTTCACAAATTTATGTCAAATTAATTCCCGTAAACTTACCGGTAGAAATCATTTTCAACAACCATTTTAGTTACATCAAGTTCAAATAAATGACCTTGATTAACCAAATAAACCATTTATATATGTCATTTAAAGTTTTCAACATAATTTCCCAAACCTGTTCATCATGATTAGCCCTCGAATTTTGAATATCAGCTCTTCAAAATCAGTTGTCAAAAATCTTTTTGACTTTTCAAAAATTTATACTAAAACACTCCGAAAATCTTTTTGGATTTTTGTTTTTGAATGAAAAGCAGTAAACAAATATATACAAATAATATTTTTGTGAGTTTGTGTAAGAGGATCATATCAGTTCTTGAGACAAATCACTAGCACCGTTAAGCTTTAATCATTTTAAGTTCTAAACGATTCACCTCGATTGACGATGTAGTTGTCCTCTTAAATTTTCACACACTTTTCAATCTATTCAGGATACGATTTAGATGTTTTAGGAACTTAGCTCAATTCATGTGTCCCACCTCTTGAATATACTCCCGTATCCAGAATCTCAATATTCAGTCTTACAGGTAAGAATACTACAATGATGTTTGTACATAAATTAGGGGTTAAATGCGAGAACCGAGGGATCTCAGGTCAGAACTTCCGTTCAGCAGAGAGATATCAGCTTCGACTTAGCAGTGTGTCCCCTTTAGAGGATCTTTTCAGCTACAACAGATGATTATCAATTTTATTGTCTAATCAGCTGAGGGCTTTATGCTATGTTTCAAGCATTTTGGTGAAAGTATTAGCCAGGGACTAGGTCAGAACCACCGTTCAGCAGAAGTCCCGGAATAATACCCCAGACATCATAGAGTATAACCACCTAGTATATCAGAATACGAGACCTTTCAAACGAGATTTCAGGGGTTACCTATATATCCAAGTAGTGTTCCCCACAAATTTCACAAGTTTGAAATTTTAGGTTTATATCCCGAATAAATCTACTAAATGTACGAAAACCTATCGTCACATCATCAGTGAGACCGTTTATCACATTTGACATTACATTTCTTTAGCATGCTATGATAGTCCACTGATGTACTATCATTTCCTCTTTTATCAACAAAACTCATTTTTGCTTTTTCAATGTTTTTGACATTTTCAAATTTTCTAATTTTTTTTAAATTTTTCTCCCCCTAAAATCAAAATATGTTTCAATTTTGATTTTCAAGGAAAATTTGAAAACTGTACAAATAAAATGACAAACTGATATCGAATCACTTCAATTCTCCATCCACTTGGCGTAAACAATCAGAACTCCCCCTCACAACAAACTATTTTCCCATTATGATTTCAAAACACTTAAGTTTGTTTTAATCAAAATGGTTTTTCCGGAAAATTAGTTTTGTGTGTTGTTTCATAAACTCGGGGTTATTTCATCACATTGTTTTCCTTTAGTTACTTGACGGAAAGAGAAATCAAGTACAACTTAATGTCCTTGATTAGTTTTTTGTAATTCGAAATATCACAGTTACCAACCTGTGAATTTCTCAAGAAAGATGTCGATACCTGTTCCACACTTACCAACCTGGGAACTCCGGCAAGTCAGGTTTTTTACTTAAACAGATTCACCCAAGCCTGACCAGCCTTGGGTTTGATAGTTTTTACCTCAACAACTGGCTCTTCTGGTTTTGTCGAACCAGAATCATTGCCTGAATGTGGCTTGTCTGACTTTGATCTGTCAGATTCATCGCCGACACGTTTCTTTTTCTCCTTTTTCTCTGTTGTCCTCAAATTTGTAACTGATGAACTCGGCTTGTTTGACTTTGCAGTCGATTGAAGCGATTCATTAGTACTTTTATTCTTACCAACTGAAGAACCCGAGGACAAAATCCTTTCGAGATACTCTCTCGCCTTCTTCCTTTTCTTTCGCAGTCTGTCTTTTTGCCCCTGAGAAAGTTTTACTTTCGTTTCCTGAACTTTTTGTTCTTGAACTTCTGGTTCTTGAACTTTCTGTCCTTTGGGCTTGACATTGACTGGTTTCTTTGCCATTCTTTGAGATTCAGCCCTCGATCTTCCCATTGATCTCCTTAGGCAATCTCTGGCAATGTGACCTCGAATTTGGCAGTTAAAGCATCTTCTTGTTTCAAATCTCTGACTTTGGCAATTAACAGCTATGTGCCCTTGATAGCCACAAGAGTAACACACTCTGTTATCATACCTCTTCTTTCTTTCATATCGTACACCATTTTCATACCACACACTTAAATCATAGCATTGAGTTGCCTTGTGGTAGTCATTTCTCTTCTTGTATCCTTGATTTGGCATTTGAGCACTGTGGTCAAACCTGCACCACTTATTACCAACATTTTGTAAGTTTTCATTTTTAAATTTTTCTGATTTTTGAAAATGATTGGATGACTTATCTGATGAACTTTTATTTTCTTTTTTAGGATTTTTCAAATTTTTATCTTTTTGTTTCTGTTCCACAATCTTCTTTACAGGTTTTTGCTTTGAGCATTCACCTTTCTCAGTAGATTGCAAAACAGTATTTTTAAATTTTTCTTTTAAATCTAAAAATATTTTTCTTTTCTTTTCTTTTTCATCATCAGATACATCATCACAATCTTCAATTTTGACTTTGTCAAAATTTGTGACCTTGTCACTTATTGGAACAGAGTTGATTGGTTTTGGACAGGGAAAATTCAACCTATCTGATGAAGTCACAAAACCTTTCAACTTCTTTTCAAGTTCTTCAATCTTGATCCTTGAATTCTCAGCTTCATTTTCAAGCTGAGATATTCTTTCAAGATGAGACTTGATTGATTTTTCATTTTCAATTTTAAGATTTTCAAGAACAGATTTTTCATTTTCCAAGATTTTTAACTGTTCTTGAAATCTTGTTTCATTCTCTTTTAGATTTTTGTTTTCCAATTTTATCCAGAGATCTTCATCTTCTGAAGATTTTCTTTTGCTTTCAAAATCTTTTTCATTTTCTTTCAAAATTTTGTTTTCTGTTGTTAAACTCTCAACAATCTTTAAAAATTCGTCATTTTCAGATCTCAATTTTTCACAGTTTGAACGTAAACCCAGAATCTGTTCTTCATCAGCTTTCTTCTTGATCTTCAAATTTTTGTTTTCCAATGTCAAACTCTCTACATCCTTCAGAAGTTTGCCATTGTCTGTTTCTGATTTTTCGCATTTCAAACCATCTTCAATCATCTTTTCATATGTACCTGCACAAAAAAGTTTAACAAAATCAAGAGGATTCGAATTTTTATCAATATAACAACCCCTCTTAATATCGTATCTCATACTCTTTTTTGTTGCAAGATACACATCAATTCTTTTTTTCATTTCATCAATCACATTCGAATCTATATCTTCTAAGTTCTTTTCTAACTTCACTATTAACTCTTTCTTTTTCTTTTCAATTTCACCATTTTGTGTTCTAAGCTCTCCGATGAACTCTCTTGAACTAAATTCTGAGAACCTAGAATCCTTTTTCACCTTACACACAAATTCATCCCATTCTAAAGGTAATGCATATTCAAACTTAGATTTCATTTCAGCTTCTGAAATTTTTACATAATGCATTCTCAAACTTGAAAGTAAATCATTATATCGCATTTCCATTTTTCTAAAATTCTCATGTTCCTTACGCATAAAATATTTGAATCTTTCAAGCACGACCTCCTTTGATTGAAGATAACTATCACAATACCAATCGTTTGATCTTTTAAATTTAATGTTTTCTTGTTCATCAAACATTTTGACAAATTTTGAATAATAGTGACTTGATTTAAAAAATGTTTTTCGCGCAAAGTTCACACAATTTCAACTTCTTGGAATTTGCCCCTTGTAAAAACACTTCGAATCTCCTGTGAACACACAAACAAATGATTAGTTAAAAAACTATCAAACTCTCAAAACTTGATCAATAGGCGGTGCAACAAGTTACAACTATTGGGAGCAGTGCACTACAATCAACAACTATTGGGCCGATTGTTTTCACTAATCAATATATGTCTTAGTCACTTGGATCGGCAACAAGGATTGGGCCTTTGGGCTGTACAAACGACACCTCAACAAACAACAATCAACTTTTTAGTGGGGCGGTTAATCAAAAGTATATTTGGGCGGTAAAAAAAATGGATTGGGCCACCTGGTTAATGGGCGGTGACAATGATTCTTTTATTTCCAATAATCAGCCAACGACATGAATAAAAAAAACTTTGAATATGGCCGACAAGTATATGTTGGATTGTGTAGTCTTGGGCGGTTGGACGGTGAAATAGCTGGGATTGGGCCACAAAAAGGTAGTGGGCGGTGCAAAGTTTGAACAATGTTTGGATTTTCAAACTTAGTGGGCGGTGATGTCAGCTATTGATTCGTTTCACGTGATATTCAAACACTCACGTGATGTCACCTGATGGTTCAGACACTCACATGAAAAAGATGACTAATGAGCGACCCAACACTCAAACCTTATAAGCGAACCACGCTTGACACAAAAGCGGTTCAAGTGTTGACTTATAAGCGATTCACATGTGTCACTATGAGCGGTTTATAATCTTTTCTTACGACCGATCCAAGAAGTTCACAAAAGCGATCCAACTCAAAATCAAATGAGCGATCCTCAGTTAAGAACACAAAAGCGATCCTGAATAATACCTTTCGAGCGGTCCTACCTGTTTGACGTGAATCGGACCGAAAAATCGCGATATCTCCAAAATGGCTTGGAGTTTCGAGCTGAAATTTGGTAGGATTGTAGATCGGGTCTATGCGCACAACATATCCAAAAATCAGACGATTTGGACCGTGAAAACTTGTTCAATTTGACGTTTTTCAGTAAAAAACGTAAGAAATGAGTAGAAGATGAATAAATCGACGAAAATCGGATCAAATTCTGCTGAAATCTGGTACGAAAAGATGTGTTTGATCAAGCAATCGAGCTCCTAGCTCTGATACCACTTGTTAGGACCGGTTTCGATACCGTTCGATTGCGTAACGTACGTTCGACGTGCGGAATCCGTGAACGTATGTGATCGAACACTCAATAACGTACGAGAAAACGTGATTCTATATAGATGACGTCGTGTACAATGCCGTGAATCACTTGGAGAGACTTTCTCTCTCTAGACTTTCTCTCTCTACAACTAGATCTCTAATTCTCCAAATAAGCTCCAAGTCTTCCAAAAGTCTTAACCTTTACAACTAAATAAGCTATTTATAGGCACAAGGAATATAAGGATTTCTCCTTATTTACAAGTTTGCCACCTTGCCTTTTTTTAACTAATTGTAACCTAAAAGCTTAAAAACCTTCGGTTTCTTTGATTTCTGCTACGGAATAGATTGACGGAGGCGATAGACAGATATTGCACTAACACATTTCCACGTGTCTTGTTGTTCAGAAAGGTTAACTGAAGCTAATAAAGTTAAGCACTCCAACCATTCGCTCAACTCATCAGCCGATGACGGGTCATGACGCCAACACCAATTCCCACCTATAACCCCATCAGACTCGGCCACCCTATCAGCCACACTACAGGACTTATTCAACTCCAGGGAGAAAAGATGAGGCCATGTAAACATAAGCGGCCCATCTCCAATCCAATAATCAATCCAAAACATGATCACGTTCCCTTTGCCCACCACACTTTTTAGTAAAAATTGCAGTTTTTTACCTTTTAATACTTGTTTTCCATTCTAACGATGTTGTTCCAAACCCCCGACATCACTTGTTTGGAAGGGAGATAAGCCCACCTCCTATTAGACCCGTGACAAGCATCGACCAACAACTTCCACAGGCTTAGGGATTCAGTCTTATATCTCCACACCCACTTGGCGAGAAGGGCTTCATTACCCATCTTCAAGTTACACATGTAACAATCAGCACGAAACTGATAATTTTCGTACTAATTTAATAATTATTTATTGTCTGCATTTATGTGTTTTAAACGTCAACATTATATGCTTGTATGTTATACATTTGAAATCATACATGTTACATATTTCATTTATCGCATTGTGCAATACTTTAAGCGTAGCGTCGAAACAATTAGTAAACTCACCGGTTAGATAAGTTGTGTCAGCACAGCTTCAATATTCAGTCAAATGATAGACTTAGGACTCAGATGTAGATCCGAAATCAAAAATACATTAAAACCCAAGAGGGTGAACAAGGGTTTACATTAACACTTTCTAGAAGCTTAAATAAGTACTAAAAACTGTCCGAAACACACCATAAACACAAAATTCTGCACTTTTCAGCAAAATTCAGCAATTATAAGCTAGAATAACATACAGAAATAATGATTAAACATCCAGAATAACTTGTAAAGTGTCAGGAATGAAAACATGTCACAAAAGGTACTTCATACCTTCTAAATTACACAATTTAGCACTTTAACGAACCGACAACCTAACAATTAATCAGACACTACCCAAAACTCCAAAAATATATTAGAAACATAGTTTTAGTGTTTTAAAGCTAGTTATGATAATAGAACACATTAAAACACATAAAAACACTTAAACATACTTAACATCACACTTAACCTTCAAGTTACCTCTTTACACCCTCAACTTCCAAATTATTACAATTTGCCGCCCCCTCCTTAAGTGAGGCCGGCCCCAAAGAGGCCCCACATCCTCCCCATGTTGACCAACTCTTTGTTGGTCAAAGATGCTTGTTTAATGACTAATGGATATTAGATTTGGTGATGGATTATAAGAAGATACACAAGACACCAAACCTTATCATTTCCACTAACATTTTCAAACTCATTCTCTCCTCCTCCTCTCTTCTTACTCTCGGCCAACACCTACACTCCAAACACATCCATTTTTCTTTATCATTCAAGCCATTCCAAGGTTACTCAAAGATGCTAGAAGAATATCTAAGAAGGTGTGAACCATTGGAAGTTCAAGGACCACCATTGGGAGCTTTTAACTACCAGTTCTTCATCACTTTTCTTCTACATCTTGTTCTTGCCACTTCTCTAGCCACAAGAGCTAGTGGTAAGCATCATAAAATCTATTTTACTTCATCTTAGTAGTATGCACAAGTTACACCATCAAGAAATCTAAACTTTAAAAGAATAATACATGAAGAACTAACATAATCTAAAGAAAAACAGGTGTTTTTAGTATTGTTTGATGTATGTTATGAAGTTGTTGTTGATCTTGTGTTCTTGGTTTGATCCATCATGTGTAAGCTTGTTAGAAGCTTAGATCTAACAAGTTTAAACATGGATCTTGAAAGATCCATGAAGAAACATGATGATGAACTTGAAGATCTTTAAAGTGAGCTTGAAAATGGTTTTAAAATGAATTTCTCATGATCTTGAAACTACTAAACTCATGGATGATAAATTTTACAAAATAAAGTTTCATTAAAGCTTATAAAAAGTTACAAAGAAACCTTGATTCATCTATGTGTTTAGTGCATGGATCTAAGTTACTACACATTTTTGTGAAATTTCAAGTTCATCATATGAAGAAATATGAAGAAGTATGATGATTTTTAGTGATCTTTACTTACTAAAATGTTGAATCTTGAATTTTGATAAATAAAAGAAAATAAACACATATTTTAAAACATGGGAAAACCTCCATTTTTAGGAGAAACTAAGTCGAAATTTTTATAAAATTTTGACACTTAAAAAATTATAAACTTTTATGAAACTTTTTCTACAAAAATTGATCAAGAATATTTAACAAAGGTTTTCCCTAATATTTATACAAAATACAAGTTAAGAAAATAAAGTTTTCATTAAGAATAAAAACAAGTATAAGTATGTATATTTTTAGGAATATATATATATATATATATATAGTGGAGAGTTCAAATGAGAAGAATTTTTTTGTAAGAAGAAAAAAGAAGAAGTTTCAACCAATAAGAATGTTTCATTTTGCTTCATTTAATATTTGTATTTAATTTTAATATAAGGGTATATTGGTAAACTTACTAAATCATTAATGTGTATTCTTCTCATTTAATAACTAGTTAAATTAAATTTGTAACTTCTTTCCAAAATATATACTTTTTTCAAATTAAAAAAAAAACAACTAAATTTAAAGTGTAGAATAAATTACTAGTTGTGTAGGATAAATCACGAGTTGTGTAGGATATATTTCAATGTGTGTAGGATAAATTTCGACTGTGTAGGATAAAATACTATAATGTGTAGGGTATATGTAGGAAAATTTTGATATGTGTAGGTTTTGTAGATTATATGTAGGATAATTAATAAATAGTTGACTAATTAATTAAAGAGAGAAAAATTAATGATATGAGTTATAAATGAAATAGCATTGTACTAATATGCCCTTTCTAGTTTTTCTTCTCACATAAAATTTCTTCTCAAATGAACCTTCCCCTATATATATATATATATAGTGGTCACCAAAAATCATGTGCTATGTGTATATTATGTGTAATATATATTAGTGTATGTTTAGGAACTTAAAATACACTAAATACTTCAAAGGAGTATAAACACCAAAATACACATAAAAATGCACAAGGAATATTTATAATTAATATTTACAAAATTACCCGTAAAAGGGTATATGGACAGATACCAAAATATATATTTATATAAATATTTTCCATAACAATTCTTGGACTTGGACACTTGGACAACATTTGGACAAATATATAACATTACTACAAATAATGGGAATTACACAAAAATCGGACAAGTAATAAAGGTATATATATATATATATATATATATATATATATATATATATATATATATATATATATATATATATATATATATTTAACAAGCATGACAATATATATATTTATTACAAACAATCCTTAAAAATATATTATTTTTAAGAAATATAATTCCGGAAAGTATTAAAAATCATAATAATTGATTTTTGACAATTAATGCAAAATACATAAGTATTTATACTTAAATATAAGTATACTTTCCTAAGTATACTTATACTAAAAAAATATTGGAAATATTATTTAACAATTTACTTATATTTATTTTGAAAAATAATATAAGTATCATATATTTGGATAAGTTAAAACTATATATTATTTTTAACATATATCGTTTTCAAACTTACATGCATTTCAGGAAATTAGTGGAAGCTATGCGGGCTTTTGTTCAAGAAGTTAGTTTTATGTTCAAGATGTTATGTGTCTACGCTCCTTTGCCAACTTTTGAACGATTTATTCATTATATCCTGCCTCCTTGCGGTGATATAGGAAACAAAACCTTGATCTTTTAATTCGAAATGATGTTGTAAACTTTTAAACTACTGTTTTTTAAGAGATGTAAACTCTTAACTTAACTTATGTTTGAATGTTGAAAACAATGATTGGCAATTTGGAGTTTGTTTATTTCATATAGTATGTTTACTTATTCGTATGCAATGAGAATCAATCACGATCACACCTCGCACTTCCGCCTCTAAAAGGGGTGTGACAGATTGGTATCAGAGCTTCGATTGTAGTGAACCAGGATTCTTTCTCGAGTCTAGTCTACAATCCTTAGGATCCTCTCATAAAACATTTTTTTTTGCAAAAACAAGAAATTTTCATTGCATAAGAGTAGACGTAGGAACTTAAGTTAGTCCACATGATACAAATAGGATAACTTAAAATAAATATACATACTACTTGCATTATTGTGTGTAACTATATATATATATATATATATATATACTAAGTAAAAATTTATTAATATATGTACATATGTCATGAATTTTATGTTATAGGTTCACATGTCATCCTCAGAAAGTAGTGACCTGTCAGATGAGCATGATCCCATGGCACTCGTCTCTGACAACGAGGTGGCACCAATTGAGGAGGTCTTCACCTCCGATACTGACTTCGATCCTGATCCTGATTTCATGTCCGACGACGAGGATTTAGATGACTTTCATCCATTTGCTCTACCCAACTTTGGTGACGTCGACATCCCTCTGGCGGATGATATGCTTGCTCTACCCCTACCTATCCATGATCAGCTTATCATCGGACACTCCGATGGTGAGTATATTGTTGAGCCCATACATATTCACGTTATCCCACTCTCTGCGATTCCCGCTGAGGATTAACTATTTGTTATAGACTTAGACGTTGACGCCGACGAGATCCCAGTATTCCATGTTGACCATTCTGACGAGGACCTCAGTGATGGTGAGGTTTTTGACGTCGCTATTTTGGAGGTAGCATCGGCCGTTGTATCCGTTGTTGATATTTCTTCTGATTCTGACCCCGACTCTGACGCTGACTCTAGGGAGTCTGTGACTTCATCTGCGCTTCAGGCCGTAGGCTTGGAGGTGAGATTCTAGGATCCGGCAGGAATGGCGGAGTTTTGGCCCAAGGATAACCGGTTCGGTTGAATATTGTTTATAAGAAAGGAGTAGAAGCAGAATAGACACCGAACAGGTTAATTTAAACGGGTTTCTATTAATGATTTGAAGTTACATAACCGCGAAACCAATTGGACAGAGTTTCCCCTCTGGGAACCAAAACTTGTCCAAATGAGGAGACCTCATCCCTATTTATAGGCATAGCCCATCCGCACGTATTAGTAATCACAGATGGACTTTATCTATGGATGAGCAACTGGGATGGATCAAGGTCCATTCGCATGAATGAGCACATTCATGCGAATGTGACTCGGACAGATGTGATGTCAGTTCGTGCGAATCGGCCATCCGCACGAACTGGCATTTACATTACAAAACTACGTCCGTTTTCACACTAATCTATACAATATTCAACACACGCTCTATCTAGCCCATTTGCACAGTGGCAGACATACAAAATATGCACCAACAGATTCCCCCTTGGCCGTCACTTTCGAATCTTGAACTTTGAAAATAAGAGTCGTGTTTTGAATATTCTGCAACTTCAATCAAGCATCTTGAAATCTGCAATAGATTCCCCCTTGATTGATAATCCGGGCTGCATTATCTTCATTATGTCACACCCTGACTTTTGCGGAAGCGTGATTATGTGTGACTTGCTTAATATCATTGCATTCAACCATAACAAACAACTATATGATAAAACTAAAGATGTTCATCCATAGATAAGTTTAAAACATCACAAACAACATTGTTCAAATCCCAACATAGACTTCAAATCCATATTACAAACCATTCGAATTGTTTTAGAGTTCCATAAGGACTCGACAAAAGACACTAATAAAAACTAGGCTTTGAAATATGTATCTTATCCAGGATAAGATACACACTCCAAACTCTTCAACACCGGATGACATCTTTTATTTCAAACAACCCTTGAAAACTTCCAACGCCCGCCAGATCCATATTTAGTTTCCTGAAATACATGTAGTTTGAAAACATCAACAAAAGTTGAGCGAGTTCATGTGTTTTATATGTGTGCACGAATAAACCTTTGTATTCATTATAAGTTTGTATGTATTTGTAAACCCTGTATGAAAGCAAACAAGGAAAACAGATCGATTAATGGTTTGCAAGGCCACTAATATGTGTGACGTGATGCAGGAAGGCTCAATCCTAGCAGATTTTGTACCGGGCCTCCGGCTGTAAGACATAGTCACCTCATGGGCCAAATCCCGGTCCACATGGGTGGGGCTCGCTACACCCAAATAGATCTATCACTCATGTCCCTTGGTCCTACTACGAGGATTAATGGTCTTAAGTGTTGTACCCACCACTCACATGATCTAGCAGTACATTCCTTAGCTAACCATAACATACGTAAATGTTTGTAAAAAATTTATAACATGTACTTCACCCCCGAAGTTATAAAAACTGAAAAAAGTTAAAAGAAAAAGGGGACATGAACTCACAATTTTGCATTCTTCGTATCCAAGTGTAACCCAAAGCTGTTACTCGTGTGCACGACTACCTACAACGTACTACGGTTTATTAGACGAACGGGTCGTGCCTTGACTTAGTATTAATTAGTGTCTTTGAGTTATGTTTCTTTGTGTCCTTAATATTTTTATAAGCTATATAATTATTTGTTAAAATAATAAATATTTTAACTTAAGTTATATTTATTTAATTTTGGAATATTAGTTAGAATAATATATTTTAACTTGTCGCATTTATGAATTTGTACATGTATAACTTCCCAAGGATGGGTGTATTTATATTCGTATTCTAAAACTTGTATATTTTTGCCAAGTATCGGTGGCGTATTCCGGTGTATTTATACGTACGAGAATACGTACTTTCATTATGTTAATTAAGTATCCTTATACTTAACTTTTGTATTAAATTTTCCAGAATATTATTTCTAATAAAAATATATATTCTCAAAATATATATTTTAAGAAAACCTTCATAGAAAAATTATTTATAATTTTTCCCTTGACAAAAATACTTATATTTTCGTATAAACCTCAAAAATAAAATATTTTCAAGTCTAAGTTAGAAAATATATATAAACTTATTTTTCACCCAAAAATAATGTATTTCATGTTTATTTAAGAAAATATATATTTTCTCCCAAAAATAATATATCTTCTAATAATTTTCAAGAAAATATATATTTTTATTTACCCAAAAATAATATATTTTTTTCTTGTCAAAAATATGATATATTTTTTGTAATAATTGTAAAAATCATATTTTTATTCTCTTGGTGTCCAAAATACCATTTATCAAAATATACTTAAGAATTAAATTCCGGAATATTTTTGTAAGTTATATTTCTTGTTCGGTTTCTCCAATATTTTTGGGTATAAATTATGTATTTATTCTCTTGGAATTTTTGTAATATTTTGGATTGTAATTTCTTGGTATTTTGGTGAGTTATATTATTTCAAGTCCTAAGATAATATAACTAATACACATAATATACAAATAATCACACACGTGGTGATATCTAAATATATATTTTCCTAAATACATATTTAGTCCCTTTTATTATCAAAAACCAACCTCCAATATTTATAATTTTTGTAACAAAAAATATGGCAAATTTTATATGAAAATTCATGGTTTAAAAATATACTTGTAAATATTTGTTTAAATTATTTTTCTAAGTGTTAAATTTCTAGAAAACTTTTGTCACAGTTTCCGCTTAAAAATGGAGGTTTCCATGTTTTCAAAGCGTATCATTTTCTTTTATAAATCATCACAATCAACAACAAATCAAATAACACTTACCAATTTGCCAAAATTAAGCATTAATCACTACTTCATGAACTTGAAAATTTATAAAAATTTGTAGTAACTTACTAGTGTGTTTAGTAAGCCTAGTTACCCTTTAAAGTGTGGTTATTTATTTAAAAACATCATTATTGAAGAAGTTAGATGTTTACAACTTGTAAATCATTTTTCTAAAAAATATTTCTTCTTGAGTTTTTCTTGTTAAATATATATTTCTACACTTGATTAACCACTAAAAATGTGGTTAATTCCTTTAAGAACCAAGCTTAAGTAAATCTTGTATTTTTAACTTGGTTTCTTGAAAAATCATTCTTGAAATCATATGTTTACAAGACTCTTTATTCACTTTGATCATCACACTTCAAGAAAACATTAAATCTTTCAACTTCATGTTGTAACATAAGGATGATCTCTTGATCCTTAACATAATCATCCTCTCATCTTGCTAGATTATGTCTTTAATCACTATCTAGCAAGATCACATGATGATTAACATCAATAACATGAGCAATCAACAATCAACAAGCATAACAACACTTAACAACATGATATCTTATGATTTTTAAGCTTATGTTTAAGTTCATGTTCTAGATTCATAGTGTTCTTCATGATTATTAACTTGTATCATTCTTTAACCAACTAAACAAGATGTAAAATGAAGTGTAGAATGATCTTACTACTAGCTTAAGGCTAGGTATGATCACAAGATGAAGAAGAGGTAGTTAAAAGCTTGTATGAGAGGTCCTTCAACTTCTAAGAGTTCCTAGTTTCCTTATATGGCTCCTTACACCTTTGTATATGTATGGAATGGATGAGAGTTGAATGATGAAGATGATGGTGTGGGTGGTTGTGTTCGGCCGAGACCAAAGAGGGAGAGGGAGATAGTGTGGTGTTGATGATGTTGTGTAAAAATGGAAGTGGTGAACTCTTGGTTAATTATATTCCAACAATTTTACATCTAATGAATAATATGTAAACTAAAGATGGAGACAAGATCAAATTTAATATTCAAATAAAATCAAGAGTGGGGGCCCACTCATGACCGTAAGATGGGGGGTGTTTAGTTGTGTCGTAATGGTTAGTTAAGGGTTATGGTTAGATTCTAAGTGTTATAGTTAGGTTATTAGTTGTTATGTGTTTATTTAGTGTGTTATGATGTTCGGGGGCCATAACTAGCTTGGAAATGTTAAAACAATGCTTCTAGTGAAAATTTGGTGGTTCGGGTAGTGTCCGGTTGTTCGGTTGGTTATTGGTTCGTTAAGGTGCTAAACTATGCAGTTTAGTGTGCTTTATGTTACCTTTTGTGACAGTTTTGATTCCCGACACTTAGGAAAGCATTCTGGATCAATTAACCATATTTCTGCATGATGTTTAAGTGTTTAAATGCTGATTTTTGCTGAATTCAGCAATTTAAGTGAGTTTCAGGCACTTTTCGGCACTTAAACAATCTCTAGGAAGGCAGTTTTGTGATCCTTACTTTCCTACACACAATACTAGTGTAATTCTTGGTTTCTGGCACATTCTGTGTCTCAATACCATGTCTGTCTATGTACTGAACTCCGTCAGCATTTTTCTGATTTATCTGACAACTGTGCTAATTGTGTTTCGTGCATCACTTGAATCAATAAAGTGTGCATGCAATAATGGTATGTCATTTGCAATATATGATGCACATGTATGTATATGGCACTAATCAGAAAGCAATTCATGTCATTTATTGTAAATCAGCACAGTCATAATTACTGTTTAATAATTGTACGGATACCTGGAATTTTGACAGTTGTCACATTCTCCCCCTGTTAAGAAAATTTTGTCCTGAAATTTTAAGCTTTACCATTAGCTGCAGGTGAGTTGGGGAACAATTGTGGGTATTTTGCTTTTATATGGTCTTCACGCTCCCAAGTAAACTCTGGGCCGTGACGTGCATTCCATCGAACCTTGGCCAGCTTAACACTACTCATCTGAGTCTAGTTAACCTTCTAATCTGTAACCTAACGGGTTCTTCTGTAAAGTGGAGTGTGTCGTCAATGTGAACCTCATCCGCAGGGATGACCACTGTCTCTTGAGTTGGACGTTTCTTCAGATTAGGTACATGAAATGTATCATGAACTCCATTAAGTTCTGCTGGCAACTCCAACTTGTACGCTACAGGACCAACCCTTTCCAAAATTCTGAATGGCCCGATAAAACGTGGGTTTAACTTACCCCGCTTCCCAAAGCGTGCCACACCTTTCCAATGTGAAACTTTTAACAAAACCATATCACCCACTTCAAATTCCAAGGGTTTTCGTCTCTGGTCCGCATAACTCTTCTGTCGATCACGAGCCGCCTTGATGCACTCTCGGATCTGCATAATCTTGTCTGTTGTTTCTTGGACCAGTTCGGGACCAACCATTTGTCTATCGCCTGCATCTACCCAGTATAACGGCGATCGACCCTTGCGTCCGTAGAGGGCCTCAAACGGTGCAGCTTGGATGCTTGTATGGTAGCTGTTGTTATAGGAAAACTCGACCAAAGGAAGATGAGTATCCCAACTGCCACCTAAATCCATTACACAAGCACGTAGCATAACTTCTAGCGTCTGAATCGTTCTCTCGCTTTGTCCGTCCGTCTGCGGGTGGAAAGCTATACTCAGATTCAACTGAGAACTAAAAGCTTCTTGGAAGGATTGCCAAATCCTTGATAGAAATCGTCCATCTCTGTCCGATATTATCGAGATAGGCACTCCATGATGTGCTACTATCTCCCTTAGGTAAAGCTCAGCTAGCTTACCAGTGTTATCCTTTTCTCTGATCAGCAAGAAGTGTGCAGACTTTGTCAATCGATCCACGATTACCCAAATCGTATCATGACCTCTAGGAGTTCTGGGCAACTTTGTGATGAAGTCCATTGAAATCTGCTCCCATTTCCACATGGGTATTTCTGGCTGTTGCAGGAGACCTGAAGGCATCTGATACTCGGCCTTTACCTTGGCACAAGTTAAACACTTCCTAACATAAGCAGCAACATCACCTTTGAGTCTTGGCCACCAATAATAATCCATCAAATCTTAGTACATCTTGTCCGATCCTAGATGGATCGAGTACCTTGATTTATGAGCTTCATAAAAAATAACCTCTCTAAGACCACCAAAAAGCGTAATCCAAATTCATCCCACAAAATACATGGTTCCTTCCTCGTTGGGTACCAACTTTTTCTCCATTCCTCGGAGATATTCATCCTTAAGGTTCTCCTTCTTAAGAGCTTCTCTTTGTGCAGCACGAATACGCAACGAGAGATCTGTCTGAATAATCATATCTAAAGCCCTAACCCTTATGGGCTTGATCCTTTCCTTTCGACTCAAGGCATCTGCCACCACATTCGCCTTTCCTGGATGATATTTAATCTCGCAGTCATAATCGTTTAACAACTCAACCCATCATCGCTGTCTCATGCTAAGCTCTTTCTGATCAAATATGTGCTGAAGGCTCCTGTGATCCGTAAAAATAGTACATCGAGCACCATACGGATAATGCTGCCAAATCTTCAAAGCAAACACCACTACGCCTAACTCCAAATCATGTGTGGTGTAGTTCTTCTCATGGACCTTTAATTGGCGCGAAGCATAAGCATAACCTTTTGTCGCTGCATTAGCACACAGCCCAATCCCTGATGCGAGGTGTCGCAGTATACCACGAATTCGTCGGTACCTTCGGGTAGGGATAATATAGGTGCATCACAAAGCTTATTCTTGAGCAGCTGAAAAGTTTCTTCTTGCTTGTCTCCCCATTCATACTTCTTATCCTTTTGAGTAAGGGAGGTCAGTGTGACACCTGCGTCACTTCACCATCATACGAATACCAAACCAATGAAATATTGTATTTCATACTTGGGATTTGTATAATATGTGTATCGTTTGCACATATCAATTCTTGTTCGATTTCGAGCTTTAAATCGCTTTCTGGAAGATTATACGCGATTTGATGCGTAAATATAATTAGTTTAATGCAACAAACACTCCGGAATAGTGACACAGGCTTAACATACCTTAAATAACCTTTACATAACTTAGAAATAAGTTTTGGATGGTTTGGTGTGTCGAAATCAAGTTTATTCGCTTACAGGGACTAATTTCGACAAACTGCGGAAGTATGCCGATTCGTACTGTAACGAACATTCCGGAACTTGATCATAAGTTAAATATTCCCTAAATATCCATTCCATAGCTTAGAAATAGGCTTTGAGGGGTTCGGTATGCTAAAATAAACTTATTTGATCAATAGAGACTAAAAGCGTCAAAAGTGCATAAGTTTGCATTTTCGCGCATATCTTACATTCTGAATATATCCGGACATCCAAAAATTTATCTAATCATTAAAATATTTTATTTTAGTGATTGGCATGATAAAATTTCATTCGTCGCGTAATTTGGATCGTTTTTGCGTTCATTACGATTTCCGTCATAATTAACCGAACAACGCAACTGTACGACCAAACGAACCGACATCTGAGATGTTTTTGAGCATATTTTAAGTTCTCTATACTTTAACTTTATTTTAGAGCCTTGAAGTGGGGTTAACGGGGCTTAAAAGTGCAAAAAAAAATCAAGTTTTACAAGTGCAGGGACCATTTTTGAAATTTCTAGCAGATACATTGAACTTGGTCCATTTTTGAGATTTTGATGGTTTTAACCCATGGTTTTGCATCCTGTGGGCTGGTATTTAATGGTTTTACATGTTCCTACGGTATTCTAAAACCTTGGGCCCAAGTGTAAGGCCATGATTAAAGCACGGTTCTCGATAAACGATCTTAACGGTGGACCGAATCCTATATATACCCACCTCATTTTCATTCTTTCCTCACACATGATCTAATTTTCTCTAAGTTGAAGCTCAAATGCTTCATACCCGAGAATTTATAGATCATATCTTCCTAGCTTAGACCCTTTGTAAGCTTCTTTCGTTCTTTTATGCATTTTTTAAGCGGGAAAGTCAAACAGTGTTTGACTTTCTGCATTGACCAGTTTATGGTCAACACGAAGTTCGTTTGAACTTTGCAACGTGAGCGTAATCACGATGGTTATAGTCCCAAGTGACTATACCTACTGATTACCACGTTGATTAGGTGTAGTGACGAGTCGTAGTTTCGGTCAAAATGCGTATTCATGCGTATTTTGTAACCAAACTATTCTTGGGTATCAAAACCGTTTATTTTGATATCAAACCTGTTTTCTAACCTCGTTAAACATGTTTTAACATGTTTAACTTGTCACTTTAGGTTTAGTGCTTATGTAGAGTTGTAAGTCAAGCGGTCTAAACAACCGCTTAGACTTTCGAACCTGACCCGTTTGGTCGATCATTAGGATCCGACTGTCACACCCCCAAAATCCACCTGCGGAGTATCACCGCTTGGGAGCGTGACTGACCAGGATCAAGCCACCAATCATATAAAACAATGTATATAGTTAAAGTAATAGCAATTAAACCAAACCAAATCCATATGAAAGGTGTTTCCAAAACATAAGTAAGTTATCACTGTTTAGCGGAAGCGTATAAGTAAAACCCAATATAAATAAGTATGTAATGTCATAAAGTGTTCAACAAACAATCACGATCCAAGCCCACAACGACCAGCTCCTCCCTGTGCAAGCTCCATGTATCTAACGACCTGCAAGGCATGTAACAGAGGATCAACAACTAGTTGAGCGAGTTCACAGTTTATAGTTTAGTAATTGTAATAGTATGGTAAGCCTTGTGTTCGTTCATTAAGTCATGTATCGTAATAGTTCGTATCGCAGCCCTCTAGGCATGTATGCGAAGATTAGGGAAAGTTCTCAAGTATTCTAGACTAGGTATGTTTGTATCGCGGCCACCCGGAACCTGTGCGAAGTTTTAGTGTATAGTTCGCAGCCTTCCTAGGCATGTGTGCGAAGATTAGTCATGTTATCGCAGCCAACCCTGGCATGTGTGCGAAGCTCAGTCATATTATCGCAGCCAATCCCGGCGTGTGTGCGAAGTTCAGTTCTATAAGCATCACTAGTCTAGCAGTATCTTAACCAATCACCTTCCTCACCCGAGGATCATATCACTACGTTCCATTATCTAGAGAAGTACAAATAAATATATCAATCCCATTCCCACCCTGGGAACCCCATGCCTTGGCTGTGTGAACTCACCTTGGTTTGCTCGGTATGCTAGGTTATGCACTCACAAGTAATCAGTCAAGTCCTATTGTATGCACGTGTAATAAATCAGTTTTTCGTTCGTAACAAATCTTGCACACAAATCTAACGTCACATAGTGTTTGGCAATTATTCATCATGCGACATTTAAGTAGTCAGTCAAATCCAGATAATTTCATACTTGACAGGATAAACAGGAAGTTAACATACTCTACCAGGTTAACACATTAAACAGGGTTACATGCATATCTTAACAGATCAAATCATAAGTTAACATACAATACATGGCCTCATATTAATCATACGCAAAATAGACAGGACCTTGCCCTTCTTAAAACTCAGACAAGTGTGGGGGGGGGGGGGTTCCTCTGTTTGAAAGTCGGATAAGAGAGTGGTGGGGGGGCTTTAAAGGTCGGACAAGGGATCAAGTCACAAAACTCGGACCCCTTTCAATGCTTAAAAGTCGGACAAGGGGGAAAGGACATAAACTCGGACCACATGATCATTTAGAAGGTCGGACCTCACCTCCTCTTATAAAACTCGGACCACTCAAGTGATTTAAGATCGGACAACATACGTTCATAAAGAACTCGGACATCACATGCAATTCACAAAATTCGGACATCTAGCACATCTAAAAGTCGGATCACTATTAACCTTGTAAAAGTCGGACCTTGAGTCCTTATAACAAGCTCGGACAAAATGCATTTATGCTCAAAATTCGGACAAGGCTTTAGTATCAAAACTCGGACTCCAAGTCCTCACAAACTCGGACCTAAGAAATCAATACATGAAACTCGGACTTCTCATATCATCATATAATATTCGGACTTGTGTCTTATATATAAAAAGTCGGACCTATGTAACATCTTTAAAAGTCTGACCTTGTGATATACAAAGAGTTCGGACAAAGATAACATAATCAAAGCTCTGACTACACATACATCACAAAGTTCGGACTATGATTCCTCATTCAAAACTCAAACCCTAGTCACGTACAGAAGCATAGAATGAACAATTTAACAGTTACGCTTCAATATTACGATCAAAACCCTACTTCATGCTTTGCATATCAATAATCAATTTAATCAATCATTCTACCATTCTCGTATCTCACATCAGGCAACGATTATACGCAATCAACATCATTTCACAATCATCAGGATTCAATCAACAACTACAGAACTAGTATTGTGAAGAACTAGGGTTTACATGCATCAATCAATCAACAATCAATCACAAACAATGATTAAACAATTACCTTGATTTGATTCTAGATGGATTGGTAATCAAACTTGATGCAAAAGAACTTGTGAATCCAAGAATGATGAGAAGATGGTTGTAGAGAGGATTAGAGAATATGAGAGTACGTGTTTTGATTCTTGTGTGATGATTAGTGAATGATTAGGGAAGGAGATTAGGGTTAAGTATCACTAGGATTTCACTAATTGCTCTCTATATCCTCAAGTATTAACTTTTACACAAGTACACCATCTCACAACAATTTCACAGTTTCACCACTAAGTTTATGCATTTAACAAATTTATCACAATTAACACATAACCATGCATAATCACACAATGCACTTTATTGTATCAAAACGTTACAGTTCCATAGCCAACTATTTGTACAATTAAACAACTAGACAATACATGAACGTGCAATAAATGCGAAATAGGAATCTTGGAAATTCGAGTTGTCACATTATCCCCAACTTGAAAGAAATTTCGTCCCGAAATTTTGCATGCGGTTACTGAGGAAGCTAGGTAAGTTATATCGTTTACTGGTTTTCCTGGGGTGTCACATCATCCCCCCGTTGATTTGGAATTTCGTCCCGAAATTCCGCAGTAGTAGCTTCAGCCTCAGTAGTAGTTGCATTGGTTTCGAATAACTGGGGGTACTTTTCTGTCATCTAGTCTTCGCATTCCCAGGTCTACTCTGGGCCACGTTTGGAGTTCCAACGAACTCGAACAAGAGGGATTCTCTTGTTTTTGAGGACCTTAACATCCCGGTCCGCGATTTCAACTGGCTCCTCGACGAACTGCAACCGCTCGTCGATAGTGAGTTCCTTAAAAGGAACTATGAGGGTCTCATCTGACAGGCACTTCTTCAGATTCGACACGTGAAATACATTGTGAACTGCACCGAGTTCAGCTGGTAGGTTTAGCTTGTAGGCCACTTTGCCTATTTTTTCAATGATCTCGAACGGTCCGACATACCGCGGATTTAGTTTGCCCCGTTTGCCAAAACGAACCACACCCTTCCAGGATGAGACTTTTAGTAAAACCCGGTCCCCGACCTGAAATTCCAACGGTTTCCTACGCTTATCCGCGTATGCTTTCTGACGGTCACGTGCTGCCGCCATGCGTTGTCTTATTTGTGCAATCTTTTCTGTGGCGTCCACTACAATCTCCGGACCCGTGATCTGACTATCCCCCACCTCTGCCCAACAGAGAGGTGACCGGCATTTACGGCCGTACAATGCCTCGAATGGAGCGGCTTGTATGCTGGTGTGATAACTGTTATTGTACGAAAACTCCACCAAAGGGAGATGCTTTTCCCAGCCGTTGCCGAAATCGATAACACATGCCCGAAGCATGTCTTCAAGAGTCTGGATCGTTCACTCAGACTGCCCATCCGTCTGAGGATGATATGCTGTACTCATGTCTAATCGTCAGCCAAAAGATTTGTGCATCGCTTGCCATAGCTCTGACGTGAATCGTGCATCCCGATCCGAAATGATAGAGGTTGGCACTCCGTGCCTCGAAACAACTTCTTTCAAGTAGACGTCTGCTAAGGTAGAGAACTTATCTGTTTCCTTAATAGCCAGGAAATGAGCAGACTTTGTGAGTCGATCTACGATCACCCAGATAGTATCATTCCCACGCTGGGATCTAGGCAGGCCAGTAACAAAATCCATGGAAATTTCTTCCCATTTCCACTGTGGTATCCTAGGTTGTTGCAGTAGGCCCGCTGGTTTCTGATACTCCACTTTGACTTTTGCACATGTCAAACACTTGCCGACGTAAGTCGCGATGTGGGCTTTCATGCTAGGCCACCAATATGTAGTTCTGATGTCGTGATACATTTTATCCGAACCTGGATGTACCGAGTAGCGAGACTTATGAGCTTCGTCCATCACAAGTTCTCGTAAACCGCCATAAAGTGGGACCCAAATACGCCCCGTTACATAGTAGGTGCCGTCTCCCTTTTGTTCTAATCGTTGCCTTGAGCCGCGTAAAGCTTCAGCCTTTACGTTTTCTGGTTTCAATGCTTCCACCTGAGCATCTCGTATCTGTGTAGGAAGACTAGACTGAATGGTGAGCTGCAAAGCTCGTACACGCCTAGGTAGAGTGCCTTTTCGACTGAGAGCGTCAGCCACAACATTGGCTTTGCCTGGATGGTACTTAATAGCGCATTCGTAATCGTCTAAAAGTTCAACCCATCTTCGCTGACGCATATTCAATTCCTTCTGCTTGAAGATATGCTCGAGACTCCTGTGATCGGTGTAAATTGTGCACTTGGTACCGTACAGGTAGTGTCGCCATATCTTAAGTGCAAAAACAACAGCTCCCAGCTCTAAGTCGTGCGTCGTGTAATTCCGTTCATGAACCTTGAGTTGACGAGAAGCGTAGGCAATAACTTTATCCCGCTGCATCAATACACACCCAAGCCCCTGTATCGATGCGTCCCAATAGACCACAAAATCATCCGTGCCCTTTGGCAATGAGAGAATAGGTGCGCTGCAAAGCCTATCCTTTAAGTACTGAAAAGCCGTTTCTTGTGTATTACCCCAACGATAGGTAACACCTTTCTGTGTCAACATAGTAAGCGGCTGTGCGATCTTCGAAAAGTATTTAATGAATCGCCTGTAATACCCCGCCAAACCCAAGAATTGGCGTATTTTCGTTGGTGTACGCGGTGCAGGCCAGTTCCTGATCGAATCTACCTTGGATGGATCGACATGAATCCCATCCCTGTTCACCACATGGCCTAAGAAGTGGACTTCATGAAGCCAGAAGTCACATTTTGAAAACTTGGCGTACAATTGCTCCTTTCGAAGAAGTTCCAAGATAAGACGTAAGTGCTGCTCGTGTTCCTCCGGACTCTTGGAGTAGATCAGAATGTCGTCAATGAAAACGATGACGAACTTGTCTAGATAGGGTTTGCACACCCTGTTCATAAGATCCATGAAAATTGCAGGCGCGTTCGTAAGCCCAAATGGCATGACAAGAAACTCATAGTGACCGTAGCGAGTTCTGAATGCTGTCTTGGAGACGTCCTCATCCCGGACTCTCAGCTGATGATACCCTGACCTTAGATCAATCTTGGAGTAATAGCTCGACCCTTGCAACTGGTCGAATAAGTCGTCAATACGAGGAAGAGGATAGCGGTTCTTCACTGTGACCTTGTTCAGCTCGCGGTAGTCTATGCACATTCTGAAAGTGCCATCCTTCTTTTTCACGAATAATACAGGAGCTCCCCAAGGCGAAGAGCTTGGACGAATGAAGCCCTTATCCAAGAGCTCTTGTAGTTGCTTTGACAGTTCTTCCAGTTCAGTTGGAGCTAAACGATACGGTGCGCAAGCTATAGGTGCTGCTCCTGGAGCTAGTTCGACTTGAAACTCGACCTGACGATGAGGCGGTAGACCTGGTAAATCTTCAGGAAACACTTGAGGAAACTCGCGTACAACTGGAATATCCTCTATCCTCTTCTCTTTCGCTGATGCATCCGTAACCAGTGCCAAGATAGCTGTATGACCCTTTCGTAAACATTTCTGTGCCTTCAAGAAAGAGATGATGCCAACCACAGCACCACTCTTGTCGCCTTGAACTTCGAGAGGTTCTTTACCCGAACGAGGAATACGAATGATCTTCTCCTTACATAGGATCTCTGCTTGCTGCTTGGATAACCAATCCGTGCCGATGACGATGTCGAAACTACCCAGAACTATAGGAATGAGGTCGATGGAGAAAGTCTGACCAACTAAGACAATGCTACAACCCTTAACTATCTGTGCGGCTTCTACACTCTTACCATTTGCTAGTTCTACGACATGTTTGGTGTTTAGGGGTGTTGGTGTACGTTTTAACAATTTACTCATTTTCAAAGACATATAACTCGTATCCGCACCCGAATCAAACAAAACAGTAGCATAAATATCGTCTAGAAGAAACTTACCCATAACGACGTTGGGATCATTTCTGGCATCACCCTGCCCCAACACAAATGCACGACCCCTTGCTTCATTGCCGTTGTTGTTCCCACCATTGTTGTTGTTGTTGCCATTTCCCTGATTGTGGTTATTGTTGCGATTCTGGTTCTGGTTCAACTGGGGACAATCACGCTTAAAATGACCTTCAGCCCCACACTAAAAACATCCCCTGTTACACCGCTGTTGCTGCTGCTGATTCTGGTTCTGTGGAGCTGGTGGTGGGTGTTGCTGATTCTGATTTGCAGGTCGCGAACTCCTGCAGTCTTTAGCTTCATGCCCTAACTTGAGACATCTCTGACATCGTTCTTTATGACACCGCCCGCTGTGGTGTCTGTTGCACTTATTACACAGTGGGTGAATTCCCCGATATCCACCCTGCCCCTGACTGCCTGATGTCTGCTGACTCGGATTCTGGTAGTCGTTTGTCTTACGTTGCTGTGCTTGAGACTGAACAGAAACTGATCCCCTGCTGGAATCCCCCTCCTATTTTCTCTTGTTGTCACTGGGAGTAGAATAAGTAGTAACAGCAGTAGTAGTAGCCCTGATGCGTTTTGGCAGCTTGTTCTGCTCCACTGCCTGATCCGTAATACGATGAGCAAGGCGCTGAATAGCCTGGATATTATCAAGATTAGCCGATGTCACATGGCTCTGGATCTCTGGCGCTAATCCCTTGAGATACAACTCAATGCGCTTGACGGGAGGGTCCACCATAGTTGGACATAGCACGGCCAACTCGTTCGACCTTTTAGTGTAAGCTTCAATCTCTGACCCAGTCATTTTCAAATGATAGAACTCATCTTCCAACTTGTGGATGTCTTCTCGAGTGCAGTACTCACGTTTAATCAGTTCCTTGAAATCATTCCAAGGGGTGGCGTTAGCAGCTGCCAACCCTAGGATCTGTACTTGCGCGTTCCACCAAGTCAACGCGATCCCTTCCAAAGTACCAGTGGCGTACTTGACCCTGCGAGCCTCAGGGCATTCACACATTTCGAACACAGATTCTAGCTTCTCAAACCAATGGAGGAGTCCCACTGCCCCCTCGGTGCCAATGAATGAGCTTGGACGATAGTCCATGAAGTTCTTGAAAGTGCAGACGGGCTGCTGAGCGTGTTGACCTCCTGCGTTTGCAGCTGCAAGTGCCGCAACAACTTGTTCATTGATAAGAGCCGTCAACTGGGCTTGAGTCATGTTAATGCGTCCAGCCATCGTTCTTCATAGTAAAAGGCAACATAGATGAGAGAGGTTCGTGAATAGTGCGATGACAGAAGAGTGTAAGCACATAGGTGTTCTCATGTAATATCGAATAGCAAGTCATGTAATCTAAGCATACCACGAGCAAAGTTCTATGTAATTCTAGCATGTAGGCAATAAACATAAACCTTATTACCTAGGATGTTGAGTCTTGCACGTGGAGCGAAGCGTCGTTGTGGATCGTTGAGAGCACTGTTCTGGTTATAGTCTGGTTTTAATAAAAACGTTTTCCCCTATTAAAACCAAGTTCTCTATAACCAATGGCTCTGATACCAATCTGTCACACCCCCAAAATCCACCTGCGGAGTATCACCGCTTGGGAGCGTGACTGACCAGGATCAAGCCACCAATCATATAGAACAATGTATATAGTTAAAGTAATAGCAATTAAACCAAACCAAATCCATATGAAAGGTGTTTCCAAAACATAAGTAAGTTATCACTGTTTAGCGGAAGCGTATAAGTAAAACCCAATATAAATAAGTATGTAATGTCATAAAGTGTTCAACAAACAATCACGATCCAAGCCCACAACGACCAGCTCCTCCCTGTGCAAGCTCCATGTATCTAACGACCTGCAAGGCATGTAACAGAGGATCAACAACTAGTTGAGCGAGTTCACAGTATATGGTTTAGTAATTGTACTAGTATGGTAAGCCTTGTGTTCGTTCATTAAGTCATGTATCGTAATAGTTCGTATCGCAGCCCTCTAGGCATGTATGCGAAGATTAGGGAAAGTTCTCAAGTATTCTAGACTAGGTATGTTTGTATCGCGGCCACCCGGCACCTGTGCGAAGTTTTAGTGTATAGTTCGCAGCCTTCCTAGGCATGTGTGCGAAGATTAGTCATATTATCGCAGCCAACCCTGGCATGTGTGCGAAGCTCAGTCATATTATCGCAGCCAATCCCGGCGTGTGTGCGAAGATCAGTTCTATAAGCATCACTAGTCTAGCAGTATCTTAACCAATCACCTTCCTCACCCGAGGATCATATCACTACGTTCCATTATCTAGAGAAGTACAAATAAATATATCAATCCCATTCCCACCCTGGGAACCCCATGCCTTGGCTGTGTGAACTCACCTTGGTTTGCTCGGTATGCTAGGTTATGCACTCACAAGTAATCAGTCAAGTCCTATTGTATGCACGTGTAATAAATCAGTTTTTCGTTCGTAACAAATCTTGCACACAAATCTAACGTCACATAGTGTTTGGCAATTATTCATCATGTAGCATTTAAGTAGTCAGTCAAATCCAGATAATTTCATACTTGACAGGATAAACAGGCAGTTAACATACTCTACCAGGTTAACACATTAAACAGGGTTACATGCATATCTTAACAGATCAAATTATAAGTTAACATACAATACATGGCCTCATATTAATCATACGCAAAATAGACAGGGCCTTGTCCTTTTTATAAGTCAGACAAGTGTGGGGGGGGGGGGGTTTCCCCTGTTCAAAACTCGGATGGCACATGAGAACAAGTCACAAAACTCGGACAAGGGTAATGGGCCAAAAACTTGGACCCATTACAATTTAAAAAGGTGTGATGATATAAATGGCACAAAGCTCGGACCATTGGGGGTGGGTTTAAAACTCGGATAAGTGGGGGTTGGTTGGGGGTTAAAAAGGTCGGACATGGGGAGTGGTCACAAAACTCGGACCCTTTTGATGATTAACAAAGTCGGGCATTCACAACATATCAGAAACATCGGACCTATCCCCTTACATAACAAAAGTCGGACTATGTCCATTACTAAACAAGGAAACTCGGACCAATTCATATCCACTAATAAAACTCGGACACCTACATGTCTTTAAAGCTCGGACTTCAACTTATAATATCACAAAGTTCGGACTATGTCTTGTATATGAAAGTCGGATCAAGCATGCTATAAACATAAACATCGGACAACATGTTGATAACAACCTCGGACCCATGCTCAACTTATAAAACTCGGATCCTTTTCAACATGAATAAAAGTCAGACATGATTGCATTGTTTAAAAGGGTCGGACATGCATGTTACCCTAAAACTCAGACAAATAATCTTATTAAAACTCGGACAATAAATCTATTCTTAAAACTCAGACCATTAGAAATCCAAAACTCTGAGTAAACAATCATTGCACAGAACAAAAAGATCATAACAGTTACGTTCTCTATGCTCAAGCAAACCCTAAATTCAATCATAACGACGGCAGAAATCACAATCAATCGACCGATGCTTAACAACAACAATCATCACAATAATAATCTATCAAGCATGCAACTAATCATCATCACCATCACAATAATTCAGAATCCAAATCAAAAATCACAGAACATCATATGAAGAACTAGGGTTTTCATGAACACGTAATCAAGAATTGATAATGATCAAACAATCAATTAGGTTTACAAGTATTACAATAATCGATAAACAATTACCTTGAATGATTCTAGTGAAAGATGAATCAAAAGTGCGGAAATGTCTTGTGCCAATGATGATGATGGTGATGATTGCTAGGGGATTAGAGAATACAGTACTTTGGTTTTGTGAAAAGTGATTAGTGAACAAGGAATTAGGGTTAAGTATAGTTTAATTTTCACTAGTTGAGCGACCTGCAAGGCATGTAACAAAGGATCAACAACTAGTTGAGCGAGTTCACAGTTTATAGTTCGGTATTTGTAATAGTATAGTAAGCATTGTATTCGTTCATTAAGTCATGTATCGTAATAGCTCGTATCGCGGCCCTTCAGGCATGTTTGCGAAGATTAAGGAAAGTTCTCGAGTATTCTAGACTAGGTATGTTTGTATCGCGGCCACCCGGCACCTGTGCGAAGTTTTAGTGTATAGTTCGCAGCCTTCCTAGGCATGTGTGCGAAGATTAGTCATATTATCGCAGCCAACCCTGGCTTGTGTGCGAAGCTCAGTCATATTATCGCAGCCAATCCCGGCGTGTGTGCGAAGATCAGTTCTATAAGCATCACTAGTCTAGCAGTATCTTAACCAATCACCTTCCTCACCCGAGGATCATATCACTACGTTCCATTATCTAGAGAAGTACAAATAAATATATCAATCCCATTCCCACCCTGGGAACCCCATGCCTTGGCTGTGTGAACTCACCTTGGTTTGCTCGGTATGCTAGGTTATGCACTCACAAGTAATCAGTCAAGTCCTATTGTATGCACGTGTAATAAATCAGTTTTTCGTTCGTAACAAATCTTGCACACAAATCTAACGTCACATAGTGTTTGGCAATTATTCATCATGCGGCATTTAAGTAGTCAGTCAAATCCAGATAATTTCATACTTGACAGGATAAACAGGCAGTTAACATACTCTACCAGGTTAACACATTAAACAGGGTTACATGCATATCTTAACAGATCAAATCATAAGTTAACATACAATACATGGCCTCATATTAATCATACGCAAAATAGACAGGACCTTGCCCTTCTTCAAACTCAGACAAGTGTGGGGGGAGGGGTTCCCCTGTTTGAAAGTCGGATAAGAGAGTGGTGGGGGGGCTTTAAAGGTCGGATAAGGGATCAAGTCACAAAACTCGGACCCCTTTCAATGCTTAAAATTCGGACAAGGGGGAAAGGACATAAACTCGGACCACATGATCATTTAGAAGGTCGGACCTCACCTCCTCTTATAAAACTCGGACCACTCAAGTGATTTAAGATCGGACAACATACATTCATAAAGAACTCGGACATCACATGCAATTCACAAAATTCGGACATCTAGCACATCTAAAAGTCGGATCACTATTAACCTTGTAAAAGTCGGACCTTGAGTCCTTGTAACAAGCTCGGACAAAATGCATTTATGCTCAAAATTCGGATAAGGCTTTAGTATCAAAACTCGGACTCCAAGTCCTCACAAACTCGGACCTAAGAAATCAATACATGAAACTCGGACTTCTCATATCATCATATAATATTCGGACTTGTGTCTTATATATAAAAAGTCGGACCTATGTAACATCTTTAAAAGTCTGACCTTGTGATATACAAAGAGTTCGGACAAAGATAACATAATCAAAGCTCTGACTACACATACATCACAAAGTTCGGAGTATGATTCCTCATTCAAAACTCAAACCCTAGTCACGTACAGAAGCATAGAATGAACAATTTAACAGTAACGCTTCAATATTACGATCAAAACCCTACTTCATGCTTTGCATATCAATAATCAATTTAATCAATCATTCTACCATTCTCGTATCTCACATCAGGCAACGATTACACGCAATCAACATCATTTCACAATCATCAGGATTGAATCAACAACTACAGAACTAGTATTGTGAAGAACTAGGGTTTACATGCATCAATCAATCAATAATCAATCACAAACAATGATTAAACAATTACCTTGATTTGATTCTAGATGGATTGGTAATCAAACTTGATGCAAAAGAACTTGTGAATCCAAGAATGATGAGAAGATGGTTGTAGAGAGGATTAGAGAATATGAGAGTACGTGTTTTGATTCTTGTGTGATGATTAGTGAATGATTAGGGAAGGAGATTAGGGTTAAGTATCACTAGGATTTCACTAATTGCTCTCTATATCCTCAAGTATTAACTTTTACACAAGTACACCATCTCACAACAATTTCACAGTTTCACCACTAAGTTTATGCATTTAACAAATTTATCACAATTAACACATAACCATGCATAATCACACAATGCACTTTATTGTATCAAAACGTTACAGTTCCATAGCCAACTATTTGTACAATTAAACAACTAGACAATACATGAACGTGCAATAAATGCGAAATAGGAATCTTGGAAATTCGAGTTGTCACACCGACCAAACATATTTTGTGACCATAGTTGTATAGGGAACAAACTTACGAGGTTATACCTTATGGCCACTTCGTTTAAGTAGTTATATGATAGGTAGTTTATATGCCTTAGGAAAATGACCAAAATGCCCTTTTTGAGCATAATTGATATTTAAGCATATGTAACCCAAACTTTTGTCACTTAACTGATTATGCAACATAATTAAACATGTTTAGGCATATAATACTTGTCATATGACTAGTTTGGTGTTCCGCACGCGTTTACGCGAACGACGCGTTAAAGTAGCGTAAGCTACCTAAACGGGTCTTAATGGGTCGTAAGCACTTAGGTTAGGTTTTGATTTAGTATGTAGGCTTTGTTAAACCATGTCATATGAGTTCCAATACTCATTTGGTTTACGAAACCTCATCCTATCCGATCTTTCGATTTAGGTCCGGTTTATTTACTTAGTTACCTATATTAGGTGCCGTTTGATTTCCGTGATCCCTCTAGCTTTGCTTGCTTGTTATTCAAGACTTCTAAGCATCCTCAAGTGAGTACATAGTCCCCTCCTTTACTGTTTTTCAAATGTTTTGGGGTGAAATATGTGTACCTAATTGTTATGTTCATGATTTCAAAAGTATAATTGATTATACATATTAGTACTTATCTTTTGACAAAGTAAATGATTATTTATGGTTTAAACTCTAATTTTTCAAAGATTATAAAATTAATTGTTGGATAGTACTTATTTTATGTTCACCAGACCAGTTGGTAGTATGATATAGCGCTATAGGATTTGACACCCCATTCCGGTTGTCATGAAATGTCAGATACCGATATTTTATCCAAATAGGGATTGCCTTTGTGGTATTTCTATAGTCTCATAGGTGTATTTTGAAGCACTCAGGTCTGAATGAATTCTTAAATCACATTTTTATTGTATATTTAGTTATACTCACAAAAGTATAGTTTGATATGCTCTCATATGTGATAATGTACAAACCAACATATATTTTGTTAATTATTAAAAAAAACATAGTTTGATATGTTATTTATAAAACTAAAACATAGTTTAATATGTTATTTATAAAACCAAAACATAGTTTAATATGTCATTATGAAACCAAAACATAGTTTAATATGTTATTAATAAAACCAAAGTATACTTTTGATATACTACTGAAAATTATTATTTTGACGACTGAAGTATATTTAATAATTAATATACTATTTTAACGATTTGGAACTGAAATATAATTTAATATATTACTTAATCGACTTTCTTAAAACCAAAGTATATTTTTATATATATTAAAAACCTTTTTATCAAAATGTTGTTTTATAAACAACATATTTTATATAAACTCATTTTACTTAATTATTTATTTATGCATTATTCTATTATATCATCTGATTTCTTATAAATTTTAGTATGATTTATAAAAGAAAATTTTTTAAGGTTCATGACTATTTTTGATTAAATATTTAAAAAAAAAAACTTATAAGTCATGAATCCTATTATAATAAAACCTATGTATCTCATAGGCATTTTTACGCTGACGTACCTATTTTTACACATGTTTCAGGTGCTGTTATGTGATGATTGTTGATGTATGCTATACATAGGATGGACTCGTGCCTTAGCGACTTTAATACTTGAAAGATAATATTTGTATTTATCTGATTTTTAATAAAACAATGAGTTCAATCTTTTAATAAAACGAAATTATTTAATCCATGGTTGTGAAACAATGATTCTGTTACAACATTCACCGACGTTTCCGCCACGATTTGTTGTTTTACGTGGTCGGGGTGTGACAGAAAAGTTGGTATCAGAGCCAATGTTTATAGGGAATTAGGTTATTAGTAATGCTTTGACCTAGTCTATAACCTTCCTAGGACCCTAACACAAGATCCTTGTGTTTAGATCTTAAAACAATACCGTCACTTATCCTTAGGTGACAACCACAACCTAATCACAAATTTCGAATCCGCTTTGAAAACTAATCATCTGTTCTAGGATGATTTATTATAAGGTTTTGAACCCTCTAAATTTTCAAAATCTCGTCAAAGTTTGGTCTAAATAATGTGAGCACGTGCAAATCGGACCAGTCACTCTTACCTGGGAACTCTTGGGGTGAGTGTCCACTTATAGGCGAGCATGTCTTCGCGATACATTAATATGGCCCACTTACTTTGATTAGTCACCATCTCATTTGTTTGCTTTAGGTAACAAACAAATGATCGCAATTTCTATGCGTTGTCATTCTGTTTTGATTATCCGATATCATTTTCACTTGTTTCCTCCCATATCTTTCATTATCTTCATGATGCTTCTTCATCGCAACAACAATGTCCGAACTAGGTGCTGCAATTGCCCAACGATTAGGCGTCGTACTCCAGAGGACCGTTGATATAGCTATCACCATGACTCGCCTCAGGGATGAAGTCATACAAGTTATCAATTTCTGTTATATACAAATGTTTTCGATCGAACTACCTACTCGATCGGCTAGCAATTTCTGTTCGATCGAACTACCTACTCGATCGGCTAGCAATTTCTATTCGATCGAACTACCTACTCGATCGGCTAGCAATTTCTGTTCGATCGAACTACCTACTCGATCGGCTAGCAATTTCTGTTCGATCGAACTACCTACTCGTTCGGCTAGCAATTTCTATTCGATCGAACTACCTACTCGATCGGCTAGCAATTTCTGTCCGATCGAACTACTCACTCAATCGGCTAGCATAAGCTAACCGATCGAACAGGAAAGTCTCACCCGATCGATCAACAAAAGTTGGCCCATCCGGATAAGTTGGCTCATCCGGACAAGTGAATTTGGACCATCCAATTCAAAATATTTTTGGCTCATTCGATCAGACCACTATTTTGTTCACTTCAAATTGTCTGGGCCATTCGATCCAAATATATCTGATCTATCCGATTGAGTTTATCATTAGTTCATTCGATTCACGTTTAATCAAGAATTATTTCACATTTAATTGAGATCATTTGTGTGAATCATTTACAGGTGATTTACAAAAGTACAGATTCCAAGAAATTATTTGAAGAGATCGAACAGCTTTCCCGTCCGTTTCAGTTGTTTGACATTTTTAAGCTGATTGTTTGTTTGCTTGCAGGTGATTCAAGGATATAAAATCATGGAACAAATTGTTCCTTTCAAAGACACCAGAACAGAAGAAGAAAAATTCATCAACAGAAAAATGAAAGCTCAAACCAGGTTGATCAGAATCTCTCGTACATTCAAAGAAGCTAAGTAGGCGATGAGATGGGATGCTGATAGAAAATGTTGCCTTGATCCAAATGGAAACATTGCAGTTGATCCAGATTCCTTTATTGTTAATCTTTTCATCCAACAATTTGTTGAACAAGAAGAAGCAAATCAAGAATTGTTGTGGGGTGGAGAAACAGAAAAAGTAGAAACTGATTAAAAAGAAAAAGAGAAGGATGAAACTTCAAAATGTGAACTTGTATGCTCAAAATGCGAAAAATTCGAAGCAGACAATGTCAAACTCTTGAAAGATGTGGAGAGTTTTCAAGAGTTTGACATTGGAAAACAAAATTTTAAAAGAAAAAGAAAAGGAGTTTCAAAATAAGATAACATTTTTAGAAATGAAAATTTGAAAATTCAAAAAGATTTTGAAAAGATTAAAATTGAAAATAAAGATGTTTCTTGGATAAAATTGGAAAATAAAGTGTTAAAAGAAAAAGAAACAGATTTTCAAAATCAAATAAAAATGTTAGAAAATGAAAAATCAGTTTTTGAAGAGAAGAAAATTGAAAATGAAAAGGCAATAAATTCTCATCTTAAGAAAATTTCTCAACTTGAAAAAGAAGTTGAGAATGCTAGAAATAAAATTGATGATTTTAAAAAGAAATTGAAAGGTTTTGTGACCACTTCAGCAAAGTGTGATCATTTATGTCCAAAACCAATCAATTATGTTCCAATAAGTGACAATGTCAAAAATTTTGACAAAGTCAAAATTGAAGATTATGATGATAAATCTGATGATGAAAAAGATAAAGAGGAGAAAAGAAAAATATTTTTAGAATTAAAAGAAAAATTTAAAAATACTGTTTTGCAATCTACTGAAATAGGTGAATTCTCAAAGCAAAAACCTGTTAAGAAGAGTGTAGAACAGAAACAAAAAGTTAAAAATTTGAAAAACTTTCAAAATGAAAATAAAAGCTCATCAGTTCAGTCATCAAATCATTATGAAAAACCACAAAAATTTAAAAATCAAAACTCACAAAAAGTTGTTAATCAGTGGTGCAGGTTTGACCACAGTGCTCAAATGCCAAATCAAGGATACAAGAAAAGACATTAGTACCACAAGGCAACTCAATGTTATGATCTAAGTGTGTGGTATGAAAATGGTGTATGGTATGAAAATGAGGAAAGGTATAAAGAGTGTGATACATGTGGTTATCAGGGACACATTGTTGTTAACTGTCAAACTCAAAGATTTGATTCAAGAAGATTGTCACACCCCCAAAATCCACCTGCGGAGTATCACCGCTTGGGAGCGTGACTGACCAGGATCAAGCCACCAATCATATTGAACATGTAATTAAATAGTAAGAGTTATCCATCAATACGAAAGGTGTTTATCAAAACCAACATAAGTAAATGTAGCGGAAGCATTTATGTAAAACCCAACATAAGTATTAATGTTTGAAACGTCATAAATGTTTAATAAGTAGTCACGATCCATCTGCCCACAACGACCTGCTCCTCCTTGTGCAAGCTCCGTTAATACCTAAGGTCCTGCAAGGCATGCAGCAGAGAGTCAACAACTAGTTGAGCGAGTTCACAGAAAGTAAATGCGTAATAGTAAGTCCATGAATATCAGGTGGCTCTACTGGGCCGTTAGTACGTTCTATTGACTAGACTATTCATAACCATAAGTGTTCTTCACAATCCGAGAACAGTAGTAGGTATAAGTTCACGCAGGTTTTACGTGAGTATCCTTCACATCCGAGGATAGTGATGAGTATAAGTATCCTTCACAACCGAGGATAGTGATCAGTATAAGTATCCTTCACAACCGAGGATAGTGATCAGTATAAGTATCCTTCACAACCGAGGATAGTGATCAGTCTGAGTATCCTTTACATCCGAGGATAGTAATATGTATAAGTATCCTTCACATCCGAGGATAGTAATATGGTAGTCTAGTCATAGTGTCGGTATAAATCTATTCAACTTTATCCTTATCAATCCCATTCCCAACACCCCGGGAATCCCATGCCTTGGTAAGAGTGTGAACTCACCTTGGGTTGCTCGGCAAATACACAAAGAAAGGAGTTCTTGAACTAACAGTGATCAATCACGTCCGGATTAGAGAAGGAGAAGAGGGTGATCCGTATGAAGGTCTTGTGCCGTCGGGTTCCAAGCAAACGAGAGAGAGAAGGAGTCTAGGGTTCTTGTGTGTGTGTTGAGATTTTGTAAAAAGTGGAGAATGGTTACAACTCTCCTAAGTGTTATTCGGTTTAAGGAAGGATGGGCCGAACCCACCACTTGGGCCGCCCTATAGTTCAATTACAAGTAACACGGCCCAAAGGCCTTGTGCGGTCGAGTGGGTGTGTGTGTTGTGCGATCGGGTTATGTAATGCCTAAACATTTATATAACTTATCATTCACACATAATGCACATAACATCATAACATTCATTAACTCAAAGTATCATATAGGCACGTAACTTGTACGTAACGTTACAAGATAAGTCTAAAGTTCGAGTTGTCACATTATCCCCAACTAATTGGAAATTTCGTCCCGAAATTTGGTATGCACTCACTGAGGAAGCTAGGTAAGTTCAATCGTTCACTGGTTTTTCCTGGGGTGTCACATCCTCCCCCCGTTGATCTAGAATTTCGTCCCGAAATTCCGAAGTAGTAGCTTCAGCCTCAGTAGTGGTTGCATTGGTTTCAAATAACTGGGGGTACTTTTCTGTCATCCTGTCTTCGCGTTCCCAGGTGTACTCTGGGCCACGTTTGGAGTTCCAACGTACTCGAACAAGAGGGATTCTCTTGTTTTTGAGGACCTTCACATCCCGGTCCGTGATTTCAACTGGTTCCTCGACGAACTGCAACCGCTCGTCGATAGTGAGTTCTTTGAAAGGAATGATAAGGGTCTCATCTGATAGGCACTTCTTCAGATTCGACACGTGAAAGACATTGTGAACTGCACCGAGTTCAGCTAGTAGGTTCAACTTGTAGGCTACTTTGCCTATTTTCTCAATGATTTCGAATGGTCCGACGTATCGCGGATTCAGTTTGCCCCGTTTGCCAAAACGAACCACACCCTTCCAGGGTGAGACTTTAAGTAATACCCGGTCCCCGACCTGAAATTCCAAAGGCTTTCTACGCTTGTCCGCGTAGGCTTTCTGACGGTCGCGTGCTGCCGCCATGCGTTGTCGTATTTGTGCAATCTTTTCTGTGGCGTCCACTACAATCTCTGGACCCGTAATCTGACTATCCCCCACCTCTGCCCAACAGAGAGGTGACCGGCATTTACGTCCGTACAATGCCTCGAATGGAGCGGCTTGTATGCTGGTGTGATAACTGTTATTGTATGAAAACTCCACCAAAGGGAGATGCTTTTCCCAGCCGTTGCCGAAATCGATAACGCATGCCCTAAGCATGTCTTCAAGAGTTTGAATCGTCCGCTCAGACTGCCCATCCGTCTGAGGGTGATATGCTGTGCTCATGTCTAAACGTGAGCTGAAAGATTTGTGCATCGCTTGCCATAGTTCTGACGTGAATCGTGCATCGCGATCCGAAATGATGGAGGTGGGCACTCCGTGCCTCGAAACAACTTCCTTAAGATAAACGTCTGCGAGAGTGGAGAACTTATCCGTTTCCTTTATAGTTAGGAAGTGTGCAGACTTGGTGAGTCGATCCACGATCACCCATATGGTATCATTCCCACGCTGGGATCTAGGTAGGCCTGTAACGAAATCCATGGAAATTTCTTCCCATTTTCATTGAGGTATCTTAGGCTGCTGAAGTAGGCCCGCTGGTTTCTGGTATTCAACCTTGACTCTCGCACAGGTCAAGCATTTTCCAACGTATGTAGCGATGTGGGCTTTCATGCTAGGCCACCAATAAGTAGTTCTGATGTCGTGGTACATCTTATCCGACCCTGGATGTACCGATTAGCGAGACTTGTGAGCTTCATCCATTACAAGTTCGCGTAGACCGCCATAAAGTGGGACCCAAATACGCCCCGTTACATAGTAGGCGCCGTCTGCCTTCTATTCCATTCGTTGTCGTGAGCCGCGTAAAGCTTCAGCTTGGACATTTTCAGGTTTCAATGCTTCGATCTGAGCAGTTCGTATCTGTGCAGGAAGGCTAGACTGAATCGTAAGCTGTAGCGCTCGCACGCGCCGAGGTAAAGTGTCTTTCCGACTGAGGGCGTCAGCCACAACATTGGCTTTACCTGGATGGTACTTAATAGCGCATTCGTAATCGTTCAGTAACTCGACCCATCACCGTTGATGCATGTTCAAATCCTTCTGCTTAAGGATATGCTCGAGACTCCTATGATCGGTGTAAATCGTGCACCTGGTACCGTACAGGTAGTGTCGCCATATCTTAAGCGCGAAAACAACAGCTCCCAGCTCTAAATCGTGCGTCGTGTAGTTCCGTTCATGAATCTTAAGTTGGCGCGAAGCGTATGCAATAACCTTATCCCGCTGCATCAATACACACCCAAGACCCTGGATGGATGCATCACAATATACTACGAAATCGTCTGTGCCCTCTGGCAAAGAGAGGATAGGTGCACTGCAAAGTCTATCCTTTAAGTACTGAAAAGCAGTTTCCTGCGTGTTGCCCCAACGGTAGGTGACACCCTTCTGTGTCAGTAGTGTAAGTGGTTGCGCGATCTTGGAGAAGTCTTTGATAAACCGTCTGTAGTAACCCGCCAAGCCCAAGAATTGGCGTATTTCCGTTTGCGTACGTGGTGCAGGCCAGTTTCTGATTGAGTCCACCTTGGATGGATCGACATGGATCCCATCCTTGTTCACTACGTGGCCTAAGAAGTGGACTTCACGAAGCCAGAAGTCGCATTTCGAAAACTTAGCGTACAGCTGTTCCTTCCGTAGGAGTTCCAAAATAAGGCGTAGGTGCTGCTCGTGTTCCTCCTAACTCTTGGAGTAAATCAGGATGTCGTCGATGAAGACAATGATGAACTTGTCAAGATAGGGTTTGCACACCCTGTTCATAAGGTCCATAAATACGGCAGGCGCGTTCGTTAACCCGAACGGCATGACAAGAAACTCGT
Source organism: Helianthus annuus (assembly GCF_002127325.2). NCBI lineage: Eukaryota > Viridiplantae > Streptophyta > Magnoliopsida > Asterales > Asteraceae > Helianthus > Helianthus annuus. Next base: position 116,436,524 of record NC_035443.2, read on the forward strand.
AGTGACCGTAGCGTGTTCTGAAAGCGGTTTTAGAGACGTCCTCCTCCCGGACTCTCAGTTGATGATAACCTGACCTCAAGTCTATCTTCGAATAGTAGCACGACCCTTGCAACTGGTCGAATAAGTCGTCTATGCGTGGAAGAGGATAACGGTTCTTCACCGTCACTTTGTTGAGTTCACGGTAGTCGATGCACATTCTGAACGTACCGTCCTTCTTTTTCACAAAAAGTACTGGAGCTCCCCATGGCGAAGAGCTTGGACGAATGAAGCCCTTTTCCAAGAGCTCTTGTAGCTGCTTTGACAGTTCCTCCAATTCTGATGGAGCTAGACGGTATGGTGCGCGAGCTATGGGTGCTGCTCCTGGAGCGAGCTCGATTTGAAATTCGACCTGACGGTGAGGCGGTAAGCCAGGTAAGTCTTCAGGAAACACCTGAGGGTAATCGCGTACAATTGGAATATCCTCCAGTTTCTTTTCCTTCACTGACGCGTCTGAAACGAGTGCCAAGATGGCGGTGTGACCCTTCCGCAGACACTTCTGAGCCTTCAAGAAAGAGATGATGCCAACCACAGCACCACTCTTGTCGCCTTGGACCTCGAGAGGTTCTTGACCAGAACGGGGAATGCGAATAATCTTTTCGCTGCATAAGATCTCTGCCTGATGTTGGGATAACCAGTCCATCCCTATGACGACGTCGAAGCTACCCAATACTATGGGAATGAGATCGATAGAGAAGGCTTGACCAGCTAGGATAAGATTACAACCCTGAACTACGTGCATGGCTTCTAGACTTCTACCGTTAGCTAACTCTACTACATGTTTGGTGGGTAAAAGTGTTGGTGCACGTTTTAGCAGTTGACACATTTTCACAGACATGTAGCTTGTATCCGCACCCGAATCAAACAAAACAGTAACGTAAATATTGTCGAGGAGAAACTTACCCATAACTACGTTGGGATCGTTCACTGCGTCGCCTCGACCTAGTACGAATGCACGACCCCTTGCCTCGTTGCCGTTGTTGTTTCCCCTGTTGTTGTTGTTGCCATTGCCCTGATTGTTATGGTTGTTGTTCTGGTTCCTGTTTAGCTGAGGACAGTGCCTCTTGAAGTGGCCTTCTGCCCCACACTGAAAACATACTTTGTTGCCCTGCTGCTGATTCTGCTGTGCTGGTGGCTGCTGCTGGTTCTGGTTCGTAGGACGAGGGCTTCTACAATCCTTAGCCTCATGACCCATCTTGAGGCATCTTTGACAGCGACCCTTGGTACACTGGCCACCGTGGTGTCTACCGCAGTTGTTGCACTTTGGAAGGTTCCCTCGATATCCGCCCTGCCTGTGACTACCTGAAGAATGCTGGCTGGGACTCTGATGACTGTCAGTCTTTCGCTGCTGGGCCTGAGACTGAACTGAAGCTGATCCCTTGCTGGAATCCCCATCCCATTTTCTCTTACTGTCACTGGGAGTAGCAGGTGTAGCTGAAGTAGTAACGGTAGCAGTAGCGTTGATACGTTTAGGCAGTTTGTTCTGATCCACTGCTTGGTCTGTGATGCGGTGAGCGAGGCGTTGAATATCCTGGATGTTATCAAGATTAGCCGAAGTAACGTGGCTCTGGATCTCTGGCGCCAACCCTTTGAGATACAACTCAATGCGCTTAATCGGAGGGTCTACCATGGTTGGACACAGCACGGCCAGTTCGTTTGACCTTTTGGTGTAAGCTTCAATTTCCGATCCAGTCATCTTCAGATGGTAAAACTCATCCTCCAGCTTATGGATGTCTTCCCGAGTACAATACTCCCTCTTGATCAGTTCCTTGAATTCGTTCCATGGTGTGGCGTTAGCAGCTGCCAACCCTAAGGTCTGAACTTGGGCGTTCCACCAAGTTAGTGCTATTCCTTCTAGCGTGCCAGTGGCGTATTTCACCCTGCGAGCCTCAGGGCATTCACACATCTCGAACACAGACTCGAGCTTCTCAAACCAGTGGAGGAGTCCAACTGCTCCTTCAGTGCCACTAAAGGTACTTGGACGACAGTCCATGAAGTTCTTGAAAGTGCAGACAGGTTGCTGCGCGTGTTGACCTATTGTGTACGAATAGGACGAGATTAAATACGAGAGTTAATGCAGGATCTAAGGATCCTAGTATGAGTCTATACTGCAGGGTATACTACCTGCTTGAGCAGCTGCAAGTGCCGCAGCAACTTGAGCTTGAACGAGAGCCTCTAGCTGGGCTTGAGTCATGTTAATCCGTCCAGACATGATCTTCATTGTAAAAAGTAATGTAAGTGAGAGTGGTTCGCGAGTAGGGCGATGACAGAAAAGTGTAAGCACGTAGGTGTTCTCATGTAATACAGTCATGTATATCTAAGCGTAATGCGAGCAAAGTTCTAAGCAGTTCTAGCAAACAGGCAATAAACATAAACCTTATTACCTAGGATGTCGAGTCTTGCACGTGGAGCGAAGCATCGTTGCGGATCGTTGAGAGCACTGTTCTGGTTATAGTCTGGTTTTAATAAAAACGTTTTCCCACATTAAACCAAGTTCTCTATAACCAATGGCTCTGATACCAATCTGTCACACCCCCAAAATCCACCTGCGGAGTATCACCGCTTGGGAGCGTGACTGACCAGGATCAAGCCACCAATCATATTGAACATGTAATTAAATAGTAAGAGTTATCCATCAATACGAAAGGTGTTTATCAAAACCAACATAAGTAAATGTAGCGGAAGCATTTATGTAAAACCCAACATAAGTATTAATGTTTGAAACGTCATAAATGTTTAATAAGTAGTCACGATCCATCTGCCCACAACGACCTGCTCCTCCTTGTGCAAGCTCCGTTAATACCTAAGGTCCTGCAAGGCATGCAGCAGAGAGTCAACAACTAGTTGAGCGAGTTCACAGAAAGTAAATGCGTAATAGTAAGTCCATGAATATCAGGTGGCTCTACTGGGCCGTTAGTACGTTCTATTGACTAGACTATTCATAACCATAAGTGTTCTTCACAATCCGAGAACAGTAGTAGGTATAAGTTCACGCAGGTTTTACGTGAGTATCCTTCACATCCGAGGATAGTAATGAGTATAAGTATCCTTCACAACCGAGGATAGTGATCAGTATAAGTATCCTTCACAACCAAGGATAGTGATCAGTATAAGTATCCTTCACAACCGAGGATAGTGATCAGTCTGAGTATCCTTCACATCCGAGGATAGTAATATGTATAAGTATCCTTCACATCCGAGGATAGTAATATGGTAGTCTAGTCATAGTGTCGGTATAAATCTATTCAACTTTATCCTTATCAATCCCATTCCCAACACCCCGGGAATCCCATGCCTTGGTAAGAGTGTGAACTCACCTTGGGTTGCTCGGCAGATACACAAAGAAAGGAGTTCTTGAACTAACAGTGATCAATCACGTCCGGATTAGAGAAGGAGAAGAGGGTGATCCGTATGAAGGTCTTGTGCCGTCGGGTTCCAAGCAAACGAGAGAGAGAAGGAGTCTAGGGTTCTTGTGTGTGTGTTGAGATTTTGTAAAAAGTGGAGAATGGTTACAACTCTCCTAAGTGTTATTCGGTTTAAGGAAGGATGGGCCGAACCCACCACTTGGGCCGCCCTATAGTTCAATTACAAGTAACACGGCCCAAAGGCCTTGTGCGGTCGAGTGGGTGTGTGTGTTGTGCAATCGGGTTATGTAATGCCTAAACATTTATATAACTTATCATTCACACATAATGCACATAACATCATAACATTCATTAACTCAAAGTATCATATAGGCACGTAACTTGTACGTAACGTTACAAGATAAGTCTAAAGTTCGAGTTGTCACAAAGATGCTATGACTGTCAAATTAAAGGCCATATTGCAAGAGATTGCCCAATGAGATCAAAGGAAAGATCGAGGGCTGAATCTCAAAAAATGGTGAAGAAATCAGTCGAAATTGAAGAAAAGCCCAAAAGACAGAAAAAGAAAAAGGAGAACGTGAAATTATCACAAGGGCAGAAAGATCGACTGAGGAAGAAGAGAAAGAAAGCTAGAAAATATTTGGAAAAGATTTTGTCCTCGGATACAACTGGTAATCCGAGAAAAAGTTCTGATGAATTGCTTTCCTCGACTGCAAAAGCAAGCAAAACGAATTCATCAGATGCAAATCTGAGGACAAAAGAGGTGATAAAGAAAGAAAAATAACTAACCAAACCAACGAAAAATCAAAGAAAGTTAATTTTTCAGAAAAAGCTTTTATCAAAGTGTTTAAGTATAACAAAGATTGTGAAAAATCATGCACGTCACGAGTTGACAAATTTGGAAAGCTTAAACAGTGTAGTGAATGGGTTCCAATAGAAAATGGCGATGAATTTGTTTCTGCGATGTCACACCCCGACCACGTAAAACAACAAAACGTGGCGGAAACGTCGGGGAGTGTTGTAACAGAATCATTGTTTCATAACACATGGAAAATTGAAATGTTGTTTTATTGAATAAATGAACTCATTGTTTTAATACAATCAAATAAGTACAACTATTATCTTTCAAGTTTTAAAGTCACTAAGGCACGAGTCCATCCTAAGTGTAGAGCATATCATCAATCATCACAGAGCAGTACTTGAAACATGTGTAAAAATAGGTACGTCAGCATAAAAATGCCTGTGAGATACATAGGTTTTATTGATGTAGGATTCATGACTTATAAGTTTAAAGAAAAGGTTTTAATAAAAGTAGTCATGATCCTTGAAAAAGGTTTTCTTTTAGAAATCATACCAAAATTTATAAGAAATTAGATGATACAAAATAATAATACATAGGTAATTAAATAATTAAGTAAAATGAGTTTGTATAAAATATATTGTTTGATAAACAACATTTTGATAAAAAGATTTATAGTATATATAAAAATATACTTCGGTTTTAAGAAAGTTGAATAAGTTATATATTAAAATATATTTTAGTTCCAAAACCATTAACCCAAGTGTACTAAATAACGCCACAGTATGTAATGCGATGAAAACACTTATATATAGAAGTACCACCGGCGTATCTACCATGTTTTCATCACATTACACCCGTCCCGTTATCTAAACACTAACCAAAAACCAGTCATTAAGTAAATAGTATATTAACCATACTTTAGTTGGTAACATAAATAAGTTTTCAGTCGTATATCAAAAGTATACTTTGGATTTATAAATAACATATTAAACTATGCTTTGGATTTTGAGAATAACATATCAAACTGTGTTTTAATGATTAACAAAATATATGTTGGTTTTGTACAATATCCCATATGAGAGCATATCAAACTATACTTTTGGGAGTATAACTTAATATACAAAAATAATGTGATTTAAGAATTCATTCAGACCTAGTTTATCAAAATACACCTTTGAGACTATAGAAATACCACAAAGACAATCCCTATTTGTATGGAGCAACAAATTGGTTTCAGACATTCCATGACAACAGGAATGGGGTGTCAAATCCTATAGCGCTATATCATACTACCAACCGGTCTGGTGAACAAAAATAAGTACTATTCCAACAATTAATTTCATAATCTTTGAAAAATCAGTGTTTAAACCATAGATAGTCATTTAGTTTGTCAAAAGATAAGTACTAACATGTATAATTAATTATACTTTGAAATCATGAAAATAACAGATAGGTACACATGCTTCACCCCAAAACAGTTGAAAATAGTAAAAGAGGGGACTATGTACTCACTTGAGATTGCTTAGAAGTCCTAGGAAAACCACCAAGCAAAGCTAGAGGAGCACGGAATCAAACGGCACCTAATATTGATAACTACATATATAAACCGGACCTAAATCGGGAGATCAGATAGTATGAGGTCTCGTAAACCAAATGAGTGTGGGAACTCATATGATATGGTTTAACAAGTCCTACATACTAAAATGAAACCTATCCTAAGTGCTTACGACCCATCACGACCCGTTTAGGTAGCTTACGCTACTTTAACGCGTCGTTTGCGTAAAACGCGTTCGGACCGCCAAACTAGTATTATGACAAGTATTATATTCCTAAATATGTTTAATTATGTTGCATAATTAGTTAAATAACAAAAGTTTGGGTTACATATGCTTAAATATCAATTATGCATAAAAAAGGGTATTTTGGTAATTTACCTAAGGCATATAAACTACCTATCATACAACTACTTAAACAAAGTGACCATAAGGTATAACCTCGGAAGGTTATTCCCTATACAACTATGGTTACTAAACATGTTTGGTCGGATCCTAATGATCGACCAAACGGGTCGGGTTCGAAAGTATAAGCGATTGTTTAGATCGCTTATCTTACGACCCTACATAAGCACATCTAAAAAGTGACGAGCTAAACATGCTAGAAAATGTTTAGTTAAGTTAGAAAATAGGTTTAGTATTAAAACAAACGGTTTTAATACTCTAGAGTAGTTTGGTTACAAAATACGCGAGAAAACGTATTTTGGCCGAAACTACGACTCGTCACTGAGCCTAGATAACGTGGTAATCAGTAGGTATAGTTACTAGGGACTATAACCATCGTGATTACGCTCACGTTATGAAGTTCAAACAAACTTCGCATTGACCATAAACTGGTCAATGCAGAAAGTTAAACGCAGTTTGACTTTAACGATAAAAACGAATGAAAAACGCGAAAGAATACTTACAGAAGGTCCCCGCAAGATTTGAACCCGATTCTCTCTCAGGTAGGAAGCATATACTTCCACTTATAGAGCTTGAATCAGATTCAAATGTGAGGAATGAATGAAAACATGGTGGGTATTTATAGGAAATCTAGAACCGTTAGGATCGTTAATCGTAAAACGAGCTTCGATCTCATCCGTACACATGTGCCCATGGTTTTGTGAAACCATGGGAGCCCATAGTTTCATTAAAAGCATGTGCAAATTAGGGAAACAGCTGGAAAAAGCTAGAATTTAGATTTTTCATTTTGGTCCCTTCCTAAGATAACTACGGCAGAATGTCAATTTTGGTCCCTGAACTTCAGAAACATGCGTTTCGGCTCATTTTTGACACGTTTAAGCCCCGTTAACCTCATTTCAAGGCTCTAAAATGAAGTTAAAGTATAGGGAACTCAAAACATGTTCAAAAATATGTCGTATGTCGGTTCGTTTGGTCGTACGGTTGCGTTGTTCGGTTAATTACGACGGAAGTCGTAACGAACGCAAAAACGATCCAAATCAAGCTACGAATGGAATTTTCTTGTGCCAAACACTAAAATAAAATATTTTAATGCTTACATAAATTTTTGGATGTCCGGATATATTCAGAACGTAAGATATGCGTGAAAATGAAAACTTATGCACTTTTTGACGCTTTTAGTCCCTGAATGACCAAAAGTTTATTTTTGCGCACCAAACACCTCAAAGCCTATTTCTAAGCTATGTAAAGGATATTTAGGGCATATTTAACTTATGATCAAGTTCCGGAAGGTTCCTTACTATACGAATCGGTATAGTTTCGCAGTTTGACACAATTAGTCCCTACGATCGAACAAACTTGATTTCAACACCCCAAACCATCCAAAACTTATTTCTAAGTTATATGGAGGTTATTTAAGGTATGTTAAGCCTATTTCACTATTATGGAGTGTTGGTTGCGTTAAACTGGTTATATTTACGCATCAGTGCGCGTATAACCTTCCAGAAAGCGATTTAGAGCTTGAAATCGGACAAGAATTGATATGTGCAAATGATGCACATATTTTTACAAACCCTAAGTATGAAATACAATATTTCATGGGTTTGGCATTTGTTTGATGATTGAAGTGATACAGGTGTCACAGTCTCCCCTACTTTAGGAAATTTCGTCCCGAAATTTTTCTAGAGGAAACTTGTGAAGACAGCTGTGACGGTTTCGCTTTCAAATAAATCCATTGAACCCTAAGTAAAACTCTGGGCCATGTTAGGATTCTTAGAGAAATTGTCAACCCTCAAAGTGAAGTCTTTGTAGTAACAAAATATGGAGTTTCGAACTATGGACAGAAGAACGTTTCTCATGAAGACTTATCATAGGAAACTTGTGTGTGCTTGAAATCAGAATTGGGGAGTGTAAGATAAAATGACATCGGTCAAAGTACAAGACTTTTCCCGTATCATTGCTCTTGTTACTATAGGGCTTAACACATGACAAAACTTCCTGTGGTTTCTGTGCACTAAATTCCATAATTATGTAGGCCTCCATAATTACGTAATTTCTTGCACAGTCCGCACAATTCATTTCATAATGCGTATGGGAAAAACCAATTGAATAAACATGAAGCGATTTGACTAGACCACCAAAGGATCTTTTTAACTAGATCAATGAACGATCTTTTTAACTTGATCAACACATGATCTCCTTAACTAGACCGTCGTACGATCTCCTTAAATAGACCACTTAAGGGATCTTTTCAATTATATCATCACATGATATTCCTAACCAGATTTTCAAATCAATCTGTTTAACTAGACCACTCAAGGGGTCCAATTATAGAATAGTACTTTAAAACCCAAGGGACTTTACTACAACGTAGAAGTCCATTAAGGATTTAAGATATTACTTTTGGATATCCTACTATGAATCCCTCATATAAGATATGGAAGATTTTATGAGGATTTGGATGGATCACACAAAACATATAAGAGAACATATAAGCACATAATCACATAATTAGTTAACTTGATCTTTAATTTGATATCTTTGGACACGGATAATTAAAGCACACCAGGAATCTAATCCGTGGATTTCATTTGGCACTTTAATCATTCTAAGAATCTATCTAGGAGATAGAAGGATTTTTAATAGGAGTTTGGCTTTGTTTCTTAAAAGAAACGAGCGTTTAAGGTTCTCTGGGAGATCAGAAATGATCACAAAAATGACAGAACCACACGAGTAGCTCGTCTTTATGTTGACATCATAATGTTGCATCAAAACATTCACACAATCGCATCAGTTTTGCAGAAATAAAAACAACAAATCTTTATTTATGTAACAACCGAATTATCTTGAAATGTCAAAGATAACAACCAAAGGAAATAACAAAACACTAATTGTTCACTACTGCATCATTGTTTACGTTTGCCTCAATGATGTTAAATGCTCGTCCACGCGCTGGAGGTATGTTAACAAGTTTTGGCCAATTGTTTCTATAGTGAGTAAGGTCAACACAGTTATAACATGACCCCGGTGGGAACCGTGCTTGAACAGCAGCAGGGTTTGCAGCACCTTGATTTGCATAACGACAGGCGTTGATCAAATGTCCCAACCGCCCACAGTGGGTACATTTGTGACACTGCTCCTGCTCCAGATGATGACGGTTGCACTTGTTGCACAAAGGTGCGGTACCAACATAGTTTTGCCTTTTACGAGGTTGTGCTGGCTGGTTTGGTGCAACCTGCTTCTCTTGAGCAGTGATGGCGCAATTTTGAGAAGCCTTACGCTTCTTCTTTTTGGATCCTTCAACCTGCTTTTCCTTTGGCTCAGCTGGAGCAGTCTTATCGGATGGTCTTGGGTCGCCTTTTCGAAAAAGCTTTTTCTTCCTGATGTGGGATTCAGTTAAGGTGGCAGACAATTCAATGGCTTGTCTGACAGTAGTAGGGTTGCTGCCAGTAACAATATCCTGAACTAGGTCAGGAAGACCATCAATATATTTCTCAATCGCCTTATCCATAGGTGTAACCATAGCAGGACATAGCAGGCTCAATTCCTCATAGCGGTCAGTATAGGCGCGATGCTCACCGCTCTCTTGCTTTAGGTCATCAAATTCCCTTTCCAAAGCCCTCAATTCATGACGAGGACAAAACTCCCTCATCATAAGGGCCCTAAGCTCAGCCCAAGTTTGTGCTAATGCGACCTCAGCACCACGGTCTCTCATAATTCCGTTCCACCATGTGAGAGCCCTCTTCTGAAACACACAGGATGCAAACTCGACTTTCCGATTGTCTGGACATTGAACACGACGAAATGTATTTTCGATGCTTTCGAACCATTGTAGGAGCCCAGTTGCTCCTTCAGAACCGCTAAACTTGAGGGGGTTAGCTGAATTGAAACTTTTGAAATTGCAAGGAGCATTCTGGTTGTTATTGGCTTGGTTCACTTGAGCTATAATGTTTGGGAGTGCGGTAGCCATGTGTTGTGCCAGAATTGTAGGATCGCGTTCGGCCCTGTTTGAGTCGATCAGAGAAATTCCTATCCAAATCAAAAGGCGGAAACTAATGATTTGGTGCTATTCTAGCTGGATTCACTTTAAACTTGCTGTATTATTGATCAATTGCACAATTACACGGTCAGACAGCACTTCGGCAGCATGCCGGAACAAATACACCGTTACTATGTGTTCTATGGTTCGCTCAAGCATCCACTATATATAGATGAGTTGGGTTCGCTTATATGAACAACCATATAAGCGAACCTGACCACAAGCCATATAAGCGAACCATATCAAGACCATATAGGCGAACTTAGCTAGACATAAAAGCGAACCTAACCTAAACATGGTCATATGAGCGGACCTAGACCTGGATACATAAGTAAACCTTTACAATCAAGTGTTTCTAGGTTTCCGTGACATGATTAGACTATCTAATACTAAGACTCGATGAAAGACGTAGTCGACAGACGTAAGTGCACCAACAGACTCCCCCTCGGATGTTGACGGAGTCTTCATGGAGTCTTCGAGTCTTCACAAATGTCAATCTACAATCTTTATTAGTCTTCAATTTTCTTCTGAAGTATCTGTCATTGCAAGAATCCTCATTCTCTTTCTTCATCATCAACAAACTCCTCTCTCTCGAATGTTGACACGGTGTCTTCAGACTCCCCCTCTCAAATAGCTAGGATCATAGTCTGGAACTCAATTTCCGCAGGTTCTTAGATTGTAACCTGGCACTTCAGCATAGAATCGTCACTTGGCTCAAGTCCTGCACAATCTCTACCCAACCATAAGTTTCTATTAAAAGATTAAACCTTCAAACTTTTTAGAAATTTGTACCAGAAACTATATTAATGATTTTACATTCAAGATCTTTTACTGGCTTTTATCAAATAAATTTACCAGCTTCACATACACTCTTCCCAAACCAGTTCTTCAAGTTTAGCACTTTGAATTTCGAAAATCAGTATCTCAACACCAGTTGTCGAAAATCTTTTTGATTTTTCAAAATTTATGCTAAAACACACCAAAAATCTTTTTGGATTTTTTTTAAAGCAGAAACGAAATATTTACAGACAATATTTTTGTGAGTTTGTGCAAGAGAATCATATCAGTTTTGAAACATATCACTAACACCGTTAAGCTTTAAACATTTTAAGTTCTAAACAATTTACCTAGATTGTTAGTATGTTTGTCCACTTAAATTTTCACACAGACTTCAATTGATTCGAGATACGATATTAATGTTTTAGAAACTAAAACTTAATTGTGTATCACTCCACTTGAATATACTCCTGTATCCAGATCCCAATATTCAGTCTTACATGTGAGTATACCACAGTTGATATCTGTAAAGGGGTAATGTGCGAGGGCCATGAGAGCTCAGGTCGATACTTCCGTATACGCAGAGAGATGACGGCTTCGACTTTTGGTGGGTCCCCTTTAGAGGATCTTTTATTACAACAGCAAAGATTATCAATTTTATTGTTTAATCAGATTGCTGAGGGCGAGCTTATATTTCAAAGCTTTTTGCAGAAAGTATTATTCGGGGATGAGGTCAGTATTTCCATACAGCAGAAGTCCCGGAATAATACCCCAGATATCACGAGTATAAAGACCTAGTATCTCAGAATACGGGATCTTTCAAACAAGATTTCGGGGGTTACCCATATATTCAAGAATAGTTACCCACGAATTAAGCAAGTTTGAATTTAGGTTTATATCTCGTTTCAATTTACTAATTGTGCGAAAACCTACTGACACATCCACAGTAAGATTGTTTATCACTTATAGACTTTACAATTCTTTAGCATGTTGTGATAGTCCACTGATGTACTATCATTTCCTCTTTTATGCAGCAAGACTCATTTTTCAGTTTTATCATGTTTTTGTCTTTTTCAAATTTTATGATGTTTTTGGATTTTCTAAAATTTCTTACTCCCCCTAAAATTCAAATACATCTAATGAAAATTGAAAACAAACTGTACAGAACATGACAACTGATATCAAAACACTTCAATTCTCCATTTGTTTGGCTTAAACAATCAGAACTCCCCCTCACAACAAACTATTTTCCCATAATGATTTCAAAACACTTAAGTTTGTTTTAATCAGAATGGTTTTTTTCGGAAAATAAGTTTAGTTGTTTTTACCTTGTTTTACCAATTATCTGAATAATAGTTAACTCAAGTTCAATTTAATGACCTTGATTTAAACATACAACCACTTGTAGGTTTAGCAATTAAGCTTTTCAAACCTGTTTTTCAACCAATTACCATCTTTTGGTTGAATTCTCAAGGTGCCGATTCCTACTCCTCGCTTACAAACCTGGGAGTTCCAGCAAGTCCTGCAAAACCTCAAACACAGATTTAGAAGGATGCCGATTCATGATCCACGATACCAACTTGGGATCTCCGGCAAGTCAGGTTTTTATTCTTTGAAAAATATATCCACCCAAGCCTGACCTTCCTTGGGTGTAACATCTTCTTCATCTTTTCTTTCAACAGATTTGTAAACAAGTCCTTTGGAAGCATAAAAATATTTGATGCTTTTGGCCTTACCATTGACCATTTGTCCAAAGATACGTTTTACATTTCCGTTGAAAGTTTTTTCAACATCAAATTTCTTCTTGTCAAAATAAAATTGATTTGAAATTTCAACTTTTCCGATTTTGGATTTGTAATTTTTAGCATTCAGTGGCGGAAAATTCACATCGTCCACTATCGGAACTTTCTTTTCAACCTTTTTGTCAACACGTGGCTCCTTTGATTTTATGGAATCAGATTCATCACCAGAACTATTACCTGAACCTTTCACAACCCATTTTTGATTTAGCACATTATCTTTTCTTCTTGAAGCACTCTTTGAACATTCTCCTTTCTCAAAAGTTGAATTTTCAAAGCCAGTAAACTTCCAGGTTGACAGTTCAGTCTTCTCGACAATCTTCTCTTTCATTTTACCAGAGATTTCCTGTTTTGGCTTGAAAGTCTTCGGACAGTCCTTTGCCACATGACCAGCAATCTTGCACCGAAAACAGGTTCTCTTTTCAATCTTCTTCGGAACTTCATTCTTCTTTGGTTCTTCTGAATAATTGTTCTTTTTCAGCCTCTGACGTTTTCCCTGAAACAAACATAGTTTTTAGTTTATACATTTTCTCATTTTTATACATTTTTTCGGTGGGACAAAACCAAGACCTTTCTTTTTGAAATTACGATTATGGTTTGGTTTCTGTCGGAAACTATAACCACAATTTTAACCCATTTTCTTGTTGGTTCTTTGTTGATCTCTTGAAGTGTATGATTTATGTTTTCCATTGAGATTTAAATCTTTTATTTTAGAAATATTAATTTCTGTTATTTTGAAAACCTTTTGAATCATTTCAAGTCTGACACTTCTTATTTGAAAACTTTCATCTGAATATAATTTGTCAGAACCTTTCAAAGTATATGCCACTTTGACTGATTCATCATTCAAATTAGATTTCGAAAGTAAAAACTCTTTATCATAAACCCGTTTGTCCTTTTTATTTGTCGGCTTTGACGTATTTGACCCAGACTTTGACTCGGTTTTGGACTCCGGTTTTGACTCCTCACTGTCATCTTTATCTAACACTTGATCGACCACACTTTTTATCAACTTTGACTCATGATCAGTGTCTGATGACGTATATGTGACATCAATACTTTCTGGCAAGTTATCCGACGGCCCAGACTCCCATTGTAAATTGATTGCCTTATTGACTCTTTCGAAATTTGGATTTAGAGGTAAATATCCATTTTCGACCGGGGGCGGACATCTGTTATAGACCACACTTGATTTCTTACCAGAAGTTTTCATTTTTTCTTCATCTTTTGTCACGGATTTCTTTTCTTCGGAAGTCTTCACTTCTTCAAACGTCTTCAAATCTTTCACAACTGGATAAATCCTGTCAACAACAAAAGTAGAACATGAGTAACTCTCTAATAATTTCTTAACTTTCTCAGTTTCTATCTTTTGTGTTGCTAGTTCCAACTCCAGATCAGCACATTTCTTTATGTGAAAATTTGCATCATCAAGCTGTCTAAGATACGCTATTTTCAATGTGTTCATAGCCTCAGCTTGTTCACCACTCGAATCTGTATACTTGTTGATTTCTCTGTTCATTATATCATACGATTCTTTCAGCTTGTGAATATTGTGCAACAACTCGTTGTTTTGTTTGATTAACGAATCACAATTCATGCACTTTTCTAGAACTTTGACTGGTTCAGCATCAACTTTCACTTCAAATTCTGGAACCTCTATAACATTTCTGTTTGGTTGTAAAAACTCAGTTCTTCTCTGCTTTTCAGATTTAGCTTCAGCTTTTAATCGCTTTTCCTCTTCTTCCTCTTCTTCGAGTTTTCTTCGTCTTGCTTCAGCAGCTTCCATGACTTTTCTGCACCTTTCTGCACATTTCAAATCATAAGCATTAGCATAGAAAGCATGAGTATTGAAAAGATTGTTGGACATCTCTTTGGACATAAATTCTTGATTAGGGCAAAAATCATCCCAACTAAAACCTTCAGCCAATTTCTCATCATCTTGCTCTGTTATATACACTTTGCTTTCTTTTGGAATGTATTTATCCCATGAAAAATTTTCATATTTACTTAGACATGCTCTTTTCGAACTATCGATCACATCTCTCCCATGAGCATTTTGTGCCTGATGCTGTGCTGGTGACGTGGCTTGATGATAAATTGCCTTTTTGTGATAATCGTTGTTTCCAAAAGGATTTTGGGCTCCAGTAGCTTCACGATTTTTGCACTCTCTCTTGAAATGCCCATTCTCCCTGCAACGAAAACACGTTACTTTAGATTTATCAAAACCTAAATTTGAAACACTAGCATCACGAAAATCATCTCGGCCTGTAATTTGTTTAAACTTTTCAGCACGTCTCATCACGCTAGCCATGCACCATTTAATATCCATTAATTCCATTTCTTCAGCATCGATTTGATCGTAATCCTCTTTTGTGAGCATTGGATTACCGATCTTTCCGGCAACAAAACTACTGTAATATTCCAATACCATTCCTAACAAAGACATCTTATTTTTTGCAATCTCTTCAGTGTAATCTTCATCATTTTCAATACTAAGCACAATATTGCACTGAAGCTTTTTCCCATTCTTTGTTACAGAAACGTTTGGATCGAATGATGAAAATCTTGTGCTGCTGGATCCCTGGGATGATTTCTTTTCTGAAGAATCTTTAACACTGAAAGCAGTTTCAATTTTCGGAGAATGATTTGTTGATCCAGAAACACCACCTTTGTAATACAAGCTGATATCCTGTTCTCCATCATAATTCTTCATTCTCGCAATCTTCCCTTGCTCCATCTCTTGAGCTTCCAGATGATTTATGAAATCTCCCAGTGTCATCTTCTTATAATCTGTTTTGTTGGACCGCAGCATCATCAGAAACGTTCCCCATGTTTCATATGGTAGCGCATCTGCAAGTTTTTCAATCAATTCATCAGTATCTTTCTTAACTCCAAGCTTTGTCATGTTTCTCACCAAATTACAATATCTATCAATTATCTGCTTGATGTTTTCATTCTTTAAACCACGGAATAAGTCAAATTCCTTTTTCATGAGAGACATCTTATTCTTGAGCATATCATCACTTCCAATAAACTTTGCTTCCAATTATGTCCAAATTGAATATGCGGTTCCATCATGTTGAAGCAGTATCAAGATATCCTCTTTTATAGCTTGCTGAAGCAGACTCACCATAAGTTTCTCATCTCGATATTTCTTTTTGTCTACAGCACTCATCTCTCTAAGTGTTAACAGAGTACCATTAACAACATTGTTCTTTGTGGGCTTAATATACGGCTCTTCAGTGTGTTCCCACGCATCTAGATGATAAGCCTCGACCCAATTTCCAAACCGTTCAGACCATATGTTATAATCATCAATATCCATGAGTTTAGGCGGTCTTTGAGACGTTCCGGTTTCATTGTCAATCAAAGCATTCTGAGTAATCGAGGTCGGGGTTGCAAAAGCGTTATAAAATTCAGTATCCATTGTTCACAACTTTCAAATTTAGGCACACTTGTTCAAATAAGCGAACTGTCACAAAAGCGAACCAACAATTTGTCTAGAAAAGCGAATCAACAAGGTGTCGTATAAGCGAATCTATCACTGTCACAATAAGTGGACCAGATGATCTGACCAATGAGCGAACCAGATTAACTGATCAATGAGCGGACCAGAAAAATGACCAATAAGCGAACCAACCACGTTGACACTATAAGCGGACCAATAAGGTGTCCAGATAAGCGAACCAGTCGATTGACACTCTTGAGCGGACCTGATAGTTGGAGCGAATCAGTCTTTGGAGCGAACCTGTCTTGTAACTTCGAGCGAACCATATGAATTTACCAATCGAGCAGACCAGATAGGCTGACTAAGGAGCGAACCTGTCTGACTTTTTCGAGCGAACCTACTCAAAATCTGTCACTAAAAGCGAACCAACCTTGAACTTTTGAGCGAACCTGTCACAAAGATATAACTAAAAGCGAACCACCTAATCTGCTGACGTCACTTTTCGAACAAGTTCGTATGAGCGAATCACCTAAAATCTTAACTTCTAGGTTGATTTTAGATCTGAAAAGTTCAAGGGTTTATTAGTCTATGATTCCGAGTACAGTGTGTGATTTTGAGCCGGTTTTACCGTGAAAATTTTTGAAAAAGTGAAGAAAGTGTAGAAAACTAGATGAAATCGAGCTAAAATGGCAAGAACTCCTCCTCCTGAGCTCTGATACCACTTGTAGGATCGCGTTCGGCCCTGTTTGAGTCGATCAGAGAAATTCCTATCCAAATCAAAAGGCGGAAACTAATGATTTGGTGCTATTCTAGCTGGATTCACTTTAAACTTGCTGTATTATTGATCAATTGCACAATTACACGGTCAGACAACACTTCGGCAGCATGCCGGAACAAATACACCGTTACTATGTGTTCTATGGTTCGCTCAAGCATCCACTATATATAGATGAGTTGGGTTCGCTTATATGAACAACCATATAAGCGAACCTGACCACAAGCCATATAAGCGAACCATATCAAGACCATATAGGCGAACCTAGCTAGACATAAAAGCGAACCTAACCTAAACATGGTCATATGAGCGGACCTAGACCTAGATACATAAGTAAACCTTTACAATCAAGTGTTTCTAGGTTTCCATGACATGATTAGACTATCTAATACTAAGACTCGATGAAAGACGTAGTCGACAGACGTAAGTGCACCAACAAGAATATCTGCCATTTCGGCATTTGAGAGCGGATTTTCGCGTCGAGGAGGCATTCTAAAAGGGGAAACAGGAAGGAAAACAAGTGAAAGGATTAGACAAAAAGAATGAGATGAGACAAAATTGATGAAAGCAAAGATGGTGGTCATTTGTTTGTTACTACAAAGCAACAAACGACCCACGGTGATTAATCAAAGTAAATAGGTCAAAAATAATGTATTGCGAAGACATGCTCGCCTATAAGTGGACACTCACCCCAAGAGTTCCCAGGTAAGAGTGACTGGTCCGATACTGCGGATTTGTACGAACACTCTAGCCTTAGACAGAAAACTCATGATACAGGCATCCACCCTCCCAGTTTGCACGTGTTCACATTATTTAGACCAAACTTTGACGGGATTTTGAAAACTTAAAGGGTACAAAACCATATAATAAATCATCCTAGAACAGATGATTAGTTTTCAAAGCGGGATAGAAATTTGTGTTCTTATTGTGGTTGTCACCTAAGAATAAGTGACGGTATTGTTTTAAAACTAAACACAAGATAACTTGTGTTAGGGTCCTAGGAAGGTTATAGTCTAGGTCAAAGCATTACTAATAACCTAATTCCCTATAACCATTGGCTCTGATACCAACTTTTCTGTCACACCCCGACCACGTAAAACAACAAAACGTGGCGGAAACGTCGGGGAGTGTTGTAACAGAATCATTGTTTCATAACACATGGAAAATTGAAATGTTGTTTTATTGAATAAATGAACTCATTGTTTTAATACAATCAAATAAGTACAACTATTATCTTTCAAGTTTTAAAGTCACTAAGGCACGAGTCCATCCTAAGTGTAGAGCATATCATCAATCATCACAGAGCAGTACTTGAAACATGTGTAAAAATAGGTACGTCAGCATAAAAATGCCTGTGAGATACATAGGTTTTATTGATGTAGGATTCATGACTTATAAGTTTAAAGAAAAGGTTTTAATAAAAGTAGTCATGATCCTTGAAAAAGGTTTTCTTTTATAAATCATACCAAAATTTATAAGAAATTAGATGATACAAAATAATAATACATAGGTAATTAAATAATTAAGTAAAATGAGTTTGTATAAAATATATTGTTTGATAAACAACATTTTGATAAAAAGATTTATAGTATATATAAAAATATACTTCGGTTTTAAGAAAGTTGAATAAGTTATATATTAAAATATATTTTAGTTCCAAAACCATTAACCCAAGTGTACTAAATAACGCCACGGTATGTAATGCGATGAAAACACTTATATATAAGAAGTACCACCGGCGTATCTACCATGTTTTCATCACATTACACCCGTCCCGTTATCTAAACACTAACCAAAAACCAGTCATTAAGTAAATAGTATATTAACCATACTTTAGTTGGTAACATAAATAAGTTTACAGTAGTATATCAAAAGTATACTTTGGATATATAAATAACATATTAAACTATGCTTTGGATTTTGAGAATAACATATCAAACTATGTTTTAATGATTAACAAAATATATGTTGGTTTTGTAAAATATCCCATATGAGAGCATATCAAACTATACTTTTGGGAGTATAACTTAATATACAAAAATAATGTGATTTAAGAATTCATTCAGACCTAGTGCATCATAATACACCTTTGAGACTATAGAAATACCACAAAGGCAATCCCTATTTGGATGGAGCAACAAATTGGTTTCAGACATTCCATGACAACAGGAATGGGGTGTCAAATCCGATAGCGCTATATCATACTACCAACCGGTCTGGTGAACAAAAATAAGTACTATTCCAACAATTAATTTCATAATCTTTGAAAAATCAGTGTTTAAACCATAGATAGTCATTTAGTTTGTCAAAAGATAAGTACTAACATGTATAATCAATTATACTTTGAAATCATGAAAATAACAGATAGGTACACATGCTTCACCCCAAAACAGTTGAAAATAGTAAAAGAGGGGACTATGTACTCACTTGAGATTGCTTAGAAGTCCTAGGATAACCACCAAGCAAAGCTAGAGGAGCATGGAATCAAACGGCACCTAAATTTGATAACTACATAAATAAACCGGACCTAAATCGAGAGATCGGATAGTATGAGGTCTCGTAAACCAAATGAGTGTGGGAACTCATATGATATGATCTAACAAGTCCTACATACTAAAATGAAACCTATCCTAAGTGCTTACGACCCATCACGACCCGTTTAGGTAGCTTATGCTACTTTAACGCGTCGTTTGCGTAAAACGCGTTCGGACCGCCTAACTAGTCTTATGACAAGTATTATATGCCTGAACATGTTTAATTATGTTGCATAATTAGTTAAATAACAAAAGTTTGGGTTACATATGCTTAAATATCAATTATGCATAAAAAGGGTATTTTGGTAATTTACCTAAGTCATATAAACTACCTATCATACAACTACTTAAACGAAGTGACCATAAGGTATAACCTCGGAAGGTTATTCCCTATACAACTATGGTTACTAAACATGTTTGGTCGGATCCTAATGATCGACCAAACAGGTCGGGTTTGAAAGTATAAGCGATTGTTTAGATCGCTTACCTTACGACCCTACATAAGCACTAATCTAAAAAGTGACGAGCTAAACATGCTAGAACATGTTTAGTTAAGTTAGAAAACAGGTTTGGTATTAAAACAAACGGTTTTAATACCCTAGAGTAGTTTCGTTACAAAATACGAGAGAAAACGTATTTTGGCCGAAACTACGACTCGTCACTGAGCCTAGATAACGTGGTAATCAGTAGGTATAGTCACTAGGGACTATAACCATCGTGATTACGCTCACGTTATGAAGTTCAAACGAACTTCGCATTGACCATAAATTGGTCAATGCAGAAAGTCAAACGCAGTTTGACTTTAACGATAAAAACGAATGAAAAACGCGAAAGAATACTTACAGAAGGTCCCCGCAGGATTTGAACCCGATTCTCTCTCATGTAGGAAGCATATACTTCCACTTATAGAGCTTGAATCAGATTCAAATGTGGGGAATGAATGAAAACATGGTGGGTATTTATAGGAAATCTAGAACCGTTAGGATCGTTAATCGTAAAACGAGCTTCGATCTCATCCGTACACATGTGCCCATGGTTTTATGAAACCATGGGAGCCCATAGTTTTATTAAAACCATGTGCAAATGAGGGGAACAGCTGGAAAAAGCTAGAATTTAGATTTTTCATTTTGGTCCCTTCCTAAGATAACTATGGCAGAATGTCAATTTTGGTCCCTGAACTTCAGAAACATGCGTTTCGGCTCATTTTTGACACGTTTAAGCCCCGTTAACCTCATTTCAAGGCTCTAAAATGAAGTTAAAGTATAGGGAACTCAAAACATGTTCAAAAATATGTCGGATGTCGGTTCGTTTGGTCGTACGGTTGCGTTGTTCGGTTAATTACGACGGAAGTCGTAACGAACGCAAAAACGATCCAAATCAAGCGACGAATGGAATTTTCTTGTGCCAAACACTAAAATATAATATTTTAATGGTTACATAAATTTTTGGATGTCCGGATATATTCAGAACGTAAGATATGCGTGAAAATGCAAACTTATGCACTTTTTGACGCTTTTAGTCCCTGAATGACCAAAAGTTTATTTTTGCGCACCAAACACCTCAAAGCCTATTTCTAAGCTATGTAAAGGATATTTAGGGCATATTTAACTTATGATCAAGTTCCGGAAGGTTCCTTACTATACGAATCGGTATAGTTTCGCAGTTTGACACAATTAGTCCCTGCGATCGAACAAACTTGATTTCAACACACCAAACCATCCAAAACTTATTTCTAAGTTATATGGAGGTTATTTAAGGTATGTTAAGCCTATTTGACTATTATGGAGTGTTGGTTGCGTTAAACTGGTTATATTTACGCATCAGTGCGCGTATAACCTTCCAGAAAGCGATTTAGAGCTTGAAATCGGACAAGAAGTAATATGTGCAAATGATGCACATATTTTTTACAAACCCTAAGTATGAAATACAATATTTCATGGGTTTGGCATTTTTTTGATGATTGAAGTGATACAGGTGTCACATGCGAAAACAAAAGAGCCATATTCTAGCAATGAATTTGTTTCTTCGGAATCAAAAGAGCCACGTTCTGGCGATGAATCTGATTCATCAAAGTCAGACAAGTCACGGTTAAGCAATGAATCTGACTCGAAAAAGTCAGAAGAGCCACAAATTGAGGTAAAAGTGGTGAATCTGAATTGTCAAAATTACCCAAGGCTGGTCAGGCTTGGGTGAATCTGTTTAAATGAAAAACCTGACTTGCCGGAACTCCCAGGTTGGTAAGTGGGGAGTAGGAATCAGCGTCTTTCTTGAGAAATTCACGTTTGTGATATTTCAACCTACAAGTGGTTAATCAAGGACATTAAGTTGTACTTGAGTTAACTTTCTTACAAGTGATATTGTTGATTGAACCTACAAGTGTTAAATTTTTCAGGAAGTGATAAAAGAACAATGTGATGAAACCCCAAGTTTGTGAAAAGACAAATAAAACTAATTTTCTGGAAAAACCATTTTGATTAAAACAAACTTAAGTGTTTTGAGATCATAATGGGAAAATAGTTTGTTGTCAGAGGAGTTCTGATTGTTTATGCCAAGTGGATGGCGAATTGAGGCAATTCTCATCAGTTTGTCATGTTATTTGTACAGTCTATTGTTTTCAAATTTTCCCGGAAAATCAAAATTGAAATATATTTTGATTTTAGGAGGAGTAAGAAAATTTTTAGAAATTTTAAAAATTTGAAAAATACAAAAACATGATAAAACCAGAAAATGCCAAAAACATTGAAAAATCAAAAATGAGTTTTGTTGAGAAAAGAGGAAATGATTGTACATCAGTGGACTATCACAGCATGCTAAAGAAATGAAATGTCAAATGTGATAAACGGTCTCACTAAGGATGTGACGATAGGCTCAGCTAGACTAGTAGATTTGCGATAACGATACAAACTAAATGAAAAAGCCTAGTTCTAGTGGGAAACATGGTTGAAAGCATAGTACTTAGTTTTGTCCTTCGTGATTGTGTACCTACTCAGTAATCGCTGAATGCTAAAAGAGCATAAAAACCGGTCAGTTTGTGAACTTTCACAACTTGCTGAAAAGTCAATATGATTGTGCATTTTATTTTGCAAAGATTTAAACTGGTTTTATTTCTTTATTTTGTTTAAGCATTGGACATCCTCTGCGTATACGTGAGTATCGAACTGGATGTTATTACCTAAACGTTCTGCGTTATTTTCTTTGGTGTTTCTTTTAAGCTTTGGATCACCTCTGCGTATACGGAAGTATCGACCTGGTGGTTAAAGCCTAAACAATTTCAACTTGTTTTTATTTCTTATTTTGTTTAACAATTGGACTTTCTCTGCGTATACGGAAGTATCGACCTGATTGTTAATGTTTAAACATTCTGCTTTATTTTCGCACATATCACAGTTGCTGAAAGTTTAAAGGCATTACTTGAGTTAGTGTATTGCATGATGATGGGATATGCTGAGATCGTGGGGTCCATAAAAATTTAGTGCAAAATTAATATACCTTAACGTATCGGTAAGCAGTTCGAAAGTTTTTAGATTGAGCTTAAGAGGACAACTATATCGTCAATCTACGTGAATCGTTTAGAACTTAAAATGATTAAAGCTTAACGGTGCTAGTGATTTGTCTCATAAATTGATATGATCCTCTTACACAAACTCACAAAAATATTATATGTATATATTTCTTTACTACTGTAGGACCGGTTTTGACACCGTTCGATTGCGTAACGAACGTTCGACGTGCGGAATCCGTGAACGTGCGTGACCGAACACACAATAACGTACTAGAACCGTGAATATATTGAAAGATATGACGTGTACAGTACAAGAATCACGTAGAGAGTACTTTCTCTCTCTAGACTTGAATCTCCTAAATCACCAAATGAGCAAAAGTCTTTAACTTTAAACCTAAAGCTCCTATTTATAGGCCTTGGAATTAATGAGATTTCTCATTAATTACCAAAATGCCACCTTGCTAATTCTATCAAAATATTACAATAAAAGCTTGATTTCTTCGGTTTCTCGCTATGGCTCGAATTGACGAAGGCGATAGACATTAATGCACTAACAATCTCCCCCTTGGATATTGCCGCAGTCAATCTAGTAGCGTCTTGTCTTTCTCTTTTTCGAACAGAATCCCCGTGGATCTGTCTTCAACTTCAGTTGCTCCCCTCCTTTGTAGTCTCTTTCTTCAGGCTCCCCCTTTCGTCAAGCTTCCGTGCTTTTAGGATCGACGCCTGGCTTTCTGTAGCAACAGAATCAGAAACCTACACATCTCAACCTCTCGTAAGACAAAATAATTTTGACTCTAAAAGAATTCACTCAAAATTCTCAATCATATAACACACAATATTGTGATTCAAATTAATGAATCATCTAAACATTTTAGGATTATCTTCCAACTTCTCATCATCTTAACCAAACCAATTGTTCATCTTGTTTAGCCTTTGAGATTTTGAATATCAGCTTTTCAACATCAGTTGTCGAAAATCTTTTTGGATTTTTTCAATAATATGAAACATAAGTGCAAAAACAAAATTTAAACGCAGAAATAAAATATATACAAACACTATTTTTGTGAGTTTGTGTAAGAGGATCATATCAGTTTTTGAGACACATCACAAGCACCGTTAAGCTTTTAGACATTTTAAGTTCTAAACGATTCACGTTGATTGACGATATAATTGTCCTCTTAAGCTCAATCTAAAAACTTTCGAAATGCTTACAGATACGTTAAGGTATATTAATTTTGCACTAAGTTCTTATGGACCCCACGATCTCAGCATATCCCCTCATCATGCAATACACAGACTCAAGTAATGCCTTTAAACTTTCATCAACTGTGATATGTGCGAAAATAACGCAGAATGTTTAAACATTAACAATCAGGTCGATACTTCCGTATACGCAGAGAAAGTCCAATGTTTAAACAAAATAAGAAAATAAAAACAAGTTGAAATTGTTTAGGCTTTAACCACCAGGTCGATACTCCCGTATACGCAGAGGTGATCCAAAGCTTAAACGAAACACCAAAGAAAATAAAGCAGAACGTTTAGGCAATAACATCCAGGTCAATACTCACGTATACGCAGAGGATGTCCAATGCTTAAACAAAATAAAGAAATAAAACAAGTTTAAATCTTTGCAAAATGAAATGCACAATCACAACGATTTTTTTCAGCAAGTTGTGAAAGTTCACAAAGTGACCGGTTTTTATGCTCTTTTAGCATTCAGCGATTACTGAGTAGGTACACAATCACGAAGGGCAAAACTAAGTACTATGCTTTCAACCATGTTTCCCACTAGAACTAGGCTTTTTCATTTAGTTTGTATCGTTATCGCAAATCTACTAGTCTAGCTGAGCCTATCGTCACATCTTTAGTGAGACCGTTTATCACATTTTACATTTCATTTCTTTAGCGTACTGTGATAGTCCACTGATGTACTATCATTTTCTCTTGTTTCAAGAAAAACTCGTTTTAATTTTTCAATGTTTTTGGCCTTTTAGATTTTATCATGTTTTTGTATTTTTCAAACTTTCTAATTTTTTTAAAATTTTACTCCCCCTAAAATCAAAATATGTTTCAATTTTGATTTTCTGAGAAAATTTGAAAACAAACTGTACAAGAACGTGACAACATGATATCGAATTGCTTTAATTTGCCATCCACTTGGCATAAACAATCAAAACTCCCCCTAACAACAAACTATTTTCCCATTATGATTTCAAAACACTTAAGTTTGTTTTAATCAAAATGGTTTTTCCGGAAAATTAGTTTGTTTACCAATCATTTGTAGGTTCGGGGTCATTTCATCACCTTGTTCTCTTAATCACATGCAAAGATTTATCGTTTTCTGATTTTACCATAAAAACCACTTGTAGAAAATCAAGTACAACTTAATGTCCCTGATTTACCACATGTAAGACGAAAAATCACCAGAGTGAAATTTCTCAAGAAATGTGCCGATTCATGTTCCACGCTTACCAACCTGGGAACTCCGGCAAGTCAGGCTTTTCTATTTGAACAGATTCACCCAAGCCTGACTATCCTTGGGTGATTTTGAATTCTTGTTCAACAATGGTGGAAAATTTGCATCATCCATTGTTAAACCCGAATTCTCCCTTTTTACCTCAACACCAGGCTCCTCTGGCTTTGACGAACCAGAATCATTGCCTGCACATGGCTTGTCTGACTTTGATCTGTCAGATTCATTGCCTGAAGGTGGCTTGTCTGACTTTAACACGTCAGATTCATCGCCGACCATTTTCTCTTTCTTTTTTAACCTGTCTATCCTCAGATTTGTATCTGATGAACTCAGTTTGCTTGATTTGTTAGTCTTTGAAGAGCAAATTGGTTTATCAGAACTTTTATCTGATTTTCCTTTTGTATCCGAGGACAAAATTTTCTCGAGATACTCTCGAGCTTTCTTCCTCTTCTTCCTCAGTCTGTCTTTTTACCCTTGTGAAAGCTTCACTTTCTGTTTTTGAAATTTCTGTTCTTTGACTTTCTGTTCTGAAACTTTCAGTTCCTTGGGCTTGACATTGACTGTCTTTTTCATCTGCTTCTGAGATTCAGCTCTCGATCTTCTCATTTGTAACACCCTTCGTTTTCATACTTTCCATATTTAGAAACCATTGCTTGAAATTCTATTTTTGAAAATCTCGCATTCTTGTAATCGTCCTTTCATCGTAATCATTGTAAATCAGAGACTTGATTCATAAATAAAATTTGTATTCCTTTAGTTTCGTGTGATACATACATTATACATGCTAATACATTTAAATTTGTGAAACATTCTGTGCATACTCGTAATTCTTGAAAACTATATGTTGTAAGATCTTTTCAAAAGTCTTTCTCTTAGATTTCGAGGACGAAATCTCCTAAAGTAGGGGAGACTGTAACATCCGTCAAAACGAGTTGTCCAGAAATCCGACTTGTTTAAGATTCGGATCCTATTCCTGGAAACTCGAAAGTTCGCGAAATGGTTAATCGTTTTAGAACTTTTATCCTAAGTTTAATTCGTTATAAATATGGACTTTTAATAATTTATTGGTTAATTAATTAAAAAAAGTATTATTCTTTTAGTCTATGATCAATCTAGTTAGTCCCGTTAAATTTCTAGTAAGTTTAAGCTTATTGTAGTTAACCCAGTTAATTAATTATATTAGTTCAGTTAATTATGTTATTGGAGTTAACCAAGTTAGTTAAAGCTTATCGGAGTTAACCTAGTTAATTAATTATGTTAGTTCAGTTAAGTTAAGTATGGGGAGGGGGCTGGGTGTAATTATTGAAAACTTAAAAACAAATTAGGGAACAAAAAACTTGAACCGCGGGACTCGAACCCGGGTTCAGCCTCACAACAAACAGCATCACAATCGCTGGGCTACAGCCTGAGAACAATTATTCTCGGCTACGTTTAATATATATCATCACATTAAGATTTAAACCTTTGCTTCACAGCCGCTAAAAACAGAAACGTAACAGTTACATGTCCATATATAACAGCCGCTGATTGTCCGTATGTAATCATTCTGCAGTAAATGCATGATTCAGTTTTGAAAAAAGAAATTCAATTAAGAAATTAAAACTATAATCATGGCTTAAACCATTAATGAACCACCTATATATATTTCGGGTTCGATAAACACTATCACCTCATATCACTTGTCATTCGCACACCGCCGGAGTTCGAGACGTCGCCGGAACCAAGCGAAGAACGACGAGGACCACCTTTGTCGGGACAGTGTCGCGTCACACTCTGTTCGACGATATGAGCACGTCGGAGACGTCGAAGTGAACTGAAGTGGCCGGAACGTCGGAAACACCCGTCGGAACCAGGTTCGCGTCGGAGTCAACTCGCATTTCTTACATGTTCGGGTAATCATTTCGTTAGTTCTCTTGGATTTCCAATCTTACTCGTGCGTTATTTCAAGAAACTCCATACGCAACCAATGTGAGTATACTCGAATCCCCTCTTATCATTTACCACTTTTGGGGTGTAACATGTTTTCTTATAAACTTACACATGAACATTTTACCTAATTGCACAAACATTCCTATAACATGCTTGTATACGTGATTGCTTGATACTTTAAACTTGGGTTGAGGACATCTTGTGTTAGACTTATCATTAACTTTGTACGAGCCTATCAGTGACATATATAGCGCTCTAGGATTAACGCACCGCCCGTGGACTTGTGGTTATGTCATGAGCATATTGCGTTTCATCATTGGTTTGATATGTTAGACACATGCCGACTTTAATGTTTATCTTGAATCACATGCTAGCTATGAGGAATCGTTTAAACTTATCTTTTATGCTAAGTATGTATCAAACTTGTATACTCGCCTTTGCTTTTGCATTGAATTGTATTTTAAACATGTTACAGGTTGAGGATGATGATTACTATGAAATGAAGTAGCGACGATGCCTAGATACACATTTAGACGTCTTAGGTCAAATACGTTGTATTGATTTCATGGTTGTTGTATTGATTTCTTGTATTTTTCATGTATTGTAACATTTATTTATGAATGAAATCAATTTATCTTTAATTCTATTGTCACAATTAGCGTTATGTGTAATGAGCAATCTTTCTTCGTCTCACTCCGATGTTTCCGCCATCGGTTGGGGTGTGACAGATTGGTATCAGAGCCATAATTATATCGAATTAGGAAAATTGCCATGCTTTTGACCTAGTCTATAGTTAAGTACCAAATTCGACCATACTTGCTTCACATGCTATTTTTTTATGAAACATTTTTATGTGCTATTCTTGAAATGTCTTTTACGTGTTATTTTCTTGAAATGCTTTATGTGCTTATACTTGTTATTATTATTTTGAACATACTTCTTCTACTCGTTTATACTAAAAATCGAAACCACTCGTATCACACAAACGAGACGACTTCACCAAAATAGGCGTGAAACCCACAATTTGTTGAACAACTCTCAATCCATCTACTTTTGCTTTTTACATGAAATTCACCATCAAGTTAGGAGTGAAATCCTCACCTTGATGGAGAAATTTAAATTCTAGTGGACCCTCATCAAAGTGTTGAAATTAAATTTTGACCCGACGTGTACCAACCACACTTAGGATACGAAATCGTCAAGTTAGGGGTGAAACCCGCACCTTGTCGGCTAGTTCCACTCCTTGATTTTTATAAATCCCGCCAAGTCTCGAAATTTCGATTGATTTGAGACATGTAGTAACCGGAAGGGTAAATACCGATAACCGACTTGTCGGCGAGAGTATTCCACCTATTAGGCCAAAGCATGCTCCTCAAATTCGAAAGACCTTTCGAGTACTTTGGTTAGTCAAAGTTCCATTTTGGAACCATCCAAATGTTGATCAAACATGTGTTTTCATTATTTATCTTATATGATGCAATCTTTCAAATTCATATTTAATTTCGATATTTTCTTCTCACACACACATATCGTACTAAATCTTTTCATACATTTGTACATATTTCACATGCATGATTTCGAAAACGTCACCAACTCGATTTACATTTCCTATAACCACATGTAACACCCTAACACGTAAATATCTCAAGAATGACGCAGCGGAAATACGAGCCTTAAAATTTCTTTCTATGTTGGACACATTACTTACATAAAGGCTCAAATACAAATTTAAACATTTCCTGGAAGGGATTTACAATATTCACATTAAATTACGTTTCAAAGCAATACATAATTCAAACTACGTGACCGTTCTTTCCGTACAATCCTTGCTATTCGACTCGATCGATGCCCGCTTATCTTCGATAGTGGTAGAAGAAATCCGTGTAGTACCTGTGGACATCACATACAACTTAACCGTTAGTCATTGACAACATCATACAACAATAATCTCATACGATTAAAAATCATAGAACATTCGACAACATAAACTTTGATTCAATCGGCTATCCTCTCGAATTCCCATGTTCCGAGTTCGGCTTTAATTCTACATAATCTGACGCACTCATTCCTGCATTACATTCCAATCTCAAGCACATCGTTAGTAACGTCCGTACTCAAACGTATTGAAACCATGTATACATGCATACCTGTCCCATTCTTTTCATAGGCGATAAATCCTACTTCGTGCGTATGTATATTCATACGTCTAATCATACACACCTACATACCTACACATCTACTTACCTACACATATACCTACATGCTTACATGATCATGTCTACACATATTTACTTACATCCAATTCTTGATTAACCTACTCGCATTCGATCATCATACTCATATATTAATTATATGGTGCTTAGACTTGAGTTTATAACCCAAAAATATTAGTTATGAGGAGTTTATAACGTATCTATTTATGCCCGAAGGTCAAAAATAACAAAACAATCAACTTTTTTTGCAAAACTGCCACCGTAAGCTACGGCTCAGCCGTAGCTTACGATTCAGTTGTTTGGTCCAAACAGCAGCTACGTTCTGTAGCTTACGGCTGAACTGTAGCTTACGATTTGGCTGCTCTGATCCAAACAGTAGCTACGTTCTGTAGCCTACGACTGAACTGTAGCTTACGATTTGGCTGCTCTGATCCAAACAGCAGCTACGTTCTGTAGCCTACGACTGAACTGTAGCTTCCGATTTGGCTGCTCTGCAGCTTTTCCAACTTTGTCCTTTTTACGAAAACGGCCGTAACTTTCAAACCGTTCACCCGTTTAACCTCCCGTTTCTTCCTACATACTTGTAAATTCACATTCTATCATATGGATTTGGAATCCCATAACCAATTTAAGGAAATTCCTATCTTACCTCCCGTTTCTAATTATTTGACCCGTTCGTGCATTTATCAACATAATCTGTTTATTGGACCCCAATGTCATATGAACTTAATAATTTCATTGCACCTATCATAAAAGATTAAATTCTCGGACCTCTTGCATCCTCTTAACCCATTTTCGCTCAAAGGCTTATTTTTGACCCGTTATGGGTATTTGCGCATTAAGTGGACTATGACATACCAAACCCTATACTTCGCTTTCATACTTGTCCAAGACATTACTCTAATCGAATAGCTCGTTTCCAAATGACTTCTAAGGTCGTTTGGCCGAAGTACCTATCAAGGGCATTTTAGTCAACTAAGCTCTATCCTTAATAACAAAGGAATTCCTTACATAAGTAACCAATTCCACTACTTAGCTACAATTTCTTAATCACACCTACCTTGCTCGGATCAAAACTAAAATCCGTTTAATACTTCATTGACATCATACAAGTCATTCCTATTCGACCTCAATTATCACATATAACTAAATTGCATATAACATTACATAAACAACTAAGAAGTGATTACGGAATCACTTACCTTGAGCGACCAAGTTCAAGCATAGGTTCCATGTTTACTTTTGACCCGTTAGCCTCCGTGCTTGAGTCCGTAAATATGTTATTCATCCTTACATGTCAATACATTAATATCCTTGTTAGCATACAAGACCACACATAACATCAATCACATTAATCCTATGCTCAACATTTGACCTTTATTAGTCAATTTCTAACAAACATAAAGCATATACTCAAAGTCATATCTTTTCAAGCTTATATAATTTATCACGTCATTACACATTCATACATTGATATAACTATGTTCCATATGACTTTTATAATCTTGCAATTGTTAACCATATTCAAGTTAACAATTTAACGTAATCTTAACATCCTTCTTTACTAATAAATCACTCTACCTTTAGTGCACATCCATATCAATTCATCATCAAACTTCTAGACCAACACATGACGTTTACCACATCATTTAAGTACGAAGTTCAACTTCTAAGCATACCTTTTATCAAAGTTGTTTTATCAATTAAAAACCCATATGTATTTCAATCAAAACACATATTTTATGTTAACCTATCGTTTATCACTTCATTATTACATTCTATACTTTTCCATCCATCATTATACATAATTCATCTTAAATCGTCACTTAGGCATTTCATCATACACTTGGCGGGCGTACCGTTAATTAAGCATAGTGTACAAGTATCATTTGCATAACATGACCAATCCATATCAATATCATCAAGAACATCAATATTCAATAGAATTCACATAACTTCTCTTCTAATTCAGCTCTAACTAACAATTTATCATTATAAACAATCATCATACATTCCCTCATCCAATTTCACACTTTACAACTCATATTCATTCTACTCTAAGTGGGGTTTCACTCCCAACATTGATTTAATCGATTTCAAGCATTCATAATGTTCTAGATGGTGATCTTAGTTCAATATCATACTAATTTCATATAAACACATGGAATTTCTTGAAACCCTACATATTCAAGATCTTCAAACTATCAAATTCTTCTTACCTTAAGCTTTAATAGGCCTAGCTGATCAAGAAATCATTGACATGCATGAGATTCAGTCACGATTAGGGCTTCAATTGGCTGGATTTTTGTGGTTAGAAGGGTTTCCCCTTCTTCTCTGGCTCTGGGCGTCGAACACACACGCACACCTGATGTGTGTGTGTTTTAATTCTTATTCCATTTTTATTCATCTAGCTTTCTTAACTTGTCACCTTTAGTCCCTTGAGTTTAGTGTGGTAATTGCTTAGTCACAAACTTTACTACTATTATCTAATTTGTATTGTGACCAAATTAATTAACATATTTGTCACATTTTATCTCGTATTCCATGAAATCTCATTAGTGAGTTAAACGTTCGGGTTTTGAGGCGTTACAAGTCTACCCTCCTTAAAGGAGGTTTCGTCCCCGAAACCTTTCTCATTCCTACTCTTACCCTTCTGTTGTACTCATCCACTGGGCACACTACCACATGATTCACTTGGGGTCTTTGCAAAAGTCTTATTCATGAATAAATATAATCATACGCATTGACCTTATCATCTTAAATTAATAGTTTACTTTCATATTCACACAAGGGTCAGGGTCTGATCCAGAGCTCTTATTAGTGTCATTTACTTTATAATGCTTGCTCCTAGCACATACCATCACTAGCGTTTCATTCATCGAATTTATTCCAATCGTATGCAGTTATTAACCATACATACTAAGTCTATGGCTTGTTTCTAACATCCTATTTAAGCATATTACATTCGTATATTTACTAATTGAAATAAGTCGATTTATTTCATTCTACTCATACATCATATACTATCTTTCATTTTGTTCACTATGAGCCATCCTAAACATTCCATTACTATCGTTATTTATGCCATGCGTATCTTTTCTACAATGTCTTGTTCAAATGAACATGGCCAACATGCC
Source organism: Helianthus annuus (assembly GCF_002127325.2). Classification (NCBI taxonomy): domain Eukaryota; kingdom Viridiplantae; phylum Streptophyta; class Magnoliopsida; order Asterales; family Asteraceae; genus Helianthus; species Helianthus annuus. Next base: position 116,469,308 of record NC_035443.2, read on the forward strand.
AAGCATCAAGGTTGGTATTTCTTAACGGTACTTGTCATCACTTACATTCTATCAGAATTTCCACAGTTACAGGCATTCAAGTTCTATACCACTTGACGATCATTACGAACATTTTGAAATTCATTCTACATCTTTGCATTACGGTTTGTATATATACATTCTATTCTAACACATCAATCTCTAGTCGAGTCATAACCTCCTATTTAAGTTATGACTCTTTTTATACACATCTGACGGAAGTAAATTTCATTGATTCGTTATCCATACCTTACGATGATCATTCCTTTCCTGTTAGTGACATTGCGTCTCCATTCTTCAAGCTCACCTATGAGCATGAAACTTGACAAATCAAATCATTAACTACCGAGTTCAAATGGCGGTCGCCATCTGACCCGTATGTCCCATTTATCCTTTCTACCATTCTTGCTTACAACACATTTACATAAATATAATCATGTATAAATATACAAAAAGTTTAAACATAATTTGGATCATATCACTTAAGGAATATTTATTTGTTTTGGTATGTAATCACTTCACATTCGGAAATTTTCACTCCTATCATAATTTTGTTCATTTGCTTTACATTTACTTATATGACTTGTGTGACACAATCATGGTCAAACTATTGACTTCTTCTTAAGTAGAATAGTTTTTGTCTTTTATATCTTAAATCCGTTTCGCGGATTCGAACACCTTACTCATACTTTTCGTACCTTTCATGTTTTGAATCCGTCTCACGGATTCAATTATTGCATTCACTTCTTTCATTCTTTGAATCCGTCTCGTGGATTCAAACATTTCATTCATGCCTTTCATTCCTTGAATCCGTCCTGTGCATTCAAGCATCGCATTCGTATCTTTCATTCCTTGAATCCGTCTCGCGGATTCAAGCATCGCATTCATATCTTTCATTCCTCGAATCCGTCTCGCGGACTCAAGCATCGCATTCGTATCTTTCATTCCTTGAATCCGTCTCGCGGACTCAAGCATTGCATTCGCATATTTCATTCCTTGAATCCATCTCGCGGATTCAAGCATTGCATTCGCATATTTCATTCCTTGAATCCGTCTCGCGGATTCAAGCATTGCATTCGCATATTTCATTCCTTAAATCCGTCTCGCGGATTCAAGCATTGCATTCGCATATTTCATTCCTTGAATCCGTCTCGCGGATTCAAGCATTGCATTCGCATATTTCATTCCTTGAATCCGTCTCGCGGATTCAAGCATTGCATTCACATCTTTCATTCCTACAAAGTACTCTCAATCCCCCAAGAGTCTTACTACCCATTTCACCCACACGCCTAGCTGCTACCAAACTCTATCGGACATACCTGTAATAACTATCACGGTCTCACGAACGTCATATGTTTCTTGTGTATTGGTCAGGTACACATTCCACGTACTAGTTTCGTGTCTTCGCGTAATTGCCACCTTATGTCCAAAGAATTTAGTTTTGGCTCGTGTAACATTTTCAAAACTTATTTACCATGTCGTTATCATAATTTGTTCAAAATTTTTCTTTCACTTGCTTAACCATACCATTTCATACGCCCATACATTAGGTTTACGTACCTGGGGTCAATTCGTTTCATTACTTGCCTCGATGCCGGTCCTAGACCGCATTCACGGATCATCTCTCCCAACAATTGCGCTTACCCTTCACAAAACATACTATTAGTTTCCTTCAAATACATAATCTAATACATAATTACATTCGCTTTTGCCTTTAGGCCTCGATCGAGTCTTGGATTGCACGGGTTCTTGGTCACGAGAGCACACCGGTTTGAGTTCAAGTATTTACCTCCTGTTACTTGATTCTCTCAAACCAGGGCTCTGATACCAACTTGTAACACCCTAACACGTAAATATCTCAAGAACGACGCAGCGGAAATACGAGCCTTAAAATTTCTTTCTATGTTAGACACATTACTTACATAAAGGCTCAAATACAAATTTAAACATTTCCTGGAAGGGATTTACAATATTCACATTAAATTACGTTTCAAAGCAATACATAATTCAAACTACGTGACCGTTCTTTCCGTACAATCCTTGCTATTCGACTCGATCGATGTCCGCTTATCTTCGATAGTGGTAGAAGAAATCCGTGTAGTACCTGTGGACATCACATACAACTTAACCGTTAGTCATTGACAACATCATACAACAATAATCTCATACGATTAAAAATCATAGAACATTCGATAACATAAACTTTGATTCAATCGGCTATCCTCTCGAATTCCCATGTTCCGAGTTCGGCTTTAATTCTACATAATCTGACGCACTCATTCCTGCATTACATTCCAATCTCAAGCACATCGTTAGTAACGTCCGTACTCAAACGTATTGAAACCATGTATACATGCATACCTGTCCCATTCTTTTCATAGGCGACAAATCCTACTTCGTGCGTATGTATATTCATACGTCTAATCATACACACCTACATACCTACACATCTACTTACCTACACATATACCTACATGCTTACATGATCATGTCTACACATATTTACTTACATCCAATTCTTGATTAACCTACTCGCATTCGATCATCATACTCATATATTAATTATATGGTGCTTAGACTTGAGTTTATAACCCAAAAATATTAGTTATGAGGAGTTAATAACGTGTCTATTTATGCCCGAAGGTCAAAAACAACAAAACAATCAACTTTTTGCAAAACTGCCACCGTAAGCTACGGCTCAGCCGTAGCTTACGATTCAGTTGTTTGGTCCAAACAGCAGCTACATTCTGTAGCTTACGGCTGAACTGTAGCTTACGATTTGGCTGCTCTGATCCAAACAGCAGCTACGTTCTGTAGCCTACGACTGAACTGTAGCTTACGATTTGGCTGCTCTGATCCAAACAGCAGCTACGTTCTGTAGCCTACGACTGAACTGTAGCTTACGATTTGGCTGCTCTTCAGCTTTTCCAACTTTGTCCTTTTTACGAAAACGGTCGTAACTTTCAAACCGTTTACCCGTTTAACCTCCCGTTTCTTCCTACATACTTGTAAATTCACATTCTATCATATGGACTTGGAATCCCATAACCGATTTAAGGAAATTCCTATCTTACGCGCATTCGGCTTATTAATCATTTTCTAATTATTTGACCCGTTCGTGCATTTATCAACATAATCTGTTTATTGGACCCCAATGTCATATGAACTTAATAATTTCATTGCACCTATCATAAAAGATTAAATTCTCGGACGTCTTGCATCCTCTTAACCCATTTTCGCTCAAAGGCTTATTTTTGACCCGTTATGGGTATTTGCGCATTAAGTGGACTATGACATACCAAACCCTATACTTCGCTTTCATACTTGTCCAAGACATTACTCTAATCGAATAGCTCGTTTCCAAATGACTTCTAAGGTCGTTTGGCCGAAATACCTATCAAGGGCATTTTAGTCAACTTAGCTCTATCCTTAATAACAAAGGAATTCCTTACATAAGTAACCAATTCCACTACTTAGCTACAATTTCTTAATCACACCTACCTTGCTCGGATCAAAACTAAAATCCGTTTAATACTTCATTGACATCATACAAGTCATTCCTATTCGACCTCAATTATCACATATAACTAAATTGCATATAACATTACATAAACAACTAAGAAGTGATTACGGAATCACTTACCTTGAGCGACCAAGTTCAAGCATAGGTTCCATGTTTACTTTTGACCCGTTAGCCTCCGTGCTTGAGTCCGTAAATATGTTATTCATCCTTACATGTCAATACATTAATATCCTTGTTAGCATACAAGACCACACATAACATCAATCACATTAATCCTATGCTCAACATTTGACCTTTATTAGTCAATTTCTAACAAACATAAAGCATATACTCAAAGTCATATCTTTTCAAGCTTATATAATTTATCATGTCATTACACATTCATACATTGATATAACTATGTTCCATATGACTTTTATAATCTTGCAATTGTCAACCATATTCAAGTTAACAATTTAACGTAATCTTAACATCCTTCTTTACTAATAAATCACTCTACCTTTAGTGCACATCCATATCAATTCATCATCAAACTTCTAGACCAACACATGACGTTTACCACATCATTTAAGTACGAAGTTCAACTTCTAAGCATACCTTTTATCAAAGTTGTTTTATCAATTAAAAACCCATATGTATTTCAATCAAAACACATATTTTATGTTAACCTATCGTTTATCACATCATTATTACATTCTATACTTTTCCATCCATCATTATACATAATTCATCTTAAATCGTCACTTAGGCATTTCATCATACACTTGGCGGGCGTACCGTTAATTAAGCATAGTGTACAAGTATCATTTGCATAACATGACCAATCCATATCAATATCATCAAGAACATCAATATTCAATAGAATTTCACATAACTTCTCTTCTAATTCAGCTCTAACTAACAATTTATCATTATAAACAATCATCATACATTCCCTCATCCAATTTCACACTTTACAACTCATATTCATTCTACTCTAAGTGGGGTTTCACTCCCAACATTGATTTAATCGATTTCAAGCATTCATAATGTTCTAGATGGTGATCTTAGTTCAATATCATACTAATTTCATATAAACACATGGAATTTCTTGAAACCCTACATATTCAAGATCTTCAAACTATCAAATTCTTCTTACCTTAAGCTTTAATAGGCCTAGCTGATCAAGAAATCATTGACATGCATGAGATTCAGTCACGATTAGGGCTTCAATTGGCTGGATTTTTGTGGTTAGAAGGGTTTCCCCTTCTTCTCTGGCTCTGGGCGTCGAACACACACACACACACCTGATGTGTGTGTGTTTTAATTCTTATTCCATTTTTATTCATCTAGCTTTCTTAACCTGTCACCTTTAGTCCCTTGAGTTTAGTGTGGTAATTGCTTAGTCACAAACTTTACTACTATTATCTAATTTGTATTGTGACCAAGTTAATTAACATATTTGTCACATTTTATCTCGTATTCCATGAAATCTCATTAGTGAGTTAAACGTTCGGGTTTTGAGGCGTTACACCACAAAATGGGGACATATCATCGAGATAGGAGTGATTTCCTTACCTTGACGATTAGCTCCACTCTTTCTTTTCTTAAAACGACCTCACCATCGAGTTAGGGGTGATTCCCTTACCTAGGTGATCGTTACCAAAACTTTCATTCAAAATATTTTATTACACAAACCCGATCATGTCTTATACTTAAATCATTTATCATTTATCAAAATACCTACTTATACCAATTTCAAAATACATTGTTTTATCAAACGTACTTCTTATCCTACAATCTATTATCACTCAACTCATATACACGAGATTCTTAATCATATTTAAAACGTTTTATTACCCGAAAATCAAAACCTTGCGAAATGCTACATATCAATTTAATCGGTCCAACGAATCTCTTGCCCATGAACTTCATATTTGACTTAACCACTAAAACACACACTCACGTTAGATCACCACACTAAAGACTTTCATTCTCAAACGGAATTCAAACGAACTTTCTCATATACTTATAAGATCCTATAGATATTATACGATCGTTTTATCAAAGATTTTTTTTAACATCAACAAATCATTTGTTAAAACTCTTCCCATAGACCACCAAGTCCGTTTTGCTAAATTTCTTTTCTAAGGATCAACGTTTTCATAAGAACCTCCAAAAATTCAAAATTTCTTGTTTTGACGCAAATGAAACAAACCCATTATATTCGAAAACTTTTTCTACACCGCTTAATTCGTCATTCAAATTTCAAAATGCGTGGGCAAGAAGACTTCATGGGGACCGGCAATCTTCAACTTACGTAATTTTTTTTAAAACAAAAGTAGCATTTCCATTCATTACCAAATACGTTATGCATAACCAATGAGTACTTTATGCTCTCTACAATTACAAACTATATTATACCTTCCAAATCAAACTCGATCTATTTTGATTCAATAAACTCAACATTTCGCTTACACAACTATACATGTATATCATCATACACGTTTTAATCGGTACCTCGCGACGAAATCACTTATATCATTCGTTCTACATATTCAAATTTCTCGAGCGTTTTATATGTCCAAATTCGTTATGCTCCAATATACGCTATATACGTAACTTTTATTGTTTGTACCTACACTTATACTCATGCGTTTTATGCTTATACTTATACTCATACTACTCGTATGTTTTATGTCTATACTCATACTTACGTGGATGTTCATACTTAAACTTATATTTAAGCTCATACTTTCATACATACTCATGATTCATACATTCGTACCCGTACGCGAGCAGAATCCGAGGGATTCGCTTACATGGGTCCCATACATACTTAAGCATGGACTTGCTTATATACTACATTCTTATACGTGCACATTTTAAATTTTTTTTTACGTATACCCTGATTCATACACAAATAGTACAAGCTATGTGGATCATGCGACGATTAAAATAATCATGGGTGCACATGGGATTATAGTGATAGGCGCATGAGAACCATAGAGTGTACTTCTGTGTATGGTAAGACACGGAACGTAACATGACACCGAATACGAGACAGACGTGACATTGTTAAAACATGGGGGATACGCCGCTGGTACTTCCTATATATAAGTGTTTTCACCATGTTACCAAACTTTCGTAAAACGTGCCATGAGAAATTCAGTGTTTTGCAGACCTTTTAGACCTAATTCAAACTTTTAACAACTCGCGAACGCATTGCTAACGTATTAAATCCGATTATCCATGACGAGACCTCATTCTTAACTCATCGCTTTCGTTTATTCAATACTTACACCGTCCTCATACTCGTATACGTTTATTAGATCCATCGTCCACCCTTATACCCCCATTTTTCTCCATATTCTTTCCTGTTATACGAACCTCGTTTACAATCTAATCTGTTTAAACGTTTGAATCCTAACCTATCCCTTACCTTTAAAACTACCTGACTATTCTTCAAACTTCCCCTACAAACCACCTCACTTTTCATTGAATACAAACTGTTTTCTATACAAAATTGTCCTTCCTAATACAACAATTTTTTTTTTCATACATTTCCAAGTTAGTATTCAAAACTTGTTCCAACCCGCTTCCACTCATGATTATGCTTCAAAACCATTTTTGCCAAACAAGTTCTCTTACAAACCTATTTTGCCGTTCTTCAAAATTTCATACTTTTTACGCTTCAAAATTTTCAAGTCCCAATTTTGAATAATCATCTTTTGCTAAAACTCTTTCAAACCTTCCTCTTGAATAAATTTCGGGACGAAATTTACTAAAGGAGGGGAGACTGTAACACCCTTCGTTTTCATACTTTCCATATTTAGAAACCATTGCTTGAAATTCTATTTTTGAAAATCTCGCATTCTTGTAATCATCCTTTCATTGTAATCATTGTAAATCAGAGACTTGATTCATAAATAAAATTTGTATTCCTTTAGTTTCGTGTGATACGTATATTATACATGCTAATACATTTAAATTCGTGAAACATTCGGTGCATACTCGTAATTCTTGAAAACTATATGTTGTAACATCTTTTCAAAAGTCTTTCTCTTAGATTTCGAGGACGAAATCTCCTAAAGTAGGGGAGACTGTAACATCCGTCAAAACGAGTTGTCCAGAAATCCGACTTGTTTAAGATTCGGATCCTATTCCTGGAAACTCGAAAGTTCGCGAAATGGTTAATCGTTTTAGAACTTTTATCCTAAGTTTAATTCGTTATAAATATGGACTTTTAATAATTTATTGGTTAATTAATTAAAAAAAAAGTATTATTCTTTTAGTCTATGATCAATCTAGTTAGTCCCGTTAAATTTCTAGTAAGTTTAAGCTTATTGTAGTTAACCCAGTTAATTAATTATATTAGTTCAATTAATTATGTTATTGGAGTTAACCAAGTTAGTTAAAGCTTATCGGAGTTAACCTAGTTAATTAATTATGTTAGTTCAGTTAAGTATGGGGAGGGGGCTGGGTGTAATTATTGAAAACTTAAAAACAAATTAAGGAACAAAAAACTTGAACCGCGGGACTCGAACCCGGGTTCAGCCTCACAACAAACAGCATCACAATCGCTGGGCTACGGCCTGAGAACAATTATTCTTGGCTACGTTTAATATATATCATCACATTAAGATTTAAACCTTTGCTTCACAGCCGCTAAAAACAGAAACGTAATAGTTACATGTCCATATATAACCGCCGCTGATTGTCCGTATGTAATCATTCTGCAGTAAATGCATGATTCAGTTTTGCAAAAAGAAATTCAATTAAGAAATTAAAACTATAATCATGGCTTAAACCGTTAATAAACCACCTATATATATTTCGGGTTCGATAAACACTATCACCTCATATCACTTGTCATTCGCACACCGCCGGAGTTCGAGACGTCGCTGGAACCAAGCGAAGAACGACGAGGACCACCTTTGTCGGGACAGTGTCGCGTCACACTCTGTTCAACGATATGAGCACGTCGGAGACGTCGAAGTGAACTGAAGTGGCCGGAACGTCGGAAACACCCGTCGGAACCAGGTTCGCGTCGGAGTCAACTCGCATTTCTTACATGTTCGGGTAATCATTTCGTTAGTTCTCTTGGATTTCCAATCTTACTCGTGCGTTATTTCAAGAAACTCCATACGCAACCAATGTGAGTATACTCGAATCCCCTCTTATCATTTACCACTTTTGGGGTGTAACATGTTTTCTTATAAACTTACACATGAACATTTTACCTAATTGCACAAACATTCCTATAACATGCTTGTATACGTGATTGCTTGATACTTTAAACTTGGGTTGAGGACATCTTGTGTTAGACTTATCATTAACTTCGTACGAGCCTATCCGTGACATATATAGCGCTCTAGGATTAACGCACCGCCCGTAGACTTGTGGTTATGTCATGAGCATATTGCGTTTCGTCATTGGTTTGATATGTTAGACACATGCCGACTTTAATGTTTATCTTGAATCACATGCTAGCTATGAGGAATCGTTTAAACTTATCTTTTATGCTAAGTATGTATCAAACTTGTATACTCGCCTTTGCTTTTGCATTGAATTGTATTTTAAACATGTTACAGGTTGAGGATGATGATTACTATGAAATGAAGTAGCGACGATGCCTAGATACACATTGATTTCATGGTTGTTGTATTGATTTCTTGTATTTTTCATGTATTGTAACATTTATTTATGAATGAAATCAATTTATCTTTAATTCTATTGTCACAATTAGCGTTATGTGTGATGAGCAATCTTTCTTCGTCTCACTCCGATGTTTCCGCCATCGGTTGGGGTGTGACATCATTGATCTCATTGAGCAATCTCTAGCAATGTGACCTATGATGTTGCAGTTAAAGCATCTTCTCGTCTCATAATTCCAACTTTGGCAGTTAACAGCAATGTGTCCTTGATAACCGCATCGGTAACACACTCTGTTATCATACCAATCACCACTTTCACACCAGATGCTCAGATCATAGCATTGTTTGGCTTGGTGATATTCCTTCCTCATGTTTGCCGGATTTGGCTTTTGAGCATTGTGGTCCAACCTGCACCACTTATTACCAACAATTTTTGAGCTTTCATTTTTTACTTTTTGTAATTTTTTATTTTGATTGGATGATCGATCTGATGAGCTGTTATTTTCTTTTTGAACAATTTTCTCCTTTTTAATTTTTTGTTTCTGTTCCGCTTTCTTCTTCAAAGGTTTTTGGTTAGAGCATTCACCTTTTTCACTTGATTGCAGAACAGTTTTCTAAAATTTTTCTTTTAATTTCAAAAACAATATTTGTTTTTCAATTTTTTCATTTTCATCATCAGATTTCTCATCACAATCTTCAACTTTGACATTGTCAAAGTTTGTGACATCGTCACTTATTGGAACTGAATTGATCGGTTCTGGACACACATATGATGCAGAAGTCACAAAACCTTTCAACTTATTTTCTAACTCAGCAATTTTATTCCGATCACTTTCAGCTTCTTTTTCAAGCTGAATGATTTTAGCAATATGAGAATTTATTGCAATTTGTTTTTCAAGATTATTTTTACCAAAAATATCTTTCTCATCTTCTAAAATCTTTATTTGATTTTGAAAATCTTTTTCAATTTTTACTTTTTCTTTTTCTAAATTTTGTTTTTGATTTTTCAAAACACTTTCTGATTTTTTAAGATTTTCATTTTCTAATGACAAACTCTCTAAATCCCTCAAGAGTTTGTTATTTTCAGATTTCAGTTTTTTCACAGTTCAAGCGCAACTCTAGAATCTGTTCATCATCATCTTTCTTCTCAATCTTCAAAGTTTTGTTTTCCAATGTCAAACTCTCCACATCCTTCAAGAGTTTTACATTGTCTGCTTCTGATTTTTCGCATTTCGAGCACACAGCTTCACCTTTTGAAATTTCATCTTTCTTGGATTCTTCAATCTTTGAAATATCTTGTGTCTTTGTCTTGTATGTTCCTGCACAGAAAATTTTAACAAAATCAAGAGAATTCATATTTTCATCAATATAACAACCCCTCTTAATATCGTATTTCATAACATTTTTTGCTGCAACACATATTGACTCTTCGTCTCATTTCAAAAATGACATCCGAACTTATTTTTTCTAAGTTCTTTTCTATTTCATTCATCAACCCCTTCTTTTTCTTTTCATTTTCATAGTTGTGTGTTTTGAGCTTATTGATAAATTCATTTGGATAAAAATTTGAGAACCTAGAATCCTTTTTCAATTCAATCAAAAATTCATCCCACTCTGAAGGTAACGCGTCTGCAAATTTTGATATTTTTTCAGCATTTGACATTCTTATCTCGTACCTTTCTAAATTGTCAAGTAAACTTTCATATCGCTTTTCCAACTCATTAACTGTTTCATCTTTCTTACACAAAAAACATTCACGTCTTTTAACCCAAATATTTTTATTCTCATCTTCTCTTCTTTTAACCCAAAACCCATCAAACCAATCATTTAAACTTTCAAGTGTATAGTTTTCCTTTTCGTCAAACATTTTAACCACACTTATATCAAACAACCAATATCAACAAACACTTATGATTGGGCCAAAATATCAACAAACACTTATCAACAAACACTTATGATTGGGCAAAAATATCAACAAACACTTATGATTGGGCCAAAATATCAACTAAATGTTATTGAATTCCGCTCAAATCTTTTTTTAATCTTGTTGACAACTTTGATTGGGCTGACAAAATGCAACTGATTGGGCCGTATACTATTTGTTATTAATGATCACATAAACTGACACTTTGATTGGGCCTCACATAAGTTCGACAAACCTTATTAATTCGATTTTGAAAACACAATATCCGACAATCTTATGTGTTGAATAACCTTTAATTGGACCGATTTATAAGATGGGCTGTCAACAATTTATTGCTTCACATGCAAACTGATGTCATCACAAGTAATTGACTTACAACCTGTTTTGATAACAACTGTGATTGGACCAAGGATTCACTAAACTGTTATAAGATTGGGCCGATTAAAAAAATGACAACATTTTAATGTCCGACAAATTTTTTAAATCGATTTTGTGATTGGACCGGTAATCCTAAGTTGGCTGATACTTATGTTAAACTATGATTGGGCCTTTTAAACACGACAATTATGATTGGGCATTCACTCAAAGTGGCTGTCAAAATTAAAGATGCCTGATGCTTGTTCACGAGGTGTCTGGCAACCTAATCAACCGAGATGTAATATGTGACCCTTTTGGTTGATTGAACCAATGAATGTTATTGCTTTGATTGTGATTGGGCCGTAAATGACAACCAATTACTATGATTTGGGCCGCACACTTTTCATACACATATGATTGGGCCGCAAGTATTCAATTATAGTGGACTGTACACATTCATGTAGGCCGACAACTTTGATATTTGATTTATTCTCATTGGGCCTCCCAATTCACTTAAGTCAACAACAATAAGTGCCAAAAGACTACGATTAGACCGCTTGCATGAGCTTCAATTGATGGACCCTGACACAACTTTCACGTGACTATATTATCAACAAAAAAATAATTGGGCCGTTTATTTTACTAATCTCTTGTGCCGACAAACTCTCGTGGGTTTTAATGACTGACAGTTCACATGCAACGTTGTTTGGTACACCCAAGCGAAATCACAATTAAACCGATTTTACGAGCGAAATCAAACCAAATTTACGAGCGGAATCTCTTATTTGGTACACACGAGCGAAATCACAATTAAACCGATTTTACGAGCGAAATCAAACCAAATTTACGAGCGGAATCTCTTGTTTGGTACACATGAGCGGAATCAAACTTTAAATTTCGAGCGAAATCAGTAATTCTCGAGCGAAATCAACATTTTTTGAGCGAAATCAAAGTTTTTTCGAGCGAAATTAATGTATTTCGAGCGAAATCAAACGTTTTTGAGCGAAATCAAGGGATTTTCGAGCGAAATCAGATATTTGACGCGAAATTGGACCTAAAACCTTCGATTTCTCCTAAACGGCTAGGAGTTTGGATCTGAAACTTGGTAGGGTTATAGATCAGGTATTTTCGCACAACATATCAAAAAATCAGCCGATTCGGACCGTAAAATCCCGTTCAATTTGACGAAAAACAGTGAAAAACGTGAAAAATGAGTAGAAGATGAAGAAATGATGAAATTCGGATCAGAAATCGCTGAAATCTGGTACGAATCAATGTGTTTGATCAGGGCAATCGAGCTCCTAACTCTGATACCACTTGTAGGACCGGTTTTGACACCGTTCGATTGCGTAACGAACGTTCGACGTGCGGAATCCGTGAACGTGCGTGACCGAACACACAATAACGTACTAGAACCGTGAATCTACTGAAAAATATGACGTGTACAATACAAGAATCACGTAGAGAGTACTTTCTCTCTCTAGACTTTCTCTCTCTAGACTTGAATCTCCTAAATCACCAAATGAGCAAAAGTCTTTAACTTTAAACCTAAAGCTCCTATTTATAGGCCTTGGAATTAATGAGATTTCTCATTAATTACCAAAATGCCACCTTGCTAATTCTATCTAAATATTACAATAAAAGCTTGATTTCTTCGGTTTCTCGCTACGGCTCGAATTGACGAAGGCGATAGACATTAATGCACTAAAAACTACATTTCTATTAAAAACAAAAATCCAAAAAGATTTTCGGAGTGTTTTAGCATAAAATTTTGAAAATTCAAAAAGATTTTCGACAATTGATGTTGAAGAGCTGATATTCAAAATTCTAAGTGCTAAACATGATGAATTGGTTTGGGAGAATATGTTGAAAACTTTGAATGTTATATACAAATGTTTTGAAAGATTGTGTACTTAGTTAATCAAGGTCATTCATTTAAATTTGATGTAACTATACAGTTTGATGAATGAATGATTTCTACCGGTAAGTTTCTTAAAGTCTAAGTGAAATAAATTTGTGAAACTTATGTTGAGGTAGAGGATGTGCAGGTTAACCAGGTTTCAAATCCTGAGCAGATGCAAAACAAAGCCAGGAATTGACCCTGAACGTGTGAATTGGTGAAAGCCAGACTACGATCCCGATAGCTGAGTCTAAGGGGGAGTCTGAAGACGAGCTCAACGCAAGAGGAAGCGTGGATTCTAAAAGCCAGATAACTATCCTGGAGGAGCTTGTATTCGGAAATCCAGGTGTCAATCCCAAAGCACGGAAGCTTGACGAAAGGGGGAGCCTGAAGGAAGAGTCTATCAAGAGGGCAACGGAAGCCTGAAAACAGATCCACCGGGATTCTGTTCGAGCAAGAAGGAGTCTTTGGTTGCTGATGATATCAAACCTACAAGAAGACTCAAAGAGGAAGAGAAAGACAAGTCGCTACGAGTTTGACTACGGATTGACTGCGGCAATATCCAAGAGGGAGTCTGTTAGTGCAGTAATGTCTATCGCCTCCGTCAATCTAGTTCGTAGCAGATTCTGAAGAAAACAAAGCTTTATATTGTAATTTGTAAGAAATAGGCAAGGTGGCATTATTGTAAATAAAGGGAAATCCCTTATAACCTTGTGCCTATTAATAGGAGCCTTAGGGTTTAGATTTAGGACTTTTGCCACATTAGAGACTTTGAGAGCTTTGGTGCTTAGAGAGAGAAAGTGGCAAAACGTGATTCTCGGAGCTTGTAATCGTCAGATCATCAATAGAATCACTGATTATTGTACGTCTTGTGTGTTCGGTCACGCACGTTCACGGATTCCGCACGTCGAACGTGTCGTTACGCAATCGATTCGGAGTGAAAACCGGGAGCTACACAAGGGAACCGCTCCTTGGAGCAATCAATGCAACCGTCATCATCCGAATCAGATACCCTTTTTCAAATGTACCCACGGTGGACGATGGGGACATTTGGTTGACCTGTGCCATTTTGCTATCCAAAACCAAGTTGTTGCAAATCCTGCCGCTGCTCAAACTACAAATTCTGCTTCATATGTCGCCTTGGCATATCTAGTACCTCAACCTCATGAACTTTCTACCCTGTGTATCGACTTAAGCACGTTTAGTGCAAGGTTTCGAAACACCTTTCGTTACACAAATCCCAAAATCCAAAATAGGATCTTTCTATCCTCATAATTAGATCCTTGTGGATAAATATCGCTCAAATCGGAGCCCTTAATTGAATTATTCGTATGCCTTAATACGTATATTACGATTCAATAAGGACAAAGCCGAATTCCTATTAAGATCTTTCTATCTCCACAGTTAGATTCTTGAAGGTGATTAAAGTGCCAAATAAAATCCACGGATTGGAAACCTGGTGTGCTTTAAAAATACCCGTGTCCAAAGATAACAAACTAAAGATCAAATTAAATAATTATGTGATTTTGTGCATATATGTTTTCTTATACGTTTTAAGTTTTATTTATGTTTTTTAATATCCAAATCCTCGTAGAATCTTCCATATCTTCGTATAAGCGATTCATAGTAGGATATCCAAAGGTACTATCTTAATTCCTTAATGGACTTCTACGTTGTAGTTAAAGTCCTTTGGGTTATGAAGTACTATTCTATAATTGGACCCCTTGAGTGGTCTAGTTAAACAAATTGATTCAAAAATCTGGTTAGGAATATCATGTGATGATATAATTGAAAAGATCCCTTAAGTGGTCTATTTAAGGAGATCATACGACGGTCTAGTTAAAAAGATCATGTGTTGATCTAGTTAAAAAGATCGTTCGTTGATCTAGTTAAAAAGATCCTTTGGTGGTCTAGTCAAGTCGCTTCATGTTTATTCAATTGATTTTTCCCCCTACGCATTATGAAATGAACTGTGCGGACTGTGCAAGGAATTACGTAATTATGGATGCATACATAATTATGGAATTCAGTGCACAGAAACCACAGCAAGTTTTGTCATGTGTTAAGACCTATAGTAACAAGAATAACGATACGGGAACAATGTAGAAAGGGCATGGTGGATACGCCGCTGGTACTTCCTATATATAAGTGTTCCTTATTACATTGCGAACGTAGCGTTATTTAAGTTACTAGAAGTCCTGGACCTTGACCAATGTCATTTTATCTTACACTCTCCGACTCAGATTTCGAGCACACACAAGTTTCCTATGATAGTCTTCATAAGAAACATTCTTCTGTCCGTAGTTCGAAACTCCATGTTTTGTTACTACAAGGACTTCACTTTGACGGTTGACAATTTTGCTAAGAATCCAAACATGGCCCAGAGTTTTTCTTAGGGTTTGAGAGATTCATTCGAAAGCGAAACCATCACAGTTGTCTTCACAAGTTTCCTCTAAAATTAAATTTCGGGACGAAATTTCCTAAAGTAGGGGAGACTGTGACACCTGTGTCACTTCAACCATCATACAAATACCAAAATATTGTATATCATACTTGGGATTTTTATAAATATGTGTATCGTTTGCACATATCAATTCTTGTTCGATTTCGAGCTTTAAATCGCTTTCTGGAAGATTATACGCGATCTGATGCGTAAATATAATCAGTTTAATGCAACAAACACTCCGGAATAGTGACATAGGCTTAACATACCTTAAATAACCTTTAAATAACTTAGAAATAAGTTTTGGATGGTTTGGCGTGTCGAAATCAAGTTTATTCGCTTACAGGGACTAATTTCGACAAACTGCGAAAGTATGCTGATTCGTACTGTAACAAACATTCCGGAACTTGATCATAAGTTAAATTTGCCCTAAATATCCTTTACATAGCTTAGAAATAGGCTTTGAGGGGTTCGGTATGCTAAAATAAACTTATTTGATCAATAGAGACTAAAAGCGTCAAAAGTGCATAAGTTTGCATTTTCGCGCATATCTTACGTTCTGAATATATCCGGACATCCAAAAATTTATGTAATCATTAAAATATCCTATTTTACTGCTTGGCATGATAAAATTCCATTCGTCACGTAAATTGGATCATTTTTGCGTTCATTACGATTTCCGTCGTAGTTAACCGAACAACTCAACCGTACGACCAAACGAACCGACATCCGAGATGTTTTTGAGCATATTTTAAGTTCCCACTTTATTTTAGAGCCTTGAAATGGGGTTAACGGGGCTTAAAAGTGCAAAAAAAAAAATCAAGTTTTACAAGTGCAGGGACCATTTTTGAAAATTTTGGCAGATACATTGGACTTGGTCCATTTTTGAGATTTTGATGGTTTTAACCCATGGTTTTGCATCCTATGGGCTGGTATTTAATGGTTTTACATGTTCTCATGGTATTCTAAAACCTTGGGCCCAAGCGTAAGGCCATGATTAAAGCACGGTTCTCGATAAACGATCTTAACGGTGGACCGAATCCTATATATACCCACCTCATTTTCATTCTTTCCTCACACATGATCTAATTTTCTCTAAGTTGAAGCTCAAATGCTTCATACCTTAGAATTTATAGATCATATCTTCCAAGCTTGGACCCTTTGTAAGCTTCTTTCGTTCTTTTATGCGTTTTTTAAGCGGGAAAGTCAAACAGTGTTTGACTTTCTGCATTGACCAGTTTATGGTCAACACGAAGTTCATTTGAACTTCGCAACGTGAGCATAATCACGATGGTTATAGTCCCAAGTGACTATACCTACTGATTACCACGTTGATTAGGTGTAGTGACGAGTCGTAGTTTCGATCAAAATGCGTATTCATGCGTATTTTGTAACCAAGCTATTCTTGGGTATCAAAACCGTTTGTTTTGATATCAAACCTGTTTTCTAACCTCGTTAAACATGTTTTAACATGTTTAGCTCATCACTTTAGGTTTAGTGTTTATGTAGAGTCGTAAGTCAAGCGGTATAAACAACCGCTTAGACTTTCGAACCTGACCCGTTTGGTCGATCATTAGGATCCGACCAAATATATTTTGTGACCATAGTTGCATAGGGAACAACCTTCCAAGGTTATACCTTATGGCCACTTCGTTTAAGTAGTTATATGATAGGTAGTTTATATGCCTTAGGAAATGACCAAAATGCCCTTTTTGAGCATAATTGATATTTAAGCATATGTAACCCAAACTTTTGTCACTTAACTGATTATGCAACATAATTAAACATGTTTAGGCATATAATACTTGTCATAGGACTAGTTAGGCGTTCTGAATGCGTTTTACGCGAACGACGAGTTAAAGTAGCGTAAGCTACCTAAATGGGTCGTAATAGGTCGTAAGCACTTAGGTTAGGTTTCGATTTAGTATGTAGGCTTTGTTAAACCATGTCATATGAGTTCCAATACTCACTTGGTTTACGAAACCTCATCCTATCTGATCTTCCGATTTAGGTCCGGTTTATTTACTTAGTTACCTATATTAGGTGCCGTTTGATTTCCGTGAACCCTTTAGCTTTGCTTGGTTGTTATTCAAGACTTCTAAGCATCCTCAAGTGAGTACATAGTCCCCTCTTTTACTGTTTTTCAAATGTTTTGGGGTGAAATATGTGTACCTAATTGTTATGTTCATGATTTCAAATGTATAACTGATTATACATATTAGTACTTATCTTTTGACAAACTGAATGATTATTTATGGTTTAAACTCTAATTTTTCAAAGATTATAAAATTAATTATTGGATAGTACTTATTTTATGTTCACCAGACCGGTTGGTAGTATGATATAGCGCTATAGGATTTGACACCCCATTCCTGTTGTCATGGAATGTCAAAAACTGATATTTTATCCAAATAGGGATTGCCTTTGTGGTATTTCTATAGTCTCAAATGTGTATTTTGATGCACTCAGGTCTAAATGAATTCTTAAATCACATTTTTATTGTATATTTAGTTATACTCCCAAAAGTATAGTTTGATATGCTCTCATATGTGATAATGTACAAAACCAACATATATTTTGTTAATTATTAAAAAAACATAGTTTGATATGTTATTTATAAAACTAAAACATAGTTTAATATGTTATTTATAAAACCAAAACATAGTTTAATATGTTATTTATGAAACCAAAACTTAGTTTAATATGTTATTAATAAAACCAAAGTATACTTTTGATATACTAGTGAAAATTATTATTTTGACGACTAAAGTATATTTAATATACTATTTTAATGATTTTGGAACTGAAATATAATTTAATAGATTACTTAATCGACTTTCTTAAAACAAAAGTATATTTTTATATATATTACAAACCTTTTTATCAAAATGTTGTTTTATAAACAACATATTTTATATAAACTCATTTTACTTAATTATTTATTTATGCATTATTCTGTTATATCATCTGATTTCTTATAAATTTTAGTATGATTTATAAAAGAAAATATTTTAAGGTTCATGACTATTTTTGATTAAATATTTAAAAAAAAAACTTATAAGTCATGAATCCTATTATAATAAAACCTATGTATCTCATAGGCATTTTTATGCTGATGTACCTATTTTTACACATGTTTCAGGTGCTGTCATGTGATGATTGTTGATGTATGCTATACATAGGATGGACTCGTGCCTTAGCGACTTTAAAACTTGAAAGATAATATTTGTATTTATCTGATTTGTAATAAAACAATAAGTTCAATATTCTAATAAAACGAAATTATTTAACCCATGGTTGTGAAACAATGATTCTGTTACAACACTCCCCGACGTTTCCACGACGATTTGTTGTTTTACGTGGTCGGGGTGTGACAGTTAGAGGTTGAGCGATCTTGGAGAAATCCTCAATGAATCTGCAATAATACCCTGCTAAACCCAGAAACTGTCGGATCTCGGTTGGCGTCGTCGGAGTTTCCCAATTCTTAATCGCCTGATCTTGGTGGGATCCACATGAATACCATTCTCATTCACCACGTGACCGAGGAATTGTACCTCACGTATCCAAAACTCGCACTTCGAGAACTTAGCATTGAGCTTCTCCTTCTTTAGCAACTCTAAGATGGCTCTGAGATGTTGCTCATGGTCTTCCTTTGTCCGCGAATAGATCAAGATATCATCGATAAATACGATCACGAATTTATCGAGATATGGCTTGCAAACCCGATTCATCAAATCCATAAACACTACCGGTGCATTTGTCAACCCGAACGGCATCACTAGAAACTCGTAATGTCCATAACGAATTCTGAAGGCAGTCTTCGGTATACTCTCTTCTTGAATCCACATCTGGTGATAACCTGATCGAAGATCGATCTTGGAATAGTAACTTGATCCCTAAAGTTGATCGAATAAATCATCAATCCTCGGCAAGGGATACCGATTCTTGATGGTTAACTTGTTCAACTCTCGGTAGTCGATACACATGCGAAAACTACCGTCCTTCTTCTTGACGAACAGTAATGGAGCTCCCCATGGCGAGAAGCTTGGCCTTATGAATCCCTTATCTAGCAACTCCTGAAGCTGCGTTGATAACTCTTGCATCTCTGAAGGCGCAAGTCGATAAGGTGCCTTGGCTACAGGCGCGGCGCCTGGAACCAAGTCAATGCGGAATTTGAATTGTCATTGGGGAGGTAATCCTGGCAAGTCTTCGGGGAAGACTTCAGGATATTCCCTTACCACCGGGATATCTTCGAGCTTTGGTTCTTCGGCTTCCTTATCAACAACGTGAGCTAAGAAGGCAACACATCCTTTACACATAAACTTTCGTGCCTTCAAACAATTGATAATCCGTAGAGGTGTATCATGCTTCTCCCCATGAATCACAATCGTCTCTTCATTCGCCATCGGAATGCGGATAACCTTCTCATGGCATACAATCTCAGCTCGATTACTCGACAACCAATCCATCCCAACTACGACGTCGAAGCTTCCCAACTCAACTGGCAGTAGATCTATCGAAAACTCACGCTCTCCAAGCTCTATCACACAGCCTCTAATCACTTCGTTGGCTTCTACTAGCTTCCCATTAGCTAGTTCTATCGAGTACGGGACGTCTAACTTGCTAGCTACTAAACCAAGTATATTCTTAAACTCTAGAGATACGAAGCTATAGTCGGCACCGGTATCATATAGCACAGATGCAAAATGTTGATTAATAGGGAACGTACAAGTGACTACGTTCGGATCCTGGCGAGCTTCTCTAGCTCCAATGTTGAACACTCTTCCACGAGCTTGGTTATTCTTTGGGCAATTCCGCTTGAAGTGCCCTACATCACCACAACCAAAGCAACCTTGACCGTTCCCAGTACCATCCTGATTGGTGTTATGGTTGTGTCCTTCTTGGTTGTTGTTATTATTTCCCCTGCGGTTTCCATTTCCCGCCTGGTTTCCATTTCCATTCCGGTTTCCATTACCTCCCTGATTTCTGTTTCCATAACCATTTCCACCACGGTTACCATTGCCATTACCATTACCATTTCCATTTCCGCCCTGACCGCCATTTCCACGACCGGTTCCAACCCAACACGTTTCCTTCGAATGACCATTCTTTCCACAATTACCACACTTCCTAAACCTGCACTGGCCGACATGATGAAGCTGACATACATCACATTTGGGCAGAGTGCCCATATATCCTTTCCCTTTGTTCTCAACACTCGCAGCACCAGCTTGTGCCTCAACTGGTGGGTTAGCGTCTCTATGCTTGTTGGCATTGTTGTTGTTCGCCCGAGTACCTTTCTTGAAATTCGAAAACTTCCTTTTTCTTTTCTCCAGATGAATCTACATGAGTCTCTTTCTGCTTGGTCTCAGAAATTAAGAACTTTCCCAGACGAATCGCTTCTTCAGTCAGTGCCACACTCAAGTCGATGGCTTCAGTAATTGTTGGAGGCTTAGAAGCAGTTACCATGCTTAGTATTTGGGGCGCCAATCCCCAAATGAAACGTTCGATCCTCTTAAATTCTGGCTCTACCAAATAGGGGACAACACGAGACAAATCATGAAATCTTTGCACATACTCAGCTATCTTAGGACCATCCATCTTCAGATTCCAAAATTCAGTTTCCAACTTCTGAATTTCTGCCCTCGAACAATACTTCTTACGCATCAGCTCTTTCAATTCATCCCATGACAACGCATACGCAACAGCCTCACCCAAAGTTTGAACCTGAAGGTTCCACCATGACAGAGCCCCATCTAGAAACAGTCCAGAAATGTATGTGACTTGATGCTCTGGCGCACATTTATTCATCCGCAGAACAGAATCTGTCTTCTCAACCCATCTCACAAAAGCTACGGCACCTCCTGTGCCGTTGAAGTTTAGAGGCTTGCAGTCCAGAAACTGCTTGTAAGTACAGCCTGTGCACAAGCAACATCATTCGCAGAAAGCATTAGCAAAACGCACTTGGAAATGTCCAAACATATTGTAATGTATCCTAGGTGACTGAAACATTACCGTTAGTTGGGTTATTTCCTGAGGAACCTCCGCTGTGTTCGGAGCGTAGGGCCTCATGTTGTGCGATTGCCTGTGAAATGCGTTCCTGTAGTTCTGCCTCGGTTGTGGGCAACTGAGTGTTCCTTCAAGGAGGCATCTTCTAAGAAGAAGATTGTATAGGTCAGGTCTTATTCGTTAAATAATATATAGTACGTATACATAATAACATTTATCATAACAAGTAATCATGCAACAACACAATCATAGCATAAACAAGTAATCCAAAAATGTGTTTAGTGAGAACATGACGATTGAGCTTTCATTAATCATCGACGACAGTTACATTTTTTACAGAGTGTGCCACATCAAAAGGGACACAGGGTCACACTACCCTTGTCTAATAAGTCTATCAGTATACAAAAGTCACATAATCAAAAAGTGGTCTGCAAAAGTCTTCACAATCTTAGCTCAATAGTGGTGCTCTCACCAAAAGTAATGCAATCTACATAAGACCAAAAACCAACTATGCTGATGGTGGAGGAGGAGGAGGAGAGAAGAAAAGCAAGCTGCGGACATGCGCAAGCTCCTCCTCGAGCTCATAGACACGTCGAAGCAAGTAACTGATCTACTGCTCGACCGTAAGGAAACGAGCATCAAACTCTGGAAAAGGAGTAAGAGGAGCAGGTGGATGAGCAAAAGGAGATGGTGATGAACGAGGGGGAACAAAAGCAGGCTGACAAGGACACAGTAGGGGACGCGGAGTCAGCTCAAGCTCCAAAACTCTACGACTCATAATCTCAAACTGAAGTTGTAGTGATAAAAGCAACTTATCCCGTGTATAGCCAACAAAATGGGAGGGATGATAGGGGTCTGAGATCGGCATAGAATACGGTGGGAACCATGGGAATGGCTCATCGAGTGGTGAAGAAGTGAAAGGAGCAAAAGATGCAGCCTGTGAGATCGGAGGAAATGCTGCTGAAGCAAAAGGATCATCACGCGGGTGCTGGCCTGAAGTACCTTCCCCCGGATGTGACACCTGTGTCACTTCAACCATCAAACAAACGCCAAACCAATGAAATATTGTATTTCATACTTTGGACATGTATAAACATGTGTATCGTTTGCACATATCAACTCTTGTTCAATTTCAAGCTCTAAATCGCTTTCTGGAAGGTTATACACGCACTGATGCGTAAATATAATCAGTTTAATGCAACAAACACTCCGTAATAGTGAAATAGGCTTAAAATACCTTAAATAACCTTTACATAACTTAGAAATAAGCTTTGAGGGGTTTGGTATGCTAAAACAAACTTTTGGATCATTCAGGGACTAAAAGTGTCAAAAAGTGCATAAGTTTGCACTTTCGCGCATAACTTACGTTCTGAATACATCCGGACGTCCAAAAATTTATGTAAGCATCCTTATATTATGCCTTAGTGTTTGGCATGATAAAAATCCATTCTTCACGCATTTTGGATCGTTTTTCGCGCTTATGCGCATTCCGTCGTAATTAACCGAACATCGCATTCGTACGGCCAAACGAACCAACATCCGACATATTTTTGAGCATGTTTCATGTCCACAATGTTTAGGCATCATTTTAGGGCCTTAAAGTTGGCTTTACGGGCCTTAGAAGTGTCGGAAATGGCTTAAATACGCAACAGGGACCAAAACTGCCATTTCTGAAAGTATGTGCAGATCAGACAGGCCCAGGCGGCCCGCCTGAGTTTGTGCATATCCTGATGCGGGCCGCATGGCACCTTCACTAACAAAAATTTTGTCTTTCTTGCAAACTTGGCCTTTCAAACACATCAAAGGGCAATGCCCTTTCACAATCTCAGGAGCTAAGGGTCAAGATAAGGCACCCCAACATTTTGACAAGTGTACGCTTAAGATCGTGGCACGATATTCAAGAAACGATCCTAACGGCTCTACCTTTCCTATAAATACCCCCCCCCCTTTGATGTAAAACCCACAAAAATCTGATCAAAATGCTCTAAGTTGATGCCATTGCTTCATACCTGAGCTCTTTGATCTAGATTAGCATTCGGGGACCCTCCATAAGTATTCTTTCGTTCTTTTATTTGCTTTTCGAGTCCGAAAGTCAACGTTTTGTTGACTTTCTGCATTGACCAGCCTATGGTCAACACGAAGTTCATTAGAACTTCATAACGTGAGCGTGATCACGATGGTTATAGTCCGTAGTGACTATACCTACTGATTACCACGTTATCTAGGCTCAGTGACGAGTCGTAGTTTCTGGCAAAATGCGCATTCTTGCGTATTTTGTAACCAAACTACTCGTAAGCATCAAGGCCGTTTGTTCTGATGCCAAACCTGTTTTCTAAACTTAGTTAAGCATGTTCTAACGTGCTTAGCTCGTCACTTTTAGTATAGTGCTTATATAGGGTCGTAAGGTAAGCGATCTAAACCATCGCTTATACTTTCGAACCCGACCCATTTGGTCGATCATTAGGATCCGACCAAACACATTAGGTGACCATAGCTATAACCTTCCAAGGTTATACCTTGTGGTCACGATGTTAGGCGTTCCAAACGCGTTCTACGCGAACGACGCGTTAAGGTAGCATAAGCTACCTAAACGGGTCGTGATGGGCCGTAAGCACTTAGGTAAGGTTTCATTTTAGTATGTAGGCTTTGGTAAACCATATTACACGAGTTTCCATACTCGTTTGGTTTACGAACCCGCATACTATCCGATCCTTCTGATTTTGGTCCGGTATATTAATATAGCTACCTACTAGGTGCCGTTTGATATCCCGTGATCTCTAGCATTGTGTGATTTTTACACAAGGAATTCAAAGCAATCTCAGGTGAGTACATTGAACCCCTCTTTTACTGTTTTCCAAACTGTTTTGGGGTGAAACACATGTGCCTACTTGTTACTTTCATGCTTTCCCGTTTTCACATTCATATACTTGCTATGTTCATTAGTACATTTATAGTACATGATTTCATTACATTTCATGCTATGTATGCCCATTATGTGCATACTTAGTACATTGTTTCACATTTCATTTTCATGCTATTTATGCCTATTGTGTGCATACTTAGTACAAATCGTTTACATCACATGCCTTCATTTTGGTATAACATTTGGTTTGTTTAACATGGAACAATACATTCATTAACATTAGCTACGCCGTTCGTTAGTAGGTAGTGGTACCATAGGAATTGACAACTCCCGTTCCTGAAATCCTGGGTTTGTTTGGATTGGAAGGAATGACCGAATTCGATATACATAACTTAGATAAACCTTTAAGTTGTTTAAGGGTTTATCGCCACAGTCTCAAGGCTTGGATGTATGCATATTTTACAATACCGCACAAATGTTAATGTCAGTAGAGCATGCATTGTTCCACAAAACATAACGTTGACTTAAACCATGTTTTACTTCAACACCTTGTTTTGTGCATTTTACATATGGTTGAGTTGATACATCTCGCTTATCATACAAGATATATTTTGGGTACACGTTACATTATCTACATTAAACATAAACATTTTGACATTTGATATACATACTTGGTGGTTTACATTGAACATAGACATTTCGATATGGTTTACACAATAACACTTGACAATTGATTTATACATGAACAATTTACATGGTGGTTTGGGTAAATGGTTGGAGTAACGTGGCGTATGTAATATGATACAAACATGGTGGATACGCCGCTGGTACTTCCTATATATAAATGCTTGTATGGTATTACATATCGTAACATTATTTGAATCATTTAAATTTGAGACATACGACATTTTATACAAATAACACACTTTCTCGAGACATTGTTTTATAAACGACTTATCTTATACAAACACATTTTACATGGTTATCCGTTTAACCATACAGTGTCTTCTTATTTATACATATCATCTGATTTTATCGTTTTTCAAATGATTTACAAGACAAAGCAAATTACAAGGTTCATGACTAAACATTTTCTCAAACATAAGTCATGAATTCCGTTTTCACAAAACCAATGTATCTCACAGGCATTTTTATGCTGACGTACCTATTTTCACATGTGTTTTCAGAAGATGATGCATAGGACTTATCAAGATATACTTAGGCGGACATGTGCCTTAGTGACTTAAAACGAGACAAGAGCTAGTTAATTTATGTTATGTACTATTTGGTTCTTGTTTAAACAATGTAAACTTTCATGTTTGATCAATAAAACGGAACTTCAATTGCCATGGATTTGAAACAATTAATTCTTTTACAACACTCCCCGATATTTCCGCCACGTTTTGTATGTTCTACGTGGTCGGGGTGTGACAGAAAAGATGGTATCAGAGCCAATGGTTATAGGGAATTAGGTTATTAGTAATGCTTTGACCTAGTCTATAACTTTCCTAGGACCCTAATGCGAGTTTACTTGCGTTTAGTCACAAAACAATACCGTCACCTATCCTTAGGCGACGACCACAACAAGAACATAAATTTCAAAACCGCTTTGAAAACCAATCATCTGTTCTAGGATGATTGATTACTAGGTTTTGAACCCTCTGTTATAAGGTTTTGAACCCCTTTGAATTTTCAAAACTCTCGTCAAAGTTTTGGGTCCTAAATAGTGTGAACACGTGCAAACTGGAAGAGTGAATGCCTGTACCCTGGGTTTTCTGTCTAAGGTTAGAGTGTTCGTACAAATCCACATAATCAGACCAGTCACTCTTACCTGGGAACTCTTGGGGTGAGTGTCCACTTAAAGGCGAGCATGTCTTCGCGATACACTATGAGGATCTATTTGCTTTGATTCAGCCTTGGTGTTGTTTGTTTGCTTCATGGTTCAAACAAATGACCATCAACCATGATTATGGTCGGTGATTGTAACATCCTATTCTTACCCAATACCATTTTATTTGTTTTCTTTCTTGTTTCTCTTTTAGAATGCCTCCTCGACGCGAAAACCAGATAGCGACTGCCGAACTGGCAGAGATCATTGCGCAGCAAATGGCTGCTCAATTCCCAAACCTCTTTGCTCAATGGAACCAAGCCAACAACAACAATCATGCCCCCTGCAACTTCAAGACGTTCAACTCGGCTAAGCCATCAAAGTTTTCCGGGTCTCAAGGAGCGACTGCACTTCTGCAATGGTTCGAGAGTTTAGAGAACACCTTCAGACATGTCCAATGTCCAAACGAGCGGAAGGTAGAATTCGCATCTAGCGTTTTTGAGAAACGAGCTTTGACATGGTGGAATGGTGTGATGAGAGATAGGGGTGCCGATGTGGCACTGGCTCAAACATGGGAAGAGCTTCGAGCTGTGATGATGAAGGAGTTCTGTCCTCGTCATGAACTTAGGGCTTTGGAAAGGGAATTCGACGATCTTAAGCAAGACAGCGGTGAACATCGAGCCTACACTGATCGATATGAGGAGCTGAGCCTGTTGTGTCCTACCATGGTTACGCCTTTGGATAAGGCGATCGAGAAATACATTGATGGTCTCCCTAACTCAGTTCAGGACATTGTTACTGGTAGTAACCCCACTACGGTTAGGCAGGCCATTGAGCTATCTGCAACCTTGACTGAATCGCATATCAGAAAGCATAAACTTTTTCGAAAGGGTGACAAGAAGCCAATCGAGGAATCAAAGACCATGGATGAACAGACTGGATCCCCTGAGAAGTCTAAGAAGCGTAAGGCTTCGCAGAATTGTGCGATTGCTGCTCAACCCAACCAAAACACCCGCAACCAACCAACTCAACCTCCTGCAAAGAAACCTTATGCCGGTACTGCACCGATATGCGGCAAATGTAATGCACACCACTTAGCTCACCTACAGTGTCGTTTATATGCATCATGTGGGCGACTCGGTCACCTGGCAAATGCTTGTCGATTTACCCCAAACCAAGGTGGTCCAAACCAACCTCAAGTAAATCCTGCTCAAGCTCGTCTTCCACTAGGTCCTTGCTTCAACTGTGATGAAATGGGCCATTTCCGGAGAAATTGCCCAAAGATTGCTAATGCGAATCCAGCGCAAGGATAAGCATCGGACCAACTAGAAGACAATGTTGTTTAGAGATAATCAAGCCTTATGTATTAACTTCTTTTGTAGTCAAGGCCCATGAAACAGTTGTTGTTGTTTATAAATAAATCTTTTTATTTTACATTGCAATGTACAAATGTGATGTCATGTATAAACAACGTATCCTCTACAATACCGACAATCAAGGAACCGTATTCCTTGAAGAACAGACTACCCCGTAATTTCTTCCATTTTATTATCTCTTGTGTTTCCCACGAACACCCAAAGTACCACTATAAATTCTTAATAGGGTACCTAAGGGTATTTCCGTATATTCAAAAATTATTGTACCTTAATTCGAAAATTGCGTTTTCTTGAAAACGAAATCGAATTTATAGGAGATCTTTCTATCTTCATAGTTAGATTCTTGCTAATGTTTAAAGTACCGAATGAAATCCATGAAATAGATTCCTAGTGTGCTTTAAATGCATGTACGTAAATCAACAAAACAAATTAACAAATTAGAGATCTAGATAAACAATTTTGTGGTTATGTGACTATGTGTTTATGCATCTTGTCTTTCCATTTATGCATTTTGTGTTTTTGTATACTCTGGATATTCGCTATCCAAATCCTCGTAGAATCTTTCATACCTTCATATGAGGGATTCGTAGTAGGATATTCAAAAAGGTACTATCTTAAATCCTTAATGGACTTCTACGTTGTAGTTAAGTCCCTTGGATTATAAAGTACTATTCCAAAGTTTAAGGACAATATGTGTTGATATAGTTGAAGAGATTGGTTCGACAATCTAGTTAAAGACATCCTACATCGATGTAGTTAAATATTCCCCGTGGGTAGTTTAGTTAAATATTCCCCGTGGGTAGTTTAGTTAAATATTCCCCGCGGGTAGTTTAGTTAAATAGATCATTCGTTGATCTAAGTTAAAGAGATTGGTTCGACAATCTAGTTGAATATATCATGCGTTGATATAGTTAAAAAGGCCCTCGGGTGGTCTAGTTAAAGAGATCCTACGTCGATCTAAGTTAAATAGATTGGTTCGACAATCTAGTTAAAGACATCCTACGTTGATGTAGTTAAATATTTCTCTTGGGTAGTTTAGCTGAAGAGATTATTCGTTTGATTTTTTTCCCATACGCATTATGAAATGAACTGTGCGGACTGTGCAAGGAAGTACGTAATTATGGAGGCCTACATAATTATGGAATTCAGTGCACAGAAACCACAGGAAGTTTTGTCATGTGTTAAGACCTACAGTGACAAGAGTAGTGATACGGGAGAAGTCTTGGATTTTGACCAATGTCATTTATCCTTACACTCCCCAATTCTGATTTCAAGCACACACAAGTTTCCTATGATAACTCTTCATGGGAAATGTTCTCCTGCCCGTAGTTCGAAACTCCATGTTTTGTTACTACAAGGACTTCACTTTGTGGGTTGAAATTTTCGCTATGGATCCTAACATGGCCCGGAGTTTTACCCAAGGGTTCAATTGATTTGTCTGAAAGCGAAACCGTCACAGCTGTCTTCACAAGTTTCCTCTAAAACTAAATTTCGGGACGAAATTTCCTAAAGTAGGGGAGACTGTGACACCTGTGTCACTTCAACCATCAAACAAACGCCAAACCAATGAAATATAGTATTTCATACTTTGGACATGTATAAATATGTGTATCGTTTGCACATATCAACTCTTGTTCAATTTCAAGCTCTAAATCGCTTTCTGGAAGGTTATACACGCACTGATATATTTTGGGTACACGTTACATTATCTACATTAAACATAAACATTTTGACATTTGATATACATACTTGGTGGTTTACATTGAACATAGACATTTCGATATGGTTTACACAATAACACTTGACAATTGATTTATACATGAACAATTTACATGGTGGTTGGTTTGGGTAAATGGTTGGAGTAACGTGGCGTATGTAATATGATACAAACATGGTGGATACGCCGCTGGTACTTCCTATATATAAATGCTTGTATGGTATTATATATCGTAACGTTATTTGAATCATTTAAATTTGAGACATACGACATTTTATACAAATAACACACTTTCTCGAGACATTGTTTTACAAACGACTTATCTTATACAAACACATTTTACATGGTTATCCGTTTAACCATACAGTGTCTTCTTATTTATACATATCATCTGATTTTATCGTTTTTCAAATGATTTACAAGACAAAGCTAATTACAAGGTTCATGACTAAACATTTTCTCAAACATAAGTCATGAATTCCGTTTTCACAAAACCAATGTATCTCACAGGCATTTTTATGCTGACGTGCCTATTTTCACATGTGTTTTCAGGAGATGATGCATAGGACTTATCAAGATATACTTAGGCGGACATGTGCCTTAGTGACTTAAAACGAGACAAGAACTAGTTAATTTATGTTATGTACTATTTGGTTCTTGTTTAAACAATGTAAACTTTCATGTTTGATCAATAAAACGGAACTTCAATTGCCATGGATTTGAAACAATTAATTCTGTTACAACACTCCCCGACATTTCCGCCACGTTTTGTATGTTCTACGTGGTCGGGGTGTGACACCGGACGGGGTGCAGGGATGTCCTGTAGGAAAACGATAGGTAAGTCAGTGCGATGGACATCGGACTCTACAGGAGGGAGAGGAGCTACATCAGCGGGTGCGGGTGGAGGAATAAATGGCTCAACAAAAGGAGGGTCAACAGGTGCAGGAACTGGGTCAGGAATAAGAGGTGCAATGCCTGGTAAACCAAAAGGAACATGGTCAGGGTCAGGTATCGGCTCAGGATTAGCAGGTGCAACATCAGGCTGATCAAAAGGATCAAGATCTAGCTCAGGATCAAGCTCGGGGTCGTGTGGAGGAGATGATCGCCTGTAAAGCTGAGGACGTCACAGACTCAAAGGAGTCTGAAACAGAGTGCAAACTAGAATCAGAGGATAACTCAATGACAGGAATCTCAGGAGGTGGGACAGCAACAACATCCTCGTCTATCTCTCCATCACCCTGGGCGTCAACAGGAGGACCATCAACAAATAAACAAATCAACATCATCATCAAACAGATCGTCAAAAGGCCAATCCTCGAGAGGAATGACCACGAGAGGAACAGGATCGAGGATCGGAGCCACGATGTGCTCACCATCGGGATGCCCAATGATGATATGGTCATGGACTGGAACAGGAATGAGAAAAGGATCCTCGTCTAGAATACCATCAGCAAGCGGTAAATCATCGCCAAAGTCGGGCAACGCGAACGGCTAAAAGTCGTCCTCATCATCCGATAGCATGTCAGGGTCACTCTCTGTGTCTGACGTATGTATCTCTGGCTCAGGTGTAATCTCATCATCTGAGACGATAACCATATGATCATTAACGTCTAATAACCCGCTCTCTGAAGAAGACATAATGCCTGTAACATAACAATCATAACATGTGCACATATATTAACCACTAACACTTAGTATGCAATCAAGTCAATTATCACTTAATCATGTATTCAAGTTATCCTTCATGAAACTTTCTATCCTTCCTAGTCTATCCCAGACTAAACCCAAATGTGACCTTGCAATCGTGTTACTTGTCTTTCCTTTGGTAAAACGTTTGTTCCATGGATCTGGGCGTTTTGTGATGCAATGAAAACATGTTGTAAAAATATTTTCGTGAGAGCTCTAATGATTGTAGTCTAGACTCGAGAAGGAATCCTAGTTCGCTACAATCGAAGCTCTGATACCAAACTATCACACTCTGACTTTTGCGGAAGCGTGATTATGTGCGACTTTCTTAATATCATTGCATTCAACCATAACAAACAACTACATGATAAAACCAAAGATGTTCATCCGTAGATAAGTTTAAAACATTACAAACAACATTGTTTAAATCCCAACACAGACTTCAAATCCATATTACAAACCATTCGAATTGTTTTAGAGTTCCATAAGGACTCGACAAAAGACACTAATAAAAACTAGGCTTTGAAATATGTATCTTATCCAGGATAAGATACACACTCCAAACCCTTCAACACCGAATGACATCTTTTATTTCAAACAACCCTTGAAAACTTCCAACGCCCGCCAGATCAATATTTAGTTTCCTGAAATACATGTAGTTTGAAAACATCAACACAAGTTGAGCGAGTTCATGTGTTTTGTATGTGTGCACGAATAAACCTTTGTAATCATTGTAAGTTTGTATGTATTTGTAAACCCTGGTATGAAAGCAAATAAGGAAAACAGATCGATTAATGGTTTGCAAGGACATTAATATGTATGACGTGATGCAGGAAGGCTCAATCCTAGCAGATTTTGCACCGGGCGTCTGGCTGTAAGACATAGTCACCTCATGGTCCAAATCTCGGTCCATATGGGTGGGGCTCGCTACACCCAAATAGATCTATCACTCATGTCCCTCGGTCCTACTACGAGGATTAATGGTCTTAAGCGTTGTACCCACCACTCACATGATCTAGCAGTACATTCCTTAGCTAACCATACCACACGTAAATGTTTGTAAACAATTTATAACATGTACTTCACCCTCAAAGTTATAAAAACTGAAAACAGTTAAAAGAAAAGGGGGACATGAACTCACAATCTTGCGTTCTTCGTATCCAAGTGTAACCCAAAGCTGCTACTCGTGTGCACGACTACCTACAATGTACTACGGTTTATTAGACGAGTGGGTCGTGCCTTGACTTAGTATTAATTAGTGTCTTTGAGTTACGTTTCTTTGTGTCCTTAATATTATTCTAAGTTATATAATTATTTGTTAAAATAATAAATATTTTAACTTAAATTATATTTATTTAATTTTGGAATATTAGTTGAAATAATATATTTTAACTTGTCGCATTTTTGAATTTGTACATGTATAACTTCCCAAGGATAGGTGTATTTATATTCGTATTCGAAAACTTGTATATTTTTGCCAAATATCGGTGGTGTATTCCGGTGTATTTATACGTACGAGAATACGTATTTTCATTGTGTTAATTAAGTATCCTTATTCTTAACTTTTGTATTAACTTTTCGGGAATATTATTTCTAATAAAAATATATATTCTCAAAATATATATTTTAAGAAAACCTTCAAAGAAAAATTATTTATAATTTTTCCCTTGGCAAAAATACTTATATTTTTGTATAAACCTCAAAAATAATATATTTTCAAGTCTAACTTAGAAAATATATATAAACTTATTTTGCACCCAAAAATAATGTATATCATGTTTATTTAAGAAAATATATATTTTATCCCAAAAATAATATATCTTCTAATAATTTTATAGAAAATATATATTTTTATTTACCCAAAAATAATATATTTTTTTCTTGTAAAAAATATGATATATTTTTGTAATAATTGTAAAAATCATATTTTTGTTCTCTTAGTGTCCAAAATACCATTTATCAAAATATACTTATGAATTAAATTCTGGAATATTTTTGTAAGTTATATTCCTTGTTCGGTTTCTCCAATATTTTTGGGTATAAATTATGTATTTATTCTCTTGGAATTTTTGTAATATTTTGGATTGTAATTTCTTGGTATTTTGGTGAGTTATATTATTTCAAGTCCTAAGATAATATAACTAATACACATAATGTACAAATAATCACACACATGGTGATATCTAAATATATATTTTCCTAAATACATATTTAGTCCCTTTTATTATCAAAAACCAACCTCCAATATTTATAATTTTTGTAACAAAAATTATGGCAAATTTTATATGAAAATCATGGTATAAAAATATACTTGTAAATATTTGTTTAAATTATTTTTCTAAGTGTTAAATTTCTAGAAAAATTTTGCCATAGTTTCCCCTTAAAAATGGAGGTTTCCATGCTTTCAAAGCATATCATTTTCTTTTATAAATCATCACAATCAACAACAAATTAAATAACACTTACCAATTTGCCAAAATCAAGCATTAATCACTACTTCATGAACTTGAAAATTTATAAAAATTTGTAGTAACTTACTAGTGTGTTTAGTAAGCCTAGTTACCCTTTAAAGTGTGGTTATTTATTTAAAAAATATCATTATTGAAGAAGTTAGATGTTTACAACTTGTAAATCATTTTTCTAAAAAATATTTCTTCTTGAGGTTTTCTTGTTAAATATATATTTCTACACTTGATTAACCACTAAAAATGTGGTTAATTCCTTTAAGAACCAAGCTTAAGTAAATCTTGTATTTTTAACTTGGTTTCTTGAAAAATCATTCTTGAAATCATATGTTTACAAGACTCTTTATTCACTTTGATCATCACACTTCAAGAAAACATTAAATCTTTCAAGTTCATGTTGTAACATAAGGATGATCTCTTGATCCTTAATATAATCATCCTCTCATCTTGCTAGATTATGTCTTTAATCACTATCTAGCAAGATCACATGATGATTAACATCAATAACATGAGCAATCAACAATCAACAAGCATAACAACACTTAACAACATGATTTCTTATGCTTTTTAAGCTTATGTTTAAGTTTCATGTTCTAGATTCATAGTGTTCTTCATGATTATCAACTTGTATCATTCTTTAACCAACTAAACAAGATGTAAAATGAAGTGTAGAATGTTCTTACTACTAGCTCAAGGCTAGGGATGATCACGAGATGAAGAAGAGGTGGTTAAAAGCTTGTATGAGAGGTCCTTCAACTTCCAAGAGTTCCTAGTTTCTTTGTATGGCTCCTTACACCTTTGTATATGTATGGAATGGATGAGAGTTGAATAATGAAGATGGTGTTGTGGGCATGGTTGCAAAAGTCGCTAGGCGCTCCCTAGTCGGTCGACCGGGGAGTTGAGCGTATTCGGTATAGGCGGAGAGTACTCGAGGAGTACTCGGACATTTAAATTATAAAGAAATTAGTTTTCGGAAATTAAATATATGTCTAATAACATAAATTTACTAATATTTATAACAAAATACGTGAAAATGATATTCATTATTTAATATGATAGTCATATAAATTATGTTTTATTATTTTTTAAGTCAAACTCGGCCCGAATTGACCTATTAGATCTGATTTTGGCCGAGTTTAACCGCGTTTGATCGATTCCGAGTAATTAGGCGGAATTAGAGAAAGTCGCCTCGGCAGCCTACCTTGTAGCGAATACTCGGGGAGTACTCGGCCTTGGAAACCTTATTTTACAACCATGATTGTGGGTGGTTGTGTTCGGCCGAGACCAAAGACGGAGAGGGAGAGAGTGTGGCGTTGATGATGTTGTGTAAAAATGAAAGTGGTGAACTCTTGGTTAATTCTTATAATTTTCCAACAATTTTACATCTAATGGATAATATGTAAACTATAGAGTTGGGGGCCCACTCATGACCATAAGATGGGGGGGTGTTTAGTTGTGTTGTAATGGTTAGTTAAGGGTTATGGTTAGATTCTAAGTTTTATAGTTAGGTTATTAGTTGTTATGTGTTTATTTAGTGTGTTATGATGTCTGGGGGCCATAACTAGCTTGGAAATGTTAAAACAATGCTTCTAGTGAAAATTTGGTGTTTCGGGTAGTGTCCGGTTGTTCAGTTGGTTACTGGTTTGTTAAGGTGCTAAACTATGCAGTTTAGTGTGCTTTATGTTACCTTTTATGACGGTTTTGATTCCCGACACTTAGGAAAGCATTCTGGATCATTTAACCATATTTCTGCATGATGTTTAAGTGTTTAAATGCTGATTTTTGCTGAATTCAGCAATTTAAGTGAGTTTTAGGCACTTTCCGACACTTAAACTATCTCTAGGAAGGCAGTTTTGTGATCCTTACTTTCCTATACACTATACTAGTGTAATTCTTGGTTTCTGGCACATTCAGTGTCTCAATACCATGTGATGTCTGTCTATGTACTGAACTCCGTTAGCATTGTTCTGATTTATCTGATAACTGTGCTGATTGTGTTTCGTGCATCATTTGAATCAATAAAGTGTGTATGCAATAATGGTATGTCATTTACAATATATGATGCACATGTATGTATATGGCGCTAATCAGAAAGCAATTCATGTCATTAATTGTAAATCAACACAGTCTTTGAGTCATAATTATTGTTTAATAATTGTACAGATACCTGGAATTTTGACAGTTGTCACACATTATGCACAAATTCCCCCTGAAATGTAACTTCAGGTCTTTGTTTGCACAGTTCACGACCCCTCCTCTGATTTGCTAAACTGCAATCTTTACGAATAATCACCATCTTGAAATTAATCAATGTAACATCTCTGTTTTGACTTTAAACACATCCGCGTTCGGTTTTTTGCTTAAATTTCAACTTCATCGTGCATTCCGCCTGCTCGATCATCTTTTCTTCAAAAACCCAACCAGCAATTGATAGAAACTTTGAACACTACGCCGATAAACCTCAAGTCTATGAATATCCACGAAGATCTGAATTCCCGTTTTTCGTGATCAACTTTAAGGACCTTCCTGAATGGTAGATCCATATAAACGGTAATCTCCACAATCAGCAAACATCGGATAACAAATCATCTGGTAATGCCTTCAGATCTCAGAAACATTCATGCACGGTCAGATTCACATTCTTTCTCTTCAGTCACGATAGCAGATGTATAGTCTTCTACGTTAGTTCCGGCAGCAACTTAATCAACAAACATCATCATTCCCTGGCGGTTAGTCCGAAAAACAATTCCTCTGCTCGAAAAACATCTTGGTATTAGGTGAATTCTAAATTCAACCTCGCGATCTGACGGTAGTCCAGGTAGCTCTTCTGGGAAAACATCTGAGAAATCAAATACTATAGAAATATCTTTTTACTCTTTTCCTTTAGTGCTAATGATTGCCGAAATCATATACACTATTCCTCCTTTACGTGCATAGCTTGCAGCTTTCATCACTGAGATGAACTTTGTGGATGTTGTCGGCTTGTCTCCCTGAATTATGATCCTTTCTCCTATTGGCGCCCGAACTTCCACAGAATTTTGATCACACAAAATTCGCGCATGATTGGCCACCAACCAATCCATCCATAATACGACATCAAATCCGGCTATATTCATTGGTAAAAGGTTAGCGGTGAACTTATGTCCTCAAAATTCTATCTTTCCTTTCTGAAGGATTTCCCTTATGCTGATAGAACTTTTATTTGTTGTTTCCACCGTACAAGCTTGGCGAAGTTTAGTGTAACATTCCCAAAATTTTTATTTATAAAATTTAAAATAAAGTATATAAAAACCGATGTTATTAAACGGATAGATCATGGGCAAGTTGACCTATAGAAATATGAGGTATTTTGGCGAACCTAGGAACCGTTTAATAATTTAACTAAAAGAATACATTATATTTGAATCTACTCCGTTTTTAATGAAACTTTGTTCAAAATATAGACAAAAATATTCTCGTTCTAATGGCATATTCATTGTTTTGCAAAACGTCATATTTTAGAAGTTATAAGCGCCAAATAAGTGACGTTTTTAATTGAATAAATTATAATATATAAATAATAAAATAATAATAATTAAAACTTAACAATTAAGAAATATGTGCACGTGTGAGAGTGTGTATAATTGAAAAGAATTGAATTCTTACACACATTAATGCATGGAGATACGTGGAAGTGAACATCCGTGTTCACTAAGTTTCTAAAAATCCAATATAAATAGAGCATCATTTCAACATCTCCAAATTGTTCAAACGTTTCCTTTACAGTCTGCTTCTCGATCTCTCTCATTTCTATATTTCTATTTTTATTATTATTAAATTTATAATACTCCAAAGCCATGCCCTGTTTTAAGTGTTGTAACCCCTGATCATTGAGTCGATACCCTGTCCGATTGATTTAGGACCCACCAACGCATGTCAAGGCTATGCCCGACTACGTACGTTGGGGTTCTGTCTCATGACATATTGATAAAGTTGAATTGTGTTACTATACTTAACGCGAGTGCATTATATATTTTATTAAATAGTATAACAAACCTCCTAAAACACCCTTGACACCCCGACACATCCTAAAATATACCCCGTATGCGATAAACGAGCCCGTATACCTTTTATATTAATAAAAATCAAACAAAACAAGCAAAATGGGTCGCTCGCGGGCCGCGACCAAGACTCTCAAGTCTGTCGCGGGGTGCGACGGAGTGTTACTTGTCGGGCACTCCTTTAGCCACGTGTCCCTACACGTGTCAACCCTATACGCTGACTCAGCAACCCTATCGCCGCCTATATGGCCCTCGCGGGCCGCGAAAGATGAAGAAGAAGCCCTCGCAGGGCGCGAGCCTCCCTTCGACCAGCTATAAAAGGAGCCAGGATCGGCCATTTCAATTGTTCAGAATTTCTCTTTCTCTCTCAACACATATAGGCGAAAATTTTAGTTAAAATACCCCCTAATTAGCGAAGCTCTGCCTCGTTGTAAGTATTTTAACCCCCGGTTACGTATTAGATACGATGCCCAATGATCTAGTGCTCCGTAACGGTTGTTGAGGCTCTACCCGACGTAGTCGTTGGAGTTCTGTCTCGGGGATGGTATAACTAATGTAAAATTGGGTTATTATACTAACGCGTGTGTATTATTTAAGATTTATAGATTATAACCAGGAAGCCACAGGAAATTACCAAAGATAACAATGTGAGTAATCTCTTTTTTTTTTTTGTAAACCTTTTTTTAAACGATTTTTACAAAACCTTAATTAATTTAAATTATAAATAGCAGTGATTGAGTCTTTGTAATTCTTCAATTATTGTCGGTATGTTGGGGTTTTGTATACAAAATGTGGAACACGTTACCATTGGACAACAAGATAGCCAATGTGTAATATGACCCACCAGTCAGGATTGACAGTACTGAATGAGTAATTATGTAGATATAAACATTGTAATCGCTCTCAATACTGTGAATTGATAAAACTCTTCTTGATTAAATTGGGATTCACTCACCAGTATTTCCCACTGATAAAAATGTTTTAAACGTGTTTTAGGTAACAAAATGTGAAAGCCAAATAGAAGCCAGCTGGAGAGCACTAAAGGCTTAGAAAAGTGGCTATAAAAGTTACCTAAATAAAAAGGAGATTTTATTTTTAATAATTAAGGTTTATCCCTATAAATGTATTGTAAAGAAAACT
Source organism: Helianthus annuus (assembly GCF_002127325.2). Lineage (NCBI taxonomy): Eukaryota > Viridiplantae > Streptophyta > Magnoliopsida > Asterales > Asteraceae > Helianthus > Helianthus annuus. Next base: position 116,508,233 of record NC_035443.2, read on the forward strand.
TGGGTTCTAACCCATTTATCTATTTTAAACATTTTGGTGTTTAACTCTGATAAAAATATTTCCTAACTACGGTCCTGATGAAAAATTTCCGCTGCCAAATTAATAAACACCAATACCATCTGACTGGTTCGCGGCTCCCGCTCCCATGAAGGGGTCGGGGCTTGTGACAAAAGGTGGTATCAGAACCACTGCTTTAAGTCATTTAGGTTTTCTTTTAATACCTAAACTTAACCATTATGTTGGGAAATTAATGGAACAATTTATGTGTTATTCTGTGTAGATAAATTCTAATATTCATAGTATGAGTTTTATGTTTTGAGTTCACAGTATAAGTTATCAATATGATTAAATGTACCCATAGGCTACCTAGGCAAATGTGTTATATTTCTAATAAAATATAACACGTGCGTTATATTTTAACTAGTCAGACACTTCTCTATTTAGAATTACACTTTATGGTCTATAGCTTTCTAGCATAGATTTATATTAACGTAAATTTATATATTATAAAACATAACCCTATCTTCATTCCATAGATTCCATAGGGTTAAGCATTTAATATCTATACTGTATAATAAAGTAAACCAATTGTGGAAACATGACAATCAATGAGACTATCTAAAATTCCATTTTCCCACCCAAATCTCTTCGGTTTCATAATTAGTAATAAGATCACATTTAAATTACTAACGTGATCTTTAAATTGAAATTGTATACAAACATTGAGCATTATAATTAATATATATCTATCCTAAAATCACATTTAAACTAGGAACGTGATCTTGAATTGTTTTTTTTTAAACGGCTGAAAACTTTGAAAAGAATTATAATTTATTACACATCTATATACGTTGCATTACCAAAAAAAAACAAACAAACAAACAAACAAACATAGATAAGTTCTCAATATTTGATATCATATATTGATGTCATTTGGATCGCTTTATGAATTTTCATTTGGATCACTACATTAGTTACTTTGAAATTTAAATTCATGATTACCTTATTAAAGATTAATAATAAGTTTGGAATAATTATCTTTAAATAAATTATTAAAATGAAGAAAAGGAGAGTAAATATAGTTATAATAATAATAATAATAATAATAATAATAAATAGTGATTATTATTATTATAATATTAAAAATATAAAAGTATTAAAAGAACTATATATATTATTATAATATAGTAATCACTACTCATTGGCTTTCATTATTCATATAAGGTAATATATAAGTATTCTAAAAGTATTACAATTCTATTTAATATATATATATATACACACATTATAATATATTTAAATAATGTTTATATATTTTATACATGTATATATTGTAAGCTAAAAGTTATTTTACGTAGGATACATTTAAACCTATAACATAATCTAAAGAAAGTGTATGTTCAAAAAATTATTATATATATATATATATATATATATATATATATATATATATATATATATTATGATAATCATATATAAATAATCATGTTTTTATTCTCGACCGTTTAAGAATATTATTTATAATAAAAGTAATAATTTTATTTTATAATGTATTATAAAAGAAGAGAAAAGATGGGTCTGACGGTTTATACAATCGGTATATATAAAAGAGAATAAATAATTAGTTTCTAGAAATTAAAGATATTACAAAATGAAAACACCTTTCTTACCCGACTTAAATCAATAATTTAGTATTTATATATTTAATTATTTATTTATTTTTTCCTGGCACGTAAAATTTTCCCTAAACATTCTAGTTATTGTTTTATTTTCAAGCTAAAATTAATACCCACATAAATATAATTGACTCACATGTGTGTTTAATACAGTTGTCATTTATTTAGCTTTATTTAAAAATCAAATTACAATTTTAATATTATAATATCTTTAAACAAATTACTATTACTATTGTTTGGGATATACATACATATTCTAATACATGTATATTACTCAATTACCAAATATATTTAGAATCAATTTTGGAAACGTCAAACTTTGTATTAATTAATATAATACTTCTTTGAATAAATAATATAATATACAATAAATTAAGAGTTAAGTTTTAATATTTTCAACCAATATGGTTCAACCCACTAGTTAAAAATGAAATTGTTCCCATGAGTCCAGAAAGTTTATATTTTGATTAACTTCTGTCAAACCCCAAAAATGTCGCAACGGAATATTTAAATGCAGTGGAGACGGAAGTTGGTGCCCATTTATATCTTGTCGAGCGATGCATTTTATTTTTGGACATATTGGTTTATTTTAAACATAAGTTATTTCACAACTACATAGTTAAGATGTCTTTGATCCTCGCGGATCTTATTACAAAAGTCCCAGGAGGTTTAAAAGTTGTCCAACATTTTCAAACAAACGACATGCATCATTCAAACACAAGATACGCCATGATTTCCCGAAGCCGATTTCATGTACCAGTAGAACACGTTAAAATCAAGTGTCAACACAAAGGAAGGTGAGTTCACTTATTCGTTTACTATCAAATTTTATTCCAAGGAAAACTTTCTAATTAGGTGTATATTTGAAAACAATCCATGTAATTTAGAAAGTCCATTTTATTTCCTTAATAAAATCCAAAGGCCTTCCATCGGTTCATTACTCTCACAACATTAATACTGCCCAGGTTTTGTATATTAAATTATAGCGTCAATTTTCAAACTCGTATGTTAGCTAGACGATACGAATTATATATTAACCATGCAGGGATAATCAAAACTAGACAATGAACAGAATATTAATTCGTCGCTTGACATTGACACGGGGCGACCGGTCACGACGGGGTTGTCAACCCGATAGATCTACCAACAATTCCTCGCGTGCAATATTTAAACTGATTAAACGACATCATGGGCGCAGGGTTCTTTCTCGAAGAACAATATGATATATGCCTCACGTATAATATATATATCCTACTAATATGACAATTTAATACACGATGTGTACGAATCCCCTGAATCTCCATCATTTGAGACCCAGGCCGGCATCCGTACCCCAACTGTACGATCCTGTATCACTTAAGAAAAACCGTATATCCAATATTTATTCATCAAAAACGTTTTTCTTTGAAACGTATAACTTATCAAATTTCATATATTTTCAGTGAAAATATATATTTTATAGTAAAAGATATGTTTTATTTCGAAAACATTATTAAACCCTTTTAACAACGCGTTCCACCCCCAAAATATATACAAAACAGTAAAAAGAAGGGTTTAGTGACACTCACCTTTGGGTGCGTATTTTAATACCGCAATCCCAGAAATTGATTTTTATATATACGTCCTAATATAGGAAAAATTCTAAATCAATATACATATTTAATACAAAAATCCTAAGTTTCTCCGTTTCTTAGAATTATCACATAACTTTGAGATTTTCTCGAAAAGTTATCATTTTTGTTTATGTTGGCATGTTAATATATATATATATATATATATATATATATATATATATATGAGTCCTATATTTTTATGATTTTTGCGATTTGAACGATTTTATTGGTGACTGTTTTTGTGTAAATTCGTTAATTTTCCCGTTTATACGCAATATATCTATGATTTACGCGTCGTAATATACACACATAATTGTTCATATAATTTAACACCGAAACATGCGAAACATTACCAACTTAACTATTTTGTCATTTTTAAAGCAAATATACATAAAACATCTCATATGTACCAAATTTCATGCTCGACAAACAAGTTACACAGTTAACGCAATTTTACCATTTCTACCGCACAGAACGTACATGCATACATGTATAGTCTAAATTTCCCATTATCAAATTAACACTTAACATATAATCACATTTACATGTTCAAATCACTTAATACATTTTATCAGATAAGATTCACGCGAAATTCACCCGTACTCGTGTTCATTGAAAAATGCGTATTTTAACGATTCGGTAATGTTTTCGGGCGTTGGAAGTCACATATGACCAACCAAACACCAAGTAAACTTAAAAATAGTTAAAATAGTTATTTTTATACTAAAAATATCAGTTTATTTACTGATTTAAATCAGTTTTATAAAAATCACCCGAAAAGCCGATTTTTGACCGTTTTAACGCATAGTTTTGCGTTAAACGTTATTATAATCATCCCAACTCGAAACGACTTGATATTTTAACATAATGCATGTTATTTACTAATTAAAATAGTGATTATATTCAGATTAGTGCAGTGTTTGTCTAAGTCATATAAATCATGCGATTTCACGTATTTTACAACTTTTAATGCACCATGTACAACATGCAAAGCTAGCAAACATTATGATAAAGTTATATGTCACTAAATACTTCAAATATTTACATTTTTGATGTTTAGAATCTGACTAATATTCATTTTTTTCAAATCATAATTAAATCATCTTTTCAAGATCACCAATCATCATGCATGTCCATCTAGTGCACCCATATCATATCATCATCATACATGATCTTAAATGCATCTAAGAATACATTAACTCCATGTTCTTATAAATCATAACATATATCATACATAATCATCTAATCACACATACATAAATGCAAGTATTCTTATATTTATGTGTATATGACCAAATTTACATGCATGCATACACATCTACATACATATACACGACACATATACACACACATAAACCTCCAAAAGTTTACTTTTAACAAGTCCCTTTTTAAATCATAAAACTCCTTTTAGAACATTCTTTATGACAACTTTTAATTATTGTATGCAATCAATCATTCAAGACTTATGTTATTCAAGAACCTTTCAATAAAAATCAAAACACAATCATATACACACACACATATACCTACGCCCATACATATACATACAAACTCATCCATTTCATTTTTCTTTGAAAAAAACCCATTAGTTTAAGTTTCAAGTTTATGTTTAGATTCAAGAACAAGAGAAATTTTCATCATTATCTAAGATCATCAAGAATCAAAACAAGGTTTATGAAATAAACCTTCAAGTTTTTGGATGGGTTTTTGATAATAGATGAGAATATGAAGGTTGTTCTTGCTTGAAATCACTTCCAAACACCCATTTTAGCTTGAAATCACCATGAAAGGGATATGAATCTTCAAGAACAATTTTGGAAATGAAAATGGTTGTGATGTAGAGGGTGTTCGGCCGAGATTGTTCAAGAGGGTGAGAGAGAGTGTAATTTGATCTTGGTTTATGGAATAAGAAGTGTATAAAGAATGTTTAAATGATGACTTGTGTTCCCAAAAACCACACATGGCAAGAACTCAACAAAATGGCAAATGGTGGGCTGCCTATATGCTGCCACCTATGCCCCCCTCTCTCACATAAAAATATACATACACACATTATATGTAAATTAGTGTTAAAACAGGTATTTTACTGGATACATGGTATTTTATCTAGCGTTTTAAACCCGTTTTAGTGCGTTTTTAAATCATTTTTATCATTCTATAAAAATAAACTCACCAAAATATTACTGAACAATATTTTGTTTGCCTGGACTGGTGACGTTGTCGGTATTTGGCAGTATGTGCGCTGTGCTGCGCGGTACACGTTAAAAATCGCAAAAATTGGAATTTAAGCGTTTTTATTTATTTTTGTCATTCTATAAGAATAAACTTATCAAATTATTGCTAAAATGATTTTCAGTCGTCTTGACGGGCTGTGTTGACAGTATTTTGTCAGTATACGCGCTGCATTGCACGGTACGCGCTTAAACTCGAAGAAATAGAGTTTCTTAGCGTTTTAATTTATTTTTCCTCACAAATATGTTTGAAATTATTATTCTAATCATAATAGACTATTTTTAGGATTTTAACACTGTCCGGGTGGTCACCAACGTTCGTTTCGCATTTTAACCGTTACGCGATAAGCGCTTATCTTACCGTTGCTAACATAATTTTTATCAAAATTTAATTTTACCAACACATTAAATCTTACATATAAACACCATAACCAAACAAATATAGCCCTGTTACCTATTTACAATACGTATTACAATTGTACGGTACGGTCTGAAAAGCCGGGTGTCACAGTCTCCCCCTGTTTAGGAAATTTCGTCCCCGAAATTTTTACTTTACAGGTTTTGTTTTCGCACTAATAGGAATAAACCAAACGAATCTAATGAATATAGTCTCACGGTTTCTACGAGAAACCTGGATTCTTACGAAGAATCCTTGTAGATCTATATTACACACGTTTTAGATTCCTAACTCTCATCTCAACACTCTCCACCCTCTCCAGGGTCCAATATTCACAAGCTCTAACTCAAGAAGATTCAAGTCAAGGTTCCACCAACTCGGGTATCCTCCAGTTACATGGCCTATAAATTGTAGATACTACTGGAATGTTGAAGTCGCCCTTCCAGTTAGTAACATAACCTTCTAGCTATACACACTGCTTCTTCGATGCTTCGATAAACCTCCGTTTATCTCCCAAATTATCTTTACAAAGCTCAAAATTAGTGTATCACCTATTATACACTTCTTTAATTGCTTCTGAATAGTATACCGCGTACCCTACTCATCATCCTTCTTCATTCCACCAAGGCAGATGCATCTTAAGGCGAAAAGCTCAATCGAATAAAATCCTTGTCCAAAAGCTCTTAAAACTATCTCGTCATTCTATCACTTCAGGCGGTGCTTAATCTGTAAGAAGATTGTGCAATTGGGCGTAGCACCGTGAGTCAGATCGATTCGAGGTTCGATCCATCTCACAGGGAAGATCCAGGTAAGTCTTTTTAGGAAGACTTCCGGATAGTTGCGTTTGATAGGAATCTCTCCGACGTTCCTACATTCGGTGTTCGCATCCATCACGTTCACTGCAACGCTGGATAGCCCTTTCTCAACAACTCAGAATCCTCACAATACTGACCACTCTCGACTATCAACACTCAACACTCGACTCTATCAATTCTCGCGAACAGCTTCCGCCTTTCCATTGTCATTAGGACGAAATATTCCAACTGGCTTCTTTGAGCGTTAGTCCCTACTTCTTCCTCAGAAAGTGAATTTATTCTTGCATCTTCGTCAAAGCTTCTCAGCTCCACTGATAATAACCCAATGTCTAGAACTACAATCACCTAACTAAATACTATAACTACGAACGACCTCGCTAATTTCCATCAATTTACCATCTATTAGTTCTATCGGACACTTTATACTTGGTTTACTTATAGGTGAACACAACAATGGTTCATAGTTTCTCGAACGAAACTCAGTTAGCTTTAGTATTATAAGTACGAACATAGATTGGCTTTTGATTCGAAACATACCGGTAACCATAGCAGGACTCTCACTTGCCGTCCTGGCACCTGCCCCAATGAAATTACCCTTAACGTCCTGTCCTTTCAAATTCGGGCATTCTCTTTTGTAGTGTCCTTGTCCATCGCATGTAAAGCATCCTTCAAGCGCAGCTCCATCCAATTTACTCTTAGCGTAACACTAGGAAGTCACATGTCCGGTTCGGCTACATCTGACGCACTTCTCTTGTCCATCGCCATCCTTACCCCTTCCTGACTCTTGAGGGTTAGCTGCACTTGCTTTCTCCAATTTGCGTTTCTTCCTATTTCCAACTTCGGGAGTATTTTTTGAGCTCTTGGGTTTACACTTCTTTGAATTTCCAATTTCAGGTTTAGACCGCTGAAACACTCGGATGACTGACTCATTCTGACAGCCTGATATCACGCATATCGAGGTTACGTCATTGCATATGACACCAGTGAATGATCTTGGGCTACAACCCTGGATTGTTTTGTGTATGCTCCGGTGCACTGTTCATATGGTTAATAGAAATCAGGAATACGTTCCAATGAGATCATAACGGATGAACAACCAAAACTTTCCGATCGTTATTTTACCTGAAGGGTTTCCAATCTGTGTCCCACCAAGATCCTGCCCAGGAGTATCACATTCACGTTTCTGACCGTCATTTTGGTTAGCATCACGATGTTCCAAGGAAGTATTAACGTGTTGGGTTATGAGTCGTGCCAACTCCTCTGGGGTGGCAGGTAGTCCAGTATCCGGTTTTGCTTTTGGCGGCATTTTCGTCGTTTCTATTATTTACAACAATAATAATCACATGAGACGATAACCAAAATAAAAATAATTCAATCATTAGATATTGGTGGACCAAACATTGTGCATGTATAGTATCCACATATTAATGAGAACAATTTTTAAACCGAAAGTTAATCACCTGATATTACCATAGAAATTATCAACTTTTCTTTCAGTACATGATATCTATCATCGGTATGTCTACATCGACACCCATAACAAGTTTTTCACAAAATTTCTACCTAATATCACAAAATATCATTGGCACGCAGGCCCCCAAAAAGAAAAACATCAAAAAGAGTATCCAAACACTACAACCAAAAACAACCACGAGCAAACAAAGAAAACAATCATCTAATGCTTCATCCCTATGAAATCTAGCATCTTCCTAACCAACTCCTCTAAATCCACTATCCTCCAATGCATCTGATCCATTGCATTGTCATCCAGTTCCTTCAACTCATTGTACCAGTCCATTTGCCCCTCGAGGTCTTTCAGTTTACCCTTGGTCGTTTCCAGCTCTTCACGCATGGCAGCGAACTGTCAGTCACAATGACAACATCGATCCACCCAAACTCCTTTATGCTTCTTAGAAGCAGGCGCAGTCTCAACTTGTGACGTGGAAGCAACCTCTCCAGCAGGCCTAACTCTCTTTCTGCGACGATAATACACTAATAGAGGCACATAAGATGCGCGTGACTCAATGACATGTAAAGGTGACTCTGACAAAACAGGTGGAGGGACCTCAACAATGGGCTCGATCATAGTAGCAGGTTGAGCAACAGACGGCTCTAATGGTCGAGCTGTAACGATAGTGGCATCCACTGCTGGTGCAATACTAAAAGATCCTCCAAATACATGGACATCTCTGATCACGTCTTCAATAACTGGTACTGTGCAAGATGATTGTCCTGTCTCATGGATCGAGAGATGAGCGTCATCGTTGTCATCAATCCACTCGTTGCTCATGAAAGCATATCGGGGGTCTACCTGACTAGCGAAAGCAGGATCGACACGGAATAATGAAGCAAACTCAGCCATACCAACCATCTGTGGGGTCGTGATAGGTGTCTCTGGTAAAATAGATCTGGGTGAAGTCTCGAAATCTGGCTCGCTACCTGAGTCGTTGATCTCGATGACCTCGTGCTCGTGTGACATCTGTGACACATATATAATCGTACAAGTAAGTGTGTGGTCAACATGAATAGTAACACACATAAGGCTCAAAATAAACAGAAATTCACGTATGCACATAAAACACATAATGGTTTTCACACATGATAAAATATTTTCTATGTTTATTTAAAATCTTGGCTTCGAGAATTTTGGACTTTATATTTCAAAATTCTCCGGTTGAAGTCTAGTGTTTTCCTTTGATGTTGGTGCACGAATGTCTAAAGCCTGCGTCTTAGTCTTAGTTGTTCTTGTATAGGTTCTAGGGGTCTTGTTTACTAATTATGTAAAGTTTAGGGGGCGGTTTGTAATTTCTGGAATGTAATGTTCAGATTTCGCTCCTAATGACATGTTGTCATTTGGAGCGAAATCAGGCCCCTATATATAGTGTTTTGTGTTTTCTCATTTGAAACTTCATGTCTACTGTGTAGCCGAACTGCTGCTCAAATTTTCTGTGAAAGACTAATGAGAAAGCCTGTTTAAAGTGATCTGCTTCTGTTTCTACTCAATTTCTACTTTGATTCATGCTGTTTGTGTATTTCCGCTGCATAAACAGTAGTATCTAGCTCTGATTGACTCACTCGACTGTCAATAACGGTCCTACAATTGGTATCAGAGCCAGTTATGAGCTAGAATACCAGAATCAAAGCTTTTTTACTACACTTTTTGAGTTTCTGGACATTGCCACGGACAAAATGGACTGAAATTTGGACATATTGTGTAAAATTGACAATTAACAAACCCTTGAGAGTTTCAGCAAACAAAATACAGCTTAAAACTGATCAAAAATGGTTCGAGACCTGATTTCGCTCGAAAGTGTGCTTGAGTGATTCCGCTCGTAATTTCAAGCGAAATCAAGTTTTTGTTACAAGGGTTCTAATTTCGCTCCAAGCAGTAGAAGCGGAATCAGTGATTTCGCTCTTGAAGTCTGATTCCGCTCGAGGATCTTTACTGATTTCGCTCCTAAAGTGATTCCGCTCGGAATTACTTCTTGATTTCGCTCCAAACAGCCAAAGTTTTGATTTCGCTCGAGGGAATCTTATTGATTTCGCTCCAAATTCACTTAGGTGATTTCGCCTGAAATTTTAAAAAATCTGATTTCGCCTGAAAAGTCTGTTTTAATGTAAAATCATGGTTTGAGGGTTTTAGTCCGTTTCGTTCGTGATATCGTGTTGGGAATTTAGTCTGTGTAGAAAGTTTTTCGGAAAAAGTAACCTGTTTTTCAAAAAGTTAAATTTTTTTTAGAATTTGTCACCTAAAATGGAAAATCAAGAGTTTTACAATCTTTTCACGGGTAGCAGCATGATGGCAACACAAAGTCCGGCAAGCATTGTACAAAATGTCAACATGGAGAACGAGCTAGGAACAATGCAGAAACCGCCAAAGCTTATGAACTTGGATGAGTATGCCGGATGGTCGGGTTGTTTCAAGAATTGGGTTCAAGCCAACCATTTTGAGTGTTGGATGAAGATAGAGAGAAAATATGTTCCACCTGTTGATGGAGTGGGATTACCGAAAAGCATTGGAAGTTTGACTGAGACTGAACAGAATGATTTTAAGGTGGAGAAGAAGATGGTTAGTATTCTCCAATAGGCCATAAAAGAAGATATTCTTGTGTTGTTACAACATGATGACAACTCACAATCGATGTGGCAAGCATTAAAGTTGAAGTTCCAAGGCAGTGTTTCTATGATCAAAAACAAGAAAGCCCTAATCAAGAAAGAGTTCGACATCTTTACTGGGATGAAGGGTGAAATGACGAAGCAGTTGATTGAACGTTATTGTCATCTTGTGGTAGAAATGAGAAGGTTGGAGATTAAAAAGACAGACAAGGAATGGATCGAAAAGTTGTAGGACGCATTACCCTATGATGAATAGGGCACGTACTTAATGATGTTGAAAAATAACTCGGATTTCATGAATTTGAATCTCAGTGCATTCATTGACAAGATAGAAGCTCATGAATTGGAATTGTTAAAAATCAGGAAGATGAATTCAGCAAGTGTACAACAAGATGTATCTTTGTACTATAAAGGGAGCTCTCCTGTTGTAGCAAATCAAAGTTTGAAGATACAGACGGGTTTTAGTGCTGATACCAATTCAAGTGCTTCTACAAACACTCCTCAATCAAGTAAGCCTTCACCGTTTGCAAACTATGATCCAAACTTCAAAGCTCAATAGCAGCCTTCACCTCAAAGTTCTACAAGTTCTAACAATCAGGCTTACGTTTTTGGGTGCAGTGCAACATTGCGGTGAATATCAAGAATGGAAATGAAATTACTGAAACAGCCGCAAAACAACATATTGCATTACTGGCTTCCGTTTTAGAGGTGTATGAAGGTTTAGTGGCGGGTAGGATTGGTAATCCTGATATGACAAAAGAGGATTACGACCAGATCAACCCCGAAGAGCTTGAATTGATTGATATAAAATGGTGTATGGCAAGTTTGGTTAGAAGGGCACAACGCTTTATGGAGATCACAGGCCGGAACAGTCTCTCAGGTCCTGATCAGAAGTTAGGGTTCGACAAATCAAAAGTTACATGCTTCAAGTGTAAGGAACGTGGTCATTTCAAGAGAGAATGCCCTAACCGTGAAGTGAACAACCATCAAAACCCGTTCACAAACGACTATTACAGGCAAGCGATCTATCATCGACCTAACCAACAACCTGCTGTTCAGAGGCCGCGGATCGAGAACAAACCAGAGAAGGCTCTTATCGTGAATCAAGACGATGAAAAAGTAGCTGAAGGTTTCAGCTGGGATAAATATATCCCCGGAAGCGATGGGCGGGCCATGATGGCAGAAATTGTTGAAGTACCGGAGATGGTAACTGAGCCAGAAATGGTTGTTGAGGATGTTTCTGTTGAGAATGTGGTTGACATTGAAGAAATTGTTGAAGAAGTCTACTATTACCAGTCAGAACAGGAGGTATTTACAAGTTCTATTAAATCAATAATGCCTCCTAAAGTGTTTGAATCGTTTGCAGGTTATTTCGAAGAGCCGATGACTGGATCGTGTCCAAGATACGAAGAAAAGAAAGAAGTTGTTGAGGAATTGATAGACGTGACGAAAGAGCTGACTGGAGAGACATTGAAAGACATCGCTGACAAAGCTCTCATGGGAAAGCTAAAAGAGGTAGACTCAGAACTCGAGAAGTCAGAGTCTGTCAGTACCGTGTCGGTCAAACAGGAGTCTGATCAGAAATCTGGAGTTCAGGAGATCAAAGTGTCTGAGTCTGAATTGAAAAATGTCGGTAAACAAGATGTGAAAATTGTGTGTGATGAACAGGTTGTTGTTGAGAAAGTTGTTTCAATCCCTGAAACACCATGCCAACAGTGTTTACAACCGTGCATGGAGTGTCTTGAGAAAGACACTAAGTATCAGGAATTGAAACATCATGCAGATATGCTAAAATTTGACCTTGGACACGTCAAAGAGGCTTATAATACTCTTGCCAGGTCAATTAAAATGATCCGAAATGAGAGTGTCGAAAATGACAAAGCAACAAAATTGGCTAAAGCAACTCTTTTTTATAAACAAGTTGAGGTTAACTTTCATCTTGACACGATCGCTTCACTAAAGAAAGAGCTTGAATTAGCTAAAATTGAAAATGAGAGGATTGATAAAAAATTGATGAGTTATGTGGCTTCATCTTATGTTCTTGAACAAATTGTCCCACAGCAGCCACATGCTGCACCAGTCTTTAAGAACATTCCACCCCCAATGTGGAGTCATTATACACAAAAATATCCAGATGGGGTGGAAGGTGCTTTAAATCTCAAGTTGAGATCGATTGAGGATGATTTTCCTGAAAGCATTGATGTCACATTCTCTGCATCAGACACCGACAACGAATCACAGGTCATCAAAACCGTTGTCGATCAGGTGTTAGATGAAGAGAGTGAGAAGTCTTAATCTGAAAAAGTTGTTTCTAAGTCTGAAGATGAGGGTAATTTCTTGGATCGGTTCATGCCGGAATCGGACAAGAGTGCGAATGATGATCCGATTATGGTGATATACACTATGATTGGAACAGACAAACTTTACTCTGATTTCGAGTATCCTCTTCAGAATGTGAAGATTGAGAATATTGAGAAAGTGTTCAAGTTGGTTGAAATGAACATTGATGAGGTTAATAACAAAGAATTCTTTTCAAAACCTAAAAAATCTTTTGTTACATCACGTCCTACCAGTTCGGGAAAGAAAGAGTGGGAAGGAAAGGGTAATAACAAGAAAAACAACTTGAAAAATAAAGGGATCGGTTTCGAGAAGAAGACGGCTAAGCAGGTGTTTAAGCCGAAAGAGAAAATGAATGATATTTTTGTCACTGGTACGAGTGTAGATGATGAAAAGAACTACATTTTTAGTCAAAAGGCTGTGGACGATTTCAATGCAGCGAAAAAGTTGAAAGAGGAGACCGTCACATCAACTTTTGTCGAATATGACAAAAGAGTCTGTTGTCGCTGTAATGAAATCGGGCACATGGCTAAACAGTGCAAGAAAGTATTTGAGAAACCTGTTTTTGTAAAACCAACTGTTCAAAAACAAACTGTTTCAAAACCAACTGTTCAAAAATAAACTGTTCAAAAACCTCGACCAAAATCACTGATTGATACAAAAGGTGAAAAACAAATGGTTTCTCCGATTCGCATTTTAAAGAGAGGTGAATCTTTGAAGTCGGAGGATAAGCCGAAATCGATCTTCGAGGTTGGCGAATCTTCTAAGTCTCACAAGACTTCAAAAATTTATCCTAAAACCAAAATTTTTGAAAACCAATCTTGGGTTGCGAAGTCGAAACCATCACTTGAGGTTAAAAAGATGGAAAATGCATTAAAAAATGAAACAAAGGTTTCAAAAGATGATGTTGCAGAGTTTGAAAATGAAATTGACAAATTTCTTGCTGAGTTTCTTCCGATTAACAACAAAGTAAAACCAGTTGTGAAAGATGATGTTCCTAATGTTACATTTAACTTTCCTAAAACAGATGAGAAGTGTGATGTAGTGTTTGGCACTGTTTCTGAGGTCAAAAAGTCATGGGCGTCATTGTTTGAATAAGTTGATTTGATGTTTGCAGGGGTTGCCCAAGTCTATACTCTCATAGTGGATCATGGACAGTGGTGCATCGAGACATATGACAGGGACGCTAGCTCTTCTTTACGACGTCAAATCGATAAATGGAAGTTATGTGGGCTTCGTCGGAAATCAAGGCAGGAGAATTGTTGGACAGGGAACGTTGATAAATGGTGTCATCTCATTCGACAAAGTGAACTATATCGTAGAGTTGGAAAACAATTTACTTAGCATTTCGCAAATTTGTGATAAAGCTTTCAGTGTACATTTCACAGAAACAGAATGTGTGGTTTTGAAACCGGGGTTTAAAATCCCTGATGAGATGGTGTTGTTGCGCGCTCCGCGGGAGAACGACCTTTATATTCTTGATATGAGCGTCACAACACCAACAACTCATCAAAAACAATGTTTTGTGACAAAATCAAAAGCAACCGAAAAAGAAACAATTATGTGGCATCGAAAGATGGGCCACATTCATGTTCGTAAAATGAATTTTCTTGTACACAATGATTTGGTAGAAGGTGTTAATCTAAAGAATTTTCACTTGTCTGATGATTGTATTGCATGTAAAAAGGGGAAGCAAACTCGGAAGTCACACCCACCAAAGATACTTAATTCGATCAGGTTACCTCTTGAGAGATTACACATGGATCTCTTCGGGCCTGTCAACGTAAAGAGCATCAGCGGAGATTTGTACTGCTTGGTGGTGACTGATGACTTTACAAGATTCTTGTGGGTCGTGTGCTTAGAAAGAAAAGATCAAACTTTTGAGTCGTTGATGGTGTTGTTCAAGAAGATGGAAACAGTGTATAAGCTGCCAATCCGGAGAATTCGTAGTGACAACGGAACGGAATTCAAAAACAACAAAATGTATGAGTTTTGCAATGAGAAGGGAATTCTTCATGAATTCAGTGCGCCGTACACAACACAACAGAATGGCGTTGCTGAACGAAAGAACCGAACCCTAATAGAGACAGCTCGCACAATGTTGGCCGATTCCAAACTACCGATCTTCTTCTGGAGCGAAGCAGTATCTGCAGCCTGCTACACATTGAATCGTGTACTCACTGTCAAAAAGTACAAAAAGACATGCTTTGAGCTGTTGCACCGATACAAGACAAATCTTGAATTTCTGGAGCCATTTGGGTCTCCGTGTACGTTTATTGATGAGAATGGAAAATTTGGTGCTAAATCAAATGAGGGTTTCTTTGTAGGTTACGCAAGCCCGCTGAAGAGGGTGTTCGTACCGTGCCTGGGGAAAGTGATACAAGTTCAGCATGTGGACTGTTAGAAGCACACTCCATCTCCGCAACTTCCTGGACAAAGATTCCTGTTCGATTACGACAAGCTCTGGGAGTCGTTTCAACTATCGGTTCAGCCAAATGATGAGGAACTAGCACTTTTGTACCAGTATCAGCAATATATGTCACAGGAGCTAGTGCCTAGACCGCTAATGGTTCCTTCACCCACCGAGGGTACTCACAGTGATGAAGCAGGACCGAGTGGAACAGCTCACGAACCACCAGAGGAACCAGCTCCATCATTTGACGATTCTGACGACTCAGAGGTGGAACCCGCTCCAACCTTTGACGAGGAACCAAATGATACTTCGACGGAAGCTGAGGATCAAACCGTTGATTTTGATATATCGAACTTGCAATCGGAAGTGAATGTGCCTGACACCCTCATGGCTTGAACTTTGTCTTACCATCCGTCAGAGCAAATCATT
The DNA here is from genome assembly GCF_002127325.2 of Helianthus annuus. Classification (NCBI taxonomy): domain Eukaryota; kingdom Viridiplantae; phylum Streptophyta; class Magnoliopsida; order Asterales; family Asteraceae; genus Helianthus; species Helianthus annuus. Next base: position 116,524,260 of record NC_035443.2, read on the forward strand.
GGTGACCTGCAAAGTGGTGTCAAAACCCGAGACAAAATAAACCGAGCTCTTACATGTTTCTATTCTTCTGTTGCTCATTTGCAAGAAGAATTCTCATTAAAGTGTTTTATTTCGCAGATCGAGCCCAGAACTTACAAAGAGGCGTTGACTGAGGATAGCTGGGTAAATGCAATGCAGGAGGAGCTGTTACAGTTTGAAAAGCTGGGTGTCTGGAGACTTGTTGATCTGCCATAGAATCAAAAGTTAATCAAAACAAAGTGGGTTTTTAAGTGCAAACGAGATGACAGAGGAGTCATGGTGAGAAACAAAGCACGACTAGTGGTACAAGGCTTTAGTCAACAAGAAGGCATCGACTACGATGAAGTTTATGCGCCAGTTGCCAGACTTGAGGCAATTCGGATATTTCTAGCCTTCGCATCATGGAAAGACTTTAAAGTGTACCAGCTGGACGTCAAATCTGCCTTCCTTTACGGAAAAATCAAAGAAGAGGTGTATGTGGGACAACCGCCGGGGTTCACAGATCCACAACACAAAAACAAGGTCTATCTGCTGGACAAAGCGCTATACGGACTACACCAGGCCCCAAGAGCCTGGTACGAGACGCTTTCCCAATATTTGTTGGCCAACGGTTTCACAAGAGGGACAGTAGATAGTACTTTGTTCACAAAGGAAGTGGCAGGACATTTGTTGATCGTGCAGATTTACGTTGACGATATCATTTTCGGTTCCACCAACGACAATCTTTGTAAAGAGTTTGAGAAAGTGATGAAGAAAAAGTTTGAGATGAGTTCGATGGGGGAGATGAAGTTCTTCCTCGGGCTGCAGGTGGAGCAGATGCCCGACGGAATCTTTATTTGTGACAACTCAAGTTTCCAAGATTCCACTTTCGCATTTATTGCACGTTCACTGTTTGTTTAGTTGTTTACTTGCACAATTGGTTTGCTTTGTAACTGTATACGTTTTGGTTCGATAAAGTATATTGTGATTGTGCATGGTTATGTGTTATTTACGAAAGATTTGACAAATACATGAACTTGGTGATGAAACTGTAAATTATATTGTGATGGGTGTGTTTTATGTAAAAGATGATACTTAGGGGTGAGTAGAGTAGTTAGTGAAATCTTAACAACTCTTAACCCTAGTCTCCTTCACTAATCATCTCACAATCATCATACGTACCTTCACCATTCCTCTACAATTCTCTCTACAATCATCTTCTTGGCACAAGCTCTTCATCACTTTTGATCTCCCTCTCCATCTAGAATCAATCTAAGGTAAACGTTTAATGATTTCTTGTTGTTAATCATTGATTATTTGATTCTTGAAAACCCTAGTTCTTCATATGATGGTTCTGTGTTTATTGATCAATTCTGATTATTGTGAAATGGTTATGATTAGTTGTGTAATCATTTGTCTGATGCTAAGATGCCTGATATGATAGAGATGGTTGATTGTTGATTAGATTACTGCAATGCAAATGTATGAAATTAGGGTTTCTTGATCAAAGAACGTAACTGTTACATTAACTTGAACACTCGCATGATTTTAGTCCAGAGAATTGTGTCAGGGTTTTGTGAAGTCACAGAGTCCGACTTTTGAATGATATACTTCATATGTCCGAATTTTAAATAGTGGAGTAAGGTCCGAATTTTGTTATATGTATGAAGGTCTGAACTTTTCATGTGGAATGTAGTCCGAATTTCATTAAACAAATGCATAAGGTCCGACTTTTAGCTAGGGTTTGCCTAGTCCGACCTTGTGATGTATGCCCTTGTCCGACTTTTTGATATACATGCATAAGGGTCCGAATTTTGTATGGAGCATGTGGTCCGAACTTTATACAAGAGAGTGTGGTCTGAGTTTTGCTTGTATAAGTGTGGTCCGAGTTTTGTTAAAGGGATGGTTGTCCGAATTTTGTGATGCTTGATACATAGTCCGACTTTTTAATGTTGTTATACATAGTCCGACTTTTTGAAGCTGATATGCATAGTCCGAGTTTTAAGGGGGCTTGTTTGGTTCCGAATTTTAGTAATATGGGTAGTCTGAGTTTTGTGTTACTTATATGGTCTGAGTTTTACTGATGCACAACATACAACATGTCTGAGTTTTATGGAATGCTTTACGGTCCGAATTTCATGAATGGTTAAGTGTCTGAGTTTATTTATATAACCAAGTTCAAAACCCTGTATGAGGAACAACATGCTACTGTATGCTACTGTATATGACTTGTATATGACTGTATGATACTGTAAGCTACTGGATGATACTATATGTATGAGCAATCTATGTCATGTCATTCTGTACACGATTATCACACGGAACATAGTTGTTTGGACATCAAGGAATTGTAAACCCTAATTGAACGTAAACACTTACATTGAGTTTATGTGCAATGTACCTTAGGTCGTGTGTAACGGACCTAACCATTAATTAACACTAGAAGCAATAACATACCGAGCAAACCAAGGTGAGTTCACACTCTTACCAAGGCATGGGATTCCCGGGGTTGGGAATGGGATTGAAGGAATAGATTTGTACTTACACGGTTACTAGACTATCTACCATCGTCCTCGGATGCGAAGGATACATACGTAAAACCTACGTATACTTGTACTCATCACTGTCCTCAGGTTGCGAAGGACACTTACGTAAAACCTACGTAAACTTACACTCATTACTGCCTCGGGTTGTGACAGGCACTTACGTAAAACCTACGTAAACCCCCGCGTACCACTGTCCTCGGTTTGTGAAGGACACTTACGTAAAACCTACGTAAACCTTGTACGTACTACTGTTCTCATGTTAAGAAGAACACTTATGGTTACAAATAGTCTAGTGTATATGCAACTATGGGAAGCCCCCGCCAATAGAACATACTATCGGCCCAGTAGAGCCACACGTTACAAATGAACTTACTATTATGAACTTACTTTCTGTGAACTCGCTCAACTAGTTGTTGACTCTCTGTTACATGCCTTGTAGGTCGTTAGGTATACATGGAGCTTGCACAGGGAGGCGCGGTCGTTGTGGACAAGGATCGTGAATGCTTGATTTAAACATAATGACATTACATACTTTATTTATGATTGGGCTTTTACTCATACGCTTCCGCTAAACTTTGTTATTACACTTATGTTTTGGACACCTTTCATATGGATTGGTTTGGTTAAATGACAATTACTTTTACTATTTACGTTGTTCTATATGATTGGTGGCTTGATCCTGGTCAGTCACGCTCCCAAGCGGTGTTACTCCGCAGGTGGATTTTGGGGGTGTGACAGATTGGTATCAGAGCCATTGGTTATAGAGAACTCGGTTTTAATAAGGGAAAAACATTTTTATTAAAACCAGACTATAACCAGTACAGTGCTCTACGATCCACAACGACGCCTTGCTCCACGTGCAAGACTCAACATCCTAGGTAATAAGGTTTATGTTTATTGCCTACATGCTAGAATTACATAGAACTTTGCTCGTGGTATGCTTAGATTACATTGTCTACTATTCGTTATTGCTTGAGAACACTTGTGTGTTTACTCTTTTCTGTCATCGCACTATTCGCGAACCTCTCTCACTTATGTTATATTTGCTATGAAGATCATGGCCGGACGTATTAACTTGAAACAAGCCCAGTTGACGGCTCTCATCAACGAACAAGTTGCTGCGGCACTTGCAGCCACACAAGCAGGAGGTATACCCTGCAGTCGTAACTCACACTAGGATCTTTAGATCCTACATTCCTAAACCAACTCTTGTGTTTAACCTTGTCCTGTTCTTATATACACAACAGGTCAACACGCTCAGCCACCTGTTTGCACTTTCAAGAATTTCAGGGACTGTCGTCCAAGCACGTTCAGTGGCATGGAGGGAGCGGTTGGACTCCTCCATTGGTTCGAAAAGCTCGAGTCGGTATTCGAGATGTGTAAATGCCCTGAGGCTCGCAGGGTGAAATACGCCACTGGTACTTTAGAAGGGATTGCGCTAACTTGGTGGAATGCGCAAGTCCAACTTTTAGGATTGGCAGCTGCTAACGCCACTCCTTGGAATGATTTCAAAGAGCTGATCAAACGGGAATACTGCACACGTGATGACATCCACAAGTTAGAAGTGGAGTTCTTTCATTTGAAGATGACTGGGTCGGAAATTGAGGCATATACTAAAAGGTCAAACGAGCTGGCAGTTCTGTGTCCAACTATGGTGGACCCTCCTATCAGACGCATTGAGTTGTATCTCAAGGGGTTGGCTCCAGAAATTCAAAGCCACGTGACATCGGCCAACCTTGCTAACATCCAGGATATTTAGCGCCTTGCTCATCGGCTCACGGATCAGGCAGTGGAACAAGACAGGCTGCCTAAGCGCATCAACGCTACTACTACCGTTACCACTTCTGCTACTCCTGCTACCCCCAGTGACAACAAGAGGAAATGGGAGGGGGATTCCAGCAAAGGTTCAGCTTCAATTCAGTCTCAGGTGCAGCAGCGAAAGACTGACAACTATCAGAGCCCTAGTCAGCAATCTTCGGGCAACCACAGGCAGGGTGGTTATCGAGGGAACCTCCCAAGGTGCAACAATTGTAACAGACACCACAGTGGCCAATGCAACAAGGGTCGCTGTCAGAGGTGCCTCAAGATGGGTCATGAGGCCAAGGATTGTAGGAGCCCGCGGCCTGCGAATCAGAATCAGCAGCAACAGCAGACGCCACAGAATCAGCAACAGGGTAACAAGGGATGTTTTCATTGTGGCGCTGAGGGTCACTTCAAAAGACATTGCCCTCAGTTAAACCGAAACCAGAACAACAACAACAACAACAACAACAACAACAACAATAACCAAGGCAACGGGAACAACAATGGGGGAGACAACAATGATGGGAACAACAGCGCTAGGGGTCGTGCATTTGTGCTGGGGCAGGGTGATGCCAGGAACGATCCCAATGTTGTTATGGGTAAGTTTCTTCTTGACGACTTTTATGTTACTGTATTGTTTGATTCGGGTGCGGATACCAGTTATGTGTCTCTTAAAGTTAGCCAAATGTTAAAACGTGCACCAACTCCCTTAAACACTAAACATGTCGTAGAGTTAGCTAATGGTAAAAGTCTAGAGGCCACACACATAGTTCAGGGTTGTAATCTTATCCTCGTTGGTCAGACTTTCTCTATCGATCTCATTCCTATAGTTCTGGGTAGTTTCGACATCGTCATTGGTATGGATTGGTTATCCAAACATTAAGCAGAAATCCTATGTAAAGAGAAGATCATTCGTATTCCCCGTCCTGGTAAAGAACCTCTCAAAGTTCAAGGCGACAAGAGTGGTGCTGTGGTTGGCATCATCTCCTTCCTGAAGGCTCAGAAATGTTTACGAAAGGGGCACACTGCCATTTTGGCACTTGTTACTGATGCATCAACGAAAGAGAAAAGAATAGAGGATATCCCAGTTGTACGCGAATTTCCTCAAGTGTTTCCTGAAGATTTACCTGGTCTACCGCCTCATCGCCGGGTCGAGTTTCAAATCGAGTTAGCTCCTGGAGCAGCACCAATAGCCCGCGCACCGTATCGTTTAGCTCCAACTGAACTGGAAGAACTGTCAAAGCAATTGCAAGAGCTCTTGGATAAGGGCTTTATTCGTCCTAGCTCTTCGCCTTGGGGAGCTCCAGTATTATTTGTGAAGAAGAAAGACGGTACATTCAGAATGTGCATAGACTACCGCGAACTGAACAAGGTGACAGTGAAGAATCGCTACCCTCTTCCACGTATTGACGACTTATTCGACCAGTTGCAAGGGTCGAGCTACTACTCCAAGATTGATCTAAGGTCAGGTTACCATCAGCTGAGAGTTCGGGATGAGGACGTCTCTAAGACAGCTTTCAGAACTCGCTACGGCCATTACGAGTTTCTAGTTATGCCATTTGGGCTAACGAACGCATCGGCAGTCTTCATGGACCTTATGAACAGAGTGTGCAAGCCTTATTTAGACAAGTTTGTGACTGTCTTCATCGATGACATCCTGATCTATTCCAAGAGTCAGGAGGAACACTAGCAGCATCTACGACTTATCTTGGAACTTCTTCGAAAGGAACAATTGTACGCCAAGTTTTCAAAATGCGACTTCTGGCTTCGTGAAGTTCACTTTTTGGGCCATGTGGTAAACAGGGATGGGATTCATGTTGATCCAACCAAGGTAGATTCGATCAGAAACTGGCATGCACCGCGTACACCAATAGAAATACGCCAATTCTTGGGTTTGGCGGGTTATTACAGAGGTTTATCAAAGATTTCTCAAAGATCGCACAGCCACTTACACTACTAACACAGAAAGGTGTTACCTATCATTGGGGTAATACACAAGAAACGGCTTTTCGGTACCTAAAGGATAGGCTATGCAGCGCACCTATTCTCTCATTGCCAGAGGGCACAGATGATTTTGTGGTCTATTGCGACGCGTCAATTCAGGGTCTTGGTTGCGTATTGATGCAAAGGGATAAAGTCATTGCCTACGCTTCGCGGCAACTCAAAATTCATGAACGGAACTACACGACGCACGATTTAGAGCTGGGAGCTGTTGTTTTCGCGCTTAAGATATGGCGACACTACCTATACGGTACCAAGTGCACTATTTACACCGATCATAGGAGTCTCGAGCATATCTTCAAGCAAAAGGAACTGAACATGCGTCAATGATGATGGGTCGAGCTGCTGAACGATTACGAATGCGCTATCAAGTACCATCCAGGCAAAGCCAATGTTGTGGCTGACGCTCTCAGTCGAAAGGATACTGTACCTAGACGCGTGCGAGCATTACAGCTTACTATTTAGTCCAGTCTTCCTGCTCAGATACGAGATGCTCAGGTAGAGGCATTGAAACCAGAAAATGTCAAGGCTGAAGCCTTACGCGGTTCAAGGTAGCGACTAGAACAAAAGGAAGACGACGACTACTATGTAACGCGGCGTATTTGGGTCCCACTATAAGGCGGTTTACGAGAACTTGTGATGGATGAAGCGCACAAGTCTCGCTACTCGGTACATCCTGGTTCGGATAAGATGTACCACGATCTTAGAACTACGTATTGGTGGCCAAGCATGAAAGCCCTCATCGCAACGTACGTTAGCAAATGTTTGACCTGTGTAAGGGTCAAAGTTGAATATCAGAAACAATCAGGCCTACTTCAGCAACCCAAGATACCGCAGTGGAAATGGGAGGAAATTTCCATGGATTTCGTTACTGGCCTACCTAGATCCCAGCGTGGGAATGATACTATTTGGGTGATCGTAGATTGACTCACAAAGTCTGCCATTTCCTGGCTATTAAGGAAACGGACAAGTTCTCTACCTTAGCAGACGTCTACTTGAAAGAAGTTGTTTCGAGGCACGGAGTGCCAATCTCTATTATTTCGGATCGGGATGCACGATTCACTTCAGAACTATGGCAAGCAATGCACAAATCTTTTGGCTCTCGGTTAGACATGAGCACAGCATATCACCCTCAGACGGATGGGCAGTCTGAGCGCACGATTCAAACTCTAGAAGACATGCTTTGGGCATGTGTTATCGATTTTGGCAACAGCTGGGAAAAACATCTCCCTCTAGTGGAGTTTTCGTACAATAACAGTTACCACACCAGCATTCAAGCCGCTCCATTCGAGGCATTGTACGGACGTAAATGCCGGTCACCTCTCTGTTGGGCAGAGGTGGGGGATAGTCAAATCACAGGTCCAGAACTTGTAGTCGATGCTACTGAACGAATTGCTCAGATACGACAACGCATGGCGGCAGCTCGCGACCGTCAGAAAAGTTACGCTGATAAGCGCAGGAAACCGCTCGAGTTCCAAGTTGGGGATCGAGTGCTACTCAAAGTCTCACCCTGGAAGGGTGTGGTTCGTTTTGGTAAACGGGGCAAGCTCAATCCGTGGTACGTTGGACCGTTCGAGATCATTGAAAGAATAGGCAAAGTAGCCTACAGACTAAACCTACCAGCTGAACTCGGTGCAGTTCACAATGTTTTCCACGTGTCGAATCTGAAGAAATGTCTGTCAGATGAGACCCTCATAGTTCCTTTGAAGGAACTCACTATCGACGAACAGTTGCATTTCGTCGAGGAACCAGTAGAAATCACGGACCGGGATGTTAAGGTCCTCAAGCACACTAGAATACCTCTTGTGCGAGTTCGTTGGAACTCCCGTTGTGGCCCAGAGTATACCTGGGAACGAGAAGACCATGGAACTCAAGTATCCCCAATTATTCAGAAACCGTGCAACCACTACTGAGGCTGAAGCTACTGCAGAATTTCGAGACGAAGTTCCAAATCAACGGGGGGATGATGTGACACCCCAGGAAAACCAGTAAACGATACAACTTAACTAGCTTCCTCAGTAACCGCATGCTAAATTTCGGGACGAAATTTCTTTCAAGTTGGGGATAATGTGACAACTCGAGTTTCCGAGATTCCACTTTCGCATTTATTGCACGTTCACTATTTGTTTAGTTGTTTACTTGCACAATTGGTTTGCTTTGTAACTGTATACGTTTTGGTTCGATAAAGTATATTGTGATTGTGCATGGTTATGTGTTATTTACGAAAGATTTGACAAATACATGAACTTGGTGATGAAACTGTAAATTATATTGTGATGGGTGTGTTTTATGTAAAAGATGATACTTAGGGGTGAGTAGAGTAGTTAGTGAAATCTTAACAACTCTTAACCCTAATCTCCTTCACTAATCATCTCACAATCATCATACGTACCTTCACCATTCCTCTACAATTCTCTCTACAATCATCTTCTTGGCACAAGCTCTTCATCACTTTTGATCTCCCTCTCCATCTAGAATCAATCTAAGGTAAACGTTTAATGATTTCTTGTTGTTAATGATTGATTATTTGATTCTTGAAAACCCTAGTTCTTCATATGATGGTTCTGTGTTTATTGATCAATTCTGATTATTGTGAAATGGTTATGATTAGTTGTGTAATCATTTGTCTGATGCTAAGATGCCTGATATGATAGAGATGGTTGATTGTTGAATAGATTACTGCAATGCAAATGTATGAAATTAGGGTTTCTTGATCGAAGAACGTAACTGTTACATTAACTTGAACACTCGCATGATTTTAGTCCAGAGAATTGTGTCAGGGTTTTGTGAAGTCACAGAGTCCGACTTTTGAATGATATACTTCATATGTCCGAATTTTAAATAGTGGAGTAAGGTCCGAGTTTTGTTATATGTATGAAGGTCCGAACTTTTCATGTGGAATGTAGTCCGAATTTCATTAAACAAATGCATAAGGTCCGACTTTTAGCTAGGGTTTGCCTAGTCCGACCTTGTGATGTATGCCTTTGTCCGACTTTTTGATATACATGCATAAGGGTCCGAATTTTGTATGGAGCATGTGGTCCGAACTTTATACAAGAGAGTGTGGTCTGAGTTTTTCTTGTATAAGTGTGGTCCGAGTTTTGTTAAAGGGATGGTTGTCCGAATTTTGTGATGCTTGATACATAGTCTGACTTTTTAATGTTGTTATACATAGTCCGACTTTTTGAAGCTGATATGCATAGTCCGAGTTTTAAGGGGGGTTGTTTGGTTCCGAATTTTAGTAATATGGGTAGTCTGAGTTTTGTGTTACTTATATGGTCTGAGTTATACTGATGCACAACATACAACATGTCTGAGTTTTATGGAATGCTTTATGGTCCGAATTTCATGAATGGTTAAGTGTCTGAGTTTATTTATATTGCCAAGTTCAAAACCCTGTATGAGGAACAACATGCTACTGTATGCTACTGTATATGACTGTATGATACTGTAAGCTGTATGTATGAGCAATCTATGTCATGTCATTCTGTACACGATTATCACACGGAACACAGTTGTTTGGACATCAAGGAATTGTAAACCCTAATTGAACGTAAACACTTACATTGAGTTTATGTGCAATGTACCTTAGGTCGTGTGTAACGGACCTAACCATTAATTAACACTAGAAGCAATAACATACCGAGCAAACCAAGGTGAGTTCACACTCTTACCAAGGCATGGGATTCCCGGGGTTGGGAATGGGATTGAAGGAATAGATTTGTACTTACACGGTTACTAGACTATCTACCATCGTCCTCGGATGCGAAGGATACATACGTAAAACCTAGGTATACTTGTACTCATCACTGTCCTCAGGTTGCGAAGGACACTTACGTAAAACCTACGTAAACTTACACTCATTACTGCCTCGGGTTGTGACAGGCACTTACGTAAAACCTACGTAAACCCCCGCATACCACTGTCCTCGGTTTGTGAAGGACACTTACGTAAAACCTACGTAAACCTTGTACGTACTACTGTTCTCAGGTTAAGAAGAACACTTATGGTTACAAATAGTCTAGTGTATATGCAACTACGGGAAGCCCCCACCAATAGAACATACTATCGGCCCAGTAGAGCCACACGTTACAAACGAACTTACTATTATGAACTTATTTTCTGTGAACTCGCTCAACTAGTTGTTGACTCTCTGTTACATGCCTTGCAGGTCGTTAGGTATACATGGAGCTTGCACAGGGAGGCGCGGTCGTTGTTGACAAGGATCGCGAATGCTTGATTTAAACATAATGACATTACATACTTTATTTATGATTGGGCTTTTACTCATACACTTCTGCTAAACTTTGTTATTACACTTATGTTTTGGACACCTTTCATATGGATTGGTTTGGTTAAATGACAATTACTTTTACTATTTACGTTGTTCTATATGATTGGGGGCTTGATCCTGGTCAGTCACGCTCCCAAGCGGTGTTACTCCGCAGGTGGATTTTGGGGGTATGACATTATTCACCAAACGAAATACGTGAAAGGCGTGCTTGATAAGTTTGATATGACCGAATGCAGTCCTGCAGCAACCCCCCTTGCACAAAATCACGGAATTTGTCCAGACGAAAGTGGAGTGAAAGTGGACGAGACACTGTACCGATCAATCATTGGATCTCTGATGTATCTCACAGCTTCCCGGCCTGACATCATGTACCCGACATGTCTCTATGCCAGATATCAGTCGAGCCCGAAGCAGTCACACTTGTCCATTGTGAAACATATCTTACGGTATTTGAAAGGCTGCCCAAGCATCGGCTTGTGGTATCCTCGCTCGGGTGACTTTTCCTTATCAGGTTTCGCTGATTCTGACTTTAGAAGCTGCAAGCAGAATGCAAAGTCCACCACTGCTGGGTGTCAGTTCTTCCGAACTCGATTCGTTACCTAGCAGTGCAAGAAACAAACTGCAGTGGCGCTTTCTACGTGTGAGGCTGAATACGTTTCAGCCTCCAGCTGCTGTTCGTAGATCCTTTGGATCCAACAGCAAATGCGCGACTTCGGTTTGCAGTTCTTGGATACGCCGATATATGTGGACAACGAAGCAGCCATAAACATCACTAAAAACCCAGTTCATCATTCAAAAACTAAACATATTGAGATCCGTCACCACTTCATCCGTGATTGTCACGAGAAGAAGTTAATCCGGATTGAGCACATACACACCGATGATCAGAAAACTGATTTTTATACAAAACGCTTTGACAATAAGAGATTTTGCTATCTTTTAAAATTGAATGGGTTAAAAAATCTGAGTTCTGGGAGGGTAGTAGAATGTGAAGCCGAGGAGGGCGGCGATCTGACGTGAACCATGTCGTGTTGTCAAATTTTTTTTTTTGTACAGTTTATTTTCTGCTTTTCGATAAAAACAAAAACACAAAAATATGTTTTAGTTTTAGGGGGAGAAATTCGCAGAAAAATACAAAAACATGATAAAATACAAAAATTCAAAAACAATAGAAAACCAGAAAAAGAGTTTGTGTATAATAGGGGAAATGATAGTACATCAGCTAGACAGGCACAGTACGCTAAAGAATTGTAACGTCGAAAATGCATTAAACAGTCTCGCTAAAGATGTGCCGATAGGTTTTTGCAAAATCAGTAGATCAGTTTGGGATATAAACCTAAAATTTACTTGCATTTACGTGGGGAACACCTCCAGGATATATGGGTAACCCCCGAAATCTTGTTTGAAAGGTCTCGTATTCTGAGATACTAGGTCTTTATGCTTAGTGATATCTGGGGTATTATCCCGGGACTTCTGCTGTATGGAAATACTGACCTAGTCCCCGGATAATACTTTACGCATATGCTTTACTTGTAAAGCCTCCCCTCAGCATAAAAAAATGATGACACATTGAAAAATGTTAATCATGTGCTGTTGTAATCAAAAGATCCTCTAAAGGGGACCCACCGTAAAGTCGAAGTCGTCATCTCTCTACGTATACGAAAGTATTGACCTGAGCTCTCACGGCCGTCGCAATTCACCCCATTACAGATATCATCTAGGTATACTCACCTGTAAGACTGAATACTGGGATCTGGATACGGGAGTAAATACTGAGGTGGGACACATGTAGAGGTTTAAGTTTTAAGACACTATATTTCGTATCCCGGACAGATTGAAAGTTCTGTGAAAATTTAAGAGGATCAGTATATCGGCAATCTACGTGAATTGTTTAAGGCTCGGTATGAAATAATAGCTTAATGGTGCTTGTGTCTTGTCGACAGCTGATATGATCCCCTAACACGCTCACAAAAAGATTGTGTGTACATATTTCAGTTTATTCTGTTAAAAATCCAAAAAGATTTTAGTTTTTCATCTTATTTTCGACAACCGACATTGGGAATCAGACGATCAAAGCTTTGTGCAGATCATGTCAGTATGATGAGGGTTGGGTAAGCAGGAGATGCTAAACTGTGATTGGTACATGTGTGACAGAATGAAAAAGTGTTTGATAGTGCAAAAAGTTTGAAAGTTCATTAGTTTGAACTGTTTTCAGATCGAAAAGTCAGCGTACTTCATAATCCAGTCAACCAAGGTCATTAACTTGGACTTGGTAGACCAAGCAGTTGACCAGGGTCATTAACTTGGACTTGGTTAACTGGGTGTGTAGGTGAACAATCAGAAAAGGTTAAAAAGTTAAAAATTTTAAAATTAATATTCTGATTTCGCTCCTAAATGCACTATATTCTGATTTCGCTCCTAAGCTGCTTCAAGATCTGATTTCGCTCGTAGCCTCCAATCTGATTTCGCTCGAGAGTTACATTGGTCATTTCGAGCGGAATCAGACAAGCTATAAATGCCATCTGATTTCGCTCCTGTGATCACTTATCTGATTTCGCCCCAACCTACTTCTCTCTCCAGCGATATTGAGCGAAACCCTAAATCGTTGTTTTCTAAACGAATTGCTGCCTGATTTACAACAGATCTTGTTATTTTCTCAGCGTGTAATCATGGGCAAGGTAGTTTGAGTTCTAATTTGACCGATATCATGAGATATTTGAACAGTCGGCAACAATTGGTGAACAAAATGTAGTTTTAGGGTTTAAACTGATAAATCTAAACAATAAATCATATGGTTGCTGTCGTTTTAGTATGTAGATCATGTTGGTATGTGTTAATTGTTCCAGATCTGAACTGATTGATGTTTGTCAAGTCACAGGATGTTCAAGTTTAGATCTAGGATGTTTGAGAGATCGATAATGAAATCAAAACACAACTCTAGTGTCGGAATTAACAGATTAATTAGTTAATGGATTCAATTTCATGATTTGATGAGTTTTTGAGAGTTTGAATTTGATTTCACCCCAAACAGTCACCAAATGTGATTTCGCTCTTAACATGTTTGAGTGATTTCGTTCCTAAGTGCATTTGTTGAGATTTTGCTTCTGAGTGCATTTGTTGAGATTTCGCTCCTGAGTGCATTTGTTGAGATTTCGCTTCTGAGTGCATTTGTTATGATTTCGCTTCTGAGTGTATGATTGATTTCGCTTCTAACAGACTTAGAGTGATTTCGCTTGTAATTTCATTTGGAAGTGTTTGTTGTTGAAATTTCTAAGTGATTGATTATTGTATGTTGTTTTGATGTGCAGGGTTCAAGTGTGATTTTTGATCCTCTTCACAACAGTTGTTATGACTTGGATGTGGAGAAAAATACAGAATTGTCAAAGTTCAGTAGTATCTTGGAGTTCATGGGTCGTATTCCTATTCAAAAGGCCTTGACTGATCAATGACCATTGTACAAGTCTCATATCAAACGTTTCTGGAAGCATTCCTGTTGATGCATTTATTGTCTATCGCCTTCGTCAATTCGAGTCGTAGTGAAAAGCCGGAAGAAATCAAGCACATAATGTCACAATTAGTTAGAAATAACAAGGTGGCGTTTTGGTAATTAATGAGAAGTCTCATTAATTCCAAGGCCTATAAATAGGATTGTGATGTCATAACTTTAAAAAAAAAAAAAAAACTTTTGGAAGAGTTTTGGGAAGACTTTTCTCCATTTTAGAGATCTTGGTGATTCAAGTTTAGAGAGAGAAAGTCTAGAGAGAGAAAGTAGTTGTAAACGTGATTTTTGTACCGGATTTGTCATATCTTTCAATAAGATCACGTTACTAGTACGTTATTGTGTGTTCGGTCACGCACGTTCACGGATTCCGCACGTGAAACGTTCGTTACGCAATCGAACGGCGTAAAAACCGGTCCTACAAGTGGTATCAGAGCTAGGAGCTCGATTGCACGATCAAACACATCATTTTCGTACCAGATTTCAGCCGATTAAGATCCGATTTCATCGATTTCTTCATCTTCTACCTATTTCTCACGGTTTTTACGGAAATTCGGCAAATTGAACGTGATTTCACGGTCCGATTCGTCTGAATTTTTGATATATTGTGCGAACATCATTGAATTACAACCCTACCAAGTCTCAGTTCAAATCTCCTAGCCGTTTAGGAGAAATCAAGGTTTTTTGGTTCGAATTTGCGTCAAAAACTACACAGGTTCGCTTATGATGACTAGGAGGTTCGCTCATTCGGTTCAAATTACAGGTTCGCTCATATGACTGTTGAGATTCGCTCATAGAGTAAAAAAAAGGTTCGCTCATAAAAATTGCTTCGCTTATTTGACAAACAAGATCCGCTCCAAATCACGTTATTGGTCCGCTTTTAGAACATTTAGGCCCGCTTATAAGGTTCAATTGTGGTTCGCTCTTTTGTCATCTTCTTCACGTGGTGGGTCTGATCATTACAGGTTGTCGGATGGATGATTTGTTTGGCCCATGTTGACCGACCTATTATAACAATGTTGTCGGACACACTATAACAATTGAAGGTCCAATTACGGTTGAGATAAAGCAGCTCAATAGGCCCAATCACAGCTTTAGGTTTAATTGAAGTTGATTTTTGGAGTTGATTGCACCGCCCCACATTGTTTAATTGCCCATGTGCACCGACCCATTAATTACCTTCGGCCCAATCATTGTTTAACTGCACCATATTGAAACCGGTCCTATCATATTTTCACAAACAAGTTCAAAGGCCCAATCAGTGAGCACATTTGTTATTGTCATTATTTGTTTTAGTTGGCCCAATCAGAGATCACAGCCCACTACTTGTTGTAGGCCACATTTGAAGTAAAGTAAAAGTGTTTTGCTTTGCCCAAGAAAATCCAAGGTGATTTGTCAAGAATAGGATCCTCACCCGAGAGAATCCTCACTCGATCCGTTATCACCTAATCTTTGATATTCAATCGGATAGTCGTTTGTTTGTCTGAACTTCATTATTGATTGAGAATTCGTCATTGTGAATCTTTTGATACCAAAACATGGATTCTGAAATTTATATTGCACTGAACAAGTTTGAAAATTTTACAGGTATTAAGGGAGAATCAACTGAAGAATTGGTCAAAAGGTATATCGAGTTGTATTGGGAGATGATGAGATTGAAGATAACCAAGACTGATGAGGAATGGGTTGACAAGTTGGCAAATGCTTTACCGGGTGATATGTGGAGAACGTATTTGTTAGATTTGAGGAAGATATATTTAGAAGTGACTTTGGGCTTGTTTATCGAGAAGATTGAAGAACTAGAACTTGAACTCCGAAAGAATAAAGCAGCAACTGATAAAGTAGAATTCAAATCTGAGGAAAATGTTCGAGAGGAAGAGGAGCAGGTTAAAGAACTTTCAGCTATCAAGGTGGAGAAGAAAGCTGAATCTGTAAAAACGATCGAGAAGTGCTCAAACTGTGAAAATCTGAAATCTGAAAATGCCAAACTCTTGAGGGATTTAGAGAGTTTGACATTAGAAAACAAAAATCTTAAAAATTCAGAAAATGTTTTGAAAAATCAAAAACAAAATTTAGAAAATGAAAAATTAAAAATGGAAAAAGAATTTCAAAGTCAAATAAAGATTTTAGAAGATGAGAAAGATATCTTTGGTAAAAATAATCTTGAAAAACAAATTGCAATAAATTCTCATCTTGCTAAAATCATTCAGCTTGAAAAAGAAGCTGAAAGTGATCGGAATAAAATTGCTGAGTTAGAAAATAAGTTGAAAGGTTTTGTGACTTCTGCACCATATGTGTGTCCAGAACCGATCAATGAAGTTCCAATAGGTGACGATGTCACAAACTTTGACAATGTCAAAGTTGAAGATTGTGATGAGAAATCTGATGATGAAAATGGAAAAATTGAAAAACAAAAATTGTTTTTAGAACTAAAAGAAAAATTCAAAAATACTGTTTTGCAATCTACTGAAATAGGTGAATGCTCAAAGCAAAAACCTGTTAAGAAGATTGTTGAACAAAAACAAATTGTTAAAAATTTGAAAATTGTTCAAAAAGAAAATAAAAGCTCATCAGATCAAACATCCAATCACAATAAAAAATCACAAAAATTGAAAAACGAAAACTCAAAAATTGTTGGCAATAAGTGGTGCAGGTCAGACCACAGTGCTCAAAAGTCAAATCCAACAATCAAGAGGAGGAAAGAGTATCACCAAGCCAAACAGTGCTTTGATCTGAGCGTTTGGTATGAAAATGGTGATTGGTACGATAACAGAGTGTGTTACAGATGCGGCTATCAAGGACACATTGCTGTTAACTGCCAGAGACAGAGATTTGAGACGAGGAGATGCTATAATTGTCAAATCAAAGGTCACATTGCCAGAGATTGCCCAAGGAGATCAAATGAAAGATTGAGGGTTAATTCTCAGAAATTGGCAAAGAAACCAGTCACTGTCAAGCCCAAGGAACTGAGAGTTTCAGACCAGAAAGTCAAAGAACAGAAGGTCCAAGAACCTAAAGTTCAAGAAACGAAAGTGAAGCTTTCTTAAGGGCAAAAAGACAAACTGCGAAAGAAGAAGAAGAAGGCCAGAGAATATCTGGAGAAGATTTTGTCCTCGGGTTCACCCGACAGATCGAATAAGAGTGCTGATGAATCAACTCCCTCAACTGCAAAGTCAAGCAAGTCGAATTCATCAGATACAAATCTGAGGACAAAAGAGGAGATAAAGAAGAAGGTAACATTTGGTGGCAATGAATCTGTTTCTTCGGAAGCAAAGGAGCCACATGTCGGCGATGAATCTGGCTCATCAAAGTCAGACAAGCCACATTCAGGCAATGATTCTTGTTCGTCAAAACCAGAAGAGCCGGTTGTTGAGATAAAATCTGAGAATTCAGGTTTAACAATGGATGATGCAAATTTTCCACCATTGTTGAACAAGAATTCAAAATCACCCAAGGACAGTCAGGCTTGGGTGAAACTTTTCAAATAGAAAAACCTGACTTGCCGGAGTTCCCAGGTTGGTAAGCGTGGAACATGAATCGGCACATTTCTTGAGAAATTTCACTCTGGTGATTTTTCGTCTTTCAAAAGATAAATCAGGGACATTAAGTTGTACTTGATTCATCTTTCCTACAAGTGGTAAATTGAAAAACAAAGTGATGAAACCCCGAGTTTATGAAATGACACACAAAACTAATTTTCCGGAAAAACCATTTTGATTAAAACAAACTTAAGTGTTTTGAAATCATAATGGGAAAATAGTTTTTTTGTGAGGGGGAGTTCTGATTGTTTACGCCAAGTGGATGGAGAATTGAAGTGATTCTCATCAAGTTGTCAAGTTTGTACAGTTTGTTTCAAATTTTCTCAGAAAATCAAAATTGAAACATATTTTGATTTTAGGGGGAGAAAATTTAAAAAAAAATTTGAAAATTTGAAAATGTCAAAAACATTAAAAATTAAAAACGAGTTTTGTTGTGAAAAAGAGGAAATGATAGTAAATCAGTGGACTATCACAGCATGCTAAAGAAATGAAATGTCAAATGTGATAAACGATCTCACTAAAGATGTGACGATAGGCTCAGCTAGACTATTAGATTTGCGATAACGATACAAACTTAAATGTAAAAGCCTAGTTCTAGTGGGAAACATGGTTGAAAGCATAGTACTTAGTTTTGTCCTTCTTGACTGTGTGCCTACTCGGTAATCGCTGAATGCCAAAAAGCATAAAACTGGTTAAGTTTGTGAACTTTCACAACTTTGCGAAAAATCGCTGTGATTGTGCATGTCATTTTGCAAAGATTTAAACTTGTTTGATTTCTTTATTTTGTTTAAGCATCGGACATCCTCTGCGTATACGGGAGTATCGACCTGGATGTTGTTGCCTAAACGTTCTGCTTTATTTTCTATGGTGTTTCGTTTAAGCTTTGGACCTCCTCTGCGTATACGGAAGTATCGACCTGGTGGTTAAAGCCTAAACAACTTCAACTTGTTTTATTTTCTTATTTTGTTTAAACAATGGACTTTCTCTGCGTACACGGAAGTATCGACCTGATTGTTAATGTTTAAACATTCTGCTTTGTTTTCGCATATATCACAGTTGATGAAAGTTTAAAGGCATTACTTGAGTTAGTGTATTGCATGATGAGGGGATATGCTGAGACCGTGGGGTCCATAAGAATTTAGTGCATAATTAATATACCTTAACGTATCGGTAAGCATTTTGAAAGTTTTTAGATTGAGCTTAAGTGGACAACAATATCGTCAATCGATGTGAATCGTTTAGAACTTAAAACGATTAAAAGCTTAACGGTGTTGGTGATATGTCTAAAAAAAACTGATATGATCCTCTTACACAAACTCACAAAAATATGTTTGTACATATTTCATTTCTGCATTTAATTTCTGTCTTTGCATTTATGTTACATTTTTTTGAAAAAACTCAAAAAGATTTTCGACGACTGATGTTGGAGAGCTAACATTCAAAATCTCAAAGGTTAAACAAGATGAACAGACAGGTTGGTTAAATGATTTGAAATGTTTAAGATGATACATTAATTTGAATCAGTAATTGGAATGTTTCAAATTTTAAAAAAATTTTAAATGTGAAAGATAATCCTCAAATGTTTAGTTGATTCATTTAGTTGAATCACAATGTTGTTTGTTATAATTGTGTGTTTGAGATGTGTAGGTTTCTGAATCTGTTGCTACGGAAAGCCAGGCGACGATCCTAAAAGCACGGAAGCTTGACGAAAGGGGGAGCCTGAAGAAAAGAAGTCTGATCGATAGGAAGAGCAACGGAAGCTTGAAAACAGATCCACAGGGATTCTGTTCAAGCAAGAAGACTCAAGAGAGAGAGAAAGACAAGTCGCTACGAGTTTCACTACGGATTGACTACGGCAATATCCAAGGGGGAGTTTGTTGATGCATTTATTGTCTATCGCCTTCGTCAATTCGAGTCGTAGTGAAAAGCCGGAAGAAATCAAGCACATAATGTCACAATTAGTTAGAAATAACAAGGTGGCGTTTTGGTAATTAATGAGAAGTCTCATTAATTCCAAGGCCTATAAATAGGATTGTGATGTCATAACTTTAAAAAAAAAAAACTTTTGGAAGAGTTTTGGGAAGGCTTTTCTCCATTTTAGAGATAATGGTGATTCAAGTTTAGGGAGAGAAAGTCTAGAGAGAGAAAGTAGTTGTAAACGTGATTTTTGTACCGGATTTGTCATATCTTTCAATAAGATCACGTTACTAGTACGTTATTGTGTGTTCGGTCACGCACGTTCACGGATTCCGCACGTGAAACGTTCGTTACGCAATCGAACGGCGTAAAAACCGGTCCTACAATTCCAAGTATGATGAGGCAAACAAATCAATTCAGTCGATTGTGAAGGTGCATGATGAAAAGAAAGAAATTGTGATTACTGAGGCGCTCATTCGTGAAGTTGTGAATTTTCCGGACGAAGCAGATTAGCCAACAAAGTTTCCAGAATGGATGGTTAAGGGTTGTATGCTCAGGATGGGTTATCAGGGTGCATTGAATGTTGGAAACTATTTGAAATCAAAATTCCAGAAACCCTACAAGTTTATTATTCACTGTATATTGATGTCACTGAGCCATACCAAGGGAAGTTACGATACAATACGTGATTATCAGATAAACATGGTCACTGCTTTGGTGTTGAACAAGAAATATAACTTCTCGCATATTGTTTTTCACTACATGGCTGAAAATATTACTACAAAGAGTCGAACTTGGATGTATCCAAGGTTTGTGCAGATGCTGATCGATCATGCCTATCCAGAGATTGAACGTGACTTGTAGAAAGATTTGTTAGTTCAGTCACATATGAGCAATGATTCTCTAAAGCAGCTTGCGAGATATCACCCAAACCATCCAGAACCAAAGATAGGTGCTGCGTTCTTTGGATATATCAAAGATGTGAATTATGTTGATCCTGATCCAGTTGATCATCAAAACTGGAGAAACGAAGAAGAAATGAAGGAAGCAGCCTATGCTGAAGAGCTGAAAACTCTTGTGGAGTTCAAAACCACCAGAAATGACTGGTTTGTCAAAGAACCGAGGAGGAGAGGCAGAAAGACCACTCCTAAAGTTCAAGAGGGTGAGGGGTCATCATCACAACCATAGAAGAAACAAAAGAAAGCGACAAAAATGTTATTGGTTGATGAGCCTGAAGTTGAAGAACCAACTGTGAATGTTGAGGATAATCCATATGCTGGTATTGAAGAAGTGATGTTGGATCTTGTTGATTTAGAAGCTGAGCAAGCAGTTAATGTAGAAGCTCAGAAAGAGAAAGTGATTGATGATATTGAAGGTGATGATGTTGATTAAGACACTACTCGCTCTTCGAGTTCTTCGGAAGATGAAGTAGATGAAACTGAAAGGCTGAAAAGAATTCAAGCAGAAACAGAGAAAGAGAAGTTGTTGAGAAAAAGAAAGAGGCAAGAGAAAGAAGATGCTCCAAATGTGCCATCTCCACAACACGTTTATGATTCGCAATCACCTTCAAGTGGCAGAAAGAAAGCCGGGGCAAGAAAGAAAGTTGTGTCTCCAAAGATACGAAAAGTTACTCCAAAGATTTCCAAGCCACAGATCGTCTTGAAGAAGAAACCTTCCAAATAATCCACAAAACCACCAACACCACCACCTGAGCCAACACCACAATCAACAATTCAATCACCTCCACGACAACCAACACCTCCACACCAACCTTCACCACCAAAACAACCAACACCATCCAGACAACCATCACCACTACATCTCTCACCACCATAACAACAAACCCTATTCACTTCTCAAGAAATCTTTCAAACACCACCAATCACACAACCTATTATTCAAACCACACCTGGTTCTGCGGGGTACAGAGGTTTTCCAGCCGTTCCTTCGAATCTGAATGTGAGTCTTGATGATGTAGGAGACTTTGATTTTGCAAACACCGCACAAGTCAAGAATGTTGAAAAGAAAGTTGATGAAGTGATAGCTGAAAACAAAAGATTAGCTGCTGAGAACAAGAAAGTCTCTGATCGTGAGAAAATTCTTGAAATGCATGTGAAGAGATTGGAGACTGATAACAAAGAATTGTTGAAGAAGATTGACACTGATCAATCTAAGATTGATATCTTGAAAGTGCGAGTTGCTGAACTTGAAGAAGAAAAAGCTCGTAGAGATGAACAAAACAAATACTTCGAGTTGAAAAACAAAGAGCTTGAAGCTGAAAAAGCATTTAAAGAGCATGAGTTTTATATGTTAAACAAAGTTGTGGAAAAGATGCTTGGAAAATCAATTGAGCAACAGTTTGAAGAGATCCAAGTCGAAAAACTCAGGGCTAAACGTCAAGCGGAGATAGATGAACAGATGAAGATAAAGGTAAAGGCGTTGAAGGAAGTTCTGGAGTGACAGAGAGATCAATTGTTCCTTCCTTGGTTGTTGAGAATCCTGAACCTTTAAGTGCTATATCTGGCCTTTTTGAGGAAGAAACACATCTTGAAGAGCTAGCTGGTGATGACGATGATGAAGATGATGACGATGATGAAGAAGAGGGTGATGATGAGGAAGATGACGAAGATGAGAAAGTCTTTTCGGCAAGCAGTCATGGTTCTGATAACGACGATGACGATGCTCAAGATGGTATGGGTATAAAAGTGACTGAAGCTTCTAATGAATGAACTTTTGATGATTTGATGAATGATTCTGTGAATGAAGAGACAGGGGGAGCTGAAGGAAAGGGGGAGTCTGGTGATGCTCAGAATGTTAAACATGTTGAGAAGTTAATTTTGAGATTGGATACTTACAGGGAAGAAGGTGAACAATTTCACACGTACACATTGGAAACGATTAAAGAAATGACACGTATGGTGAATCCTGATTTCAAGTTTGACTTTGAAGAAGAATTAAATGCATTTGACATCAACTATCAACCAGAATACGAGTATAAGTATGTAGAGGATGCTGACATGTACGACAGGGTTGAGGTTGAGGATTGGACTGATGATGAGAGTGAAAATGAAGATACTTCTCAGTGCCTACGCTGATGGAGTTCTTTACAGAAGAAAATCGAGATGAATTGAAAAGGAAAGTAGCTGAGATCTTGAAAGACAAAAACTTTGATGGTACTCCCAAAGACATGGAAAAAGAAGAACGGAAAAAGTGGTTTAAAGACAGTCACGAAAGGAAGTTTAAAAGACCGTTGAGGTACTATCAACGAGATCGAAGTGTGTCACTTGGTGATATCATTAGCTGGGGTTTCCTGCCTCATGTTAATGCTTACGCGATCAGGAGAGAATGTGGGGTGCAGTACTTTGAACGTTTATATGACATAATGTCATTACCATGGTGGGATGTTGAGGAGCTATCGAAAGTAAGAACTTTAGGATATCCAGTTCGAAAGAATGATATTCCGATGTGGGGGTATATAAAGTTTGAATCGTTGAAAGAGTTTCGACACTGGAAGCCGCATTACCCTAAAAGAGTGCGGAGGGTAGATCCGGAAACAGGGATTGAAGAAACGATACTTAATGTGAAAAAGCCGAAGACAATGTAGACTATCCCAGTGCCACCAATGGAGCAGGATTTCTATAAAGGCTTCTTGGACTGGGTATACAGTTACATTTCGACTGAGGCTGTCATTACTTATCGAGCAGGAAGTGAGTTAAGAGTGATGCATGTGTATGACCCGATGTGGTTAGTAAATTGCTCTGCGAAGGATATTGAATGTCTATTCACAAACAAGATACACTATCAGGCAGAAGATAAAGAGCAGGCCATGCAGTTTCAACGTGTTGCTACTCTTTGCTTTCAGAGAGGTATAAATTCTGAAAGTAAATGGAAGTTATCTTGGTGGTCACTCGATGAGAAAATGAAAAGGAAAGCTGAACGTGAACGTCGAAAGCTTGAAGAAAAGAGAGGAAAGTGGATGAACATTCAAGCTGAAGAAGAGAAGAAAAGAAAGAAAGAGAATGACCGAGTGAGGAACTTGCTTAGGAGGAAGCCTAAGTCAAGGGAAGAAACGTTCAGAGGTGTTTGAAGACCCGAAGACAAGACTGAAGACTGCGGCTGTATCCAAGGGGGAGTTTGTTGGTGCACGAATGTCTAAAGCCTGCGTCTTAGTCTTAGTTGTTCTTGTATAGGGTCTAGGGGTCTTGTGTACTAATTATGTAAAGTTTAGGGGGCTGTTTGTAATTTCTGGAATGTAATGTTCAGATTTCGCTCCTAATGACATGTTGTCATTTGGAGCGAAATCACAACAATGTGATTCCGCCCCAAATGATAAAGTGTCATTTGGAGCGAAATCGGGCCCCTATATATAGTGTTTTGTGTTTTCTCATTTGAAACTTCATGTCTACTGTGTAGCCGAACTACTGCTCAAATTTTCTGTGAAAGATTAATGAGAAAACCTGTTTAAAGTGATCTGCTTCTGTTTCTACTCAATTTCTACTTTGATTCATGTTGTTTGTGTATTTCCGCTGCATAAACAGTAATATCTAGCTCTGATTGACTCACTCGACTGTCAATAACGGCCCTACATTTGAAAACATCTAGTTCGCTAACAACCAATGGCTCTGATACCAACTTCTGTCACACCCCAAAAACGTCGCAGCGGAATATTTAAACGTGGTGGAGATGGAAGTTGGTGCCCATTTATATCTTATCGAGCGATGCATTTTATTGTTGGATATATTGGTTTATTTTAAACATAAGTTATTAAACGTTACGTTTTAAGTCACGACACAACTACATAGTTAAGATGTCTTTGATCCTCGCGGATCTTATTACAAAAGTCCCAGAAAGTTTAAAAGTTGTCCAACATTTTCAAACAAACGACATGCATCATTCAAACACAAGATACGCCATGATTTCCCAAAGCCGATTTCATGTACCTGAAGAACACTTTAAAATCAAGTGTCAACACAAAGGAAGGTGAGTTCACTTATTCGTTTACTATCAAATTTTATTCCAAGGAAAACTTTCTGATTAAGTGTTTATTTAAAAACAATCCATGTAATTTAGAAAGTCCATTTTATTTCCTTAATAAAATCCATGGGCCTTCCATCGGTTCATTACTCCGACAACATTAATACTGCCCGGTTTTGTATATTAAATTATAGCGTCAATTTTCAGACTCGTATGTTAGCAAGACGATACGAACTATATATTAACCATGCAGGGATAATCAAAACTAGACAATGAACAGAATATTAATTCACCGCTAGACATTAACAGGGGCGACCGGTCACGACGGGGTTGTCAACCCGATAGATCTACCAACAATTCCTCGCGTGCAATACTTAAACTGATTAAACGACATCATGGGCGCAGGGTTCTTTCTCGAAGAACAATATGATGTCTGCCTCACGTACAATATATATATATATATATATATATCCTACGAATATGACAATTTAATACAAGATGTGTACGAATCCCCTGAATCTCCATCATTCGAGACTAGGCCGGCATCCGTACCCCAACTGTACGATCCTGTATCACTTAAGAAAAACTGTACATCCAATATTTATTCATCAAAAACGTTTTTCTTTGAAACGTATAACTTATCAAATTTCATTTATTTTCAGCGAAAATATATATTTTATAGTAAAAGGTATGTTTTATTTCGAAAACATTATTAAACCCTTTTAACAACGCGTTCCACCCCCAAAATATATACAAAACAGTAAAAAGAGGGGTTTAGTGACACTCACCTTTGGGTGCGTATTTTAATACCGCAATCCCAGAAATTGATTTTTATATATACCTCCTATTATAGGAAAAATTCTAAATCAATATACATATTTAACACAAAAATCCTAAGTTTCTCCGTTTCTTAGAATTATCACATAACTTTGAGATTTTCTCGAAAAGTTGTCATTTTTGTTTATGTTGGCATGTTAATATATATATATATATATATATATATATGAGTCCTATATTTTTATGATTTTTGCGATTTGAGCGATTTTATTGGTGACTGTTTTTGTGTAAATCCGTTAACTTTCCCGTTTATACGCAATATATCTATGATTTACGTGTCGTAATATACACACATAATTGTTAATATAATTTAACACCGAAACACACGAAACATTACCAACTTAACTATTTTGTCATTTTTAAATCAAATATACATAAAACATCTCATATGTACCAAATTTCATGCTCGACAAACAAGTTACACAGTTAACGCAATTTTAGCATTTCTACCGCACAGAACGTACACGCATACATGTATAGTCTAAATTTCCCATTATCAAATTAACACTTAACATATAATCACATTTACATGTTCAAATCACTTAATACATTTTATCACATAAGATTCACGCGAAATTCACTCGTACTCGTGTTCATTGAAAAATGCGTATTTTAACGATTCGGTAACGTTTTCGGGCGTCGGAAGTCACATATGACCAACCAAACACCAAGTAAACTTAAAATTAGTTAAAATACTTATTTTTAAACTAAAAATATCGGTTTATTTATGGATTTAAATCAGTTTTATAAAAATCACCCGAAAAGCCGATTTTTGACCGTTTTAACGCATAGTTTTGTGTTAAACGTTACTATAATCATCCCAACTCGAAACGACTTGATATTTTAACATAATACATTTTATTTACTAATTAAAACAGTGATTATATTCAGATTAGTGCAGTTTTTGTCAAAGTCACATAAATGATGCGATTTCAAGTATTTTACAACTTTTAATGCACCATGTACAACATGCAAAGCTAGCAAACATTATGATAAAGTTATATGTCACTAAATACTTCAAATATTTACATTTTTGATGTTTAGAATCTGATTAAAATTCATTTTTGTCAAATCATAATTAAATCATCTTTTCAAGATCACCAATCATCATGCATGTCCATCTAGTGCACCCATATCATATCATCATCATCATACATGATCTTAAATGCATCTAAGAATACATTGACTCCATGTTCTTACAAATCATAACATATATCATCCATAATCATCTAATCACACATATATAAATGCAAGTATTCTTATATTTATGTGTATATGACCAAATTTACATGCATGCATACACATCTACATACATATACACGACACATATACACACACATAAACCTCCAAAAGTTTACTATAAACAAGTCACTTTTTAAATCATAAAACTCCTTTCAGTACATTCTTTATGACAACTTTTAATTCTTGCATGCAATCACTCATTCAAGACTTATGTTATTCATGAACCTTTCAATAAAAATCAAAACACAATCATATACTGTGACAACCCGAACTTTCAAGATTAGTGTCGTTAGCCTCGTGATCATAATATACTTATAATCATTCCATTTTGCGTCCTTGCTATATCTAACGGTGGTTAAACGTTGGGTATGATAAGAATCGTCGAGTGTAATCGTGTTTGAGTGGGTGTCAAATAGTTATAGAGGCCCGAACCAATTAAGCCCAAATTGCCATAATTAACCATTGGTTGTTACTGTTGGGTTGCGGCAGCCTTTATGGGCTTGAGCCCATTGTTTGTTTTCGGCCAAAAGGGGTAAAGCCCAAAACTCTTATCATATTTGTATACGTATTAGGCTCTAGATTGGAAGAAAACTTAAAACAAACCCTATCATCTCACATATCTACGAACGGCAGTGGGAACCCCCCCCCCCTTGTATTGTGACGGTAGTAGGACTCTCCTCGTATTCGAAGCATCACATTCTTTCATCAAGTTCTTGGTTAGTAACCCCGTTTTCGTGTTAAATCTGATTTGATTGATCTTGTTTACTTGTGAACATGATTTACAAAAGTGTGTACGAATGTTCGATGATGATTGTGTTCGATTTGTGTTATGTGTGAATTGAATAAATTGGTTAGTTTATGTTAATAATTACATATGATTGCTTCGTTGATGATTCTCGTAATTAATCGGCAATTGACAATAAAGCAACGTTCGAATCCGATTCCTTTGTCATCCAAACATAGTGTAGCGATACATGGTTGGTGTTGTCGGTTATGTGCATACTTGATGATAGGTGTGTAATAAATTGTGTGATAATAGGGTTGTTGATCACTTGCCATATATAAGTGGAAACGAATGATTATGAATCGGTTGGGTTTGGTAGGGCCCTTGCAGAATTAGATAGATGAGCATGATGAATTGTTGATCACCACTAATGAATCGGTCCAATGAATATCGTTTGGATGCCTTTGCAATGTCGGCCACTATTATTTGTTGGTTAATGATTAATATGGATATGATCTTGGTGGTTGATTATGATAGGAGTCCAAATACACAACTCATAGGTGGGCCGGTTACATGGGGGGAGGGGCTTACTTGTTATTAATTCACACAACTGGGCCTCACACAAGATCATAATCAGGCCTATTCTACTGAGCTACTAGTTGAAACAGAAATACGTAAGTATTGTGGGTCGGGACATATTTGGGTAGGGGATTTAGCCGGTCACCCACATCTTAGTTGGGCCTGAAACCAACTGGGCTGCACAATAACATGAAGAACCGAAGTGGGCTATTAGGTGGCTGTTGTGTTGAATGTCGTGATACAATAAAGCATGTGGTCTAAATGGTTACGGGATATTAGATAGTGAAGTTATGAATTTCAATCGGATGAATGCATGAATTGTTTATGTGAAATGCTAAACTGTTAAGTGATATTATGATGTATGCACATGAGACGAAAGTAGATAGGAGATTCAAGTGATTTCTATGTGTTATGTGGTGACGACTAAACATACAAGTTAATAGAATGCGTGGTATAGGTGGATCGGGAACTGATTATTTCAGTGGACACTATAATTAGTGTGATGCGTGAATTCTTGTTACGATTTGTATGACGATATGTGCATTACTGTACAATACTTGTGTTGTGAATGTGAACTACATGACTTACATGCATATAAGCTAATTATCTTTGGTAACTACGGTAGGATTTGGTTGACCAACTTGGAACTGATAATTTAACATACCGAGCACAGCAAAGGTGAGTTCACTACATTCGAGCATGCGTCCCAGTGGTTGGGGACTGTCAGTGGGTATCCCGTGGAGGGATAAGTCTTTTGGGTAAAAACGGGTATATTGGTTAATATTCTCAGCTATCATTCTTGTAAGTCCCTTATTATGTTACCTGGAGGGTAACGGGTATCAGTTGGTAGCGCTACTTAGGTTTGGCACCCTCACACCGCTCCTAGATAGGACGGATGTGAACTAATGACCCAGTCGGGCCCAGTGCTGGATAGGAGTATGTGGGAAAGGGCAGTCATGTACATCAGGAGCCGTCTTGTTCGGAATTGAGATATTAACAATATTACTTGCATTTGTCAGTGAACTGTTTTACATACAACTGGTAACAAAATGTTTTCTTAAACTGTGAACTCGCCAGCTTTGTCTGATACACTTGTTGCATGCTCGCAGGTCGTTAGGTATTCTTGGATTGGAGACTTGCTGTCTGGAGGGACAGGAGTGGTCATGGGTCAACTAAAGAAACTCATGGGATTATTTGTTCACTATGATACATTGGTTATTTTGACAACTTTT
The DNA here is from genome assembly GCF_002127325.2 of Helianthus annuus. Classification (NCBI taxonomy): domain Eukaryota; kingdom Viridiplantae; phylum Streptophyta; class Magnoliopsida; order Asterales; family Asteraceae; genus Helianthus; species Helianthus annuus. Next base: position 116,553,444 of record NC_035443.2, read on the forward strand.
TATGGTTTATTATTCGCTTCCGCTGAACATATTGTTTCGTATAAACTTATGATGAGATTTATTAATAATTTGAGAAACTTATTTTGAAACTTGGGGAGTCAATGTAATTAGTGGTTCATTGTCAGTTCGTCACACGCCAATCATGGACACTCCCAAGGTGGTATTTTTAGGGGTGTGACAGTTTGGTATCAGAGCCACTGGTTATAGTGAACTTGGTTTTAAAAACGTTTTTATAAAACCAGACTATAACCGAACAAGTTCTGAATACGACCATGACACTCAGCTCTAGACTGCAAGGTTCGTCTCTCGTATACTCATTGTATTGCATAACACTTACGTACGATATTGCATGTGATTGCACGTCTAGCACAATAGTATAAATGCATGTAGTACTTGCATGTGTTTTGTGACTGATAGGGTGGTATTTCCCTAAACATTCGTGACACACGTTTTGTGATGCTCTCTGTTTGCTACTCGAGTTTGAGGAACCATTTGACATGAGTTAGAAGGAGCTGAGATGAGCATGCAAATCACAATATTATTGTGAGTGCACACATAATAATAATGTGGGGTGCATGCGAGTCCCAGTGAGGCTTGACAAGTGAAGAAGGGGTTTTGCTCTGTTATTTAATTGATGTGACACAACAATCTATAGGAGTCATAGTAGTGATTGACTCTTACTTGAACATGAACTTTTCACTTCCCACTAAACCCTTACGAATCCCGATGTTATCAAATATTACCTGAACACCCATCAGAATGCCCAGCAAACTGTGTAGAATGTTAGGTGCTTGCACGAACGTCCCTGAGTTGGATGTTGTAGCGTCGAATGATTGGTTATTACCTTCCTCACTTATCTTCGTTTGTTGAAGCCTAACACACAAACGTCCTAGATCCCGAAGTGTGATTACTTCTGCAACATCCTCACAACATACCGCGTATTACTCAAACAACTTGCAACATTGATTGGCAAAAGGATGAGTGTAGTACTCTACCGACCTCAGTATTTGGACGACCCTGATTTCCGGCAATGAATATCAGCAATTTGACTCCGATTGAATCTTTAAACCCTACTCAGCGGCTCATGAGAGTCAACTCTTATGAATCAATCGGGACACAAGCGATGGCAACTGATCCTGGTGTGGAATGTATAACTGCTAGCACGAGGAGTAGCACCTTAGGATGTAGCACGGAAATGTGACAAGATGGATCCTGTTGGTGAGAGACCGTAGGCCTCCGTTTCGAGCAACGACATTAGAAATAACAATCATGACGACAGCAAGGTACTCGCAAATCATGACTTTCGGTATGGAAATGGTGGTGGCCTCGACAGGGAATGGCCGATGTTAAGGTAAGACGCCAACAACCAAGGGAATAATGACAGTATTGGGAATCCTTGCAACCGTAACAACAACACTGGAAGTGGTACCCGTGGTAGGGCATCTATGATTGGTGTCGGCGACGCCAGACATAGTAGCAGCATGGTAGTTTGGATGGGCAGCTATTCGCATCGTCTCTGTTTTGTTTAACTCCGATGCATCTTGAAACCGAACCTGTCGTTCTAATCGGCTGATGGCTAGGCAACTGAAACCTCATATGTTCGTTGGGATGCAAACTCGACCTTATGGGACTAGTGTTCGACAATCAACCTTCTTCCTGCTACCCTTGATAGTTTTGATACGGTAGTCAGTGTGGATTGGTTATCCAGACATCACGCAGATATACCCTGTGAGGGGGGAAGTTGTCGTCTATCTTAGAGTATGCGAGTGGTGCAGAGGCTAGCATCAAATCAGCAATGAAGGCCAGAAGAGTCCACGGAAGGATTACCCTGCTAGGTTAGCACTCCTAATTGACGTTAAGGCTAAGGAAAAGAGGATCGGGGATCCACCCATTGTTCGTGATTCCTCCCTAAGTGCTACTAGAAGAACTATCAGGTTTACCTTCACATCGCCAGGTGGGATATCAGATCGGTATCATGTCAGAGGCAGCCCTGATTACTTGTGCATCTTACCACCTTGCACCAGGAAGGTTGCAAGAACTGTCTAATCAAATACAGGAACTGTTGGGCATGAGTTTTGTTGGACCTAATTTTCGCTTTGGGAAGCCCCAGCTATATCTGTGAGGATAAGCCTTTTTGTGTGTGTACTGATTATCGAGAACTTATCAAGGCGACGGTTGAGAACCGTTTGCTTCGACCATGTATTAACAACCTGTCGACTGGTCGCAAAGGACGAGCTTTTATTCGAAGAGTGGTCTACGAACGAACTACCATCAGATGGAAGTCTAAGGGGAGAATGTTCCTGGAACGGATATCGAACGTAATACAGACAGTGCAACTTTGTACACCATGACCATCGCGATAATCAACACGGCAGTAGCTTATGGACCCCAAGAATCGACCGTGTTTCTTGATGACGTCTCGGGTCATTTCCTGGAGGAAGGGACATCATGGATGATTTCTGTATCTTAACTTAGAGCTCCTGAGGGAGGAGTCATTACGGGGGAAGACTTGTTAAATGTAACATCTAGATTCGAGAAATGCATTTGATCATGTAACCAACGAGGTGGAAATACGCGTGGAATGTGCTAGAATCCATTTTGTTAGAAACTGATTGACACCAAAGATTCCATTGGGGGTACAACAATTTCCTGGTTTCGGTGGATACTGTTGTAGATTCATCACAGGGTTTTCGAAGATCGCGCAGCTTAACTTCCTTGAGCGCAACAGGGTATTGTGTTCGTGGGAGACAAAACAGAAGAACGTCTTGTCAGCTTTCGAACTCCAACTCTGCAATGCACTGAGCATCGTCTTTACCTGAGGGTATGGGTAATTTAGTGGTATACCATGACGGTCCGAATCAGAGTTCTAGTTACACACCGACGCAACACGAGAGAGTGATGATTTACGTAATGGAGTTAAAAAAGGAACTGCACGAAACACGACCGGCGGTGAAAATCGTGACCTTTGGATTTATTTAGGGGCATTACTTGGACGGTACCTAATGCACCAATTAGACCGATCACAAGGGCCTCTGGTGTACCCTTGTTTCGAAAGAGCTAATCATGTGATGGCATCGCTGGATGGAACCTTTATATGATTACACTAGGAAACCTGAAGGTGCACGAGCTTTGCAGCTCGCTATCGATTTTAACATACCTGATCAGACTCGCCTTGTTCAAATTGAAGAACTGAAGGGAGAGAGTTCTCAAGATTGATCCATGCGGGGCATGGGGAAGCAACCTTTGGCAGATCGGATGATGTTTGCTACTTCATGGAATGAATATGGACCTCACTATACAGCAACCTTAAGGAACTGGCGCAGGCGGAGCACACGAGCCTCGATATCCTATTCATATGAGCTTTATAGGATGTATTAAAACCTTAAGACCATGTACGGGTGACCGGGCCTGAAGGCCCACATCGCCACGCATGGGGACGATGTTTGACACGTGGGAAAGTCAAGGTGGGATATTAGCAACCAGAAACACATGTACGGAAATGAGAACCGACTGCCATGGATTTTGTCACTAGTCTACTTGCAACTCGAAACGGAAACATTATCACCCAGGTGACCATTGATGGACTCAAGTTACCAACACACTTCCTTGTAATCAAGAAAATTGACGAGTCTTCACAATTATGAATGATCCTCTGAGAGAGGCGGCTTTTTAGGTACGAGGTGCCAAATCCTACTACCTCTGAATATGATCTATGCATGATTTATGTCAGGCAATACACAACACTCTTGGCTAACGTCAGGACCAGAACATTGCTTATCGTCGTTGGGCAAACGATCAGAGAAAACGAACTCTCTTGGCACTCGAAGACATGCTGCGAGCATGTGTGTGACTGGCTTGGGTGCAGATTGGAAGAACTCTTACCTATGGTTGAGTACTACGGCGGCAGTTACCATCTTGGTAAACAGGCAGCTCTGTTGAAGCATTACATAGACGATAATGCCAACCTTCTTGTTAGACTGAGATGGTTGACAACTTAATTACTTGTCTAGGACTGGTACTCAAAACTCTTGGGAAGCTAGTTTGGGTCAAGAGTCGATGGGCGGCAACGCGTGACCGTCAGGAGAGCTGATAAACTTGGGAGACGCTGGAAGATCGCGGTAGGCGATTGTATTGTGTTGAAAGTCTTAGCCTGTGAGGGTGTGGAATGCTCGGGAAGCATGGCGAGCTTAACTGACGTCACGATGGACAATTCAACAGTTTCGGGAGAATCGGCAGCGTAACTTACAAACTCGAGTTACCCGACGAATTGGGTAACGTAAGCGATGTCATTTATATTTCGGATCTATGGCAGTGGTTGCCTGATGAAACACGTGCGATACCTTTACTGGATGAATTTATCGAACACATGGACCAGGAAGTCAAGGTTCGTTAACATAGTCGTATCCCGATTGTGAGAGTTCATTGGAACTCGAGACGTGGACCGGAGGTCACGTGGGAGCGCGAAGATCAGTTGAAGCTCGAATGTCCTCAACTTTTTCCTATTGACCAAATTAATTCGGGTACTACTGGTGAATTTCGGGACGAAATTCCTCTTCAAGTTGGGGATGATGTGACACCTGGGGAAAACCTACAACGATCTTGATGTGTCATTTCATTTTTCTGTGCTTACTTGCCAAATTTCGGGATGAAATTTCTTTCAAGTTGGGGATGATGTGACAACCCGAACTTTCAAGATTAGTGTCGTTAGCCTCGTGATCATAATATACTTATAATCATTCCATTTCGCGTCCTTGCTCTATCAAACGGTGGTTAAACGTTCGGTATGATAAGAATCGTCGAGTGTAATCGTGTTTGAGTGGGTGTCAAATAGTTATAGAGGCCCGAACCAATTAAGCCCAAATTGCCATAATTAACCATTGGTTGTTATTGTTGGGTTGCGGCAGCCTTTATGGGCTTGAGCCCATTGTTTGTTTTCGGCCAAAAGGGGTAAAGCCCAAAACTCTTATCATATTTGTATATGTATTAGGCTCTAGATTGGAAGAAAACTTAAAACAAACCCTATCATCTCACATATCTACGAACGGCAGTGGGAACCCCCCTTGTATTGTGACGGTAGTAGGACTCTCCTCGTATTCGAAGCATCACATTCTTTCATCAAGTTCTTGGTTAGTAACCCCGTATTCGTGTTAAATCTGATTTGATTGATCTTGTTTACTTGTGAACATGATTTACAAAAGTGTGTACGAATGTTCGATGATGATTGTGTTCGATTTGTGTTATGTGTGAATTGAATAGATTGGTTAGTTTATGTTAATAATTACATATGATTGCTTCGTTGATGATTCTCGTAATTAATCGGAAATTGACAATAAAGCAACGTTCGAATCCGATTCCTTTGTCATCCAAACATAGTGTAGCGATACATGGTTGGTGTTGTCGGTTATGTGCATACTTGATGATAGGTGTGTAATAAATTGTGTGATAATAGGGTTGTTGATCACTTGCCATATATAAGTGGAAACGAATGATTATGAATCGGCTGGGTTTGGTAGGGCCCTTGCAGAATTAGATAGATGAGCATGATGAATTGTTGATCACCACTAATGAATCGGTCCAATGAATATCGTTTGGATGCCTTTGCAATGTCGCCACTATTATTTGTTGGTTAATAATTAATATGGATATGATCTTGGTGGTTGATTATGATAGGAGTCCAAATACACAACTCATAGGTGGGCCGGTTACATGGGGGGAGGGGCTTACTTGTTATTAATTCACACAACTGGGCCTCACACAAGATCATAATCAGGCCTATTCTACTGAGCTACTAGTTGAAACAGAAATACGTAAGTATTGTGGGTCGGGACATATTTGGGTTGGGGATTTAGCCGGTCACCCACATCTTAGTTGGGCCTGAAACCAACTGGGCTGCACAATAACATGAAGAACCGAAGTGGGCTATTAGGTGGCTGTTGTGTTGAATGTCGTGATACAATAAAGCATGTGGTCTAAATGGTTACGGGATATTAGATGGTGAAGTTATGAATTTCAATCGGATGAATGCATGAATTGTTTATGTGAAATGCTAAACTGTTAAGTGATATTATGATGTATGCACATGAGACGAAAGTAGATAGGAGATTCAAGTGATTTCTATGTGTTATGTGGTGACGACTAAACATACAAGTTAATAGAATGCGTGGTATAGGTGGATAGGGAACTGATTATTTCAGTGGACACTATAATTAGTGTGATGCGTGAATTCTTGTTACGATTTGTATGACGATATGTGCATTACTCTACAATACTTGTGTTGTGAATGTGAACTACATGACTTACATGCATATAAGCTAATTATCTTTGGTAACTACGGTAGGATTTGGTTGACCAACTTGGAACTGGTAATTTAACATACCGAGCACAGCAAAGGTGAGTTCACTACATTCGAGCATGCGTCCAAGTGGTTGGGGACAGTCAGTGGGTATCCCATGGAGGGATAAGTCTTTTGGGTAAAAACGGGTATATTGGTTAATATTCTCACCTATCATTCTTGTAAGTCCCTTATTATGTTACCTGGAGGGTAACGGGTATTCGTTGGTAGCACTACTTAGGTTTGGCACCCTCACACCGCTCCTAGATAGGACGGATGTGAACTAATGACCCAGTCGAGCCCAGTGCTGGATAGGAGTACGTGGGAAAGGGCACTCATGTACATCAGGAGCCGTCTTGTTCGGAATTGAGATATTAACAATATTACTTGCATTTGTCAGTGAACTGTTTTACATACAACTGGTAACAAAATGTTTTCTTAAACTGTGAACTCGACAGCTTTGTCTGATACACTTGTTGCATGCTCGCAGGTCGTTAGGTATTCTTGGATTGGAGACTTGCTGTCTGGAGGGACAGGAGTGGTCATGGGTCAACTAAAGAAACTCATGGGATTATTTGTTCACTATGATACATTGGTTATTTTGACAACTTTTTATGGTTTATTATTCGCTTCCGCTGAACATATTGTTTCGTATAAACTTATGATGAGATTTATTAATAATTTGAGAAACTTATTTTGAAACTTAGGGAGTCAATGTAATTAGTGGCTCATTGTCAATTCGTCACACGCCAATCATGGACACTCCCAAGGTGGTATTTTTAGGGGTGTGACATATACACACACATATATACCTACGACCATACATATACATATAAGCTCATCCATTTCATTTTTCTTTTAAAAAAAACCCATTAGTTTAAGTTTCAATTTTATGTTTAGATTCAAGAACAAGAGAAACTTCCATCATTATCTAAGATCATCAAGAATCAAAACAAGGTTTATGAAATAAATTTTATACCTTCAAGTTTTTGGATGGGTTTTTGATAATAGATGAGAATATGATGGTTGTTCTTGCTTGAAATCACTTCCAAACACCCATTTTAGCTTGAAATCACCATGAAAGGGATATGAATCTTCAAGAAGAATTTTGGAAATGAATGGTTGTGATGTAGAGGGTGTTTGGCCGAGATTGTTCAAGAGGGTGAGAGAGAGTGTAATTTGATCTTGGTTTATGGAATAAGAAGTGTATAAAGAATGTTTAAATGATGACTTGTGTTCCCAAGAACCACACATGGCAAGAACTCACAAAATGGCAAATGGTGGGCTGCCTATATGCCGCCGCCTAAGCCCCCCTCTCTCACATAAAAATATACATACACACATTATATGTAAATTAGTGTTAAAACAGGTATTTTACTGGATACCGGGTATTTTATCTAGCGTTTTAAACCCGTTTTAGTGCGTTTTAAATCATTTTTATCACTCTATGAAAATAAACTCACCAAAATATTACTGAACAATATTTTGTTTGCCTGGACTGGCGACATTGTCGGTATTTGGCAGTATGCGCGCTGTGCTGCGCGGTACACGTTAAAAATCGCAAAAATAGGAATTTAAGCGTTTTTATTTATTTTTGTCATTATATAAGAATAAACTTATCAATTTATTGCTAAAATGATTTTCAGTCGTCTTGACGGGCTGTGTTGACAGTATTTTGTCTGTATACGCGCTGCATTGCGCGGTACGCGCTTAAACTCGAAAACATAGAGTTTCTTAGCGTTTTAATTTATTTTTCCTCACAAATTTGCTTGAAATTATTATTCTAATCATAAAAAAGTATTTTTAAGATTTTAACACTGTCCGGGTGGTCACCGACGTTCGTTTCGCATTTTAACCGTTAAGCGATAAGCGCTTATCTTACCGTTGCTAACATAATTTTTATCAAAATTTAATTTTACCAACACATTAAATCTTACATATAAACACCATAACCAAACAAATATAACCTTGTTACCTATTTACAATACGTATTACAATTGTACGGTACCGTCTGAAAAGCCGGGTGTCACAATTTATTTCCCTAAACTTTTATTTATCCATCCTTTAGTTCCAAAATATTATATTCAATAAATTTAACAAAAGTTTATTTCAATATATTACTTTTATAAAAAGGGTAAATAAAGCTAGGGGAATAAGCTTGATAATTGGTACCATCAGATATATATAAATTAAAGATATTACAAAATAATTTAATATTATATATATGTGTGTATGTGTATATATGTGACAACCCTCACCAAATCAGGTATCCATACGAATTAATTAATATTTAATTAATGCTTAATTACTATGCTTGCTTACAATTGTGATTAAACTGCTACTTGAATTCTGGTACATACATATACATGTATCATACTTATTAACTGTCACTCCAATATTTACACAGAACTATAGTGACAAACTTGATGCACAACAGTACAGTAGCACAATGAACGGATAACCCAGTAAACTTGCTGACATAGCCAGCACCAGACAGACACTGTCTCTAAGGCCACTATGAGCCGGGAATAGTTTACTACACTAGTAGGGAGCGTAGGGCGGTGAGGGTTGTAGAACTGCGTCACTAGGTAATAGTTATAATGACCGGATGTGCCTAAAACATACTTTAACTGCAAATTCTGCACTTTTAAATAAAATTCAGCATTTAAATATGCTAGTAATGTGCAAAAACTTGGAAAAATGATACTAGACACTTTCCAAAGTGTCGGGAATTAATTGTGGCACTAAAAAGAATATTAAAGGCACTCTAAATGCTTATTTAGCACTTTAACGGATTAATATCCAACCAAACAACCGGACTTTACCCGGAACATAAAAATATTGACAATGACACTGTTTTCCTTTTCTGAGCCGGTTAGGGTCCCCGAACACCCTAACACCCGTTACAAAACACCACGCACTAGTAACTTATTTAAAGTTCCTAACTACTTAACTAAACACTAACTAGATGGTTAGAATCAAACCATAAACCCCCTAACCCCCAACCGATCGGTTTCCCCCATGGGGACACACCCTTACATTATGATTATTTTAATCAAGTGTGTCCCATATCTAGAATGCATATTACCCCTTGAAAAAATTAGTAAGAAATGGTCTATAAATAAATCCAAGAGATCACCCATATTCATCCATCCAAACACTTAACAAAGTTTCACTCTCTCCCTCTTGCCATTGTTTTCGGCTGAAACCAGGGCCACCACCACCACCATCATTTGATCATCTTCAAGCAATCCAAGAGCATCCATAGGTGTAAGAAGGTGAACAATGAAGCTTGGTGCATTCGGAAGCTCAAGGACCTTTCCCGTTTTCTTTTAACCACCACATTTCTTCACTTGAACTCTCCTAGCTTTGTGCTAGTGGTAAGGATTTAGATCCTTGTATTTTACTTATTATTTAGATGGTTAATGATGTTTAAAGATCAAAAACATAAGAACTCTAAAGAACATCATCAAAGTCTTGAAGTTTAAACTAACTAGAGAAGATGTATGGGTAAAAGATGTTGAAATCATGATAAACCTGAAATAAACAAACCATAATCTGTTGTAACAGACTTATGATCTGATTTTAATCGTATTAGAATGAATGGTAATCGTATGTGTACTTTTTAATGGCACTTATACTATAAACAGCTTGCTGAATTGCCTTTTCAGCTGACTTTAACTGGCTGTAACAGGGCCTTAATGAAACGAAAAATGTATTTTCTGAAGTCTAGGTTTATGTACTATGAAATACGGTTCTAATGGCACCGGAATCATAATTTTTGGACTTCGTTTACTATTTTTAAAGCATCAATTTGAAACAGCAGCTAAAGCTGCATTTTTACAGCAGTAAAAGAGAGTCATGTTTTCAGTCACAACTTGATTTCTGTGTAAAGTTAGATCATAAAATCTATATTATAGATGGTCACTGTTGTCACCGTGATCCTCCAACTGGAATTACGTCAAACGGGCTTACAATGAATTTTAAATAAAATATTCCGTGCACTGCAGTCAGAAAAAGGTAGATCTGAATGCAGTCCGGAAAATGATTTTCTATAAAATATTGGTGATGATTTGGACCACGATATTTTTACACAATAATACTTGGATCGTATAAGTCATTCTGCAAAAATTTGGGAATTTTCGGAATAAGATTACTATTTTAATAAATTACCCGAAAACAGCCCAGTTTTGTGTTTTAAAACTGAATCGATATAAGTAATATTTAGCATGTCTAAATGTCGGGATGGTTATTTGAGAACGAGCTAACATGATTTTACAAAAGAAAATGATACGCTTGTAAGCGTGGACACCTCCAGTTACAGAGGAAACTCTGGCGAAATTTTTCCAGAAATATAATACTTAGAAATATTTTTGTGACAAGTGTTATAAATATATTTTTAACTTGTTTTCAAAATATAAGTTTCGCCATGATTTTTATCATAAAGTAACCAAGTGTCGGAGGTGGATTTTCGGAAATGAAAACTTGTTAAATATATAATAAGAATATATATTTCATGATAAAACGCTTGTGTGCTTACGTGAATATTTTGTGAATTAGAGATATATTATTTTTAGGGTAAAAATAATATTACTTGGAATGTCATGAATATACGACTCCAAAATAATACCAACGCCCTCACAAATAAATATTTAAGTTACATTGGTATCGTTTTTACAACGCGAACTCTAAAATGTAACGCGCGTGTTTTCGGAAATACTCCTAATGGTGTATTTTGAAAAAGTATTATCTTGGGAAATTGTATGGAATAAAATATAATATTTTTGGGAAAAATATATATATTTTGGTAATTGTGTGAAGTAAGATATAATATTTTTGGGAAAATATATATATTTTGGTAATTGTGTGAAGTAATATAGAATATTTTTGGGAAAAATATGTGTATTTCGGAATCAGAACATTTTAGACAAGTGAGACTTAAAATATATTTTCGGAATTATAAGGCATACATGTATTAAGAACCCCCATCCTTGGGAAGGAAATACGCATATACAATACTTGAGAAGTATAACTATAAAATAGTTGTCTAACTATTATTGCAGAACTAAATACCATTATAATAACTTGGAATAATATCAGAATCGTAACTCAGAATCATACATACTAAGACAAGGCACTACCCGTTCGTCTAATAGGCATTAGACCATTGTAGGTAGCCGTGTTTGCCGCGGAGATTTGGGTTACGAGTACGAAGACGCAATACTGTGAGTTCATGTCCCCCTTTTCCTTTAACTGTTTTCAGTTTTACAATTTCGGGGGTGAAATACATGTTACATACTGTTTACAAATGCTTTTATACATGGTAAGATTAGCTAAGGAAATCACTGCTAGATCACGTGAATGGATAGGCTATTATCGTAAGACCATTAATCCTTGTATAAGGACCGAGAGGCATGAGTGACAGATCTATCGGGTGTTGCGAGCCCCACACATGGTCCAGCGTGTGGCTGCATGTGGTGACTATGTCGTTCCGCCGGAAGGACCGGTATGAAATACGCGTTACAGGTTTGAGTGCTTCCTAGGCCATGTCACTTATTAATGTATTAGCTACACATTAATCGATCTCTTTTTCCTTAATGCTACATACCGAGAACATACATCTATACAGACACGTTCTAACGATTTATACAAACTCACATACACATGAACTCGCTCAACTTTATGTTGACTTTTCAAACTACATGTATTTCAGGAAACTAACGGATCTGGCACGGTATGCACGTATTTTCAAGCTGCGTTTGAATAAAGAAGTCATCCACGGTTTATAAGGTGTAACCTCTTCCTGGACGGGTTACATATCCCTAAACCTAGTATTGTTTTAAAGTCTTTTGCTAAGTCTTCATGAACTCAATTAAACCAAGTTAAGGTTTGTAACTTATTTTGTGATTGTTGAAAATGGGATTTTTCTAAACTTTATTAATGGATGAACAACTCATGTTTTTATCATATAGCATTGTTAGGATTGTTGCTATGGTATTAAGAAGTCACACCAAATAAACCTACGCTTCCACAAAGCCAGGGTGTGACAATATATATATTATGTAAGTTTTGATATTAACAAGAGATTTGAAATTTTATGTTTCTAAATAATAAATATACACATATATGCATATACATAATAGGATCTCTTCATGATATACATCATATAATAATCAAATATCTTCTGAAAATAAAAAGAAAATATCATTGATAATTCATATAAAAACATGAAGTATAATGATGAATCATGGAACGTGTTATGTTTTGAAAATGTCATATGTCTCAAATAAACATTCTTACGACAGAATCTAATATTATATAAGTGTGAATAGAGTTAGCTGTAAGCATACTCGTCACATCAAACCTAGCCATAAAGTCAATGGAAACAATGATATTTTTGTTAAAACTCCACTTTTCAAACAAAAGAAAACCACAACCATAATAATATCTATGCTTAAACAAAAGAGTTAGGATATTGATAATTACTAGTAACACCTAGGATTGTATTTAGACTTGAACTTAAGAAAAATACTTTAGTATAAAGCTTCAAGATAAGCTAATTACTTGTGTAGATAAAGTGCGATGGTTATTGGTATGCCATGAGGACAATGACTAGAACAGTGCAAGTATGATAAATAAGCAATAACACCTGGCCACTGTTATTTCTTGTTTATTAGTACTACTTGGTTCTAGAATATGATCCATCATGAGAATACTAATTTCTTATTTCTTGATGCAAGCCATAATAAATGATGAACTTTTAATCATGATTTGATAAAATCTATTTATGGGAAATACAATGATAATTACCTCTCCGGCAAGACTGGGTATAGTATAGTAGATTCTTCAGCTTGTCCGGGTAAGATGGGGGTACCTCTCCGATGAAACCAGGTTAGATGGGGTATATGTTATGTTAATGGAATTCCCTAAATAATACCATGACCTGATGTCTGACCTGTTTTTGGAAATATGAATCTGTTAAATACATTGACCTTATGAATGGTGTGTATATTACAAAATGTGAAATATATGATTATATAGGTATATATATCTATAAGAAAATCCAAAAGCCATAATGATTGACAACTAGGGATAAATCACAAATAGGGGTATTAATGAAAATTTTAGATTTATTTATCAGGAATCTCTCGTATACGTCTATAATTCCGGTATCAAACACTATTTCGTTTGATCATTCGTCTCATAACTCGTGCGACCAGATAAATGACGGGAATCATTTAAGCTAGACGCCATCAAAAGTATAAAAAAAATTCCCCTTGCGTTACTTTAGATTATTGACGCATTAGGAAACCTGTAACTAAAAGTTATGCCAAGACACAAAATATCTAAAAACTTACGCTAATAGTAATTTTACTTTCATTAAGAACTCTTGAGAAAATAAGAGTCTCAAAACATAGAGAATAGTTCTAGTCAAAGTAAAGTGGAATTCAAAGCAAGGACCAGAATATACTTAGGAACTAGGATCAGTGACAAACTAAAGGTAATTCCTCCACATTTCAGTGAATCTCGAGGACGAGATTTAAAACAAGGTGGAGAGGATGTAACATTCCCAAAATTTTTATTTATAAAATTTAAAATAAAGTATATAAAAACCTATGTTATTAAACGGATAGATCATGGGCAAGTTGACCTATAGAAATATGAGGTATTTTGGCGAACCTAGGAACCGTTTAATAATTTGACTATAAATTTCATTATATTTGAATCTACTCCGTTTTTAATGAAACTTGGTTCAAAATATAGACAAAAATATTCTCGTTCTAATGACATGTTCATTATTTTGCAAAACTTTATGTTTTAGAAGTTATAAGTGCCAAATAAGTGAAGCAATTGAATAAATTATATATATAAATAATAAAATAATAATAATTAAAACTTAACAATAAAGAAATATGTGCACGTGTGAGAGTGTGTGTAATTGAAAAGAATTGAATTCTTACACACATTAATGCATGTAGATACGTGGAAGTGAACATCCGTGTTCACTAAGTTTCCAAAAATCCAATATAAATAGAGCATCATTTCAACATCTCCAAATTGTTCAAACATTTCCTTTACACTCTGCCTCTCGATCTCTCTCATTCCTATATTTCTATTTTTATTATTATTAAATTTATAATACTCCAAAGCCCTGCCCCGTTTTAAGTGTTGTAACCCCTGATCACTGAGTCGATACCCTGTCCGATTGATTTAGGACCCACCAACGCATGTCAAGGCTATGCCCGACTACGTACGTTGGGGTTCTATCTCGTGACATATTGATAAAGTTGAATTGTGTTACTATACTTAACGCGAGTGCATTATATATTTTATTAAATAGTACAACAAACCTCCTAAAACACCCCTAACACCCCTACACATCCTAAAATATACCTCGTATACGATAAACGAGCCCGTATACCTTTTATATTAATAAAAATCAAATAAAACAAGAAAAATGGGTCGCTCGCGGGCCGCGACCAAGACTCTCAAGTCTGTCGTGGGGCACGACGGAGTGTTACTTGCCGGGCACTACTTTAGCCACGTGTCCCTACACGTTTCAACCCTATATACTGACTCAGCAACCCTATCGCCGCCTATATGGCCCTCGCGGGCCGCGAAAGATGAAGAAGAAGCCGTCGCGAGGCGCGAGCCGCCCTTCGACCAGCTATAAAAGGGGCCAGGATCGGCCATTTCAATTGTTCAGAATTTCTCTTTCTCTCTGAACACATATAGGCAATAATTTTAGTTAAAATACCCCCTAATTAGCGAAGCTCTGCCTCGTTGTAAGTATTTTAACCCCCGGTTACGTATTAGATACGCTGCCCGATTGATATAGTGCTCCGTAACGGCTGTTGAGGCTCTGCCCGACGTAGTCGTTGGAGTTCTGTCTCGGGGAGGGTATAACTAATGTAAAATTGGGTTATTATACTAACACGTGTGTATTATTTAAAAATTATAGATTATAACCAGGAAGCCACAGGAAATTACCAAAGATAGCAATGTGAGTAATCTCTTTTTTTTTGTAAACCTTTTTGTAAACTATTTTTACAAAACCTTAATTATTTTAAATTATAAATAGCAGTGATTGAGTATTTGTAATTCTTCAATTACTGCCGGTATGTTGGGGTTTTGTATACAAAATGTGGAACACGTTACCATTGGACAACAAGATAGCCAATGTGTAATATGACCCACCAGTGAGGATTGACAGTACTTAATGAGTAATTGTGTTGATATAAACATTGTAATCGCCCTCAGTAATGTGAATTGATAAAACTCTTCTTCGTTAAATTGGGATTCACTCACCAGTATTTCCCACTGACGAAAATGTTTTAAACGCGTTTCAGGTAACAAAATGTGAAAGCCAAATTGAAGCCAGCTGGAGAGCACTGAAGGTTGTAAGACCTTTAAAAACATTGAGTAATTTACTTGAAACATATATCACTTTATAAGTATCTTTTACCAAATATCCACAAAACGATAATTTACATGGATTTTAAATATTTTCAACAAAACTACTTCTACTTATTACACATAAGTTTCGTTTCAAAAGGACTATTATAATTGCAGAAGCTTTGACATTTGTGTGTTCGATCCTTTCGGGTACTTGATCATCATCCGCAATTCACCATCACCTATAATCCAGAAATTTTTCAAAACATTAGTCATTGATGTTTATAATGTGTATTAACAAGTACTAAAGTCAAAACACATAAAAGAACAACATTTTTCCTGCTCTATGTAATGTTCACTGTACAGTAAGAGTATTCACTGTACAGTAGGGGTTTCACTGAATAATAGGAGTTTTCACTATATAGTAGGAGTGTTCACTGAACAGTAGGGGTTTTCACTGAATAGTAGAAGTTTTCACTGTACAGTAGGAGTGTTCACTGAACAATAGGAGTGTTTCAAATTATTCGACCCGTTTACATTAATGAGGTATAAAATGTACTTATAAGCTCAAAACTTCCATAAGAACCACATCTTATCATCTGTTTACATTACGACACATTAAACTAAAACTCAAGTGCCGATAATAAGGTACATATGTCCTAATTTTTCCGTTTTGACTTAATTAGCAACATTTATCACTTTAACTTACCGAAGTTTAATACTTTGGTGATTTTGACCTGTTTGATTTCACTAGCGAATCCATCGCCCTTTTTGAATCAAACATATAGTATTCGAGTCAGTTTAACCCGGTGAACTTTTAAGTGGAATCCACCACTTTCTTCTTTTCTATATTCTCGACATTTCTACCTTTTCGTGTTTGGATACTACAAACAAAATCCTTCGTTTTTAGTATTATCCAACTTTATACCGATTTAATTATCATTCCACAACTAAGCATAAAAGTACTAAAACCAGATATTACGAAGCGAATAGCCGCGTACCTTTTCAAAGCTTTCCTTTTAAGCGGTTATCCGACCCGCTTTGTCCACTTGATGATCCACCCAAATCACCTATAAAATTTGATTCGAATATATTGTTTAGAACTCATGGTTCAATATTCGATATCTCATACTCTTGTTTAATCAATTAAACGATTATTTCATACTTTTCATGTATTTCAATTCATTCAAGCATTTTATCGAACATCTAGTGTGCATACTTAGTATTCTAACATTGTCATGTTCATGATTAATAACTTTAACCTTGTTTAGGCATAGTTATTCGATTCATATATCAAGAACACTATAATCACTCTATAATTTGCATCATAACCATCAATCAACATCCAGTATCACAAGACTATATGAATTCTTCACAAAAACCCATATACCCTTATATGACAAGTAATGAAACTCATGAATTATGACATGAATAAATCAATTCATAGTCTAATACTCCTTCCTAGACTTGTATTCATCAAAATTTACCCATAACATCCATTAATTTACCACTAATTTCTGTTATGAGAATTCAAAATCATCCCAACATCATTATATCTAAAAATTTAACATACCTTGTGACCTACTAAGTATGAGGATCACAAATTCAGCCTTGATTCACCTTCAATTGGGTTTTATTTCTTGGATTTTGAGTGAATTTAGAGGTGTTGGGGTTTTGAAAGAAGGAGAGTTCGTCCCTGGGTTTCTGATCGTTCTAGACACACACAAAATGTGTGTCTTTGATGTTTATCCAGATTTTGAACAAAATATCTTTCAAAATTTACACAATTAGTCCCTCAAATTTCCAAGTTAATACAATGGTTATAATTCTTTGATTTCCCCATCTTTTAAATTAAGAATTTAACTAGGTTAATTATTCCTAGTTTCGATTCTCATTATTTTATGATTAATATTCCAACTTATACATGTACAACAATATATATAGTTTAATAAATTTAGGGGTGTTACAGATCTACCCCCCTTAAAAGGATTTCGTCCTCGAAATCGGAATACGTACCGAATTAGGAAGGGTATAAGCGTTTCATTTCTTCTTCGGACTCCCAAGTGGTGTCTGATCCCTTCCGGTGTTCCCATTTGACTTCAACTTGATTAATTTCTTTATTCCTTAAGCTTTTGACCTTGCGATCAAGAATATCGATAGGCTTTACGACATAATTCAATTTATCATCAACTTCAATGTCGTCATAGCTTACATAAGTTGTTTCATCAGCTAAGCACTTTCGTAAGTGTGAAACATGGAAAGTGTTGTGTATACTACTCAATTCTTCCGGCAATTCGAGTCGGTATGCAACCTTACCTACCTGTTCCACGATTTTGAATGGTCCAATAAATCTTGGACTCAATTTTCCCCGTTTTCGAAATCGGATAACCCCTTTCCACGGAGATACTTTAAGCATAACCATATCACCAACCTGAAACTCGATTGGTCTTTGTCTTTTATCTGCGTAGGACTTTTGTCGATCTTGAGCAGCTTTTAAATGAGCCCGGATCACTTCAATCTTTTCATTAGTAATCCTGACTACATCTTTATGGGCTAATTCTCGCGGACCCACTTCACCCCAACACACCGGGGTTCGACACTTTCTACCGTAGAGCATTTCATACGGGGCCATTCCAATACTGGAATGATAACTATTGTTATATGAAAACTCTGTTAGTGGTAGATAAACATCCCAACTACCACCAAGGTCGATAATACATGCACGCAGCATATCTTCGAGCGTCTGAATAGTTCTTTCACTCTTCCCATCGGTTTACGGATGATATGCGGTACTAATGAATAATTTAGTACCCATTTCTTCTTGAAAATCGCGCCAAAAGCTTGAAGTAAAGCGCGTATCTCTATCCGATACGATAGACACTGGTACTACATGGCGAGATATGATTTCATTCGTGTATACCTCCGACATCTTCTCAGAAGTGTATGTTTCTCTAATTGGAATAAAATGAGCACTCTTGGTTAATCTGTCAACTACTACCCATATAGCATCAAATCCACGTGATGTTCTTGGTAATTTAGTTAACAGATCCATAGTAATGTGTTCCCACTTCCACACCGGAATGTCTAACGGCTGAAGTTTACCGTAAGGCTTCTGGTGTTCTGCTTTTACTTGTAAACAAGTTAAGCATTTTTCCACATACTTTGTGATGTCTCGCTTCATTCCAGGCCACAAATAATTTTGTTTAAAGTCTTTGTACATCTTGGTAGCTCCCGGATGAATAGAATAGCGGGACTTATGGGCTTCATCAAGAAGAAGAATTTTAACATTGCAAGTGTTTGGAACCCAGATTCGATCGAAATGGGTTTTCAATCCATTACTATTATACTGCAAGTCTTTGAGCTGACCCACTATTCTTTCCTTTTTCACATTTTCTTCTTTTACAGCTTCAGTTTGCGCCTCCTTGATTCGTTCAAGTAACCCTGAGGTCACTATTAACTGCATCGACTGTACCCGAATAGGTGAATATTCTTCTTTCCTACTCAGTGCATCTGCAACTATGTTGGCTTTTCCGGGATGATAATGAATTTCACAGTCATAATCCTTCACCGTCTCTAACCAACGTCGTTATCTCATATTTAACTCCTTTTGATCAAAGAAGTACTGGAGACTTTTATGGTCAGTGAAAATAGTACATTTCACACCATATAAATAATGCCTCCATATTTTTAAAGCAAAGACTACTGCCGCCAATTCCAGATCGTGTGTCGGATATTTCTTTTCATGAATCTTTAATTGTCTTGAAGCATACGCGATCACCTTTCCTCGCTGCATAAGTACACATCCGAGACCAAGCTGGGATGCATCTGAATAAAATAACCATATCTTCAGTCCCATCTGGTAACGTTAGCACAGGGGCACTGGTCAATTTTTCTTTAAGGATATGGAAGGCATCTTCTTATGCACTATCCCATACAAATTTCTCCTCTTTACGGGTCAACTTAGTTAATGGAGTTGCAATTTTGGAGAAATCTTGTATAAATCTCCGATAATAACCCGCAAGACCTAGGAAACTCCTAATCTCTGATGGATTCTTTGGAGGTTTCCATTTAGTCACAGCTTCTATTTTGGACGGATCTACCGACACCCCCTCGGCATTAATAACATGTCCTAGAAACTGTACCTCACGCAGCCAAAAGGCACATTTTAAAAACTTTGCGTAAAGTCTCTCACGCCTAAGCGTTTCAAGCACTTCGCGCAAGTGATATTCATGATCCGCATCGTTCTTTGAATATACAAGAATATCGTCAATGAAAACAATCACCAACTTGTCTAACATTGGTTTGCAGATGCGGTTCATAAGATCCATGAAAGCCGCAGGTGCATTAGTTAATCCAAAAGACATTACTAAAAACTCGTAATGCCCATAACGCGTTCGGAATGTTGTTTTTGGTATATCTTCTTCTTTTACTTTCAACTGATGATAACCCGATCTTAAGTCAATCTTCGAAAACCAACTTGTGCCTTGTAATTGATCGAACAAGTCGCCGATCCTAGGAAGCGGGTATCGATTCTTTACTGTGAGTTTATTCAACTCCCGGTAATCAATGCACATCCTCACACTTCCGTCTTTCTTCTTCACAAATAATACTGGCGCTCCCCACGGAGAAACGCTCGATCGAATAAATCCTTTGTCTAAAAGGTCTTGTAATTGCGACAACAACTCTTGTAGTTCTGATGGCGCTAATCGATAAGGAACCTTGGCTACCGGTTTCGCCCTCGGGACTAATTCAATACCAAACTCCACCTCACGCTCTGGTGGTAACCCTGGTAGATCCTCCGGAAAAACATCTTCAAATTCTCGTACAACTGGTACGTCTTTGATTTCTGGAGCCTCTTTTGTCGAATCATGTATGTAAGCCATATACGCCTTACATCCATGTCGAACCAGCTTGCAAGCTTTGATGAAAGAACAGATTATAGGGCTGCAGCTTTTCTCCCCATAAATAGTAACATGTTTTCCGCTTGGAGACATTAATTGTATCTCTTTACGGTTGCATATTACTTTCGCGTGATATCGAGCTAGCCAATCCATCCCGATTACCACTTGAAATTCTCCCATTGACATGGGAATTAAATCAACGAAATACTCTTCATCGTTAATGCTCAGTTTACAATTCCAACACATATCACAAACAATAAAACTTTTATTATCACCTATTTCTACTTCAAGTGGTATAGGTAATTTTGTTAACGTGAATGTAGGGTGTTGAATAAATCGATGTGATATAAAAGATCTATTTGCACCCGTATCAAATAAAATTCGTGCTGGAATTGAATTTACAAGAAATATACCTGAAACTACATCAGGTTCAGTTTTAGCTTCAGCGGCTGTCATGACCTTGCCCTTGCTTTCTGAGCAGCAGGCTTTGTATCAGTGGTGTCTTTGGTTCCCTCTAACTCCGGGCACTCAGACTTTTTGTGTCCCGGTTTGTAACATCTATAACATACTGACACCTTTCCCGGGCAATTTGCAACCACATGTCCCACTTTGCCACAAGTAGGACATGGTTTGTTTTTAAAATAGCATTCGCCCTTATGATTCTTTCCACAAATTTTGCATGGAGGTATCCCCCCTTTGTCAACTCCTTTCTTCGGAGCTTCATTCAGATTTTGTTTCTTTGCGGGGATTGGGTTTTTATCAAACACCCCTCGCTCACCCCTTTCAATCTGCTTTTTCAGCTCAATTTCCCTTTCACGTGCGGCATTCACTATCTCTGTAAGATGCCCGTATTTTGAAGGAGTCATAAACTCCCGATACTCCGCGCTCAGCATGTTGTAGTAGTAATATATTTTCTGTTATTCAGTCTGAACCAGCTCATTGCAAAACCTGAGCTTATCGAGAAAGATTCCTGTAATCTTCTCTATCGACTCAACATTATGCCTTAGCTGAATAAACTCTTCTTTAATCCTATTGATTATATCTTTCGGGCTATGATGTCTAAGGAACGATGTTTTGAATTCTTCCCATGTCATAATTCTCGTGGCCTCAATTCCCTGTTCCTTCTTCAGATTATCCCACCAATCCTTGGCTTGCCTCTTAACTGAACAATTCCGTATGCCACGAAATCAGTCTCATCACAAATGGGTCCTTTCAAATACCCCTTCAATGTCGCTAATCCATCGTTGACAAACGATCGGATCAACTTCACCATGATATAACGGGGGTTTGCATGCCATAAATTTATTATATGGGCACGCTTTCGATTTACCCGCATCTTTCTTTTCATTCATCTTATCGTCTATTACCGCTAAAAGCGTAGTTTGTAGTCTATCAATGAACTGCGGTAGACTAGCTTCTAAAGCTTTTCCGACTTCCTCGGAAATAGCAGCTTTCATCTCTTCAGTTACACGAGATGTTGATTCCTTTCCGGTTTCACCGGCCATTGCTTTGACTGAAATATTCACAATAGTTAATCAATAACTATTTAATTCATTTCCACCTTATTACATGGAAATTTATATTACACATACTTAATCACAAGTAATGTGTATTTCTTTTTAGGTTCGGTCAAGTACATATCTTGCCTTACCTTTCTTACTTAGTGTATTTCCCCGGGTTCGAGCGTATTCATACACTCCTCCCATACACCTTTCATATATTTTTCATTATCTAATTCTATAAATCTAGACTCATTTATAATTAACTCTTACCAGATGTCTTGATCAAGCTTTGAACCGAACACACTTTATCTTAACGAGGCTCTGATACCAACTTGTAAGACCTTTAAAAACATTGAGTAATTTACTTGAAACATATATCACTTTATAAGTATCTTTTACCAAATATCCACAAAATGATAATTTACATGGATTTTAAATATTTTCAACAAAACTACTTCTACTTATTACACATAAGTTTCATTTCAAAAGGACTATTATAATTGCGGAAGCTTTGACATTTGTGTGTTCGATCCTTTCGGGTACTTGATCATCATCCGCAATTCGCTACCATCACCTATAATCCAGAAATTTTTCAAAACATTAGTCATTGATGTTTATAATGTGTATTAACAAGTACTAAAGTCAAAACACATAAAAGAACAACATTTTTCCAGCTCTATGTAGTGTTCACTGTACAGTAGGAGTATTCACTGTACAGTAGGGTTTCAGTGAATAATAGGAGTTTTCATTGTACAGTAGGAGTGTTCACTGAACAGTAGGGGTTTTCACTGAATAGTAGGAGTTTTCACTGTACAGTAGGAGTGTTCACTGAACAGTAGGAGTGTTTCAAATTATTCGACCCGTTTACATTAATGAGGTATAAAATGTACTTATAAGCTCAAAACTTCCATAAGAACCACATCTTATCATCTGCTTACATTACGACACATTAAACTAAAACTCAAGTGCCGATAATAAGGTACATATGTCCTAATTTTTCCGTTTTGACTTAATTAGCAACATTTATCACTTTAACTTACCAAAGTTTAATACTTTGGTGATTTTGACCTGATTGATTTCACTAGCGAATCCATCGCCCTTTTTTAATCAAAGATATAGTATCCGAGTCAATTTAACCTGGTGAACTTTTAAGTGGAATCCACCACTTTCTTCTTTTCTATATTCTCGACATTTCTACCTTTTCGTGTTTGGATACTACAAACGAAATCCTTCGTTTTTAGTATTATCCAACTTTATAACGATTTAGTTATCATTCCACAACTAAGCATAAAAGTACTAAAACCAGATATTACGAAGCGAATAGCCGCGTACCTTTTCAAAGCTTTCCTTTTAAGCGGTTATCCGACCCGCCTTGTCCACTTGATGATCCACCCAAATCACCCATAAAATTTGATTCGAATATATTGTTTAGAACTCATGGTTCAATATTCGATATCTCATACTCTTGTTTAATCAATTAAACGATTATTTCATACTTTTCAAGTATTTCAATTCATTCAAGCATTTTGTCGAACATCTAGTGTGCATACTTAGTATTCTAACATTGTCATGTTCATGATTAATAACTTTAACCTTGTTTAGGCATAGTTATTCGATTCATATATCAAGAACACTATAATCACACTATAATTTGCATCGTAACCATCAATCAACATCCAATATCACAAGACTACATGAATTCTTCACAAAAACCCATATACCCTTATATGACAAGTAATGAAACTCATGAATTTTGACATGAATAAATCAATTCATAGTCTAATATTCCTTCCTAGACTTGTATTCATTAAAATTTACCCATAACATCCATTAATTTACCACTAATTTCTGTTATGAGAATTCAAAATCATCCCAACATCATTATATCTAAAAATTTAACATACCTTGTGACCTACTAAGTATGAGGATCATAAATTCAGCCTTGATTCACCTTCAATTGGGTTTTATTTCTTGGATTTTGAGTGAATTTAGAGGAGTTAGGATTTTGAAAGAAGGAGAGTTCATCCCTGGGTTTCTGATGGTTCTAGACACACACAAAATGTGTGTCTTTGATGTTTATCCAGATTTTGAACAAAATATCTTTCAAAATTTACACAATTAGTCCCTTAAGTTTCCAAGTTAATACAATGGTTATAATTCTTTGATTTCCCCATCTTTTAAATTAAGAATTTAACTAGGTTAATTATTCCTAGTTTCGATTCTCATTATTTTATGATTAATATTCCAACTTATACATGTACAACAATATATACAGTTTAATAAATTTAGGGGTGTTACAAAGGCTTAGAAAAGTGGCTATAAAAGTTACCTAAATAGAAAGGAGATTTTGTTTTCAATAATTAGGGTTTATCCCTATCAATGTATTGTAAAGAAAACTCGGGTTCTATCTCATTTATCTATTTTAAACCTTTTGGTGTTTAACTCTGATAAAAATATTTCCTAACTACGGTCCTGATGAAAATTTCCGCTGCCAAATTAATAAACACCGACTGGTTCGCGGCTCCCGCTCCCAGGATGGGGTTGGGGGTTGTGACATTTAGTTAGTGGTTGATTGAGTAATTAACAGAAAGTAGTATTTATAAAACTTTGGTTTGCACCAGAGTCAAATAATACTTTAGCATAGACATCATGAACGAGCAACGTACCGGTAATCACATCCGGAATTAACTCGGCTTCCTTGGTTGTTAGTACGAATGCTCTAGCATTCTTCTTAGGTCCTTCCGTTGCCTTTGCCTTGTTGTTAGTTGTTGTAGCCAGTTTTGGACAGTTTGGTCGGATATGACATGCCTCTCTGCAGTTGTAGTATATTCTAGCGCGAGCTTTTCTTCTACACTCTTCTTCTTTATGTCACGGTATCTTGCAGAAGTTGCAAAACACCACGCACTTTCCTGAATGTTTCTTTTTACAGGACTTCCAGAAAGGCGATGAAGAAGACAAACCTATTCCTTTCTTACGGTAGGAATTACCAGAACGTAGTTCCTGGGTAATCCTCTGGGCTAGATCCTTTTTTCTGGTTTTCTTCCTGTGTGCGTATCAGTCCATCTGTCAGAGTGTTAGCAAGCTCCACTGTTTCTTCAATTGTTTGTGGTCTAGCCACTTTGACCATATCTCTGATTTCACTGATAAATCCCCATATGTAACGGGAGATTAATACTGGTTCTGGCAAAGCCAATGTTGGTACTATTCTAGTATACTCGAAGAACTTGGTAGTAAATTCATGACAATTTACCCCAATCATTTTATGGTTTAGGAATTTATTGGCTATCTGCTCCTTTTCATGAGGAGGACAAAATTTCCTTTCAATTATTTCCTTAAAATTATTCCATTCCATATTATAGATCATGTCACTTCCTTTTGATTGAAGAATAGTATTCCACCATTCTAATGCTTCATCTTTGAAAAGGTTAGAAGTATACATGATTTTATATTCTTCAGCACATTTACTAATTTTTAAAACCGCTTCAGTCTTCTCTAACCAGCGTAAGGCTGAAATGGCTCCTTCATTACCCGAGAATTCGATTGGTTTGCATGACAGGAATTCTTTGTAAGAACAACCATAAGCGATGGTTTTCTTTTGTTTTGGAATTGGAGCTTTGACAAGAATGCTATTATCTCTGTTAACATTGTGCCTCGGTTCGGTGTGCGTACGTTTACTGCCTCTAATAGTATTATCGTTTACCGTCTTAGGTTTATTAATAGCATCGATAATAAATGGCATGGCATCTATTATTCCTTGTGCTACTATATGTTCTATAGCACTTTTATCCACGTGGTTTCCGTTATCGTTATTATTCTGAACTTCCTAATTTACTTCGTTCGACATATGGATTGTAAACATTATCATGTGTTAATATCACATAATAAGTTAAACAAACAAATATTTGAACACATTTAATCAAAACCGTTGATCATTACGACGTTTACTATATATATATATATATATATATATATATATATATATATATATATATATGATGCATCCATACAAACTATAACTATAATTCTACAAGTTAGTATTTATATGTGTCGCTACATAAATATATATATATATATATATATATTATTACTATTATAGATTTTATATTCTCTTTTATTATCAAATTAAAAGGAAAGTATATATATATTATAGTATATTTGGATTTGTCGTTTTTCAGAACTGCATCTCCCTCTCGTCGTACTTCCAGACGAGATTTTCTCCTATACCACGGATCCTGTTTCCTTCGTCTATAAGTTCTTCGCCATAGTGACGAAGTTCAACTATATTTTCAGGATTCATAGGAGGGAGTATTGCTAGTATGGGTTTGTTGTATGCAGGTACTGGTTCTCCGTATGGTAAATAGGGATTGGGTTCGTTTATCAGGTTCTGAAATTCCCAGTCATTTGTCCACCATTGTTCTAGTGGATTTGGTGCAGGTTACCTGGGGGTTTCTTCGGGGTTAAATGCTGGTATAGGTAGTGGGTTTTCTTGAATAGGTTCAGGGTACAGTTGTATCGGTCCTAGAGGTTGTTCTGGGTATAATGGTAACAATTGGGGTTCTGGTTCTGCTAACAGATTTAGGTTTGTTTCATTTCCTGCAGGTTGGAAAAGATCATAATTTGCTAATCTTCTATCGAATTCCTCCCACAGAGGTTTGGTCACGGGTATTTGAGCGGTTCCCTCTACTAGGGTTATGGTTGCTTCCTGGTTTTTATTTTTCTTTCTCTTTTCTCTCTTTCCTTTGTTAAACCAACCTCTCTTCTTAGGTGGAAAGGTTTCGGTTGATTTAGCCCGGAAAACAAAAGATTCTTCTATGTCTGCCTCGTATCCGAGTGCAATCCCGGATGGTCCTTCATCCATTTCTGAGTCAGACATGTGTTGAAAGGCATCGGACACATTTTGGTCACTCATACTGTGAACTCAAAAATTGTCAAAATAACATAAAAATTCTACACACATATGATTATTATATTCATAATAATAACACATAAGTTATTATATTAATTTCCTAACAATAATGTTTAAGTTTTAGGTATTAAAAGAACACCTAAATGGCTTAAACCAGTGGCTTTGATACCACCTTCTGTCACAACCTCTGACCCTACCTTAGGTAGGAGTCGTGAAGCCAGATGACAGGTGGTATCGGTGTTTATTAAATTTGCAGGAGAATAAATTATATCAGGATCGTAGTTAGGAAATAATTTCAGAGTTTGTAAAACACCAAACTTTTAATATTAAACAAATGGGCTAAAACTTATATTCCATTCAAATGTTCTTATAGGATAAACCCTAATTACTGAAAACATAAATTTCTTCTTTTATTCAGGTAATCATAGCCACTTTATTTAAGCCTTCAGTTCTCCATAGCGGGCTTCTATTACCTTCACAGTAAGTTACCTGAAACGCGTTTGAAAACATTTTATCAGCAAAAATACTGGCGAGTTCGTTCCATTTTATAAAAAGAAACATTGTTATATTTTACAGTATCAAGTGGGATTACAATGTTTATATCTAACAAAAACTCCAAAGTATTTGTCACTCGACCGGGTCTGTGACTATTGTCATATCACACATTGGCACACCTATTGTCCAATGGTGAAGATTATCAAGCAATGTATACAAAACCCCAAATACCAGTAGTAATTGCAGAATACAAAAACTTAATCACTGTAAGTATAACTGAAAAACATTTAGGGTTTTGCAAAGCATTTTAAATAAAAAGAGAATGACTCACTTTGTAAACTTAGGGTTTTAACTAAACAGCCTCTTGGTAATATATCCTGGTATAATTCCTGAGTTCCTAATAAAATATACAATGCACATGTGTTAGTGTAATAACCCAACTCAAACTTTATCGATACATCACGAGATTAAAACCCCAACGTAGTTAACAAAGTGTAGCCTTATTCAGGCAGCACCTTGGCATCCGTTGTTGGGTTTAGGATCGATCGAACAGGGTATCGAGTCAGTGACTAGGGGTTAAAATATTTACAACGGGGCAAAGCTTTGCAGGACTTAGGGGTGTAATACTAATAAACGGAGAATAGAAGTAGAGGTTTTCGTCAAAGTTTGAACGAAAAGGTGTACAGGCTTCAGTCCCAAGGTCCTGCATTTATAGGGCCAACTTGGTCCCTCCCGCGCGTAGCCACAGGTGTGCGGACTCTTCCTCGTGTCACGGCTGGTGACCACTAGTCCTAGACTAGCCTGGTTTGCATGTATAGCCTGCTATTCGATCTTATCAAGTTCCACACGTCCTGGTTACTTGTCGCTTGTCGCGGGAGCTGGAGGGGGTCCCTCCCGCGTGTCTCCTGAGCGTCCAGTTTCAAGATTCTTTGTTTTTCGCACTGGTTCGCACCGTACAAGTTTGGGGTTACGATCAGAGGTCCTTATAAGGTGTTATGGGTGTCGTTACAGTGTGCATGGTTCAGTTCAGTTTTTGGGTAAAACCAAAACCGTAACTGAAAGTTCGGTATTTGAAAACCATTTGATTTTGATTTTTCGGTTTCGGTTATTTCGGTTTTTCAGTTTTTGAAACAAATTACGTAAGATTAAAACCTTAAAAGTATAATTTAAAGTTTAAGATTCTTTCTTAAATGTTTACATTTAAGTTAATATATCTAGTCTTTTTAATTAATATTCTTCACATAAACCTAACCTTCTAATCTATATTAATATTTCTCTAAAGTTTTTGTTAAGACGTTTTCTTTTATAATACCTTGAAAACCAATTAATTTTTATGTTAAATTTTGTTATTTCTTATAACAATTAATAAATCATTTTAATGATAAATAAACATGTTAATGTTCTTATTATAAATACTAGTGGGAATGCCCGCGCGTTGCGGCGGGTGTCCTAATTTATATCAGATTCAGTTATGATGTCTATTACAAATGTTGACGTTAAAACATGAAGTTTTTAAAGTATATTTTTTATGTATACGTCATCCTTCCTCATTAAAAAGTTAATATATAACTCTAATCCAATAAAAATAGATTAGACCCTTTTATGCAGAAAAAAAAGGATTATACCCTTTACTCCCACTAAAAACTTAATTTATCATATAAGAGTGGGGATCCTACGGAGAGTGTGTTTTTTCTAGAAAGTGTAGGAAGCGATCTGGGCCATCAGATGAGTGTGTTTAATGGTTGAGATCATTTTGGCGGCATTTTGGTAATATACGTGTCTTTAATATAGGCCAATTTAATTGATTGTGGGTACATGTGTTATTTAAGTTGCTTTAAATAAGGAAATTACTACCAATCATAAAACCACCTCCAAAAATGTCGCAATTTTTTTATCTCTCTCTAATCCCTCACATTTGAAAACACCAAATCATACAAAAAATAACGATAAATCAGATATAGCGATAAAACACAATGTGACGAACTAGTGACTGACTGCTAAAACACAACATCAAGAATGCCAACTGATAGAACACAACGTGAACCGGTAACTAACTGATAAAACACAACATCAAAAATGCCAAAATCGTATCAATCGGTAGCTGATAAAACACATTGTGATAAAACAGTAACTGATAACATACATTGTGATGAAACCAATAACTGATAAAACACAACATCAAGAAGGCCAAAATCACATCAACTAGTAACTGATAAAACACATTGTGATGAAACAGTAGATAAAATACAAAAGAACATGCCATTCATGAATCACAACTGGTGTAACACATTGTGATGAAACCGGTAATTGCTGAATCACAACATCAAGAATGCCAAAAATCATATCAACCAGTAACCGATAAAACACATTGGGATGAAACAGTAACTGAAACCAGTAACTGCTAAAACACATTGTGATGAAACCAGTAACTAGGGGTGTGTAAAAAAATCTGAATTCGAAACCGATTCCGAAATATCCGAAATTCCGAAACCGAATTATCTGAATTTTCGGATATCGGAAAATTTGGATATCCGAATTTCGGATATCTAAAAATTCGGATTCGGATATCGGTTTTGAAAAATTTCGGATAGTTCGAATATCCGATATCCGAAATGTTAAATTTTGTTATTTTTTAATTATTAATTTTATTTAAATATATATATCATTTAGAGAAACCCTAGTCCCCTAATTTCATTTTTTCGTTGCCCCCCTCAACCTCAGACTTCTAACTTTCTTCTCTAAATTCAATATTTCAAGCCTAATCGGTTGAAATCAAACTTCCGACTACATAGGAATCGCAACAGAGTTAAGAACGAAGCCGATACCAATAGATCTGAGCTCATTGTCAAAGAAGACGATCAAAAATACGCCGCTGTATGTGCGGTACTAAACGCCCATCGCCGCCGGTGACATCATCCTAGTTGGCCTCCGTGATTACCAGGTTGATAATGCTGATTCGTCGGTGAAGTCGATGCGGAGGATGACAAGGACGATGATGAATACATTGATAAAATCTAGTGTATGTGATTGATGTGTTAATTTTTTCTCCATTTTGTAATATATGGGTCTGTTTGGATATAGAATGGATTTGTGCAGGTGTTTAATCAAGAAGTTTGTTTTGGATTTAGTTGTAAAACATTATCAATTTGATTTTTTTTTTGCTTTTAAGAATCTGAAATACATAGATGTTTATGTGCAAACTTATCATTTATAGATAAACGTAGTCTGTTCTTCCATTGTATAAGATATTAATGTCTTTGCATTCGATTTGTTGCTTTTTAGTTAACAATTTGATGGATTGAAAAGATATATTTTGTTTGATTTTTATTTTCGAACAATTATTTCTGGAATTTCGGATATCCGTTTCATTATCCGAACATTCGGATATCCGAAATTTCGGATGCGGATTCGGATAGTGAAATTTAGCTATCTGAAATTTTGGATATCCGAATTTCCGGATATCCGGTTTTGAACACCCCTACCAGTAAGTAACTGATAGAACACAACGTGGACCAGTAACTACTGATAAAATACAACATCAAGAATGCCAAAAATTATATCAACCAGTAACTAGTAACTGATAAAACACATTGTGATGAAGTAGTACCTGAAACCAGTAACTGCTAAAATACATTATGATGAACCCAGGAACTGATAAAACACAACGTGAAGAAATTGTTAATGATTTGAATTTCGTAATTTAAAGTAACTACCCTTTTGAAATCGTAATGTTTGAAATAGTCAAAGAGATATACGTTTCCATAAATATCTGGATAGTTAGTTTAGGATATAAAATATTCCAAAATAAAATTAATAATCAAATTATCATCACGCCCTTTTGAATAAAAAAAACTAAAAGCCACATGTCACCTCCCTATTGCTTCCTAGACTTTCTAGGAAACTTAGGCTTTCTAGCCAACTCCCACTCTATCATATACATTCATCGAATAAAAACTCACAATATCAAATATATTAATTTTTAGATTTATGATATATCTTTCTAGATGTCTGTTAAAATGAAAATTTGTAGAGTAAGAATAAACATAAGAATATAATGATCATAGTATAAATCCTGTTTTATTAAGTTGAGAAAATTTTTATATATTTGGAACCGATGAGGTAGTCTATTACAAAGGCACAAGGAATTCGTTCCAGATGTTGGTATTCTTCTCGTACATTTTTTTTTACACTAATATTAGCATCTGTAGCAGCTATAAAAACCGATTAAAACTTAACAATGGGGGTCATTATTCTCAGTAATTTTGCATTGAAGACTAAATGTTTTCTTTTAAAGAAAAAAAAATGATAGACCGAGTAAAACCAAGCAAAACTGTAGTTTGACAAAAAAAAGTCAAATGCACCACCATCTATGCATATACCAATCATGATTGACCCGTATCTACAAATACCCATTTTGGCCTGCTATGTGATGATCTATCAATCTTAAAAAGTTGTGTTCTCCATTAGAGAGTTATAAGAAGTAACGCATAAAAATAAAAAAGGAACAAAGTGTTCCAATTTTATAACACAATTGAATTTACCAAAGCATCATAACTACACTTTACTCTTTTAGACCAGACTGTCAAAATTGGTAAGTTGTAATGTGTTTAAACAAGAAACATGTGAAAACAATGTTCAAGAATAACAGTTCACTGAGAACTTACATGCATGAGTGCATGAACAACTCTAAAAATGACAATCTCAATCACGTACTTAAATTAAGTTAAATTCATAGTCAATCACGACAAGCTAGCCTATGGTAGTGAAGGGGTATGGTCCCAAAAAGCCGAGCAGACCATTCACAGGTTGCGCGCGGGACCATACTCCTTACTCAGCAAGCTGATCAATCTTAGACCCGCGCGGGCTGCTTAAGCAGAGCTTGACCTCGTGCGAGGTCCAAACAAGAGATAACATCTTAGCGTTCTGAATAAGAGCCTTCAGCACCTACAACCCTGCGCGGGCTAGTTACGTGCTCAGCAAGGGTCGCGCAGGAGTTAGAGCGCAAGGCCACTTCAGAAGGTACATAAGGTACAAGTGGCAGAATAAAGAGCCATTCAGTGTCCACCAGGCTGTGCTCTATCATGCTCCACGATCGTCTGACGTGCAGGAGACAATAAGAACACAAGGACGTCTATGTGGCACCAATCAGGGGGCGGCGACACCTGTCCCATGATCTCCACTTACCTGCTGATGGCAGAGGGACACAAGGCCGACAACGAGGACACGTGGCTTCAATCATGGTGCGCCAGCACCGGAGATCTTCTAGAAGGCACTAACGGTCGATACCAGTGAGAAAAGAAGGATATTCCCTGTTTGTCGCCTTCCGGCCCAAGGCCCATCAGCCCATCTCTTCTTACACCTCTCCGACTATAAATAGAGACCTCCATGCACAGTTTAACCATTCTAGTCTCTTCACTCTCACTCTTAACACACACTTATTTCCTCAAAGCAGATACTTATTCTCACGCCGGAGTCTGGTTAAGAGGGCAACCCCCATATTCCACTCTTAACGAGCTAACGATGTTCTGTTTTGCAGGAAGATCGGATCAAATCGGAGCTCAGGAAAGTTTCAGAAGATTAACCCTCATGTTTGAAACATAAACCAAACTAATTAACTCTAAAATTAGTTCTGTGTTTCTTCATTGGCGCCCACTGACTTTTAGAATCACTTTCATCATCTTTTTTCTAAGTTTTCGTTGTTCTCTTGATCATGGTTGGTCAAGGGATAATCCCTGATTTCGGTTTTGGCACGAACTCCAACGTAGGATTGGGGGAGGACAATCACAACGTCCAAGTCCAACCTGTTGAGGAGATAGGCAAAATCGAAGCAACAAACACTGGGGGACCCCGCACGAGCGTCACTCGCATCACTCCAATGGGAACCCCAGGAAGTCATGTCGCTGGTCCTTCAAACCCAGCTCCAAACCCGAACATTTCGGCGTTACTAGGGCTACCAGAAGGCGAAACTTTAGCTTCTTAGTACGCCAAACAGATTGCTACCATAAACGTTGCGTATTAGTCTTTGAGCGCGCAACAAGCAATTCTGCAAGCTGAACCATCCTTGGTTACTCCTCCGGGTCCAAGTCAGGGGGCGCGCCAGACACCCCCGTAGCAGAATATTCAAGGAAGAACCAACATACCTCCTCTCCTGAGAAGGCCAAGCATGCATAACACGCGCGACACACGTGGGGAGACAGGCAGTTATTATAACCATCCGTCAAATGTTCAAAAGGGTCCAGTTCATAGCCGGCTCGGGCCGCGCAACATGAACAACGAATGGGACGACACGGATCCGGATGATTATACTTGGCAAGAGGATGAGGGTTCCTAAGTTTTCAACCGTTTGCAGAAAATCATGAGTCTTACAAGCCAAGGCAGCGCATCGCATACAGCGAAGAAGCGGAACGAGACTTCAGCCTCGCCTATAGACCAGCTGAAGCAGCCGAACACTCGAAATACATTCCAAAGATTGCTCTAGCCCAGCTATCAAAAGAAAAATTGCCTCCAACAATGGTAAAGTTCAATGGTCTAACTGACCCAGACGATCATGTTCGAGTATTTACAAGCGTTGGTGTTATGGGAGGACAGAACATGCCAATGTGGTGCCATCTGTTTATCAAGACCTTCACAGGGGCTGCTCACGCCTGGTTCGACAGCCTTTCGCCTGGAAAGATCACGTCATGGGTCGACTTCAGAACCCAATTTGTAAATCATTTCAGCCAGCAAAGACGTTATCAGTGCGACACAGCTAAGGTAACAGACATCTGGCGCAGAGACAACGAGGGGCTAGAAGATTTCATCACTAGCTTCAACAAGGAATGTTTAGAGATTGGTGGTGTTAATGAACAATTGATGCGCGCTCACTTCAAGAAAGCCATTCGATGTGATAGTCTCATCAGGACTATCACAGGAAAAGACGGTATGCCCAAGGAATGGGACAAACTCATGGAGGCCGCGAAGATAGTAGCGCAAACCGAAGAATCGTTGGCCGGTACCAAAAACTCTTACACTGAAGATCGTTTTTCCAAGGGAAGCTCGCGCGATAACAACAGGCGGAACAAAAACAGAAACCCTGGGTGGAAAGCAAACCAGTCCAGCAGTTATGATGAAAGGCCTCGCTTTAAAGAAGACGTGCGAGACACAATCGATCGCATCGGTTATCGAAAGGCAGTCAGGAACGAGAATCGAGAAAAACACTGGACTCCGCTCATTAGGACACCGAAAGAGGTGCTCATGAAGGAGAACCATGACTTCAAGGCACCAAAGCCTATGACAAACAAGAAGGGGCAAGATCCAAACCTGTACTGCAATTTTCACAAGGATACAGGTCATCTGACGGATGATTGTATCAGTCTAAGGTAAGAAATTGAAAAAGCGCTGAAAAGCGGAAAGTTAAGCCATCCGGTCAAAAATGTGCGCAAGGAGACGCGCCAAATTTAGAGGAATGATGATGGAAACCAGAAGAAGGTTAGGCGTTTAGAGACACACATGGTCAATGGACCAAGATACAGCGCAAGAGACAAAGGCAAGCGCCCATTCGAACCAGCATGGCAAGAGCAACAAGTCATCTTCCCGATAGTACGCGGGGGACCACGCGCCACGCGCCCCGTCGTCATTACTGGCATCATAGGTCACTATGAAACAGAATACATCTTCATCGATCCGGGAAGTACAGCTGATATCATTTATGAACAATGCTTCAATCAGTTTGATGATGAAGAAAAAGCGCGCCTCAAACCTGTTGATTATCCTCTTTCGGGATTCTACAATGAGATGGTCTTCCCACTAGAACAGATCAGTTTCCCCGTCACGCTATCTGACGGGAAACATTCAAGAACTATAAACGTCAACTTCATGGTGATGCCAGTCAAATCAAAGCATGATGTTTTAATTGGGAGAGAAACCCAAGGAGAAATGAACATGGTGACCTCCACACCCCACTCAGCCATTGGCTTCCCAACTGAGACGGGGGTGGCGATTATCTATGCAAAGAAGGAAGTGATGGCAGCTGAGGATGCGCGCCCAGTCAAAGCGCCAAAAATTTCAACAACCGAGCCAGAAAAATGGGTCTTGAACCGCAAGTACCCATAACAAACGGTGACGATAGGCCATGCAATCTCACCAAATATCAGGACGCACCTCAAGCAGTTACTGTTCAAGAACATGGACATTTTCTCCTGGACTCTGGCCGACATGACCGGTGTCCCGCGCGATGTCACTGAACATTGTCTTAACACTTATCCCTCCGTCGAGCCAAAAGTGCAAAGAAGGCGCAGCCTAGGGGCGGATAAGACGAAAGCTATGAATGAGCAAGTTTGTGAGCTGCTAAAGGCAAGAATTCTGAGGGAGATGCGCTATCAAAGTTCGGTTGCAAACCCTGTTATGGTCGAGAAGTCTACTGGAGGATGGCGCATGTGTGTTGATTATACTGATCTCAATAAGGCATGTCCCAAGGATTGTTATTCGCTGCCTGAGATCGACAAGAAGATAGACTCTCTCGCGTCATACAGGTGGAAATGTTTTTTGCATTGCTATAAAGGGTATCATCAAGTCCAGATGGTGCTGGAAGATGAAGATAAGACTGCGTTCCGCACTGACATCGGAATTTTCTTTTACACAAAGATGCCCTTCGGGCTCAAGAATGCTGGCGCAACATACCATCGGCTCATGGACACAATATTTGTTGAAGATATCGGGAAGCATATCGAAGTATACATTGATGATCTCGTGATCAAGAGTCCCGAGGATGACCAGATGTTAAAGGACATAGAGAAGACATTCAATTCTCTAGGAAGTGTGAACATGAAGCTGAATCCAGCGAAATGTTCTTTTGGTATGGAGGAAGGCAAATTTTTAGGTTCGTGGTTACAAACGGTGGTTTCATGGTTAACCCCGAAAAAGTTCAAGCCATAGAGCGGATGCCGTCACCGTGCACGATCAAAGAGATGCAAAGATTGGTCGGCCGCTTAGCCGCGCTTAATCGATTTCTATCAAATCACGCTGCAAAATCGTACCCTTTTATCAGTACTTTGTGCAACTGCGTGAAAAAGCAAGAATTCAAATGGACGCCAGAAGCATAAGCTGCCTTCCAACAAATGAAGGAGTGTTTGATCATGCTCCCTACACTAACCACGCCGTTTGAAAAAGAACCACTCATTCTGTACTTGTCTTCTTCGGACAAGGCAATTGGGTCGGTATTGTTGGTGGAAAGAGATGGAGTTCAGACTCCAATTTACTATGTCAGTAGGGTGCTTACAGATCCAGAAACACGATACTCCACCATGGAAAAGTTAGTGCTCGCGCTGTTACATGCCTCCAGGAGGCTGCGTAGGTATTTTATTGGGCATGTGATCATAGTGCTTACTAACTTCCATATCGGTACAATTTTGCAAAAGCCAGAGACATCAGGTCGCTTGGCAAAGTGGGCAATCGAACTGGGGGACCACAACATTCTGTACAGGCCACGCCCAGCCATTAAAGGTCAAGTATTAGCACACTTCATCACAGAAGTCCCAGAGGATAAGATCAAAGATTGTGAAGTTGTTAACACTCCCATCAAAGACACATCCGATGGATTATGGTTGCTATATACTGATGGGGCCTCAAACGAAGACGGCGCATGAGCTGGATTGCGCCATGTTAGCCCAGAGAAACATGAGTTCACATACACCATCAAGTTGGATTTTAAGAATACCAACAACGAGGCTGAATATGAAGCATTTTTGGAAGGCCTGCGCCTGGCCATCAAGATGGGAGCGCAAAACTTACAAGCGCATGTCGACTCTCTGCTGATCGCAAGTCAAATCAATGGGTTATATGATGCGAAGGGCGAAGTTATGGCTTTGTATTTAGAGCAAGCGAAGGAGTTGCTTTAGCAGTTCAAGTCATACAAGGTTGTTCATATCAATCGATCTGAGAACAAGCCAGCAGACGCGCTAAGCAAGCTCGCTTCAACAGCCTTCCAACATCTCGCCAAAGATGTAAGAATCGAAGTCTTAAAAAACCCATCTGTTTTGTTGCGACAAGTGAATGTAATCAAGATAGGGCCACCATCATGGATGACTCCTATCATTCAATATCTTCAAGAAGGAATTCTCCCTGAGAACAAGGCAGAGGCCAGAAAGATACAAAACAAAGCGTTGTTCTATGAGATGAATGGAGGAATTTTGTACAGAAGATCCTTCTTAGGGCCACTAACCCTCAAGATGCAAGCTACCTGATCAGGGAGATTCACGAAGGCATCTGCGGCATTCATGCAGGCCCACGCATGGTTGACGCTCTAAAGGAGCTGCGCAAATGCGACTCATGTCAAAGGCACGCCCCGAAAACCCTACGCCCAAAAAATGATCTCATCCCTGTGTCCACTGCCTGGCCTTTCCAGCAGTGGGGGATCGATATGGTGGGACCTTTCCCTGAGGCTCCTGGAGCTGTGAAATTCATAATTGTTGCCGTTGATTATTTCACCAAATGGGTGGAGGCCAAAGCACTCGCTTCAACTACTGCAATGATGGAGCGCAAGTTCATATGGGAACACATCATTTGCAGATTTGGCCTCCCACTCAAGATTGTAACCGATAATGGCACTAATTTTGCTTCTGAATACCTTCAAGAATGGATGAAAGAGATGAACATCGAGCACACTTTCTCTTCCGTTGCGCACCCTTAGGGCAACGGCCAAGTAGAAAGTGTCAACAAAAGTATCGTCGAAGGGATAAAGGCTCGCCTGTCCCATGATCTCCACTTACCTGCTGATGGCAGAGGGACAGCAAGGCCGACAACGAGGACACGTGGCTCCAATCATGGTGCGCCAGCACCGGAGATCTTCTAGAAGGCACTAACGGTCGATACCAGTGAGACAAGAAGGATATTCCCTATTTGTCGCCTTCCGGCCCATGGCTCATCAGCCCATCTCTTCTTACACCTCTCCGGCTATAAATAGAGACCTCCATGCACAGGTTAACCATTCTACTCTCTTCACTCTCACTCTTAACACACACTTATTTCCTCAAATCAGATACTTATTCTCACGCCGGAGTCTGGTTAAGAGGGAAACCCCCATATTCCCCTCTTAACGAGCTAATGGTGTTCTGTTTTGCAGGAAGATCAAATCAAATCGGAGCTCAGGAAAGTTTAAGAAGATTAACCCTCATGTTTGAAACATAAACCAAACAAATTAACTCTAAAATTAGTTCTGTGTTTCTTCAGGTAGAATCAGTACACTGTACATCATTGGTTCTCAGTTCTACAGGCAAACATGCTGTAAAAAAATTAATCATGCTCAATGGATAACATTGTGAATACACATGCATGAATACGTAGACAAAAGATGTAAAAAAGATAATCACAAGAGTTAACATAGAGGTCAACCTTTAGTCATCAGAGCACACATGTTATATCAACTATCATGAACCTCCCTCATGTTGGTCGTGGGACCACTCGATGGGGGACACCAAAATTAAACGAGACGATCCTTGATTTTCCTAGCCACATGCCAAGTCAGGAATAGCCTTATGGTTCCTTTGCCCCCCCCCCCTCTTCCTTGCCAACTTTCCTTACATCTTGGTTTTAAAAGACTGGGCGATCCGAAGTGCTTAAGATCCTCAAAGCTGAGGCGTGAGGCGCCTGATACTCAAAGAATACTTATAAATAAATTCTAGATAAAATTTTCTGCTTTGATAATTTTTAAACACGCAAAATAAGGTAATACAAATACAGAAAAGGAAAACCTATATACATTAAAGAAGGTTTTTGTACAAATACAACTAAAGATGCTAAGCTCTAAGCAGAACCCAAGATACACTATGTACAAGCAACTGCCAGATTATTTAATTTATGTCATACTCAATATCCAACTCTCTCTTCTTATATAACACTATGACAGATATGTTGTTTGGGTGTTTAACCTTGGAACTCGGCCATCACTTTCATCTTCTTTCCATCTCCATTACACCCATCATCTCTATCTTTGTCACCCTTCTTCGGCCTTTATTATATAACCTCAGGAGAGCTCGGCTTGCATCTGAACAAAGTGTATGGAAGCAGGTCACTTGTGTACAGGACTACAGGCCTCACCTGCAGTCCATAAAAGTGCACCGCAGGTTGTCGGATAGGCAGTCTTTTTACAACAAAGGGTGCATCCGAAGCTTCTATATTGTATCGTAGATTTCCCTATTATATTATGTGCCATACTCTTAATAAGCGCCTTCGACATTCTCTCTTCCTTGACCATCAACATATGGCACTAAGAACATATCTTTTAAACACCTCATATGTGCACATTTGCAATGCATATACACCCTCTAGGCACAATGGTAATGTTATAATAAATATGAATATGATGTATATTCAACCCAAAGTTAACACACGACCTTGCACTTTAGGCGATCTATAGTTTTTTCCTTATCTCCATTTGCAAAGCCTATCAGATTGAAGAGACCTACTATAACAATGTGGACCATGTATACATATCAAGCTAGGATACCACTAACTCAACAAGCAAGTGACAACAAATTTGCAATGAAAAATAAACAAACAAAGAGAATAAAATCATGAATACATAGGTAAAATCATATGTAAGTAAACACAAACTTTGGAATATAACCTGATAGTCATGCCAAGCTCTAAACACACTTAGGCTTGCACAACTCTTCAAAGTACTTCTTCTGGTCAACCGGTTCCTCGTCCAACCTTAATGAAGAAACAAAGGTACGTACGATTAATAAAACCTCAAACATAAAACAATTACATAATATTTTTAAACATCATCCAAACAAACAAAAATTATCTTTTTCCTAACCTCTCAGCTTACCTTTCAAAAACAACATCTAGAATCATAATCATGCTTTTCAACGAATTCAACAAACTTCCATACAGTCATAACTAAATTAGGTTTAATTCAATAAATCGGAACACGGATAACTCACATAATGATGCACGAGAATAATGTAGCTTGTTCGATTGAAGCACCTAACTTCATTTTTACTAATTTAACAAATAAGCTAAAACATTAGCTAACAGTTCCATTATTCATCCAGAAACCAACAATTAGGTTAACCAACAGACTCATAGATCTCAAACTACATATCATATCAAATCAAATTAGTAAATTACATCAACCAAACAGTGTTAAATTCACACAAAACAACACACAACAACGAAATCTCAAACCACAAACATAACATACATAACAACAGTATAACACAATAAAAACCTAAATAGTAAAACATCAAATCATCATGATACAGTGGAATCGAATATCCGCAAAAAGCAAATCGAACTTGTTTGACGAATTCAGCGATCTCGGGACCGATGTCGTCGCTGGGAAAGAGAGTGGCGCGAATCTGATCGGAAGAGGTGGAGGAAAAGCTCTGATCAACGGCTGAGAAAAGCGCAACGGTAGGGGTGGTGGCGCGGGTGCGGAGGAGGCGTTTAGCGATATGTAGAGCCATCAGAATCGGAAAAGGTGGTTGGAGAGATGATGGATGGTTTCACACTAACGGACGATGAAGGTAGGATTTCTCTCTTATGGTTTTCTCTCCTAGTGTCTCTTAGCTTTCCTTGTCATTGAGCAAGTTAACTGAAAAGCTTTGGACAATTAACGCATGAGGAGGGTTTGTTAAATTTACCCCTACACTATGTTCCCGAGTCTCATTTAACAGGGGAAGGGGAAGGAAAATTTTCTCTCCCAGTCTCTCCAATTTGGGAGGATAAATATAGGCCCCTCTTATTTACATATACCCTATATCTTATTTTCACACCCCCTATTGTATACGGGCCGTATAACAGAATGTTTTTAATAGGAAAATGCGCAGGGAATGTTTTTTTTATTTTACTATATACGACCCGTATACATGTGTATACGATCAGTAAAACGTATACGGCTCAATGGATTTATTTTGTGAGGTTTTTTCAGACTTTTTTTGATGTTACCAAATGTATACGGGCCGTACAACTGTATACGGGTCGTATATAAGGTTGTTTTTCTAGTATCCCGTTTTTTTCCAATAAAAACACAATCATTCTAGGGTTTCTAAACTCTTCATCACCTTTAACAATGTCGATAAACGTTGATCGGAACACGCCGCTTAAATCGGAGCACAAGTAGAGTAACGTTACCGATTAGTCCGTTGATGGAAACCTTAGCGATCGCAGAGATCTTCGTGTTGGTTATTTATCGATTCTGCTAGTTATCGACGGGGATGGGTACAGAAACCACCAAGGATGATTATGGATTGGTTACATAAACCACTAGCAGAAGAACCCGACACGCCTTCTATGATGATCCGAAACATTCCGAATAACTAGCAAAAGAACTCGACGCAAACAAGTTCTCCACAGTTTGATCACATTTGACTTCATCTGTCCAACTTTGAGAACCTGATTCAGATACACAACGGTATGTGTTCATATCAGCGTTGTTTATCACCCTGTGTGATCATTGGAAGCCCGATAAACAGTCTTAGACGTGGTTTAATATCTTTAACCTATTAGAACGATCCTTGTTTCATCACGTACATGCGTTTAATTCCCAAACATCATTACAAATACTATGTTTTCTTCTACTAGTTATTCGGAATGTTTTGGATCATCTTTAGTAGTGTTTGTTTGACAACCTGATTCAGATTTAAACAATGCACGCCTCATTTAATCTTTTTTACTCGTTTCTTCGATTTCAACAAATCTTTTCAACAATCAGTAAGCAAATACACAACGTTATTGAGATAATGAACTGTCAAATGTGATAGGTGCATTCCGAAGGGATGGGTACAGAAACCAGGAAGGGTGATAATGGATTTGTTACAGAAACCACTAACAGAAGAAGCCGACACGTCTTCTATGATGATCCGAAACATTCCGAATAACTAGCAGAAGAACCCGACACAAATAAGTTCTCCATAGTTTGTTATTCATATCTTTATTCGGTCATCTTTCCAAACTACAACACACGATAAGATTAAACTTTATAGTGTGTGATTTGACCAGGAAAGGATTGGAGGTGATTTATACTTTTAATAAGCTGTCACAGTTATCAAATTCGTTGCGTACATTCATATTGTTTAGACAACAACAGATAATGAACGGATTGTTGGACTTCTTGTTCCAAATGCAGCTGTAGGATCCGTACTTAAAGGTCTCTCTAAAATATGCAACTGAGACCACCTTGTTAATTTTAATGAAGCAATGAAGATTGCATGTGCAAACCACAACCGTCTTTGACCACGGAAACGGTGGCTATTGGAAATCACCATTTCCATTGTGTATTTGCTTATTGATTTGGAATTGGAGAACCGTTGAAAAGATTTGTTGAAAACCCAACTCTCTCTATAGATATGACTGAGAGTGAGGGTTACTGTGTTATATATATCAACATATCTTTCAACATCATTCACCTCTTTCAACCTACCAAAACACCTTAAACCCCTTCTTTTCTTCCCAATACTGGTATTTAAATAATATGGGTTTAGTTAGATACCAACTCATCTTTATTGATCTTCATATTCTTGGTTCAATACCAATTCATCTTTATTGATCTTCACATTCTTGGTTCAATACCAACTCATCTTTATAGGAGAGTATGTTGATATAGGAGAGGAGATGCAATTTTCTAACTAAACTCGTGAATCCCAATGCTTTTCTAAAAATATTTGTTTCTTTCCTTTTCATGAGGTAAAACTGGTTCCCAATTGGTTATAGAAACCACTAGCAGAAGAACCCGACACGTCTTCTACCAACTGCTCGAAATCCCTTTCGTTTCTTGGATTTCCCTTCGGTTGAGATCGAGAAGGATGATGTGAATGATAAAAGTTGTGCCAGCAGACTTTTGTCAGTTTATTTAGTTCTGTATGGGCCGTATAAACTTATACGGCCCGTATACACCATGTGAAAATAATTTACCAGATCGTATACAATGTATACGATGATGGTATATGTGACACCCGGCTTTTCAGGCCGTACCGTACAATTGTAACACGTGTTGTGAATAGGTAACAGGGCTGTATTTGACTGGTTATGATGTTTATTTGTGGAATTTAATGAGTTGGTAAAATTAAACTTCGATAAAAATTATGTTGGCAACGATAAGATAAACGCTTATCGCGTAACGGTTAAAATGCGAAACGAACGTCGGTGACCACCCGATCAGTGTTAAAATCATAAAAATAGTCTGTTATGATTAGAATAATAATTTTAATCATGTTCGTGAGGAAAAATAAATTAAAACGCTAAGAAACTCTATTTTTCAAGTTTAAGCGCGTACTGCGCGATGTAGCGCGTATACCGACAAAATACTGTCAACACAGCCTGTCAAGGCAACTGATAATCATTTTAATAATAATTTGATGATTTTATTACTATAGAATGATAAAAATAAATAAAAACGCTTAAATCCCTATTTTTGCGATTTTAAGTGCGTACCGCGCAGCACAGCGCGCATACTGCCAAATACCGGCAACGTCGCTAGTCCCGGCAAACAAAATATTGTTCAATAATATTTTGGTGAGTTTATTTTTATAGAGTGTTAAAAATAATTTAAAACGCAATAAACGGGATTAAAACGCTATATAAAATGTCCGGTATCCAGTAAAATACCAGTTTTTGGCCAATAAAACATATATATATATATGTATGTATATTCGTATGGGTATGTATGTGTGGCAAGATGGCAGTCATGCACATCATATCCTCACTCTCTCTCCTCTACTTATTGAAAG
The DNA here is from genome assembly GCF_002127325.2 of Helianthus annuus. Classification (NCBI taxonomy): domain Eukaryota; kingdom Viridiplantae; phylum Streptophyta; class Magnoliopsida; order Asterales; family Asteraceae; genus Helianthus; species Helianthus annuus. Next base: position 116,597,684 of record NC_035443.2, read on the forward strand.
TTTAGACTTTGCATGTATGCTTGTACGTTTTGTGCGGAAGAAACGGTAAAAAAAATCGCGTTAAATGTGTAACTTGTTTGTCGAGCATGAAATTTGATACATATAAGATATTTAATGTATATTTGCTTTAAAAATGACAAAATAGATAAGATAACAAGATTTCACATGTTTCGGTGTTAAATTATGTGAACATTTATGTATATATTACGATGCGCAAACCGTAGATATATTGAGTATAAACGGGAGAGTCAACGGATTTACACAATAATGGTCACCAATAAAATCGTTCAAGTCGCAAAATCATAAGAATATATATATGGACTCATATATATATTAACGTGCCAACATAATCAAAAATGATAACTTTTCGAGAAAATCTCAAAGTTATGTGAGAATTCTAAGAAAACAGAGAAACTTAAGATTTTTGTGTTATTGATTTAAAATCATTCCTATATATATAATAGGACGTGTAGAAATCAATCTCTGGGATTGCGCTATTTAAAATACGCACTCAAAGGTGAGTGTCACTAAACCCCTCTTTTTACTATTTTGTATATATATTTTGGGGGTAGAACACGCCAAAAAAGGTTTAATAATGTTTTTGAAATAAAACATACCTTTTGATATAAATTATATATTTTCATTGAAAATATATGGACTTTTGGAAATATTATATATATATATATATATATATATATATATATATCGGGATGAAATGGTTTTGGAGAATAAACACGTTTCGGGTGGAAACGGGATTATGCACGGTGGTTAGGGGATAAACGGCCGTGTAGTTGGTACGAATATTGCTTGGTCTCAAGAGAGTAAAGCATAGACTTATATTTCGTCGGGGATTTCAGGGGATTCGTACAACATCGTGTATTAAATTGTCATATTAGTAGGATATATATATTGTACGTGATACAGACATCATATGGTTCATTGAGATAGAACCCTGCGCCCATGATGCCATTTAATCATTTAAGTAATGTACGCGAGGAATTGTTGGTAGATCTATCGGGTTGACAACCCCGTCGTGACCGGTCGCTCCGTGTCAAGTCAAACGACGAATTGATATTCTGTTTATTGTCTAGCTTTGATTATCCCTACATGGTTAATATATAGTTCGTATCGTCTAGCTAACATACGAGTCCGAAAATTGACGCAATAATTTAATATACAAAACATGGGTAGTAACAATATTGTCGGGTTCATGAAACTGCGACGGAAGGCCCATGGATTTTATTAAGGAAGTAAAACGGACTTTCAAAATTATATGGATGTTTTTCAAATAAACACCTAAACAGAAAGTTTTCCTTGGAATAAAATTGTTTGTAAACGAATATGTGAACTCACCTTCCTTTGTGTTGACACTTGATTTTAACGTGTTCTACAGGTACTTGAGTTCGGCTTCGGGAAATATGGCGTATCTTATGGATGTTGATGCATGTTTGGTTTGATAATGTTTTGGACAAACTTTTAAAAACTATTTGGGACCAATGTAATAAGATCCATAAGGATCAAAACAATTTAACTACGGTGTGATTGTCACGGACTTTAAAACTATGTGTTTTAAAATCTATGTTTAAATTAAGTTAAAATGTCCAACATTACGATGCGTCGTTTAGCAAGATACAAATGGGCACCAGCTTCCGTCACCACTACGTTTTATATTCCGCTGCGACGTTTTTAGGGTGTGACAGAAGTTGGTATCAGAGCCATTGGTTGTTAGCAAACTAGATGTTTTTGGAGGAAAACACTAGACTTCAACCGGAGAATTTTGAAATATAAGTCCAAAATTCTCGAAGCCAAGAATTTTAAATAAACATAGACAAATTGTATCATGTATGAAAACCCTTATGTGTTTATGTGCATACGTGATTTTCTGTTTATTTGGGCCTTATGTGTTACTATTCATATTGATCACACATTTTCTTTATACGGTTGCGATGTGTCACGTCTCGATCTATAGGACCATTAGTAGTTCCGCCCACTGATACTGTCGAGCCTACACTTGAGATTCTTTTGTCTGTCGTCACAAAATCGTTTATTCTGCTATTCGAGTCACGTATTTTGCTACGCCTCTTTTAGTCTACACTCGTCATAGGAAGAGGACTCGACCCATTGCAGAGATCGCATCGACTTCGAGAGTTGAGATAGCGTCCACTATGAAGAGGCAGAAAGGGGTTTGGGTCAATCGCTCTCACTGTCATTGTCAGTTCGCCATGTTACACGGAAGCATGGAGACGATGAAGGACTCAGAAGGACAGATGGACTGTTATGATGAGCTAGAAGAGCTTGTTAGGAAGATATTGGACTTCCAGGGATTGAAGCGTTAGTTGTTGGTTGTTTCTGTTGTTTGTTTTGTATGTCTCATTTGATGAACCCTATTTATGGCTTGCATGCCAAATTTTCAGATATTTAGGAGAAAATTTCATATAGGCTTGTTGAGGGTGTTGATGTAGACATGCCGAATTTTGATTAGTCCTCGTACCAAAAACAAGCTTTGAAAATTTTCCGATATAAATATCGAATGGGTTCCTTTTGGTTAAAAATTGTTCTCATTAATACGTGGATATTATACATGCGCCATGTTTGGTCCACTAACGTTTAATGATTGAATTATTTTTGGTTATCGTCTCATGAGATTATTATTGTTGTAAATAATAGAAACGATGAAAATGCCGCCAAAAGCGAGACAGAGTTCTGGACTACCTATTACCCCGGAGGAGTTGGCACAACTCATAGCCCAACACGTTAATACTGTCATGGAACAGCGCGATGCTAACCAAAATATTGGCCAGGAATGTGGAGTGATGCTCATGGGCATGGTTTTAGTGGGACACAGAATCGGCAACCCTTCAGGTGATATAATGATCAGAAAGTTTTAGTAGTTCCTGTGTTATGATATAATCGGAGCGTATGCCTGATTTTCATTAACCTTGTGAACAGTACCTAGATATACACATAAAACAATCCAGGGTTGTAACCCAAGATCATTTACCGGTACCCTATGCAATGACGTGGCAACGGTATACGTGATGTCGGGTCGTCTCAGCGGATCGACCATATAAATAATTCCGCATTCCGAGCCTAGGTCTGGGGATTCGTGAAAGCGAAAGTCTGAGAGTTCGAGGAGACATACCGATGAGAAGTGTGATGAGAAACGCAATTCAGGGAAAGTGTATGTGATTAACTCTAGTGGTTTGTGAAAGGATAATGCCAGGGATGGCAGGGGTGGTTCTGAGAGGAAGACTCACGAGGGTGAGCGGAGAAAGTGCGCCAGTTGTGGTCGGACTAGACATATGACTCGCGAGTGCTATGCCAAGAGTACATTGGATGGAGTTACGCTCAAAGGATGCTGTAAGGACTACAAAAATGCCCCAAAACGACCCGTAAGTGAAAACCCGGACCCCTGAAACACTAACGTACATGAAAAACCAAGAAAACAAGGTTTTTGGTTTTCAGGCGGGCCACGTAAGCCATAAGAGAAGCTTACGCGGGCCGCGTCAAAGTGTTGTTGACCGGATATGCATACCGGGCTACGTGTCATACACTTGGCGAACCTACTCGTGACACATATGCCAACACGTAGACTAGGGGCCCTCGCGGGCCGCGTAAGCTCTTATTAAGTCTTACACGGGCCGCGTAAAACTCAAAATCTGGCTATAAGTAGCCTGTGCATGGGACATTCACCTGTGCTCGAAAATTTCATTCAAATACGAAGTATACTGCTTAAATTCGAAGTTTTAAGGTATCAAGACGCTACTACGATACAGGGTATTAACTCGATCGCTATTACGATTCAACGTCCGATCGATTGAAGCTATCCGATGGATGTTTAAGTGCCGCCCACATCAGGGCTATACTTTGTCATTCATCGTGAATTTGATGGATGTTTAAGTGTTGCACTTTGTCATTCGTTGTGAGGGTTTTAATCTCGTGAGTATCGTAAATCTTGTATTAGTTACTGACCTAGTTCGTGTGCATTGTTGTTTAAATTAGGTTATCAGGCTTATCAGTAGGCTAAACTCTGCCCGTTTAAACTTGCAAAGTGAGTCATTCTCTTTTTATTAACAATGTTTTACAATACACCAAATTATTTTCAAAAGTTATAATTACAGGGATTAAATCGTGGTTATCTTGAATCACTGGCTAGTGGGGTATTGTGCATATTACTAATTTCTCATGGTTAGGCTAATAATCCTAACAGTGATAATCATCACTACTTGGGTGAAAGGACCCAATAGTGGTATGACCATTGTCACCTGGAGGTGACACGGCGCCAGATAAAAATAAGATAAAAGCCATTGTAATCGCTCTTATGCTGTAATTGATAGCTATGTGTCAGTTTATCAAATTTGAGTGACTCACCAGTATTTCCCCGCTGAAAAAATATTTTTAAAACATGTTTCAGGTGACCTCCTGTGAATCAAGGAAAAGTGCTACGGAGCACTAATCAAGCTTGAAGTGGTGGCTCAATTAAATAAATAAACATGTTTTGTAAAACAGGGAATTTCCTGGTGAAATTCCTCTAGTGTAAATTATGGGGTTCGTCCCAAATTATGAAATAAAATAATCGGGCATTTTCAATTTTAAAGATTATGTTAAAACTTCCGCTGTCAAATCAAAATGCCACGGGTTTCTGTCCCACGGCTCCTGAAACGGGTAAAACCGGACCGGGGACCGTGACAGAAAAAGGTGGTATCAGAGCCACTGGTTTAAGCCAATTAAGTATTTAGAAATACTTTAAATTTTTCTGATTGCCATTTTATGATTTTGTGAAATTTTAATTTACAAAATTTTAACTTAAGGTTGTGTGCGTCTTCGTGTGTGCTAACAGCATGAATGAACTATCATAAGCCCTTCAAAACTTTACTATCCATACCACAGATATGGATACTACCGATACTGTCACTGGCTACCAGGCAGATGTTGAAGAGCCGATGGTGTTCCGGGCACAACCGCCGGAAAAACCAAAGGCAAAAAGAGAAGAAGGTTTGTAGGCTGGAGGCGTGTGCGTAGAAAAAGACCAGTAGTACAGAAAGTTGTACAAACTGAGGATCCAAATGATAAGGGAAAAGGAATAGAAACTGGGGAAAGTTCCAGACAAGCCCAGGAAATGCCATCCTGGGAGGAGTTGGATCATAAACTGGCACTTAGTGACCTCATCTGACCTGCCGATGAAAACCTTTTTAATTACCCAGTTGAAGCACTACTTCCCGTTAACCTAGAACCTGCCATCCAGATCCCATTGTCAATCCCCGACCTCTACCAGGAGCATTGGAAGAATGGTGGACCACTGACTGGCAATTTCAGAACCTCATGAATAACCCTAATACCTTTTTCCCTCAATTCGGCCCGGAGCCTGCACCAAACCCACTAATGAGCAATGAGAACTTGGCAGAACTCCGCCACTATGGCGAGGAGCTGGTGGATGCAGGAAATAGGATCCAAGAAGTGGGAGAACAGATCTCCTGAAGTACGACGAGAGGGAACGTCGTTTCTGAAGATGTGTGTTTAATAATAATAGAATAATAAATAATATAATCTTGTAAAATAACCTAAAATAAAACTTTTGTAAGATAATGGGTGTGTACGGAGGCATATTAAAATATATAAAATCTAATAGTCGCAAAGTCAACAATTTTGACTATACGTGTTAGTGCGATTATGTGTTTTTGTGTTATTTAACTATTTGTTAATGTTGATGCATGGAATGTCTGTTGACTACGTCTACATTAAATCTTAGGTCAAGATAGGTCAACATAGGAGCTTGAAAGTCAAATTAGGTCTTAATATTGTAGTTTCGCTTTTATGTACATAGGTTAGAAGTAGTTCCGCTTATATGTACATATGGTTCCGCTCATATGGTCATCAGGTAGTTCCGCTTATTTGTCACTTGGTAGTTTCGCTCATATGGACTGCCATAAGAGCGAAACCTTCAGTCCTATAAATACCTGATGTGAGCATTATTCGTGGACGTTGGAGCGGAACCTGATCATTGCTTGTGTAACCAAACTCTGTCAAATTTGAATCAGAAAGCATAAATAGAGAAGGAATTGAAAACGAAAAGCTGTGTAACTTCATGTGCATTGATTCCGCCTTTGTATATGAAGATGAACGTTCTCAACTGACTGTTTAGGGTCGCAAACCGGTCCAGCAAGTGGTATTAGAGCTCAGGACGAGGAGTTCATACTACTACAGCTTGATTCTACAGAATTCTCTCATTTCTACTCACTTTCTCTCATACTTTTTCGATTTGAACTGGTTCCTACGGTTGAAATGGTCTGATTTTTGAGTATAAAGTGTGAAACATACAATTAACAAACCCTAGAAAGATTCAGGTTAAAACACGGCTTAAAATTGGGTAAAAACCAGGTTTCGCTTATTCGGACATCACAAGTTTCGCTCAAAATTACCTAGTTTCGCTTTTACGAACCTGATAGTTTCGCTCATACGGACGTATAGTTTCGCTCATACGAACCATAAGGTTCCACTTATTCGTACATTGTAGTTCCGCTCATTCGTACATTGTAGTTCCGCTCATTCGTACATTGTAGTTCCACTTATTTGGACACTGATAGTTCCACTTATTTGGACACTTATAGTTCCACTTATTCGGACACTGATAGTTCCACTTATTCGGACACTGATAGTTTCGCTTATTCGGACACTTGCTAGTTTCGCTTATAGTGACATACAGATTTCGCTTATTTGTCACTTTCAAGCTGATTTCGCTCTTTTGTCACATTTTTCAAAAATTTCGAAAATTTTTCTAAGTGTTTGCTGATTTTGCAGGTACATTCAACATGGATGATATATTCTTGAAACCATTTAGCGACATGTATGCATTTGCGGGAAATTCCGGAAACGATGATGCTTCGCCAAGCAATGCAAATGAGAACCCGCCAAATGTGAAGAAAAAGATAACGGAAGCTTGGGAATCTGAAAGTGCCTTTGGAACCTTCAATAAACCTCAAAAGCTAATGGCTATCAAGGAATACAGTCGGTGGTCAAGAAAGTTTGAAGATTGGTTAATGGCATTCGCATTTCCCAGCTGGAAGAGTTTGAAAAACGGTTATGAAAATGGAAACAAAAATGGTGAAACTTTAAGATCAGCTGAGGAGATTGATTCATTTGTAGCTGAACAAAAATGTGTGGCATTGTTATTTCAGTCTGTTCGGGAGGACATAATCTCATTGATCGATTATTCAAATGCAAAAGATCTCTGGAAAAAGCTAGAAACAAAATGTTTAGGAAGTTCAGAAATTGTGAAAAACAAAAGAAAACTTCTTAGAAAAGAGTTTGATCTTTTTAGATGTTTAAAGAACGAGTCAGTTTGTAAAATGATAGAGAGGTTTGGTCATCTGAAGCTGGAATTAGCAAGACATGATATCAGATATCCTGAGGATGAGCTTATAGATAAATTGTTCGATTCGTTGCCCGACGAGATGGATTGGAGATATTATGCGTTGATGCTGAAAAATACTATCAAGGATCCAGAAAAGTTGACTTTAGATTTGTTGTACAAAGTTAATCACTCATCTTACCAGCAGAATTTGGATTTGTATTATCAAAAAGCATGATGCCAAAAGCAACTTCTCCCAAAACTGCTTTTTCTGCTGAAAATGTGTCCACATCAAGCAAAGAAAGCCAAAGTGGCCAAAGCAGTGGAAATCACAGTGGTTATCACAGTGGATCTTCATCATCTGCAAGTCATTCTGATGCAAAGAATCGTTTTCAATGCAACATTGCAATAGACTTGAAGAATGCTCAGAATTTTGATGAGGAGTCGGCCAAACAGCGGATGATCTTCCTAGCATCAGTGTTGGAATCGTATGAAGGGTTAGTAGCTGGGAAGATAGGCAACACCAACTTAACGAAAGAAGATTATGATCAGATAGATCCTGAAGAAATAGAGCTGATCGATATTCGTTGGGCTATGGCCAGTGCTGTTCGTCGAGCACAGCGTTTCATGGAAATTACTGGCAGGAAGACAATTGGTGGTCCATCTATCAAATTGGGGTTCGATAAGTCCAAGGTGACTTGCTTCAAGTGTAAGCAGAAAGGTCACTTCAAGCGTGAATGCAGAAACGCTTATGCTGATGAGTCGGAGAACCCTTTCAGAGATGATTACTACAAGAAGGCAATTTATCACCAGAATAAATCTGAGCCGCCTAGATTGAAGCAGGTTGAAGACAACAAAGAGAAATCTAGAGCTCTTGTGGTGATTTATGATGATGAAGGGTGTGATTGGAGTAAAGAGGTTCTACCAGAAGAAGATGCGGTTGGTTACGCATTCATGGCGAAAAACGATGAACCTATTCCTTGGAAAGATAACCGAACTGAAGAGCAGAAGTATAGATACAGAAAAATGTTGGCTGAAAACAGAATCATTAGAATTTCTGGTATCTATCTAGAAGCGATGAGAGTGAGAAGATGGGATCCGGACAGGGAGTGTTATCTTGACCCATATGGAAATATTGCAATCGATGACAAAACGCTTGATATCGAAGCCATAATCAAGGAGTACAAAGAAGAGGATGAGTATTGGCAGAATAAATGGTGGGGAACTGGAGACGAGAAAGAGAAAGAAGAGAAAGAGAAAAAGGAGAAAGAAGAGAAAGAGAAAAAGGAGAAAGAAAAGATAGAGAAATCAAAGAAGATTGATACTAGGGTTATTGACACAACGCAGGAGTTGACTGCTGAGAACCTGGGAAAAATGGCTGACAAAGTGCTGGCTGCTAAGGCACTTGAGGTAGACTCTAACTCCGTGTCTGAGTCAAAAAGCCAGGTCAGTTCAAACGTGTCAACAAATGCGTCAGGTAAGAAAATTGATGGAAATGCTGATTGCAAAAATTGCAACAAAGAGTGCAAATTTTGTAATACAGTCACGTATCTCAACGGTAAGAAAGTTGAAGATCTGACAGCAAAGGTCAGAAGCATTGAGAATCAAATTCTCGATCGTGACAAAACAGTTAAAGCTTCAACTGAATGGATAAGAGAATTAACTAGCCAAATTGAAAATGATAAAATTGATCATGAAAAAGTTAAAAAAGAAAATGAAAAGTTAATTCTTGAAAACCGTCAGATTTCTGAAAAGTTTGAAAAGCTCAAAAGCACAATGAAAGATAGTGATGATCGTAATGGTAAAACACATAAAGAAAATGTTCACCTAAAAGCAGTGCTCAGAGTAAAAGAAGAATCAATCAACCAACAACTAGATGAAATCGCTAAACTGAAACTTAAAGTTCAAGAGGCTGTAATCGAAAACGAGCGAATCCAGTTGAAGCTTAATAGTTACAGCTCCGCAAGCTTTGTTTTGCAACACATTGTTCCCAAACCCATCAGGAAAAACAAAGCTGGCGAAGATGTTTATTCTGATGGAACCGGGGTGGGTTTTCATAGAGTTCCACCGCCGATTTTGGATAATTACACAAAAAAGCAATCTGGGTTGGTTGAAATCGAGGAAGAAAGTGAAGTTAAAATTCCGGAAAACATTGATGTCATGTTCACATCTTCCAATGACAATAGTGTTCAAAATGATATTGTAAAAGGTGTTGTTGAAAATGTGCTAAAAACAGATAGTGACACTACTAAGGAAGATGGGTGTTTCTTGGACAAGTACATTCCGAAACAAAAGTCCAAAAACAATTTAAATGAAGAATCAAATCTTGTCATGTACAAGATGTTGGGTTCGGATAAGTTGTTTTCGGATTCAGAGTTTCCGATTGAGAATGTTAACATGAACAAATTGACAAATGTTTTCAGTTTGGTCGAAGTTGAGTTGTCAGAAGTGAACAATCTGAGTCAAACAAAGAGAAAAATGAGTTTTGAGAAAAATAAATCACACCAAAAGAAACCTGTTAATCCATCGCGTTTTTATAATAACAACAGAAATAATTAGTCGGGTGGTTATCAGGGGGGTAAGCTTTATCAGAAAAGAAATGTTCCAAACAAGAGGTTTGTTGAGAAGAAGGTGTTTGTGAACAGTTCGAGTTTACTTGCTGATGAAGAGAAAGAAATTTTTACAAGATCAAATAAAGTGTTCTTTGAGAAAAGAGCTTCACAGGCTCAGTCTGAAGGCACAAGTCGAGTTGTTGATACTCGAACATGCTTCAGATGTAATCAAGTTGGTCACATTGCACGAAAGTGTACCAATGTGAAGCCTAAGACTGAAACTGTGAAGGTCCAACAGAAGAAGGTTGATGTCAAGGGTAAAGCACAAATGATTGTTGAGAAAAAGAGTGTAAAAAATGATAACATCAAGGAGAGAAATGAACCTGTAAAGAAGTTGGTATCTAAAAACGACAAATTTTACAAAAGGGTTGCATTGACTCAACAAATTTGGAAACCTAAAACAGAGACGAAAATTTCAACTTCTGAAGTGAAAAAGGCTGAAGAATCAATTTCGATTGATTATGATGCAAATTTTCCACCTCTTAAGGCTAAAAATTTCAAAATTCAAATTGCGAGAGTCAAGGTTACACCTAAGGCTGATGAAGCCTGGGTGGACTCAATGTTTGATTAAACAGTTTGAATTGCCGGAGTTTCCTGGATCACGAAGCATGAATCGGCATCTTTATTAAAGTTGGTTAAGTCAAAGTTGTTATGTGCAGGATCTTCCAAAACTTGTATCCAGATGGATCATGGATAGTGGAGTTTCAAGACATATGACAGGGAAGACTGTGTTGCTGTATGATGTGAGAAACATAAAAGGAGCATACGTAGGTTTTGCTGGTAATCAAGGAGGAAGGATTATTGGTGAAGGAACGTTATCCAACGGGATTGTAACGTTTGAAAGAGTTAATTACATTGCTGAGCTGGAGAATAATCTGCTGAGTATCTCCCAGATCTGTGACAGGATGTATACTACTCACTTCACTGACAAAGAATGTTTGATTTTGAAACCGGGATTTGTGATACCTGAGGAATGGATTATCATGAGGGAACCAAGAGTTAATGATCTGTACGTGTTGGACATGAGCGTAGCTACTACAACCACGGGTCAGGCTCATTGTTTTGTGTCCAGAGCAACCGAGAAAGAACCAAGATTGTGGCACCAGAAAATGGGGCATATTCACCTAAGGAAGATGAATCACTTGGTGCATAACGATTTGGTTACAGGAGTTCAAGTCAAAGGTTTTCATCTGGAAGGGGAGTGCATTAACTGTGTCAAAGGCAAGCAGAACAAAAAGTCACACCCTACAAAGCAAGTCAATTCAGTTTCGAGACCTCTGGAAAGACTTCACATGGATTTATTCGGTCATGTGAATGTCAAGAGTATTACAGGAGATTACTACTATTTGGTCGTTACTGATGATTATTCCAGATTTTCGTGGGTTTCTTTCTTGAAAACGAAAGACGAAACATTTGATAGTTTGATGGCGTTGTTCAAAAGAATTGAGAATCTGTACCAAAGGCGCATCAAAAGAATTCGAAGTGATAATGGTACTGAATTCAAGAACAGCAACATGGAAGAATTTTGTGATGAAAGAGGTATATTGCATGAGTTTAGTGCTCCGTACACTCCGCAGCAGAATGGAGTCGCAGAACGCAAAAACCGGACGCTAATCGAGACGGCTAGAACTATGCTCGCAGATTCAAGGTTACCGATTAATTTTTGGGCTGAAGCTGTTTCCGCCGCATGCTATACGCTCAACAGGGTTCTTACTGTCAAGAAGTTCAACAAACGTGCTTTGAGCTGATCAATAATCGCAAACCGAATTTGAAGTATCTAGAACCGTTCGGGTCACCCTGTACAGTTATAGAGCCTCATGGAAAATTTGGTCCGAAGTGCATTGAGGGAATATTTGTTGGTTATGCAAATCCGATGCGACGTGTCTTCGTTCCAAGTGAGAAGCGGATTATTGAAGCTGCAAATGTTGAATGTCAAGGTTATACTATGCCGCCGCAGAATCCTGGTGATTCATGGCGTTATCATTATGACAAACTTTGGGATTCATTTGACATGAAAGAAGATTCAGAGGAAGAAGAAGATTTCTTTGATGAGCTGGATATTTTGCGTGAATATGAGTCACAGCTAAGGTTCCCAGCTAAGTATTCTAGAAGACCTCGGGAAACTTCAAATGATGATGAAGCAGGTCCTAGCAATGCTGGTGAACATGATGATGATATTGCTCCTGGTAATCAGTCGGATGAGAATGATAATCAAGAAGCTTAAAACATGCCAGTATTTGATCATGGTGATTCAGATTCTAAGGGGGAGCAGATCCAGATTTCAAGTCAAACAAACCAAGTTGGTGAACAAGATGCAGATCAGAATGTTACTAATCTGGAGGGAAATGTAGATGTTCCAAGTGAAGTAATGTCGCGAACTCTTTCATATCATCCATAGGAGTTAATTATAGGAGAATTGCAAGCAGGCGTTCGCACGAGACGTCAAATTGACCAGGGCCTTACATGTTTTTATTCTACAGCAGCACCTTTACAAACTGAATTTTCATTAAGTTGTTTCATTTCGCAGATCGAACCGAGAACTTACAAAGAGGCGCTTACTGAAGACTCTTGGGTCATTGCAATGCAGGAAGAGTTAAATCAGTTTGAAAAGCTAGGAGTGTGGAAGCTTGTGGATTTGCCAGACGGTCATAGAAAAATCAATACAAAATGGGTATTTAAGTGTAAGAGAGACGACAGAGGAATTGTTATGCGAAACAAGGCTCGACTCGTTGTTCAGGGCTTTAGTCAACAGGAGGGGATTGATTTTACAGAAGTTTATGCTCCTGTGGCACGACTAGAAGCAATCAGAATTTTCCTTGCATTTGCATCTTGGAAGAACTTCAAAGTATATCAGTTGGATGTAAAATCGGCGTTTCTTTATGGGAAGGTCAAAGAGGAGGTTTATGTCGGACAGCCGCCGGGCTTCACCGATCCGATCCACAAAAACAAGGTCTACTTATTGGACAAAGCGCTGTATGGTTTACACCAGGCCCCAAGAGCTTGGTACGAGACTTTGTCTCAACACCTACTAGCTAACAAGTTCATTCGTGGAAAAGTGGATGCCACTCTCTTCACTAAAGAAGTCGACGGTCATCTTCTGATAGTACAAATTTATGTAGACGATATAATTTTTGGGTCGACGAATGAAAGTCTGTGCAAAGACTTTGAATCAGTGATGAAGCAAAAGTTCGAAATGTCATCAATGGGGGAGATGAATTTTTTTCTGGGTCTACAAGTTGAACAACTACCTGAGGGAATTTTCATTCACCAGACGAAGTACGTTCGTGATATTCTAGAGAAATTTGGGATGTCAAGTTCTACTCCAGCTGCTACCCCACTTGCAACAAATCATGGGATTCACCCAGATCTCACCGGAGACAGGGCTGATGAAACGTTCTACCGATCCATGATAGGTTCGTTGATGTACCTAACAGCTTCACGTCCTGATATCATGTACCCAACGTGCCTCGCAGCAAGATATCAATCTAACCCGAGAGCTTCGCATATGATCATTGTGAAGAGGATATTGCGCTACCTGAAAGGAACTTCTTCATTGGGGTTGTGGTATCCTAGAAAAGGCGACTTTACGCTCGAAGGGTATTCCGATTCGGATTTCAGATGCTGCAAAGTCAATGCTAAATCAACAACTGCAGGATGCCAGTTCTTTGGACCTAGATTGGTTACCTGGTAGTGTAAGAAGCAAACGTCTGTGGCGCCATATCACACCCCCAAAATCCACTTGCGGAGTACCACCGCTTGGGAGCGTGACTGACCAGGATCAAGCCACCAATCATATCGAACATGTAGTTAATGTCAAGTATAATAAATGTAAACCAATCATTCAATACGATTGATGTTCCAACAAAACATAATTTAAGTAGCGGAAGCGTAACAATGAAAAAACCAATGTTTGTAAATAGTTCAAGTGTTGCAAGTGTAACATAACATCCACGATCCAAGCTCCACAACGACCTGCTCCTCCCTGTGCAAGCTCCATATGTACCTAATGTCCTGCAAGGCATGCAGCAGAGAGTCAACAACTAGTTGAGCGAGTTCACAGTTAACAGTTCAGTAATAGTATAGCGTGAGTAGTAGTATGTTCGTTCGTTATGTTACGTATCGTATTAATTTCCATCGCGGCCTGCCAGGCAGGTATGCGAAGAGATTAGGGGGTGTTCATCCCGAGTATTCTAGACTAGGTTTATCTGTATCGCGGCCTCCCAGGCAGGTGTGCGAAGATTAGTAAATTTCAGTTCGCGGCCTTCCAAAGGCAGGTGTGCGAAGTCAGTCATATTATCGCGGCCAACCCTTGGCAGGTGTGCGAAGATCAGTTCAATAAGTGTTACTAGTCTAGTCGTAGTTCTATCGTAGGGTTCTATCAACTGAGTACGTACAATAAAGTAATCCAATCCCATTCCCACCCTGGGAACCCCATGCCTTGGCTGTGTGAACTCACCTTGGTTTGCTCGGTATGCTATCTAGGTGCTCACGAATAATCAATCCCGTCCTATAGTATGCATGTATATTCAATCAGTTAAGTTCGCATTGATTTGCATGCAATAAATATCACGAAATGTGTTTAAGCAATTATCGTCAAGTAACATATAACAATTATCTTGCGTTCATCCAAATCATGCGTCGCATGACAGAGTCTGTTTCTAACGTAGCTACTCAGTAACACACCTTAAGGGTTATCAAATTAAACCAAAACCACATACTTAACAACATTAACAAGACTTTCTTTGATTCATCATAATATTCAGACATGTATGAACATAAGCATTCAGAAGGTCAGACATGTGAAAGCATTCAAAGTTGGACCCTAAACTAGCAATGAAGGTTGGACATATGTCTTATGTAAAAGGTCGGACATATGCACATTGCACAAAACTCGGACAATGGTGATACCCCCCTCCACAAACTCGGACTGCATGCTATCCTTACAAAACTCGGACTGGGATATCCCTTTAAAATTCGGACTACCCATCTCCCTAGCACTATTGGGCCGAAGCCCACCACCAATGATTTTGGTTGACCGCCCACCCCCACCAATCAAAATGTCTCACCACAAAACCTGCTGCAAGCTACCGACTCAAATTCATGAAACATGTGCACAGTGGCCGACAATTGCATATAACCTCAAAAAAACTATTGGACCATTTTTATAAGGGTGGTCGGTTCACGACAATCTAGCCGACACTCCACATGAACATTTCAAATAAATCACATACAATGACAATAATGGCCGCCCATGACTATTAATACTCTATATTGAATTTGACAATTCATTCAGCCATACATATTCATCACCTATTCGCCCACATACAGAACACATCTACCTTTAATTCTTGTTGTCACTTATTATTATAAATTTTACCAATAATGGCCGACCAAGACTATTAATTCCATGATATGATTGGACCAATTTTTAGTATACTATGTATCACTATCTCTTATTTCAATACCAACCATTAGCATGTTATCATCATAGCAATCAGTAATGTTTTAATGAATCCAAAAATTAAATCATTCAACTCACTACCTTAGACATAATCCTCACACCACCAATCAAACATTATCAACATACACATACTTCGAGAAGCACATGCGACGGCATATAGATTGGATATGCAACATGATATACCAATAATTAATCATATATCTCACAAAAAAAAAAAGACTAAAAGCAATTGCACTAACCGGAAGTCCTAACGAATGAACAGATGTTTCGAGATCTAAGTCTGGCCGTCGCACAATGATAAGGGAAAGAGAAGGTAAGGAGTGACTAGGGTTTGCCGAATAAAAGTTCACGTAGAGGTTAAAACAAATGTTTATCTATTCACAGCTGGGCCAAAGCCCATTTGGTTATCGTTGACTAGATAGTGGATGAAAACACATGAAGTGTTTTCGGCCATAGGGTGTTTTCGATAGGGTGTTTTCCTGAGGGATGTTTGGCATGTGTTCCATTTTATTACTCATACAATACATATATTAACCAACATACAAGCATATATCAACAAATACACTTATGTTGCACGTCAAATATAACATATAAATTACAACACGATATAACGTATTACAAACGTGCACAATTGCGAAACAAACAAGTCGTGTAACAAACAACTTAAACAATTAACGTGCAATAAATGCGAAGGTGGAAATCTTGGAAATTCGAGTTGTCACATTATCCCCAACTTAAAAGAAATTTCGTCCCGAAATTTGGTACGCACTCACTGAGGAAGCTAGGTAAGCTGTATCGTTTACTGGTTTTCCTGGGGTGTCACATCATCCCCCCGTTGATTTGGAATTTCGTCCCGAAATTCCGCAGTAGTAGCTTCAGTCTCAGTAGTGGTTGCACGGTTTTCGAATAACTGGGGGTACTTTTCTGTCATCTGGTCTTCGCGTTCCCAGGTGTACTCTGGGCCACGTCGTGAGTTCCAACGAACTCGAACAAGAGGGATTCTCTTGTGTTTGAGGACCTTAACATCCCGGTCCGTGATTTCGACTAGTTCCTCGACGAACTGCAACCGCTCGTCGATAGTGAGTTCCTTAAAAGGAACTATGAGGGTCTCATCTGACAGGCACTTCCTCAGATTCGACACGTGGAATACGTTGTGAACTGCACCGAGTTCAGCTGGTAGGTTCAGTCTGTAGGCTACTGGACCTATTCTTTTAGTGATTTTGAACGGTCCAACATACCGTGGATTGAGTTTGCCTCGCTTACCAAATCGAACCACACCCTTCCAGGGTGAGACTTTAAGTAAAACCCGGTCCCCGACCTGAAATTCCAACGGTTTCTTACGCTTATCTGCGTAGGCTTTCTGGCGGTCGCGTGCTGCCGCCATGCGTTGTCGTATTTGTGCAATCTTTTCTGTGGCGTCCACTACAATCTCTGGACCCGTAATCTAACTATCCCCCACCTCTGCCCAACAGAGAGGTGACCGGCATTTACGCCCGTACAATGCCTCGAATGGAGCGGCTTGTATGCTGGTGTGATAACTGTTATTGTATGAGAACTCCACTAAAGGGAGATGTTTTTCCCAGCCGTTTCCGAAATCAATGACACATGCCCGAAGCATGTCTTCAAGAGTCTGGATCGTTCGCTCAGACTGCCCATCCGTCTGAGGATGATACGCTGTGCTCATGTCTAACCGTGAGCCAAAAGATTTGTGCATTGCTTGCCATAGCTCTGACGTGAATCGTGCGTCCCGATCCGAAATAATGGAGGTGGGCACCCCGTGCCTCGAAACAACTTCTTTAAGATAGATGTCTGCGAGAGTGGAGAACTTATCCGTTTCCTTTATAGCCAGGAAGTGTGCAGACTTGGTGAGTCGATCCACGATCACCCATATAGTATCATTCCCACACTGGGATCTGGGTAGGCCTGAAACAAAATCCATGGAAATCTCTTCCCATTTCCACTGTGGTATCCTGGGTTGCTGAAGTAGGCCCGCTGGTTTCTGATACTCCACTTTGACTCTGGCACATGTCAAACACTTGCCGACGTAAGTAGCGATGTGGGCCTTCATACTAGGCCACCAATAAGTAGTGCTGATGTCGTGGTACATCTTATCCGATCCTGGATGTACCGAGTAGCGAGACTTGTGTGCTTCGTCCATTACAAGTTCGCGTAGACCGCCATAAAGTGGGACCCAAATACGCCCCGTTACATAGTAGGCGCCGTCTGCCTTCTGTTCCATTTGCTGTCGTGAGCCGCGTAAGGCTTCTGCCTTAACGTTTTCTGGTTTCAATGCTTCTACCTGAGCATCTCGTATCTGTGCAGGAAGGCTAGACTGAATCGTAAGCTGTAGCGCTCGCACGCGCCGAGGTAAAGTGTCTTTCCGACTGAGGGCATCAGCCACAACATTGGCTTTGCCTGGATGATACTTGATAGCGCATTCGTAATCGTTCAGTAATTCGACCCATCGCCGTTGACGCATATTCAAATCCTTCTGCTTAAGGATATGCTCGAGACTCCTGTGATCGGTGTAAATCGTGCACCTGGTACCGTACAGGTAGTGTCGCCATATCTTAAGCGCGAAAACAACAGCTCCCAGCTCTAAATCGTGCGTCGTGTAATTCCGTTCGTGAACCTTGAGTTGACGTGAAGCGTAAGCAATAACCTTGTCGCGCTGCATTAACACACATCCAAGTCCCCGAATGGATGCATCACAATAAACCACGAAGTCATCTGTGCCTTCTGGCAGAGAGAGGATAGGTGCACTGCAAAGCCTATCCTTTAGGTGCTGGAAAGCAGTTTCCTGCATGTTGCCCCATCGGTAGGTGACACCCTTCTGTGTCAGTAGTGTAAGCGGCTGAGCGACTTTCGAGAAATCCTTGATAAACCGTCTGTAGTAACCCGCCAAACCCAAGAATTGGCGTATTTTCGTTGGCGTACGTGGTGTAGGCCAGTTCCTGATCGAATCTACCTTGGATGGATCAACATGGATCCCGTCCTCGTTCACTACGTGGCCTAAGAAGTGGACTTCACGAAGCCAGAAGTCGCATTTTGAAAACTTTGCGTACAGTTGCTCCTTTCGAAGAAGTTCCAAGATAAGACGTAAGTGCTGCTCGTGCTCCTCCTGACTCTTAGAGTAGATCAGAATGTCGTCGATGAAGACAATGACAAACTTGTCAAGATAGGGTTTGCACACCCTGTTCGTAAGGTCCATAAATACGGCAGGTGCGTTCAATAATATCAAACCATCCATCATATCAAACATAAAATATAGTAGGTAAAATAATTCATAAAACCCAATACAATTGATGTTCAAACCAAACTTTGTTTGAGTAGCGGAAACATAATAATGAAAACCCAAAATAAGTTATAAGTTCAAATATCGTTCATTGCGTCTCCTCCTCCTAACACGAAAACTCGACCTCTTGCCTCGTTGCCATTGTTGTTGTTGTTTCCCCCGTTGTTGTTGTTGTTCCCGTTGCCCTGGTTATTGTTGTGGTTCTGATTCTGGTTCAACTGAGGGCAATCGCGTTTGTAATGACCTTCTGCCCCACACTGGAAACATCCCCGGTTTCCACGCTGTGGTTGCTGCTGCTGGTTCTGTGGAGCTGGCGGTGGGAGTTGCTAGTTCTGATTTGCTGGCCGTGAGCTTCTACAATCCTTTGCCTCATGACCCATCTTGAGGCATCTTTGACAACGTTCCCTGCGACATCTTCCGCTGTGGTGTCTGTTGCACTTATTACACAGTGGGTGAATTCCCCGATATCCACCCTGTCCCTGACTGCCAGATGATTGCTGACTCGGATTCTGGTAGTCATTTGTCTTGCGCTGCTGAGACTGAACAGAAACCGAGCCCTTGCTGGAATCCCCCTCCCATTTCCTCTTGTTGTCACTGGGAGCAGTAGAAGTAATGACAGCAGTAGCAGTAGCCTTGACACGTTTTGGCAGCCTGTTCTGATCCACTGCCTGATCTGTAATACGATGAGCAAGGTGCTGAATAGCCTGGATATTATCAAGATTAGCCGATGTCACATGGCTCTGGATCTCTGGCGCCAAACCCTTGAGATACAACTCAATACGTTTCACTGGAGGGTCCACCATAGTTGGGCATAGCACGGCCAGTTCATTCGACCGTTTGGTATAGGCTTCGATCTCTGACCCAACCATTTTCAAGTGATACAGTTCATCTTCCAACTTGTGAATGTCTTCACGAGTGCAGTATTCCCTTTTGATCATTTCCTTGAAATCATTCCAAGGGGTGGCGTTAGCAGCTGCCAACCCTAGGATCTGTACTTGCGCGTTCCACCAAGTCAACGCGATTCCTTCCAAAGTGCCAGTGGCGTACTTAACCCTGCGAGCCTCAGGGCATTCACACATTTCGAACACGGATTCTAGCTTCTCAAACCAATGGAGGAGTCCCACTGCCCCCTCGGTGCCGCTGAATGAGCTTGGACGACAGTCCATGAAGTTCTTGAAAGTGCAGACAGGCTGCTGCGCGTGTTGACCTATTGCGTACGAGTAGGACAAAGTTAAATACGAGAGTTAATGTAGGATCTAAAGATCCTAGTGTGTGTCTATACTGCAGGGTATACTACCTGCTTGAGCAGCTGCAAGTGCCGCAGCAACTTGAGCTTGAACGAGAGCCTCTAGCTGGGCTTGAGTCATGTTAATTCGTCCGGCCATTGATCTTCACATCAAAGGCAACATAAGTGAGAAAGGTTCGCGAATAGTGCGATGACAGAAGAGTGTAAGCACGTAAGTGTTCTCAAGCAATAACAAGTAGTGAGCAAAGTAATGTAAGCATACTACGAGTAAAGTTCTATGCAGTTCTAGCAAGCAGGTAATAAACATAAACCTTATTACCTAGGATGTCGAGTCTTGCACGTGGAGCGAAGCGTCGTTGTGGATCGTTGAGAGCACGGTTCTGGTTATAGTCTGGTTTTAATAAAAACGTTTTCCCATATTAAAACCAAGTTCTCTATAACCAATGGCTCTGATACCAATCTATCACACCCCCAAAATCCACCTGCGGAGTACCACCGCTTGGGAGCGTGACTGACCAGGATCAAGCCACCAATCATATCGAACATGTAGTTAATGTCAAGTATAATAAATGTAAACCAATCATTCAATACGATTGATGTTCCAACAAAACATAATTTAAGTAGCGGAAGCGTAACAATGAAAAAACCAATGTTTGTAAATAGTTCAAGTGTTGCAAGTGTAACATAACATCCACGATCCAAGCTCCACAACGACCTGCTCCTCCCTGTGCAAGCTCCATATGTACCTAATGTCCTGCAAGGCATGCAGCAGAGAGTCAACAACTAGTTGAGCGAGTTCACAGTTAACAGTTCAGTAATAGTATAGCGTGAGTAGTAGTATGTTCGTTCGTTATGTTACGTATCGTATTAATTTCCATCGCGGCCTCCCAGGCAGGTATGCGAAGAGATTAGGGGGTGTTCATCCCGAGTATTCTAGACTAGGTTTATCTGTATCGCGGCCTCCCAGGCAGGTGTGCGAAGATTAGTAAATTTCAGTTCGCGGCCTTCCAAAGGCAGGTGTGCGAAGTCAGTCATATTATCGCGGCCAACCCTTGGCAGGTGTGCGAAGATCAGTTCAATAAGTGTTACTAGTCTAGTCGTAGTTCTATCGTAGGGTTCTATCAACTGAGTACGTACAATAAAGTAATCCAATCCCATTCCCACCCTGGGAACCCCATGCCTTGGCTGTGTGAACTCACCTTGGTTTGCTCGGTATGCTATCTAGGTGCTCACGAATAATCAATCCCGTCCTATAGTATGCATGTATATTCAATCAGTTAAGTTCGCATTGATTTGCATGCAATAAATATCACGAAATGTGTTTAAGCAATTATCGTCAAGTAACATATAACAATTATCTTGCGTTCATCCAAATCATGCGTCGCATGACAGAGTCTGTTTCTAACGTAGCTACTCAGTAACACACCTTAAGGGTTATCAAATTAAACCAAAACCACATACTTAACAACATTAACAAGACTTTCTTTGATTCATCATAATATTCAGACATGTATGAACATAAGCATTCAGAAGGTCAGACATGTGAAAGCATTCAAAGTCGGACCCTAAACTAGCAATGAAGGTTGGACATATGTCTTATGTAAAAGGTCGGACATATGCACATTGCACAAAACTCGGACAATGGTGATACCCCCCTCCACAAACTCGGACTGCATGCTATCCTTACAAAACTCGGACTGGGATATCCCTTTAAAATTCGGACTACCCATCTCCCTAGCACTATTGGGCCGAAGCCCACCACCAATGATTTTGGTTGACCGCCCACCCCCACCAATCAAAATGTCTCACCACAAAACCTGCTGCAAGCTACCGACTCAAATTCATGAAACATGTGCACAGTGGCCGACAATTGCATATAACCTCAAAAAAACTATTGGACCATTTTTATAAGGGTGGTCGGTTCACGACAATCTAGCCGACACTCCACATGAACATTTCAAATAAATCACATACAATGACAATAATGGCCGCCCATGACTATTAATACTCTATATTGAATTTGACAATTCATTCAGCCATACATATTCATCACCTATTCGCCCACATACAGAACACATCTACCTTTAATTCTTGTTGTCACTTATTATTATAAATTTTACCAATAATGGCCGACCAAGACTATTAATTCCATGATATGATTGGACCAATTTTTAGTATACTATGTATCACTATCTCTTATTTCAATACCAACCATTAGCATGTTATCATCATAGCAATCAGTAATGTTTTAATGAATCCAAAAATTAAATCATTCAACTCACTACCTTAGACATAATCCTCACACCACCAATCAAACATTATCAACATACACATACTTCGAGAAGCACATGCGACGGCATATAGATTGGATATGCAACATGATATACCAATAATTAATCATATATCTCACAAAAAAAAAGACTAAAAGCAATTGCACTAACCGGAAGTCCTAACGAATGAACAGATGTTTCGAGATCTAAGTCTGGCCGTCGCACAATGATAAGGGAAAGAGAAGGTAAGGAGTGACTAGGGTTTGCCGAATAAAAGTTCACGTAGAGGTTAAAACAAATGTTTATCTATTCACAGCTGGGCCAAAGCCCATTTGGTTATCGTTGACTAGATAGTGGATGAAAACACATGAAGTGTTTTCGGCCATAGGGTGTTTTCGATAGGGTGTTTTCCTGAGGGATGTTTGGCATGTGTTCCATTTTATTACTCATACAATACATATATTAACCAACATACAAGCATATATCAACAAATACACTTATGTTGCACGTCAAATATAACATATAAATTACAACACGATATAACGTATTACAAACGTGCACAATTGCGAAACAAACAAGTCGTGTAACAAACAACTTAAACAATTAACGTGCAATAAATGCGAAGGTGGAAATCTTGGAAATTCGAGTTGTCACACGCTATCTACATGTGAAGCGGAGTACGTATCTGCTAGCAGTTGCTGCTCTCAGATCCTGTGGATACAGCAACAGATGCGCGACTACGGTTTGCAGTTTCTTAACACACCTCTTTTTGTTGATAATGAGGCCGCTATTAACATAACAAAGAATCCAGTACATCACGCTAAAACTAAACACATAGAAATTCGTCATCACTTTATTCGCGATTGTTTCGAGAAAAAGTTGATACGAATTGAGAAAATCCACACTGACGAACAGAAAGCTGATTTACATAC
The DNA here is from genome assembly GCF_002127325.2 of Helianthus annuus. Classification (NCBI taxonomy): domain Eukaryota; kingdom Viridiplantae; phylum Streptophyta; class Magnoliopsida; order Asterales; family Asteraceae; genus Helianthus; species Helianthus annuus. The sequence goes on from NC_035443.2 coordinate 116,620,848, forward strand.
CAAAGCTTTTGATAAAAATCGGTTTAAATATTTGTTAAAACTGAACGGTATGAAGCTTCTTTCGGTGTCGGATGGAATTGTGGGCGTTGATAAAAGTACTGTTGCGGATGAAGACGAGCTACAATCTGCAATGGTTTGTCGATTTTTTACCTGTTTTGGTATTTAGGGGGAGTAGATAGATGTATATAGTTTATTTTCAGAAAATACAAAAACAGTAAAAAAAATGCAAAAATACAAAAACATGATAAAATTCAAAAATCTAAAAACAATATAAAATCTGAAAAAGAGCTTGTGTTTATAGGGAAAATGATAGTACATCGGCTAGACAATTACAGTATGCTAAAGATTTGTAAAGACTAAATGAATTAAACAGTCTCACTAATGATGTGCCGATAGGTTTTTGCACATTTAGTAGATTTATTCGGGATATAAACCTAAAATTTCAAACTTGTGAAATTTGTGGGGAACACTACTTGGATATATAGGTAACCCCTGAAATCTCGTTTGAAAGGTCTCGTATTCTGATATACTAGGTTTTTATACTCAATGATGTCTGGGGTATTATTCCGGGACTTCTGCTGAATGGAAGTTCTGACCTAGTCCTTGGATAATACTTTGCCTCAAATGCTTGTAACATAGCATAAACCCTCAGCATGCTGATGAAACAATAAAATTGATAGTCGCTGCTGTTGAAACTAAAAGATCCTCTAAAGGGGACATACTGAAAAGTCGAAGCTGATATCTCTCTGCGCATACGGAAGTATCGACCTGAGATCCCTTGGCCCTCGCATACCTAATTTATGTACAGATATCATTGTAGTATATTCACCTGTAAGACTGAATATTGAGATTCTGGATACGGGAGTATATTCAAGAGGTGGGACACATGAATGAGCTAAGTTCATAAGACATCTAAATCGTATCCTGAATAGATTAAACTTTGTATGAGAATTTAAGATGGATCAGTATATCGACAATCGAGGTGAATTGTTTAAATCTGAATATGAAATGAAGCTTAACGGTACTAGTAATTTGTCTGAAAAGCTGATATGATTCCCTGACACGCTCGCCAAAAAATAAGTTTGTAAATAGTTTACTTTGTTTACTTTCTGCAATTTAAGTTTTCTGCATTTCATTTCTTAGTTTAGAACACATTATAAAAATCAAAAAGATTTTTCATTTCTGCTTTATTTTTGACAAACCAAAGTGGAGAGTTGATCGTTGGATTCTCGAAGATTGAAGCAGATGCAGGAAATTCTGGACTGAAGAATGAGGAGAGCTTATCTTGTTGGAGTTTGATTTATTGAAAAGTCAAAACAAGTTCATTAACTTGATACTTGTTATTTTTAGAAATTGTTTGAAAAATGTTTTCAAAATCAGTTTAATTCGTCAAATGATCAACCAAGGTCATTGAGTTGAACTTGGTAGATTAATTGAGTAATCAGGGTTATTAACTTGGACCTGAATACTTGAGTGGATTTCTAAAGCTGATTAAGTTTGTGATTTATTGTTGAAAAGATGGTTTGTAATGTTTAAAGTTTGAGACACAGGTTTTGGACTTCATTATTCCCATGGAAGTTAATTGTCAAAGCTTGAACCAGATATCTCGGATTCTATCATATTAAGAGGGGGAGTCTGTGAAAGGGGGAGTCTGGATCAACAGTCAAAGGGAAGTCTGAGGATGGAGCCAGGACAAGATTGTAAACCTGTGAAGATAGAGTGCTTATGATGTGAAGACAGAGAGTTGGAGAAAAGACCAAGACTACAGACTCGGAGCTGAAGACTTCGTCAACATCCAAGGGGGAGTCTGTTGATGCATGGAATGTCTGTTGACTACGTCTACATTAAGTCTTAGGTCAAGATAGGTCAACATAGGAGCTTGAAAGTCAAATTAGGTCTTAATGTTGTAGTTACGCTTTTATGTACATAGGTTAGAAGTAGTTCCGCTTATATGTACATATGGTTCCGCTCATATGGTCATCAGGTAGTTCCGCTTATTTGTCACTTGGTATTTTCGCTCATATGGACTGCCATAAGAGCGAAACCTTCAGTCCTATAAATACCTGATGTGAGCATTATTCGTGGAGTTGGAGCGGAACCTAATCATTGCTTGTGTAACCAAACTCTGTCAAATTTGAATCAGAAAGCATAAATAGAGAAAGAATTGAAAAGGAAAAGATGTGTAACTTCATGTGCATTGATTCCGCCTTTGTATATGAAGATGAACGTTCTCAACTGACTGTTTAGGGTCGCAAACCGGTCCAACAGTTAATTTACAGTATGGGTTAGCAAAGAATTTCGGACATCTATCGTCAACTAGATAATTCACCAAAAGATAAGGGAACCTCCTCTCAGTCAAATTCCTTAAGATACTCAGCAGATACTAAGGAAGGAATATTTATTCGTAAGGCACAGTTTGAGAAACCACTTGCCGCTAAGAAAAGAAGTTGGATTATTAGAAAAAGTCAAGAGAAAGTAAAGAAGTCACAATCCAAAGGAGTGATAATTAATAAGGAAACTCAGGAAATAGGCAATAACCCGCCATGGGAAGATGAATTGGATGAACAATGGGCAAATCTCTATATGTTAGCCACTACAGCAGTAAATGTTAACCTTTAATTAAGTTAAACTACCAAACCCGGACCAACCAATGAAATTAGATCTCAACACCCTTACCCAGTACTAGCACCCATGTCATCTATAAACTAGAAACTTTGCCCATTATATAAACAACTTAGTAAGAGGAGATAGAATAAATCTTATATAGAAGTCTGCTGAGCATAATATTCCTAGCTAGACTAAAATAATGCACAACCCTAGCATATTTTGAATTTCAGTTGTAATTTGTAATAGACTTGTATATATATAAAAGTTGCAATGTTCGCTATATATTTTATCTGATTATACAGTTATACCTAATTGTTTATACTAAATATTAGCCTTTGATAATTAATAATTGATAAATATTCAGATGGCACACGCTGTTAATGAACCAGTTAATGAAGTTAATCAATCGGAACACAATAATGAGGATCACTTTCTAAATCGCCAAGATATAGAAAACATCGTCGCTCAGGGAATAGCCAACGCTATCCCAGTAATCGTCGCTGCTGTTAAAAGTCTTGTTGAGCCTTCGCAAGCCAACCCCAGTAAACGCACGCGCGACGATAATTTTAGTAATAGTGTTAACGGAGGAGGCAATAACGACAACTTAATTCATGCCCCAATACTCAAAAGAATGAAAGCTGCAACACCTGGTTGCACTTACAAGGAAATTCTTGCCTATAAACCAGCCGAATTTGCAGGCAATGAAGGGGCGACTGCTGCACTGCGTTGGTTAGAGAAAACTGAAGCAGTAATTAAAATAAGTAAATGCGCAAAAGAAGACAAAGTTATGTATGCTTCTCACCTTTTTAAGGAAGAGGCATTAGAGTGGTGGAATACGATATTGCAAGCCAAGGGAAGTGACTTGGCTTATGCTATGAATTGGGAAGAATTTAGACAATTGATGGAAAGAAAATTCTGTCCCGAATATGAAAAAGAACAAATGGCAAACAAGTTCCTGAGCCACCGAATGATGGATGTTGACTGTCGAGGGTATACTTCGAAATTCTTCGATTATGCCAGAATTGTGCCAACTCTGGCATCGCCAGAGCCGGTACTTATTTCTCGCTACATTTGGGGTTTTATTAGTGAGATTCGTGATATTGTCAAAGCTGCTAGACCCCGCACGATTGACGATGCGGTGGAATTAGCCAACACCTTGACTGACGGACTGGTGCGCACGCGAGAAGAAAAAATAAAGAAGGAAGTGGCCGAAAAGATTACCCAAGGATTTCGTGTGGGTAATAATAGTAATTTCAAGAAGAGGGGAACCGGGCAATCTTCCACTGCTCCATTCTGCGGTACCTGCAAAAGAAAGCATTTTGGAAAATGCAAAGGGTACTGCAATTTCTGCAAAATTCCAGGACATCAAGAAGAAGATTGCAGGAAGAAGAAAGCAACAATTTGCTACAACTGCGGAGAAGCTGGACATTTTAGGCCAGACTGCCCGAAATTAGTTAAACCAGCTGACAACAAGGCTAAACCTGCAGAAGGAACTACCAAGAAGAATGCAAGAGCCTTCCAGTTGACTGCACAAGAAGCAGATCTGATTCCGGATATGATTGTACGTTCCTAGTTCACAACGTTTATGCGAAAGTATTATTTGACTCTAGTGCAAACCAAAGTTTTATAAATACTTCGTTATGCCAAGCTCTTAAGTTACCTTTAACCAAACTTAGACAGGTTTATACAGTGGAAACAGCCGACGGTAACTCTGTTAGCATAGATCGAGTTTTGCAGGAAGGTAAAATAGAACTTTCAGGTCATAAATTTTCTGCAAACCTGTTACCCATGAACTTAGCGGGATTCGATGTTGTGTTTGGAATGGATTAGTTAGTAGCCAACCATGCTCGAATCCTCTGTGATAAGAATTCCATAGAAATTCATACACCTACAGGAAGAATAATTATGGTTATAGGAGACCAGCCCCGAAGACCAATGAAATTCATTTCAGTAATGAAAGTGGCCAGTTATTCAAGAAAACAAGGAATAACATATATGGTATCGGTATTTGTTAATACCAAAGGTAAAGAACTTAGGGAAATTCCTGTAGTATCAGAATACCTAGATGTATTTCCGGAAGAACTACCAGGATTACCGCCAGATAGGGAGGTAGACTTTAGAATTCATCTAATTCCTGGAACTACACCGATAGCCAAGGCACCTTATCGGTTAGCACCCACTGAAATGTTAGAATTGAAAAAGCAGTTAGATGAATTACTAAGCAAAGGGTTTATACAACCTAGTTCATCCCCTTGGGGAGCACCAGTGTTGTTTGTGAAAAAGAAAGATGGTTCGATGCGAATGTGTATCGATTATAGGGAATTGAATAAAGTAACAATTAAGAATCGATATCCATTACCTAGGATTGATGATCTTTTCGATCAACTTCAGGGGGCTAGATATTTTTCTAAGATAGATTTACGCTCTGGATATCATCAGTTGAAGGTACAAGAAGAAAACATACCTAAAACTGCTTTCAGAACTAGGTATGGTCACTACGAGTTTACAGTTATGCCTTTTGGACTAACAAATGCTCCGGCAGTATTTATGGATATGATGAATAGAATCTGTAAACCGTATTTGAATAAATTTGTAATTGTCTTCATCGACAATATACTTATTTATTCCAAAAGCCAGGACGAGCATTGTGAACATTTACATGCACTCTTAACTTTGTTAAGAAAAGAAAAGCTTTACGCCAAATTCTCCAAGTGTGAATTTTGGCTGCAGGAGATGCAATTTCTAGGACACATGGTGAATCACGAAGGTATTCACGTAGATCCCTCCAAAATAGAAGCAGTCACCAAATGGAAGGTTCCGCAATCAGCTATGGAAGTTAGAAGCTTTCTAGGATTAGCTGGGTACTATAGGCGATTCATTAAGGATTTTTCTAAGATAGCGGTGCCATTAACCAAGCTAACCTGTAAAGCAGTTAAGTTTGAATGGGGATCCAAGCAAGATGAGGCTTTTAAGGTTTTAAAACAAAAATTAACAAACGCCCCAATTCTTGCCCTACCAGAAGGAACAGAAGATTTTGAGGTCTATTGCGATGCTTCTAAGTTAGGATTAGGATGTGTGTTAATGCAACGCAAAAAGGTAATTGTGTATGCTTCAAGGCAATTGAAAAAGCACGAAGAAAACTAAACTACTCATGACTTAGAATTTGGAGCGATAATTTTTTCCCTTAAAATTTGGAGACACTATTTGTATGGAAGCAAGTTTACCGTTTATACAGATCATAAAAGCTTAAGATACATATTTGGGCAAAAAGAATTAAACATGAGGCAAAGAAGATGGATGGAAATTCTAAGTGACTATGACTGTGATATTCAATATCATGAAGGAAAAGCAAATGTAGTTGCAGATGCCTTAAGTCGTAAGTATCATGAAAAGCAAAGGCGAGTTCGTGCTCTTAGATTAAGTTTACAATTAGACTTAATGGAACAACTGAAGAAGGTTCAAGCCACAGCAATTGAGAATGATGCTGAAGGTATGAAAGGATGAATAAAGGAATTAGAGCAAGGAAGTGATGGAATTTGGAGATTCCACAAGAAAAGGATTTGGGTACCTAAGCAAGGAGAATTAAGAAATAAGATTTTAGAGGAAGCCCATAAATCTAGGTATACCATGCACCCAGGAAACAATAAGATGTACCAAGATTTAAGAAATAATTTCTGGTGGATAGGAATGAAAAAGGACATAGCTAGATATGTATCTAAGTGTCTGACTTGTTCACAAGTTAAGGGAGAACACCAGAAACCTTCAGGGTTACTCCAACAATTAGAAATGCCTGTTTGGAAATGGGAACTAATAACCATGGACTTTGTTACTAAGTTGCCCAAAACCAGAAAAGGTAACGACGCGATTTGGGTAATTGTGGATCGATTAACCAAATCAGCTCCCATGAAGGAAACTTTCAGCATGGAAAGATTAGCCAAACTATACGTAGACGAAGTAGTATCCTTACATGGAGTTCCACTCTCTATTGTATCAGATAGAGATAGTCGCTTCACTTCACATTTTTGGACAAGTTTCCAATAAGCTAAGGGGACGCGATTAAATTTAAGTACAACCTATCATCCCCAAACAGACGGACAAAGTGAAAGGACGATCCAAACTCTGGAAGACATGCTCAGGGCATGTGTGATCGACTTGGGTGGCAACTAGGATAACCACCTACCCTTAATTGAATTCTCCTATAACAATAGTTATCATTCAAGCATTGAAGCTGCCCCGTTCGAAGCACTGTATGGGCGCAAGTGTAGAACTCTAGTTTGCTGGGCGGAAATAGGAGAAAGCCAATTATCAGGTCCTGAGATTGTGCAAGAAACCACTGACAATATAACTCAAATCAAGGAAAGACTAAAAACGGCTCGAGATCGCCAGAAAAGTTATGCAGACAACCGATGCAAGCCGTTGGAATTTCAAGTTGGAGACAGGGTACTCCTAAAAGTCTCTCCTTGGAAAGGAGTAGTTCGATTCGGTAAGAAAGGAAAGCTGAGTCCAAGGTACATAGGACCATTCCCAGTAATTCAGCGTATATGACCAGTTGCCTATCGTTTACAACTACCAGAAGAGTTAGCCGGGGTACACGACGTATTCCATGTATCCAACCTCAAGAAATGTTTATCTGATGAATCCCTGGTAGTCCCTCTTCAAGACGTACAAGTGAATGAAAAGTTGAAGTTTGTGGAGAAACCGCTTCAAATAGAAGACAGAAAGATTAAGTTTCTCAAACACAAAAGACTAGTGCTAGTCAAAATCAAGTGAGATTCAAAAAGAGGACTTGAATACACCTGGGAGCTGGAATCGAAAATGAAGCGAAAGTATCCTCACTTATTCAAGTAAATCTCGAGGACAAGATTTTAAATAAGGTGGGGAGGATGCAAGGACTACAAAAATTCCCCAAAACGACCCGTAAGTGAAAACCCGGACCCCTAAAACCCTAACGTACATGAAAAACCAAGAAAACAAGGTTTTTGGTTTTCAGGCGGGCCGCGTAAGCCATAAGAGAAGCTTACGCGGGCCGCTTCAAAGTGTTGTTGACCGGATAAGCATACCGGGCTACGTGTCATACACTTGGCGAACCTACTCGTGACACATATGCCATACACGTAGACTAGGGGCCCTCGCGGGCTGCGTAAGCTCTTATTAAGTCTTACGCGGGCCGCGTAAAACTCAAAATCTGGCTATAAGTAGCCTGTGCATGGGACATTCACCTGTGCTCGAAAATTTCATTCAAATACGAAGTATACTGCTTAAATTCGAAGTTTTAAGGTATCAAGACGCTGCTACGATACAGTGTATTAACTCGATCGCTATTACGATTCAACGTCCGATCGATTGAAACTATCCAATGGATGTTTAAGTGCCGCCCACATCAGGGCTATACTTTGTCATTCGTCGTGAATTCGATGGATGTTTAAGTGTTGCACTTTGTCATTCGTTGTGAGGGTTTTAATCTCGTGAGTATCGTAAATGCTGTATTAGTTACTGACCTAGTTCGTGTGCATTGTTGTTTGAATTAGGTTATCAGGCTTATCAGTAGGCTAAACTCTGCCCGTTTAAACTTGCAAAGTGAGTCATTCTCTTTTTATTAACAATGTTTTACAATACTCCAAATTATTTTCAAAAGTTATAATTACAGGGTTTAAGTCGTGGTTATCTTGAATCACTGGCTAGTGGGGTATTGTGCACATTACTAATTTCTCACGGTTAGGCTAATAATCCTAACAGTGATAATCATCACTACTTGGGTGAAAGGACCCAATAGTGGTATGACCATCGTCACCAGGAGGTGACACGGCGCCAGATAAAAATAAGATAAAAGCCATTGTAATCGCTCTTATGCTGTAATTGATAGCTGTGTGTCAGTTTATCAAATTTGAGTGACTCACAAGTATTTCCCCGCTGACAAAATATTTTTAAAACATGTTTCAGGTGACCTCCTGTGAATCAAGGAAAAGTGCTACGGAGCACTAATCAAGCTTGAAGTGGTGGCTCAATTAAATAAATAAACATGTTTTGTAAAACAGGGAATTTCCTTGTGAAATTCCTCTAGTGTAAATTACGGGGTTCGTCCCAAATTATGAAATAAAATAATCGGGCATTTTCAAGTTTAAAGATCCTGTTAAAACTTCCGCTGTCAAATCAAAATACCATGGGTTTCTGTCCCACGGCTCCTGAAATAGGTAAAACCAGACCGGGGACCGTGACAGATGCTACGAGTGTGATGAGCAAGGACATTTCGAGAGAGATTGACTGAAACTGAAAGGACAGGATGCTGTGGGTAAAGCCGTTGAGACGAGTGCTGGGAAGGCACGACACGATCTTGTTGTTGTTATCGGTATGTTTCGAATCAAAAACCAATCTATGTTCATACTTTTAATACCAAAGCTGACCTGAGTTTTGTTCGAGAAACTTTGAACCATTTTTGTGTTCACCAAGTAAGCTGGGTATAAAGTGCCCGATAGAACTAGCAATTGGTAAGTTGATAGAAACTAGTAAGGCCGTTTGCGGTAGTAGTATTTAGTTAAGGTGATCGTAGTTCTAGTGTTGGTTATTTCCAGTGGAGCTGGGGAGCTTTGACGTAGATGCGAGGATGGATTGATTATCTGAGAACGAAGTGGGGACTATCACTTGAAGAAGCTAGCTAGGATATCTCGACGTGATGACGGTAGGGAAGTGGTGATTGTTCACAAACATCGACCGAGTCAAGTGTCGAGTTTCGTGTGTCGAGTGTTGATGGTTGAGAGTCGCCAGTGTTTTGAGGATGCCCAAGTTATTGCAAAAAGGCTATCATGCGTTCTTTGTTAACATGGTGGATACGAAGGCCAAATGTAGGAATACCGTAGAGATTCCTATTGTTCGCAATTATCCAGAAGTTTTCCTAAAAAGACTTATCTGGATTGCCCCCTGCGAGACAAATCGAATTTCGTATCGATCTGGCACCCGGTGCTGCACCCAATTGCAAAATCTCCTTATAGATTAAGCACCGTCTGAGAGGATAGAAATGTCGAGTCAGTTTCAAGAGCTACTGGACAAGGGTTTCATTCGATCAAGCTTTTCGCTTTGAGGCGCATCTGTTTTGTTGAAAGAAAGAAGGATGGATCCTTCAGGATATGTGATGATTTCAGAGAGCTGAACAAGTTGACTATCAAGAATCGGTACCCTTTACCGAGGATTGACGATTTGTTCGATTAAGCTACAAGGACCCAGCGGCTACACGAAGAACGATCTACGATTAGAATATCATCAGTTGAAGGTTGTTGACCAAGATATTTCGGGGACTACTTTTCAAACGTGATATGGCCATTACAAGATTATTAGTCATGCCTTTTGACTAAATTAATATGCCCTTTATAATCATGAATCTCATAAACAGGGTATGGAAACCCTAATCGGATAAATTCGTGATAATACTCATCGACGACATGCTTGCCTATTCGCGAACCAAGGAGAATCAGGAGTAACATTTTAAGTTGACTATGGAGTTGTTGAGGAATAAGGAAGGCATGCATATAGATCAGTCTAAGATTAGAGCGATCGAATGATGAGAAGCGCCAAAAACCCCGTCGGGAGTATGATGATTCATGAGACTAGCTGGGTACTATCAGAGATTTTTAAGAATTTCCCTAAATTAGTGCAGCCTTCGACACTAATAACCCTAAAAGGAAAAGGGAAATTGATTGGACAGCAAGATAGTAGGAAGCTTTTCGGACCCTTGAAAGAGAAGTTGGGAGCGTGTATGATGGACTCCGAAGGAAGTTAAGATACTCACATGCCTTTGGCAGAGTTACCTTACAATAATGAATAACACGCTAGTATTCAGGTTGCTCCATTTGAAGCCTTGCATGGATGGAAGTGTTGATCACCATTATGTTTAGCTAACATGACAAAGGACAATTAACCAGACCTTAGTTTATCTAGGAAACCAGCGACAGGATTTGCCTGGATTGAGGGAATGTTAAAAGTCACCAGTTGATCAACAAAAGGATTACATGGACAATTGAAGAAACTATTGCGATTCCAGATTGAAGATTTGGTTCTGATAAAGGAGTTATCTTGCAGAAGTGCTATTAGGTTTAGCAGAGAGAAGAAAAGCTGAGCCACATTGACTTGGTCCTTTCAAGAGCCCATCTTGAGTTGGATCAGTCGCTTATAGGCTCAAGCTACCATAAGGATGGAGTAATGTACATGATGTATTGTTTGGGTTCAGTTGAGAAAGTGTATAATGGATAATACATTGATTTTGTTCTTTATAGAGATTTGTTTGGAAGATAAACGGAAGTTTATCGAAGCACCGTAGAAGCAGTACGTATAGCTAGAAGAGTTATGCTAATAACCAGACAGGCGAATTACAGCATTCTAGTCGTGTATGCGATTTATTTATTTGGCAATTTGTGGATATCTGAAATGAATGCAAGAAGGAAGGAAGACGAGTTTATGAGATTTGATTCTTTTGGGAGCCCATCTCGAGTTGGATCAATCGGGTGTAAACTCAGACTATTTTAGATACGAGGTAATGTATATGTAAATATACATATGTAGAACCCGAATTGGTGGAATTTTGACTTAATCTTCATGATTAAGTGCTTGTAAATGTTGAACCTTGGAAAGGGTGGAGAGTGTTGAGATGTGAGATTAGGAATTGAGAGTGTATGTAATATAGAAGATTCTTTGTAAGAATCAAAGTTTCTCGCAGAAACTATAAGACTATATTCATTAAACATGTTTTTGCTGTTTCCACCCAGTGCAAAAAAAAACAAAAAACAAAACCTGTAGAGTAAAAATTTCAGGGACGAAATTTCCTAAACAGGGGGAGACTGTGACACCCGGCTTTTCAGGTCGTACCGTACAATTGTAACATGTGTTGTGAATATCTAACGGGGCTGTATTTGACTGGTTATGATTTTTATTTGTGGAATTTAATGAGTTGGTAAAATTAAACTTCGATAAAAATTATGTTGGCAACGATAAGATAAACGCTTATCGCGTAACGGTTAAAATGCGAAACGAACGTCGGTGACCACCCGATCAGTGTTAAAATCATAAAAATAGTCTGTTATGATTAGAATAATAATTTTAATCATGTTCGTGAGGAAAAATAAATTAAAACGCTAAGAAACTCTATTTTTCAAGTTTAAGCTCGTATCGCGCGATGTAGCGCGTATACCGACAAAATACTGTCAACACAGCCTGTCAAGGCAACTGATAATCATTTTAATAATAATTTGATGAGTTTATTACTATAGAATGATAAAAATAAATAAAAGCGCTTAAATCCCTATTTTTGCGATTTTAAGTGCGTACCGCGCAGCACAGTGCGCATACTGCCAAATACCGGCAACGTCGCCAATCCCGGCAAACAAAATATTGTTCAATAATATTTTGGTGAGTTTATTTTTAAAGAGTGTTAAAAATAATTTAAAACGCACTAAAACGGGATTAAAACGCTAGATAAAATACCCGGTATCCAGTAAAATACCAGTTTTTGGCCAATAAAAATATATATGTATATATATTCGTATGGGTGTGTGTGTGTGGCAAGAAGGCAGCCATGCACATCATATCCTCACTCTCTCTCCTCTACTTATTGGCTCTAGATGGAGGTGGTGAAGATTATGTTCCCCCAACTCTTTACAAGTTCCATTATTTCTCATTCTTTCCAAGATATGCAAATTTTGAACTTCAACTCTCTCTCTCTAGATATTCACGGCTGAAAACAGCCCTCATCTCCCTTCCAACTTCGGAAATTCAGCCATCTCTTGAAGATTTAAGGTGTTTTAAGCAAGTTTCAAGCTCTTGTGAAGATCCAAAGGTGATTTGGAGGTGTTTCAAGCAAGAACCAAGCTTCATATCATCTTTTAATCAAAAACCCACTTGAATCTTGAGGGTATAAAACTATTCTTTTTAAAAGTGTTCTTGATTCTTAGTGTTGAAAATAATAGTGAAAGGTTTCTCTTGAATCTTAGAATATTTCACAAACTTGAATTCTTAAACAAATGGGTTTTCAAAGAAAATAAAATGGATGAACTAGTATGTATATGTGTGGCAGTATGTGTATACATATATATGTGTATGGAGTTTGAGTTTTAATTTTCTTGATGTTCTTGATTGATAAAAATCAAAAAGATGAATGCATGCATGTTTAAAAGGTGATATATGAAAGCTTTTTTATTTGAAATGAGTTTATATGAAAAATGATGATTTGAACATGATTTGATAAAAATGATATTTGATCAGAATTATAAACATTAAAATACGATTATTTTGAAGTATTTAATGATATAAAACTTTGTCATAAGGTTTACTAGCTTGCATGTTATACATGAGGCATAGAAACTTGTAAAATAGGTGAAATAATGTGTTTTGTGTATGATTTAGTAAAAATAAGTTTTGAGCAGATTATAAACACTAAAATAAAGTTATTTTAAAGTGTTTAGTGACATATAACTTTGTCCTAATGTTTGCTAGCTTTGCATGTTGTACTTGGTGTATTAAAAGTTGTAAAATACGTGAAATCGCATGATTTATGTGACTTACACAAAAACTGCACTAATCTGATTATAACCACTCTTTTAATCAGTAAATAACATGTATTGTGTTAAAATATCAAGTCGTTTCCAGTTGGGATGATTATAGTAACGTTTAACGCAAAACTATGCGTTAAAACGGTCAAAAATCGGCTTTTCAAGTGATTTTTATAAAACTGAATTAGATAAGTAAGTAAACTGATATTTTTAGTTTAAAAACAAGTATTTTAACTAATTTTAAGTTTACTTGGTGTTTGGTTGGTCATACATGACTTCCGACGCCCGAAACCGTTACCGAATCGCTAAAATACGCATTTTTTAGTACACACGAGTATGGTAAAATTTTTGGGTAAACCTTATGTGTTAAAATGTGTTATGTGATTCAAACATGAGAATGTAAAAGTATGTTAAGTTTTAATATGTTGTTGAAAGTTTAGACTTTGCATGTATGCTTGTACGTTTTGTGCGGTAGAAACGGTAAAAAAATCGCGTTAAATGTGTAACTTGTTTGTTGAGCATGAAATTTGATACATATAAGATATTTTATGTATATTTGCTTTAAACATGACAAAATAGATAAGATAACAAGATTTCGCATGTTTCGGTGTTAAATTATGTGAACGTTTATGTATATATTACAACGCGCAAACCGTAGATATATTGCGTATAAACGGGAGAGTTAACGGATTTACACAATAATGGTCACCGATAAAATCGTTCAATTCGCAAAATCATAAGCATATATATATGGAATCATATATATATTAACGTGCCAACATAATAAAAAATGATAACTTTTCGAGAAAATCTCAAAGTTATGTGAGAATTCTAAGAAAACAGAGAAACTTAGGATTTTTGTGTTATTGATTTAGGATATTTCGGGATGAAATGGTTTTGGAGAATAAACACGTTTCGGGTGGAAACGGGATTATGCACAGTGGTTGGGGGATAAATGACCGTCTAGTTGGTACGAATATTGCTTGGTCTCAAGAGAGTAAAGCATAGACTTATATTTCGTCGGGGATTTCAGGGGATTCGTACAACATCGTGTATTAAAGTGTCATATTAATAAGATATATATATTGTACGTGAGGCAGACATCATATGGTTCATTGAGATAGAACCCCGCGCCCATGATGTCGTTTAATCATTTAAGTAATGTACGCGAGGAATTGTTGGTAGATCTATTGGGTGATAGAAGCTTCTACAACTTTGTCTTTTCTGCAGACACTTGGGCACGCCCCCGTGCTCATTGAGCAGGGGGCGTGTTCAGCCTTCTGTTCTTTTGTTTTTGCTTGGGAAGATGCTGTCAGGGGGTCGGGCATGCCACGTTTATTCCTTTTCTTGTATTTATGTTAGATTTAACTTCCTTTTTGCTTCTTTTGTTCATTTGAGCTCATTTAATCCTGAAAATACAAAAGGAAGACAAAAACACACTTTTTCCAACATTAGTACTAAAAAAGGGTTAGTTTTATGCCACAATTGATGTATTTTATATGTTACATTTTGCGCACATCAATCACCATGTGTGAGCATTGAAAGCCCGACCACTAACAGAAGAACCCGACACGTGGAAATAATCAGATGATAACAACTAGCTAGGACTAGACCCCTCAAGTTGTCATTCATAACAACTAAGCGGCGTTTTCCGATCAACGTTTATCGGCGTTTTCATTGTTACGAATTTGGTTTCTTCAGTACAGGCTAATCAACTCGTCTGGAGAAGAGTATGTCGATATAGGAGAGTTGATGCAATTTTCCAACTCATCTTTAGTGGTGTTTGTTTGAGAACCTGATTCAGATACACAACGGTTCTCCAATTCCAGATCAACTTTTATCGATATTGTTATAGGTGATGAAGAAACCCTAAAATGGAACATAATCCCAGATTGTCTAAACAAACTAGCTAGGACTAGACCCCTGAAGACCAGCACCATTGTCATTCCGTATTTTCTCCTTTTCTAATTCTCGAAGAATCTCGTAACATATTCTCTATTTCTCTAAACCGTCTGTAAAATTATGTTTCTCTTTGGGTCGAACGGTAGTTATGAAATGCGGTCATCATAGAAGATGAAACTTCAGCAACCATTTTTTTTCTTTTCCTTCAATTTCGAGAACATTCTCCGTAACATGAAGACGTGTCGGGTTCTTCTGCTGGTGGTTTCTGTAAGGATGCATTTCACGGTAAACGATGCAGCTGATGAAACCGAAGCTGTTATTTCGGTTGTTCAGTACTTCCGATGAAGCAAGTGTCTGTCTATTCAATTGAGAGGAATCATTGCATTACATCCTCGTTGAAAACAAGTGGTTGTAATAATGGGACCCTTGGTTTGAAACGCAATCGTTTGTGACTATGGGAAACACAAGTTTTCTTTTTGAGCTTGATGGATGTCCGTTATCTCAACGCTTCTTCTTACATTACTGATCTGGAATTGGAGAACCGTTGTGTATTTGCTTACTGATCTGGAATTGGAGAACCGTTATGTATCTGAATAAGGTTCTCAAACAAACACTACTAAAGATGAGTTGGTATTGAACCAACAAAATTCGAATACTGAAAAACCGACATTCCTTCAACCATTCTAAACCCTAGCTGGAAACAACCCAACAAAATTCGAATACTGAAAAACATCAGCAACCATTTTTCCTTTTCCTTTAATTTCGAGAACATTCTCCCTAACATGATAAAACCGCTTATTTTGCTAGTGGGTTTTGTAAGTCAAAGTTAACTTTCATATTCAGATTCAGAAAGACGTGTCGGCTTCTGTACGACTGCACCCATCCCCGCGTTGATAGCTTCCGTTTTATTACAGTCATACGACACGACTTTTGTTCTTCAATCTTTGTTACTTGTTAATGTTTTATTTTTTTCTACTTTTAGAAAGGTTTGACCACCTCACGACTGTAATAAAGTGGAACATAATCCCAGATTGTCTACAGAAGCGCTTTTACCATATGTCATATGTTGGACGGAATATATGGATGGAAAGTGTAGGATCGTTTGTAGACCCAAACGAGTCGTTCAGAGGAGTTTTAATCAGTTACAGGTGCGGAAAACAAGTAACTGATGAAGAAACAGCTAGCAATTCACTTAAATCACTGATTTGATTGATATTACAGCTTGTACCTTCAAGAATCAAACCGGCAGCACCTCGGTATGATTTTCTAATTTCCCACCAAATGACAATGTCACAAGCCTATTTATATTACTTCTGATTTCCCACCAAATGACTAACCTCTGATTCCCCACGAAATGACATGTCCATTTCGTGGGAAATCACATTTCGTGGGAAATCACCATTTCGTGGGAAATCAACTTTACAACTCTATTTTCCCGTACAATGTGCCCTGATCTAACATATCTAGTACTAGACTCGATACAAGACGAAGTCGACAGATGTATACACCAACAGACTCCCCCTCAGATGTTGACGAGTCTTCAGTGTCGAGTCTTTTCATCTTCAGTCTTTATCAGTCTTTGGGCTTTTCTTTCCAATCAACATCAATAGACTCCCCCTAACAATGTGTTGGCATTCCTTAAGTTCATTAGCATCATTTGCTTCAGGATCGTAGTCTGGCAAATTACAGATTCAAGCAACACAACCTGGATCACCTGCAAATTCTCTACCCAAATCATAAGTTTTACAATTTAGAATAAAAATGTATGCACTAAAACAAACTCTCCCTCAAACCAAACAGAAACTTTATCAATGACAATATTGATGAACCACTTGAAGATTTGATTAAAAACATATTTGTTTAAGACCAAACTTTCCTTCACAGAATTTGTCATCATGTCTAGCACTTAGAATTTTGAAAATCAGCTCTCCAACACCAGTTGTCGAAAATCTTTTTGAGTTTTCAAAAGTTTATGCTAAAACACACTAAAAATCTTTTTGGATTTTGTAATAAAGGAAATGTAATGCAGTAAAGAAATATATACAGACTTATTTTTGTGAGTTTGTGTAAGAGGATCATATCAGTTTTTGAGACAAGTCACCAACACCGTTAAGCTTCATTTCATTTTAAGTTCTAAACAATTCACATAGATTGTCAGTATACTGGTCCACTTTAAATTTTCACACAAATTTCAACTGATCCGAGATACGATATTAATGTCTTAAGGTCTTGAACTTATTCGCGTGTCCCACCACTTGAATATACTCCCGTATCCAGATCCCAATATTCAGTCTTACAGGTGAGTATACCACAGACGATATCTGTAAAGGGGTTATATTGCGAGGGCCGTGAGAGCTCAGGTCGATACTTCCGTATACGCAAAGAGATGACGGCTTCGACTTTTGTCCCCTTTAGAGGATCTTTTGTTACAACAGCAATGACTATCAATTTTATTGTTTCATCAATTTGCTGAGGGCGAGCTTATATTTCAAAGCATTGCGGAAAGTATTATTCGGGGACTAGGTCAGAACTTCCATTCAGCAGAAGTCCCGGAATAATACCCCAGATATCACTGAGTATAAAGACCTAGTATCTCAGAATAAGGGACCTTTCAAACAAGATTTCAGGGGTTACCTATATATCCAAGTTTTGTTCCCCACGAACTAAGCAAGTTTGAATTTTAGGTTTATATCTCGTTACAATTTACTAAATGTGTAAAAACCTACTGGCATATCCGCAGTGAGATTGTTTATCACATTTTAACTTTCCAATTCTTTAGCATGTTGTGACAGTCCACTGATGTACTATCATTTCCTCTTTTTACAACAAAACTCTTTTTACATTTTATCATGTTTTTGTTGTTTTATCAATATTTTTCAAATCAAAAATGAGTTTTGTACTTTTTCAAATTTTCTAATGTTTTTGGATTTTCTGAAATTTCTTACTCCCCCAAAAATGCAAACACATTAAAGAAAATTGAAAACAAACTATACAGAAAATTGACAACCGATATCAAATCGCCTCAATTCGCCATCCACTTGGCATAGACAATCAGAACTCCCCCTTTCAACAAACAATTTTCTCATTATGATTTCAAAACACTTAAGTTTGTTTTAATCAAAATGATTTTTCCGGAAAATAAGTTTGTTTTTACCACTTGTAGGTTTGATAGAAAACCACTTGTAGGGATTGGTTCATCATCTTGTCCATTCAATCATTCGTATCAGGATTACATCAAGTTCAAACTAATGACCTTGAGTAATCACTTTGTCAGAATCAATTTCTTACCACTTGTAAGTATTTCCAAAACATTTAACCACATGTAGGAATAAACATCTACACAAATACATGTTACCAATCAAGATGCCGATTCCTGCTTCACGCTTACCTACCTGGAAGCTCCGGCAAGTCCACAATCTGTACAATTTTAACAAACTTTAAGATTCATTTACATAATCAATTTTTAAGAAAGATGCCGATTCCTGATCCACGATTACAAACTTGGGATCTCCGGCAAGTCAGGTGTTTACTCAAAGAAAATGTCCACCCAAGCCTGACCAGCCTTGGGTGAAATCAATTCATCAGCAGTTGGGGCGTAAGTTGCTTTCTTTTTAGCATAAAAGTCTTTTACCCCTTTAACCTTTCTATCGATCATCTTTCCAAAAATTTTCTTAGCATTTCCATTAAATGTCTTCTCGACGTCAAATTCATCCTTTCCAGAATAAAATTGATTCGAGATCTCAACTTTCCCAATTTTCCGTTTAAAATTCTCAATCCTCAATGATGGAAAGTTCACCTCATCCATTGGAGGAACTGAGTTTTCACTCTTTTTAACAACAACTTGTGGCTCTTCTGATTTTGTGGAATCAGATTCATCGCTAGATTTTACTTCAGATTTCTTAACAACTCATTTTTGATTGTCAAGTTTCACACTTCTTCTGTAAAATCTCTTTGAACATTCACCAACTTCATATGTTGAGTTTTTAAACATTTTAAATTTTTCTGTTGGTGGTGTTGGGTCAAAATGGAGAATGATGTTATCAATTACGACATCTTTAGTTAACGACATTATTGTTTTGTATTTTTTAGAATGTTTAGTAGGTTGTCCAAGCAAGAGGCGGCTTGCTTGGAGGACAAGGCTCAAGGGGCTATATATAGAGTAGTAAACCTCACTTGTGAGGTGTGCATTTGTGAGCCACCACCCCGGGGGAGGTCACCCGGGGTGGATGATTATCGTTGTATTTGTTTTTCACCATTAATGAAGGTTTCTATTGTTAAATCTTTTGTTCATCTATCTTTTTAGCGTTTGTTCTTGGCTCGAATCACCCGTCTCCATATTTTTCACCGAACCGAAACTGAAATCGGATCGTTACAGGACTATCATTTGGTATCAGAGCCTCGGTGGCTCGTTTCAGTTTTGGTTTGGTCGGTTCTTCACCGGGAAACTGCCGGAGACGTAAAACG
This sequence comes from Helianthus annuus, assembly GCF_002127325.2. Classification (NCBI taxonomy): domain Eukaryota; kingdom Viridiplantae; phylum Streptophyta; class Magnoliopsida; order Asterales; family Asteraceae; genus Helianthus; species Helianthus annuus. The sequence goes on from NC_035443.2 coordinate 116,640,353, forward strand.
GAGTGTAGTTTTGTGTGTTGAAGAAATTTTCAGATCTGGCCACTTTATTTCTTCTTCCAGCGTATTTGTTCATCAGGTTTAGAGTGAGAAGGGGAGGCAACAAAGTAGAAAGAGAGCTGGTTAATGTGAGAGAAACTGGTGAGTGTGAAAATGGGGATTAAAAAGTGTTGACAAAATCACGATCCTACATTCTAGGGTTTCCAACACTTTTCTGCAAATAGCGAAACTTGAAGATCTCACAAATCGATCTTGTGTAATTGATTGGCGGAGCCGCAAATGCTAACGACGATGACAATTACCGCCGCCACCGGACGACGTGTCTCAAGTGCAAAGCAACCGAAGCCACAGTCTTCACCGGCGGCGACGGTGGTGCTAGATTTTGTGCTGATTGTTTCAGAGTAACCTGGTGGCTCTTCGGTTTGTCTCTGAGTTGCAACTCAAAGCCCAAAAAAAAAATTACAATGCTGGATGACGATGGTACGAGATTTTTGGTTTATGTTCTTTAAAACGGGTTTTATTTTGTCCGACGATAATGGTATGAGAAGAATCATATGTTCTCCTTTGTATTTTTGTATGGTTAAATGGAGTATGGAGCTGGAGATTCATTTGTGGTTAGACTCCGATTCCGTCTTAAATCCGGATGAAATTGGTTGCTTCAGGTTCCCTTTTTTTTTTTTTGGTTCAGAGGTGGATTGCGGTGACTCATAGCGGTGGTTACTGGTTCTTGGCGGTATTGATTAGTGGCTGCCATGGGGGTTTCAGGCAGTTAGACGGAATAAGGTGGGCGACGGCGAGGTGCTCAGTGCTCGATTGTGTCGGATTTTGAACATTGGTGCATGGTGGAGAACGTCGGAGTCGTTAGTTGGCGGCTGGGATTAGATGTCGGATTTTGGGTGGTCCGGTTGTCGGCTGAAAATGTTTGCGGCTAGGGTTAGAGCATGTTCGTTTGCATGGGCTTTGTTTGATATGATGGGCCTAATGATTGTTGTCATCATGACATGATGAGTTTTTTTTGCCCAATTATTTGCAATACATCAGTAAATGACGTGTGGGAGATGGATGCACAATTTGGTATGGAATTTTTTTTGCCTGTTCTTTTATTATGCGATTAAAAAAAATCGTAAATTTCCATACTTTGTTTTGTGGGCCCTATGGTTGGCCATAAATTAAATGGATCTCAAAGTCAAGATACAATCATCTCCTGGCATGTATACTGTACCAGGTTTTGTTTGTTTTGATTTTTTTTGGGCCAAAATGTTGCAAGTTTGAATTGTTAGTTTGGGCCGGGTGTTAAAAGAATTTTATTTGGGCTAAGCACTTTTAAAGTTGAGTGGGAGGGGTCATGAATTACTAGACAACTAGTGGGCCGGGAGTACAAGATTATTTTATGGGCTAACGACTTTAGTGAGTTTTGCGTTTTTGTCACCAAAGAAATTATCGGCGACTCTAGCGTTGGATCGGGAGCTAAATGCAATCTGACAGAGTTAAAGATTCTCATGATGGAGCTAAGTATTTAATTTTTATCATTGGAGTTTGAACCCTATCACATGCCTATTACAATTTTATCTTTAAAAAGATACGGAGCTTTGATTGACAAGATATAGGAGGGTCTACATTTGCGGGGGAAAACGACAATGAAGATTTTGGATATTTAGCCGATTTCTAAATATTCGAAGACGACGTCAGATTTATTTTTGAAGATCATTTGAAGAATTGATAGCATCATTCTCGGGGGAATATTGTTGGGTCAAAATGGAGAATGATGTTATCAATTACGACATCTTTAGTTAACGACATTATTGTTTTGTATTTTTTAGAATGTTTAGTAGGTTGTCCAAGCAAGAGGCGGCTTGCTTGGAGGACAAGGCTCAAGGGGCTATATATAGAGTAGTAAACCTCACTTGTGAGGTGTGCATTTGTGAGCCACCACCCCGGGGGAGGTCACCCGGGGTGGATGATTATCGTTGTATTTGTTTTTCACCATTAATGAAGGTTTCTATTGTTAAATCTTTTGTTCATCTATCTTTTTAGCGTTTGTTCTTGGCTCGAATCACCCGTCTCCATATTTTTCACCGAACCGAAACTGAAATCGGATCGTTACATGAGTTTTTCATCTGATCTTTCAAAGATGTGTGCTTTTTACCTTTTGATCCAGAGAAGCAATACTGGTTGCCTTTACCGTCTGGATCGTGTCGTTCTGGGCATTGTTTGAGCACATGACCCTCTTTTCCACACCTAAAACAAGCCTTGAATGGCTTTTGAGACTTTACAGTTCCGTGTGATGCAACTAGAGGCGGGAATTGCTTTGAGCTTGACTCAGCATGTTGACATACGTGAGGTTCGATAAGTTCAGATGATCTTTTGATCTTTGACTCCCCAACACTTTCATTCAACACTGATTCAACATCTGAGCTTATACACACAAGTTAATTTTAAAAGGCCCAAAAATAAACTATGAAAACCCAACCTAAAACTGATCAAAATTATAGGCCCACAAATAAAAATTTTAAAAACCCGGCCCTATTCATATCAATTCTCTAGGCCCTCAAATAAAATCTTAAACCCCGGCCCCCAAGATTAGTAAACAAAATTTGGAAAGCATCAGTCTAGGGGGAGATTGTTGGGTCTAAAATTGAGACTGAAGCTTGCCAAATTGAAGATTACAATACACATGAAGTTGACGGTTCTAAAGATGATGCAAGAGGTTGATAACATTAGCCTAAGGGGGAGATTGTTGGGTCTAAAACGTGTAGTCTAATGTTATCAACGAATCAAGTCAACAAAGTCAACGCCAACAAGTCAAAGACAACGCGTATGTCGACATGAGAAGATCGAAGAATGATATGGCGCATGGAAGTTCGAGATATGACAGTTTTATTGCTTTGGATAATTAAATATATTTTGTTTACACAAAATATATTTATTAGCTCATTTAATTAGTTTTCATGTTTATTACTAGTTTTGGCAAGTTATTAACCCTAGGGACTTAAATGTAAATAGCCTAAGTGTGTTTAGGCTATAAATAGAAAGTGATGATTAGGGTTTTGGGAACACACTTTACTAGAGATTTGGGGGCTAATATTGTATAATCATTTGTGCAAATCAATCTAGTGGATTTTTCAAGTTCATTTTGTGTGTGTTCATCTTTATTGTTATATCAAAATCAGATTTTTGGTTCGATTTGATCCTACAGGTGGTTCGGTTTTATCAACAACAATTTCTTTCAGTTTTTCAGAAACTCCCTGTTTTGTGTTGGTTGTATTAGGACAGTTCCATGCAATGTGACCAACTTCATTGCATCTAAAACAGGTTCTGGTTTCTTTTCTCTAAACTTCATTCTTCTTTTTCTCAGCAAGAAATTCTTGATTTGATTGTCTCCAGAATGAGTTCTTCTTCTCTTCTTCAGCAGACGGACCTGAAACAAATTTTGTATTTGTTTTAGAAAATTTTTCATTTTTATAATTTTCAGGTGGAATAAAACCTAAACCTTTCTTTTTGAAATTACGGTTATGGTTTGGTTTCTTTTGAAAACCACAACCAGAACTGTAACTCTTTTTCTTGTTTAACCGTTGTTGAACTCTTGAAGTGTACCTTTTAGGTTTTTCAATAAGATTTAAATCTTTTATTTCAGAAATATTAATTTCTGTCATTTTGAAAACCTTTTTAATCATGTCAAAACGAACACTTCTTATTGGAAAATCTTTATCAAAATATAATTTGTCAGAATCATTCAAAGTATATGCAACTTCAAACGTTTCGTCATTCAAATTAGATTTTGACAACAAAAATTCTTTACTATAAGCCCGTTTTCCCGACGATTTTGAACTCTTTTCGGACGAACTCGAACTCCCGACTAACAAACACGAACTTTCGGACTCGGATTTTAATCTGACTCCTCATCCTTATCCAACACCTGATCGACCATTCTTTTTATTAATTCGGACTCATAATCTGTGTGTCGGACTCTGTGAACGTGATATCAATGTTGTCTGGCAATACATCGGTTAACTCGGACTCTAACTTTAGATTAACTGCCTTTTTGACTTGTTCCTCATTCGGTTTTCTAGGCGAATACCCTTCCCAAATCGGAGGCGGACACCTATTATAACAGACATTCTGTATCTTACCAGTATCCGTTTTCTTCTTTGACTTCTTGTCTTTATCTTCATCTTTAAACGCCTCGAAACCTGCAACAGTAGGGTAAATTCTATCAATTAAGTAACCAGAACTTGTATAACTTCTCAGCAAACGTCTGATTCTTTCATTTTTCAACTTTTTCACCATCCAAGTCTTGCTTCCATTTCGCACATTCTTCAATGTAGAAATTTATCTCTTTCTGCTTCGACATCATCGCTTTTTCTCTTTCAGTGTTTGTCGTTTGCAAACTATTCACTGTTCTGTTCAAAACATCGTATGATTCTTTCAAATTCTTTACATCAAACAGCAGTTTTTCTTTCATCTTTTCTGATTCACTAAATCTCGCGTCTTTTACTTCACACTGTTTGCAAGATTCCAAACATGTGAGACATAGTTTTGTGACTTCAACAATCTTCTCTACTTCCATTATCTTTTCAACTTCAACTATCTTCTCAACAATCTTGGTTTCTTTTATCTCTTTTGCAGCTTTTCTCTCTTTGAGTTTCTTCAGTTTATCTGCAAAGTAAAATTCAAAACTGTCAGAAGATAAATGAGTTTTTCCAATATTTATCTGTTCAATCTCCTCATCATCATCACTTGTCTCTGATGAACTGTTTTCTGATGAAACAGATTCTTCATCTTGACTTTTCTCATCATCATCACTGTTATCAATTTGTTCTTCAAGTTTTTCAATGAATTGAGCAATTGACAATCTACTAAACACTCCTGTATTCTTTAGAATCATGAGATATGTACCCCATTCTTTCTGAGGTAAAGCATCAGCTAACTTTTCAACCCATTCTGCTAGAGTTTTAGTAATTTTCAACTGAGACATGGTACACACAAGATGACAATATCTCTCAATGAGAGTTTTTGTAGATTCACCTGGCATACTTGTAAACAACTCAAATTCTTTCTTTAATAATGAATTTTTACTGACAGTGTTATAGAATTCGTTTTCCATGTTTTCGGTATCGATAATTTTTCAAAACAGATTTTTCAAACGAAATGGTTCACCTTGTAAAGTACCTGTATCACCTGTAGACACACAAACAAACAAAACACAATCAGTTTAAATGCTATCAAAAAAACTGAATCAAACTGATACTCGAACTGGTGAATATTTTGTGTGGACAGAGTTTGATGTGAACTGAGATTTAATTTGTCAAACCGTGCGAACTACTATGACCAGGATCAAATTTAAACGACCTGAAGACGTTCAATTCATACGAACTGGTTCAGTTTCAAGCAATCTGAACTGAATTCCAGCGATTTGATTGAATTGCTTTGAACCGTATGACCTTGATGCAACGAACCTTGACTTTCAATCCATCCAAACTTGAATCAATGCCGACAATTTAAAAATTAATATGCAATTTCTTGATTTATGTAAATGATGTCCGACAATTATGATTGCACCGTTAACAAGGCACTATCAATTTAGTTCATCATATGAATTATTATCAATTACCATCAATCAATTAATGAACTTAATCTTTCATATGAAATTTGAGGTTTACTTTGATTGGGCCGCAAATATAAGGTGGGCTGACAATTACGATATTAATGAAATCCTATTTGACCTTTACTGGACATTCGCATGGATCGAGATATCAACATATGAGTTGCAAACAGTGACCGACAACAATCAATTATTAAACAAATATGATTGGGCCTAGCAACTTCACTAAACCGAAATACAATTGGGCCGCTTACAAAGTCTGACAAAAACACATGGGCTCAACACTCAATTCACTTTGTTTGAACCTCCAATTTGAATCACATCGGTCGAGGATTTTTATTGGGTCAATAAACACATGCAATCAAAACCATTGGACCGTAAATTTTAAATGCAATATGATTTTAACCTTTTGAGCCGACAATTATATTAATCACATGCAACTTGTATTCTATCGATAAACATGAGACACAAACAATCAATGTTCACATGCAAACAATTATGAACCGACAAATTGAGATACCAATTGATTACTGAAAGGACCTATCGATATGTATGAGCCGACAAGATTGATGTTAGTTCAATTGATGATTAGACCGAGAATGTGTGTTCATGCAAAATCAACCAATAAAGTTCAAGCGAAATCAGGCCTAAAAGTTTGAGCGAAATCAAGATAAAGTCTTAAGCGAAATCTTGATTTGGAGCGGAATCAAGGTCAAATGTCAAGCGGAATGCTAATTTGGAGCGAAATCATAACAATTCTTGGAGCGGGATCACGATTTTAGGCGGAATCAAACAAGATTTCGAGCGGAACCTTACTTACAAGCGGAATCAAGCGTAAACTTCGAGCGGAATCAGACAAAAAAACGTGATTTCAAGCGAAATCAGACCCAAAATGTTGCTGACGTCATCTTTACTCGTTACATTTCAAGCGAAATTACGAATTTTGTAAGATTTAGATCGAATTTTAAGCTAAAACTTTCAAGGATTTGTTAATACATGTTTACGCACAACATATCCAAAAATCATCCGATTTGGACCGTAAAAACCCGTTCGATTTTGTAAAAATCAGAAAAAACCGTGAAAGAATGAGTAGAAATAAGAATTTTTCAGCTGAATTCGACAGAACTCCTCCTCCTGAGCTCTGATACCACTTGTAGGATCGTTTCTAGACCCGAACGAGTCGTTCAGAGGAGTTTTAATCAGTTACAGGTGCGGAAAACAAGTAACTGATGAAGAAACAGCTAGCAATTCACTTAAATCACTGATTTGATTGATATTACAGCTTGTACCTTCAAGAATCAAACCGGCAGCACCTCGGTATGATTTTCTGATTTCCCACCAAATGACAATGTCACAAGCCTATTTATATTACTTCTGATTTCCCACCAAATGACTAACTTCTGATTCCCCACGAAATGACATGTCCATTTCGTGGGAAAACACATTTCGTGGGAAATCACCATTTCGTGGGAAATCAACTTTACAACTCTATTTTCCCGTACAATGTGCCCTGATCTAACATATCTAGTACTAGACTCGATACAAGACGAAGTCGACAGATGTATGCACCAACAGAAAGGCCGCATAGTTTGTTTTTTTTTTTTTTATAATTTATAGACAATTTAGAGAAACAGACAATACATTACGAGATTCTTTGAGAATTAGAAAAGGAGAAAATACGGAACGACAACGGTGCTGGTCTTTTCTCCCACGTATTTTATCAAATGAACTGTCTCGTGTGATTGGCACCTTAAACCCGGTATATACTTTGAGAAAAATCCACTTTTCGAGGAATACGGGTCGTATAAGATTATACGGCCTGTATACTATGTTCGTATACATTGTATACGACCAGGTAACTTATTTTCACATGGTGTATACAGGCCGTATAAAGTTATACGACCCGTATAGAAGAAGCATCATATTAATCGCTTTGATATTTGCAGAATGAGATTTTTACTTTTAATGATTTTAATACTACCCTGTGCATTCTGCCTTATGTTAAAGATTCATCAACAGTTCGAACTGTTTCAGAATAAGCATTCATATGGAATTTTTTTTTGGTGAGTGCAGCACAGATCTCAAGATAAAGCTCGATAAATGTTTCTGATAGGTGGGGCAGTGGTGGGCGGCAGTTGGTGGTTGATGGAGGCGGTTGTTGGTGATCTGATTTAACTGAAAAATTTGACTGCAAAATTTGACTAGGTTAGGCCTAAAGGACATAACGTGCAATATTTTTAAACATAAAGGACAAAACTCGTCAATTTTAAACATAAAGGACACCGCCTGCAAAGAGGCATAAAGATAAAGGACAATTCTTGCAATTCACTCTAAAATGTATAAACCGGTTTCTACACATACACATTAATAAAAGTTATAAAAAAATAATAAAAGTTTAATTTTGTACAAAAAGTTGTCTTAATGTTTTTCTAAATGTGCACACAAGAACCGGATTATGAATCAAAACTAAGGTAGTGTTTGATATACAGGAATGAGAGGTAGAATGGAATGAATGATTATGAGGGAATAAAGAAAAGAGTGTTTGGTTGGTCAATGGAATGGAATCACCAATTCCAAAATGCATCCCATTCCCTCAAAATCATTCCTTCCACCCCCATGATTTTTTTCCATTCCATCCCCCTTGCACCATTCATCAACAACACCACAACCCACCACCTTCGCCACAACCCACCACCACCACCACCCACCACCGACGCCATCGCCGCCACCCGCCACCACCTCACCCCGACAGCCACCGCCGCTGCCGCCACCCACTCGCCACCGTTATCACCCACAGCTGCGACCAACCGCCAACGACACTCGCCGCCACCGCCCACCACCATCGTCGACGCCACCACCACCACCACCAATCGCCGCCGCCGCCAGCAACCACCACCTCTGCTGCCACCCTCCACCAAAGGCCACCTTGCCGCCACCACCACTCGTCGTCGCCGCCGCACCGCCACTCGCCGCCCACCCCCACCACCCATCGCCGCCACCGACACCCACCACCGCCGCCTATAACCACCCACAATCACTACCACCGACCACGACCACTGTCACACCCCAACCGATGGCGGAATCATCGGGGCATGGCACTGAGCGAAACAGATTGTCCAGATGTTTCCATAACAACTATCATCACTATTTAGTTAAATGATACGTCCCATACCGTATCCCAAATAATACAATATATTATTACAGATAACAACTAGTCAAGTAATTCTGTTCCGACAACTCAGATTTAAATAAAACAAATAAATATTGTTCAAATGCTCCTAAAGACCCGGTCGGACAAGATCTACAGACAACTATGCTCTAGACGTTTGTTCCTGACAGACAACTATTTGTTGGGGGCCTCTAGAGCTTTATTCTAGCCTCGCTTTCCTAGCAAGCAAACATCTTAAACACCTGTCACATACGTTAAAATAAAGTCAATACATATAATGTAAAGGTGAGCATACAAGTTTGATAATAGCATAGTAGAGTTTGAATAGTTTACGCATAACCAGCACGTACACAGAGGAAAACGAAGCATGTTAATTATCGACATGGATCTATCGATACCAATGACTGCGGGTTGACTGTCTGGGACAGTTCGCAATACATGATTACCACTGTAATCCATGCAAGTAATTGTCCTTAACAACCCCCGTGGGAACGGGTGCTGAGTCCAAACTATAGTACTACGTCGTTAAGGCAAGTAGACAGCATTCCACGTGTAAACATAACAACAAGTATTCATTTAGTCACGTAATACATGCGAAACAGTTAGCGTTCAAATAATTGAGTAGTGTGATATTCAAACATTGGGTTCCTAGGAACATTGGGTTCTTAGGAACCCAGCCTATTTATAGTTTTTAATGAAATCGTATATAGAAAATTGAAAAGGAACCTATAAATAAATTATGGGTGAACCCATAAACAAAAATCTCTAGTGTTCCATTGGTTGGTTAATAGCGCTCTTTCTAAACTAGACGTCATTGTATCCGCGCCTTTTCTTGTTCTATTTTTCTATTTTTTGCTCTATTTTTTTAATTGTGAAACCCATTTAGGGTTACCTAAAATACACAAATTGCCTCCTGCTTCCACCACCCTCTACAACATCACACAGCTTACACTCCACCTCCAGCGAACCGCCACTCCTCCACCTTCGGCCGTGTGCGCTCTACCTCCGACCATCCACGCTCTTCCTCCGACCTTTCTAGCAGCTGAATCCACTTTGACAGTTTCCACCACTTTAAATCTTTATCACAGTGTCATTGGCTCAGGTGTGTTAACTAAATAATTGTTATAATCTGTTGTTGGTATCATATTGTTAATTACTATTGTGTTGTGTTTTAATGTCTTAAACTTAGATTATTTTGTTGTTAATGTGTTGAAACTTAGAATTTCGCCATTTAGAGATGTTAGTTTCTAACGTATTTTCTTTTAATCTGCTTCAGTGATGTTAAATTGTAATATATTGAAACTTGAATTCGCGTAATTGGATGGGTGATGGATACATGAAGGATTCTTACATTTGTTACATTGAAAAGTAATTCAGGGGCGGATCTATAGCCACTTAGGGAGTTCCCAGGAACCTGTTCGATCCGTAATTTATAGTGTTAATTTATATAGAATATTCTAGATGAACATTGTAATATTTTGTAGGGAACCCCATAAACAAATATATGACGTGGTCCACTGGTTAATATGCGTGCAGATTACCTTGAGGTTCCATGTTCGAGTCCGGTTAAGTCATTTTTTTTTTTGCGTTTTTTAAGTGAAAAAATGAATTAGGGTTTAGTTCATTAGATGTCACCCTTTACTGTTTTAGTGTTTACTCTGAAACCCAAACAGAAGAACAGAACACATACGTCGGTACCACTCATCCCCTGTCTCCACTCTCCCGCCACCAGCTCACCGTCGGCCGTTACACAGCCGCTCGCCGGAGCAGTCACGCAGCCCCTTCTTCGGCCTTCCCTTAGTCCCTCACTCAGTCACTCTCTTCAGCCTTCAGGTTATTTTAAACCCTATAAGAGTATACGGTGTTGATTTTAACTTTCAATTTGTTGATTTACATGTTTGTTTAGACTTTAGACATTCAATTTAATTTCTAGGTAATCAATTGTTGATTTTGACATTCAATTTGATGTAGCATTCCGTATTATGATATTTTTTTTCTCTAAAAGTTTATGTTTTTTGTTTCTGATTTTGGGTAAACTGATGATGTTCTTGTGTGTATAAAAAGTAGTTTTGGATGTAATTTGAAGGGGTTGTTGGAGAACGATCCAAACTGGTATGATTTTTTTGCTTTGATTTTATGTAAACAAAGCTCATAGATTTTGCCCACCAAATGCTTGATAAAATGACTAGCTCTTTCAAAGTTCCTGCTCTTTGTAATTCTATTATTTATTTTGTATAATGACGTCCACTGATTAGTTTTATTCAACAATATTAAGCAGAAAACATGGTTCATAGAGGAGAAAGTAGTATTTGATGCCATTTACCGGTTTATCTTGTGTTGGTGGTCAAACTAATTGATTGCTATGTAAGTGATAGTTTTATATTATATATTTCTATTAAGTGATTGGTTTTGCTATTAGTGTTAGTGATACTTTGTTGCATATACATAATGTTTATGTAAGTTCAAGGATTTTTGTAAGCAATCCTTATGATAGGAATCAGAGTAGGTAACGGATATGAAGTATGAAATCGAATAACAACGGATCGATTAAGATACAGAAACACCACTCAATCGAATTCGTTGGGCAAACCTAAAACTGAACCAGGATACAGAAATACCACCTAGTTCACTATTAGGGTCCAAAGAACACCACCCAAGTTGCCAAACTTAGATTAGCAAAGGAATCTGGTTACTCACGTACAAAGAGAAACACAGAGAATAATTTTTTTTTTTCAAAACAAATCAACTAGTACTACCTAATAAGCTAGAAATACAACTTGCAAAAGCATAGAAACTAACTGTATGAAAATAGGGAAATAATTAAAAGAAATTGTTGGTGGTGGCGACGTGCAGGGCCGGCTCAAAAATTTTTAAATTTTTCTAGGCCCAAAGCGAATAGCAAAATTGGGGCCCTTTTTGTAAACGAAAAAAATTGCTCTGGATCCTATTATTCATATATCATCTTTGTATACGCATAATTGTAGATCATAAACCTCAATGTTAACAATCTCAAAGCCAAAATTACCAACATATAATATATTTTGTTAGAATTTGAGGCCTTAAAAAAATGGAGGCCTAAAGCTCTTGCTTTATTTTACTCCCCCTTGAGCCGGCCCTGGCGACGTGGGTAGTTTAACATGCATGGAATATTAATTTTTTTTTTTAACTCCTCTAACCCTTTTCATGAACCTCCAGTTGTGTCAATCGTGACACTTGGGCTACTGACCCACCCATTTCAAAATACCCACATATTGTTTCTAACTCATTGCTATCACCTTATGTACAAGTATTGTTGTTGTGGGTGGAAAATGTTCACAGATGGCTGATACAACATTTTGTTTGCTTTTTTATATCAATTAATCTTGAATAGAATACACTTGAAACTATGGGTGCTAACCTTCAAACGATTGCAAAGATTGTTGCTTTGGTCAATCATATAGACATTGAAAAATCTAAATGGTTATGTAGCCACTGGAATACCAATTGAAGCAGCATTAAAAGTATAGTTACCTAAAAAGGTTTGCTTTTTTATATGCAATCTTAACTTGTGCTTCTTAAAAGGTTTGATTTTTTATATGCAACGTTTTCATAAACTCTAGATAGTTTTTTTATTCGTAAAGACCGTCGTATTGTATATTATGTGTTTTTAAATTTCTAGTGACGGTGTTCTTTTCATTATTGTATCGTATTTTTATTATGTACCTGATCCGAACCGTCGAACCGACCCGATTTTTTTACGTTCAGTCTATGTAGCACGGATACGGGTACGGGACTCGGGTACAGGGACGATACGGGTACCGGGAACGGTAAAACTCAAAAATACAAGATACGGGTACGGCAAAAAAATAATATTAAAAAATAAAAATATATTAAACTTAATATTTAGCTACAAATAAGCTTTATTTATTATTTAATATATATCTTATATATGGGGTGTGATAAATACACCCAATATAAGGATAAATTTACCCATTAGTCAAACTAGGTAATAATTAACCACTTTATTACATTATTTTATTATAAAAATTAAAAATAATAATTATGTTTTTATGTTATTTACTTTATTACATTATTTTATTATAAAAGTCAAAAGCAATAATTATCTTATTTTATTTTATAATGCTTTTGTTACTTTTTTTTTATTTTGTTAAAAATACACTACCATAGTTTTGCAAGAAAAAAAAAACTAAAATGATAGCAAGACTGTAATTTTAAATGAAGGCAAAACTGAATTTATCAGGACCAATAAACGAGTGCCAGCAGCTGCCGGACACGAATTAAATTTACATAAAGGCAACTTATTTAAAAAAACACCTTTATAGTTTTGCAAAGAAAAAAAAAACCAAAATGACTGGAAGACTATAATTTTAAACTAAGGGAAAAAGTATAATTTTTAACTGAGGGTAAAATCGTAATTTGTTAAAAGTTAAAATGATCGTAATATTGTAAATTTTAATTGAGGGCAAAATCGTAATTTTTAAATGAGGTATATTCGTAATTTTAAAGTAGGGGTATGTTTTCGTCTATGTTATTATCTGGCGCGTGTTTCCGCACTTTTTTTTGCCTATGTTTTCAAAATGGCCATCACTTAGTGAACCTGTGGACGGTGAAGGTATTTTTCAAACGGTGACTGTTTTGAATTTTTTGAATCAATGGAAAATATAGAATCATTATTTTCACCAATTTCACTAATGGGTTTAGTAATTAAGAAAAGTGGGTTAGTGGTAAAGTAAAAAAGTAGAGGAGAAAAGTAAAAAAAAAAAAAAACAACAACAAAATTCTTGTGAAATTCTCTCTCCTGTCCACCCTCTCTCTCCTGACCTTATCCATCTTTCTCTCTCCTCTCTCTACTTTTTTCTCTCTCCTTTCTCTACTTTTTCTTCCTCTAACAGTTGACTTATGGGTATATTTAACACAACCCTTATATATACATCTTTATGCACTAATTTATAATAGTCTAGGGTTAATTTTGATAAATCTATAAATTGGAGGATGAAATCGTAACTTAGTTAAAAGAAAAGGTGTAAACAAGGAAAACAAAGAGTTGATTTTTTATAACCTACGTATAAACCTAAACTAAATCAGCCGTCCTCTTTCTCTCTTCCCTGTTCGCTCATCTAAAGCTCTATCTAAAGCTAAAAATCAGCCGACAGATCTTTCATTCTACGATTCAGCAGGGAATGTAAGGTTCGATCAGCAACTTCGATTAGCCACCATTTCTTCTCTACTACGATTGAATTGTTTTTTCGGAATGCCATTATGGTCGTCGGAAACGCGATCCCAAGCGAAACCGGATCGTTTTCGTACCGCGAATTGGATCGGACGAACCAAAACGTCCCCGATACTCTGTTTTGGAAGTCCCCAATATCGGGTACGGTTTTGTAGAAGTCCCCAATATCCGGGTACGTTTGGGAAACGTCCCCGAGCCGTCCCCTACGCGTTTCCGTCCCCGAGCCATCCCCGGGACGGGTACTTGATGTAAGATGCCGTCCCCGTGCTTCATAGCGTTCAGTCATATGAAATTGGAACATCTAGAAAAGTGAACCCAGTGAAAAAAATTTCTAGATCCACCACTGAGTAGCGATTCAGTTTATCTTGTGAGCCCTATTATGTATAATGTGCAATTATTTTATTTGAAGTTGGTGATATTGTAATGCGAAAATATATATGTATGATTCAAATTTGGTTTATATTTGCCACTAGTTGATAGTTCCGTTAACTATAAACAAGTGAAATTTGGTTGCATTTGTTTACCCGATTCTTCTTTTTGTCTCCCTTAATGAAAATTCCTGGATTCCAGGTACTTGAACAGTTTTATTCTTTTTTGGATTTTAATATATTAGCTGATCACATTTGTGCCAGTAGTTAAAATTACCACGCAAGCCTCTAAAACTGATTTCCATGACTGTTTTTACCATAGTTTAATACATCTCCATTATCTGATATGATTTAGCAGGATTCAATGGAGTCCTTGGACGGTGTAGACAATGGATCCCATTTTTCGAGGTAAAATAAGATGCATTATACTTTTAAGCTACATTGCATCATCTTTATCAAATGTATTGCTTTTCTAGGAATGTTGGCATTATGTTTTTCACATGGTTTTAAAAAACGCTTGAGGCATGCGCCTCAAGGCGCGCCTAGAGGCGAAACGGCCAAAAACGAGTCTGAGGCGCGCCTCATGGGGTTTTTACTGCATATGCGCCTCAGAGGGGCTGAGGCGCTAAGAAAGGCTGCGCCTCAGGTATGCCTCATGGGATTTTCATAGTTGTTTTTACTATTTTTGACTTTTTGTGTCAATTTCAAGCATTTCATGTCTTTTTTATGCATGTTTTTGATGAATCTGATGATGAAATTAGTTAGTATTATTATTTTTATAATTTATAATATATATAATTTTTATATTTATTTATTAATACCGCCTCGGCCTTACGCCTCGTGAGGCGAAAGGAAAACGCCTCGAAACTCGTTTCCGTTCTTTTAAACCTTGGATTTTCAAATCGGGTTAACCACTTTGTTGAACTTGCAAAGTATCCTTTGCATTTTATTTGTTAGCCATTATCTTTGAGTTTCCGATGCTTAATTTACTTATACGTACTGCCTCTTTTCTTTCTTTTGTAGCTTAAATGGAGATGATAGCAATGTACTAGTTATGATGCAAAAGAAAAAGAAAAAATCCAAAGAGAAAAGTTCAAAACAGGTACTTCCCGCTATTACACGGGATTCGAATCACTGTTACATCTTCTTGTTCAATGTCTTAACGTGTTACTACTTTATGTTGTTTTTTTTTCTTTTAAAGGGATCTCTAAAGTCAAAGAAAAAAGAAAAAGCTAAACCAAGCAATTCCCAGAAGAGAAAGCTGAAGAAGCTCGAGGTCCGTTCATTATTTTTTTTTTGCGTATATAAATAATTTATCCTGCATTAGCGTAATCACTTATTTTAAAGCCTCTCTTATTCCATGCAGGAGGACAAGGAGAAATCGCTTCTTTTATCCAAAAGCCTCGAAACATTAGAGTATGTGAAGACGTGAAGTTGTGTTGGATACATGATCCGTGTGGATTTTCTTTTTCTTTTTTCTGACATCTATTTGGTTTTTAATTTGTCAGGAAATACAAAATTCATGACGACGCCTATTCACTCATGTGGTCTTCACGCAATCTGGGCCAGGTTGAAACCGCACGTGAGAAACGCAGGCGAGAAGTGCAGTTTGCTAAAACGGGGTTGGTACTACAACATAATGACCGGCCTTCAAAAAGAAGAGACAATAAAACCGATTCGACTGAAGATTACTCCGATCCAGTCAACATAGAGGATGTTTCTAGTCAACCAATGAATGTAGATATCGAAATCATAAATGTGAAACTTTCTCCATTAAGATCTTCTCCAGAACTACCATGTAACAGTGGAGCTGATGCCATTGGTGCATTAGACCCTCCTTCAGTTGTTACCAAACTTGAAAATGAGCATACTGATACATCCATTCTAGAAGATCCAAAACCTTCAGAAACGACATCTAGTAGTCGTAAACCCATGGAGAAATCAACGGTATGCTTTATTAAATGTATACCTTTTTTAAAATATCCTTACTCTAATAAATGATTCCAAATAATGACACATGTCATCACCAAATATTTTCTTCTAATTTTAGTTTTAATTTTAACTTTAATATTATATATATAATTGATCTTTTCTCTTAATTTTTTAACATATTAATATACTATATCAATTAATTTTCACCCTAAAATTGGTCAAACTTCCTTATAACATGTTTGTTAAATATTAAACTTAATTTTAATCATTTATAGTAACTTATTATCATGCTAGACAAAAACGTTGTATAGTATTATATAATTTTAGTTTGAATATTTAAATGCCGAGTACTAATTAAGGAGGTTGTCTTGACACTCAAAGTTATAGTTGTAAAAGGTTTAGTCCTATTTTTAAACGACATATATTATTTCTAATATGTTTTTTTTATATGTAATATTTTTTATACTAGGATGATATTCGTGTCTCGTCTCGTTATCTCTATTTTTGTAACGGCATTATATCATTAATATCTATACTATATAATAAAAGAAACCTGATTTTGGGACACTTGTCATTCTCTCATTTAATTGATTAAAATTATTAATAATACTAATAATAATAATTTAATCTAAATTAATACAAATTTTTATTATTAATAATATTTAATCAAATCTAAATTCTAATCTAATACAAATTTTTATTATCAATAATATTTAATCAAATCTAATAAGAATTCATACGAATTCCAAAGTTGATATTAACTTTCAAATAATTAAAAAAATCCACCTAACATCACAAATGTTTCTGTTAAATTCGATTAATTAATTTGTTCAACAATCACTATTATCTTTTTCATTCAGTACGGTTAACCGATTTATCATCATACAACCTCCCACCTATTCAATCATATGATTTTTCAATCTTATATTAACTAAATAAATAAAGCTAAATATTCAATCTTATCCTACTTTAAATATAAAAAAATCCGTTAGTTTTTTTAAATATATTTTTTTTTATTATTTGGTATATAAAATCATATTTATTCAACCCATGTAATACACAGGGGTTTTTAAAAATATAAATTTTTTTATTATTTGGTAAACAATATTACATTTATTCAACCCGTGTAATACAATGGTTTTAAAGATATAATTTTTTTTATTATTTGGTATATATTATTAAATTTATTCAACCCGTACAATACATATGGTTCTTATAGATATAACTTATTTTATTATTTAATATATAAAATTACATTTCTTCAACCCGTGCAATAAAGGAGGCTTTTAAAAAGATAATATTTTATTATTTGATATATTAAATTTATTTATTCAACCCGTGTAATACACGGGGTTATAACTAGGGCTGTAAACGAACCGAACGTTCAGCGAACAGTTCGTGAACCGTTCGGCGGGAAGTTCGTTTATGTTCGTTCGATTAGCTTAACGAACGAACACGAACAAAAAATTTCGTTTGGTTAGCTTAGCGAACGAACACTGGTCTCGTTCGTGAACGTTCAGTAATATGTTCGGTTTACTTTCGTTCATGTTCGTTTCTTTATATTAAAAAATAATAAATAATAAACCTTTTATCTAAACATATTGAAAACTTTAAACCATATTTTTTTCTAAGTTAGCTAAAATTTGGACATTCTAAGACATTTTTTAGGGATAATTATGTCTAAGTTAGTTAAACTTGATTCATCGTTTGGTGGTGTAGTAGACTTCTTGTGTTTTGATTTATCATTTGATGGTTGTATTTAACTACTTATATCAAATGTTTAAGGATAACAATGTTTTTATGTTTTATTTTCAAGTTAAATGTTTGTTTGCGTTCGTTTTTATTTGCTTTCATTCTTTGTGTTCGCGACCAGTGTTCACGAACTGTTCGTGAACAACTGAATTTGCTTAACGAACGAACACGAACACAAATTTATGTTCGGTATGCGTTCGTGAACAGTTCGCGAACATGTTAATTTCCTTAACGAACGAACACGAACATGGCCTTGTTCGTGTTCGTTCGGTTCGTTTACAGCCCTAGTTATAACCTAGTATACATAAATTGCAATTCATTTGCAACAACCTAGCTCATAAGTTACAATTTATTTTTGAAAACACTTATGGTCTTATCATCATTGTTTTTCGTTTTTAGTGTTACTGTTTTACAGCCGTATATAACAAGATGGACTATAGTGACCCAAAAGACAAGCGAAAACTTAGAAAATTATATTTGGATAGTTGAAAATGTAACCTTCTTTTGTTCCACTATTTTATGTAATAAGTCATTTCACTGATAAGGATTATGTACAAATATATGATTTACATTTTTTTGGATATATTCAACCCGTGTAGTACACGGGTTTGTAAGCTAGTTTTATTAATACAGGGGTTAATATGTTACAGGAAGCAATCGTCTCTACAAAGAGTACGGTTTCTTCACAGAAACCTGTGGCTACCCCTACGGTGGTTCGTGTATCAAGGCCAAAGGATGTTGAGTCGAAGCGGATGGATCTTCCAATAGTCATGATGGAGCAAGAGATTATGGAAGCAATATATGAGAATATTAGTGTTATCATATGTGGAGAAACTGGGTGTGGTAAGACCACACAAGTTCCTCAGGTATACTACTATACTTGCATTACTGCATTTGCATTTTTCACACACACACACATATATGTGCGTGTGTGTATGGATGTAAATATGTGTGTGTGTATATATATGGGGTATGGATCCTAAGAGAAACACATGCTAATTTAGCATTGAGAACTGGACCACACATTTTCTCGTAAGCCAAAAAAACAAAAAAAAAACATTTTTTTTTTACTTTTAATTGCACATTTATAAGAGCTTTCTATTGGGTATATACACATGTGTATATTGTTAAATTTTTTTTTAATTATACACGTGTATGTATACACACGTACATACATATATGTATAGACTATAGTTAAAGATTGACAATATACATGTGTATGTATCCAAAAATAAATAAATAAACCTGAAATAAAAAGGTGCGATTTTTCCAAAAAAAGTAAATAAATAAAATGTTTTGCATTTCTTTGCACTTTTTTTTTTTTTTTTTTTTTTTTTTTTTTTTTTTGCATTTTGTGCTTAGGAAAAATGTGTGGTCCAAAATTGTTCTTACAGTTCTCAATTACCCTAGTGATTCTCACATGATCCTAATCCTATATATATAGGGGAGGGTTTAAATGAGAACGCTAAATATTGCGAGAACTGTGAGAACGATGAAAAAACCACGAGAACTTGGTCAAAAACAATTGAAACAAATTTCTTCTTACACTTATCATTATTATTCGAATACAATTTTATAAATTAATTTACACGTTTAAATCTACATGTATTCGTAAATAAAGAAAATTTACACGTGTGAGATTGTCAATTACACATGTGTAATTTTGTTGTATTTACACGTGTATTAAGAGTGATTTTGAAAGGGGAGATGAATTATTTAAAGAGTAAATTCTTTTTTTTTAATGCTGTATTTTAATTATAATGAGGTTTGTATTAAAAAAAGTTGTTTTTGATTGGTTTTGTCATCCGTTCTCACGGTTCTCGCAATATTTAGCTTTCTCAAGATAACCCTCCCCTGTATATTGTGATTTATATGTTTTTTTTTTGTGATTTTTGAGTGGCATTTTGCAGTTTCTGTATGAGGCTGGATTTGGTAACAAAAATCATAGCAGTCGAAGTGGGATTATCGGTGTTACGCAACCGCGTCGTGTGGCGGTTCTTGCTACTGCAAGGCGTGTGGCTTTCGAGCTTGGTGTTGGTCTAGGGAAGGAGGTTGGTTTTCAAGTTAGGCATGACAAGAGGATTGGCGACAGCTGTTCAATCAAGTTCATGACCGATGGAATATTGCTTCGAGAATTGCAGGTTTTTTGTTTTCTTTTATTTTAACTGAAATTCATAGTTTAAGGATCACTGAGTGTTGATATCATGTTTATGTTGCAGAATGATTTTTTGTTGAAGCGATATTCAACTATAATATTGGATGAGGCTCACGAGAGGAGTCTGAATACCGACATACTTACTGGGATGTTGTCTCGCGTTATAGTAGAACGCCAGGTAAGCGTGCTTTATTTATTTTTTATTAATTTATTGTAAGTAATGTTTATCACTTAGATGACAGTATATTTGACTTACTGTGTTTTAATGTCAGAAAATACACGAGCAGCAAACCGCATACGAGGTTTCAACGGGAAAAACGATTACCGCTGACAAGAAGATACATCCATTACGACTGATATTAATGAGTGCGACCATGCGCGTTGAAGACTTTGTGTCGGGTGTTAAAATCTTCTCAAATCCGCCACCTATAATCGAAGTTCCAACTCGACAATATCCCGTAACAACACATTTCTCAAAAAGAACCGATATTGTGGATTACATTGGCCAAGCGTATAAAAAAATATTATCAATTCATAAAAGACTTCCACCTGGTGGAATACTTGTATTCGTGACAGGTCAAAGGGAAGTAGAATACTTGTGCCGCAAGCTTCGCAAAGCGTCTCTTGAGTTGACCAAAAGAAAGTCAAATATAGATGGTGCTGTCACCAACGAGGACACGTGTAAAGAGTTTGACATGAAGGAGATCGACGAAGCGTTTAAGATGGAAAACAACCGACAGACAGACAGATTTAGCTCTTACGGTGAAGGTGAAGACGAAGATGATTGTGACGTATCGGAAAACGAGTCTTTTGATTCCATTGGGTCTGATGACGAAAGTGATTTGGAAGAAGTTGATGATAAAGTCAAAGATTCGGTTACTCAAGATAATGAATTTGATAATGTTTTAAAGGGAAACAGTAATTTTGACGCGTTAAAATCCGCTTTTGAAGCTTTATCGGGAAAAACTACGTTAGACAGTAAACCGGATGACGATTCAAAACAACAATTAAAACAGGATGCGTCTCCTGGTGCATTGTCGGTTCTACCACTATACGCCATGCTTCCTGCATCTGCACAGCTTCGTGTGTTTGAGGATATTAAGGAAGGAGAGCGGTTAGTGGTGGTTGCAACTAATGTCGCCGAAACATCTTTAACAATACCTGGGATAAAGTATGTGGTTGATACGGGTCGAGAAAAGGTTAAAAATTATAACTCGTCAAATGGAATGGAAACATATGAAGTACAGTGGATAAGTAAAGCATCTGCGGCCCAACGGGCCGGAAGAGCGGGAAGAACTGGGCCGGGCCATTGTTATCGTCTTTATTCGTCTGCGGTCTTTAACAACATATTTGCAGACTTTTCAACTGCTGAAATTTTAAAAACACCTGTTGATGGTGTCGTTCTGCTCATGAAATCCATGGGTATTAAAGAGGTATGATTTTTAAATTCTAAAATGTTATTTTGTCAACATCAACCAACTTTGGCTTCAATCAACTTTGGCCCCTCAACTTTGGTTATAACATATTTAACCCCCGTAACTTTAATAATGATATGTTATGCCCTCAACTTTGGTAATGGCATATTTGGCCCCTTAACTTTGGTAATGACATATATATTTAACCACTCAACTTTACTAAAGACATATTTAGTCCCTCAACTTTAATAACTGCATGTTTAGCCCCTCAACTTTAATAAGGTTTCCATTTTTTAATTTTCATTATTTACCCTTACACTTTATGATAGTTTACTATTTAGATTTTTGCTTATTTTTATCTACGTTTCTGAGCGTGGGTGATAACCCACTAGTTCGTCTAATAATGTCGTGTTTGTGATTAATAATATTTTTGTTTAACTTGATTCAGATTACAAAATTCCCGTTTCCGACACCTCCGGAAGCTAAAGCCTTGTGTGAAGCAGAAGTTTGTTTAAAATCATTAGAAGCACTTGATCATGACGGGAACTTAACGCCCTTAGGGAAGGCAATGTCACACTATCCAATGAGTCCACGCCATTCACGAATGCTAATTACAGTTATCCAGATCCTGAAAAACGGTAACGGGTTCGCAAGAAAAAACTTAATTCTAGGATACGCGCTTGCAGCTGCTTCCGCTTTGAGCTTGTCAAATCCTTTCGTAATGCAGTTTGAAGGGGATCAAAGTGAAGACGTCACCACTAAGGACGAAAAGCTTAAAAAAAGAAAACTAAAAGAAAAATCTAAAACGGCTCTTGTGAGGTTTTCAAACCCTACTAGTGACGCGTTAACCATAGCATACGCATTGCAGTGCTTTGAATTGTCGGAAAACCGAGTGGAATTTTGTGACGAGAATTCGTTGCATCTTAAAACGATGGAGGAAATGTCGAAGTTGAGAAAACAGCTTCTGCATTTGGTTTTTAACCAGCGGGAACTCGTGTGGAGTTATGGAACGATCGACGATGTAGAACGGGCTTGGATGGTTTATTCCAACAAGCACCCGTTGATGTTGACCGAAGAGGAGCTTTTAGGCCAAGCTATATGCGCAGGCTGGGCTGATCGGGTTGCTAAACGGGTCAGAGGAGTTTCGGGTTTATCCGAAGAAGATCGGAAAGTGAACGCACCCCGATATCAAGCTCACAGAGTTAAAGAAACCGTGTTCCTTCATCGATGGTCATCTGTTTCCCGAACCGCCCCCGAGTTTTTGGTTTTCAGCGAACTTGTCGAGAGAAAACGTCCGTATATACATGGCGCCACGCGAGTAAAACCGGAGTGGCTCGCTAAACAATCGAGCTATCTTTGCACTTTCTCCGCACCACTTGCAGACCCAAAACCGTATTACGATCCTCTAACCGACATGGTTTATAACTGGGTGAGTGCGGCGTTTGGTGACCATTTATGGCAGCTACCGTTGCACAGTTTACCTGTGAAAGATGAGAAGATTAAGGTCAACGTGTTCTGTTACTCTTTGCTTGACGGGATTGTGCTGCCATGTGTGAAACGGGCTCGTGAGTTCATGGCAGCCCAGCCCGTTAGTGTTTTGAAGCCAGAGGTGGCGGGCCATAAGAGATACGGGAAACTTGTTTATGAGTTGAGGAAAGGGAATATTGACAGCTGCGCGATACTAAGGAAGGTATGGGATGAAAATGCAGGAGTATTGTATGATGAACTTTTGAGTTGGTTCCAGGAGGGATTTGAGAGTAAATTTGATAAGTTATGGGAAAATATGCAGCGAGAAGTACGTTTAGATCCTCAAGAACGCTTTGTTAAAGTGATCAAAAAAGAGAAAAGCAGAAAAATTAAGAGTTAGTGGTTGCTTTGTTTTTTATGTATGTTATTTTTTTAATTGTTAGATCTGTTGCATTTTTGTTTCTTAGAACTGCGGTAACCAGGTCGGTAATAGAATCGTTACAGGAGATGAATGATAAAGAAGCACTTCAATTTTTGTTCACCAAAGAATACAACATCAAAAATTCGTTAATTTGATATCTAATTTTGTTTAAGTTGAAGATGGTTATATAAGTTAAGGTTGTTATTATGTTGTAATTTCAATAGATATTTGAAGTTTGGGATGAAGATAGTTTAGAAGTTTTGTGTTAATTTTTATTTGTAGGCTAAATCCCACTTTATGTCCATTATGTTTGAACGAAATTACAGACAGTATCCTTTGACTATGAAAATTACACTGAATGTCCTTTATGTTACTAATAATTCTCGTCATACGGTATCCTTATGGCTTAACCTAGTTAGTTTTTAATGTTAAATATTCCCATGTACCAGTCACATGAGGGCATAAAAATAGTCTTTTTACAACCCCATTTAGAAACTAGATAAAGATAAATGTGTCTCTATAAATCTCTCCATCTCCGTCTCTTTGCAACAATAGACCACTAGATCATCCATGAACAAACCCACCACTGACCACCCTACATCTCCTTCACGGATGAACACCATCCACAAACAATACAACATAAGGAGAGATGGTTTTGGTGGCGGGTGGTGGTTTCAGGTCGCCGGAAAAGAGATAGGAGAGAATGTTAGAGGTGGTGGCCGACAACTTGGTAACGGCAGTGGTTTGGCCAAAGAAAGGCTTATTTGTTGTTATATTTATTTTTAAATTGTTTTGTTTTATTTATCAAGTGAAATGACCGTCATGCCCTTACTTGAGTGGCATGTGTTGAGAGTGAACAAAATAATTCAACTGACCGTCATGCCCTTACTTGAGTGGCATGTGTTGAGAGTGAACAAAATAATTCAACTGAGTTAGGGTAGGGTAAAAAGACACCGCCTGATGGATCCAGTGTTATTTTCATAGTTAAAGGACACCGCGACATAAAGTGCAGTTTAGCCTTATTTGTATAAGATATGAAAATTTTTGGGTCGTCTAATGATGGTAGTCGCAAAAAAGACAAAAACTGAGACGACATGTCCACAACCTATTGACAGGGCATATATAGTCTCATGACAGGGCTTTAGATACCTTGCTAAACAAGGCTTTTGTTAAGACATGACAACAAAATACACTGGATTTGTTATCTAATGTCTGCTTTTCGTGAAAAAATACCAATTGAAGTGGAGGGTTTTTTCAAACAACAAGGGGCAAAAAAAAAAGAAAATTACTGCAAGTGCTACTGGTATAACCAACATTAAACAAGAGTATGACAAAAACGCACCATTTAATAAAAACTGTTTTATAAAACCACGACAACGACAAACATATCAAAAAACTAAACCGCACGGCTATTAAAAACATCAACATGTTCTTCATCTCCAACATACAGTCCTCACTTCTTGGATTTCTTTGGTGCCCTAACAACAAAAAACACAAAAATGTTATTTAAACCATTCATCCAACTTAACAAACATAATGAACATTGAACACTCACTGTGCAGCCGGCTGTGATGCTGGAGCAGCCACTGCCGGTGCTTTTTCTTGTGGGCCCTACACAAAAAAACGAAAACAAACATAAAGACATGATTATATAACAGCACAAATAGAGACATCAATCATGTCTCTAAACAAAATACCTGAGCAAAACGTTCCTCCCTTCGTGCCAACTTCCGTTCCCTGCTGGCCTTGTTCTTTGCTCGTTTGGCCTCAAATTGGTCGGAGAGTGTCTTCTCACGAGCCTTCTCAGCCTTTGATTTGTGAATGCTTTCCATGAGCACACGCTTGTTCTTGAAAACATTACCCTTCACCTTCATGTACATGTCATGGTACATATGCTTGTCAATCTTCTTAGCCTCACGGTACTTGCGAAGCAACCGCCTCAACACTCTCATTCTCCTCATCCACAAGATCTTAGTTGGCAATCTTGCCTCTCTGGTACCCTTACGTTTACCTAAAGTTCAAAACAAGATCGTTTTGACTTGACACATTTTCTTTGAAATCAACTAGACAGCACTTCCTTTTGCCTCGAAAGTGGATTATTTTTTAAAAAGTATACACGAAAGTTATTACCATATCCAGAGTGACGCCCCTTTCTTTTTGCTTCCTTCATACGACGAGCACGGGACCGCGAATGAATCTTGGTAGGCTTCCTGATGATAAACCCATCTTTAACAAGCTTACGGATGTTCTGACCTGCAGTCATCATGAAAAAAAAAATATCAACATAATGACATCAACAATCTAATTTTATATTTTATATTTTAAGGAAAAAAATGACAGCAATACAATAAAGAGTAGTTTCAAAGTCTAGACATCAATCAAAATCCAAACTATGAGTTTCTTTTCAAATACATTCTAATAGAATAACTGTCGCTAGCAATTTCTTGCCACAGGATCCCTGTAACACTTGAAATACATACCAAACAACGTCCAACTTTCAAATTGAAATGTATAATTTCCAAATTATGATTTCACATTTTGATTCACGTGTTATGCAATAAATGTTCAGATTTAGCAAATTCGCAACATTTCTTATTCATTTTCAGATTTAGAAGTTAAATCAAGACGTACAAAAGGTGTCTTGGATCAAAACAGCCATAGATGCAAATTTAAACAATAAGCTTCATGTCATATACAACAACATACCCAATGCTGCATACAGAAACACTCAATACAACAACTGTAGCTAGCTATTACTCACCACAGACTTTGGGGGTGTTAATGAGCAATGCCAACCTCAAGCTCACCCTGTGAGTAAATTTTTAAGCTTAAGCTTGCCCCAGTGTCAGCTCGTTTATTATTTATGCAATTTAAAAATAAAATATTTAGACATATCTATACTTATTTACATATATTGATATATAAGTATAAATATAATTCTGATGTAAATTACAATATACATTATCTAATTTATTTTATCATATAACAAGCCTATAATAAACAAAAAAAACTATACAAATGTCCACTTAATATGTTAACTAAAAATTATATAAATAGGCTTGTTTAGGCTCGCCAGCAGGTGATATGTGAAACTCAGACCCAAGCTCATTTATTTAATGAGCCTCAATAAAAACTTGGGCTAGATCTGAAGCTTGTTTAAGCTCAGCTTGATTCGAGTTTTTCAAAAGCAGCTCGGCTAGGCTCGTTTGCCCCCCTACACATACTCACTGTAACACTCAAAATACACACCAAACAACCTCCAATTTTCAGATTGAAACAAATAACTTCAAACTTTCATATTAGACCTAGATTCGCGTGTTACGCAACACATAATCAAATCCTAACAAAAATCACACAATTATCAACCAATTTCAGCTAAAAAATTCAGCGACTAGATCCAAACAACCGTAAACAACCACCTCAAACAGCTAAACATATCAAATCAATCAACTAAAACCGTAACAACACAATATAATCACAACAAATACAATTAACAATCACCGGATATGATAACGAATCAAAAAACATAAACAGAAAGAAGATTTACGTGAATTCGCCATTGAGATTTCATTTCCT
This sequence comes from Helianthus annuus, assembly GCF_002127325.2. NCBI lineage: Eukaryota > Viridiplantae > Streptophyta > Magnoliopsida > Asterales > Asteraceae > Helianthus > Helianthus annuus. The sequence continues at coordinate 116,667,437 of NC_035443.2, forward strand.
TCATTAGGATCCAGCCAAACCTTGCCTCTGCCGCACTTGAGGACACTGGCGGCAAGCCTCTTCTGTAGCTTCAATGACACCATTTTCGTCTCGATCCGTACTTCCTAGGGTTTGTTGGATGGAGTAATACCCCTTTTATATCGTTTGTTTTGTGTACAAAGGGTTTAGAGTATGGGCTTGTGTTTGGGCCTTCAAATAAGATGCAAGACATTATAAAAGTCGAATAGATAATGGGCCTACTTTGAGGGTATCTTAGGCCCATACAAGACTGTAGAGTAGAGGTGTTAGAGGTGGGAAAAATGGTTCGGGGATCGAAACCGGAAAACCGACTTTGGAACCGGAACAAGCCAAACCGGTTCGGTTTGTAATCCAAACGTAGGTTCCACATTGGTTCTCCTTCCTCGCGTCAAAAACCAGGTTGAACCGGTTTTTTACACAAACCGGTAGAAAAAAATGATCAATTTTATATTTTTATGTAATGATACTGTAATTTTATATACAAAAATTATAAAAAAAAAACGGTTTGAGAGGTGCACATCCTAACCGGTTAATAACAGTAACCACAACTTTTTCGTAACCAAAAAAAGGTTTGGGTTGATAAATAACCAAAGCTTTCAAACCGGTTTGAGATTTTTAACTAGGAACCGGTTTTTTATAACTGGTTAGTTTTAAACGATTTTTAATGCCAATTACCGGGATTCTTTTAAATGATGGTAGTCATTTATCACCGTTGGAAAACAACATAACAGCCATTATATGGCCTAAAAGGATTTACAGTATTGGCTTAGAGCATTCATATCTTATCCATCAAATTCAGAGGTTTTTATATTATATAAAGTGGTTGTAAGTGATTATGAGTGGAAGAGAGAAAACATATTACTGTTTATCTCCTGAACACCCTTTATAATTTTTTAATATATTTTGAAACTGATTGTGGGTGGAGGAGAGAGAAAATGTAATGATAAAAATATAAAAATATTATTTAATTGAAACAACAAAAAAAATATAGTTGTTTTTAATGGAATGATAAGGTAGAAAACGGTAGATATATTTATGATGTGAATGTGAATGGTCTTATTTTTGGGCCTTAAAACAAGATATATGAGACCGTATATAAGCCCAATATCTAATGGGTCTACTTTCGGGGCATCTTAGGTCCATGCAAGAGAATCTAGGATTTGGGAGACCACGTTATTATGACCATTTGTTGTGAATAGTCAACTTAGCATCGTGCTAACAATTAATCATCCACTATGTTTGCAAAATAATCTTTCTTTAATAAGTGACTCAACAATTAAATATATAAATAACGTATCTATAAATAGGGTAACAAGGAAGACCTTAAAGACAGCACAAACATTGTTCTCATTTGAAAATTTTAATACATAACCAGCAAGATGGAAGCAAATACTGCATGGTTTGGTTCAATTTTGCTTTTGTTGTCGGTGTTCGCAATGCTTGCTTCTGCTTCGGCAGATAGTGGTTATGGAAAGTCGCAGCTTGAGGGATATGTGCCACCGAAGACTACTACACCAAAAGAGCATGTCGCCTATGAAAAACCCAATCCTAAGATACCTACAAAGCCGGTGAATCCAAAAGGGGAATATGTATCCTACAAGAAGATTGATCCTAAGTTACCGTCAAAACCGATGATACCAACACACGAAAAGCCATTGGTACCCAAGGTGCCAAAGCACCCGAAGAACATTGCAGTGCAAGGTCTTATTTATTGCATAAATGGTTCCAAACTTATCCCACTCAAAGGTACATACTATGTGATATTGGTTTATATAAAATTATATTGTGTTATATTTATACATGTCAACGATAAAATAAAAGTAATCTTTAGGTCTGTTTTAGTTCCTAACCAAATCAAAAACTAAAATTTAGGTGACTTTTTCTTTATCATTTACGTTACCTAACTTAAAAGCTATGAGAGTTTAATTTAGGTCACATGGATGTAAAAAGAACATTACATGTCATGATTAGTGAGGTTTTATTTATTTTAATTTCGATCAAAAACCTTTTGAATGATGAAAAAAAAAATCCTAAAAGCTATGAGTTAGTTTATTGTATCATGTTTGGTTTGATTTTTTTTTTTTTTGGTAATTTATTTGGTCTGTTTTTTTTTTTTTGGGTTATTTAATAACATGTTCAAGTTGTTATTTTGTTGTTAAAAACAGGAGCGACAACAAAAGTGACTTGTTTGGCCGTGCATAAGAGCGGATACGGATCGACATCATTTTCATTCTCAAGTTGCCCAACAGATGAAAAGGGTTATTTCTTAGCCAAGATACAATCATCAAAGGCACTAAAAGACGATGCATGGAAGATAACCGAATGCAAAGCTTTCCTCGAAAAATCACCATGGGCCAGTTGCAAGGTTCCCGAAGATACCAACGGAGGACTTACTGGTGCTCGTCTTACATTTTCTCGTCATCTCAACCGCGACGGATATTGTTTGTCTTCGGTAGGCCCTTTTATATACAACCCTGGTCATGCATCTTCACCCGGCGAGGGTTACTAGTATCATCAAAACACCATTTTGTTATTCATACCAACGCAATTCGTTTTTTGTTTATTACTAATTTTTTCATCGTTTTGTTGTTTGTTTTGTGATGAGTTCACATTAACATCATTGGATCATTACAAGTGCACGTTTATTTGTTATTGTTTAAAGCTAGTTGATAAATTATTAATATATTTCATGTTGCTTATTCTACTACTAGAAACTTTGATTAATCTTTTTAAATCAAGGTTTGATGTATGAAGTGTAGCCCATGATGGTTGAAACTTGAAAGTGTTCTATGTGTCCCACGTAAAGTAGCAACAAAATAGGAGTGGTCCGCGTATTGCCATTTTCCAACAACATATCCTCCGCATACCCCACCCACTTTTTAACAAAATCTTCCTACTTCACTACTATATACTATATAAGGTTACGGGGAGGTTACGGGGGTCTGGTTCTCCTTCTTCCCCTAAGTCTACATCAACGTTACATCACCTTCCTCCTTCTACCTCACCATTCTCCTCCAACATGGAGTGTGGTTCCATCTTCTTCCCCTCCCCCCCCCCCCCCTTTCATTTTTTTATTTAGAGTTAATTGTCATTTCCGTCCCTTTGGTTTGTTCTATTAGGCTTAGTTCAGACTAAATTTCAATTTTGTACCATTTCCATCCCAAACATTCTTGAAACATGTTTGTTCCGTCCATAATTGATAGAATTATCTGCCATTTCCGTCCGTGTGGTTTGTTCAAATTATGCCATTTCAGGTCAAATTTCAAAGTTTTTTGGACGGAAATGGCATGTTTCAAGAATGTCAGGGACGAAAATGGTACAAATTTGTAATTTGATTTGGAGTCGTATAATTAGACCAACCATAAGGACGAAAATGACACTTAACTCTTGTTATTTATTTTTTTAAATACCTAAATGCTAAAAATTATAAGAAGTTTTCATTAATTAAAAAAATTACATAGCCTAGAAAAAAAGACATAATTAAAAAAAAACATAATTTAAAAAAAGACATAATTTAAAAAAAAACTACATTCCACTTCCACTTCCTTCTAGCCATTTCTTCGCGATCTTGTTCTTCATTCTTGAGAGCACCGCACAATCTCGTTCTGGTAGACCTTCGATGTCGGTTTTCATGAGTCAGAACTCTTCAGTTTCTGGATTTTGTAGATCAAATTCGAGTCGTCTCTTATCGTGTGCAAACCTCTCAATTTCTGTCGTTGTTGTTTCTTCCTTTTCTTTGTTGGTGCATATTTCGTACGTCTGCCACTGTGCGAATAACTAGATAGAGCGTGTGTTGAATATTGTATAGAATAGTGTAAGTTGGACAAGTTTTAGTATTGTCAAAGTCCATCCGGACGGATGGACAAGTCCATCTGAATGGATGGACAATAGAATAGTCCAAACCCCATGCGGTAGAATAGGTATTCATATTGTAAAGTCCACCTGGACGGATGGTCATCCGGATAGCTGGACACTAGCTCATTCGGACTAGATAGTCCGTTGCCTATAAATAGAGATGTGGGGTTCCCATTTGGACAAGCTTTTGGATCCCAGAGGGGACATGCTATCCAACTGGTCTCACGATGCTGTAACTTTCAGATATGAATAAGAGACCAGACTATAAGTGTCTGCTCGATGTCGTATCTATCTTCTACTCCTTTCTTAGTAATAATAAACGCACCGAACACGTCGTATCGGGACCGAGGCTCTATCGAACTCGCCGGTTCCTGGAATATCAAGTGGTATCAGATCTACGGTATCGATTTAATTGATCTAATAGTTGGTTAAATCACCCAAGCTCATCAATTTTTGGTTAAATGGGAATTTTGACGTTAAAATAGAGAAAGTCATCAAAATAAAGGTCAATTCACGGATGGATTTTGGAATTGAAGACATCATTCTGTTCAGAATTGATTCGCGCACAATCATGTGAAGTTTCATCATAGAATTCACACATATAAAGATTCTGGATCGAAAAAACGTGATTTGGAGTGTTCTTGAGCTGTTAGAACATAATCCTTAGGATGACCATCCGAGCGAATGACCATCCAAGCGGATGATTATCCGAACCATATAAAGTGACTGTCACCCGGATGACCATCCGAGCGGATGGTCATCCGAACCATATAAAGTGACTATCACCCAGATGACCGTCTGAGCGGACAAGTGAACCCATTCGATCGAATGCTCATTCGAACCATATAGTCATTCGGAAAGATGAAGACACTCTGGTGGCAAATTGTCAATATGATCCAAGATCAGTCCATCCGGACGAATGGACCTATCCCCTTCGAACGGATGAACTAATGCCTAAAAAAGGCATGCTTTGATCGCAACGACGAGGAGAGTCTCCAGAAAAAATTTGGTGATTGAAATTTTTTTCAGATTTTTAACTACCAAGCTGGGTTGTTCGGGGACACCGTCTGGGGCTTCAGTGAACAGATTTGATGATGCGATCATGGATTGTGGAAATTAGTAGGGTAGTCATGATACTAGTGTAGAATGTTTATCTTCCAGGTTATCTGACTATTTATGGGCCAAAACGTAAAATCCGCAATGATGAAAAACTGGCGTTTTGAGGAAAATTGTTATATTTTCGGCATAGTCGAGTTTTTCACAGATAAAAGAAGACTGAATTGCTCTGTTTGAGGGGGAATTCAGTAATAGAGACGTCAGAATTTGCAAAAATGAGGGGGAATAAAAATTTTCAGATGTTCCAGCATTTTTGAAATTCGTGACACTGCAACAGTATTCGGGTGGTTTCGACTTCGGATTGTCAGGGGGAATGTGAATCTGATCGTTGATGAAAGCTTCCGAGATCAAGATGATCCGAGGTGTTGATATCTGATCGTGGACGAAAGCATTGGAGATCTGAGAGTGATCGTGGATGATAGTTTCTGAGATCTAGATTATCCGAGGAGATGAATCTGACTGTGGATGAATGATTCGAAGATCGGATTACATTACTAGATGATTTGTTTTCCGATGAAGATTTACTGATTCTGGAGAATACCGTTTACATGGATCCGTCATTCTTACGGTGCGTTAGCGTGGATCATGGAAAACGGGATATCAGATCTTCATGGAGAATCACGGATTTGAAGTTAACCAGTGGGGTGTTTGAAGTTTCTATCAATTTTCGGTTGAGTTTTTGTACATTCTTAGATCGAGCAAGCGGAATGCGAGATCGTGGTGCTGAAATGATATATCAAAAACTGAGCTCGGATGTGGTAAAAGCTGAAACAGAGGATGCTGCATTGACTAGTTTCAAGTTGGTGATTGTTCGTGAAGGTTGCAGTTTAGCAAATCAGAGGAGAGTCATGAACTGTGCAAAAGACCTGAAGATTCTTTAAGGGGGAATTGGTGCTTTACTCTGTCAAAGCAAACCCGAATCATCAATCGAGGGGGAATCTATTGTCAGTTTCAAGATGCCTGATTGAAGTTGGAGAATAATTGAAGATTGCAGAATATTCAAATACGGCTCAAAGTTCTTAAAGTGTTAGTGACAATTCGACAGTGACAGCCGAGGGGGAATCTGTTGGTGCATATTTCGTACGTCTGCCACTGTGCGGATAACTAGATAAAGCGTGTGTTGAATATATAGAATAGTATAAGTTGGACAGGTTTTAGTATTGTCAAAGTCCATCCGGATGGATAGACAAGTCCATCCAAACGAATGGACAATATAATAGCCCAAACCCCATCTGGTCGAATAGGTATTCATATTGTAAACTCCATTAAATAGGGATGCGGGGTTCCCATTTGGACAAGCTTTTGGATCCCAGAGGGGACATGCTGTCCAACTGGTCTCACGGTGCTGTAACTTTCAGATATGTATAAGATACCAGATTATAAGTGACTGCTCGGTGTCGTATCTATCTTCTACTCATTTCTTAGTAATAATAAACGCACCGAATACGTCGTATCGGGACCGAGGCTCCGTCAAACTCGCCGGTTCCTGGAATATCATTCTTTCTCTCTCTTTTTGTAATTCTCCTCTTGCACTTCCATAAAATGGTTGAAGTTTTGTAGAATTGTATTAAGTTTTGATACATCGTTGGAGCTCGTTCCCTTTGAACCCGAAGCCTTTGCAGCGGCTACTTTTTTAGCACGATCATTTCCAATTGGCCGCTCTGATTCAGGAGTTGGAGCTTCATCTGTGAACTCGGGGTCATCATTTATATCGATGCAACATGCATCAGAACCACCCACACTATGACTCCTCGGCGCACTCGTTTTAGATCTTTTCGCTTGTGATACCTCATTAGGCATCACTTGCCACGTTTGGCATTTTCTCAATATTTAATACGGCCTCATGTAATTCCACAGCCCATGTTTTTTGGTGTATCTTTCATTAGCCAACAACAAAACATTTTCATCATTTGCACCACTTGGACCATAGTTCCATGCATGTTGATATATGCCCGCAAACAAACCAATTTTCCCGTTCATCTCTCTAAATTTTGAACTAAAGGAATGGACTAATTGATATGGGGCCGTTGCATCAATTGGAAATATTCTTTACAAATTGGTTCCAAAAACCTTCTCGTTTTCGATTAGTGCCTACACATTAAAATTTAAAAATATAACCTTTGTTTCCAAATAAAATACAAAATTTATTTTAATACTTTGATTAAAAAAATATGATAAAACATTTATTTTAGAGTTAATTGCCATTTTCGTCCCTGTGGTTTGGTCACTTTGGCCATTTCAGTCCATTTTTCAAAAATGCGCCATTTTCGTCCCCCACGTTCTGGAAAGGTGCCATTTCAGTCCAAAAATCATAACCCAGTTAAGTCAGTTTGTAAATAAGGATTGATTGTGTAAATTTGTAACATAAAGGACTGATTGTGTAAATTTAAAAAATGGACTGAAATGGCAGTTAACACCACCACCACTAGCCCTGCCACCACCACCACTCCGCTGCCACCACCGCCACCACCGCCACCACAGCCACCACCGCCACCGATGAACTCCGAACTCCGAGAACGGCATACCGAAACGAAAAGCTTGCGGGTTACGGGGACGTCTTCGTCTTCTCCGGTCGTCTTCTCCGATGAACTCCGAACTCCGGCGAGTTGCAGAAATGAGCAGGGGTGGAACTAGTAATTGATTTAGCCCATGTTCATTTCTACAAATTTAATTAAGTTCGAGCGAATCAAGAACTCTTGTTATACACGAATCAATATAACATAAGCACGAATCTGAGGTGTAACAGATCTGGAAATTGATTATTCAAGAATCAGCAAAGTTTCACAAATCTAGAGCAAGTTATACATTCAAGATTTGAAAGTGGTTTACACAGGTTTACACACTGGTTCATTCGAACGAACCTGGATTGGATAGTTATCACGAATCTACTGGTTGTTAGTTGTCACAGGTTTATTACATATCAGAAATAATCAATCAATCAGTTACGTTAATTGCAGATCTGAAGTTAGCATATTTTATTGCAGATATGGAATTTGAACAGATCAACAGAAGTGTTCATTCGCAGTTCTATCTATTCGCTGAATCTGTTCCATCCACAGAACTGCATTCGCTGTTACATTGTTCATTCGCAGATTTTCTCCATTCGCTGAAAAAATTGTTCATCCATGTTACCCATCCGGACATTTAGAACCATTCCTCATATTTGCTGATTCTTGAATAATCAATTTCCAGATCTGTTACACCTCAGATTCGTGCTTATGTTATATTGCTTCGTGTATAACAAGAGTTCTTGATTCGCTCGAACTTAATTAAATTTGCAGTTGATTCTATTACAGGATGATAGAGAAACATGGGCTAAATCAATTACTAGTTCCACCCCTGCTCATTTCTGTAACTCGCCGGAGTTCGGAGTTCATCGGAGAAGACGACCGGAGAAGACGAAGACGTCCCCGTAACCCGCAAGCTTTTCGTTTCGGTATACCGTTCTCGGAGTTCGGAGTTCATCGGTGGCGGTGGTGGCTGTGGTGGCGGTGGTGGCTGTGGTGGCGGTGATGGTGGTGGTGGCAGCGGAGTGGTGGTGGTGGCAGGGCTAGTGGTGGTGGTGTTAACTGCCATTTCAGTCCATTTTTTAAATTTACACAATCAGTCCTTTATGTTACAAATTTACACAATCAGTCCTTATTTACAAACTAACTTAACTGGGTTATGATTTTTGGACTGAAATGGCACCTTTCGAGAACGTGGGGGACGAAAATGGCGCATTTTTGAAAAATGGACTGAAATGGCCAAAGTGACCAAACCACAGGGACGAAAATGGCAGTTAACTCTTTATTTTAAATACTTTTTCTAAAAATAAAATACAAAATTCTACCTTTAATCGGATCGATAGAAACATTAACCCACGCTCGTGTAAGCGCTTCCAACCCGTCTGCGGTCCAAGGAAGGCATTGCGCCTTCCCGCTTCCATCTTCTTGTGCTTGTGCGTGCTTTCCTCCTTGTGCTCATTTTTCCCTTTCTTAGCCTTCGTGGTTTGTGGTTGCGTTTCGGGTAACAACATCATCGTTGATGTGCTAAAAAGTAGTTCAATAAAATTAACCAAATTAACCTAATTCTAGACTCTAAGTAATACTCTAGACTCACTAAGACACACTAAACTACTAACCGACAAGTGTACCGATCAACTCTAGTATAGCTACTGTAAGTCTGGATATCGAACCCATGAGACTCTATCGAATTACGCTAATGACTCTATTTAGACTAGACTGACATGGACTGAACTATTTTGTTTGTCTAATTGGGGGGGGGGGGTTCTAAGAATCCTAAGAAAGCAGTTAAACTAAATTAACTAGAACGAATTACTTTAGGCTTTTTCTCAGACAGTGGAAATACTACCTAGACTGAATCCTGGTTGCTTTTAGTTATGGATTTTATTTGAAGATTGATTATTATGGACTGGGATCGTAAGATTCTAAACCTCTCGAGTTACCAACTAAGCCTCCTAACCCTTCTCAAGAGTACATTAGGGAACCCTAAAGGATGTTATATTCACCGGTAAATTAGACTCCTTTTCAAGACCTCTAATGATTTATGAAAGTACCCTACAAGACTATCTCCGTTTTAGGACTCAAGTCAAGGATAAATTTGGGTTCTTAACTAGACTTGTTAGACAACAACTAATAGGTTTACTTCCTAAGAAGGACCCACCTTACGGTTTAATCACTTAGACCTAACAATAACCTCGCACCTTTCAGCTATTGAGAGTTAGTAGAACACTTGATTTTATAAGATTACCGAATATTGCTTTTAAGGTCTATTATGTATTCAACCCTAAAGATTCACGATGTGATATAGACACTCACCAAAATCTAGAACCTAACACAACTCTATTATGTGATAAAGACCGTCACCAAGAATTATGTAAAGCAATAAACAATATTCAAACACAATCAAGTATGCATACACATCTAGCTAATAATCAAATCGCCTACAATACATAAATAAATCCATAAATATCATATGATCATAATAAAAATCCAAACTTTATGCAACCATTCATCTTATCTAGGTTGTCAATGAAATCTAGCCAATCAAAGTCATGGAAACAAGCATCAACAAAGTATTTTTAAAGAAACAAGACATAGTCGAGGAGAAAGAAACACAAGTGAAAACACCCTGATGTTAGGTAGACGACCCGAATGATTCTCTGAACTTCTAACCTTCAACCGACAGCTTCGAGTGCTCGAAAACGCTTCAAACACAGCTCCAAGTTCGCCCAAAAGATTGCTAATTCGTAAGTTAGGGTTTCTTTGAATGTTTAATATGTTTATATATGATTTGCAGCTGAAACCCTTTGCCCAGCTCGAAAAATTCTGGTGAAACACTCTCTCGCGGGGCGCGAGAGAGATATGGTGATGGATCGCGGGCCGCCACCGCGTAATAGACGTCTTCAAATCTTTAAGTCTCTCACCACCCGCGAGAGACTCCCTTTCCTGTATCGCGGCCCGCCAGAGAACTTATTTCCCGTAATTCAACTCCGTTTCAGCTCCCGAGCTCTCCAACACGTTCCAGGACTTGTCTTTTCCACGTTTTAACTCGTTTTATGCATTTTCCAGCAGTTTCAAACGCAAAGACCTGGAAAACGCAATTGGATCAGAAGTACGCAAATTCTAATGAAAACTAAATTACAACTAACGGAAACTTATATAAACTATACACAAATAAAGGATGTATTTTACAATACATCAAATATCCCACATTTACTCTTTTTTTCGTCCTCGAAAAAGAATCTATGCACACGGAATCAGAGATAGATAAATACTCGGGTCAAAACTATTTATACTTGTTAAAATCAAAACTTGTGTTAGCCGCGATTGCAAATATACTTGTCCCTTTAAGCCCAAACCCGGTTCTTAGCCCTTATCATGCAAATTTAATTCAAGTGCGGTCAATCTACCTAGGGTCTCACACCAGAAGCCACAGTCCACCCAATCCCACCTCAAGCTTATAGAACAAAAGGAACGATCACTGGACCAATTCCCAACTGTTTTATACCAAAATCAAGAGAATTTAAAACCATTTTTTTCTCATTTTTTTGAGCTTAGACGTTTCTTTACCTAACCCAGAGGTTGTCTCAACCAGAGTCACCATCCCCGTGAGCGACAACGTGAGCGTCGGTAATTTTTTTGCAATTTTGATTTCCCACATCCCAAAGGCATTCCGGGTCAGAGTCACTATCCCCAACCAAGATTACGTAGGCATGTGCTACTTTTCTTAGTTTCTAGCTCAATTATTCTATTTTTTTCCTTTTCTTTTTCATGATTAAAAATTTTAACAATTTTGGCTTATAACGGCATTCTTTATACTATTATTGGTGGTTTCAATTTCCCATTTTTCCCAAATGAGTACCTACTAGTAGACTGACAATTAAGGTAACATTAAATCAAAGGAACCTAAAACCGACCCGGGCCTATTCACATATCCCAAACTAGACACAAGCTCGACTTAATTAATCCCATATTATCATTATTTGAACCCGAACAAAAACCCATCTTTTCTATCATTTTCTATATCAATTTTGCAAACTTCTTTATTCAAAAGACATTTTCTGATTTTTCAATTTTTTTTCTCGATTTTTAAATTTTTTAATTTTTTTTTCACGACTCGACTACTACTACTACTATGTATCCCATCCCCACACTTAAAGATTGCATTGTCCCTGATGCAAGAACGAGAACACGACTCAAACTAATTACCTAAAAAATAAAAACTAAAAACTAAATAAACAATACAAAGTATACAAGTGAAACGACTTAGTTTAATATGCGAGACTGTCAAAGTGCCAGTCAATTCCACATATGCCCTCCAATCCGAAAACACTCAGCAAGCAATTCCTAACTCTCTCACACTAACGGAAGCAGCAAAACCAACACCATACCTATCACATCCAAAATAAACATACCAAAATAACATATGATAGATAAAAGTGTTTCAAAACATCCAACATACCTATGAGTCATCCAATCTACCCCAACCCATCCAACCAAGTAGCCAAGTATTCAAAAATTAGGAGTACCGACCGGATATAATAAAAATATCATAAAAGAAAAATAAAAGATACTGCATAAAACTCCACATGCTGCTATCCCCACACTAGTCCTCGTCACCTGACTCCTCCTTAGACTGCTCAAAGACCTGATATGGCTCAACTCCCTGTATACCACTGGGTCCTACCTGTGGCTGTAGAAAATAATGAGGAACTCCTAAACGTAGACCCTCCATCATGTGCCTCATACCATCTTCCAACCTCTGCTGACCCGGCTCATGAGCTTTACGACTCTCCTGCATCACCTGCCTAACTGCACCAAACTGCTCATCAACATACCCACGCAAATCCCCAAAACCTGTCTGCATCGAATCATATAAAGACTCTAAAGTAAGTGGATCAGGTCGTGGCGGCCTCAACGGATACTGCCTAGCTGGAATCTCATGTCGTGTAAGGGGTCTCTAGTAACGAGGAGGAATGCCCCCTGCATAACTGCTGCAGCACCTGAACCAGGAGGAGGCTGAACCTGTGGACCCTGACGAATGGGCTCCCACTCAATTGGATCAGTGTATGTCAATATCCCTGCATTCTGTAGATCCCTAACACTCATGAAACAAGGGCATGGGCCCTCTTTCATCTTATCCGCTGGATACCTCTAAAAAACACCCAAGCTTTCAGCCAACCAAGTCACAAACGGCCCACAATACACACGAGCCCTTGGGCCACCTCTCCAAAGTCTCCTCATGGACCATGCGAATATAGTAGCCAAGTTCGCCGGCCTCCTCTCAACCATACACATCAAGCAAAACAGGCTAACTTGATTCACCTTATTATCTCCTTGCCCCCTACCTACCAATGTAGCTGAAAGAATCTTGTGGATATATCGATAAACCGGATCAATGATATCACTCGCAACCGCACCAGTAGAGTACGAAACTGTCGACATAGTACCCCAGAATCTAACCAACTCATCAACCTGAACACTGTGCCTACGTTTTTTCTTGAACACTCCTTGCAAACTTGTAAGAAACTCGGGTGTTCGTACCTCTTCTTGTGTATAAAACTGTGTGGCCACTGCGAATTCCCGGATCGTCATCTCGTATGACTGCTACCCAAGGCAAAGAAAACTGCATCCTTCTCGTTAAAGTTCCCTTGCTTATAGTCAAAGGTGAATGGATCTCCAAAGTAATTTCTTTATATTGCCTTGCATCACAGTCTAAAACCCTCCTAAACTTCGGACCCAATAACTGCTCGACCCTAGCTCTCACCCCCAGGCGATCTATCAATCCCCAATCATTCCTTCTAAACGGTAGCAGATCCACAGTATATAAAGTAGCCAACCTTTGAGATTTACCCGAATCCAACTCAAATTGCAACAAAGGGCTATCCAAAATCCTCGTACTCTGACCATAAGGAACCCCCGGTCCAATATATTCAACCACCCTAACATACTCTGGCTGTTTCACCGGTTTCGGCTGAGCCGGGCCTCCTATTTGACGAGTGGTTGGACCTCTCTTCCTACCAGCTCTGCTAGATGAACCTTCACTTGACATTCTGCTAAACAATTCAAGATTGACAAGACAAAGCAAAGCAGATTATTAGTAACGAACTATTTTTGGTATTTTTTTAATTTTTTAATAATTTTTTTTGGATTTTTTTGACAATTTTTCAGAAAATGGCATAACCGTATAGCATTTCATTCGTGGTTAAAACCGAAAATAATTGAAAAACAAAATCGGGTTACCGTTTACAAAAGCATAAGTTATAAACAACCTCGCCCGAATGGAGATTCAGTACGGGCGAAGTGTTTTGTACCTGTACGTGCATATAAGTAAACCCAAGACCAAACTTAAACCTAAGACTCGACTCAAAATACAAGACTCAGTGTACACTACCTCCTCCCGGCACTTTAATTGTTCGCAATTAAATCCAAGTGCCAAAACCAACCAACATTGAGTGTCCAATGAATTAAAGTTAAAAACTTTATGATATCATTAGTGAAAACAGGTCAAAATTATGTAATAAACTTCAAGTTCATCTAAAAAATAACCAACCCGAATCCCCACACTCAATTTTTTACCAAATCCTAGATCATGTTAGCATAAATATGTGTAGAACACACCAAACCGAGCCACCCGCAACCTGCATCATACTGAAATACCCAAACCAAGCCAACCGCAACCTCAAACTACCCCTAACCATGGCAAAACACATGACTAAAACAAGACCCGACACTAAAACTAACACCAAACTAAGTAAGAACTGAAATAACGGACTCATAGTACAAAGATTACAAGAATACATACCTTGGATTCGAGTTAAGCAAGAGAAACTACAAGAAATCCGGTTGAAGCTTGAAACCCAAAGAAAAATCCTGTTTTTATGGTGAAGAGTGTGGAAATTATGGTAGAAATCGGTTGTAGGATGATTAGAGGTGAAATGGGAGTGAAATTTTGGGTGAAAATGGTGGATTTACGGTGGTAGATGGTGGTGTAAGGGGGTTTGCGGTGGAGTGGAGAAGAGGAATTAGGTTAAAATGGATGAAATTGGGATTAAAACAACTTTCGGCTGCAGATATAGTCTCTGGCGCCCCGCGACAACCATAAGCATCTCTATCGCAGGCCGCCAGCGAGTGAAAGAATTCTGGAATCATGAGTTTCTAGCGGGCCGCGACGAAGAGACTTAAGTCTCTCGCGCCCCGCCAGAAGCCATTTTTCACAGAATGTTTCATTTTTTGATCAGTTTCATGCCTTAGAAAATTTTTTTAAACATTACCAAACCTCCCAAAACTCAACCCAAAATTTTTCTAACACTGGAACTCACCTGAAAACTCGTTTTTCTCGCCAATCCCTACACATCCTCAGTAATGAATCCCTGCAAATGACTCGAAATACAAAAACAAAGACCGAAACACTACCGAAAACAACCATTAGCTACGAAAAATAAGCAAAATAAACGACAATACAAACGGTACAAACTCTACACTTGAGATAACTCAAGACACTAAACAGTGGTGTTTGAAATGTCTTCGAGAGGAGTTTCCTCCCTCTCGGTCTTGTCAATCGGGCCACCTAAATAATGCTTCAATCTATGGCCGTTCACCTTCCAAGATCCTTTAGTAACTTCATCAAATAACTCAATCGCGCCATACGGGAACACCTCCTTCACCACATAAGGTCCCGTCCACTTTGACTTCAACTTTCCGGGAAATAACTTGAACCTCGAATTATAAAGAAGCATTTATCACCAACTTTGAACTCCTTCAACCCCTTAAGCCTCCTATTATGCAACGCTTTCGTTTTCTCCTTGATATTCAAGAACGCTCATACGCCGCATCTCTAGGGCCTCTAACTCATGGATTTGGAAATACCTCCTCCTAGCCATGGGAGTAAGATCAAGATTGACGGTTTTAAGAGCCCAAAGCGCTCGGTCCTCTAATTCAACCGGGAGATGGCAAGCTTTGCCATAGACTATCATGAATGGTGTGGTCCCTAAGGGTGTTTTGTAGGCGGTACGAAATGCCCACAAAGCATCAACAAGTTTATCCGACCAATCCTTATGACTCTTGCCTACCGTTTTCTCTAATATTCTCTTCACTCAAAGAAAAATCCTGTTTTTATGGTGAAGAGTGTGGAAATTATGGTAGAAATCGGTTGTAGGATGATTATAGGTGAAATGGGAGTGAAATTTTGGGTGAAAATGGTGGATTTACGGTGGTAGATGGTGGTGTAAGGGGGTTTGCGGCAGAGTGGAGAAGAGGAATTAGGTTAAAATGGATGAAATTGGGATTAAAACAACTTTCGGCTGCAGATATAGTCTCTGGCGCCCTGCGACAACCATAAGCATCTCTATCGCGGGCCGCCAGCGAGTGAAAGAATTCAGGAATCATGAGTTTCTAGCGGGCCACGACGAAGAGACTTAAGTCTCTCGCGCCCCGCCAGAAGCCATTTTTCACAGAATGTTTCGTTTTTTGATCAGTTTCATGCCTTAGAAAAATTTTTAAACATTACTAAACCTCCCAAAACTCAACCCAAAATTTTTCTAACACTGGAACTTACCTGAAAACTCGTTTTTCTCGCCAATCCCTGCATATCCTCAGTAATGAATCCCTGCAAATGGCTCGAAACACAAAAACAAAGACCGAAACACTACCGAAAACAACCATTAGCTACGAAAAATAAGCAAAATAAACGACAATACAAACGGTACAAACTCTACACTTGAGATCACTAAAGACACTAAACGGTGGTGTTTGGAATGTCTTCGAGAGGAGTTTCCTCCCTCTCGGTCTTGTCAATCGGGCCACCTAAATAATGCTTCAATCTATGGTTGTTCACCTTCCAAGATCCTTTAGTAACTTCATCAAATAACTCAATCGCGCCATACGGGAACACCTCCTTCACCACATAAGGTCCCGTCCACTTTGACTTCAACTTTCCGGGAAATAACTTGAACCTCGAATTATAAAGAAGCATTTTGTTAGTGCATTAATGTCTATCGCCTTCGTCAATCCGAGTCGTAGTGAGAAACCGAAGAAATCAAGTCTTTATAGTGTTATATCTAGTTAAAATGCAAGGTGGCAATCTTGTAATTAATGAAAAGTTTCATTAAAGTCTTGACCTATAAATAGGAGAGTTATGACATAAGTTAGAAAACTTTTGCTCCATTTGGTGATTTTAGAGATTCAAGTTTAGAGAGAGAAAGTCTAGAGAGAGAAAGTCTCTCCACCCGAAGAAATCAAGTCTTTATAGTGTTATATCTAGTTAAAAGGTAAGGTAACAATCTTGTAATTAATGAAAAGTTTCATTAAAGCCTTGACCTATAAATAGGAGAGTTATGACATAAGTTAGAAGACTTTTTGCTCATTTGGTGATTTTGGAGATTCAAGTCTAGAGAGAGAAAGTCTAGAGAGAGAAAGCTCTCTCTACGTGATTTTTGTATCGTACACGTCGTATTCTTCAATAAAATCACGGTTCTAGTACGTTATAGTTTGTTGTGAGGGGGAGTTCTGATTGTTTATGCCAGGTGGATAGAGAATTGAAGTGATTCTCATCATGTTGTGAAGTTTGTCCAGTTTGTTTCAAATTTTCTCAGAAAATCAAAATTGAAACATATTTTGATTTTAGGGGGAGAAAAATTTTAAAAAAAATTTGAAAATTTGAAAATGTCAAAAACATTGAAAAATCAAAAATGAGTTTTTGTTGCATAAAAGAGGAAATGATAGTATATCAGTGGTCTATCACAACACGCTAAAGATATGTAATATTTAAAAGTGATAAACAATCTTACTACGGATGTGTCGGTAGATTTTTGCACACTTAGTAAATTGAAATGAGATATAAACCTAAATTCAAACTTGCTTAATTCGTGGGTAACTATTCTTGGATATATGGGTAACCCCCGAAATCTTGTTTGAAAGATCCTTCTTTCTGAGATACTAGGTCTTTATAGTCAGTGATATCTGGGGTATTATTCTGGGACTTCTGCTGTATGGAAATACTGACCTAGTCCCCGAATAATACTTTCTGCAAAATGCTTTGAAATATAAGCGCAGCCCTCAGCAAGTTGATAAAACAATAAAATTGATAGTCACTGCTGTTGTAACAAAAGATCCTCTAAAGGGGACCCACCGAAAGTCAAAGCTGTCATCTCTTTGCGTATGCGGAAGTATCGACCTGAGCTCTCACGGCCCTCGTAATTTACCCCTTAACAGATATCATCTGTGGTATACGCACCTGTAAGACTGAACATTGGGATCTGGATACGGGAGTATATTCAAGTGGAGTGATACACATTTAAGTTCAAGTTTCTAAAACATTAATATCGTATCTCGAATCAATTAAAATTTGTGTGAAAATTTAAAGTGGACCAATATACTGACAATCTAGATAAATTGTTTAAAACTTGAAATGTTTAAAAGCTTGACGGTGTTGGTGATATGTCTCAAAAACTGATATGATCCTCTTGCACAAACTCACAAAAGTATGTTTGTACATATTTCATTTCTGCATTTAATTTCTGCTATTGCATTTATGTTTCTTATTTTGAAAAATCCAAAAAGATTTTCGACAACTGATGTTGAAAACTGATATTCAAAATCTCAAAGGCTAAACATGATGAACAGACAGGTTGGTTAAATGGTTTGAAATGTTTAAAATGATTCTTTAAGTTGAACCAGAATTTGGAATGTTTAAAATTTTGAAAAGTTTTAAATGTGTAAAGTCTCAAATGTTTGATGATTCATTAATTTGAATCACAATATTGTGTGTTATATGTTTGAGAATTTTGAGTGAATTCTTTTAGAGTCAAAATTATTTTGTCTTACGAGAGATTGAGATGTGTAGGTTTCTTATTCTGTTGCTACGGAAAGCCAGGTGTTGATCCTAAAAGCACGGAAGCTTGACGAAAGGGGGAGCCTGAAGAAAAGAAGTCTGATCGATAGGAAGAGCAACGGAAGCTCGAAGACAGATCCACGGGGATTCTGTTCGAGAAAGAGAAAGACAAGACGCTACAAGATTGACTGCGACAATATCCAAGGGGGAGATTGTTAGTGCATTAATGTCTATCGCCTTCGTCAATCCGAGTCGTAGCGAGAAACCGAAGAAATCAAGTCTTTATAGTGTTATATCTAGTTAAAAGGCAAGGTGGCAATCTTGTAATTAATGAAAAGTTTCATTAAAGCCTTGACCTATAAATAGGAGAGTTATGACATAAGTTAGAAGACTTTTTGCTCATTTGGTGATTTTGGAGATTCAAGTCTAGAGAGAGAAAGCTCTCTCTACGTGATTTTTGTATCGTACACGTCATATTCTTCAATAAAATCACGGTTCTAGTACGTTATTGTGTGTTCGGTCACGCACGTTCACGGATTCCGCACGTCGAACGTTCGTTACGCAATCGAACGGTGTCAAAACCGATCCTACACATTTGTCACCAACTTTGAACGCCTTCAGCCCCTTAAGCCTCCTATTATGCAACCGCTTTCGTTTTCTCCTTGATATTCCAAGAACGCTCATACGCCGCATCTCTAAGGGCCTCTAACTCATGGATTTGGAAATACCTCCTCCTAGCCGCGGGAGTAAGATCAACATTGACGGTTTTAAGAGCCCAAAGCGCTCGGTGCTCTAATTCAACCGGGAGATGGCAAGCTTTGCCATAGACTATCATGAATGGTGTGGTCCCTAAGGGTGTTTTGTAGGCGGTACGAAATGCCCACAAAGCATCATCAAGTTTATCCGACCAATCCTTAGGACTCTTGCCTACCGTTTTCTCTAATACTCTCTTCACTCCCCAATTTGCATTCTCTACTTGAACGTTTGTTTGTGGATGGTACGCAGTGGACAAACAGTGAGTAACTCCATAACGCTCTAATGCCTTCTCCATCACGGTATTACAAAAATGTGATCCTCGGTCACTAATGATGGCTTTGGGTATACCGAAACGAGTAAACAACTTCTTTAGGAATTTCACCACACCCGGGCATCGTTTGTAGGCAAAACTTGAGCTTCAACCCACTTCGAAACGTAATCTATCGCCACGAGGATGTACCTATTTCCACTAGAAGGGGGAAAAGGTCCCATGAAGTCAATGCCTCAAACGTCAAAGATTTCAAGAATTTGAATGGGATTTTGAGGCATCTCATTCTTGGATGAGATATTGCCGGTACGTTGGCAAGCATCGCACGTCCTAACGAATTCTAAAGCATCCTCAACTACCGTAGGCCAAAAGAAACCGCAATCAAAGACTTTTTGTGCGGTAGTATGTGCTCCATGATGACCTCCCGTCAACCCCTCGTGCACGTGTCTAAGAATATCTATACCCTCTTCCTTGCTAACACACCTCCTAAGAATACGATCTACTACTATCCTAAAAAGGTAAGGATCATCCCATATATACTTCTTCGCATCCCTAAACAACTTCCTGCTTTGTTGGGTATTCATATCCTTCATCACATACCCATTGGCAAGATAGTTCGCTATATCACTAAACCACGACAACCCTTCTTTCTCCGCCGATACAAAATCTATGGACTCGTGAGGGAATCTATCTCCTATCGCCTCCTCACAAATCTCCTCCCTACTCGGATCCTCTAATCACAAAAGGTGATCCGCCGCGACATTCTACGCTCCTTTCTTATCCCTAATCTCTATGTCAAACTTGGAAAGGAGTAGAATCCAATGGATGAGACGGGGCTTAGCATCTTTCTTTTGGAAAAGATAGCGCAAAGCCGCATGGTCGGTGAAAACTATGGTCTTTGAAAGCACAAGGTATGACCAGAACTTATCGAAAGCAAAGAAGACCGATAGAAGTTCCTTCTCGGTAGTAGTGTAATTCTCTTCGGTGTCATTGGGGTTTTGCTCGCATAGTAAATCGGGCGAAAGTGATTCTCCCGTCTTTGACCCAAGACCGCCCTGACCGCGTAGTCGGTCGCGTCACACATGAGCTCAAAAGGTAAGCTCCAATCGGGGGATACAAGAATGGGTGCACTCACAAGTTTCTCTTTAAGGAAATCAAATGCTTGAAGACACTCCTTATTGAAGACAAACGGGACGTCCTTCTCAAGGAGTCGAGTCATAGGGCAAGTGATTTTGGAAAAATCCTTAATAAAGCGCCTATAGAAGCCCGCATGACCTAAGAAGCTACGAATGGACTTAACACTAGTTGGTGGAGGAAGCCTATGGATTGTATCTATCTTGGCACGATATACCTCTATACCGGCTCTAGAAATCGTATGCCCTAAAAGTATCCCCTCCGTAACCATGAAGTGACACTTTTCCCAATTAAGCATCAACTTCATCTGAACACACCTCTTCATCATTCTCGCTAGATTACCTAAACATTGGTCAAACGAATCGCCATAAACCGAGAAATCATCCATAAAAACCTCCACAGAGCTCTCAACCATGTCTTGAAATATCACTATCATGCACCGTTGGAATGTAGCTGGAGCGTTACATTGTCCAAAAGGCATGCGTTGGTACGCGTATGTGCCATATGGACATGTAAAAGTCGTCTTCTCTTGGTCTTCCAGCACGATAGGGATTTGGAAGTAGCCGGAAAAACCATCAAGGAAACAATAGAATTGTTGCCCCGCAAGACTCTCTAGCATTTGATCGATAAATGGGGGTGGGAAGTGGTCTTTTCAGGTGGCATCATTGAGCTTGCGATAGTCAATACACACACGCCAACAGGTGACCGTACGAGAAGGGATGAGCTCGTTTTTCTCGTTCACGACAACAGTCATCCCCCCTTCTTAGGGACGACTTGAGTAGGGCTCACCCATGAAGAATCAGATATGGGGTAAATTCAACCGGCTTCCATTAACTTCAACACCTCTTTTCTAACTACCTCTTTCATGTTGGGATTTAAGGGCCTTTGAGGGTGCACCACCGGTTTAAATTCATCCTCCATAAGAATACGGTGGGTACAAAAAGTGGGGCTAATCCCCTTAATATCGGACAACTTCCAAGCAATCGCCTCCTTGTGTTCCTTTAGCACCTCAACTAATTTGCCCTTCTCCTCCTCCGTCAATCTAGAAGAGATAATAACGGGCATACTCGAATTTTCTCCTAAGAAAACATACTCTAGGTGTGACGGAAGGACCTTTAGCTCTAGGGTGGAGTATTTACGGGTTTACTCTCACTCTCTTCCTTAATCTCACAAAGCTCTAAGGTTTCGGGGACCCAAGTCAAATCTACTTCCTCACCCCCATCAACCAACTCCTCTTCAATTACTCCCTCACTAACTAGATCGGCTCCACTAATGAAATCTATGCACCTATCAACATACGAGTTGAACGAATCTAGGAAGTAAACGGAGAGACACGGACCACTAGAATCATCACTACCACTAGGGTGTTGCATGGCTCTGTCTATCTCAAAGGTAACTATCTCATCCCCCGCACGAAGTGAAATCTTACCGTCAAAGACATCGATGAATGCCTTTGCGGTACTAAGGAATGGACGACCAAGAATGATCGGGACTCTCTCATCAGCCTCCATGTCTAAAACCATGAAGTCTACGGGAAACACAAACTTATCTGTCACACCCCGACCACGTAGGACAACAAACCGTGGCGGAAACGTCGGGGAGTGTTGCAACAGAAGCTATTGTTTCACAACCATGGATACAAAATAGTTTTGTTTTATTGATAAAATTAATCATTTCATTGTCTTAACACATAGAACAAACTAGTTTTATATCGTCTATCATAGTTGTTATGTCACTAAGGCCTTGTCCAGATCCTATGTGATGCATGCATCCTAGAAATCAATCAAGCATCAACACCTGAAACATATGTAAAAACTTAGTCAGCAAAGAAATGCGAGCGAGTACATAGGTTTTACAAGAGTATCAGAATCATGGCTCGTTTATATGTTGCAGTACTTTATTAGACTACAAGAGTCAAAATACAAACCTTGTTTTGAAAAGTGTATTGCAACGTAGTTAACCAACTCAAATCAAGTGGGTTATAGTTTGTAAAATCCCATAGCCATGCTTCTTAACCAAAAAACATTTGATTTAGAAAACCAACTTGTAAAACATCTTGTAAAAATTCGTTAAAAACTCGTATAGTTTATAACCTTTAGAAAACATCGTTTGTGTGACATCGTTTCAAAATCGTTTACCCAAGTGAACTAAATAACGCCACGGTATGTAATATATTGAAAACACTTATATATAAGAAGTACCAGTGGCGTATCTACCATGTTTTCACCATATTACACCCGTCCCGTTATCTAAACACTAGTCAAAAACCAATCGTTTACCCAATTCGTATAACTCGTTCAAATCGTTTTCAAATCGTTTCCAAATCGTTAACTTGTTTTAATCGTTTAAAATCATCCTCGTTTTAATTGTGAAAACTTATTTATGGTCGTCTCGCTAACAACATTGAAACCTTCGTGACTCGATCACCTCGCTTCTCGCTTCTCGAATTAACAAACCACCAAAGGGTAAGTTAACAAACATCAGATTCAGTTGCTACCCACAACCCCCACACATAACCATGGGTGTAGTAAAGTAACGGGATTTGTCAGATCCTATGGTACCATAACCTAATACTGGTCGGCTTGATCAATGCTAATGAATGTCATTTGTTATGTAACTACAACCATCAAGTTTCATTCACATTATTGAAATCGTTATTAGTTTAGTAAAAATCGTTTTTGAAATCATCGTTTAAACCTTGAAAACATTTCGTACATATCAATCACCCCAAAACATTTACAAATAGTAAAATAGGGGAACTATGTACTCACATGGAGTGCAAAGTATCCTCAATCAATAGAACTTCAACAAACTCGAGCAAACCAGAGAAATCAAACAGCACCAAGTAATCGAATCACTGGTCAAACAATAGACGCCTAAATCGGAAGATCGGACAGAATGAGGACTTGTAAACCAAATGAGTGTTGGAACTCATGTGATATGGTTTAGCAAGGCCTATATTCTAAATCGGAACCTAACCTAAGTGCTTTCGACCCATTGTGACCCATTAAGGTAGCTCACGCTACTTTAACGCGTCGTGCGCGCAAAAGCGCATTCGAGACGTCTAACTAGTCCTTATGACAAGTATTATATGCCCATACATGTTTAATTATGTTAAATAATTAGTTACGTGTCAAAAATTTAGGTCACATATGCTTAATTACCAATTATGTATGAAAAGGGTATTTTGGTAATTTACCAAAGGCACATAAACTACTTATTATGCGACTAATCAAACCTAAGTGACCATAAGGTATAACCTCGGAAGGTTATTCCCTATTCTTACTATGGTCACTAAACATGTTTGGTCGGATCCTAACGATCGACCAAACGGGTCGTGTTCGAAAGTCTAAGCGGGTGTTTATTCCGCTTGACTTACGACTCTACACAAGCACCAAACTAAAAAGTGACGAGCTAAACATGCTAGAACATGTTTAGTTAAGTTAGAAAACAGGTTTTGATATCAAAACAACCAGTTTTGACATCCTAGAGTAGTTTGGTTACAAAATACGCGAGAAAACGCATTTTGGCCGAAACTACGACTCGTCACTGAGCCTAGATAACGTGGAAATCAGTAGGTAAAGTCACTTAGGGACTATAACCATCGTGATTACGCTTACGTTATGAAGTTCAAACGAACTTCGCGTTGACCATAAACTGGTCAAAGCAGAAAGTCAAACGCAGTTTGTCTTTAACGCTAAAACGAATGAAAAGAACGAAAGAACGCTTACAGAAGGTCCCCGCAAGATTTGATTCCTTTTTTTCTCTCAGGTAGGAAGCATATACTTCCACTTAGAGAGCATAAATCAGATTTCAAATTGTGGGTTTTAAAGTGAAATGGATGGGGTATATATAGGATTTCTAGAACCGTTAAGATCGTTCCTCGAAAACTGAGCTTTGATCTGGACCTTACATGTGTGCCCATGGTTTTCTAAAACCATGGGAGCCCCTAATGTGGACTATGTTCATTGAATACCAGCCCATGGTTTTGCAAAACCATGGGTGAAAACCATCAACACTTCAAAATGGAATAGGTTCATTGAATCTGCCAGAAATTTCAAAAATGGTCCCTACACTTGTAAAACTTGATTTTTTGGCACTTTTAAGCCCCGGTAAACCCATTTCAAGGATCTAAAATAAAGTTAAAGTATAGAGAACTTAAAATGTGCTTAAAAACATCTCGGATGTCGGTTCGTTTGGTCGTACGGTTGCGTTATTCGCTTAATTACGACGGAAGTCGTAACGAACGCAAAAACGATCCAAATTAAGCGATGAATGGAGTTTTATCATGCCAAACACTAAAATAAAATATTTTAATGCTTACATAATTTTTGGATGTCCGGATGTATTCAGAACGTAAGTTATGCGCGAAAATGCAAACTTATGCACTTCTTGACGCTTTTAGTCCCTGAATGAGTATAAAGTTTATTTTAGCATACCGAACCCCTCAAAGCCTATTTCTAAGCTATGTAAAGGTTATTTAGGGTATGTTTAACTTATGATCAAGTTCCGGAGTGTTCGTTACTATACAAACCGGTATAGTTTCGCAGTTTGACACAAATAGTCCCTGCGATCGAACAAAGTTGATTTCAACACACCAAACCATCTAAAACTTATTTCTAAGTTATGTGGAGGTTATTTAAGGTATGTTAAGCCTATTTCACTATTCCGGAGTGTTTGTTGCATTAAACTGGTTATATTTACGCATTAGTGCGCGTATAACCTTCAAGAAAGCGATTTAGAGCTTGAAATTGGAATTGAATCGAATTGTAAAATCACCAACCACAAATACACAAAATAACACCAAAACACATATAATAATACCAAAGAACATTGTTTTATTAATAATCAACATTGTTTTACATCGTACATCGATTACAGAACACAGTTGTCACAGTCTCCCCTACTTCAGGAAATTTCGTCCCGAAATTTTAACTAGAGGAAGCTTGTGAAAACAAATGCGGATATTTGGTCATCATTTGGTCCTTATGTTCCCAAGTAAATTCTGGGCCACGTTTGGACTCCCAACGAACTTTAACCAAATGAATCCGTTTGTTCTTCAACTGCTTGAAAGTACGGTCCACTATCTCCACGGGTCTCTCGACAAAGTGCATCGTTTCATCGATTCGGATCTCGTTGAGAGGAATGTGAAGATCAGCGTCAGCTAAACACTTTCGCAAATTGGACACGTGAAAAGTCGGATGAATATTTCCAAGCTCTGGAGGTAGCTCTAGTCGATAGGCAACCTTCCCAATTCTTTCCACAATCTTGAATGGTCCCACATATCGAGGTGCAAGTTTTCCTTTCTTTCCAAATCTCACGAATCCTTTCCAAGGTGAAACCTTGAGTAGGACACGATCTCCGACTTGAAATTCTAAGGGCTTGCGTCGCATATCCGCATAACTCTTTTGACGGCTTCGAGCTATCACAAGATTATCGTGGATTTTCTTGATTTTGTCCGTTGTTTCCAGAACGAGCTCAGGTCCAGTAAGCTGAGCTTCACCGCTCTCGTTCCAACAGACAGGTGAACGACATTTTCGACCGTAGAGAGCTTCGAATGGTGCCATTTTAATGCTAGCATGATAACTATTGTTGTAAGAGAACTCGATCAATGGCCGATGAGAATCCCAATTACCACCAAAGTCTATCACGCATGCTCTAAGCATATCCTCCAAAGTTTGAATCATCCTTTCAGATTGACCATCTATTTGGGGATGATAAGCAGTGCTTAGATTTAATTGGGTTCCCATAGCAGATTGCATGGTTTTCCAAAAATGAGATGAAAATCGAGCATCACGATCAGAGATGATATCCAAAGGCACACCATGTTGTGATACAATCTCATCAACATAAATCTTTGCAAGTTTATCAGCAGATAGATCCTCGCGAATCGGAATAAAATGAGCTGATTTCGTTAATCGATCGATAACAACCCAAATAGCATCGTGACCTTTAGATGTACGGGGTAACTTAGTGATGAGATCCATCGCAAGGTTCTCCCACTTCCAAACCGGTATCTCTGGTTGTACAAGCAAACCAGAAGGTCGTTGATGTTCAGCCTTGACTTTAAGACAAGTTAGGCATTTCGATACATACAAGGCAACATCTTTCTTCATACCAGGCCACCAGAACTTAGTACGAAGATCCTGGTACATTTTATCAGCACCAGGATGGATAGAATATCGAGACTTGTGAGATTCGTCCATCACTAGGGTGCGAAGATCGTCTTGTTTCAGAATCCACAAACGATCCTTGAAGTAGAGTAAACCATCACCTTTCCTTTCGAGCTTAAGCTCAAGTTGAAGCGGCAACTCCTCACCTATCAAATTTTGTGAAACACAAAGTTGCTGAGCTTGAAGAACACGAGTTTGAAGATCAGATAACGTTTGAACAAAATGAAGTTTGACTCGCTCTTTTCGACTAAGCGCATCGGCCACGACATTCTCCTTACCAGGATGGTAGCGAATCTCGCAATCGTAATCGTTCAAGAGTTCAACCCAACGTCGTTGCCTCATGTTCAGCTCTTTCTGATTAAGAATATGCTGGAGACTTTTGTGGTCCGTGAAGACCACACACTTCGTTCCATAGAGGTAGTGTCTCCAGATTTTAAGTGCGAAAACCACAGCTCCTAACTCAAGATCATGAGTCGTATAGTTCTTCTCGTGAACTTTCAACTGTCTAGATGCATATGCTATAACCTTACCTCGTTGCATGAGGACGCAACCAAGGACTAAGTTGGACGCATCGCAATAGAAAATGAAATCATCCCTTCCCTCTGGCAGAGATAGAACAGGAGCATTACATAACTTCTGCTTCAGTGTTTGGAACGCTTCTTCTTGTTTGGGTCCCCACTCAAAAGGCTTATTCTTCTGAGTCAAAGCAGTGAGTGGAACCGCAATCTTCGAGAAATTAGAAATGAATCGACGATAATAACCAGCAAGACCAAGAAAAAATCGAATCTCTGTAGGTGTCGTCGGCGTACTCCAATTCTTAATAGCAACAATCTTGGATAGATCCACATGAATACCCGGCTCGTTGACTATATGACCCAGAAACTGAACTTCTTTAAGCCAGAATTCACACTTGGAGAATTTAGCGAAAAGTTGTTCCTTCTTAAGGAGTTCCAACGTTAAGCGAAAGTGTTGCTCGTGATCGGCTCGAGTCTTCGAATAAATGTGAATATCGTCGATGAACACAATAATGAACTTGTCTAAATAAGGTTTACATGCCCTATTCATTAAGTCCATAAAGATAGCTGGAGCATTTGTCAAGCCAAAAGGCATGACTGTGAACTCGTAATGCCCATATCTCGTGCGGAAAGCAGTTTTGGGAATATCTTCTTCGAGAACACGAAGTTGATGATACCCAGAACGCAGATCGATCTTAGAAAAACATGAAGCACCTTGCAGCTGGTCAAAGAGATCATCAATTCGAGGTAGGGGATATCGATTCTTGATGGTAAGTTTATTAAGCTCACGATAATCGATACACATTCGAAAAGACCCATCTTTCTTTTTCACGAAGATGACAGGAGCTCCCCAAGGTGAATAACTCGGACGGATGAATCCTTTATCAGATAGCTCTTGAAGCTGTTTTGATAACTCTTGCATCTCTGATGGTGCAAGACGATAAGGTGCTTTCGCAATCGGGTTGGCATTGGGTACAAGGTTGATATGAAACTCAACTTGACGAACTGGAGGCAAACCAGGCAGTTCATCAAGAAACACCTCCGGATAATCCCGAACAATCGGAATATCATGAATACTCTTACTCTTGTCTTTCTCCTCGGTGACATGTGCTAGAAAAGCAACATATCCTTTTCTCAAATAACTTTGGGCCTTTGTACATGACATAAGCTTCAAACCGCCAGATGGCTTCTCACTACGTATCTCAAGAACATCGCCAGAAGACAAAGGAATAAGAGCAATCTTATCGAAACAAACTACCTCAGTGTGGTGTTTGGTTAACCAATCCATTCCAATGATAATGTCGAAGCTCCCAAGTTGCATTGGCGTGAGGTCAATAGGAAAAAGATGGTTATCGAGGTTCAACTGACAATCATGAATAACAGAGTCGAGGACAAGAGGTTTACCAGTAGCAACTTCGACAGATAAGGGTTTCCTCAATTTAGTTCTAGGTATCGCAAGCAAAGGTTCAAAAGATAACGAAACAAAACTTCTATCGGCACCAGAATCAAAAAGAATAGATGCGGGTCGATTGTTAACAAGAAACGTACCATTGACAACAAAGGTACCATTGACAATGAGGTTGTCAACTCGAGCCTCGTTTGCATTCAGATTGAATGCTCGTCCACGAGCGGGATCGATCATTGGAAAAACAAAAGAGGCATTGAAAACATTGACAAAACACAAGAAAGGTGATCATTTGTTCGTTACCTCGAACAAACAAACGACACGCAGTGACTAATCAAAGTAAATGGGTCAATATAATGTATCAACGAAGACATGCTCGCCTATAAGTGAACACTCACCCCAAGAGTTCCCAGGTAAGAGTGACTGGTCCGATTATGTGGATTTGTACGAACACTCTAGCCTTAGACAGAAAACTCAGAGTACAGGCATTCACTCTTCCAGTTTCCACGTGTTCACATTATTTCGATCCAAACTTTGACGAGATTTGAAAACTTAAAGGGTTCAAAACCTTATAACAAAGGGTTCAAAACCTAGTAATCAATCATCCTAGAACAGATGATTAGTTTTCAAAGCGGATTCGAACTTAGCGTTCCCATTGTGGTTATCACCTAAGGATAGGTGACGGTATTGTTTTAAAATCTAAACGCAAGTAAACTTGCGTTGGGGTCCTAAAAGTTATAGTCTAGGTCAAAGCATTACTAATAACCTAATTCCCTATAACCATTGGCTCTGATACCAACTTCTTCTGTCACACCTCGACCACGTAGGACAACAAACCGTGGCGGAAACGTCGGGGAGTGTTGCAACAGAAGTTATTGTTTCACAACCATGGATACAAAATAGTTTTGTTTTATTGATAAAATTAATCATTTCATTGTCTTAACACATAGAACAAACTAGTTTTATATCGTCTATCATAGTTGTTATGTCACTAAGGCCTTGTCCAGATTCTATGTGACGCATGCATCCTAGAAATCAATCAAGCATCAACACCCGAAACATATGTAAAAACTTAGTCAGCAAAGAAATGCGGGCGAGTACATAGGTTTTATAAGAGTATCAGAATCATGGCTCGTTTATATGTTGCAGTACTTTATTAGACTACAAGAGTCAAAATACAAACCTTGTTTTGAAAAGTGTATTGCAACATAGTTAACCAACTCAAATCAAGTGGGTTATAGTTTGTAAAATCCCATAGCCATGCTTCTTAACCCAAAAACATTTGATTTAGAAAACCAACTTGTAAAACATCTTGTAAAAATTCGTTAAAAACTCGTATAGTTTATAACCTTTAGAAAACATCGTTTGTGTGACATCGTTTCAAAATCGTTTACCCAAGTGAACTAAATAACGCCACGGTATGTAATATATTGAAAACACTTATATATAAGAAGTACCAGTGGCGTATCTACCATGTTTTCACCATATTACACCCGTCCCGTTATCTAAACACTAGTCAAAAACCAATCGTTTACCCAATTCGTATAACTTGTTCAAATCGTTTTCAAATCGTTTCCAAATCGTTAACTCGTTTTAATCGTTTAAAATCATCCTCGTTTTAATTGTGAAAACTTATTTATGGTCGTCTCGCTAACAACATTCAAACCTTCATGACTCGATCACCTCGCTTCTCGCTTCTCGAATTAACAAACCACCAAAGGGTAAGTTAACAAACATCAAATTCAGTCGCTACCCACAACCCCCACACATAACCATGGGTGTAGTAAAGTAACGGGATTTGTCAGATCCTATGGTACCATAACCTAATACTGGTCGGCTTGATCAATGCTAATGAATGTCATTTGTTATGTAACTACAACCATCAAGTCTCGTTCACATTATTGAAATCGTTATTAGTTTAGTAAAAATCGTTTTAATCGTTTTTAAAATCATCGTTTAAACCTTGAAAACATTTCGTACATATGAATCACCCCAAAACATTTAAAAATAGTAAAATAGGGGAACTATGTACTCACATGGAGTGCAAAGTATCCTCAATCAATAGAACTTCAACAAACTCGAGCAAACCAAAGAAATCAAACAGCACCTAGTAATCGAATCACTAGTCAAACAATAGACGCCTAAATCGGAAGATCGGACAGAATGAGGACTTGTAAACCAAATGAGTGTTGGAACTCATGTGATATGGTTTAGCAAGGCCTATATTCTAAATCGGAACCTAGCCTAAGTGCTTTCGACCCATTGTGACCCATTAAGGTAGCTCACGCTACTTTAACGCGTCGTGCGCGCAAAAGCGCATTCGAGACGTCTAACTAGTCCTTATGACAAGTATTATATGCCCATACATGTTTAATTATGTTAAATAATTAGTTACATGTCAAAAATTTAGGTTACATATGCTTAATTACCAATTACGTATTAAAAGGGTATTTTGGTAATTTACCAAAGGCACATAAACTACTTATCATGCGACTAATCAAACCTAAGTGACCATAAGGTATAACCTCGGAAGGTTATTCCCTATGCTTACTATGGTCACTAAACATGTTTGGTCGGATCCTAACGATCGACCAAACGGGTCGTGTTCGAAAGTCTAAGCGGGTGTTTATTCCGCTTGACTTACGACTCTGAATGAGCATAAAGTTTATTTTAGCATACCGAACCCCTCAAAGCCTATTTCTAAGCTATGTAAAGGTTATTTAGGGTATGTTTAACTTATGATCAAGTTCCGGAGTGTTCGTTACTATACAAATCGGTATAGTTTCGCAGTTTGACACAAATAGTCCCTGCGATCGAACAAAGTTGATTTCAACACACCAAACCATCCAAAACTTATTTCTAAGTTATGTGGAGGTTATTTAAGGTATGTTAAGCCTATTTCACTATTCCGGAGTGTTTGTTGCATTAAACTGGTTATATTTACGCATTAGTGCACGTATAACCTTCCAGAAAGCGATTTAGAGCTTGAAATTGGAATTGAATCGAATTGTAAAATCACCAACCACAAATACACAAAATAACACCAAAACACATATAATAATACCAAAGCACATTGTTTTATTAATAATCAACATTGTTTTACATCGTACATCGATTACAGAGCACAGTTGTCACATTATCTACCTTAAAAAGCAAATTCTCTATGACTCCACGAGGATACTTGACCGAGCGGTCGGCCAAGGACAATGACATACACGTAGGTGTAAGATCTCCTTACCTTAGCTTCTCATAAAGAGATAATGGCATCAAATTGATGCTAGCACCTAAGTCGGCTAAGGCATGGGTGGGGTTAACGGCACCCCTAAAGAAGCATGGAATGGTGAATGTACCCGGGTCGGTTAGTTCCTCCGGTAGCTTATTCAAGACCACCGCGGAACAACCTCCGGTCAAAGGAATGTTAGATAACTCACCTACCTATCCTAACGTTTGAGAAGGTCCTTAAGGAATTTGGCGTATTTAGGCATGGATTGTAAGGCTTCGATGAAAGGAAGGTTGATTTTTAGTTGCTTGAACATTTCGAGAAATTTCCCATATTCCTTAGCATATTTTTGACGCCTAAGGCGGGCGGGGTATGGGATGTGAGAATGATCAACTAACAGTGAAGGCCTAACCCCTATGGGATGTTTTTCAACACTCTTTTCTACTTGAGGCTCCTCGGTGTGTGCGGTACTTGCTGGGTCTAGCCTATGTTGCACCTTACCAGGAGCTTCCATCTCTATCTCCTCATCTACCTCTTCCTCATCCTCTATCTCTACTTTCTCTCTAACTACCTCCCCTAAACTCTTTCCACTACGGGTATTAATAGCCTTAGCTGATTGGTTAGCCGGGTTTGGGTAGGTATGTCCCGAAAATTGACCAAGGGGTTCTCTAGTAGTTGTTTAGCTATATCACCTACTTGTCGCTGAAGATTTAAGAGTGCGGATTGTTGATTCTTATTGTGAAGCTCTTGAATTTTATTTATTTGCTCTTGATTTTTAGCGAAGTTACCAAATTCGGTTAAAGTTTTCTGAGTAACCTGATCTCTCACCATCAACTGAGCAAACATCTCCTCAATCCTACTTAGACTACCCTCTAAACCTTTACCACTAACCTGACCCTCTTGATTTGACCCCCCACTAGAAAAATGGCCACCCGAACCTGAACTCCCAAACTGACCTCCCTGACCTGACCCTCCACTAGTGTATAGACCCGCCCCCTATTTTGATACTGATCGGATGGGAAACCAGGGGGATTACCGGAAGAGCGGAAGCTATTATTATTACTACGCCAGTTGGAGTTATAATTAGAATTATTATTATTAAACAGACCCCTAGACTGACCGGCAATGTACTCTACCTACTCGAGTGTAAGTGTGGGACAATCTATCGTATCGTGGCCTCCCCTACACACTTCTCACCTATCGACCTTTTTCTTAATCTCATTAAGCTCTTGTTTAAAAGTTTTCTCCATCCTATCTAGAGCAGTAGCTACCGATGAATCCAAGCCAACTTGGTTTACCCATCGAGCGGCCGAGGAGGTACTAGTCACGAGAATGGAAGTCCTGCTGGTAGTGCTATAGTCAATGTCAGAATAGGCAAAACTCTCAAATAAATCATTGCACTCAACTACTGTCTTTTTACCCATGAGTTGCCCCCCAGCAGAAGTATCAAACCTGGCTTTGATCTCGGGGGTGAGACCATTGTAGAACTTTTCTACGAGTGCCCAATCCGACAAACCATGCTGAGAACAACGAGAAATCAAGGTTTGGAATCTCTCCCAGGAAAGGTGATAAGGCTCATCAGGCTCCATCCGGAACGAATGGATCTGATCGCGTAGACGAGATGCTTTGGCGGGTGGAAAATATTTAGCTAAGAAAGCATCTCGTAAACCTGCCTAGGTGGTGAAAGTTCCCGCTGACTGCAAATCGAACCAGACGGCTGCGCGGCCAGCGAGAGAAAATGGGAAAACCAGAAGGTATCGGGCATCTAGATTAACACCCTCAATAGAGAAGGTGCTACAAAGGCGGGTAATTCGGTTAATGTGGGTGGGAGCATCCTCATCATCACGGCCGTGGAATTGGCACGAATTAGTGATGGCCGTCATGATGTAGGATGGGATTTGCCAGGACCTATCATTAGCAATGTTGGGAAGGGTGATGGGTGAATTAGCACTGGTGAAATCGGTGGTGGCTTGTTCATAAACGGTGCGGTTATTGGCCATTTGGGTATTGGGTGTAGGACTAGGTGTACGGGAACGGGAAGGTGGTGGGGAGTTGTGGGGTGACGACTTCGGGGTGAAGTCAAAGTCTGGTGGTTTAGATTGGAGTGTAGAGTCAGAAGTGGCTGAAGATGAAGTAGAAGATTTACTAACCTTTAAACTAGAAGACGAGAATGCAAACTTGTCGATCGGCGGCTTCGGTGGTCCCTGTGAACGTGTATGGGGCATTCACTGCAAAACAAAAATAAACAAGTAAGAGAACTCTAACAAAAGACTCTCAAATGAAAATAAAAAGACACTAGAACTATTTAGACTCCTACGACTCGAAAACACACAAAATAGCACGTAATGATATCAGATGAAGTCCAAACAAAGTAATCAACGCAATTGCCAAGAAGTCCCTGTCAACGGCGCCAAAAACTTGATGTGCTAAAAAGTAGTTTAATAAAATTAACTAAATTAATCTAATTCTAGGCCCTAAGTAATACTCTAAACTCACTAAGACACACTAAACTACTAACCGGCAAGTGTACCGATTGACTCTAGTATAGCTACTGTAAGTCTGGATATCGAACCCACGAGACTCTATCGAATTACGCTAATGACTCTATTTAGACTAGACTGACACGGA
Organism: Helianthus annuus; assembly: GCF_002127325.2. Classification (NCBI taxonomy): domain Eukaryota; kingdom Viridiplantae; phylum Streptophyta; class Magnoliopsida; order Asterales; family Asteraceae; genus Helianthus; species Helianthus annuus. The sequence goes on from NC_035443.2 coordinate 116,701,860, forward strand.
CTGAACTATTTTGTTTTTCTGATTGGGGGGGGGGGGTTCTAAGAACTATTTAACTAGAACGAATTACTTTGGGCTTTTACTCAGACGGTGGAAATACTACCTAGACTCAAATCCTGGTTGCTTTTAGTTATGGATTTTATTTGAAGATTGATTATTATGGATCGGGATCATAAGATTCTAAACCTCTCGAGTTACCAACTAAGCCTCCTAACCCTTCTCAAGAGTACATTAGGGCACCCTAAAGGATGTTATATTCACCGGTAAATTAGACTCCTTTTCAAGACCTCTAATGATTTATGAAAGTACCCTACAAGACTATCTCCGTTTCGGGACTCAAGTCAAGGATAAATTTGGGTTCTTAACTAGACTTGTTAGACAACAGCTAATAGGTTTACTTCCTAAGAAGGACCCACCTTACGGTTTAATCGCTTAGACCTAACAATAACCTCGCACCTTTCAGCTATTGAGAGTTAGTAGAACACTAGATTTTATAAGATTACCGAATATTGCTTTTAAGGTCTATTACGTATTCAACCCGAAAGATTCACGACTTATTATGTGATATAGACATTCACCAAAATCTAGAACCTAACACAACTCTATTATGTTATAATGACCGTCACCAAGAATTATGTAAAGCAATAAACAATATTCAAACACAATCAAGTATGCATACACACCTAGCTAATAATCAAATCGCCTACAATACATAAATAAATCCATAAATATCATAAGTTCATAATAAAAATCCAAACTTTATGCAACCATTCATCTTGTCTAGGTAGTCAATGAAATCAAGCCAATCAAAGTCATGGAAACAAGCATTAACAAAGTATTTTTAGAGAAACAAGACATAGTTGAAGAGAAAGAAACACAAGTGAAAACACCCGGATGTTAGGTAGACGACCCGAATGATTCTCTGAACTTCCAACCTTCAACCGACGGCTTCAAATGCTCGAAAACGCTTCAAACACAGCTCCAAGTTCGCCCAAAAGACTGTTAATTCGTAAGTTAGGTTTCTTTGAATGTTTTATATGTTTATATATGATTTGCAGCTGAAACCCTTTGCCCAGCTCGAAAAATTCTGGTGAAAACACTCTCTCGCGGGGCGCGAGAGAGATGTGGTGATGGATCGCGGGCCGCCACCGAGTAATAGACGTCTTCAAATCTTTAGGTCTCTCACCACCCACGAGAGACTCCCTTTCTTGTATCGCGGCCCGCCAGAGAACCTTTTTCCAGTAATTTAACTCCGTTTCAGCTCCCGAGCTCTCCAACACGTTCCAGGACTTATCTTTTCCATGTTTTAATACGTTTTATGCATTTTCTAGCAGTTTCAAACGCAAAGACCTACAAAACACAATTGGATCAGAAGTACGCAAATTCTAACGAAAACTAAACTATAACTAACGAAAACCTATACAAACTATACACGAATAAACTATGTATTTTACAATACATCAATCGTCTATGCCTAAAGAAAAATTGTGCTCGGGTTCAGTTTGATTCAATGGTTGGGACAGTGGCATTTGGCTTGGTTGTGGTTGTATTTACATTGCATAGCACGGTGGTGTTGTTGGTATTGCATTTGCCACGCGTTTTGTGCTTGGCTAAAACCACCAATCGAATACGAATCCGTCGGTATCGTGGGGTATACGAGTGGGGATTGGGTCGAGGGAGTAGCGGGTGTGTTGGGAAAGCATGGAAGCGGGTTCGGTCGGCTCGGATCCATGATTTTGTTTAGTATAAATTTAAGAATGAAGATTTATTAAACATATTGGAAAAGGATTTGAAGTGTGTGATATTTAAATGGAGAAAGAATTTAAATAGAATTAAAAAAAATTATTTTGATGACCATTCAACGGTCAAAAGAGCCAACGGTCAGATTTTTTGAGCTCGGGGAGAACGAGGAGTTCCCGTGGGCATCGAAATTGCAAGTGGGGGGGGGGTGGGTTCCTGACGAGGGAGTGTGCCACCTTACCACCCCGATCTTGTCTCTGGCGCCACCGCCTCCCTAAATAGTATTTGTTTTTTCTAATTATCCCAATAAAAATGTTTTTTGTTTTTTCTCATTCTATGATCACATACTATATTCGACATCTAGCTCTAACTTTTCAAAATTAAGATATGTTCTTAACTATTTAGTTATTCGCGGGTTTATGAAGGGGTATGGTCCTAAATTATGCGCCGACCATACGAGTGAGCCTCAGATCGTGCGCGAGACCATACCCAAGTTAAACCTACTTGATAACTTTCCCGACCTTGCGCCAACTAAACAGATGTGTTCCAAGTCGCGCACAAGGTCAGGACCAAGACAAGGTCAGTTTCGACACTTAACTCACTGGACAAAGGACCTGGCTTCCTTGTCCTTGCGCCAATTGCGTGGGATATACCCGGGGTCGCGTGGAGGCAAGAAGCGCAGGTAAACATCGGACAAGTACGAAAGGTACAAGTAGCAGAGCAGTGACTAATAAGCGTTCAACATGCTGTATCTAATCATACTGCATGATGGACAATCATACAGGAGACAAAAAGGTACATAAGGACATACACGTGGCACCAATCAGCTTGACAAAGTATTTTGAGCTTAGCCTAGTTGGCTCGTTTAAAATTCAAGCTGACCTTGACTTGACCCTGGCTTGGTTTAAAAACTCTAAATAGTTTTAAAATTACACGGAGTGTGAGAGCTTGAAAAGAGGGCATAAAGCGCCATGTGACAGTCACGTCAGCACTTTTCAGAAAAGTGGCGTGGTGCAAAAAGAGACAGGATAAGATGGTGCGTGAAAGGGTGACATAGTGTAACACATAACATACACTTTATTGTATTTATTTTATATTTAAAAAACAAAGAAATCTATTAAGTTTAAAACAAAATTATTAATATTAATTAGATAAATAACATTAATAAAAAATTACATAAAGTTAAAAAAATTACATAAAGTTAAAATTAAAATTACTTAAACCTAAAAAAATAACATAAACTTCTAATTATCATCTTTGTCAGTGTCGTTCCATGGAACGCTATGTGTTCAACCAAATCCGCTCGAAGGTTGTGATGTGTAATATTGTTATAAATATCCCTTGGGTTCGCTTGACGCTTGTCTCGCTTCATCACTTATTTCTATAGTATTTGGATCCCCTCCTCATAGTACTAGCAAATTGCGCGTCTCCAATCCTCCAAAATTTATGTTATGTAAAATTACGCACACGTATATCACATTTCAAATTCTAGGTTTTTTTTCCATAATCCTACTCAGTATGCTCAAAACGTGCTATCTTTTCTGGAAAACACCAAAGGCTCGTTTTATATCTTTTCATGCCGCCATTTGAGCACCATTAAACTTCTTCCTCTTTTCATCTAATGTTGTACGCTTTGTAAATGATTTACAAACATGACATATTCTTGGTACATACCATTCGTTAGATAATAACTGTATTTATACTCCGTATCGTTTAAAAAAAAGAGACTTTCACCGTTTATATAGTCGTTGAAAATGAAAGATTGATTAAGATTTTTTGAATCGATATTTGCAGCAGGCATACCAGAGAATGCATGCCAAATCCAAAGATCTTGTGATGCAACCGCTTCAAGCATCATAGCTGTTTTATATGATATCCACTTGTGTGTTGCCCGTGCTACGCAGTTGGGGAATTTTCCCACTTCTATTTTATACAATCTAAACTACTAATCATCCCGAGCAAACCATGTCGCACTTCATGAGCCTCCAAAATTTGTTAGTATGTCACTAAACATAAGTTTTCTCAAATTTTTTTCAAATGTAGATACATACTCACAAACAAAACGGAGGCTTTCCCTCCCCGTTCATTCCGACATTTTTATATATTCATCAATTATGTCAGAAGTCGTGCCATAAGCCAATTGTCTAATCGCGGTTGTGACTTTTTGCAACGTGCTAAATCTATGACTGCCACACGTATCCGTTTTTTGTTGAAAATATTCATATCATCTACTTGATAAATCGTTTGATATTCCTAGAATTGAACCGCGGCTCATACGAAAACGACGCCTAAAAGTACTATCAATATTTGTCTCGTTGGGTAAAAATAATCACTTATAGTAAACTATGTGCGGTGATTCGATCGTGTTCCAATATAGTTTCAACAACTTTCTGAACCGCTAAATTATTAGTGCCAATCTCTCGTCATCGGGTGAGAATAACAGTAGGTTTTTAAGCGAAGATGAAACAATGAAGATGAAAATGACGAACTTGAGCCTTCCATTTTTTTAAAATGATGTTAAAATTGGGAGTGAAAATATATCCGAGTATAGAGAAATGGGTTGGATATGTTGTATGTTTTTGAAAAATTTGGGTTAAAAGGGTTTAATATATATGTTTTTATTTTAAATTAAAAAAAAAACTTTTTTTTATTCAAACTAGCCGTTCAACGGCTATAATGCCAAAGCAAATCAAATCTCGCCATGTCATAACCCATAAACCCCTCCACGCCGGTGAAAAATATCCTCCCTTACGCCGCCCTCCACGCCATTCTTGGGCCAGTGTGCCCGGCGTAAAAAAGCTTACACGCCACATTTCCACACACACTCTTTATGATCTCAGTCATTAGAGTGAATTTATAAAAGAACTACATAAAAAGGTTTGAAATTCAATTTTAAACACCGAAATCCCAAATCCATCACAAACTATACTGTTCAGTTTATTGAGAACCAAACCTAAGAATGCAACAAGAGGGGAAACTAAAGAAAAAAAAAATACAAGATCGTTATTGTTGATGCAACAAACACGGGACCAAGGATGGTAGCTAAGTTGGTTAGGCAAAAGGGCTGAAGGGTTCAGTTTTGCCTAACGCAGGTCGCGGGGTCCCCCCACGTTTGCAAAACGTGGAAGGAGGTTCACTAGTATGTTCTTGTTATTTGCTTTGAGGTTCTTTCTCCGAGGCCAGCTCGAATCCAGAAAAGAAAGCAAATAGAATGAAAGTGATGAAGAGTTGTTTGGAGGTGACAAAGAACTCTTTGAATGACTAGAGATTAAGGAATCTCTGCCTTTTCGGAATGTCTTAGAAGTGTACATGAGCTGTCTTCTTATAGTGGAAGACATCTCCTAAAATAGCATAAACTATACTAGCGAAACCTGTTTGCAAATGGAGGGTTTCCCCTTTTGGGGTTGAAGGCTTTGGACCCCTGGTTAATAGAGTGTGCTTGTGCAGACCTGCTCTGACTTTGTGAGTTGGTGAGCATGAGTTGGTGGGACGAGTTTCTAGACATGACTGATTACAGTTTCTCGATTTCCTCATTTTACAGCTTTTCATCCGATGAACCTTTCAACCTTTTAAGCTCTTTGCATATTAATCATTTTGTTTATCCTTGGGCTATCCCCGTCGTCAGCCCCCCAAGTCAGAGGTTTTTGGGGTAGTATGCTCAAAGACTTCTGACTTTTATGCATGTCTTTTAAAGGCTTCAAGGGTTCGTTACTTGGAGGCTTGAAAGGTTTGAGGCAGTTACTTTTTTGAATTTTGAATTTGAAATGATTTGACAGTTGATTTGATTGACATGTGTCAGGCGGCGGTTTTGCAGGAATTATTTATTTACCTTTATTACCCCTACTTTACTCTCATATTTATTTTAAAGTTGTAAAATTTCTTCATTTTATTTACAATCATTCACAGTTTCCTTCCTCAGGTTAGTTTCTCTTCTCCATTTTCACTTTTACTTTGTTCAATCATGGGTGCCCTTAAGGATTTAGCGAGGTCATTCTCTCGAATGACACAAGAGGAGGTAGACCTGTTTTGTCTTGAATATGGTATTGATAAGAAATTTAATCCAACTGCCCCTGCTTGCGATGTTTCTGTTGACAAACCAAATCCTGGTTCGATTGCTTTGTATTGTCGTCACTTTCAGTGGTCTAATCTTCGTTACCCTTTTTCGTTTTTCGTTTTGAACTTGCTTGAATATTATCGTGTTTCTTTTGGGCAAGTTCATCCGAAGGGGATGGCTAGGGTTTTGCACTTTGAAATGTTGTGTCGTGCTCTTGGGTATGATCCCTCTTTGTTGCTTTTTCGGAGATTTTTTCGTTTAGCCAAAAATGGTGATTGGTTCACCTTTGAGACATCAAAGGTTGATACTTGTCTTATTTCATCCATGGTTACAACGCTTGGGTCCTGGAAGGATCAGTTTTTCTGGGTTTCTGATTCTATCATTCCTTTCAAAATGGTGTGGAGGCGTCCGGATGCTGTTCTCAATGATCCGGAGCCTTCTGAGTCAGAGTTGAATGATGCCTTTCTTTCAGCCATTCGGGGGTGCCCTTCGAGGGTTCGTCCCTTTCCCGAACATTTGTTAGTGCTTTTAGGGGTTAGTAATATTTGGGGAAAAGCCGATCGGGATCCGGTGTTAATGAGAAATGGCGTTGGTATGCATTTTTTCCCTTATGCCTTTTCTTATTTTACTTTGCTTATGCCTTATTTTCTTTTGTTTTGTTTTTACCAGTTATGTCTGCTTTGGACTTCATCAAGAGTGACGATACGTCCGACGTTGTGTTTGAAGATGCCCCGTCTGTTCCGGGTGAGAATGTTGTTGTTAGGACTTCCGAGCAAAGGTTTGAGGGCACGGGTTATGTTAGTGTTGCCAACGTTAAGGGTTTTACCAAGTCTACTGCCCCCAAGTCGTCAAGTCGCCGATCCTCTCGTCGTTTGCTGAAAGCTGGTCCTCAATCCACTTCCACTGAGCCAGTGGATTTGACTGATGATATTGAGGTTTCGGAGGATCAGGTTGAAGCGGGTGTTGAACAAGATAAGGAGTTGGTTGTTCATGGCAAGAAGGTTCGAGGCAAGAAGGTTGTTCCTGTTCAGGAATCTTCAAGCAGGGACGCTGAAGGGTTGGACCCTGAAGGTGTTTATGTGCCTGCTTGGCAAGTGAAGAATGATGATACCTTCAAGGATGCTGCCGTTTGTGAGGATGCTCTTAGTCATCTTGCTCCTCCCTCTGTTCGTGAAACCATTGCTGAGATGGACGATGACTTTATGTTATCTCGCATGGTTTTAACCACTTGTAACCTTGCTGCCATGCTTCCCCAAGGGATTACTCGGTTTCGCCAAAGGATGCGGGAGTATGAGGATTTCTCTAAGAAGAAGGATAAGATGAAATCCTCCCTAGCATCAATGAAGAAGGAAATAGCTGGGTTTGCAGAGAAGGAGGCAGCGTGGAAGAAGGAGGTTGATGGTTTGAAGAAGATGCATGATATTGAGATGGGTGACCTGAGGAAGAGCTTTGAAGCTAACTTGTTGAAGTTGAAGGCTGATCGAGAGGCCTTAGCTGTCCAGCAACAGGCTTTTCGTGAAGAAAAGGAAGGGTTGAAAGCTTCATTTGGTCAAGTGACTGCGGACAATCAATGGTTGATCGAGCATGGTTTCCAGTAGGTTGTGACTTATCTTTTGCATTCCAAGGAATTTAACTCTGCCCTTGGTGATGTTTACACCAAGCTTTTGAACTTGGGGAAGCATCAAGGCCTTACTGCTGGCTACAAACTTCATGAGTCTGGACAACCCTTGGAGAAGTCACCCATGTTTCGCCCCGAGGCTTCTGATATCTTCAAGGCTTCTGTTGAGCAGATGGGAAGGCTAACTTACCCCTTTATTCATGAGGTATCATCTTGCTTTGGTAAGCCTTTGTCTGTTTTACAGGAATTGAAGCCTGAGGGGTTGAATGAGAAAGTTTGTGCTGAGGTTTTGGGTTCCTTGTCAAGGAAAAGGTCCTACTCTGGGGATAGTGATGATACCCTCTCGAGTTTGCCTGAGGCTTCAAAGGATGCTGGTTTAGAGACCTCTGCGGTTGGTGGTGAAGAAGGTGCTAAGATGAAGAAGACTAAGAAAGCCAAGAAGTCTAAAGCTGAAGGTTCCAAGCCTTCTGTTAACTGATATTTATTCGTAGCTTTCTTAGCAAACACTTTAATGTCTGTAATGTTTTAAACAATGTTAGGTTTTTGGGAACCCTTAAGGTTCCTGTGGTTGGTTAGGCCTGTATGGCCATTGAACACTAGTTTTATTTGCAAGTCACTAGGGCTTGCTTTGACTATCTTTTGAAGGTCTTTCATGGCCTTCCTAACTATGACATGATGGTTGTTGTTGGTGTTATTTTTGTTTGCTCCATTTGCTTGGTTTGCCTTGTGAGGTTTCAACCCTTCAGGCTTTTTGTGTAGTTGTTAGTGGGTTGAAGCCTTTAACCTTTCAAGCTTGTTTTCTGTTGGCTTGAAATTTGGGTAGCTTTTGGTTTGGTTTGCATGTTTAGTTGATAAGTTCGTTTATCTTTTGTCCCTTGTTTTTATTTTCTTGTCTTGTCTTTATTTACTTTGTCTTTATGTTTTTTACACTTTAAAGGGTTCAGTGCTGCAGTCACTTTGCCTTAGTGTTTATCATCAAGACGTAGTATCTATCCTTTTCTTTATTTCGTTGTAATTTGTTTGATTTCGTAAGTCTATTTATTGAGTACATTTTTTAGACTTAAGGAACGATTGGTGTAGGCTGTTCAAACCTGTCTATGAGACGTTGTTGTTTTTCTTTGATAAGTCTCATGGAGTTGTATTGATCTAGGAACTCACCCCTTATATAGGTCCATTCAACCCTTGAACCTATTGAGCGATATGGCCTGGGAGCTCATCCCCTTACATGGCCCTTGCCATGGAGTTTTTTGCTAGGTTCTCAACCTGATATTAGGATAGAAAGACAAGTTTGATAAAGTAACTTCATTCATTCAAGCAACATCTGCTTTTACAAAAGGTTTTTGTTTTGCTACAAACCAAACTTTCTAAACATAGAATTTTCTCAAGGTTTTTCCGTTCCAGTGCCTTGGGAGCCTTTTGCCTTCTAGATCTCCCAGCTTGTAGGACCCTCCTTTGTGTGCTTCGAGGATGGTGTATGGACCTTCCCATTTCGGGCCTAGTTTCCCTTGATTTTCTTTTTTGCTTGCTTCGTTGTTTCTGAGGACTAGATCCCCTGGCCTGAATCGTTCGTTCTTGACCTTCTTGTTGTAGTAGCTTTCCATCCTTTGCTTGTATTTGGCTTCTTGTATTGCTGCTTGATCTCGGGCCTCCTCTAGGAGTTGTAAGTTCAACATGGTCTCTTGTGTGTTTACCTCGGGATCCATGTTGACAATTCGTTGGGTTACAACTCCTATTTCAGCGGGGATTACGGCTTCGGATCCAAATACCAAGCTGTAAGGTGTCTTTTTGTGACTTGCTTTTTCTGTTGTTCTGATTGCCCATAGGACGCTGGGCAATTCTTCCAGCCAATTACTTTCATACCTCCCCAATCTTGTTTTGATGCCTTCCACTATGCTTCTGTTGGTCCTTTCAACCTGACCGTTTGACTGCGGGTAAGCCACTGAGCTGAAGATTTGGTTGATCCTGTACTCCTTGCACCAAAGGCTGAAGGGTTTCTCAGCGAATTGTTTCCCATTATCGGTGACAATTACCCCTGGCAGCCCATAGCGGCATATGATATTCTCCCAAACAAAGTCTATGATTTGCTTTCATGTGATCTTGGCAAGGGGTTTAACCTCTGGCCATTTGCTGAAGTAGTCAATTGCTACCAACAGGAATTTTACTCCCCCTTTGCTTGGAGGGAATGGTCCAACAATGTCCATTCCCCATTTATGGAATGGCCATGCTGAGGTTATGGGGACCAAGTCATGTTTGGGACTTTTTGGTATTGGGGAGTGGATTTGACAGGCATCACATTTCTTCAATTGCTCGACGGTGTCACGATGCATTGAAGGCCAGAAATATCCCAGGTTCATGAGCTTTGCAACCACCAACCTAGCTCCAAAATGAGCTCCGCATATTCCTTCATGCACTTCCTTAACCAAATACTTGCTTTGTTCAGGGCCTACACACCTTAGCAATGGTGCAAGGTAACCTTTTTTATAGAGAGTTTCTCCTTGCAACACATATTGTCTTGCTTTGATCTTTACCCTTTCAGCTTCCGTTTGATCATTAGGCAGTTCATTGTTTTGAAGGAATTTTTTGATAGGAGTCATCCAATTTGGATCTTCCTCGGTGACCACATCTTGTACTTCCAATTCATCAATCGACCGGGCCTTCAACACTTCAACCAACACCTTTTTCGTGAGGTGGGCGAATGTGAGAGATGCCAATTTGCTCAAGGCATCGGCCTTTTTATTTTGGGATCTCGGAATCTGTTTGATGTTGCATGCCTGGAAGGTGTTCATTAACTCCTTAGATTTTTCTCTGTATTTTCTCATGTTTGGCTCCTTGGCGACATAGCTGTCATTAACTTGGCTTGATACTAGTAGTGAATCAGTGAACACTTCAAGCTTTTTGACTTTCATTTCTTTGGCCAGCCGTAGACCGGCGATCAGTGCTTCGTATTCAGCCTCGTTGTTGGTGGTCTGAAAATTAAAACGGAGAGCATACGTGAATTCCAGCCCCTCAGGGTTGATTAGGACTAAACCAGCTCCTGACCCTTCAACGCTTGAAGCCCCGTCAGTGAATAATTTCCAGGCTTCAGGGTTGGAGGGTTCAGCGGTTGTGGTGTTCACTTCTTCAATTGTTTGGCTTGGGACTTCGACTAGGAAATCAGCCAGGACCTGAGCTTTGATGGCTTTTCGTGGGACGTAGGTGATGTTATGTTCACCTAGTTCCACTGCCCATTTTGCCAACCTTCCTGAGTTCTCAGGTTTTTCAAGCACATTCTTGACAGGTTGGTCAGTGACCACTTGTATAGGATGTGCTTGGAAGTATCTTCTAAGCCTTCTGGCTGTTTGGACCAGGGCTAGAGCGAGTTTTTCAAGGGGAGGATATTTTGTTTCAGCTAGTTTTAGAGTCTTGCTGAAAAAATAAACGGGTACCTGAGCCTTGTCTCTTTCGATAGTGAGAACTGCACTGACGGCTTCGTCGGCAACTGAAAGGTACACCGATATGAGCTCCCCAGTTTCTGGTGCTGCGATATCAGGTAGGGAAGCTAAGTGCTGCTTCATTTGATTGAAAGCTTCTTCGGCTTCTTCGGTCCATCTGAAATCTTTTTTATCTGAGCAGTTCTTGAGCGTTTTGTAGAATGGTAGAGACCTTTCGGCCAGTTTCGAGGTAAAACGCTTCAAGGCTGCAAGCTTCCCGTTCAAGCTTTCAACCTCCTTCTTGGTTCTTGGTGGTTTAGCTTCGAGGACAGCTTTTACCTTGTTTGGGTTGGCTTTGATACTTTGCTTTCCAACGATGTGACCCAGGAATTTTCCTTCATCAAATCCAAACGAGCATTTTTCCGGGTTGAGCTTCATGTTAATCTTTCTAAGTTTTTGAAGGTTTCTTGGATATCGTCAAGCATTTGGTATTCCGTTTTGCTTTTGATCACCAGGTCATCGACATATGCCTCCATGTTTCTACCAATTTGGTTTTCAAAGGCTTTATCGACGAGTTGTTGGTAGGTGGCACCCGCATTCTTGAGGCTAAAAGGCATCTTTTGGTAACAAAAAATGCCCTTGTCTGTGTGGAAGGCTGTCTTTTCTTCATCCTCCTTCTTCATAAGGATTTGGTGATAACCTTTGTATGCATCGAGAAAACATTTAAACGGATACCCTGTGAGAGAATCAACCTTGAGATCAATTTCTGGGAGCGGGTAGCAATCCTTGGGACAAGCCTTGTTAAGATCTTTAAAATCTATGCACATTCTCCAAGAGTTGTCGGGTTTTCTGACCATAACAGGATTTGCAATCCATGATTGGTACTTGACCTCTCGGAGAATGCCAGCTGACACAAGCTTTTCAACCTCCTGGCAAGCTGCCAGGCTTCTCTCGGGTGCCAAGCTTCTTTTCTTTTGAACCACCGGCTTTACATTGGGTGGTATCCTTAACTCGTGTTCAGCAATGCTTCGAGGGATCCCAGTCATATCTTCGGAAGACCAGGCGAATACATCGCTGTGATGTTTCAGCAGCTTTTCAAGGTATGAAAGGGTCTCTTGAGAAAGGTTGGGGTTGACCCTTATTCGTTGCTCGGGGTATTTAGGGTTGATGACTAACCCTTGCTTGTCCTTCTCACCATTCGAACTTTCCCCTTCGATTAGATAAGCTTCCTGAGAGGGTTGAAGGGTTGCAATCCCTCTTTCGGTGGGAAATTTGACAGTGCCATGGCCAACGGACACTGCCATGTAGAATGCACATAGTCCGGGCCTCCCTATGATTACGTCATAGTTGGAAGGGATGTTGATAACCACGAAGGTTAGTGATCGGGTTCTTTCCTTTGATCCCTCCTTAAGACAGACATCAAGGGTTATTTGCCCCAAAGGCTTCAGGGTTACATCGGCGATACCTTTTATGGAGGTCCCGGAGGGTTGAAGCCTTGAACGTTCCTCATTACTCAACTGGTTGAAAAATTTCTCAAACATAATTTCAGTGGCTGCTCCCGTGTCTATGTATGCTTTACACGTTTGTAAGGTGCCCACGGTGGCTTCAACCACAAGGGGACCAGGGAGTGGGTCCTTCCTTGTTGGGGGGAAGCAGACACACTGAAGCTCCCAATCTTCCAACCGTCGCTTCTTGTAAGGGACCTTTTCGTCAGAATATACCATGTTTACTTCCTTCCCTTTGCCTTCAGCCATCTTGTCTCGAACCCCTTTTACCAAATGGGTGAGTTCTCCTGACTTAACAGCCTCTTCAATTCTCTTTTTCAGTTGGAAGCAGTCATTGGTGTGATGTCCCTTTTCTTCATGGAATTCACAGAACTGAGTGGAGTTCTCATTTTTTTTGACTCTTGGGAAGAGGTCTGGGAGGTCTAAAGTTTTGCTTGACTTCTTCCGTCGCCAGGATTTCTTGAGGGGTTTTGGTGAGGGGAGTGAAACTCATGCCTTTATCTCTGCTTGAAGGGTTTCGCCCTTCAACCCTTCGAGGGTCTGAACCCTTTGAGCGTCTGTCGTAAGAGTTAAAGTTTCCTCTCTTTCTGGCTGGGCTACTGCTTCGCCAGCCAGGACCCCTTTTTCTTTGTTCTTTGATATCCACGACTTCCTCTCCCCGAATGTGAGCCTCGGCTCTTTCAAGGGCCTCTTCCAAGGTTTTGGGCAGAGATTTGTTGAAATCTCGTGTGAGATACTTGGAGGTTATGGCGTTCATAAAACCGGCAACCCTCATTTTCTCATCAGCCCCCACATAGGTTAGCCCTTCTTTCTTGTATCGTTCAATGAATGCCCGTAGGCTTTCATCATCGCGTTGTTTTATCTGAAAGATCACTGTTGCGTCTTTAACGTACCTCCTTTGTTGGGAGAAGTTTGCTAGAAAACCTCTGCTGAGATCGTCGAAGCTTCGAATGCTTTGAGCAGGTAGGTCGTTGAACCAGATTCTAGCGGACCCAACAAGAGTCTGCATGAACATTAGACAGCATTCAGCATTCGTCCATTTTTCTATTCGAGCAGCTCCAGTGAAGATCTGAAGATGATCTTCGGGATCTTCAGTCCCATCATACGTTCTGATGTGAGCTGGCATTTTGATTTTAGACTGAAAATCATAATCAGCTATCTGTCTAGAAAAGCATGAAAGGTTACTTGGCTTGTAAGGTTTAGCCAGGTCTTCTTCAGGTCTCGTACCTACGTTGTTGTTATTGCCATGGTTTCCCTGGGTGGCAAGCACTTGATTGATAAAGTGTTGCCAGGGGAAGTTGGCCATCATCTGAGACATCATGTTGGGTATGAAATTGAAACCTTGAAGGCTTCCCGGACCAACTGAGCAACTTACCCCAAGAGGGGTGCTGGCAACAGCACTTCGTGCTAAAGGGAGCACGGACAGGGCTTGCTCCCATGTGGTAGTTAGAGAAGTGGGACAACTGGTCACCGGGGATTGTAGGAGTTGGTCGAGTGTTAACTCGTGTCCCAGAGGAGTACCACTAACAGTTGGTTGGGAAGAGAGAATAGGATGAACAGTGGGGTTTGTCACAGTGGACAGATAAGGGTGAAGGTTTGAAGGGTTGCTGGGACCGGCCTCACCTCTTGTAACGAAGGGTGGTAGAGGTGGCCCAGGAGACAACGTTGGCTCAGGTTCGTCGTAATCTAGACGAATCCTTACCCCTTTTTCCCTTTCTCTGTTCACATGTTGGTTAAGAAGTGATCTTAGCTCAAGGAAGTTATTAGCGACCCCCTCGGGGGTAAGTTCAACACGTGCCGGAGTGTCTGACACACCAACGTTGGGAGACGGAGCTCCAGATCTGGATGGGGTTGGTGTGTTAAAGGTAAGAAACTCGGGTGTACTCCCCGGAGTTGAAAAAGGCGTTGTTATTGTTGTGTGAGCTTGACCACTTCCCGGGGTAGAGGTGTTAGGGATCTGGTTTACCTCTCCCGGAGATCCACTTTCTGACATGGTGGTTTTGAATGAAAGGAGCTACACGTACCAGGTCTCTTTTGAGGAGAAACAGCGGCGTAGCCCCACGGTGGGCGCCAACTTGTTGATGCAACAAACACGGGACCAAGGATGGTAGCTAAGTTGGTTAGGCAAAAGGGCTGAAGGGTTCAGTTTTGCCTAACGCAGGTCGCGGGGTCCCCCCACGTTTGCAAAACGTGGAAGGAGGTTCACTAGTATGTTCTTGTTATTTGCTTTGAGGTTCTTTCTCCGAGGCCAGCTCGAATCCAGAAAAGAAAGCAAATAGAATGAAAGTGATGAAGAGTTGTTTGGAGGTGACAAAGAACTCTTTGAATGACTAGAGATTAAGGAATCTCTGCCTTTTCGGAATGTCTTAGAAGTGTACATGAGCTGTCTTCTTATAGTGGAAGACATCTCCTGAAATAGCATAAACTATACTAGCGAAACCTGTTTGCAAATGGAGGGTTTCCCCTTTTGGGGTTGAAGGCTTTGGACCCCTGGTTAATAGAGTGTGCTTGTGCAGACCTGCTCTGACTTTGTGAGTTGGTGAGCATGAGTTGGTGGGACGAGTTTCTAGACATGACTGATTACAGTTTCTCGATTTCCTCATTTTACAGCTTTTCATCCGATGAACCTTTCAACCTTTTAAGCTCTTTGCATATTAATCATTTTGTTTATCCTTGGGCTACCCCCGTCGTCAGTTATCATTCAACAAACCTGTCTAGTAGTAACAATTATCTTCTCCACCATAGCACAAGCATCACCACCAGAGAAACGAAACATCCATCGAGACAAACTTCGATGTGTTCAACATCTTTCTCAAATCAAATAAGCTTTGTTTCGATTCATCAAATCAAGTAACAGAATGTGTCCATCTCCATCCTAGCAATCTTGCAAAACCCCTGTAGGTGATTATGTATGAACTTCAAGTCAAATGTGTAGCTAATTATATTATGTTCTGTAATATTATCAATATGTGTAGGTGAATAAAACATGTAACTTACGTAGGGGAGTGTATTGACTCTTGTAGTTTAACACTTGAACGTGTACAATGACGTCTATATATGTGTTGGCTTTAGAGGTTGACAAATGGAAAAAAAAAAATGAAACATGAGGGAGTATATAACATGTGTGTGTATTGCATGGAACCCCATAACCCCTTACCAATCATTAACCCAATCATATCCATCTCCACTAAGAGTATATCCATCTCCACTAAGAGGAAACCCAATAGATATGGGAAAAACCTCCTTTTGTGGGAATCGAACCTACGACCTATTGGACCCAAAGCCTTATCACACCCTTAAGATGCCACTAGGCTATAAAGTTATGAGCTTTAATTTTTTAGTTAATCTCTAAATTTATAAAACTAAAAACAAATAACATCTCATCAAATTAAAAAATATTATAATAACTAAAAAAACATTACAATAAAATTAAAAAAAACACTCTAAAACTCAAAGTCCATATAAAAAAACACTCTAAAACTCAAAGTCCATATTTTTTCGATAATCGTCTTTCATTTTAGAGTCATTTCCAATGTCTTTCCGGTTAGGTGGTCGTGCAGGTTTGAGTAAAACTCAAAGGGTTTTTCAAATTGTCAATTCCTCATAAGCTTGACCATTTCCCGGTTCTCTTGTATACGTTGAGCCCCGAGGTCGTGTATGTCTTGAAGGCATTTGTTCATCTCTGAAACACAACCCTCAAGTCGGATCCCCCGACGATGACTCCGCTCTCCTCGATTTTGCACCGCTTCTTCTATGGGTGGTCGTGGTAGCTTCGTCTCGTGCTCATCCGCCCCCTTCTCCCCCGTAAATAACGGATTAACATCGTTTAAGTCGACGTTTCGAGCGTCGAACATTGCCATTTCGGGTTTAACCGACTCAGAGGTTTTTGACTTCCTTGTCAGCCTTCTATTTCTTGTCCTAGTGGAAGAAGTTCCTACTGTCATAGGGACGTTGGCCCATTTAGAGCTATTATGAAGAAGCTTCCAAACACTCAAGTATGGAAAATTCTCTCTTGCCGCTTGATATTCTATTAAAGCCGACTGCATTATATCCTCGTCGCTCTCGCTGTTTTCCAATCGTTTCTTTGACTTTGATAAATCAATTGAAATCTTGTGCATTTGTTGTTGATATCGGTCTACTTGCCCGATACTGAATCCGGAGAGCGGTGTTCCCAGGCGCTATGGAGCGTTTTGGGTGGATGTGGCGCCATATGAAGCTCGAGTACGGACAGTCTGAGAAATATATATGTATGTGATAAATGTTGTATAGGTGGCTTATGGGTATTATTTCTTTGTGATGATCATGTATAGGTAAAAGAAAATATGTGGGCGTACAGCAATGTCTCATATCCAACTATATGAACATTGATTTAAACGGTTGATCTAATATTCTTTCTCGTTAGCTTTGTTACTATATGAACATTGATTTAAAAGTTGCTATATTAGATTTTAATAATCCCAACTATTCGTCGTTGGCCACTAACAGTTTCATCTTCAAAAATAACCACTGGCAGTCCCAACCATTAACATATTGACATCCAATGGACCCTGACTAACAGAACCCTAACGCCGTTAATCTCCGGAGAAACGTTTTTGGCTGGAAAACTCAACATTTTCGTCCCAAACCTCTTTGTAACCTTATTACGGACATTTAGGGACATTTATCTAGTAAAAGCCCCAATTATTGAAGTCGTTGGAAAACTCATTTTTTTCATCGGAAAACTTATTTTTGGCTGGAAAACTCAACTTTTTGGCCAGAAAACTTAACATCCTCGTCCCAAACCTCTTTGTAACCTTAGATTGGACCTTTAGAAACTTTTTACCAGCCAAAAACGGTTTTCCGGCGACCGGAGACTAACGACGTTAGGGTTCTGTTAGTCAAGGTCCATTGGTGGCCAATATGTCAATAGTTGGGACTGTCAGTGGTTATTTTTGAAGTTAGGACTGTTGGCGGCCAACGACGAATAATTGGAATTATTAAAATCCAATGTTCCTTAAAAGTTATGATATTATATTCTTTCTCATTAGCTTTGTTAAGAGAAAACAAATATACTAAGTAGTCTTTATAAGTTTTAGCAGTTCAACATCCTAAAATATGTATTCCTAATAATCTCATGATTTTGTAATACAAATCCCAATAAGTTGTATTACACTGTTACTTTATTTCATGCGTAAAAAGTAAACTTTAAACCTTTAATAAATAAACTGGTCATGCATATTGATGACGGGAGTAGACCAAGACCAAATAAAATGACTTAAGTACATAAATGACCGAAAGGTTAAATGGTTCGAAGGTTAAAAAAGCTGTGAAGTAGGGAAAAGCAATGCGGAAACAGTAGCCAGTCACATCCAGGGATTGCTTCACCAACCATAGCCGCAAAAGCAACGCAGGTCTGCAGAGCACATGCTATTATCCAGGGGTCAAAAGGCTTCAACCCCCGAAAGGGCAAGCCCCTCGCTGCAAGCTAGGTCACTAGTCAAATGAATGCCTCTTTGGGAGATGTCTTCTTCTATATAATTGACACTTCATTTACTGAGTTGAGACATTCCGGACCAGACCTGTTTCCTTAAAACTCTGGTCACTCACACCGTGTACTTGCTTCATGCAAGTTACCCCCTTTCACATCCAACTCACACATATTCTATTTGTTTCTTCATCCAGATCTGAACACACTTCAGAGAAGGATCCTCAGCAAACAACAAAAATAAACTAGTGAACCTCCTTCCACGTCTTGCAAACGTGGGGGGACCCCACGACCTGCGTTAGGCAAGGTTAAACCCTTTAACCCTTTTGCCTAACCATCCTCGCTACTACATTTGGTCTATTATTTGTTGCTTCAACAAGTTGGCGCCCACTGTGGGGCTACGCCGCTGTTTCTCCTCAAAAAGACCTAGTAGTGTAGCTCTTTTCTCTTGAAATCACCATGTCTGAAAGTGGATCCCCGGGTGAAGTAAATCAGGTTCCAAACACTTCAACCCCGGGTAGCAGCCAAGCTCATGTGGCTATACCAACCTCTTTCTCAACTCCGGGGAGCACACCCGAGTTTCTTACCTTTAACACTCCAACTCCTTCCAGATCCGGAGTTCCTTCCCCTAATGTTGGCGTCACTGACACTCCAACGCGTATTGAACTTACCCCCGAGGGGGTTGCCAACAATTTCCTTGAGTTGAGGTCTCTCCTCAACCAGTATGTGACAAAGAAAAGGATAAGGGAGTGAGGATTCGTCTAGACTATGATGAGCCTGAACCAACGCTGTCTCCCGGACCTCCCATTCCACCTTTTACAACCAGGAATGAGGCTGGCCCCAGTAATCCTCCAAATCCCGTTCCATATTTGTCTACAATGGCAAACCCTACAATACATCCTCTCTTTTCATCTCAGCCAGTTATGAGTGGTGCTCCTCTGGGCCATGAGCTGACCTTAGATCAGCTCCTACAGTCCCCAATATCAAGCTTTCCAGCTTCTACAACAACTTCATGGGAACAAGCCCTGTCCGTGCTTCCATTGGCACGAAGTGCAGTTATGAGCACCCCTTTGGAGTTAGTTGCCCAGTTGCACCTGGAAGCCTCCAAGGCTTCAACCCTATGTCCCAGATGATGGCTAGCTTCCCGTGGCAACACTTCATCAATCAAGTGCTAGCCACTCAGGGGAACAACAATGGTAATAACAACGTGGGTACAAGGGTCGAAGAAGACTTGGCCAAACCCTATAAGCCAAGTAACCTTTCATGCTTTTCACAGCAAATAGCCGATTATGATTTTCAAACAAAGATCAAGATGCCGTCCCACATCAGAACGTATGACGGGTCTGAGGACCCAGAGGACCATCTTCAAATCTTTACCGGTGCAGCATGGATTGAGAAGTGGTCAAATGCTGAATGTTGTCTAATGTTCATGCAAACCCTTATCGGATCTGCCAGGATCTGGTTCAACGATTTACCTGCTCGAAGCATTCAAAGCTTCGATGATCTTAGCAAGGGTTTCCTGGCCAACTTCTCCCAACAAGGACGATATGTCAAAGATGCGACAGTGATTTTTCAAATAAAACAACGTGACAATGAAAGTCTTCGCGAGTTTATTGAACGATACAAGAAGGAAGGTCTGACCTATGTAGGGGCAGATGAAAAAATGAGGGTAGCCGATTTCATGAACGCTATCACCTCAAAATATCTCACAAGAGATTTCAACAAATCCCTGCCCATGACCTTGGAAGAAACTCTCGAAAGGGCAGAAGCCCATATTCGGGGAGAGGAGGCAGTTGATATTAAAGAACAAAGGAAAAGAGGGTCTAGTTGGCGAAGTAACAGCCCAGCCAGGAAAAGAGGGAACTATAACTCCTATGACAGACGACAGAAGGGTTCAGACCATCGAAGGTCTGAAGGTCGGAACCCTCCAACCAGGGAGAAAGGCATGAGCTTCACACCCCTCACAAAGACTCCTCAAGAAATCCTTGCAACAGAAGAAGTCAAGCAGAACTTTAGGCCTCCTAGGCCTCTCCCCAAAAGCAGGAAAAATGAGAACTCCACACAGTATTGTGAGTTCCATGAAGAAAAGGGTCACCACACCAATGATTGCTTCTAGCTCAAGAAAAGAATTGAAGAGGCTGTTAAGTCCGGGGAACTCGCTCATTTGGTAAAAGGGGTTCGGGACAAAATGGCTGAAGGAAAGGGTAAGGAAGTCAATATGGTGGACTCTGATGAAAGGGTTCCTCATAAAAGACAACGGTTGGAAGCTTGGGAGCTTCAGTGTGTTTGCTTTCCCCCAACAAAAAAAGACCCTCTTTCAAGCCCTCTTGTTGTAGAAGCTACTATGGGAACGTTGAAAACATATAGGGCATACATAGACACTGGGCGGCCACTGAAATCATGTTCGAGAAGTTCTTCAACCGTTTGAGTAATGAAGAACGTTTAAGGCTTCAACCCTCCGAAACCTCCATAAAAGGTATTGCTGATATCCCCCTCAAGCCTTTAGCGCAACTGACACTAAATGTTCGTTTTAACGAAGGTCAGAAGGAAAGAATCCAACCACTCACCTTTGTGGTTATCAACATACCTTCAAACTATGATGTGATCATAGGAAGACCAGGACAGTGTGCCTTCTACATGGCCGTGTCTGTTGGACATGGCACAGTAAAATTTCCAACTGAGAGGGGGATAGCAACCCTTCAACCCTCTCAAGAGGCCTACTTGGTTGAAGGTAAAAGCCCCAGAAGTGAAGAAGACAAGCAAAGGCTAATCATAAATCCTAAGTACCCTGAACAAAGAATAAGGGTCAATCCAAGCCTTTCACAGGAAACTCTCTCTTATCTGGAAAAGTTGTTAACACATTACAGCGATGTCTTCGCTTGGTGTCCAGAAGATATGACAGGGATCCCCCGAAACATCGCCGAGCATGAATTAAGAATACCACCGGATGTCAAACCCGTGGTTCAAAAGAAAAGAAGTTTGGCACCAGAAAGAAGTCTGGCCGCATGACAGGAGGTTGAAAAGCTCGTATTGTAACACCCCAACCGAAGACGGAAACATCGGGGCGCCACGTATAATAGGATGCTCAAAGACACATGGCACTAATTAAAGTTCAAATATAATATTAAGTCAAATTCATGTTCAACAACCAAATCAAACAAACAACGAAACAAATTATCCCAAACAAAACATAATGATCGTTTTAAAGTTTAACTAAGGCAAAAGTTCCATGATCCTAAGTGATAGAAAGCTTGCAAATCATCATCAATTGTTACCACCTCACCTGAAACATATGTGAGAAAAACATGGGTCAGCTAAAAGCCGGCGAGCAACATAAGTTTTATGGTAAAGCATGTGATAAAAGTATTTTATTTACAATTCAATATGGCACAAGTAGAACACTAAGCATATTGCATTTAACGAGTATGGGTCAGGGGTGGCACATTCAAACCTAAGCTGACATGTTTAACGGATTCTATCATCTTCCACTTCCCAAAAAGCAAAATAAGTAAAATGTGTAGAATAAGCAAATCCAAATGGAAGTGGAGATGGGTCGTCACACCTATAGCGCTATAATATACTACCGGACGGTTTGGCCGAAATTAATGAATGCACACGTTGAAGTAAACCAACAAGTTTCATACAAAGCAAATAGTGATCACATAAGCCATAAAAAATAATGAATTGTATAACGTTTAAGCAAAATTTAGTTCATCATATGTATCATCCCAAAAAGAGGTAAAAAGGGAACTATATACTCATCTTTGGGTGCAAGCAAAACCAAACCAAGTACAAGTATGTAAGGTGTTGGGAGAAATCCCAAATGCTACCCTATCATTTATATGATAAAGTTTAGTTGGAAACAACTTAAGTTGATCTCTAAAGCATGCTAAATTTAGGGCTTTATAACTGATTTGGGAATACTAGGAGGACGTTATATTGCAACATAAAAAAAATATTGATTACTGTTGTTATTTAATTGATTAAATAACATGTTTGCTTTATATTTTCAGAATTTAAATGAAATAACTCTTTTATTCACAAATAAAAATATTTTGAGTCAAGCATTTTATAGAACAGGAAATGTGATTGTTTGATGAAGTATATGTTTATTATTATTAACTGATTTGAATGCCAAACTAATGATGTTAATTAAAAGTAATGAACCGATCTATGCTACAGAATGATTAAAATAACTGATTCTATTTTTTTTCGTTTTACTAGGCTTAACAAATTTAATTAAATACGTTATCGGTTATAAAAAAATTATGAAACTAACTCTTTTTTTAACATTACAGAATTAACATCAGTTAGTTTGTTTTTTTTTAATTGAAAAGAGTAGGTTGTTTTGTAAACTTTATTTCAACTATTTTATTATAATAATAAGAATTTAATACTATGTATGCTTTGCTTCTTTTTAGCATGGAATAGCAGTCAATATCAAATGCGAAACGTAATATCAATCAACTGAAGTGAGGTAAAAACAAACAAAACAAAAAGAAAACGTTTGCAGGTGGACGGGTTCGAATATGCAACCATATGCTCAATGGGCATTTCGCCAACAACTGAGCCATGGCGGCTGATTCGAATGAACTCGAATTCTTTATATTTTTTTTAACTATCTCCACGACGACTCTCCTACTCCCAAATCGGTTAACAACGACGAGCCTTAATTCTAGGAATCAAAGTATAGTACAGATGACATATGTAACCCAATTGATCCAAACAGAAACATGTAACGAACACTTACGGGTTGCGAAGTTCTAGACGGAAAAAAAGAACTCCGGTAAGAAGAATTCCGGCAAGATAAGAACTCCGGCGATCACTTCGACTCCGGCCACTTACAGGTTTCCGGCGAACTTGCGGTTGAGCTCCGATGGGTTAGTGGTTGAGTGAAGAGGTGTTGTGGGGGTTGTGAGGGTATAACACTGAATCTTGGGTCGTATATAAAGATGCGTTTTGGTCTTCTTGTTTGGAAGTTGATAAAGTTTCCGAAAACAAAAGTTTTGAATCGAGAATGTACGGGGCCGGGACCGTAGTTAGGTACGTGATTGACATATAAACGGAAACCGTGTACTCGAGATTTAGTCCCGAACAGTTAGGGGGCGACGTAAAGGAAAACCCGAAGAATCAGGATCAAAAAGGAAGGAGACATGGCTGAAAGTTTGCTGTCAATTATGATCAATCATGGTGGGTTTTTAGAAGCAGAATCCGTGTAATTGAGGGACAATCACGACAAATCAGGATGTGTGAAAGAAAGGGAAATACAACTAATGTGTGAAAGAAAAGGAAATACAACTAATTGTTTGCTGTGAATCATTTGGGCGGCAAAGATTTAAAAGAAAAAAAAATTCAACTTGTAACAGCATAACTATTATATAATGATGAACCTGACTATACTTAACTAACTTGTTTAATAAACCTAAAACTCATTTTTAACATCTAGTAAGCTTTTTTTTTTTAAATTAAGTAAATTAATTAAATAAATAGCTATATTGTTTTTTAACAAAATAACTAAATAACTAATAAAATCTCTCATCAGTTTTTAAATTCGCGAAAGATTTCCGAGGTTTCAAAGGTTAGGATTCGAATTTCAAAACGGGTCGGATTTTGGGAGCCCATTTTGATGGATGTTACATAAATAGTCCATTTTTTTCTAGAAATCTGAAACTTAGGATTTTATTTTATTTTATTTATTTATTTATTTATTTTTTTTGTTTTGAGAAACCATGAAAATAAACAATAGGCAATGGAAGAAGAAGAATAGCAAATAATCACTTGTATAATCGGTTAAAATGGAAATATATTGAAAAAAAAAGACATTGAAATTTTCGGGTGGTTACAGTCTCCCCTACTTTTGAAAATTTCGTCCCGAAATTTATGCAAAGAGAAGAGGATATTTGGCTTTCATTTGGTCCTCACGTTCCCAAGTAAATTATGGGCCACGTTTAGACTCCCAACGAACTTTAACGATTGGAATACGACTGCGCTTGAGTTTCTTTACTTCACGGTCCATGATTTCCACTGGTTTCTCAACAAAGTGCATAGTTTCGTCAATGCGAATATCTTCAAGGGGAACATGGAGGTTTTCATCCGCTAGGCATTTCTTCAAATTAGAAACATGAAATGTAGGATGGATGTTGCTAAGCTCAGGAGGTAGATCAAGCTTGTAGGCTACCTTTCCAATCTTCTCGGTGATTTTGAAAGGACCCACATAACGAGGAGCTAGTTTACCCTTCTTTACAAATCGAACAACTCCCTTCCAAGGGGATACCTTAAGAAGAACTAGATCACCAACTTGGAATTCCAAGGGTTTGCGTTGTTTACCAGCGTAGCTCTTTTGACGACTTCTAGCCACAAGAAGGTTATCACGAATTTTCAAGATCTTATCTGTCGTCTCTTGTATTAGTTTAGGACCAGTGATTTGAGCTTCACCAATCTCATTCCAACAAATAGGAGAACGACATTTCCGACCATAGAGTACTTCAAAAGGAGCCATGTTGATACTAGTATGGTAACTGTTGTTGTACGAGAACTCAATCAAAGGTAGATGAGAATCCCATCTGCCACCAAAGTCGATAACACAAGCTCAAAGCATGTCCTCAAGGGTTTGGATGGTCCTTTCAGATTGACCATCAGTTTGAGGATGGTAAGCAGTGCTAATGTTAAGCTGAGTTCCCAAAGCAGATTGCATGGTCTTCCAAAAACGGGAAGTGAAACGACCATCACGGTCAGAAATAATGTTCAATGGCACACCATGACGAGACACGATCTCGTCAAGTAGATCTTAGCAAGTGTTGCAGCAGAAAAATCTTCACAAATAGGCAAGAAATGCGCAGACTTTGTCAAACGGTCAATGATTACCCAAATGCTATCACGACCTTTGGAAGTGCGTGGCAATTTAGTGACGAGATCCATAGCTATGTTCTCCCACTTCCACACTGGGATTTCTGGTTGTTCAAGCAAACGAGAAGGGCGTTGATGTTCAGCTTTAACCTTTAGGCATGTAAGGCATTTGGCTACATAAAGAGCAACATCCTTCTTCATACCAGGCCACCAATAAAGAGTTCTAAGATCCATGTACATTTTATCTGCACCAGGATGGACCGAATAACGAGACTTGTGGGCCTCGTTCATCAAGAAGGTACGAAGATCTTCATGATTTGGAACCCACAAACGATTCATGAAATAGAGTAACCCATCTTCTTTAGTCTCAAGTTGAAGTTCAAGACTATGAGGCATTTCATCAAGCATGTTGCCTTGGGTCACAGAATTTTGTTGGGCTTGGAGAATACGAGCCTGAATATCAGTTTGGATTCGAACACAATGAAGCTTGATGTGTTCCTTATGACTAAGAGCATCGGCCACAACATTCGCTTTACCAGGATGGTAACGAATCTAGCAGTCGTAGTCATTTAGAAGTTCGACCCAACGACGTTGCCTCATGTTTAGTTCTTTCTGATTGAAAATGTGTTGGAGACTCTTATGATCAGTGTAAATCACACATTTACTCCCATAAAGGCAGTGTCTCCAAATCTTGGGAGCAAAAACGACAGCACCCAACTCAAGATCATGAGTTGTGTAATTCTTTTCATGGATTTTGAGTTGCCTTGAAGCATAAGCTATAACTTTGCCCCGTTGCATAAGGACACAACCAAGGCCAAGATTAGAAGCATCGCAATAAACAACAAAGTCATCATTGCCATCTGGTAGAGTCAGGATAGGAGCATCACAAAGTTTCTGCTTCAGGATTTGGAATGCTTCTTCTTGTTTGGGTCCCCACTCAAAAGGCTTTCCCTTATGAGTCGACGAGGTGAGGGGAACCGCAATCTTAGAGAAGTTTGAGATAAATCGTCGATAATAACCGGCTAGACCAAGAAAAGAACGGATTTCAGTTGGAGTAGTGGGCACATTCCAATTCTTCACCGCTTCAATTTTGGAAGGGTCCACATGAATACCCTTATCATTGACTATATGACCTAAAAATTGAACTTCCTTAAGCCAAAATTCACACTTGGAGAATTTGGCATACAATTGTTCTTTCTTTAGAAGTTCCATAATCAAACGAAGGTGTTTCTCATGATCTGCCTTAGTTTTTGAATAGATTAAGATGTCGTCAATGAAAACAATGATGAACTTGTCCAAGTAGGGCTTGCAAACACGATTCATAAGGTCCATGAAAACCGCAGGAGCATTGGTCAAACCAAAAGGCATGACAGTGAACTCATAGTGGCCATATCGAGTACGAAAAGCAGTCTTGGGAATGTCATCTTCAAGGACACGAAGTTGATGGTAACCAGAACGAAGATCAATCTTGGAGAAACAAGTAGCACCTTGGAGTTGGTCGAAAAGATCATCAATACGAGGCAAAGGATATCGATTCTTAATAGTGAGTTTATTCAACTCACGATAATCGATGCACATACGAAGAGTCCCATCTTTTTTCTTAACAAACAAGATAGGAGCTCCCCATGGAGAAAAACTTGGACGAATAAATCCCTTGTCAGAAAGTTATTGAAGTTGCCTGGCAAGTTCTTGCATTTCTGAGGGTGCAAGACGATAAGGAGACTTGGCAATAGGGTTAGCACCAGGAACGAGGTCAATGCGAAACTCAACTTGATGTGTGGGAGGTAGGCCTGGTAGATCTTCTGGGAAAACTTCAGGAAAATCACGAATAGGCAAGAAATGCGCAGACTTTGTCAAACGGTCAATGATTACCCAAATGCTATCACGACCTTTGGAAGTGCGTGGCAATTTAGTGACGAGATCCATAGCTATGTTCTCCCACTTCCACACTGGGATTTCTGGTTGTTCAAGCAAACGAGAAGGGCGTTGATGTTCAGCTTTAACCTTTAGGCATGTAAGGCATTTGGCTACATAAAGAGCAACATCCTTCTTCATACCAGGCCACCAATAAAGAGTTCTAAGATCCATGTACATTTTATCTGCACCAGGATGGACCGAATAACGAGACTTGTGGGCCTCGTTCATCAAGAAGGTACGAAGATCTTCATGATTTGGAACCCACAAACGATTCATGAAATAGAGTAACCCATCTTCTTTAGTCTCAAGTTGAAGTTCAAGACTATGAGGCATTTCATCAAGCATGTTGCCTTGGGTCACATAATTTTGTTGGGCTTGGAGAATACGAGCCTGAATATCAGTTTGGATTCGAACACAATGAAGCTTGATGTGTTCCTTATGACTAAGAGCATCGGCCACAACATTCGCTTTACCAGGATGGTAACGAATCTAGCAGTCGTAGTCATTTAGAAGTTCGACCCAACGACGTTGCCTCATGTTTAGTTCTTTCTGATTGAAAATGTGTTGGAGACTCTTATGATCAGTGTAAATCACACATTTACTCCCATAAAGGCAGTGTCTCCAAATCTTGGGAGCAAAAACGACAGCACCCAACTCAAGATCATGAGTTGTGTAATTCTTTTCATGGATTTTGAGTTGCCTTGAAGCATAAGCTATAACTTTGCCCCGTTGCATAAGGACACAACCAAGGCCAAGATTAGAAGCATCGCAATAAACAACAAAGTCATCATTGCCATCTGGTAGAGTCAGGATAGGAGCATCACAAAGTTTCTGCTTCAGGATTTGGAATGCTTCTTCTTGTTTGGGTCCCCACTCAAAAGGCTTTCCCTTATGAGTCGACGAGGTGAGGGGAACCGCAATCTTAGAGAAGTTTGAGATAAATCGTCGATAATAACCGGCTAGACCAAGAAAAGAACGGATTTCAGTTGGAGTAGTGGGCACATTCCAATTCTTCACCGCTTCAATTTTGGAAGGGTCCACATGAATACCCTTATCATTGACTATATGACCTAAAAATTGAACTTCCTTAAGCCAAAATTCACACTTGGAGAATTTGGCACACAATTGTTCTTTCTTTAGAAGTTCCATAATCAAACGAAGGTGTTTCTCATGATCTGCCTTAGTTTTTGAATAGATTAAGATGTCGTCAATGAAAACAATGGCGAACTTGTCCAAGTAGGGCTTGCAAACACGATTCATAAGGTCCATGAAAACCGCAGGAGCATTGGTCAAACCAAAAGGCATGAGAGTGAACTCATAGTGGCCATATCGAGTACGAAAAGCAGTCTTGGGAATGTCATCTTCAAGGACACGAAGTTGATGGTAACCAGAACGAAGATCAATCTTGGAGAAACAAGTAGCACCTTGGAGTTGGTCGAAAAGATCATCAATACGTGGCAAAGGATATCGATTCTTAATAGTGAGTTTATTCAACTCACGATAATCGATGCACATACGAAGAGTCCCATCTTTTTTCTTAACAAACAAGACAGGAGCTCCCCATGGAGAAAAACTTGGACGAATAAATCCCTTGTCAGAAAGTTATTGAAGTTGCCTGGCAAGTTCTTGCATTTCTGAGGGTGCAAGACGATAAGGAGACTTGGCAATAGGGTTAGCACCAGGAACGAGGTCAATGCGAAACTCAACTTGATGTGTGGGAGGTAGGCCTGGTAGATCTTTTGGGAAAACTTCAGGAAAATCACGAATAATAGGAATATGTTGAATACTCTTACTCTCGTCCTTCTTTTCTACAACGTGGGCCAAGAAAGCCACATATTTCTTGCGTAGA
Source organism: Helianthus annuus (assembly GCF_002127325.2). Classification (NCBI taxonomy): domain Eukaryota; kingdom Viridiplantae; phylum Streptophyta; class Magnoliopsida; order Asterales; family Asteraceae; genus Helianthus; species Helianthus annuus. The sequence continues at coordinate 116,730,260 of NC_035443.2, forward strand.
AATTTCTGGGCTTGAGTACAAGTCATGAGTTTAAGCCCATTAGAAGGCTTCTCCCCATAGATTTCTAAGATGTCGCTAGATGGGAGAGGGATGCGAATAAACTTATCGAAACACACAACTTCAGCATGATGTTTAGCAAGCCAGTCCATGCCTACTATGATATCAAAGCTCCCAAGTTGCATAGGCGTGAGGTCAATAGGGAAAACGTGATCGTTGAGCTCGAGTTTACAATTACAGATAACAGAGTCAAGCACAAAAGGGTTACCATTAGCTACTTCTACTGTAAAAGGCTTCCCTAGTTTAGTTCGTGGCATAGCAAGTAGAGGTTCAAACTTAAGGGATACAAAACTTTTATCAGCACCAGTATCAAATAACACAGAAGCATATTGGTCGTTAACGAGGAACGTACCGTTCACCACATCATTAATAGCACGTGCCTCATTAGCATTTATGTTGAACGCGCGCCCACGGGCTGGTTGAGCATTTACAAGCTTGGGGCATTCGCGTTTAAAATGGTTAGGATCACCGCAGTTAAAGCAAGTTCCAATAGGGTAACGTGGTGGTGCAACATTTTGGGCAGGAGGAGGAGCAGCAACAACTTGGTTCTGGGGAGGAACGATGCGGCAAGTGGTAGCTAAATGACCCAACCGCCCACAACTAGTGCACTGCTTACAAGGAGAACGGGCTATATGATGATAGTTGCAACGGTTGCACAAAGGCGAACCTCCAGCATATTGCCTTTTGTTGGGTTGTGGGGCGGCTTGGTTAACTGGGGTCGGAGCAACAACTGCATAATTCTTCGAAGCCTTTCGCTTTTTAGAACTATTTGAGGAGGAAGCTCCAATTTTGACGTCCTTTGGAGTTTCAGTAGCAACCTTAGCAGGTTCCTTTTTTCCTCCCTTACGAAACAAGTTTCCCTTCTTAACATGAGAATCCGTCAAGGTCGCAGCTAGCTCAATTGCTTCCCTGACTGTAGCGGGCTTGCTACCAGTGACAACATCTTGGATTAGTGCGGGCAGGCCCTCGATATATTTTTTGATGGCACGATCTAAAGGTTCAACCATAGTTGGGCAAAGAAGGCTCAACTCCTCATACCGGTTGGTATAAGCACGATTCTCACCACTGTCTTGTGTGAGCTCATAAAATTCAGTTACTCATTTAAATAAATGAATAAACGAAATCATCGACTAATCAAAGTATTTGGGTTCTTATAACATTTTGGGAAGACATGCTTTAGCCTATAAGTGGACACTCACCCCAAGAGTTCCCAGGTAAGCACAACTGGTTCCTTGGAAGATTGGAATTTATACGAAGTGCTTGCCTAGACAGAAAACTCGGAGTACAGGCGTCCACCCTTCCAGATTGCATGTGTTCTTAATTGCTATTGGAACCCAAGACTTTGACGAGATTATGAAAACATTTAAGGCTTAAAGCCTAAGAATTTAAATCATCTAAGGATAGATGATGATTAAGTGTAATATAGAGAACTAAGAATCTAAGGCAAGGATGAGGATAGGGATAAAGAAAGGGATAAGGAAGATCACACATTAAGGCACATGTAGGTGTCCTAGGAGGGTTATAGTCTAGGTCAAAAGCAATCTAATAACCTAATTCCCTATAACCATGGCTCTGATACCAATCTGTAACACCCCAACCGAAGACGGAAACGTCGGGGCGCCACGTATGATAGGATGCTCAAAGACACATGGCACTAATTAAAGTTCAAATATAATATTAAGTCAAATTCATGTTCAACAACCAAATCAAACAAACAACGAAACAAATTATCCCAAACAAAACATAATGATCGTTTTAAAGTTTAACTAAGGCAAAAGTTCCATGATCCTAAGTGATAAAAAGCTTGCAAATCATCATCAATTGTTGCCACCTGAAACATATGTGAGAAAAACATGGGTCAGCTAAAAGCCGGCGAGCAACATAGGTTTTATGGTAAAGCATGTGATAAAAATATTTTATTTACAATTCAATATGGCACAAGTAGAACACTAAGCATATTGCATTTAACGAGTATGGGTCACGGGTGGCACATTCAAACCTAAGTTGACATGTTTAACGGATTCTATCATCTTCCACTTCCCAAAAAGCAAAATAAGCAAAATGTGTAGAATAAGCAAATCCAAATGGAAGTGGAGATGGGTCGTCACACCTATAGCGCTATAATATACTACCGGACGGTTTGGCCGAAATTAATGAATGCACACGTTGAAATAAACCAACAAGTTTCATACAAAGCAAATAGTGATCACATAAGCCATAAAAAAATAATGAATTGTATAACGTTTAAGCAAAATTTAGTTCATCGTATGTATCATCCCAAAAAGAGGTAAAAAGGGAACTATGTACTCACCTTTGGGTGCAAGCAAAACCAAACCAAGTACAAGTATGTACGGTGTTGGGAGAAATCCCAAATGCTACCCTATCATTTATATGATAAAGTTTAGTTGGAAACAACCTAAGTTGATCTCTAAAGCATGCTAGATTTAGGGCTTTATAACTGATTTAGGAATACTAGGAGGACGTTATATTGCAACATAAAAAAAAAATATTGATTACTGTTGTTATTTACTTGATTAAATAACATGTTTGCTTTATATTTTCAGAATTTAAATGAAATAACTCTTTTATTCACAAATAAAAATATTTTGAGTCAAGCATTTTATAGAACAGGAAATGTGATTGTTTGATGAAGTATACGTTTATTATTATTAACTGATTTGAATGCCAAACTAATGATGTTAATTAAAAGTAATTAACCAATCTATGCTACAGAATGATTAAAATAACTGATTCTATTTTTTTTCGTTTTACTAGGCTTAACAAATTTAATTAAATACATTATCCGTTATAAAAAATATGAAACTAACTCCTTTTTTTAACATTACAGAATTAACATCAGTTAGTTTGTCTTCTTAATTGAAAAGAGTAGGTTGTTTTGTAAACTTTATTTCAACTATTTTATTATAATAATAAAGAATTTAATACTATGTATGCTTTGCTTCTTTTTAGCATGGAATAGCAGTCAATATCAAATGCGAAACGTAATATCAATCAACTGAAGTGAGGTAAAAACAAACAAAACAAAAAGAAAACGTTTGCAGGTGGACGGGTTCGAATATGTAACCATATGCTCAATGGGCATTTCGCCAACAAGTGAGCCATGGCGGCTGATTCGAATGAACTCGAATTCTTTATCTTTTTTTTAACTATCTCTACGACGACTCTCCTACTCCCAAATCGGTTAACAACGACGAGCCTTAATTCTAGGAATCAAAGTATAGTACAGACGACATATGTAACTCAATTGATCCAAACAGAAACATGTAACGAACACTTATGGGTTGCGAAGTTCTAGACGGAAAAAAAGATCTCCGGTAAGAAGAATTCAGGCAAGATAAGAACTCCGGCGATCACTTCGACTCCGGCCACTTACAGGTTTCCGGCGAACTTGCGGTTGAGCTCCGATGGGTTGGTGGTTGAGTGAAGAGGTGTTGTGGGGGTTGTGAGGGTATAACACTGAATCTGGGGTCGTATATAAAGATGCGTTTTGGTCTTCTTGTTTGGAAGTTGATAAAGTTTCCGAAAACAAAAGGAATTTTTTGCAATAATAGGTGGTTTGAACCACAAAAGAGTGGCATTAGGTGCTCTGGCATATTGTTTACACTTTTAGGTAAGTTGCAAGATCATATAGCGACCTTCTATGGCATTTTCTGCAAAAAAAACAGAAGTCCCTGCAAAAGCTGCAGCAAGTTCTGAATGATATTAAAGGTCGCTGTTTGATATACCAACTTTGATAAAGGTCGCTGTTTGATCTTGCAATCTTTGAAAAGTCGCTGTTTCATCTGACAAGCTTATTAAAGATCGCTGTTTGATCTCACAAGCTTATTAAAGGTCGCTGTTTGATCCTGCAAGCTTGATAAAGGTCGCTGTTTGATCTTGCAAGCTTGATAAAGGTCGCTGTTTGATCTTGCAAGCTTGATAAAGGTCGTTGTTTGATAGGGCTTTCTTGCATAAAGTCGCTGATTGATATAGTGTTCTTAATAAAATAACTTTCATGTTTGCAGAATTTACATGCAACTTTCGTTTGCTAGTAATAGGTGACTGTTTCACCTTGTTGTCTTTTTGGAGCAAGAAATGTGAGTGGTGAATGTAAAGGTGATATGACTAAACCCTAGGCTCTCACATGATATGGAATCAAACCTGCAAACTTGAATAGTTTTGTGTAAGAATTCAACTGTAGTGTAAGAAAAATATCGTCTTTTCAATATGAATTCGAAAACTGATGCACAGAATGAAGTCTTTAGATATGAACATAAAGCAAAGCACTCGAGATACATTTTCAATATCAAACGAAGCTTCAATCCTTTCATTACCGATAAATATTCAGTCAACTTTTATCAGCCGAAGATGAATTTTGAATGTCATCCTGGTCCTCTTAATGCATCGGTGTTGTTCTTGGACAAGAATCACCGTGCGTTTGAGGTATTAAAAAATCCAACAGAGTATAGTAACCCAATAAATATTAGACGATCAGATCAAGCGTTCTGGCAGCATATGAAAGAAAATCCGGTTGGTGGAAGGGTAGAAGGTTTAATACATGCAGCAGGATTCAGCGGGATACTGCAAATTGGGTACAAGTATGTAGACCACTCCTTAATAACTGCGTTGGTTGAGAGGTGGAGGCCAGAAACTCACACGTTTCACCTTCCTTTTGGAGAAACGACTGTGACATTACAGGATGTCAACGTGTTGTGGGGGCTACCAATTGATGGGTTGCCTATTTCTAGGGCTGACACTGGTATGTCGATGTATACTGTAAGAGACAAGTGTCAACAGGTGTTGGGGTTTACCCCTGAGGAAGCTGATGTGAGGGGCAAAAGGGTTAAGTCCTCCCGAGTTTTACAACAAATAACGTCCAATTTTTCTGAAAACGAAGCATCAGATCAAGATTGCATTTTTCGTGCATGTCAAATAATATTTTATTTGATAGGGTGCACAATCTCACCTGATAATGCAAACCACCCGATTGATGTCAAATTTTTAGAATTTCTCGTAGACTTGCCCGCATGTTCGGGATATAGTTGGGGCAGTGCTGTGTTAGCTCACCTTTACAGAAACCTTTGTAACACTGCAGCACCTAATGCTATAGCCATTACTGGCCCAGTTGCGCTTCTACAAGTGTGGGTTTGGGAGAGGTTTCGTTGTTTTGCTCCTGTTGTTGCCCGGTTCAAGTACAATGCCCCGTTAGCTGCTCGGTAGTGTGAATTGGAAATAATTAAATTTATTATTTGGTATCTATATAACACTATGTTATTTTTTTATTTATCTTTTTAGGTGGAAGGGAAGCTTAACGTGTACAGATGTTTCCACACATTGCCTGAGAACATATAGATCTCAGCTGCAATTTATGACCGAGGAATGGTATTGTTGTTAGTTGTTGACATATAAATTTTAAGTTTGTTTGAACACGTTTCTAAAGATTGATTTTTTTGTTTCAGTTTAATTGGAGACCATACGACGACATTGTGTGTAGACTCCCCGATATATGTCGGAGTGGTATGGGAATTTGGCGGAGTTGTTGCCCTCTACTATACTACTCGGTTGTGGAGCATCACTATCCTCAACGAGTGATGAGACAGTTTGGCATGTTCCAGTATATACCTAACCCAATTGCCATAGATAATAATGAGCATGCCAGGCTTCATTCCATGAACCGGAGCGGGAAAACCGGCTGGAACTGGTTAAGTCGTCACGCAGCGTATGTTTGTCAGTGGGAGGCACATCATCAAAACTTGGTCACCGGGGAACTCATCACATCTATTATGTAACACAGAACATTTCAAATTTCATGTGATGATAAGACCTATTTGAATTTAAAACTCACTGATGCACAATTTAACAAGAAAGTGATATGAAACCGCGACCTTTACAAAGATTGTTATATCATTCAGCGACCTTAAACAAGAATGCAGAACCATACAGCAACTTTTAACAACCTTGTTATATGAAACAGCCACGGAAAAGGCCACGTTGGACGTTTTTTGACCAGACAAAAAATGAGTTTTTACGAATTTCGGGCCCCCATGAATGACCCGAAATGCATTCCGCCGACCAGACGCCCCTGGTCCCCGGACAAATTTACCCCTCCTTATAAGTTAGAGACAAACGAACCCGGTGGTGGGAGCCACACGGGTGAGGAAACGGCCACGGAAAAGGCCACGTTGAACGTTTTTTGACCAGACAAAAAAATGAGTTTTTACGACTTTCGGGCCCCCTGAATGACCCGAAATGCATTACGCCGAGTAGACGCCCCTGGTCCCCGGACAAATTTACCCCTCCTTAATAGTTAGAGACAAACGAACCCGGTGGTGGGAGCCACCGGGTGAGGAAACGGCCACGGAAAAGGCCACGTTGGATGTTTTTTGACCAGAAAAAAAATGAGTTTTTACGACTTTCGGGCCCCCCTGAATGACCCGAAATGCATTCCGCCGAGCAGACGCCCCTGGTCCCCGGACAAATTTACCCCTCCTTATAATTTAGAGACAAACGAACCCGGTGGTGGGAGCCACATGGGTGAGGAAACGGCCACGGAAAAGGCCACGTTGGACGTTTTTTGACCAGACAAAAAAAATGAGTTTTTACGACTTTCGGGCCCCCCTGAATGACCCGAAATGCATTCCGCCGAGCAGACGCCCCTGGTCCCCGGACAAATTTACCCCTCTTTATAAGTTAGAGACAAACGAACCCGGTGGTGGGAGCCACATGGGTGAGGAAACAGGCACGGAAAAGGCCACGTTGGACTTTTTTGACCAGACAAAAAAATAAGTTTTTACCACTATTAATTTAAGAAAAATTCACAAACACAAAACACAAAATTCACAATCTTTTACATTGACAATCACAATAATATAAACATCAAAGAACATTACGCGGTTTATTTTAATTTAGGAGAATTCACGAACACAAAATACGTCTACCAATACAGGAACCCCTAAGTCACTAATGACGGCGTCATCTGATAACGCATTCGAGTCATGCTCTGGAATCAAAAGGATGAATCAGAGTCGCTGTCAGTCTTGTGATATTGTTCCCATGGATCATCACTAACGACGACATCATCTGATAACGCATTAGAGTCACGATCACTGTCGTATTGGTGGTAGCACAAGCTATGGTAGATGCATCCAAACCTACATATCGGGGGGTATGGTTGTAAAACACTTGATGATGCAGGGTTAGGGTTCTGCACGATCCAAGGACGTTGAGGTCGTTGCATAAATGAGGTAAGATTTCGATTTTGATGTTCAACATATGGTGGTGGGTGAGGATGTTGGTCGAGGGGTGAAGCGCCAGGACGGTTCGCCTGGTGTCCAGCGAAGAGCAAAGCACTATTGTCATTGGGAAGTGGATTACCGGAGTAACGAAGGGATTGTGGGGGGAGTGAGTTATTGTTGGGTTGTGGTACAACAGAGTTACGATTAGGTTGTGGGTTAACATTAGCGGGGTTTGCTTCCGATTCGTGTATGTGCACATGAAAGTGAATGTGGAGTTCATTATCACGGTTTGCCATCAGCACAATGTTGGAGAATAAGATGATGTGCAAAAACACTTGTGAAGTGAAGGTATGGAAATCTATGGGTGTGATGGGGGGTATTTATGGTGTTATTATGAGTTATTTTAAAGTTTTTACATCCTGGCCCTATCTGGTACAAACTCCATTCAATACACACTCCATTCACAAATTGGTTTTAAGACATTTATTGTTAACACCTAATACCACCACTATAAATACGGACACAAAAACCTATTTTATTTTGCAGACGACATATGGCGGATGAGTTTTATGCAGCTCGTTTTACACCAGCTAATGTGTAATATAACTTTATTTGTTTCCCATCATATATGTAAAACAAGCCTCTATGCTATGGCCGTGATTTATAGTTAGTAGTGTAATTTTTTATATACTATTCAATTAGTTCGCGGTTTCATTATAACTAACAATATTAATAGGTAAATAAAAAATTCAACATATTCCCAACATATAATATAACAAACATATATATTAACTCATTCAACATTATCACACAACATTACTATAGGATCTGATAAAAAAACTACTTTCCGTGCAAAAGCCCGTCCCTGAAAAGGACTCTTCAAGGGGTACTGTGATATGAAACATTTGTTCCCCTCTGCAGATACCGTGATGTTAGGTGATTTGAGAAATGCTGGATACGTGTGAGAAAACAGGCAACCGAACGTTCCCCTCCAGGGCCTCACGATTAAACAGATACTGGATCTGTTTTGTGATTGGGGAAGGGTTGGATACGCGTGAGAGGTTACGCGTAAAAAAAACATGGTACCTGCCTGCAACATCACCCAACATTACTATAGGATCTACTTAAAACACTGTAGCTTCCAGATTACATGCGGTGGCCTGAAAGCTTAAATGTCTTATGATCCTATACAAACTTTAAAACTGAGAAAAACATCATGTTCAAACAACTCCCCGATAATTCTCCATCATGCAATGGGGACCGGGGTCAATCTGATAACTCATGTTTAAACCATTTAAAAATTTAGTATGAGATATGGGAGCTGATCGATGGTTTATATCATCATCATCTTTATATATAGTCTCAGTAATATTCCCACCTACAACATAAATATATATACTGAGCCTATGCATATGCATGTGATAATACTAAGAGATAATGCATGTGATAATACTGACACTATGCATGTGATAATACTGACACTATACATGTGATCTTTTGGTGGTCAAACCACCTAATCCTGCAAAAAATTCTTTGCTTTATATTCAAATCTAAAGACTTCATTCCGTGCATTAGTTTTCGAATTCATATTGAAACACAATATTTTTCTTACACTACAGTTGAATTCTTACACAAACCTATTAAAGTTTGCAGGCTTGATTCCATATCATTTGAGAGACCCTAGGGTTTAGTCATATCATCTTTACATGCAAGGTTACTGTATGGCCAGAAATTCAATTTCACCACTCACTTTTAGTGCTGCAAAAAGACAAGGTCAAACAGTGACCTAGTGCAAACAAAAGTTGCATGTAATCGTAGCCCCATAGCCCCAATTTAAAATTCTGCCACGCACCATTAAACATGAAAGTTATTTTGTAAAGAAAACTATATCATTCTGCGACTTTATGCAAGAAAGCACTATCAAATTGCGACTTTAAACAACATTGTATTATCATACAGCGACTTTAAACAAGAAAGCTAGATGAAACAGCAACCTTAAACAACAAAGCTGGACCATACAGCAACTTTCAGTAGGGTTGTATTATTATTCAGCGACCTTCAGTAGGGTTGTATTATCATTCAGCGACCTTCAGTAGGGTTGTATATTCATTCAGCGACCTTGCAGAGCTTTTGCAGCTTTTGCAGATTTGGCAGAAAAGGTATTTGAAAGTCGCTGTATGAAACAACAACTCACCTAAATCTGAAAACAATTACTTTGACCACCTAATGGCACTCTTTTCTTGCTCAATCCACCTACTTTTGCAAAAAAATTCAAACAAAAGTTTTGAATCAAGAATGTACGGAGCCGGGACCGTAGTTAGGTACGTGATTGATATATAAACGGAAACCGTGTACTCGAGATTTAGTCCCGAACAGTTAGGGGGCGACGTAAAGGAAAACCCGAAGAATCAGGATCAAAAAGGAAGGAGACATGGCTGAAAGTTTGCTGTCAATTATGATCAATCATGGTGGGTTTTTAGAAGCAGAATCCGTGTAATTGAGGGACAATCACGACAAATCAGGATGTGTGAAAGAAAGGGAAATACAACTAATGTGTGAAAGAAAAGGAAATACAACTAATTGTTTGCTGTGAATCATTTGGGCGGCAAAGATTTAAAAGAAAAAAATTCAACTTGTAACAGCATAACTATTATATAATGATGAACCTTGACTATACTTAACTAACTTGTTTAATAAACCTAAAACTCATTTTTAACATCTAGTAAGCTTTTTTTTTTTAATTAAGTAAATTAATTAAATAAATAGCTATATTGTTATTTAACAAAATAACTAAATACCTAACAAAATCTCTCATCAGTTTTTAAATTCGCGAAAGATTTCCGAGGTTTCAAAGGTTAGGATTCGAATTTCAAAACGGGTCGGATTTTGGGAGCCCATTTTGATGGATGTTACATAAATAGTCCATTTTTTTCTAGAAATCTGAAACTTAGGATTTAATTTTATTTTATTTATTTATTATTTTATTTTTTTTTTGTTTTGAGAAACCATGAAAATAAACAATAGGCAATGGAAGTTGAAGAATAGCAAATAATCACTTGTATAATCGGTTAAAATGGAAATATATTGAAAAAAAAGACAATGAAATTTTCGGGTGGTTACAGTCTCCCCTACTTTTGAAAATTTCGTCCCGAAATTTATGCAAAGAGAAGAGGATATTTGGCTTTCATTTGGTCCTCACGTTCCCAAGTAAATTCTGGGCCACGTTTAGACTCCCAACGAACTTTGACGATTGGAATATGACTGCGCTTGAGTTTCTTTACTTCACGGTCCATGATTTCCACTGGTTTCTCAACAAAGTGCATAGTATTGTCAATGAGAATATCTTCAAGGGGAACATGGAGGTTTTCATCCGCTAGGCGTTTCTTCAAATTAGAAACATGAAATGTAGGATGGATGTTGCTAAGCTCAGGAGGTAGATCAAGCTTGTAGGCTACCTTTCCAATCTTCTCGGTGATTTTGAAAGGACCCACATAATGAGGAGCTAGTTTACCCTTCTTTCCAAATCGAACAACTCCCTTCCAAGGGGATACCTTAAGAAGAACTAGATCACCAACTTGGAATTCCAGGGGTTTGCATCGTTTATCAGCGTAGCTCTTTTGACGACTTCTAGCCACAAGAAGGTTATCACGAATTTTCAAGATCTTATCTGCCGTCTCTTGTATTAGTTCAGGACCAGTGATTTGAGCTTCACCAATCTCGTTCCAACAAATAGGAGAACGACATTTCCGACCATAGAGTGCTTCAAAAGGAGCCATGTTGATACTAGTATGGTAACTGTTGTTGTACGAGAACTCAATCAAAGGTAGATGGGAATCCCAACTGCCACCAAAGTTGATAACACAAGCTCGAAGCATGTCCTCAAGGGTTTGGATGGTCCTTTTAGATTGACCATCAGTTTGAGGATGGTAAGCAGTGCTAATGTTAAGTTGAGTTCCCAAAGCAGATTGCATGGTCTTCCAAAAACGGGAAGTGAAACGACCATCACGGTCAGAAATAATGTTCAATGGCACACCATGACGAGACACGATCTCGTCAAGGTAGATCTTAGCAAGCGTTGCAGCAGAAAAATCTTCACGAATAGGCAAGAAATGCGCAGACTTTGTCAAACGGTCAATGATTACCCAAATGCTATCATGACCTTTGGAAGTGCGTGGCACTTTAGTGACGAGATCCATAGCTATGTTCTCCCACTTCCACACTGGGATTTCTGGTTGTTCAAGCAAACCAGAAGGGCGTTGATGTTCAGCTTTAACCTTTAGGCATGTAAGGCATTTGGCTACATAAAGAGCAACATCCTTCTTCATACCAGGCCACCAATAAAGAGTTCTAAGATCCATGTACATTTTATCTGCACCAGGATGGACCGAATAACGAGACTTGTGGGCCTCGTTCATCAAGAAGGTACGAAGATCTTCATGATTTGGAACCCACAAACGATTCATGAAATAGAGTAACCCATCTTCTTTAGTCTCAAGTTGAAGTTCAAGACTATGAGGCATTTCATCAAGCATGTTGCCTTGGGTCACAGAATTTTGTTGGGCTTGGAGAATACGAGCCTGAATATCAGTTTGGATTCGAACACAATGAAGCTTGACGTGTTCCTTACGATTAAGAGCATCGGCCACAACATTCTCTTTACAAGGATGGTAACGAATCTCGCAGTCGTAGTCATTTAGAAGTTCGACCCAACGACGTTGCCTCATGTTTAATTCTTTCTGATTGAAAATGTGTTGGAGACTCTTATGATCAGTGTAAATCACACATTTAGTCCCATAAAGGTAGTGTCTCCAAATCTTGAGAGCAAAAACGACAACACCCAACTCAAGATCATGAGTTGTGTAATTCTTTTCATGGATTTTGAGTTGCCTTGAAGCATAAGCTATAACTTTGCCCCGTTGCATAAGGACACAACCAAGGCCAAGATTAGAAGCATCGCAATAAACAACAAAGTCATCATTGCCATCTGGTAGAGTCAGGATAGGAGCATCACAAAGTTTCTGCTTCAGGATTTGGAATGCTTCTTCTTGTTTGGGTCCCCACTCAAAAGGCTTTCCCTTATGAGTCGACGAGGTGAGGGGAACCGCAATCTTAGAGAAGTTTGAGATAAATCGTCGATAATAACCGGCTAGACCAAGAAAAGAACGGATTTCAGTTGGAGTAGTGGGCACATTCCAATTCTTCACCGCTTCAATTTTGGAAGGGTCCACATGAATACCCTTATCATTGACTATATGACCTAAAAATTGAACTTCCTTAAGCCAAAATTCACACTTGGAGAATTTGGCATACAATTGTTCTTTCTTTAGAAGTTCCATAATCAAACGAAGGTGTTTCTCATGATCTGCCTTAGTTTTTGAATAGATTAAGATGTCGTCAATGAAAACAATGACGAACTTGTCCAAGTAGGGCTTGCAAACACGATTCATAAGGTCCATGAAAACCGCAGGAGCATTGGTCAAACCAAAAGGCATGACAGTGAACTCATAGTGGCCATATCGAGTACGAAAAGCAGTCTTGGGAATGTCATCTTCAAGGACACGAAGTTGATGGTAACCAGAACGAAGATCAATCTTGGAGAAACAAGTAGCACCTTGGAGTTGGTCGAAAAGATCATCAATACGAGGCAAAGGATATCGATTCTTAATAGTGAGTTTATTCAACTCACGGTAATTGATGCACATACGAAGAGTCCCATCTTTTTTCTTAACAAATAAGACAGGAGCTCCCCATGGAGAAAAACTTGGACGAATAAATCCCTTGTCAGAAAGTTCTTGAAGTTGGCTCGCAAGTTCTTGCATGTCAGAGGGTGCAAGACGATAAGGAGACTTGGCAATAGGGTTAGCACCAGGAACGAGGTCAATGCGAAACTCAACTTGATGTGCGGGAGGTAGGCCTGGTAGATCTTCTGGGAAAACTTCAGGAAAATCACGAATAATAGGAATATCTTGAATACTCTTACTCTCGTCCTTCTTTTCTACAACGTGGGCCAAGAAAGCCACATATTTCTTGCATAGAAATTTCTGGGCTTGAGTACAAGTCATGAGTTTAAGCCCATTAGAAGGCTTCTCCCCATAGATTTCTAAGATGTCGCTAGATGGGAGAGGGATGCGAATAAACTTATCGAAACACACAACTTCAGCATGATGTTTAGCAAGCCAGTCCATGCCTACTATGATATCAAAGCTCCCAAGTTGCATAGGCGTGAGGTCAATAGGGAAAACGTGATCGTTGAGCTCGAGTTTACAATTACAGATAACAGAGTCAAGCACAAAAGGGTTACCATTAGCTACTTCTACTGTAAAAGGCTTCCCTAGTTTAGTTCGTGGCATAGCAAGTAGAGGTTCAAACTTAAGGGATACAAAACTTTTATCAGCACCAGTATCAAATAACACAGAAGCATATTGGTCATTAACGAGGAACGTACCATTCACCACATCATTAATAGCACGTGCCTCATTAGCATTTATGTTGAACGCACGCCCACGGGCTGGTTGAGCATTTGCAAGCTTGGGGCATTCGCGTTTAAAATGGTTAGGATCACCGCAGTTAAAGCAAGTTCCAATAGGGTAACGTGGTGGTGCAACATTTTGGGCAGGAGGAGGAGCAGCAACAACTTGGTTCTGGGGAGGAACGATGCGGCAAGTGGTAGCTAAATGACCCAACCGCCCACAACTAGTGCACTGCTTACAAGGAGAACGGGCTATATGATGATAGTTGCAACGGTTGCACAAAGGCGAACCTCCAGCATATTGCCTTTTGTTGGGTTGTGGGGCGGCTTGGTTAACTAGGGTCGGAGCAACAACTGCATAATTCTTCGAAGCCTTTCGCTTTTTAGAACTATTTGAGGAGGAAGCTCCAATTTTGACGTCCTTTGGAGTTTCAGTAGCAACCTTAGCAGGTTCCTTTTTCCCTCCCTTACGAAACAAGTTTCCCTTCTTAACATGAGAATCTGTCAAGGTCGCAGCTAGCTCAATTGCTTGCTTGACTGTAGCGGGCTTGCTACCAGTGACAACATCTTGGATTAGTGTGGGCAGGCCCTCGATATATTTTTCGATGGCACGATCTAAAGGTTCAACCATAGTTGGGCAAAGAAGGCTCAACTCCTCATACCGGTTGGTATAAGCACGATTCTCACCACTGTCTTGTGTGAGCTCATAAAATTCAGTTTCAAGGGCCCTCATTTCATTTCGTGGGCAGAATTCCCTCCGCATAAGATCTCTAAGTTCCTCCTAAGTTAAAGCCATAGCCACATTCGCACCACGATCTCTCATGACCCCATTCCACCATGTGAGTGCCCTCTTCTGAAAGACATTTGAGGCAAACTCCACCTTGCGATTGTTGGGAAACTGACGATGGCGGAAGGTGCTTTCAATGCCTTCAAACCACTGTAAGAGCCCTGTGGCTCCCTTAAACCCAGAGTACTTGATGGGGTTACAAGAATTGAACTGCTTGAATGAGCAAGGGGCAGGTGCGTTCACGTTGTTGTTGTTGTTGCTGCCTGCGTTGGCCTGATTGAGCTGGGCCACAAGTGTTGGGAGTATTGCAGCCATTTGTTGGGCAATCATGGCAGCAACTTCGGGGTTCTGTGCATTGTTCTGGTTATCGCGACGAGGAGGCATCCTATAAGAACAAGGGAAAACCTATAAGTTCACAAGGATAAGAGAGATTGTTTTGAAATTTAAAACTCTTTATGTAAAACAATGAGAGCATGAAGAAATAAACAAAAAGACAGAAATCATTTACTCATTTAAATAAACAAATAAACGAATAAACAAAATCATCGACTAATCAAAGTATTTGGGTTCTTATAACATTTTGGGAAGACATGCTTTAGCCTATAAGTGGACACTCACCCCAAGAGTTCCCAGGTAAGCACAACTGGTTCCTTGGAAGATTGGAATTTATACGAAGTGCTTGCCTAGACAGAAAACTCGGAGTACAGGTGTCCACCCTTCCAGATTACACGTGTTCTTAATTGCTATTGGAACCCAAGACTTTGACGAGATTATGAAAACATTTAAGGCTTAAAGCCTAAGAATTTAAATCATCTAAGGATAGATGATGATTAAGTGTAATATAGAGAACTAAGAATCTAAGGCAAGGATGAGGATAGGGATAAAGAAAGGGATAAGGAAGATCACACATTAAGGCACATGTAGGTGTCCTAGGAGGGTTATAGTCTAGGTCAAAAGCAATCTAATAACCTAATTCCCTATAACCATGGCTCTGATACCAATCTGTAACACCCCAACCGAAGACGGAAACGTCGGGGCGCCACGTATGATAGGCTGCTCAAAGACACATGGCACTAATTAAAGTTCAAATATAATATTAAGTCAAATTCATGTTCAACAACCAAATCAAACAAACAACGAAACAAATTATCCCAAACAAAACATAATGATCGTTTTAAAGTTTAACTAAGGCAAAAGTTCCATGATCCTAAGTGATAGAAAGCTTGCAAATCATCATCATTTGTTGCCACCTGAAACATTGTGAGAAAAACATGGGTCAGCTAAAAGCCAGCGAGCAACATAGGTTTTATGGTAAAGCATGTGATAAAAATATTTTATTTACAATTCAATATGGCACAAGTAGAACACTAAGCATATTGCATTTAACGAGTATGGGTCACGGGTGGCACATTCAAACCTAAGCTGACATGTTTAACGGATTCTATCATCTTCCACTTCCCAAAAAGCAAAATAAGCAAAATGTGTAGAAAAACCAAATCCAAATGGAAGTCGAGATGGGCCGTCATACCTATAGCGCTATAATATACTACCGGACGGTTTGGCCGAAATTAATGAATGCACACGTTGAAGTAAACCAACAAGTTTCATACAAAGCAAATAGTGATCACATAAGCCATAAAAAAATAATGAATTGTATAACGTTTAAGCAAAATTTAGTTCACCATATGTATCATCCCAAAAAGAGGTAAAAAGGGAACTATGTACTCACCTTTGGGTGCAAGCAAAACCAAACCAAGTACAAGTATGTAAGGTGTTGGGAGAAATCCCAAATGCTACCCTATCATTTATATGATAAAGTTTAGTTGGAAACAACCTAAGTTGATCTCTAAAGCAAGCTAGATTTAGGGCTTTATAACTGATTTGGGAATACTAGGAGGACGTTATATTGCAACATAAAAAAATATTGATTACTGTTGTTATTTAATTGATTAAATAACATGTTTGCTTTATATTCTCAGAATTTAAATGAAATAACTCTTTTATTCACAAATAAAAATATTTTGAGTCAAGCATTTTATACAACAGGAAATGTGATTGTTTGATGGAGTATACGTTTATTATTATTAACCGATTTGAATGCCAAACTAATGATGTTAATTAAAAGTAATTAACCGATCTATGCTACAAAATGATTAAAATAACTGATTCTATTTTTTTCGTTTTACTAGGCTTAACAAATTTAATTAAATACGTTATTGGTTATAAAAAAATATGAAACTAACTCTTTTTTTAACATTACAGAATTACCATCAGTTAGTTTGTTTTCTTAATTGAAAAGAGTAGGTTGTTTTGTAAACTTTATTTCAACTATTTTATTATAATAAGAATTTAATACTATGTATGCTTTGCTTCTTTTTAGCATGGAATAGGAGTCAATATCAAATGCGAAACGTAATATCAATCAACTGAAGTGAGGTAAAAACAAACAAAACAAAAAGAAAATGTTTGCAGGTGGACGGGTTCGAATATGGAACCATATGCTCAATGGGCATTTCGCCAACAAGTGAGCCATGAAGGCTGATTCGAATGAACTCGAATTCTTTATATCTTTTTTAACTATCTCTACGACGACTCTCCTACTCCCAAATCGGTTAACAACGACGAGCCTTAATTCTAGGAATCAAAGTATAGTACAAACGACATATGTAACCCAATTGATCCAAACAGAAACATGTAACGAACACTTACGGGTTGCGAAGTTCTAGACGGAAAAAAAGAACTCCGGTAAGAAGAATTCCGGCAAGATAAGAACTCCGGCAATCACTTCGACTCCGGCCACTTACAGGTTTCCGGCGAACTTGCGGTTGAGCTCCGATGGGTTGGTGGTTGAGTTAAGAGGTGTTGTGGGGGTTGTGAGGGTATAACACTGAATCTTGGGTTGTATATAAAGATGCGTTTTGGTCTTCTTGTTTGGAAGTTGATAAAGTTTCTGAAAACAAAAGGAATTTTTTGCAATAATAGGTGGTTTGAACCACAAAAGAGTGGCATTAGGTGCTCTAGCATATTGTTTACACTTTTAGGTAAGTTGCAAGATCATACAGCGACCTTCTATGGCATTTTCTGCAAAAAACAGAAGTCCCTGCAAAAGTTGCAGCAAGTTCTGAATGATATTAAAGGTCGCTGTTTCATATATCAACTTTGATAAAGGTCGCTGTTTGATCTTGCAATCTTTGAAAAGTCGTTGTTTCATCTGACAAGCTTATTAAAGATCGCTGTTTGATCTCACAAGCTTATTAAAGGTCACTGTTTGATCCTGCAAGCTTGATAAAGGTCGCTGTTTGATCTTGCAAGCTTGATAAAGGTCGCTGTTTGATCTTGCAAGCTTGATAAAGGTCGCTGTTTGATCTTGCAAGCTTGATAAAGGTCGCTGTTTGATAGTGCTTTCTTGCATAAAGTCGCTGATTGATATAGTGTTCTTAATAAAATAACTTTCATGTTTGCAGAATTTACATGCAACTTTCGTTTGCTAGTAATAGGTGACTGTTTCACCTTGTTGTCTTTTTGCAGCAAGAAATGTGAGTGGTGAATGTAAAGGTGATATGACTAAACCCTAGGCTCTCACATGATATGGAATCAAACCTGCAAACTTGAATAGTTTTGTGTAAGAATTCAACTGTAGTGTTAGAAAAATATCGTCTTTTCAATATGAATTCGAAAACTGATGAACAGAATGAAGTCTTTAGATATGAACATAAAGCAAAGAACTCGAGATACATTTTCAATATCAAATGAAGCTTCAATCCTTTCATTACCGATAAATATTCAGTCAACTTTTATCAGCCGAAGATGAATTTTGAATGTCATCCTGGTCCTCTTAATGCATCGGTGTTGTTCTTGGACAAGAATCACCGTGCGTTTGAGGTATTCAAAAATCCAACAGAGTATAGTAACCCAATAAATATTAGACGATCAGATCGAGCGTTCTGGCAGCATATGAAAGAAAATCCGGTTGGTGGAAGGGTAGAAGGTTTAATACATGCAGCAGGATTCAGCGGGATACTGCAAATTGGGTACAAGTATGTAGACCACTCCTTAATAACTGCGTTGGTTGAGAGGTGGAGGCCAAAAACTCACACGTTTCACCTTCCTTTTGGAGAAACGACTGTGACATTACAGGATGTCAATGTGTTGTGGGGGCTTCCAATAGATGGGTTGCCTATTTCTGGGGCTGACACTGGTATGTCGATGTATACTGTAAGAGACAAGTGTCAACAGGTGTTGGGGTTTACCCCTGAGGAAGCTGATGTGAGGGGCAAAAGGGTTAAGTCCTCCCGAGTTTTACAACAAATAACGTCCAATTTTTCTGAAAACGAAGCATCAGATCAAGATTACATTTTTCGTGCACGTCAAATAATATTTTATTTGCTAGGGTGCACAATCTTACCTGATAATGCAAACCACCTGATTGATGTCAAATTTTTAGAATTTCTCGTAGACTTGCCCGCATGTTCGGGATATAGTTGGGGCAGTGCTGTGTTAGCTCACTTTACAGAAACCTTTGTAACGCTGCAGCACCTAATGCTATAGCCATTACTGGCCCAGTTGCGCTTCTACAAGTGTGGATTTGGGAGAGGTTTCGTTATTTTGCTCCTGTTGTTGCCCGGTTCCAGTACAATGCCCCGTTAGCTACTCGGTAGTGTGAATTGGAAATAATTAAATTTATTATTTGGTATGTATATAACACTATGTTATTTTTTTATTTATCTTTTTAGGTGGAATGGAAGCTTAACGTGTACAGATGTTTCCACACATTGCCTGAGAACATATAGATCTCAGCTGCAATTTATGACCGAGGTAACGGTATGGTTGTTAGTTGTTGACATATAAAATTTTAGTTTGTTTGAACACGTTTCTAAAGATTGATTTTTTTTTTTGTTTCAGTTTAATTGGAAACCATACGACGACATTGTGGGTAGACTCCCCGATATATGTCGGAGTGGTATGGGAATTTGGCGGAGTTATTGCCCTCTGCTATACTACTCAGTTGTGGAGCATCACTATCCTCAACGAGTGATGAGACAGTTTGGCATGTTCCAGTATATACCTAACCCAATTGTCATAGATAATAATGAGCATGCCAGGCTTCATTCCATGAACCGGAGCGGGAAAACCAGCTGGAACTGGTTAAGTCGTCACGCAGCGTATGTTTGTCAGTGGGAGGCACGTCATCAAAACTTGGTCACCGGGGAACTCATCACATCTGTTATGTAACACAGAACATTTCAAATTTCATGTGATGGTAAGACCTATTTGAATTTAAAACTCACTAATGCACAATTTAACAAGAAAGTGATATGAAACCGCGACCTTTACCAAGATTGTTATATCATTCAGCGACCTTAAACAAGAATGCAGAACCATACAGCGACTTTTAACAACCTTGTTATATGAAACAGCCATGGAAAAGGCCACGTTGGACGTTTTTTTACCAGACAAAAAAAAAGAGTTTTTACGAATTTCGGGCCCCCTGAATGACCCGAAATGCATTCCGCCGACCAGACGCCCCTGGTCCCCGGACAAATTTACCCCTCGTTATAAGTTAGAGACAAACGAACCCGGTGGTGGGAGCCACACGGGTGAGGAAACGGCCACGGAAAAGGCCACGTTGGACGTTTTTTGACCAGACAAAAAAAATGAGTTTTTACCATTATTAATTTAAGAAAAATTCACAAACACAAAACACAAAATTCACAATCTTTTACATTGACCATCACAATAATATAAAATCAAAGAACATTACGCGGTTGATTTTAATTTAGGAGAATTCACGAACACAAAATACATCTACCAATACAGGAACCCCTAAGTCACTAACGACGACATCATCTGATAACGCATTCGAGTCATGCTCTGGAATCAAAAGGATGAATCAGAGTCGCTGTCAATCTTGTGATATTGTTCCCATGGATCATCACAAACGACGACATCATCTGATAACGCATTAGAGTCACGATCACTGTCGTATTGGTGGTAGCACTAGCTATGGTAGATGCATCCAAACCTACATATCGGGGGGTATTGTAACAACCCGTACCTTCGTGCGTTGTTACTACTCGATACACTCGTTACGCCTAGCACCAGAGATTTGGATCATAATGTAACTATATCAGATATATCGCTAAATCGAAGTATAATCGAATAATTACGCATATTCTATAGCTATTACAAATCTATTTTCATAAATTATAACACTCATGATGATGTTGAGTGAGGGCTGAACCTACCCTCCTCGATAACCGTGAGGTGTCAAAACGTAAACAGGCAACGCTAACAAAGACTATCGGGTGAGTACCATGTCTCCAGCCATCGTGACGATGACGGCAACACGAGCAAGTAGTGCCCCGATAATCATTGTGGCACATCACATCGAAGAACGCACTCGAAGGCACGCGTAACTCGATCATCACACCGAATATTGGATATATAGATGCGTATATGCGACCCTCTTTGTGATTAATTATAATAAATAAATAAATAATACTATAAATATATGAAAACGTGGCCCAAACTATCGCAACGCACCAAGAACGAGGATCGAAAGGCTTCCGTACGGACGGGCCAGCCAAACGGCTGGGCCAGTCGATCGAACGGACCAGCCAAACGGCTGCGCCGGCTGATCGAACGGGCCAGCCGATCGAGCGGGCCAACCGATCCAGCCCACGTCTCCTCCTTTTCCCTCCTCCCTTGCCTATAAATACCCCTCTTTTCACCCCAAACACTTGTTGTTGCTGCTGCTACCCGGCCAAGACGTTCCAACCCCTTAAACTCTCGATTTCTCGCGATTCTTGTAAGTTTTCAACTCAAATCTTGTACTTCCTTGATCTATATGCATTCTTTCATCTTTCTACCTTTCGATTTTCGACTTTTAGCCGTGAAATCAACGGATTTGGAGTGTTCTAGGGTGATGTCACCATGGAGTTCTTCAAGAGTGATGTCATCCTATGAAGAACAACTCAGATCCGAATGATTTCCATATGATTTTACATAAATCTCGTCTAAATTCATGTTTTCTAACCAAGAAGTTACGGATTTGAGATGTTCTAGAGTGATGTCATCATGAAGTTCTTATGAACTTCAAGTGTTGGCCTCATTCCATCAAGAACAACTCAGATCTAAGAAATTTCGCAAGAATAATCAAGGTTTTCACATCAGATCTATACTTAAAAACGGTAGAACCAGAGCTTAGACCGACCCTCTACTCATTCCTAGTGATGTGTTGGTCAAAGATCTGATTTCTAGCAATGTTACCACCATGTACGGGTTAAACAAAGGAAAACCGTCAAGAACGGCAAGTCCTGATGGAACGGGGTAATTCCCGGCCGTTAGAACCGGTTGGAAATTGATGGGATTTCAGTTGTTCAACACGTCACAACAACGTCCCGACCAAACCACCGAAAACACGCGAAAATCGTTGAAAAACAGCTGGACAGGCTGGCCGATCGAGCGGCCCAGCCGATCGAGCGGCCCAGCCGACCGAGCGGCCCAGCCGACCGAGCGGTCCAGCCAATCGGCCAGGCTAGCCGATCGGACGGGCTGGCCGATCGAGCAGCCCACTCGATCGAGCTGATCATACGATCGAACAACCTATTCGATCGGACGGCCCATCCGAATGGGCCAACTCTCAACCTAACTATCGTCCAATTTCGTGTATTCCGATACCATTTAGCGCGTACTCCAATACTCATGTACTCAGTCTGAAATCAGGGCATTCTCAGGCATCATCCCGTCAATCCAACCAAATACGCACTGTGAGTATACTTGACCCTTTTTTTATCGAATTTTGGGTGTAACATACGTTCCTTATAAATCGAACTTATCAAACGAATGATTCAATTGGATAACTTATCACTTGCGAATAACTGTTTGCATAGATATATGTGATGCTAGTTACATGTATGCTAGGACTTATACTCGTGACATCCCACCACGACTAGTATAGTACTATTTGGCCCGACGGGGTCTAGTTATGCCATCGAAGAATCGAGCATCGAGGACTTAGCTGGTAGTATCAGTTTTGTGAGTATATATGTCGTGTATTGCGTTTATGCATATGGAAATTCGCAGCACTTTAAAATCTAATATGCTATTACATATCAAACCTGTATACTCGCCAATACTTTTGTATTGACAATGTTTTAACGTATGTTGCAGGTTTAGTCGAAGTCTGCATCAAATCAAGCTAGGAAGTCTAGAAACTCACCTAAAATCTAGGTTGTCGGATTTGAATTGTTCGAGAGGACAAGAAATCTGTTATAACTTATGTGATTGTATTGTTTGTTAGTATGGGATGACAAATGTAATGAATATTATCGCAATATAGTCGTTATGGATTCTCTTGAGCAATCTGATTCGCCTAGTGCCGCGCCCCGATGATTCCGCCATCGGTTGGGGTGTGACAGATTGGTATCAGAGCCATAACTATAGTGAATTAGGCAAGACTCGACCTAGTCCGGGTCAACGTCTTAGAGAATGACCTAGTCTATAGTCTAAGCACCCACAGGCTGCCTCGTACGAACCCAGTAGGGTTTGTATTGCGCCTACTTGATGCTTCTGATCGAAATTGCCAAAAACTATGACTTTGTGTGAACCCCGCATACTACAACTTCACATGAAGAAGCCTTTCCTAAGGCTGGAATACTACTTAGCCTTTCCTAAGGCGGACATAATACACATGTTTTCGAAAATACTCGCATCCCACAACCGAGCGATCCAGTCGAGACCAGGTGTGAAAACCAGCAACTCTCGATAGGATTGCTCACTCAGCGCATTTTTCTAGCACGAGAATCTTTTGTTGAGTCAGGAGTGACATCCATACCTCGACGAAAGCCTCCCTTTCGAAATTCTAGTGGAGCTCTCGGATTCATTCGATGAGCGTAACCACAAATTGGGAACGAAACTGTTAAGTCGGGGGTGAAACCCGTACCTTAATGAACCGTTCCACTCTCTAAAATAGTTTTCAAAAGCTCTCACCAGGAACTCGACCATCACAATGACTCAAGCCACGCGATGACTAGGAGGGCGAATGCCATGAGCTGCGTCCCAGTGGAAGCATAAGTCTCCAAAGTCAACGCGCGTGCACGAACTTGTTCGGTGTGATTGAGTTACCTTGGGTAGTCGACGCCTAAACACCCGAGGCACTCCGAGTATCTTACTAAGCCTACAACTCGCCGGATTTTACGATTTGATGAACTCAGTTACGTTTTATTTGTTTAATTGCGATTATCCATTTTCGCTCCCTGTTTTACAAAACGCACAACTCGCACAGCCATCGCAATCCAAAACAAAGACCGAATGATCGCAACAAAACTAATGTCCAAATTGCCCGATTTCTCTCGCAATCCCTCTCAACGCGTCCTCGCGCATTCTAAACCACAATATATGTGTGTAAGTATGAACTACAATTACCTATATCTAAGTACAATCAAGACATTGTGTGAAAATCTAGGAAGTTTCGTGTCTCCTATGTGGCTCCTATGTGAAGTCTATTTATATTGCACGTTACAAGTTTCGACCGCGCTCAATCGCATCGTAAACTCGAAACCATTATGATCGAATCTCATTCCAAATATTTCTCTCTGTCTAGATGCCTTCCAACAACTCTATCTTGAGACGAATAGCTAGGAGAAGAGCCAAACGAAGCGCCGATAAGAGGATTGCCTCGCTTGTGACCAAGGAAGTGGTCAAGCTCATTCCTCAAACTGTCGCTCAAGTGCACTCTCTCAGCAACGCTTGGGCCGCGAAGGACTCTACGATGGAAGCGCCGCAATCTACTTTCCTCTACAAACACTTCAAAGCCTGTGACCCGATGGAATTCACAGGTGAAGGAGGTGTGACCCAACTGCTCCAGTGGTTCGATTCTATCGAAGTCACCCTTCGACAAAGTGGGTGTCCCGATAGTTTCCATACTACTTGTGCTACCGGAGTATTTCAATCGCGAGCACTCGACTGGTGGACAGCCGAACGCAACAACGTGGGATCTCCGCAGCTTACGCCCTCTCCTGGGACGAGCTGAAGGAACTCATGAAGGAAGAATATTGTCCTCCTCACGAAGTCCAGAAGCTAGAAAACGAATTTTGGGAAATCAAGCAAACCGAAGGTGACAATGCTGGCTATACAGCAAGGTTCAAGCAGCTTAGTGCAATCTGCCCAAGTCAAGTTGACACTCCAAGGAAAGCCATCGCGAAGTATCTCCGCGGCTTACCTGAGAGTGTGGGTGATTTTGTCGAAGCTGCAAGACCTGCTACCATCAAAGAAGCCTACCGTTTAGCCGCAGAGATCAACAGTAAATGAGTCTTGGATGGGTTCTTCTCCAAGAAGCCTGTCAAACAAGCTCATCAAGCAATCATCATCAACTCCTCCGACGATTCCTCGGGCGAATCGGTCGGTGGATCATCCTACAACTCCTCTGAGGGTTCTTCTAAGGATTGTCCGACAATGCCTCCGTCAAATCATCAGGCGAATCCGACGACGACACTGCATCATCTCAGGAAGCTCAACCCCGCTGCAAACGAAAGACCGTGAGCCCAGACTCTTCAACAACTAGACTGCCGTAACCCGAACCTCTATGATCAGTCCCAGTTCAACCGAAACGTGCTTATAATGGGCCCCATCCCCTGTGTTTCACGTGCACGTATCATCACCCGCCAGAAGCAAATTGTCGTTATTGCACAAATTGCAACTGGTACGGTCATCATACACAGCGCTGCCGCACAGGACCACAACTCTGAAGGAAGTCAGCAACAACCACAGTCTCCGCAGGTGTCCTCCACAGCAACGTTATTTTGCTTCTAATGTTGTTGTAAAAATACGACTTATCGCTATCGTTTTCTTTTATGTGTGGAATTTATTTCATCGATCGTCGCATGTGGACTCTATTTCCCTTATACTCGAGCACCGTCTAAACACTAGCACTATGTACTATATAACGTATTTTACCCTTACCACACTTTTAGGATGAAGTACGATATACGTGCAAGGAACAACTAATCGCGGGTGCACACGGGATTACCTTGGTCAGTGCACGGAGATCGTAGTGAAGTTGTAATGGTGTCATAACGTTTAAAAGCATGGTCAAGGGTCTTGGCCATGTCAACAAAGCGTGACACCAAAGCACGGGGTATAAGTCGTAGGGGTAACGCAAGGTGTGCTTTACCATACTACTAAAGCTCTGTGAAGAAAGTGCCATGTGGAGTTGGACGTTATTAGACCTATTATATTATAATGGTTATTTTCGACACACTACAATTGATCGCAAGGCGTAACAAAACTAAATCGCATCACTGCGGGACTTCTCGTAAGTCTGCGTACGCAACACAATTGCCACATTGATGGACTTGGGTAAGTTCACCCCGAAGAGCAATTGGAGCAACGCAAGACTGGTCGTAAGTCTACATCGTAACTCAATCGCAGTTTTGCTAGATTTATCTCGCAGTCAAATCACTCCATATGTGGCTCGAAATCGCAATCGCATCATGTGTTTATCTCGCAATCTCTAACGTTGGTTATTGAACTATTGTGTGAACTTCTACCGCCCGGTGTGGATCGCTTATTGTGGATCGCTAGACGAGTATCGAAAATCGCTCACCGCTTTTCGCTTTAACGCATTTCGCGCCTATTTTATCAACTCGATACTCTCATCGCGTGTCGCTATCACTCATCGATACTCGTGTCATCTGTGTTATGTTAGCAAGCACGACCTTGCTTCACGAGACAAAACCAATAGGGTCGAAACATGGTGGTGTTTTGACCATATTAGCAGACTTTCGTGGAAAAAGGCCATGCGGGCTAGCAATAGTTACTGTTTGTGGTGTATTCAACTCAATCAAATCGCATATCGTTCGCAACGCAACGATCGTCACTTATCATCTATCAGGGCCTATTGCCTATCGATATTCGATTATCGCTTGGAAGTCATCGCAGTTGTGAAGAATTAGGGTACATGACATCGCTTCACGGGACAAAACTAATATGGGAAACGTGGTGTTTTCCATATTAGCAACTCTCGTGGAAACATGCCATGTGGGTTTTACGTGGGAACAAATCGAAATCGCATCTAGTCGGATTATATCGCGTACTTCGCTATCGCTTATCAATCGTCATCTAACCCTGTGTGCCATAATAATGTTTCGTATGATCAAACTACTCCCACTCGCTATCAACGCTTTGTCTGCATCCAAGTCGCCTCAACTCAAGACTCGGTCTAGCGTCCTACCGCTTGGACCAAGGGATCGAAATTCTATCTGTGTCTTATCGGCGCGCGTGACACCGCCTCACGAAACAGAGGTAATACGGGTAAAACATGGTGGATACGCCGCTGGTACTTCCTATATATAAGTGTTTTAATCATATTAACAAACTTTCGTGGGAAAGTGCCACGTGGGGCTCGATGTAAATTATTTTTCCGTACTGTTAAAGAAAACCGATTTTTATAAAATTTTGTTAAAACCGTTGGACAAGTAAAATTTCCTTACAACATGGAGAAAACATCGAACCAGTTTAGCTCCGTGCCCAATGGAAATTTCATAAGTTCAGTTTTTCCTTAAAAACTTTTGCGATGACAAAAAGGTATCTTCCCGAAAACGAAGGTTCGACAACCGAGTTTCAGCTCGAACTCACGTTGCAGGAAAATTTTCTTAAAACTTATTTTGCCGCCAAATTCTTTTAAAATGTATAACTCAAAATCTGTTATCAAACTAACAAAAACCCTCCCCATAGCACTGGTGTGGACATCGATGCAGTTAACGCCACGCCATGAGGGGATTTTCCTAAATATCTTCAAAGATTAATCGCTTTTGTGTGTGTCATCGCTTTTGGTTATTCCAATCGTATCTTCTCACCGCTCTCGCTCGCCGAATCTTAATCGATCGCTAGCTTATCTAGACGCTTTTAATCGCTACTCTCTTTCGCATCAACTCTTACGACCTTACTAATGGATTAATTTCGGGACGAAATTTCCTAAAGCAGGGGAGACTGTAACAACCCGCACCTTTGTGCGTTGTTACTACTCGATACACTCGTTACGCCTAGCACCAGTTATTCGGATCATAATGTAACTATATCAGATATATCGCTAAATCGAAGTATAATCGAATAATTACGCATATTCTATCGCTATTACAAATCTATTTTCATAAATTATAACACTCACGATGATGTTGAGTGGGGGCTTAACCTACCCTCCTCGATAACCGTGAGGTGTCAAAACGTAAACAAGCAACGCTAACAAAGACTATCGGGTGAGTACCATGTCTCCAGCCATCACGACGATGACGGCAACACGAGCAAGTAGTGCCCCGATAATCATTGTGGCACATCACATCGAAGAACGCACTCGAAGGCAAGCGTAACTCGATCATCACACCGAATATTGGATATATAGATGCGTATATGCGACCCTCTTTGTGATTAATTATAATAAATAAATAAATAAATAATACTATAAATATATGAAAACGTGGCCCAAACTATCGCAACGCACCAAAAACGAGGATCGAGTGGCTTCCGTACGGACGGGCCAGCCAAACGGCTGGGCCAGTCGATCGAACGGACCAGCCGAACGACTGGGCCAATCGATCGAACGGACCAGCCGAATGGCTGGGCCGGCCGATCGAACGGGCCAGCCAATCGGCTGGGCCGCCCGATCGGACAGGCCAGCCATTCGGCTGGGCCGGCTGATCGAACGGGCCAGCCGATCGGCTGGGCCGGCCGATCGAGCGGGCCAACTGATCCAGCCCACGTCTCCTCCTTTTCCCTCCTCCCTTGCCTATAAATACCCCTCTTTTCACCCCAAACACTTGTTGTTGCTGCTGCTACCCGACCAAGACGTTCCAGCCCCTTAATCTCTCGATTTCTCGCGATTCTTGTAAGTTTTCAACTCAAATCTTGTACTTCCTTGATCTATATGCATTCTTTCATCTTTCTACCTTTCGATTTTCGACTTTTAACCGTGAAATCAACGGATTTGGAGTGTTCTAGGGTGATGTCACCATGGAGTTCTTCAAGAGTGATGTCATCCTATGAAGAACAACTCAGATCCGAATGATTTCCATACGATTTTACATAAATGTCGTCAAAATTCATGTTTTCTAACCAAGAAGTTACGGATTTGAGATGTTCTAGAGTGATGTCATAATAAAGTTCTTATGAACTTCAAGTGTTGGCCTCATTCCATCAAGAACAACTCAGATCTAAGAAATTTCGCAAGAATAATCAAGGTTTTCACATCAGATCTATACTTAAAAACGGTAGAACCAGAGCTTAGACCGACCCTCTACTCATTCCTAGTGATGTGTTGGTCAAAGATCTGATTTCTAGCAATGTTACCACCAAGTACGGGTTAAACAAAGGAAAACCGTCAAGAACGGAAAGTCCTGATGGAACGGGGTGATTCCCGGCCGTTAGAACAGGTTGGAAATTGATGGGATTTCAGTTGTCCAACACGTCACAACAACGTCCCGACCAAACCACCGAAAACACGCGAAAATCGTTGAAAAACAGCTGGACAGGCTGGCCGATCGAGCGACCCAGCCGATCGAGCGGCCCAGCCGACCGAGCGGTCCAGCCGATCGGCCAGGCTAGCCGATCGGACGGGCTGGCCGATTGAGCAGCCCACTCGATCGAGCTGACCATCCGATCGAACAGCCTATTCGATCGGACGGCCATCCGAATGTGGCAACTCTCAACCTAACTATCGCCCAATTTCGTGTATTCCGATACCATTTAGCGCGTGCTCCAATACTCATGTACTCAGTCTGAAATCAGGGCATTCTCAGGCATCATCCCGTCAATCCAACCAAATACGCACTGTGAGTATACTTGACCCTTTTTTTTATCGAATTTTGGGTGTAACATACGTTCCTTATAAATCGAACTTATCAAACGAATTATTCAATTGGATAACTTATCACTTACGAATAACTGTTTGCATAGATATACGTGATGCTAGTTGCATGTATGCTAGGACTTATACTCGTGACGTCCCACCACGACTAGTATAGTACTATTTCACCCGACGGGGTCTAGTTATGCCATCGAAGAATCGAGCATCAAGGACTTAGCTGGTAGTATCAGTTTTGTGAGTATATATGTCGTGTATTACGTTTATGCATATGGAAATTCGCAGCACTTTAAAATCTAATATGCTATTACATATCAAACCTGTATACTCGCCAATACTTTTGTATTGACAATGTTTTAACGTATGTTGTAGGTTTAGTCGAAGTCTGCATCAAATCAAGCTAGGAAGTCTAGAAACTCACCTAAAATCTAGGTTGTCGGATTTGAATTGTTCGAGAGGACAAGAAATCTGTGATAACTTATGTGATTGTATTGTTTGTTAGTATGGGATAACAAATATAATGAATATTATCGCAATATAGTCGTTATGGATTCTCTTGAGCAATCTGATTCGCCTAGTGTCGTGCCCCGATGATTCCGCCATCGGTTGGGGTGTGACAGGTATGGTTGTAAAACACTTGACGATGCAGGGTTAGGGTTCTGCACAATCCAAGGACGTTGAGGTCGTTGCATAAAGGAGGTAGGATTTCGATTTTGATGTTCAACATATGGTGGTGGGTAAGGATGTTGGTCGAGGGGTGAAGCGCCAGGACGGTTCGCCTGGTGTCCAGCGAAGAGCAAAGCACTATTGTCATTGGGAAGAGGATCACCAGAGTAACGGAGGGATTGCGGGGGGAGTGAGTTATTGTTGGGTTGTGGTACAACAGAGTTACGATTAGGTTGTGGGTTAACATTAGCGGGGTTTGCTTCCGATTCGTGTATGTGCACATGAAAGTGAATGTGGAGTTCATTATCACGGTTTGCCATCAGCACAATGTTGGAGAATAAGATGATGTGCAAAAACACTTGTGAAGTGAAGGTATGCAAATCTATGGGTGTGATGGGGGGTATTTATGGCGTTATTATGAGTTATTTTAAAGTTTTTACATCCTGGCCCTATCTGGTACAAACTCTATTCAATACACACTCCATTCACAAATTAGTTTTAAGACATTTGTTGTTAACACCTAATACCACCACTATAAATACGGACACAAAAACCTATTTTATTTTGCAGACGACATATGGCGGATGAGTTTTATGCAGCTCGTTTTACACCAGCTAATGTGTAATATAACTTTATTTATTTCCCATCATATATGTAAAACAAGCCTCTATGCTATGGCCGTGATTTATAGTTAGTAGTGTAATTTTTTATATACTATTCAATTAGTTCGCGGTTTCATTATAACTAACAATATTAATAGGTAAATAAAAAATTCAACATATTCCCAACATATAATATAACAAACATATATATTAACTCATTCAACATTATTACACAACATTACTATAGGATCAGCTAAAAAACTACTTTCCGTGCAAAAGCCCGTCCCTGAAAAGGACTCTTCAAGGGGTACTGTGATATGAAACATTTGTTCCCCTCTGCAGATACCGTGATGTTAGGTGATTTGAGAAATGCTGGATACGTGTGAGAAAACAGGCAACCGAACGTTCCCCTCCAGGGCCTCACGATTAAACAGATACGGGATCTGTTTTGTGATTGGGGAAGGGTTGGATACGCGTGAGAGGTTACGCGTAACAAAAACAAGGTACCTGCCTGCAACATCACCCAACATTACTATAGGATCTACTTAAAACACTGTAGCTTCCAGATTACATGCGGTGGCCTGAAAGCTAAATGTCTTATGATCCTATACAAACTTTAAAACTGAGAAAAACATCATGTTCAAACAACTCCCCGATAATTCTCCATCATGCAATGGGGACCGGGGTCAATCTGATAACTCATGTTTAAACCATTTAAAAATTTAGTATGAGATATGGGAGCTGATCGATGGTTTATATCATCATCATCTTTATACATAGTCTCAGTAATATTCCCACCTACAACATAAATATATATACTGAGCCTATGCACATGCATGTGATAATACTGACACTATACATGTGATCTTTTGGTGGTCAAACCACCTAATCCTGCAAAAAATTCTTTGCTTTATATTCAAATCTAAAGACTTCATTCTGTGCATCAGTTTTCGAATTCATATTGAAACACAATATTTTTCTTACACTACAGTTAAATTCTTACACAAACCTATTAAAGTTTGCAGGCTTGATTCCATATCATGTAAGAGACCCTAGGGTTTAGTCATATCATCTTTACATGCAAGGTTACTGTATGGCCAGAAATTCAATTTCACCACTCACATTTAGTGCTGCAAAAAGACAAGGTCAAACAGTGACCTAGTGCAAACAAAAGTTGCATGTAATCGTAGCCCCATAGCCCCAATTTAAAATTCTGCCATGCACCATTAAACATGAAAGTTATTTTATTAAGAAAACTATATCATTCTGCGACTTTATGCAAGAAAGCACTATCAAATTGCGACTTTAAACAACATTGTATCATCATACAGCGACTTTAAACAAGAAAGCTGGATGAAACAGCAACCTTAAACAACAAAGCTGGACCATACAGCAACTTTCTGCAAGAAAGCGGGATGAAACAGCGACTTTCAGTAGGGTTGTATTATCATTCAGTGACCTTCAGTAGGGTTGTATTATCATTCAGCGACCTTCAGTAGGGTTGTATATTCATTCCGCGTCCTTGCAGAGCTTTTGCAGATTTGGCAGAAAAGGTCTTTGAAAGTCGCTGTATGAAACAACAACTCACCTAAATCTGAAAACAATTACTTTGACCACCTAATGGCACTCCTTTCTTGCTCAATCCACCTACTTTTGCAAAAAATTCAAACAAAAGTTTTGAATCGAGAATGTACGGGGCCGGGACCATAGTTAGGTACGTGATTGACATATAAACGGAAACCGTGTACTCGAGATTTAGTCTCGAACAGTTAGGGGGCGACGTAAAGGAAAACCCGAAGAATCAGGATCAAAAAGGAAGGAGACATGGCTGAAAGTTTGCTGTCAATTATGATCAATCATGGTGGGTTTTTAGAAGCAGAATCCGTGTAATTGAGGGACAATCACGACTAATCAGGATGTGTGAAAGAAAGGGAAATACAACTAATGTGTGAAAGAAAAGGAAATACAACTAATTGTTTGCTGTGAATCATTTGGGCGGCAAAGATTTAAAAGAAAAAAATTCAACTTGTAACAGCATAACTATTATATAATGATGAACCTTGACTATACTTAACTAACTTGTTTAATAAACCTAAAACTCATTTTTAACATCTAGTAAGCTTTTTTTTTTTAAATTAAGTAAATTAATTAAATAAATAGCTATATTGTTATTTAACAAAATAACTAAGTAACTAATAAAATCTCTCATCAGTTTTTAAATTCGCGAAAGATTTCCGAGGTTTCAAAGGTTAGGATTCGAATTTCAAAACGGGTCGGATTTTGGGAGCCCATTTTGATGGATGTTACATAAATAGTCCATTTTTTTTCTAGAAATCTGAAACTTAGGATTTTATTTTATTTTATTTATTTATTTATTTATTATTTTTTTGTTTTGAGAAACCATGAAAATAAACAATAGGCAATGGAAGTTGAAGAATAGCAAATAATCACTTGTATAATCGGTTAAAATGGAAATATATTGAAAAAAAAAGACATTGAAATTTTCGGGTGGTTACAGTCTCCCCTACTTTTGAAAATTTCGTCCCGAAATTTATGCAAAGAGAAGAGGATATTTGGCTTTCATTTGGTCCTCACGTTCCCAAGTAAATTCTGGGCCACGTTTAGACTCCCAACGAACTTTGACGATTGGAATACGACTGCGCTTCAGTTTCTTTACTTCACGGTCCATGATTTCCACTGGTTTCTCAACAAAGTGCATAGTTTCGTCAATGCGAATATCTTCAAGGGGAACATGGAGGTTTTCATCCACTAGGCATTTCTTCAAATTAGAAACATGAGATGTAGGATGGATGTTGCTAAGCTCAGGAGGTAGATCAAGCTTGTAGGCTACCTTTCCAATCTTCTCGGTGATTTTGAAAGGACCCACATAACGAGGAGCTAGTTTACCCTTCTTTCCAAATCGAACAACTCCCTTCCAAGGGGATACCTTAAGAAGAACTAGATCACCAACTTGGAATTCCAGGGGTTTGCGTCGTTTATCAGCGTAGCTCTTTTGACGACTTCTAACCACAAGAAGGTTATCACGAATTTTCAAGATCTTATTTGTCGTCTCTTGTATTAGTTCAGGACCAGTGATTTGAGCTTCACCAATCTCGTTCCAACAAATAGGAGAACGACATTTCCGACCATAGAGTGCTTCAAAAGGAGCCATGTTGATACTAGTATGGTAACTGTTGTTGTATGAGAACTCAATCAAAGGTAGATGGGAATCCCAATAGCCACCAAAGTCGATAACACAAGCATGTCCTCAAGGGTTTGAATGGTCCTTTCAGATTGACCATCAGTTTGAGGATGGTAAGCAGTGCTAATGTTAAGCTGAGTTCCCAAAGCAGATTGCATGGTCTTCCAAAAACGGGAAGTGAAACGACCATCACGGTCAGAAATAATGTTCAATGGCACACCATGTCGAGACACGATCTCGTCAAGGTAGATCTTAGCAAGCGTTGCAGCAGAAAAATCTTCACGAATAGGCAAGAAATGCGCAGACTTTGTCAAACGGTCAATGATTACCCAAATGCTATCATGACCTTTGGAAGTGCGTGGCACTTTAGTGACGAGATCCATAGCTAGGTTCTCCCACTTCCACACTGGGATTTCTGGTTGTTCAAGCAAACCAGAAGGGCGTTGATGTTCAGCTTTAACCTTTAGGCATGTAAGGCATTTGGCTACATAAAGAGCAACATCCTTCTTCATACTAGGCCACCAATAAAGAGTTCTAAGATCCATGTACATTTTATCTGCACCAGGATGGACCGAATAACGAGACTTGTGGGACTCGTTCATCAAGAAGGTACGAAGATCTTCATGATTTGGAACCCACAAACGATTCATGAAATAGAGTAACCCATCTTCTTTAGTCTCAAGTTGAAGTTCAAGACTACGAGGCATTTCATCAAGCATGTTGCCTTGGGTCACAGAATTTTGTTGGGCTTGGAGAATACGAGCCTGAATATCAGTTTGGATTCGAACACAATGAAGCTTGACGTGTTCCTTACGACTAAGAGCATCAGCCACAACATTCGCTTTACCAGGATGGTAACGAATCTCGCAGTCGTAGTCATTTAGAAGTTCGACCCAACGACGTTGCCTCATGTTTAGTTCTTTCTGATTGAAAATGTGTTGGAGACTCTTATGATCAGTGTAAATCACACATTTAGTCCCATAAAGGTAGTGTCTCCAAATCTTGAGAGCAAAAACGACAGCACCCAACTCAAGATCATGAGTTGTGTAATTCTTTTCATGGATTTTGAGTTGCCTTGAAGCATAAGCTATAACTTTGCCCCGTTGCATAAGGACACAACCAAGGCCAAGATTAGAAGCATCGCAATAAACAACAAAGTCATCATTGCCATCTGGTAGAGTCAGGATAGGAGCATCACAAAGTTTCTGCTTCAGGATTTGGAATGCTTCTTCTTGTTTGAGCTCCCCACCCAAAAGGCTTTCCCTTATGAGTCGACGAGGTGAGGGGAAACGCAATCTTAGAGGAGTTTGAGATAAATCGTCGATAATAACCGGCTAGACCAAGAAAAGAACGGATTTCAGTTGGAGTAGTGGGCACATTCCAATTCTTCACCGCTTCAATTTTGGAAGGGTTCACATGAATACCCTTATCATTGACTATATGACCTAAAAATTGAACTTCCTTAAGCCAAAATTCACACTTGGATAATTTGGCATACAATTGTTCTTTCTTTAGAAGTTCCATAATCAAACGAAGGTGTTTCTCATGATCTGCCTTAGTTTTTGAATAGATTATGATGTCGTCAATGAAAACAATGACGAACTTGTCCAAGTAGGGCTTGCAAACACGATTCATAAGGTCCATGAAAACCGCAGGAGCATTGGTCAAACCAAAAGGCATGACAGTGAACTCATAGTGGCCATATCGAGTACGAAAAGCAGTCTTGGGAATGTCATCTTCAAGGACACAAGTTGATGGTAACCAGAACGAAGATCAATCTTGGAGAAACAAGTAGCACCTTGGAGTTGGTCGAAAAGATCATCAATACGAGGAAAAGGATATCGATTCTTAATAGTGAGTTTATTCAACTCACGATAATCGATGCACATACGAAGAGTCCCATCTTTTTTCTTAACAAATAAGACAGGAGCTCCCCATGGAGAAAAAATTGGACGAATAAATCCCTTGTCAGAAAGTTCTTGAAGTTGGCTGGCAAGTTCTTGCATTTCAGAGGGTGCAAGACGATAAGGAGACTTGGCAATAGGGTTAGCACCAGGAACGAGGTCAATGCGAAACTCAACTTGACGTGTGGGAGGTGGTTCTGGTAGATCTTCTGGGAAAACTTCAGGAAAATCACGAATAATAGGAATATCTTGAATACTCTTACTCTCGTCCTTCTTTTCTACAACGTGGGCCAAGAAAGCCACATATTTCTTGCGTAGAAATTTCTGGGCTTGAGTACAAGTCATGAGTTTAAGCCCATTAGAAGGCTTCTCCCCATAGATTTCTAAGATGTCGCTAGATGGGAGGGGGATGCGAATAAACTTATCGAAACACACAACTTCAGCATGATGTTTGGCAAGCGAGTCCATGCCTACTATGATATCAAAGCTCCCAAGTTGCATAGGCGTGAGGTCAATAGGGAAAACGTGATCGCTGAGCTCAAGTTTACAATTAC
The DNA here is from genome assembly GCF_002127325.2 of Helianthus annuus. Classification (NCBI taxonomy): domain Eukaryota; kingdom Viridiplantae; phylum Streptophyta; class Magnoliopsida; order Asterales; family Asteraceae; genus Helianthus; species Helianthus annuus. The sequence continues at coordinate 116,766,593 of NC_035443.2, forward strand.
AGATAACAGAGTCAAGCACAAAAGGGTTACCATTAGCTACTTCTACTGTAAAAGGCTTCCCTAGTTTAGTTCGTGGCATAGCAAGTAGAGGTTCAAACTTAAGGGATACAAAACTTTTATCAGCACCAGTATCAAATAACACAGAAGCATATTGGTCGTTAACGAGGAACGTACCGTTCACCACATCATTAATAGCACGTGCCTCATTAGCATTTATGTTGAACGCACGCCCACGGGCTGGTTGAGCATTTTCAAGCTTGGGGCATTCGCGTTTAAAATGGTTAGGATCACCGCAGTTAAAGCAAGTTCCAATAGGGTAACGTGGTGGTGCAACATTTTGGGCAGGAGGAGGAGCAGGAACAACTTGGTTCTGGGGAGGAACGATGCGGCAAGTGGTAGCTAAATGACCCAACCGCCCACAACTAGTGCACTGCTTACAAGGAGAACGGGCTATATGATGATAGTTGCAACGGTTGCACAAAGGCGAACCTCCAGCATATTGCCTTTTGTTGGGTTGTGGGGCGGCTTGGTTTGTGACAACTCGAACTTTAGACCTACTCTGTGTAAATGTTACGTGCTTATGTGAACTAGATTATGTGATTTAATGAATGATGTGTTACGTGCGTTGTGTATATTATATGTATGTATGTTAATAACCCGAATCGCACAACACACACAAACCCAAGTCGCACAAGCCCTTTGGGCCGTAAAGCTTGTAACCGGACTTAAGGCAGCCCATGTTTGGGTCGGCCCAGCCCCTACTCGTATACACTTGAGAGGTGATTACCATCTCACATTCTTTTTACCAAACACTTTACATTCACAAACCCTAGTGCTCCCCTCTCTCTCTCAACCCGACGGCAACAACTTTTGGCAATCAAAGATCTTGTTCTTCATTCGGATCACTCTCTCTCCTTGATTGATTCTAACCGGTTAGTGTTTTGTTTATGTTTGATTGACTGAACGATGATTATGATTTCATGCCTAACCTAAACCGATTAGAATTGCATGTTAATAAGTTAGTCCCGATGTGATGTTGCTATGTTGCTATGCTTTGTCTTCGAATTGATTGCTGTGATGAATAAGATTGAATGAATCCAATCGGCCTAGTATAAGTGTTGATCGAATGAATGTTAATGATTCATGATGCATGCTATATGTTAAATGTTGAATATTGTTCATGTTATAATCACATAGGGTTCATATGAATTTGAAATAAAATTCCATGTTTGATCGAATATGGGTTGATTGAGAAACTGTTAGTTGTGTTCATTAAAATGGAAACTATGAGTTGGTCAAACAAAATTAATTAAGATTGTAACTGATAAGCATGATTATGGGAATGATTTTCAGAAAGTTTAAACCAATCGCACAAGTCTTGCATGAACCACACGAGACCCATAAGGGACTAACCGCACAAGTTGTTGACCTGATCGCACAAGAGTCCTCATCACATAAGGCAAGTCAAACCGCACAAGGGAGCCATTCGCACAAGGCTCCTGGTCGCACAAGGCTTGCTATTTGGGCCGCACCTATAATTGGACTGTTGTTGTTACTGGGCCGGACTGCCCAAGACTCCACTCGCACAAGATTGCCTGTCGCAAAAGGTCCCTCGGATCGCACAAGGCAACTGAATCGTACAACCCACACTGATCGCACAAGTTGGGCTGTTATGCTGTTTGGGCCGAACAAGCCCAAGTCACATCGCACAACCCAATTTCGATCGTACAACTCGGCCGGACCGCACAAGTCGCTTATACGTTAATTTTATCCTTGGGCCAATATGTTTTGGGCTTCTTATGTTACTGGGCCGGGAACTATTAAATTACATCGGGTGGACCGCACAAGGTGTTGGGCTTGTGCGAGTCCAAATAATGCATACATTATAAACTGTTGAACGTGTTAGTGTATGTTGCCATGATCAGTGTTTGTTATTTATCTACTAGCCTATATGAAACATGCGTGTATTACTTGAAGTCAAAACCTGACTTGTGTGGTAACCTTGTTAGGACGTGGTTGACCACCTTTAGTTCAAGAAACCCTTTTGTGTGTATCTGCCGAGCAACCCAAGGTGAGTTCACACTCTTACCAAGGCATGGGATTCCCGGGGTGTTGGAAATGGGATTGATAAGGATAAGGTTGAATAGATTCATACCGACACTATGACTAGACTACCATATTACTATCCTCGGATGTGAAGGATACTTATACTGATCACTATCCTCGGTTGTGAAGGATACTTATACTGATCACTATCCTCGGTTGTGAAGGATACTTATACTGATCACTATCCTCAGTTGTGAAGGATACTTATACTGATCACTATCCTCGGTTGTGAAGGATACTTATACTGATCACTATCCTCGGTTGTGAAGGATACTTATACTGATCACTATCCTCAGTTGTGAAGGATACTCATACTCATTACTATCCTCGGATGGGAAGGATACTCACGTAAAACCTGCGTGAACTTATACCTACTACTGTTCTCGGACTGTGAAGAACACTTATGGTTATGAATAGTCTAGTCAATAGAACGTACTAACGGCCCAGTAGAGCCACCTGATACTCATGAACTTACTATTACGCAATTACTTTCTGTGAACTCGCTCAACTAGTTGTTGACTCTCTGCTGCATGCCTTGCAGGACCTTAGGTACATTATGGAGCTTGCACAGGGAGGAGCAGATCGTTGTTGGATACGGATCGTGAACGATATTTGAACTTATAACTTATTTTGGGTTTTCATTATTATGCTTCCGCTACTTAAACAAAGTTTGGTTTTGTACATCAATCATGTCGTGATGATTTATTTTATCTACTTTTATTATTAAATGCTATGTTTGATATGATTGATGGCTTGATCCTGGTCAGTCACGCTCCCAAGCGGTGATAATCCGCGTGTGGATTTTGGGGGTGTGACAGATTGGTATCAGAGCCATTGGTTATAGAGAACTTGGTTTTAATATGGGGAAAGCGTTTTTATTAAAACCAGACTATAACCAGTACAGTGCTCTCAACGATCCACAACGACGCTTCGCTCCACGTGCAAGACTCGACATCTTAGGTAATAAGGTTTATGTTTATTGCCTGTATGCTAGAACTATATAGAACTTTGCTCACATTACGCTTAGATACACATGACTTTATTACATGAGAATACCTACGTGCTTACGCTTTTCTGTCATCGCCCTATTCGCGAACCACTCTCACCTACGTTACTTTTACTATGAAGATCATGTCTGGACGAATTAACATGACTCAAGCCCAGCTAGAGGCTCTCGTTCAAGCTCAAGTTGCTGCGGCACTTGCAGCCGCACAAGCAGGAGGTATATCCTGTGGTTATAGCACACATTAGGATCTTTAGATCCTACACACCTAAACTAGCCTCTGTATTTAAACTTTGCCCTATTCATACACAATAGGTCAGCACGCGCAGCAACCAGTCTGCACTTCCAAGAATTTCATGGACTGTCGTCCAAGTACCTTCAGCGGCACGGAGGGAGCGGTTGGACTCCTCCATTGGTTCGAAAGGCTCGAAACTGACTTCGAGGTGCATGATTGCCCTGAGTCTCGTAGAGTAAAGTTTGCTACTAGGACACTCGAAGGTGCTGCATTAACCTGGTGGGAAGCACAGGTTCAGATGTTAGGGCTGGCAGCTGCTAACGCCTCTCCCTGGAATGAGTTCAAGGACCTAATTAAGGAAGAGTTTTGCAGTCATGAGGACATCCACAAATTAGAGGTAGAGTTCCTCAACCTACAGATGGTGGGGTCTGAAATTGAAGATTATACGAGGAGATCAAACGAGTTAGCCACGTTTTGTCCTACTATGGTAGACACTCCCACCAAACGCATCGAACTGTATCTCAGGGGTCTAGTACCCGAAATTCAGAGTCATATGACCACAGCTAACCTTGGCACTATCCAGCAAGTCACTCGACTGGCTCATCGTCTCACAGACCAGGCTGTAGAACAGAACAAACTACCGAAACGTGCTAAGACTGATACTGCATGTACTTCTAGAGATAACAAACGCAAGTGGGATGAAAACCTGAGCACGGGATTAATTTTGGTCCAGCCTCTGACGCAGAAGCAAGAGATAGACGACTACCATTGGCCCAGACATCAGTTTCCTAGTAATCATGGGCAGAAAAGATATCGAGGAATTCATCCATGGTGCAACATTTGTAACAGACACCACAGCGGACGGTGTCGCAAGGAGCAATGTCAGAGATGTCTCAAGATTGGACATGAAGCTAAGGATTGTCGGAACTCACGTCCGGTAAATCAGGAACAACGACAACAACAGCCTCAAGCCCCACAGGCTCAGCGGCAGCAGCAAAGTTTTAGAGAATGTTTTCAGTATGGTACAAAAGATCACTATGAGGGGCACTATCCACAATTGAACTGGAACCAGAATCAGAACCACGACCAGAGAAGCAGGAACGACAATGGGGTTAGCAACGGGGGAATCAATGGCAACAACGACGCCCATGGCCGTGTGATCAGGATGGGTCAGGGTGATGCAAGGGACGATCTTAACGTAATAATGGGTAAGTTCCTTCTTGTCGACTTCTATGTTACTATATTGTTTGATTCGGGTGTGAATACCAATTATATGTCCCTGAAGTTAATTGAATGATAAAACATACACCAACTCCCTTAAACACCCAACGTATCGTAGTGTTAGTTAATGGTAAGGTCTAGAAGCTGTACTTAGTTCAGGATTGTAACCTTATCCACGCTGGTCAGACGTTCCCTACCGACCTCATTGCCTATAGATCTGGACAGCACCCATAGCTCGCGCACCGTATCGTCTAGCTCCATCAGAATTGGAGGAACTGTCAAAACAGCTACAAGAGCTCTTGGAAAAGGGCTTCATTCGTCCAAGCTCATCGCCTTGGGGAGCTCCAGTACTTTTCGTGAAAAAGAAGGATGGTACCTTCAGGATGTGCATCGACTACCGTGAACTCAACAAGGTGACGGTGAAGAACCGTTATCCTCTTCCACGCATAGACGACTTATTCGACCAGTTGCAAGGGTCGTGCTACTATTCGAAGATAGACCTGAGGTCAGGTTAGCATCAGCTGAGAGTCCGAGAGGAGGACGTCTCCAAGACAGCATTTAGAACTCGCTACGGTCACTACGAGTTTCTTGTCATGCCGTTCGGGCTAACGAACGCGCCTGCCGTATTCATGGACCTTATGAACCGGGTGTGCAAACCCTATCTTGACAAGTTCGTCATTGTTTTCATCGACGACATCCTGATCTACTCCAAGAGACAGGAGGAACACGAGCAGCATCTACGCCTTATTCTGGAACTCCTACGGAAGGAACAGCTGTACGCAAAGTTTACGAAATGCGACTTCTGGCTTCGTGAAGTCCACTTTCCAGGCCACGTAGTAAACAAGGATGGGATCCATGTCGATCCATCCAAGGTAGACTCGATCAGAAACTGGCCTGCACCACATACGCCAACGGAAATACGCCAATTCTTGGGTTTGGCGGGTTACTACAGACGGTTTATTAAAGACTTTTCAAAGATTGCTCAGCCGCTTACGCTACTAACACAGAAGGGTGTCACCTATCGCTGGGGAGAGCCCCAGGAGACTGCTTTCCAGCACTTAAAGGATAGACTTTGCAGTGCACCTATCCTCTCATTGCCAGAGGGCACGGACGATTTCGTAGTATATTGTGATGCATCCATCCAGGGTCTTGGATGTGTGTTAATGCAGCGCGACAAGGTTATTGCTTATGCTTCACGCCAACTTAAGATTCACGAACGAAACTACACGACGCACGACTTAGAGCTGGGAGCTGTTGATTTCGCGCTTAAGATATGGCGACACTACCTGTACGGTACCAGGTGCACGATTTACACCGATCACAGGAGTCTCGAGCATATCCTTAAGCAAAAGGATTTGAACATGCGTCAACGACGATGGGTTGAACTACTGAACGATTACGAATGCGCTATCAAGTACCATCCAGGCAAAGCCAATGTTGTGGCTGACGCCCTCAGTCGAAAAGACACTTTACCACGGCGCGTGCGAGCGCTACAACTTACGATTCAGTCTAGTCTTTCTGCACAGATACGAAATGCTCAGGTAGAAGCATTGAAACCCGAAAACGTCAAGGCTGAAGCCTTACGTGGCTCAAGGCAATGAATGGAACAAAAGGCAGACGGTGCCTACTATGTAACGGGGCGTATTTGGGTCCCACTTTATGGCGGTCTACGTGAACTTGTGATGGACGAAGCTCACAAGTCTCGTTGCTCGGTACATCCAGGGTCGGACAAAATGTACCACGACATCAGAACTACTTACTGTGTGGCCTAGCATGAAGGCCCACATCGCTACGTACGATGGAAAATGCTTGACCTGTGCGAGAGTCAAGGTTGAATATCAGAAACCAGCTGGCCTACTTCAGCAGCCTAAGATACCTCAATGGAAATGGGAAGAAATTTCCATGGATTTCGTTACAGGCCTACCTAGATCCCAGCGGGGGAATGATACCATATGGGTGATCGTGGATCGACTCACCAAGTCTGCACACTTTCTGGCTATAAAGGAAACGGATAAGTTCTCCACTCTCGCAGACGTCTATCTTAAAGAAGTTGTTTCGAGGCACGGGGTGCCCACATCCATCATTTCGGATCGCGATGCACGATTCACGTCAGAACTATGGCAAGCGATGCACAAATCTTTCGGCTCACGATTAGACATGAGCACAGCATATCATCCTCAGACGGATGGGCAGTCTGAGCGAACGATCCAAACTCTTGAAGACATGCTTAGGGCATGCGTTATTGATTTCGGCAACGGCTGGGAAAAGCATCTCCCTTTGGTGGAGTTCTCATATAATAACAGTTATCACACCAGCATACAAGCCGCTCCATTCAAGGCATTGTACGGACGTAAATGCCGGTCACCTCTCTATTGGGCAGAGGTGGGGGATAGTCAGATTACGGGTCCAGAGATTGTAGTGGACGCCACAGAGAAGATAGCACAGATACGACAACGCATGGCAGCAGCACGCGACCGTCAGAAAGCCTACGCGGACAAGCGTAGAAAGCCATTGGAATTTCAGGTCGGGGACCGGGTTTTATTAAAAGTTTCACCCTGGAAGGGTGTGGTTCGTTTTGGCAAACGGGGCAAACTAAATCCGCGGTATGTCGGACCGTTCAAGATCATTGAGAAAATCGGCAAATTAGCCTACAGATTGAACCTACCAGCTGAACTCGGTGCAGTTCACAATGTGTTTCACGTGTCGAATCTGAAGAAGTGCCTGTCAGATGAGACCCTCATAATTCCCTTTAAGGAACTTACTATCGACGAGCGGTTGCAGTTCGTCGAGGAACCAGTTGAAATCACGGACCGGGATGTGAAGGTCCTCAAAAACAAGAGAATCCCTCTTGTTCGAGTACGTTGGAACTCCAAACGTGGCCCAGAGTACACCTGGGAACGCGAAGACAGGATGACAGAAAAGTACCCCCAGTTATTCGAAACCAATGCAACCACTACTGAGGCGGAAGCTTCTATTACGGAATTTCGGGACGAAATTCCAGATCAACGGGGGGAGGATGTGACACCCCAGGAAAACCAGTGAACGATACAACTTACCTAGCTTCCTCAGTGAGTGCGTACCAAATTTCGGGACGAAATTTCTTTTTAGTTGGGGATAATGTGACAACTCGAACTTTAGACCTACTCTGTGTAAATGTTACGTGCTTATGTGAACTAGATTATGTGATTTAATGAATGATGTGTTACGTGCGTTGTGTATATTATATGTATGTATTTTAATAACCCGAATCGCACAACACACACAAACCCAAGTCGCACAAGCCCTTTGGGCCGTAAAGCTTGTAACCGGACTTAAGGCAGCCCATGTTTGGGTCGGCCCAGCCCCTACTCGTATACACTTGAGAGGTGATTACCATCTCACATTCTTTTTACCAAACACTTTACATTCACAAACCCTAGTGCTCCCCTCTCTCTCTCTCAACCCGACGGCAACAACTTTTGGCAATCAAAGATCTTGTTCTTCATTCGGATCACTCTCTCTCCTTGATTGATTCTAACCGGTTAGTGTTTTGTTTATGTTTGATTGACTGAACGATGATTATGATTTCATGCCTAACCTAAACCGATTAGAATTGCATGTTAATAAGTTAGTCCCGATGTGATGTTGCTATGTTGCTATGCTTTGTCTTCGAATTGATTGCTGTGATGAATAAGATTGAGTGAATCCAATCGGCCTAGTATAAGTGTTGATCGAATGAATGTTAATGATTCATGATGCATGCTATATGTTAAATGTTGAATATTGTTCATGTCATAATCACATAGGGTTCATATGAATTTGAAATAAAATTCCATGTTTGATCGAATATGGGTTGATTGAGAAACTGTTAGTTGTGTTCATTAAAATGGAAACTATGAGTTGGTCAAACAAAATTAATTAAGATTGTAACTGATAAGCATGATTATGGGAATGATTTTCGGAAAGTTTAAACCAATCGCACAAGTCTTGCATGAACCACACGAGACCCATAAGGGACTAACCGCACAAGTTGTTGACCTGATCGCACAAGAGTCCTCATCACATAAGGCAAGTCAAACCGCACAAGGGAGCCATTCGCACAAGGCTCCTGGTCGCACAAGGCTTGCTATTTGGGCCGCACCTATAATTGGACTGTTGTTGTTACTGGGCCGGACTGCCAAAGACTCCACTCGCACAAGATTGCCTGTCGCACAAGGTCCCTCGGATCGCACAAGGCAACTGAATCGTACAACCCACACTGATCGCACAAGTTGGGCTGTTATGCTGTTTGGGCCGAACAAGCCCAAGTCACATCGCACAACCCAATTTCGATCGTACAACTCGGCCGGACCGCACAAGTCGCTTATACGTTAATTTTATCCTTGGGCCAATATGTTTTGGGCTTCTTATGTTACTGGGCCGGGAACTATTAAATTACATCGGGTGGACCGCACAAGGTGTTGGGCTTGTGCGAGTCCAAATATTGCATACGTTATAAACTGTTGAACGTGTTAGTGTATGTTGCCATGATCAGTGTGTGTTATTTATCTGCTAGCCTATATGAAACATGCGTGTATTACTTGAAGTCAAAACCTGACTTGTGTGGTAACCCTGTTAGGACGTGGTTGACCACCTTTAGTTCAAGAAACCCTTTTGTGTGTATCTGCCGAGCAACCCAAGGTGAGTTCACACTCTTACCAAGGCATGGGATTCCCGGGGTTTTGGGAATGGGATTGATAAGGATAAGGTTGAATAGATTCATACCGACACTATGACTAGACTACCATATTACTATCCTCAGATGTGAAGGATACTTATACTGATTACTATCCTCGGATGTGAAGGATACTTATACTGATCACTATCCTCGGTTGTGAAGGATACTTATACTGATCACTATCCTCGGTTGTGAAGGATACTTATACTGATCACTATCCTCGGTTGTGAAGGATACTTATACTGATCACTATCCTCGGTTGTGAAGGATACTTATACTGATCACTATCCTCGGTTGTGAAGGATACTTATACTGATCACTATCCTCGGTTGTGAAGGATACTCATACTCATTACTATCCTCGGATGGGAAGGATACTCACGTAAAACCTACGTGAACTTATACCTACTACTGTTCTCGGATTGTGAAGAACACTTATGGTTATGAATAGTCTAGTCAATAGAACGTACTAACGGCCCAGTAGAGCCACCTGATACTCATGAACTTACTATTACGCAATTACTTTCTGTGAACTCGCTCAACTAGTTGTTGACTCTCTGCTGCATGCCTTGCAGGACCTTAGGTACATTATGGAGCTTGCACAGGGAGGAGCAGGTCGTTGTTGGATACGGATCGTGAACGATATTTGAACTTATAACTTATTTTGGGTTTTCATTATTATGCTTCCGCTACTTAAACAAAGTTTGGTTTGAACATCAATCATGTCGTGATGATTTATTTTATCTACTTTTATTATTAAATGCTATGTTTGATATGATTGATGGCTTGATCCTGGTCAGTCACGCTCCCAAGCGGTGATACTCCGCGTGTGGATTTTGGGGGTGTGACATGGTTAACTGGGGTCGGAGCAACAACTGCATAATTCTTCGAAGCCTTTCGCTTTTAAGAACTATTTGAGGAGGAAGCTCCAATTTTGACGTCCTTTGGAGTTTCAGTAGCAACCTTAGCAGGTTCCTTTTTCCCTCCCTTACGAAACAAGTTTCCCTTCTTAACATGAGAATCTGTCAAGGTCGCAGCTAGCTCAATTGCTTGCTTGACTGTAGCGGGCTTGCTACCAGTGACAACATCTTGGATTAGTGCGGGCAGGCCCTCGATATATTTTTCGATGGCACGATCTAAAGGTTCAACCATAGTTGGGCAAAGAAGGCTCAACTCCTCATACCGGTTGGTGTAAGCACGATTCTCACCACTGTCTTGTGTGAGCTCATAAAATTCAGTTTCTAGGGCCCTCATTTCATTTCGTGGGCAGAATTCCCTCCGCATAAGATCTCTAAGTTCCTCCCAAGTTAAAGCCATAGCCACATTCGCACCACGATCTCTCATGACCCCATTCCACCATGTGGGTGCCCTCTTCTGAAAGACACTTGAGGCAAACTCCACCTTGCGATTGTTGGGACACTGACAATGGCGGAAGGTGCTTTCAATGCCTTCAAACCACTGTAAGAGCCCTCTGGCTCCCTCAAACCCAGAGTACTTGATGGGGTTATAAGAATTGAACTGCTTGAATGAGCAAGGGGCAGGTGCGTTCACGTTGTTGTTGTTGTTGTTGCCTGCGTTGGCCGGATTGAGCTAGGCCACAAGTGTTGGGAGTATTGCAGCCATTTGTTGGGCAATCATGGCAGCAAGTTCGGGGTTCTGTGCATTGTTCTGGTTATCGCGACGAGGAGGCATCCTATAAGAACAAGGGAAAACCTATAAGTTCACAAGGATAAGAGAGATTGTTTTGAAATTTAAAACTCTTTATGTAAAACAATGAGAGCATGAAGAAATAAACATAAAGATAGAAATCATTTACTCATTTAAATAAATGAATAAACGAAATCATCGACTAATCAAAGTATTTGGGTTCCTATAACATTTTGGGAAGACATGCTTTAGCCTATAAATGAACACTCACCCCAAGAGTTCCCAGGTAAGCACAACTGGTTCCTTGGAAGATTGGAATTTATACGAAGTGCTTGCCTAGACAGAAAACTCGGAGCACATGCGTCCACCTTTCCAGATTGCACGTGTTCTTAATTGCTATTCGAACCCAATACTTTGACGAGATTATGAAAACATTTAAGGCTTAAAGCCTAAGAATTTAAATCATCTAAGGATAGATGATGATTAAGTGTAATATAGAGAACTAAGAATCTAAGGCAAGGATGAGGATAGGGATAAAAAAAGGGATAAGGAAGATCACACATTAAGGCACATATAGGTGTCCTAAGAGGGTTATAGTCTAGGTCAAAAGCAATCTAATAACCTAATTCTCTATAACCATGGCTCTGATACCAATCCGTAACACCCCAACCGAAGACGGAAACGTCGGGGCGCCACGTATGATAGGATGCTCAAAGACACATGGCACTAATTAAAGTTCAAATATAATATTAAGTCAAATTCGTGTTCAACAACCAAATCAAACAAACAACGAAACAAATTATCCCAAACAAAACATAATGATCGTTTTAAAGTTTAACTAAGGCAAAAGTTCCATGATCCTAAGTGATAGAAAGCTTGCAAATCATCATCAATTGTTGCCACCTGAAACATATGTGAGAAAAACATGGGTCAGCTAAAGCCGGAGAGCAACATAGGTTTTATGGTAAAGCATGTGATAAAATTATTTTATTTACAATTCAATATGGCACAAGTAGAACACTAAGCATATTGCATTTAAGGAGTATGGGTCACGGGTGGCACATTCAAACCTAAGCTGACATGTTTAACGGATTCTATCATCTTCCACTTCCCAAAAAGCAAAATAAGCAAAATGTGTAGAATAAGCAAATCCAAATGGAAGTGGAGATGGGTCGTCACACCTATAGCGCTATAATATACTACCGGACGGTTTGGCCGAAATTAATGAATGCACACATTGAAGTAAACCAACAAGTTTCATACAAAGCAAATAGTGATCACATAAGCCATAAAAAATAATGAATTGTATAACGTTTAAGCAAAATTTAGTTCATCATATGTATCATCCCAAAAAGAGGTAAAAAGGGAACTATGTACTCACCTTTGGGTGCAAGCAAAACCAAACCAAGTACAAGTATGTAAGGTGTTGGGAGAAATCCCAAATGCTACCCTATCATTTATATGATAAATTTTAGTTGGAAACAACCTAAGTTGATCTCTAAAGCATGCTAGATTTAGGGCTTTATAACTGATTTGGGAATACTAGGAGGACGTTATATTGCAACATAAAAAAAATATTGATTACTGTTGTTATTTAATTGATTAAATAACATGTTTGCTTTATATTTTCAGAATTTAAATGAAATAACTCTTTTATTCACAAATAAAAATATTTTGAGTCAAGCATTTTATAGAACAGGAAATGTGATTGTTTGATGAAGTATACGTTTATTATTATTAACTGATTTGAATGCCCAACTAATGATGTTAATTAAAAGTAATTAACCGATCTATGCTACAGAATGATTAAAATAACTGATTCTATTTTTTTTCGTTTTACTAGGCTTAACAAATTTAATTAAATACGTTATCGGTTATAAAAAAAATATGAAACTAACTCTTTTTTTTTAACATTACAGAATTAACATCAGTTAGTTTGTTTTCTTAATTGAAAAGAGTAGGTTGTTTTGTAAACTTTATTTCAACTATTTTATTATAATAATAAGAATTTAATACTATGTATGCTTTGCTTCTTTTTAGCATGGAATGGCAGTCAATATCAAATGCGAAACGTAATATCAATCAACTGAAGTGAGGTGAAAACAAACAAAACAAAAAGAAAACGCTTGCAGGTGGACGGGTTCGGATATGCAACCAAATGCTCAATGGGCATTTCGCCAACAAGTGAGCCATGGCGGCTGATTCGAATGAACTCGAATTCTTTATATTTTTTTTAACTATCTCTACGACGACTCTCCTACTCCCAAATCGGTTAACAACGACGAGCCTTAATTCTAGGAATCAAAGTATAGTACAGACGACATATGTAACCCAATTGATCCAAACAGAAACATGTAACGAACACTTACGGGTTGCGAAGTTCTAGACGGAAAAAAAGAACTCCGGTAAGAAGAATTCCGGCAAGATAAGAACTCCGGCGATCACTTCGACTCCGGCCACTTACAGGTTTCCGGCGAACTTGCGTTTGAGCTCCGATGGGTTGGTGGTTGAGTGAAGAGGTGTTGTGGGGGTTGTGAGGGTATAACATTGAATCTTGGGTCGTATATAAAGATGCGTTTTGGTCTTCTTGTTTGGAAGTTGATAAAGTTTCCGAAAACAAAAGTTTTGAATCGAGAATGTACGGGGCCGGGACCGTAGTTAGGTACGTGATTGACATATAAACGGAAACTGTGTACTCGAGATTTAGTCCCGAACAGTTAGGGGGCGACGTAAAGGAAAACCCGAAGAATCAGGATCAAAAAGGAAGGAGACATGGCTCAAAGTTTGCTGTCAATTATGATCAATCATGGTGGGTTTTTAGAAGCAGAATCCGTGTAATTGAGGGACAATCACGACAAATCAGGATGTGTGAAAGAAAGGGAAATACAACTAATGTGTGAAAGAAAAGGAAATACAACTAATTGTTTGCTGTGAATCATTTCGGCGGCAAAGATTTAAAAGAAAAAAATTCAACTTGTAACAGCATAACTATTATATAATGATGAACCTTGACTATACTTAACTAACTTGTTTAATAAACCTAAAACTCATTTTTAACATCTAGTAAGCTTTTTTTTTTTAAATTAAGTAAATTAATTAAATAAATAGCTATATTGTTATTTAACAAAATAACTAAATAACTAATAAAATCTCTCATCAGTTTTTAAATTCGCGAAAGATTTCCGAGGTTTCAAAGGTTAGGATTCGAATTTCAAAACGGGTCGTATTTTGGGAGCCCATTTTGATGGATGTTACATAAGTAGTCCATTTTTTTCTAGAAATCTGAAACTTAGGATTTTATTTTATTTTATTTATTTATTTATTTTTTTTTTGTTTTGAGAAACCATGAAAATAAACAATAGGCAATGGATGTTGAAGAATAGCAAATAATCACTTGTATAATCGGTTAAAATGGAAATATATTGAAAAAAAAAGACATTGAAATTTTCGGGTGGTTACACGTATCAGCCGACATTCTCCGAGAAGTCAAGTACCAATCATGGGTTGCAAACCCGGTTATGGTCAAGAAACCAGACAACTCTTGGAGGATGTGCATACACTTCAAGGATCTCAACAAGGCTTGTCCTAAGGACTGCTATCCACTACCAGAAATCGATCTCAAGGTTGACTCGCTCACCGGTTACCCTTTCAAATGCTTTCTTGATGCTTACAAAGGGTATCACCAAATACTCATGAAAGAAGAAGACGAAGAGAAAACGACGTTCCACACTGATAAAGGAATCTTCTGCTACAAGAAGGTGCCCTTTGGACTCAAGAACGCGGGAGCAACCTACCAACGTCTAGTAGACAAAGCCTTTGCAAACCAAATTGGTAAAAACATGGAGGCATACGTCGATGACTTGGTGATCCAAAGCAAGACGGAGTATCAAATGCTTGACGACATCCAAGAAACTTTCAAGAATCTCAGAAAGGTTAACATGAAACTTAACCCTGAAAAATGCTCATTTGGATTTGAAGAAGGAAAATTCCTGGGTCACATTATCGGGAAACAAAGCATCAAGGCTAACCCAAACAAAGTAAAAGTTGTCCTCGAAACCAAACCACCAAAAACCAAAAAGGAGGTGGAAAGCTTAAACGGAAAACTTGCAGCCTTGAAGCGTTTCAACTCCAAGCTGGCTGAAAGGTCCCTACCCTTCTACAAAACACTCAAAAATTGTTCTGATAAGAAGGATTTCAAGTGGACTGATGAGGCTGAGGAAGCTTTCAACCAGATGAAACAACATCCTCGCTTCCTTGCCAGACATTGCAGCTCCGGAAATGGGAGAATTAATTTCAGTCTATCTATCAATTGCTGAAGAGGCCATAAGTGCAGTCCTCACTATCGAACGGGACACGGCTCAGGTACCCGTTTATTTCTTCAGCAAAACTTTAAAATTGGCTGAGACCAAATATCCTCCACTTGAAAAGCTTGCCCTAGCCCTAGTTCAAACTGCTAGAAGGCTTCGGAGGTATTTCCAAGCACATCCTATACAAGTGGTCACTGACCAACCTATTAAGAATGTGCTTGAAAAACCAGAGAATTTGGGAAGGTTGGCAAAATGGGCAGTGGAACTAGGTGAACACAACATCACCTACGTCCCACGAAAAGCTATCAAAGCCCAAGTCTTGGCTGACTTCATCGTGGAAGTCCCGAATCAAATAATCAATGAAGTAAACACTACCACCACTGAACCCTCCAACCCTAAAGCCTGGAAGCTTTTTACTGACGGAGCTTCAAGCGTTGAAGGGTCAGGGGCTGGGCTAATTTTAATCAACTCAGAAGGGTTGGAATTCACATATGCTCTTCGTTTTGACTTTCAGACCAACAATAACGAGGCTGAATATGAGGCACTGATCGCCGGTTTAAGGTTGGCCAAAGAGATGAAAGTCCAAAAGCTTGAAGTGTTCACAGATTCATTACTAGTCTCAAGCCAAGTAAACGATAGCTATGTTGCCAAAGAACCCAACATGAGAAGATATAATGAAAAATCCAAGGAGTTGATAAATACCTTCCAAGCATGCTGCATCAAGCAAATCCCCAGATCCCAAAACAAAAAGGCTGACGCCTTAAGTAAGCTAGCATCTCTCACCTTTGCCCACCTCACTAAGAAGGTGTTGGTAGAAGTGCTGAAGGCTCCATCGATTGATGAATTGGAAGTTCAAGACGTAGTCACTAAGGAAGATCCAAACTGGATGACTCCCATCGAAAAGTTCCTTAAAAATGGTGAGCTACCCAATGATCAAATAGAAGCTGAAAGGGTTAAAATCAAAGCAAGGAAATATGTACTGCAAGGAGAAACCCTTTACAAAAAGGGTTACCTTGCCCCCTTGCTAATACGTGTTGGTCCTGAGCAAAGTAAGTATTTGATCAAAGAAATTCACGAAGGCATATGCGGAGCTCATTTTGGAGCTAGGTCGGTGGTTGCAAAACTCACGAACCTTGGATATTTTTGGCCCTCAATGCACCGTGACACCACTGAGCAATTGAAGAAATGTGATGCTTGCCAGATTCATGCACCAATCCCAAAAAATCCCAAGCATGATCTTGTCCCAATAACCTCGGCATGGCCATTCCATAAATGGGGAATGGACATTGTTGGACCAATTCCTCCAAGCAAAGGAGGAGTAAAATTCTTGCTAGTGGCAATAGATTATTTCACCAAGTGGCCCGAGGTTAAACCACTTGCAAAGATTGTTGTGCATCCGTCTGTCGACTACGTCTTGTAGCGAGTTTTGCGTTGTATAGGCTAGAACCGGGCACGAAATCCAAGAAACATGTATTGGTAGTGATTGCGCCCCAAATGGCATGTGGTCATTTGGAGCAAAATCTCATATAATCTTGATTTCGCCCCAAGTGCATAAGATCTGATTTCGCTTTTATTGTAACTTCCTGATTTCGCTCATGTGTACATGTATGTAGGAGCGAAATCAGTGAGACTATATATAGGGGTTGTAGGAGCGAAATCATAAGCATAGATCTAGGTGTTGTCTTCCGGTAAGCCACGAAGTGCTGCCGAAGTGTTGTCAGAGCTTGTAATTGCTACAGTGATCAATACAACAACAGTTAAAAGTGAATACGGCTGAGATTGCACCAAAGCATTAGTTTCTGCCTTTTGTTTTGGATAGGGATTCTTCTGATCGACTCATTCAGGGTCGTAAACGATCCTACAAGTGGTATCAAAGCTCAGGAGGAAGAGTTCTTGCCATTTCAGCTGCATATTCTGATTTTCTACACCTTCTTTCTAATTTTTGAAAATTTTTCTCGGTAAAACCAGCTCAATTTCACACACAGCACTCGTAATCATGTATTAATAAACCCTTGAAAGTTTCAAAGTTAAAATCGACCTAAAACTTAGGATTTTAAGGGTTTCGCTCCAAACAGTTCGTGCATATAGTGACATCATGCTGATTTCGCTCATAGTTGACACTTGATTTCGCTCATACAGTCATCTAGATCTAATTTCGCTCCTAGACAAACTTAATTTCGCTCCAAGGGTACAAGAGTTGATTTCGCTCAAAAGGCATAGTGTGATTTCGCTCCAGTTGCACACTACATCTGATTTCGCTCAAAGTTCAGTTGGTGATTTCGCTCATAAGATCAGTTTATTGATTTCGCTCAAACAGCACTTGGGATTTCGCTCCAAACCCTAATATTGCCTAAACTTGGAATTTGTGAACTTTTGAAAAATTGAACAATGGACAACGAATTCTATAATGCATTTGCTAGTCCAATTACAATCACGCAGAATGCTTTACTTGAAAATGAAACCGGGACGTCTCAAAAACCACCTAAGCTCATGGATATTGATGATTACAATGCGTGGTCTAAACGGTTTGGAAACTGGGTTGAGGCATATCATTTGGATGCCTGGGAACACACTGAAGAGCCATATGTTAGGCCCACAAGGAATAATAATCAGTTAACAATTAGAGAAATGAGTACTGAAGATAAAAAGAAATATAGAGATGAGAAATTGATGGTGAGTCTGCTTCAGCAAGCGATAAAGGAAGATATTTTGATACTGCTTCAACATGATGGAACTGCTTATTCAATTTGGACAGAATTGGAAGCAAAATTTGTTGGAAGCGATTATATGCTCAAAAACAAAATGTCTCTCATGAAGAAAGAATTTGATTTGTTTCGTGGTTTGAAATCTGATAACACCAAGCAAATTATCGAGAGATATTGTAACTTGGTGAGAAATATGTCGAAACTTGGTATTAAAAAGGATACTGATGAATTGATTGAAAAACTTGCAGATGCACTACCTCATGAAATCTGGGGAACTTTTCTGATGATGCTGAGATCCAACAAAAAAGAATATAAAAAGATGACACTGGGAGATTTCATCAAACACTTGGAAGCTCAAGAGATGGAGCAGAGGAAGATCGCCAGGATGAAGAATTATGATGGAGAACAGGACATCAGCTTGTATTACAAGAGTGGTGTTACTGGAACGACAAATCTTTCTCCAAAAGTTGAAACTGCTTTCAGTGTGAAAGACTCTTCTGAAAAGAAACCTCAGGGATCAAGCAGCACAAGATTTTCATCATTCGATCCAAACATTTCTGCAACAAAGAACGGAAGAAAACTTCAATGCAATATTGTATTAAATCTTGAGAGTGATCAAGATTATTCTGAAGAAGTTGCTAAAAATCAAATGTCTTTGTTGGGAATGGTGTTGGAATCCTATAGTAGTTTTGTGGCCGAAAAGATCGGTAATCCAATGCTCACGAAAGAGGATTACGATCAAATTGATGCTGAAGAAATGGAATTGATGGATATTAAATGGTGCATGGCCAGTGTTTTGAGACGAGCTGAAAAGTTTAAACAAATCACAGGCCGAGATGATTTTCGTGAGGCTCATGTTTCACCTTTAGGTTTTGATAAAACTAAAGTTACTTGTTTTCGTTGCAGGGAAAAGGGGAATTTCAAAAGAGAGTGTACAAATCGAGAAGCAAGTGGAGCCCATAACCCTTTCGGAAATAACGACTATCACAAAAAGGCGATTTTGTTGGTGCAGTTGTCTGTCGACTACATCTTCGTTCGAGTCTTAGGGTAGGGCTGATTGTATTGTGAACGGAAAACGAGAAATCTTGTATTTGGAAGGTTCGCTTATAGGGTATATAGAGTGGTCCGCTTATTAGTCACTTTATACATAGGTTCGCTTATCTGTCACTTAGGTGGTTCGCTTATGTGACATGATGAGTGGTCCGCTTATATGGACATGTCCATATAAGCGAACCATGGTGCCTATATATATGTGTGTCATCTGAGCGGTTCTAAGAACAGTTTTGTGTGTGTGAAACGGCGAAGCTCTGCCCGTTTGTCTCCAGAATCTTGTATATTTGTTATATAATCAATAAAGGAGACGTTAAGTAGTGAAATCAAGCTTTACGAAGACCGAATCAATGAATTCCGCCTCTGATTCTGTCTAAGCGCTCTTCTGAACGACTCGTCAGGTCTCAAAACGGTCCTACAAGTGGTATCAGAGCTCAGGAAGAAGAGTTCTTACCGTTTAGCTCGTTTTCGCTCGAAAATTCTGATTTCTACACCTTCTTTTATCAGTTCAGGGAGTTTTACCGGTCAAAACTGAACCAAATTTTCACAGATTGTGTATTATTGGACATAGACAAACCCTTGAAAGTTTCGGACCAAATTATGGACTAAAAATAGGTCAAAATAGCTTCGAACATAGGTTTGCTTTTTCGGACTTTTGAGTAGATTCGCTTTTGTGACCGAGTTAGGTTCGCTCATTCGGACACATTTTAGTAGATCCGCTCCAAAATTACACCTAGGTTCGCTCAAGTGCTTCGCGTTTAAGGACATTTTGTATATAGGTTCGCTTTTGAGGTTAAATTCTGGTCCGCTCATTGGATTGTAACCTGGTTCGCTCATTAGGTTGTGATCAGGTTCGCTTTTGTGGTTTGAATCTGGTTCGCTCCAAATTGTTGTGTGGTTCGCTCATAAGTACATTTTGGTTCGCTCCAGAGTACACTCTAGGTCCGCTTATTTGATCATCTCAGTCCGCTCCAAATAATACTTTGTGGTTCGCTTGTGTGTTTGTTTCTGGTTCGCTTATTCGAACACAAGTTGGTCCGCTTTTGTGGTTTTGATCAGTTTCGCTTTTAAGAACAAAGATTTGTCGAGTGTATTCGAACGATGACAGAAATGATTTTTGATGAACAAGAAAATAATAAGCTTGAAAGCCTGAATAATTGGTATATGAGAACTGTGGATACCAATTATAGGAATGTGAGTACGGACATTTGGGTTAAAAGTTTTGAACTTTTCATATGTCAAAAGGATGAAACATTGAATGAGATGGAAGCACGATTTAAAGTTCTAACAGACAATTTGTGGAGAACGGGTATTAAAATGTCAACTGATGAACATATATTGAAATTGACAACTGCATTACCTGCTAAATGGGATGAATTCATGGTTGAGCTAAAAGGAAAAGATTTTTTCCAAGAGCTTAATCCACATCAGTTCTTTAATGAGGTTTATGCAGAATGTCGTAAGGAAGAAAAGATAAGAAGGGAATTTTTGAATGAGATAGGAAAGAATTTACAAGAAATGGAATTAGATGTGATTACAGAAATCGATAAAAGAGTTCGGATATGTCTTGCAACAAAGAGGATTCTGAAATATGATATTAAAAGGAAATGTTATATTGATGAAAGTATGAATCCTTTTAATTTTGTTAAACTTTTTGGTGCAGGAACATAGAAGACGGTAAAAGATCAAGAATCAAAGATTGAAGAATCTGTGAAGAATGACTCTTCAAGTTCTGCATCAGTGTGTTCAAAATGTGACAGCTTCAAGACTGAAAATGACAAACTCTGGAAGGATGCGGATAGTTTGACATCAGAAGTCAAGAAGTTGAAAGAAGAAAAACAGACTGATGAAAAGCAGATTCTTATTTTGAAGGAATATTGTGAGAAGTTGAAAGCTGAAAATGACAAACTGTTAAGTAACATGAACAGTTTGACATTTGAAAACAAAAAGTTGAAAGAAAAAGGAAAAGTTTTTGAAGGAAAAATTAAGGATTTTGAAATGGAAAAATCAAGAAGTGAAAAAGAATTTCAAAACCAAATGAAAATTCTTGAAGATGAGAGAAATGTTTTTAGTCAAAATAACATTGAGAAGCAAAAGTTGATCAATTCTCATCTTCAGAAAATTATAAATTTGGAAAAAGAAGGTGAACGTGCTCAAAGGAAAATCAAAGAGTTGGAAAAAGAGCTTGAAAGTAAACAGAAATCTTCAGAAGATTTGGATTTCGGGATTAAGCTTGAAAACAAGAATCTGAAAGCGAATGAATCAAAATTTCAGGAACAGATAAAAGTTTTGAAAAATGAAAAATCTGTTCTTGAAAATTTGAAGCATGAGAATGAAGAAACAATCAAGACTCATTTTGGGAGAATATCTCGGCTTGAAAGTGAAGCTGAGGATTCGAGGAACAAAATTGAGGAACTTGAAAAGAAATTGAAAGGTTTTGTGACATCTTCTGAGTGTTTGAATATCCCCTGTCTAAAACCGATCAATTCTGTTCCAATAAGTGACAATGTCACAAACTTTGATAATGTCAAAGTTGAATATTGTGGTGTGAAATCTGACGTTGAAAATAAAAAATCTGAAAAACAAAAATTATTTTTGAAATCAAAAGAAAAATTTCAGAAAACTGTTCTGCAATCGACTGAAAAGGGAGAATGCTCTAAGCAAAAACCTTTGAAGAAGAAAGTGGAACAGAAACAAAAAGTTAATAAAAGTTCATCAGATCGAGCATCCAATCGAAATGAAAAATTACAAAAAGTAAAAAATGAAAACTCAAAAAATGTTGGTAATAAGTGGTGCAGGTCGGACCACAGTGCTCAAAAGCTAAATCCAGCAAACTTGAGGAAAGAATATCACCAAGCCAAACAATGCTTTGATCTGAGCGTTTGGACTCAAAATGGTGATTGGTACGATAACAGAGTGTGTTACAGCTGCGGATATCACGGACACATTGCTGTTAACTGCCAGTATTGGAGTTATGAGACCAGGAGGTGCTTTAACTGCAACATCAAAGGTCACGTTGCCCGAGATTGTCCAAGGAGATCGAATGAAAGATTGAGGGCTAATTCTCAGAAATCGGCAAAGATTCCAGTCAAAGTCAAGCCCCAGGAAGAGAAGGTTCTGAAACCTAAAGTTCAAGAACGGTTAATTCAGGAAAAGAAAGTTAAACTTTCACAGAGGCAGAAAGACAGACTCAGGAAGAAGAGGAAGAAGGCGAGAGAGTATCTCGAAAGGATTTTGTCCTCGGGTTCATCCGTTGGGAAAAATAAGAGTTCTGATGAATTGACTCCTTCGATTGAAAAGTCTAGCAAGACAAATTCATCAGATACAAATCTGAGGACAGAAAAGAAAGAGGAAAAGAAGAAGAAGAAAATGGTCGGCGATGAATCTGACAGGTCAAAGTCAGACAAGCCACCTGCAGGCAATGATTCTGGTTTGTCAAAGCTAGAGGAGCCATTGGTTGAGGTAAAAAAAGGAGAGTTCTAGTTTAACAATGGATGATGCAAATTTTCCACCATTGTTGAACAAGAATTCGAAATCACCCAAGGCTGGTCAGGCTTGGGTGAATCTGTTTAAATGAAAAATCCTGATTTGCCGGAGCTTCCAGGTTTGTAAGCATGGAGCATGAATCGGCATCCTTCTAAATCAGTGTTTGAGATTTTGCAGGAATTGCCGGAGATCCCAAGATGGTATCGTGGATCATGAATCGGCATCTTTCTAAAATTCTAATCGGTAACGTCAATCAAACAAACGGTAAAAAGGTTTGTTTGTGTTTTTCTTACAAGTGGTATTAGACGAGTTTATATTTTTGCAAGTGGTACAGAGGATTCTGGACTGCAAATGGTAAATCAAGGACATTAACTTGTACTTGGTTTTTCCTACTTTTGTGTAGAAAAACAAGATGATGAAGTAACCCCGTACCTAAAATGTTTGGTAAACAAACTTATATTTTCCAGAAATACCATTTTGATTAAAACAAACTTAAGTGTTTTGAGATCACAATGGGAAAATAATTTGTTGTGAGGGGGAGTTCTGATTGTTTATGCCAAGTGGATGGAGAATTGAAGTGATTCTCATCGTGTTGTCATGTTTGTACAGTTTGTTTCAAATTTTCCCAGAAAATCAAAATTGAAACATATTTTGATTTTAGGGGGAGTAAAATTTTTTAAAAAAAAATTTGAAAATTTGAAAATGTCAAAAACATTGAAAAATTGTCAAAACGAGTTTTTTTGTGAAAAAGAGGAAATGATAGTAAATCAGTGGACTATCACAGCACGCTAAAGAAATGTAATGTCAAATGTAATAAACGGTCTCACTGATGATGTGACGATAGGTTTTTATACATTTAGTAGATTTATTCGGGATATAAACCTAAAATTTCAAACTTGTGAAATTCGTGGGGAACACTACTTGGATATATAGGTAACCCCTGAAATCTCGTTTGAAGGGTCTCGTATTCTGATATACTAGGTGTTAATATTCTATGATGTCTGTGGAATTATTCCGGGACTTCTGCTGAACGGTAGTTCTGACCTAGTCCTTGGCTAATACTTTCCGCAAAATGCTTGAAACATAGCATAAAGCCCTCAGCTGATTAGACAATAAAATTGATAATCATCTGTTGTAGCTGAAAAGATCCTCTAAAGGGGACACACTGCTAAGTCGAAGCTGATATCTCTCTGCTGAACGGAAGTTCTGACCTGAGATCCCTCAGTTCTCGCATTTTCCCCTAATTTATGTACAGATATCATTGTAGTATTCATACCTGTAAGACTGAATATTGGGATTCTGGATACGGGAGTATATTCAAGAGGTGGGACACATGAATTGAACTAAGTTCATAAAACACTTAAATAGTATCCTGAATAGATTGAAAATTGTATGAAAATTTAAGAGGACAACTATATCGTCAATCTAAGTGAATCGTTTAGAACTTAAAACGATTAGAAGCTTAACGGTGCTTGTGATATGTATCAAAAAACTGATATGATCCTCTTGCACAAACTCACAAAAACATGTTTGTTTTGCATTTTAATTTCTGTCTTTGCATTTACGTTTCATATTTTGAAAAATCCAAAAAGATTTTCGACAACTGATGTTGAAGAGCTGATTTTCAAAATCTCAAAGGCTAAACTTGTTGAACAGACAGGTTGGTTAAGTGATTTGAAATGTTTAAAATGATTCATTAGGTTGAATCAGAAATTGGAATGTTTCAAATTTGTGATCAGGGTTTAAATGTAAATTGTTTCAAATGCTTAGTTGATTCATTAAGTTGAATCACAATTATTTTGGTTTGTGATAGAGTGTTGTAGGTTTCTGATCCTGTGGCTACGGAAAGCCAGGAGATATAGCAGAACATGAGGAGAGCTTAAACTGATAAAGCCAGGATTTGATTTCAATGGTGATAACAAATGCCAGACAGCGATCCCAGCTCGTTGATAAGGGGAGTCTGATGAAAGTTAGAGCCAGAGAAAGATCCAGGCACATGATTCCAGGATGAAGTTCCTGAAAAAGATATGATTCCAGGCAGAGTTCCTGAAGAAGATCGAACAAGACTGAAGAGCTGTGAATGATTGAAGACTCTCACTGAAGATTCCATCAACATTCAAGGGGGAGTCTGTTGGTGCAGTTGTCTGTCGACTACATCTTCGTTCGAGTCTTAGGGTAGGGCTGATTGTATTGTGAACGGAAAACGAGAAATCTTGTATTTGGAAGGTTCGCTTATAGGGTATATAGAGTGGTCCGCTTATTAGTCACTTTATACATAGGTTCGCTTATCTGTCACTTAGGTGGTTTGCTTATGTGACATGATGAGTGGTCCGCTTATATGGACATGTCCATATAAGCGAACCATGGTGCCTATATATATGTGTGTCATATGAGCGGTTCTAAGAACAGTTTTGTGTGTGTGAAACGGCGAAGCTCTGCCCGTTTGTCTCCAGAATCTTGTATATTTGTTATATAATCAATAAAGGAGACGTTAAGTAGTGAAATCAAGCTTTACGAAGACCGAATCAATGAATTCCGCCTCTGATTCTGTCTAAGCGCTCTTATGAACGACTCGTCAGGTCTCAAAACGGTCCTACAGATTTATCATCAAATTACACCACCAGCACCGCATCAGGCACAAACTGCTCATGGAAGAAGTATTGAAGATTCAAAAAGAGCATGTCTATTTAATCAGGGCAAATATGACAATTTTAGCTGGGATAAATATCTTCCAACAAACAGCAAAGTGTGTTTGGCAGACCAAGAAGATGAAAAGTTGGCTAAAGGTTTCTGTTGGGACAATTTTTGCCCAGACCAAGAGTTCATGGCCAAAGAAATGTCCAAAGACACTTCAAATGTTAAAGCTTTCATTGCAAATGCTTACGATTTGAAATGGGCTGAAAAGTGCAGAAAAGTAACGGAAGCTGCTGAAGAAAGACGAAGAAAGATTGAAGAAGAAGAAGAAAGGATAAAAGCTGAGGCTGAAGCCGAGAGAAAGAGAAGAAATGAATTTTTCCAATCAAACAGAACAGTCAAAGACGTTCCAGAATTTGAGATCAAAGTTGATGCTGAACCAGTCAAAGTTCCAGAAAAGTGTTTAAACTGTGACTCTTTAATCAAGCAGAACAATGAATTGCTACACAACATAAACAGATTAAAAGAATCATACGATACAATGAACAGAGAGATCAACAAATACACTGAGTCAAACAGTGAACAAGCTGTAGCAATGAACACACTCAAAGGAGCATGCATAAGACAACTTGATGATGTTAACTTTTACATAAAGAAATGTGTTGATCTAGAACTGAAGCTGGCAACACAGAAAATAGAAACTAAGAGAGTTAGCAATTTATTGCATAGTTACTCATGTTCTACTTTTGTTGTTGACAGGATTTATCCGATCGTGGAGGAATTGAAGACGTTTGAAGGAGTGAAGACTTCATAAGAAAAGAAATCCGTGACAGAAGAGGAAGATAAAGTGGAGATTTCTGGTAAGAAACCGAGTGCTATCTATCACAGATGTCCGCCCCCGGTCGAAAATGGTTATTCACCTCGAAATCCAAATTCAGAAAGAGTCAAAAAGGCAATTAATTTGCAATGGGAGTCTGGGCCATCGGATAACTTGCCAGAAAATATTGATGTCACATACACGTCATCCGACACCGATCATAAGTCAAAGTTGATAAAAAATGTGGTTGATCAGGTGTTAGATAAAGATGACTGTGAGGAGTCAAAACCGGAGTCCACACCAGAGTCAAAGTCTGAGTCTGATGCGTCAAAGCCAACAATCAAAAAGGATAAACAGGTTTATGATAAAGAGTTTTTGCTATCAAAATCTAATTTGAATGATGAATCATTCAAAGTGGCATATTCTTTGAAAGATTCTGACAAATTATATTCTGATGAGAGTTTTCCAATAAGAAGTGTCAGATTTGAAATGATTCAAAAGGTTTTCAAAATTACGGAAATTAATATTTTTGAAATAAAAGATTTAAATCTTATCGGAAAACCTAAGCAATACACTTCAAGAGAACAACAAAGAATTAACAAAAAAATGGGTTACAATTGTGGTTATAGTTTCCAAAAGAAACCAAACCATAATCGTAATTTCAAAAGGAAAGGATTAGGTTTTAATCAACCGAAAAACTATAAAAATGAAAAAGTTTATAAACCAAAAACTGTGTTTGTTTCAGGAAAAACATCAGAAGCTGAGAAAGAACAAGCTTTCAGAAAGCAGACAAATCAGGAATTCCTTGCCAAGAAGCAAGAAGAGTTGACGAAGAATGATGTTCAGAAAAAGATTGAAAAGAGAACCTGTTTTCAGTGTAAAACTGTTGGTCATGTTGCTAGGAATTGTCCGAAGAAATTCAAACCAAAACAGGAAGTCTCTGGTAAACTGAAAGAGAAAGTAGTTGAGAACACTGAACTGAAACCCCGAAAGTTTACTGGCTTTAAAAATTCAACCTTTGAGAATGGAGAATGTTCAAAGAGTGCTTTGAAAAGAAAACGTAAAAAAACAAAAATGGGTTGTGAAAGGTTCAAGTAAGAATTCTGGTGATGAATCTGATTCCACAAAATCAGAGGAGCCATGCGTTGAAAGAAAGGTTGAAAGATCAGTCCCAACTATGAATGACGAAAATTTTCCACCCTTGCGTGCTGAAAATTTTATGAAGAAAGTTGGAAAACTAGAAATTTCAAATCAATTTTATCCTGACAAGAAGAAATTTGATGTTGAAAAACTTTCAAAGGAAATGTGAAACGTATCTTTAGACAAATGGTCAATGGTAAGGCAAAAGTGTCAAAGAATTTTATGCTTCTAAAAGACGTGTTCACAAGTCTGTTGAAAGAAAAGATGGAGAAGAAGATGTTGTTACACCCAAGGAAGGTCAGGCTTGGGTGGATATATTTTTCAAAGAGTAAAACCTGACTTGCCGGAGATCCCAAGTTGGTAATCGCGGATCATGAATCGGCATCATTCTTTAAAATGCTTAAAAAATTTGTTTTGAAAAGCAGGAATTTCCGGAACTCGCAGGTTTGTAAGCGAGGAGTAGGAATCGGCACCTTGAGAATTCAACCAACAGATGGTAATTGGTTGAAAAACAGGTTTGATGTGTTTGTTTGTTGTTTAAACAAGTGGTTCAGAATTTGAACCAGGTCGATCTTACAAGTGGTTAATCAAGGTCATTAAATTGGACTTGATTTAACTATTATTCATAAGATTGGTAAACAATGTGATGAAATTACCCCAAAACCTACAAATGGTTGATAAACAAACTTATTTTCCGGAAAAACCATTATGATTAAAACAAACTTAAGTGTTTTGAAATCTTTATGGGAAAATAGTTTGTTGTGAGGGGGGTTCTGATTGTTTATGCCAAGCGGATGGAGATCTGAGGCGATTCGATATCAGTTGTCATGTTCTGTACAGTTTGTTTTCAATATTCGTCAAATGTTTTTGAATTTTAGGGGGAGTAAGAAATTTTCAGAAAATCCAAAAACATTAGAAAATCTGAAAAAGCCAAAAACATGATAAAATCTAAAAAATGAGTTTTTGTTGCATAAAAGAGGAAATGATAGTACATCAGTGGACTATCACATCACGCTAAAGAAATGTAAAGTCAAAATGTGATAAACAATCTCATTGCGGATGTGTCGGTAGGTTTTACACATTTAGTAAACTGTAACGAGATATAAACCTAAATACAAACTTGCTTGTTCTGTGGGTTAACAACTTCTTGGATATATAGGTAACCCCTGAAATCTTGTTTGAAAGGTCCCATATTCTGAGATACTAGGTCTTTATGCTCAGTGATATCTGGAGTATTATCCCGGGACTTCTGCTGTATGGAAGTACTGACCTAGTCCCCGGATAATACTTTTTGCAAATGCTTGAAATACAGCATCGCCCTCAGCAAGTTGATGAAACAATAAAATTGATAGTCACTGTTGTTGTAACAAAAAGATCCTCTAAAGGGGACACACCAAAAGTCGAAGCCGTCATCTCTTTGCGTATACAGAAGTATCGACCTGAGCTCTCACGGCCCTCGCAATTTAACCCCTTTACAGATATCATCTGTGGTATACTCACCTGTAAGACTGAATATTGGGATCTGGATACGGGAGTATATTCAAGTGGTGGGACACACGAATAAGTTTAAGTAATTAAGACACTAATTGCGTATCTTGAAACAGTTGAAATTTGTGTGAAAATTTAAGTGGACAAATATATTGACAATCTAGGTGAATTGTTTAAAGCTTAAAATGAAATCTAGCTTAATGATGTTGGTGATATGTCTCAGAAACTGATATGATCCTCTTGCACAAACTCACAAAAATATTGTCTGTAAATATTTCATTTTTGCATTTACTTTCTTTCAGAAAATCCAAAAATATTTTAGTGTGTTAGCACAAATTTTGAAAAATTTGAAAAAGATTTTCGACAACTGGTGTTGAGAAGCTGATTTTCGAAACTTCAAGTGCTAAACATGAAGAACAGGTTTGGGAGAGAGTATGTGAAGATGTTAAGTTTGCATGATAAGAGCTAGAAAAAGATCTGAATGTAAAAATCATTTTTAAATGCTGCTTACATAGTTTCTAAAAGTTTAAAAGTTTAATCTTTAAAAGAAACTTATGTGTTGGGTAGAGATTGTGCAGGTAATTTGAGTCAGGTGACAATCCTGAACCAGATGAGAGCCGGGTAATGATCCTGGAATGAATCTTCAAGCTGAGAATTCCAGACTACGATCCCAGCAGATTGAGAGGGGAAGTCTGAAGACAATGTTGATAAAGCAGGGAAAGCCAGTATTGACTCTGGATTTGCTAATGCTGATGAAGATTAAAAATTCAACATCCGAGGGAGAGGAGTTTGTTGATGATGAAGATAGAGAATGAGGATTCTTGCAATGACAAATACTTCAGAGAAACATCGAAGACTGATAAAGACTGAAGGTTGACAATTAAAGACTCGACACTGAAGACTTCGTCAACATCCGAGGGGGAGTTTGTTGGTGCATCCGTCTGTCGACTACGTCTTGTATCGAGTTTTGCGTTGTATAGGCTAGAACACGAAATCCAAGAAACATGTATTAGTAGTGATTGCGCCCCAAATGACATGTGGTCATTTGGAGCGAAATCTCATATAATCTTGATTTCGCCCCAAGTGCATAAGATCTGATTTCGCTTTTATTGTAACTTCCTGATTTCGCTCATGTGTACATGTATGTAGGAGCGAAATCAGTGAGACTATATATAGGGGTTGTAGGAGCGAAATCATAAGCATAGATCTAGGTGTTGTCTTCCGGTAAGCCATGAAGTGCTGCCGAAGTGTTGTCAGAGCTTGTAATTGCTACAGTGATCAATACAACAACAGTTAAAAGTGAATACGGCTGAGATTGCACCAAAGCATTAATTTCCGCCTTTTGTTTTGGATAGGGATTCTTCTGATCCACTCATTCAGGGCCGTAAACGATCCTACAAAGATCACAGGCAAACAGGTCATTGACTTCGTTTGGGAAAACATTATTTGCCGTTATGGATTGCCGGGAGTAATTGTCACCGACAACGGGAAGCAATTTGCTGAGAAGCCTTTCAGCGTTTGGTGCAAAGAGTACAGAATTAACCAGGTTTTCAACTTAGTGGCTTACCCGCAATCAAATGGCCAGGTTAAAAGGGCAAATCGAAGCATAGTGGAAGGTATTAAGACAAGATTGGGAAGATACGAAAGCAACTGGCTTGAAGAATTGCCTAGTGTTCTATGGGCAATTAGGACAACCGAAAAAACAAGCCACAAGAAAACACCTTATAGCTTGGTATTTGGATCCGAGGCTGTAATCCCCACTGAAATAGGAGTTGTGACCCAACGAATTGTCAACATGGATCCCGAAACAAACCAAAAAGAGACCATGATGAATTTACAACTCCTAGAGGAAGCCCGAGATCAAGCCGCAATTCAAGAAGCCAAATACAAGCAACGAATGGAAGCCTATTACAACAAGAAAGTCAAGAACGAACGTTTCAAGCCAGGGGACCTGGTCCTCAGAAACAATGAAGCTAGCAAAAAAGAAAGTCAAGGAAAGCTTGGCCCGAAATGGAAAGGTCCATATACCATCCTTGAAGCTCACAAGGGGGGATCCTACAAGCTAGCAGATTCAGAAGGCAAAAGGCTTCCAAGGCATTGGAATGGCAAAACCCTGAGAAGGTTCCATGTTTAGACAGGAAAGTTTGGTTTGTATCAAAATGTATTTCGAACAACACTATGAATACCTTTTGTAAAAAGAAAGTATTGCTTGAATGAATGAAGTTGTTTTATCAAACTTGTCTTTCTATCCTAAGATCAGGTTGAGAACCTAGCAAAAAACTCCATGGCAAGGGCCATGTAAGGGGATGAGCTCCCAGGCCACATCGCTCAATAGGTTCAAGGGTTGAACGAACCTATATAAGAGGTGAGTTCCTAAATCAATACAACTCCATGAGACTTATTAAGCCAAAGCAAAATTGTCTCATAGACAGGTCTGAACAACCTACACCAAATGTTCCTTAAGCCTTAGAAATATAACCAACAAACAGGCTTACGAAGTCAAATAAATAACAAAGAAATGATAAAAAGGTTAGGTGCTATGTCTTCTTGTTAAAAAACACCAAGGCTAAGTGTCTGCAGCACTGAACCCTTTAAGGTGTAAAAAACATAAAGGCAACACAAACTCGACAAAGACAAAGTTACAAGAAGACGAAAATTATCTAAGGAAGGATACAAGCAAAAAGAAAAAAAACTTTTTTTGCAAAAAATACAAACCAAATCAAGTCATAAAGAGCCGTCAAAGCTTCAAGCCACCTACGTGACAGCTCGAAACCCCAAAGGCTTCAACCTACCTACGGGTAGCCAAAAGGCTTGAAGGGTTAAAGCTAACCAAACTGCCTTAACAAAACAGGCATAAGTATAAAAACATAACACAAGTAAAATAGTTAAACATCATAACATATCAAAGAAAGCCCTGAAAGACTTTCAAACAAGAGTTAAGGCAAGTCCTAGTAACTTGCAAGTTTAGCTATTGTTCAAACGGCCATACAGGCCTAAGACACAACCAACAGGAACCTTAAGGGTTCCTAGAAACCTAATATTGTTCAAGTTAACATTACAAACCACGAATTGTTTTTGATGCTAAGAAAGCTATGAATCAAACATCAGCAGAGGACTTAGAAACCCCGGAACCTTCACCCTTCACCTTCTTCGCTTTTTTAGACTTCTTAATCTTTGCATCACCATCACCGCCTACCGCTGAAGCCTCCAAGCTTGCATCCTTTGGAACACCTTGTTCTGCTGAAAAAGTGTCATCACTATCACCCGAGTAGGACCTTTTCCTTGAAAGGGAACCCAAGATTTCAGCACAGACCTTTTCATTAAGGCCTTCCGGCTTCAAGTCCTGCAATACAGCAAGAGGCTTACCGAAATAAGCAGAAACTTGATGAATGTAAAGGTAGGTCAGCTTCTCCATCTGCTCAACGGAGCCTTTGAAAACATCGGAAGTCTTGGGACGAAACAAGGGAGACTTCTCCAAAGGTTGGCCGGATTCATAAAGCTTATAACCAGCGATGAGGCCTTGGTGTTTCCCCAGGTTGAGCAGCTTAGTATAAACTTCACCAAGGGCAGAATTAAACTCCTTGGAATGAAGAAGGTAAGTAACAACATGATGAAAACCCTGCTCAATTAACCATTGATTATCAAGGGTGGATCGAGCAACCGAAGCCTTCAACCCCTCCTTTTCCTCATCAAAACCCCGTTTCTGAACAAATAAGGCTTCCCTATCAGCTTTAAGCTTCAACCGATCAGCCTCAAAGCTTTTCTTCAAATTACCCATCTCAATCTCATGCACCCTAGTAAGCTCACTAACCTTTTTGTCCCACGCCTGTTCCTTCTCAGCAAAACCAGCTATCTCCTTTTTCATCACAGCCATGGAGGATTTCATTTTATCCTTCTTCTTAGAAAATTCCTCATATTCCTGCATCCTCTTACGAAAACGAGCAATCCCTTGAGGAAGCATAGAAGCAAGGTTACAGGTGCTCAAAATCATACGGGATAACATTAAGTCATCATCCATTCCAGCAATAGTATTGTGAACCGAAGGAGGAGCAAGATGACTCAGAGCATCTTCACAAACAGTAGCATCCTTAAAGCTGTCATCATTTTTCACCGACCAACCAGGCACATAAACCTCTTCGGGATCCAACCCTTCAACACCCCTGCTCGAAGAACCCTGAACAGGGGTCACAACAACCTTTTTGCTCGAAGCCTTCTTGCCATGAACAACCAATCCCTTCTCCTTTTCAACACCTGCCTCAACACCTTGATTTTCAGAAACTTCAACATCATCACTCAATTCCACTGGTTCAGTAGAAGTGGATTGAGGAGC
Source organism: Helianthus annuus (assembly GCF_002127325.2). Classification (NCBI taxonomy): domain Eukaryota; kingdom Viridiplantae; phylum Streptophyta; class Magnoliopsida; order Asterales; family Asteraceae; genus Helianthus; species Helianthus annuus. The sequence continues at coordinate 116,799,457 of NC_035443.2, forward strand.
AGCCTTCAACAAACGGCGGGTAGATCGATGAGTTGAGGACTTGGGAGCACTAGGCTTAGAAAACCCTTTGACATTGGAAGCACTAATATAACCGGAACCTTCAAACCTTTGCTCAGCAGTTCTAACAACAACATTTTCACCCGGAACAGATGGAGCATCCCCAAACACAACATCAGAGGTGTCGTCACTCTTAATGAAATCCAGAGCAGACATAACTGCAAATAACAAAACAAAAGCACATAAGGCATAGGCCAAGAAAAAGCAAAGAGGGTAAAAAAAGGAAAATGCATACCCATGCCACCTCTCATTAGAACCGGATCCCGATCGGCATTTCCCCAGATTTTACTAACCCCTAAATGAACTAGTAAATGTTCAGGAAAGGGACGAACCCTCGAAGGGCACTCCCGGATGGCTTTGAGAAAAAACATCATTCAACTCCGATTCAGAGGGCTCCGGATCATTGAGAACGGCATCTGGGTGCCTCCACACCATCTTAAATGGAACAATAGTATCGGAAACCCAGAAAAAACGATCCTTCCAAGTCCCGAGTGTTGTAACCATAGACGAAATAAGGCAAGAATCAACCTTGGATGTTTCAAAGGTAAACCAATCACCATTTTTGGCCAAACAGAAAAAACGGCGAAAAAGCAATAATGAAGGATCATATCCGAGGGCACGGCACAAAACCTCAAAATGCAAAACCCTAGCCATTCCCTTCGGATGAACTTACCCAAAGGAAATCCGATAATACTCTAACAGATTCAAAACAAAGAGAGAAAAGGGATAACGAAGGTTCGAAAACTCAAAGTGGCGACAATAAAGAGCAATCGAACCAGAAATCGGTTTATCAACAGGAACATCACAAGCAGGAGCAATGGGTTTAAACTTTCTATCAATACCATATTCCATACAAAATAAGTCTACCTCTTCTTGTGTTAATCGGGAAAAGGATTTTGCTAAATCCTTACGAGCACCCATTTTCGAAATAAACGAAGAATATAAGGAAAATGCAAAGGAAACTGAAACTAACCTTGGAAAGGAGGAAAGAAATCGCAGGAAGGAACTTGAGGAAATATGTAAAAAGTGAAGGAAATAATGTAAATATAAAAAGAAAATAACCTAAATAGGGGTGATAATTGCAAACAGTAACTACTGCAAAAACCGCCACCCTATGAACTGCCACACATCAATCAAATCGATTGTCGGTTATTTAAAATTCAAAAATTAACTGCCTACAACCTTTCAAGCCTTCAAGCATTGAACCCTTGAAACCTTCAGACAATAAAATACATGTACAAAAGTCAGACGTCTTTGAGCTCATCCCACAAAAACCTCTGACTTGGGGGGCTGATGACGGGGGTAGCCCAAGACCAAATAAAATGACTTAAGTACATAAACGACCGAAAGGTTAAATGGTTCGAAGGTTAAAAAAGCTGTGAAGTAGGGAAAAGCAATGCGGAAACAGTAGCCAGTCACATCCAGGGATTGCTTCACCAACCACAACCGCAAAAGCAATGCATGTCTGCAGAGCACATGCTATTATCCAGGGGTCAAAAGGCTTCAACCCCCGAAAGGGCAAGCCCCTCGCTGCAAGCTAGGTCACTAGTCAAATGAATGCCTCTTTGGGAGATGTCTTCTCCTATATAATTGACACTTCATTTACTGAGTTGAGACATTCCGGACCAGACCTGTTTCCTTAAAACTCTGGTCATTCACACCGTGTACTTGCTTCATGCAAGTTACCCCCTTTCACATCCAACTCACACATATTCTATTTGTTTCTTCATCCGAATCTGAACACACTTCAGAGAAGGATCCTCAGCAAACAACAAAAATAAACTAGTGAACCTCTTTCCACGTCTTGCAAACGTGGGGGGACCCCACGACCTGCGTTAGGCAAGATTAAACCCTTTAACCCTTTTGCCTAACCATCCTCGCTACTACATTTGGTCTATTATTTGTTGCTTCAACACATATAATCTCTATCCCTAATAATTGCTTTTTATAAGATTTTTCGATACATATACACCAAACTAATCTACTAGTTAAAAAAGTTATTTTCTTTTTTGGCAAAATAAGTCCTCATAAATCTAACAATATGAACCTAGCCCGTTTAATAGAGGCTCATGCCGCCTTTAAGAGATGAGATCATGAGTTCAAATCTAAACAAAAGGGGTTATTTAATTAATTGGTGTAATGTAGACTATGACTAAGCTTTGCCATTAAAAAAATCACATAAATAGTAATCATAAGAAATTTTTATAAAGAATTTATATTCTGAGAAATGCAATATATGTTTAGATACTAACTAAAATCTTTAATGAATTATAAAGAATTTATATTCTAAGACATGCAATACATGTTTAGATACTAACTAAAATCCCCCTTTTCATTTCTGATCGTCATGGAGGCTTTTTCTTGTTTGGTCCGTAAAGCGTGTGAAGTGGGTGAGTTAAAGGATTTTAGAACTTCCAGCGGGGGACCTTCTATTTCTCATCTTCTGTATGCTGATGATGCTTTGATATTGGGGGAATGGTCGAGAGAAAATATTGAAAAGACGGCGAGGTTGCTTAGAGTTTTTTACTTATGCTCGGGGTTAAAAATAAATATTAAAAAATCTCAGTTGTTTGGTATTGGAGTCGATGATGTAGAGACAACAGAGATGGCTAATATTGTAGGGTGCAAGATAGGAGAATTCCCTTTTGAATATTTGGGGATTAAGGTGGGGGCGAATATGAACAAGTGTTGCCATTGGGAGCCGGTTATAGAGACGGTTAAAAGGCGTTTAGCTTCTTGGAAGGCTAATACGTTATCTATGGGAGGTAGGCTTGTTCTAGTTAAGTCCGTCTTAGCTACTTTTGATTTTAATGATTTGCTGGGCATTCACGAGCAGGTTTCAGGAGGCAAGTGGGCGAAGAAAGTGATTAGAGGTATCGGTATGATTTCTTGTTGGGTGTTATGGATAAAGCGGAATGATAAAGTTTTTCATGGCTCTTCCCCGAAGGTAGTTGATGCGGTTGCTTTAATCAAATCTTGGTCTTTTTTGTGGCTAAAAAGTAGGTCAAAATTTTCCGAGTTAGTGTGGAAAGACTGGGTGCGTAATCCTTTGTATATGATGTAGTTGGTTGGTTGGCGGTCCTTGCTTCGAGGGCTTGCCGTGTTTGTTTTTTTTAATAAAGTTCTCTGTTAAAAAAAAAATCTTTAATAAATTTATATGTTTATTACAATCTTTTTACTACACATTTTAAATCAAAATCATATTACACTTAATATAAGATGGATCAATAACAACTATTCATAGCTAATTATGTACCTCAATAAGAAAATTAACGATATTTACAAATTACAAGTGATTAAGTACATACAAAACTCAAGGTCCCGCCGCATAGACGTTATAAACGCTCAAAGCATTTGAGCATAACTTCCTAACAATTTCATTCTTTTTAGCCACTTCCTCCACCATGGGACTTTTCCTCCCACCTGCAATACTCTTGTCACACGTCTCCGCCGTCGTCACTGCCGCCTTTATATCACCTAACGCATCGGTTCCCGGCCCGGCCGACAACGACTTGGCGGCCTTGGCCAAAGTTTCCACAAGGGCAATGTAGCTCATGTTACAATCCGCCAACGTCTCCTCTTCTATTCCATCCTCCACCACCTCTTTATTCTCTTCTCTCTTTCGTGCGGCCTTTATCAACTCTGAAGTGGCCGTTGCCTCACCTGACGCCGCTTGGATTGCCACCCAGGCCGCCTGTTTTAAGTCGTTCACGCCACCTGTGCTGGCTGTTTTAAGGCTTGAAATGCATAAATCCTTCGCAGCAGATTGTGCACAAGCCTTTTCAATCACATCAGCGCTCACGGGCTCGGTTTTGGGGTTGGTTTGGGTTTGATGCATCAAAGGGTGAATCCTGGCATAGGCTGTGACATAGAGCGACAACAATACGAAGAAACATGTTAAGGTTGTCATGATTTGTTGTCTAAAGTTATTTGGTTTCTTATGAATTATGAAAAAATATGGCAACTGGAATGTGGTGAGAAGTTATAAGGATGGAAATAAACTTCAGGCTGAATTTACAAATTACTAAAGATGAGGGACTGGTTAGGAGAAACATACGCCTCTAATTGCGAGAAATACATGGTTGCTGTAATTTACACATAAATATTTACTATTTACACCTTATTGATTTGAGTAATTAACTATAAATTTCCTTTTCTGTTTTTTTTTTTTGTTAGTTTTAAAACTTTTATTTTATAATTTTTGATATATAATGTTTTATATAATTTAAACTAGTGAAATACCCCCGCGCTTTGCGGCGGGAATTCTTTCGGTATCAGTTCGGATGGTTATGGTAACAGCACTCACTATAATTGTCACACCCCCAAAATCCACCCGCGGAGTATCACCGCTTGGGAGCGTGACTGACCAGGATCAAGCCACCAATCATATAGAACAACGTAAATAGTAAAAGTAAATGTAATTTAACTAAACCAATCCATATGAAAGGTGTTCAAAACATAAGTATAAATTCAACGTTTAGCGGAAGCATATGAGTAAAAGCCCAACATAAGTAAAGTATGAAATGTCAAATGTTTAATTAAAGCATTCACGATCCTTGTCCACAACGTCCGCGCCTCCCAGTGCAAGCTACATGAATACCTAACGACCTGCAAGGTATGTAACAGAGGGTCAACAACTAGTTGAGCGAGTTCAAAGTAAGTAAGTTCGTAATGGTAAGTTTGTTTCGTAACATGTGGCTCTACTAGGCCGATAGTATGTTCTATTAGTGGGGGCTTCCCATAGTTGCATATACACTAGACTATTAAGTGTTCTTCTTAACCCGAGAACAGTAGTACGTACAAGGTTTACGTAGGTTTTACGTAAGTGTCCTTCTTTACCCGAGGACAGTGGTATGCGTGAGGTTTACGTAGGTTTTACGTAAGTGTCCTTCCTGACCCCGGAAGACAGTAGCATGTGTAAGTTTACGTAGGTTTTACGTAAGTGTCCCTCGAAACCTGAGGACAGTGGTAAGTACTTGTTTACGTAGGTTTTACGTAAGTGTCCTGCTTAACCCGAGGACCATGATAGATAGTCTAGTAGCCGTGTAAGTATGAGTAATTGTTCAGTCCCATCATTCAACCCATTCCCAATCCCCGGGAATCCCATGCCTTGGTAAGAGTGTGAACTCACCTTGGTTTGCTCGGTATGCTAAACTATGTTCTCACAAGTAATCAATCACGTCCTATAGTATGCACGTATATTAAATCAGTTCAAGTTCGTATGTCTTTTATGTCACAAAGTGTGTGTTTAAGTAGTTATCACATATCATATGCGCAGTTAGTCAAAACCGTACAATTCATGCTTGACAGGATTAACAGGCAATTAAGATACTTCACTAAGTTAACACACTTAACAGGATTCACACACTAGCAATGTTACATGTCTAACATGTCACACCCTGGCTTTGCGGAAGCGTGGGTTATTTGGTGTGACTTCTTAATACCATTGCAACAAATCATAACAATTCGATATGAATAAAAACATGAGATATTCATTCATTAATAAAGTTTAGAAAAAATTCCATTTTATACTTGTCTTAAAACCACAGCCACAAAATAAGTTACAACCCTTGACTTGATTTAAATGAGTTCATAAAACTCAGCAAAAGACTTTAAACAATACTAGATTTAGAGTTATGTAACCCGTCCAGGAAGAGGTTACACCTTCTAAACCCGGGATGACTTCTTTATTCAAAAGCAGCTTGAAATATATATGCATACCGTGCCAGATCCATTAGTTTTCTGAAATACATGTAGTTTGAAAATTCAACATAAAGTTGAGCGAGTTCATGTGTATGTGAGTTGATATAAACCTTTGTAAAATGTCTGTATGTATGAAAATTCCTGGTATGTAGCAATAAGGAAAAAGAGATCAATTAATGTGTAGCTAATACATTAATAAGTGAAATGGCCTAGGAAGCACTCAAACCTGTAACGCGTATTTCATACCGGTCCTTCCGGCGGAACGACATAGTCACCACATGCAGCCACACGCTGGCTCATGTGTGGGGCTCGTAACACCCGATAGATCTATCACTCATGCCTCTCGGTCCTTATACAAGGATTTATGGTCTTACGATAATAGCCTACCCATTCACATGATCTAGGTAATAACCCTCCTTACGCTATCCATACCATGTAAAAAGTACTTGTAATCATAGTAACATGTATTTCACCCCCGCAGTTTAGAAAACTGAAAACAGTAAAGAGAAAAGGGGGACATGAACTCACCGAAGTGCGTCTCTAAAAAGTATCTCCCAGTCAACCTGCTGTGCGACGACCTACACGTACTAACTTCTATTAGACGGACGGCCGTGCCTTAGCTTAAGGGTTAATGTCTTTGGGAAATAGTTAGGCAACTATTTCGTAATTACACTTCGAAATTATTTGGTAAATATATTCCTTCCCAAGGATGGGGGTTTTACTACATGTGCGTTTATACAATTCCAAGACTTTATTATTAAGTCCCACTTAATAAATATACTCTAATTCTTTTGTCCAAAATATTCTATCTCCAAATTATAAATAACCTTCCCAAAAATATTATATTTTATTTCATTTGTCTAAAATACTCTACTTCCAAAATATAAATATTTTTCCCTAAAATATTATATTTATTCCATATAATTTTTCCCCAAAATAACACTCGTCAAAATACACACTTATGAGTATTTTCTAAAAATGCGTAAGTTATGTTTAAAGATCGGGTGGTATTAATAATACCGTGGTGACTTAATATTTATTGTGAAGGCGTTCGTATTATTTTGGAGTTGTTAACATTCAGTAATATTATTTTTACTCTAAAAATAATATTTAGATAGTTTGCAAAATAATCAAAAAAATTTACGCAAGTGTTGTTATGAAAATATATATTCTAAATATATATATATTTTAGCAAGTTTATTTTGTGAAAATCCCACCTCCGACACTTAAAAAGTTTTGTAATAAAAATCGTGGCGAAGGTTATTCGGGAAAACAAGTTAAAAATATAGTCATAACACTTGTGATAAAAATATTTACAAGTGTTAGATTTTTGGAAAAATTTCGCCAGAGTTTCCCCTGTAACTGGAGGTGGCCACGCTTTCAAGCGCATCATTTTATTTTAAAATTCAAATCAACAATTTTCTCAATCAACAATAAACAATATTCAAACCATCAAACTAGTCAAAATAGATATAAATCGCAATAATACATGAACTTGTGGTTTATCCAAAATATGTAGTAACTTTCCATTACTTTTAGTGGATCTTTGTATAAATCAACTCGGTTTCTTGAGAGTCTCGTTTTTAAAGAAAACAAATTTCCACAACTTCTTGTCAACATTCACAAAAATAGTTCTTTTGTCAAAACTTTGTGTTACACAAGTGTCTACACACTTGTGTGTTTACAAAATCACTCTTGTTCATGTAAAACCCAGTTTAGAAAATATGATTTCTTTTGACGCTTGGTCCTTTGAAAATACCATTTGTAGATCCGTAGATCTACTAGTTTACAAGTCTATTTCATAAGAAATATTGTTTTTACACAAGTTCATGTTTAATAGTAGTAGTGTTCTTCATCTAACCTCTTTCACACTTTAACATACTCTAGGTCATGTTACATGAACATGACTTAGCCGGGTTAGATGATGATCCGAGCTACTACTAGCATAAATCAACACTAAATAATCATAATAAAACAAGTCTCACAAGTTTTACACAATTATCCATTTATTAACCATCATGTTCATTCTTTTACAAGACTTTTAGTAGGTGATTTAGTATGTTCAGGATTTTTAACCGACAAAGTTCATTTTAACCACTTTAGAATAGATCAAGAAGGCGTTTAGAGTCACTACTAGCTCGAGGCTAGGGAAGAAACTAGTCGAAAAATAGGCGGTTAAAAGCAATGTAGGGAGATCCTTCGCAAACCGAGTGCACCGAGCCTCCTTATGCGTGACCCTTCACACTTGTAGATGTATAGAATGCCTTGATCAAAGCTTGAAGATGGGGAGGTGGTGCTAGGGGGTTTCGGCCGAACTCAATGAGAGGGAGAGGAAGAGATGAATTTCTTGTTAAGTGGTGATTATGGAAAGGTGTAGTCTCATGGTCTTACTTATAGACTATATAATCTAATTATCCATTAGATATAGTGTCTCCTAGATATTGAACATGGCTCATTAAAATAATCACAAATTTAGTGAGGTGTCCCTCATGGGGACTGAATTCGTTGGGGGGTGGGGGTGTCTCATAGTTGGTTTCTAACTAAATGGTTAGGCATTAGTTGTTAAGTAGGAGGTTAAACCGGTTACTAGCATGTAGTAAGTTGTAATGGGTGTTAGGATATTCGGGGACCCTAACTGGCTCAGAAAAGAAAAAAAACAATGTTAATGGCAATATTTTTATGTTCCGGATAAAGTCCGGTTGTTCGGTTGGATAGTGATCCGTTAAAGTGCTTAACAAAGCTTTAGAGTGTCGTTATTATTATTTTTAGTGACACAATTTATTCCCGACACTTTGGAAAGTGTCTCGTAATATTTTTCTCATGTTTTGGCACTTTACTAGTTAGCTAATGCTGAATTTTTATTTAAAGTGCTGAATTTTGTACTTAAAGTACGTTTTAGGCACATCTGGTCACTGTAATAATCACCTAGTGACGCAGTTCTACAACCCTCTTATCCCTACACTCTCTACTAGTGTAGTAAACTATCTCTGGCTCATACAGGCCTTAGAGGCAGTGTCTGCCTGATGCTGACTATATCAGCATGTTTAATGGGTTATCCGTTCATTGTGCTACTGTGCTTTTGTGCATCAAGATTGTCACTAAAGTTCTGTATGTAAATGATAGAGTGACAGCAAATAAAGTATGAGGCCTGGTTATATATATTTCAGAAATCATGTAGAAGTTTATTTACAACTGTAAGCAAGCACAGTAATTGAGCAGTAATTAAATATAAATTAATCGTACGGATACCTGAAATTTTTAGAGTTGTCACATTCTCCCCCCGTTAAAGAAATTTCGTCCCCGAAATTTGTACTACCTTAACTCCTTATGGTTACGTCACACATGTATGTTTATAAATAACATCGAGGTAGATAATCATCAAATTAAATCAAACCTTACTCACATTTGGTGGGTCCAAGAATATATCAACCCGAATTCTAGGGTTAAAAGGTGTGTGTGCATAGTAGTTGATGTCAGAGGTACAAGACATACTTGACGTATAACCTAGTGTAACCCAGCTAGCAGGGGGGTTCCACAAAAAGGAGCCTTGACTAAGAAGACTCTCAAACGATCGATCGCAATGTGCAAACGAGTTTTCACGAAACATAGCACCCTCTATATGAACTCAAAAATTATCAACTTAAATGAAATGGTATATTGATCTGTCAACTCCCGGGTAGGTGAATGGTAAAGTTTAGTGTGTTGTAAATTTCGAATTGCGAGATTACGCCGAATGAATACAAACGAATCTGGTGTATACTTACCTTGATTTGTAGTTGCATCAGAAATGTTTAAATGGCAGGTCAAACGAAAAGATATGCAGTTTGGTGTGAAACGGTTGACCATGATTAGCACAAGCTGCAAGTTTGTAATGACACCACAAGGTATCGCAACGACATGATTCCATAATAGCGGTGACTGAACAAATTCACCGAGTTTGAGTCCAGATGAAGGTGTACCGAAACAAGCCGGAAGATGAAACTAAGTACTGCAAGACATTTGATTGATAATGAGAGAATTGTTAGGAGGTACACCATGATATGAGATGAATTTATGTACCTTTGACTCAGCACGCAAGTGTGTTGAGAGTGCTTTAATTGTGGTAAACAAAACGGATTTAGGGCAAGTTGTCAAATAATCAATTAAATCCGTGTACGAAGTGAGTAGTTAGATAAGCGCAAGCTTCAATTCTGAGAAAGTATCACTGTAAGGTGCCGAAATCTATCAACGATTTAGTGGAGTTATAGACCAAACAAGTCTACTACGACTCGAAACAAAAGAATCTGTGCCAAAGTATTAGAATATGATGCTCTCAATACATCATATGGTGTCTCAAATCAAACATGTGAACTGGATAAGTTCAAGCAGTTGAACCTAGTTTCAACCAACCAAACAATAAACGTACATATCAACAAGGAAATCTTGGCATGATAGCAAACATGTAACTTGAAAGAAGGTGGTTTCAAAAAAAAAGTGTGTTGACTTGATAACAACAGAGTCATCAATGACAAAAATGTAGGTTATTCGAATCACAACTATTAATTAGATTTGACAACGTAATATCTGAACATTCATGAAGCGTTTATTCGAAATGAAACCGCATGCGTAGCAAATGGTGCATGGGTTATATATAGGTTTTCAAGTGATGAAGCGATGCGTTCTTACCAAAACGAAGAAGTGACCAAATATACGAAGCAAACGTGCATTCGCTCTCAGCGAAGGAAAACAACGTGATGCAACTACTTGAGGGGAGTAGAAATGCAAATTTCTACTTGTTAGAAATGAAAGTGAAGACTTCAACGGGAGAAAATTTAAGTACTTTCGGTTTCGTTAACTGGAATGACAAGTTGGTCAAGTTAATGATGTTTGATTGAGTTGACAGATATGGTTCCTAGATGTAAGGCTTCTAGTTTCTCCGGATTCTACATCCCTTGTGGATCTGGTTTATACACTGTGTAGGAAGCTCCATTTTGGTTATGTCTAAGCACAGTCATTGTCCCACAATTTCATCCTGGTATACTCCCTGAATTTCTCCACTAACGATGTTCGATCGTCGATCAGTCGTGTAGTAGTAGTTGGGTCCTCATAGTCAGTTATGTAAGAGGTTCGTTAATCCTTAGCAAGAGTCACTGACTCTGGGGGGGTTAGCTCGTTCGGCTCCTGGTAGTTGACGTTTACTTGAAAATCATCATCCTTCTTTTTAACAAGCAGAAATGGGGTTACCCAACAGGGAGTCTTGGTCTGTTATCTTCCTTCTATAGCAACCACTGAGGTTACACTGGCAATCCCTGCATCTCCGAAGGTGTATGTCGCTAAAGTGCATCAACAGCAGACGCTGCGTCTGGAATTAAATCGATGCGAAATTCAACTTGTCGTTGAGGAGATAATTCTGGCTAGTCTTCGAGGAAGACTTCAAGATATTCTCCGATCACGGGGGTATCTTCGAGTTTTGTTTCTTCGGCTCCCTTGTCCCCGACATGAGCCGGAGAACAACACATTCTTCCTACAACATCTTTCGTGCCTTCAAACAATTCGTGATCTGTGGAGGTGTATCCTGTTTCGTGAGTCCCGATCGTTTCTTCGTTCGTCATTTGGTTGCGAACATCAATCTTTGTTCGATCGCTTGGCAACTAACCCATCCCAGTTACCACGTTGCAGCTTCCCAACTCAACTGGCAATAGATCTAGCGTAAACCTTCGCTCTCCAAGTTCTTTCTTGCCAATTCCACCTACTTCGTTGGCTTCCACTAGCTTCCCGTTAGCTAGTACTATCGTGTGCGGGTTATTTAGCTTACTTGCTACTAAACCAAGTATACTCTTACTCTAGAGATACGAAGCCAAAATTTACAGCAGTATCAAGTAGCGCAAATGCATAGCATTGAGTAATATGGGACGTACCGATATCCATGCTTGGTTTCCTGGCGTGCTTCCCTAGCTCGGTGTTAGACATCTTTCCCATAATTTTGTTTAATCTCCCTTGGGCAATCTTTCCTATAGTGTCTCATATCCCTGCAGTTGTAACATCCCTTATCTTTTCCTTTTCCTTTCTTTCCACGCTTCGTCTCACGCCAACACGTTTCCCTATTGTGTCCCACTTTGCCACAGTTGTCACACTTCCCATTTTTACATCGCCCAGTATGATGGCGTCGGCACCTGTCGCATTTAGGTAGTTTACCCATGTAATCTTTTCTCTTTTTGACCTTGTTGTCGCTACTCATTTGGGTACCCTGTTTGAAATTTGCTAACTTTCTCTTGTTATCCCCAGATGACTCTACATGAGTCTCCTTCTTCTCCTCAGAGGTTGAAAATTTGTTCATCCTGATTGCCTCTTCAGTCAAGGCCACACTTAGATTGATGGCCTCAGCGATCGTTGCAGGCTTTGATGTCGTCACCATGCTCATGATTTGAGGTGCCAATCCCCATATGAAACGCTCATTCTTCTTAAACTCTGGATCTACCATGTATGGAACAATACGCGACAGAACTTGGAACTTCTCCACGTACTCAGCTATTTTTGGACTTTCCATCTTCAAGTTCCAGAACTTAGTTTCCATCTTCTGGCTTTCTGTTCTTGAGCAGTACTTTTTATGCATTAGCTCTTTCAGTTCGTCCCATGATAAGGCATATGCAGCAGCCTCGCCCATCGTCTGAACCTGAAGTTTCCACCATAACAGGGCCCCATCTCGGAATAGCCCGGAAATGTACGTGACCTGATCCTCTGGGGCGCATTTGCTCGCACGCAAATCAGAATCCGTCTTCTCAATCCAGCGCATGAAGGCTACGGCACCCCCAGTGCCGTCGAAATGCAGGGGCTGGCAGCCCAAGAACTGCTTGTAGGTGCAGCCGTTGGGTGGTTTGTTTTCGGAGGTACCTCCATTGCGCTCGGAGCGAAAGGCCTCGTACTGTGCGATGAACTGTAAGAGGCGTTCTTGAAATTCCGCCTCTGTCGTCGGCAGAGGGTTGTTGGTATCGGTGTTCCCTCGAGTCGACATCTTCCTAGAAGAAAGTCGGTTAGGTCGGGTCTTAGTAAGGACACGAGCATATAAGTCTCTATTTAACGAATAAGACCTTAGAGGTATATTATATTTACGTAAATACGCAGTTGTTTAACAATTAATCACATATCATCACGGTTATAGCACAGCTTGCAAATAGGAACGTAGTAAGTAAACATGTGGTATTATAGTTATAGCGCAAATATGTAGATCATCGACGTGCTTAGTGAGAGCATAGCGACGATATTTTTCGTCAGTCATTAGTCATAAGTATTGTCGCGTGTTTAAAGATGATCGGGCTTTCATTATCCTCCGGCCACAATCACTGTGTCTTACCAAAGTGCATCACATCAAAAGGGACACAGGGTCACCCTACCCTTGTCCAACAAGTATATCAGTGCATCACAATTACGTGGTCAGAAGTGATCCTCAAAAGTCTCCGCAATCCCCGCTTATCATTAGCGTCTTTTCCCAAGCGTAATGCAATCCGCTTAATCCAGAAATCAACTATACTGGTGACTGAGGTGGAGGAGGAAAGAAAAGTATACTGTCAACGTGCGTGAGTCCCTCCTCGAGCTTGTATATACGTTGAAGTATTTATTTGCTCTGCCGCTCGATAGTTTAGAAATGAACATCAGAATCCCGGGAATGGTGAAAGAACAAAGGTCAAGAGCACAAAGGAGTCTTGATGTATGCGGCGGATCAAAGCATGCTGGTGATAGACAGGCTGGAGAACGTGGTATTTTGCATAAACTTTTTAGACAATATGTGGTCTTGTGATGTAGACACTCAAGTCATGTTTTCGGTTATGTAATGTTTCGCAATTGAAGTTGCCAATTGTGGCGTCAGCTCAAGCTCCAACATTCTGTGACTCATATCCTTAACTGTAGTTGATGTTACAGGAGCAACTCATCTCGCGTGTGGCCTTTATAATGTAAGGGTCTAACTTCAGCACAATGTACAATAGGAATCATCGAGATGGCTCGTACGACGTTGTAGAGGTGAATGTAGCAAGTGGTGCGACCTGTGCAGTTGGGAATATGCTGTTGTAGCAGATGAATCGTTATGCGGGTGCTGACCTGAAGTACCTCCCCGAGGTGCGGTTATATTCTGAAAGGAAGCTATAAGCATCTTGGCGCAATGGACGTTGGTCTTCATAGGGGAAAGAAGCAATGTCAGCGGTTGCGGGTGTCAAAACGAACATCTCACAAATGAGGAGATTGGCCGATGCAGGTAGATATAAGGGGTGCAATGTATGGCAGACCAAAAAGAAACAGGATCGTGATCACGTAAATGTGTAGGTTCAGCAGGCGCAACATCAAGCTGACCCAAATGGTGTAGCAGCTGGCTCGAGTGCAGGCTCCGGGTCATGTAACGGTGTGGTGAGTATCAGTGGTGAGTGTGGGATCAAAGGTGCTTCCATAGGAACTGAAACACGGGCTGAAACAGGAGTCACAAGGGGGCGTCATAGGAAACTCGAAAGGTGGGTGACCATTAGCATCGTCTATCCACTCACTTCGGGTGTGCGCGTGTCGATGACCAAAAAGGTGCATGATCGAACTGCACGGGCACAGGGTCAAGAAGAGGGGGACAACAACAGGCTCAGCGGGAATATCAGCAATGTGAGGGGCATCAACATGAGCATCAAGAGCATGCTCATCCTCCAACAGTGGAGCAACAATAGGATGATCATCGATGGGTACATCATCAATCAAAGGATCAACAGCGGGTACATCAGCATGAATAGGGTCATGCTCGAATACGGGGTCTGGAGCAACTACTGGCTCGGGGCCACTGCAGGCTCCGGATCGTCAAACTTCATCTAAAAAATCTGCGGGATCAACAAACATGGGGTCAACAGGGTCCCTCATGGGCTGATCTAAGTGAATAAACTCAATGTCATGATCGGGGTCAAAGCCCGGTGGGAAAACAGGATCCGAATCGTCATCAACGTCATGGCCATACTCAAAGCTAGGGGCAGGTGCAGCGGATGATGCCATATCAGGGTCCGTGTCGTGCGAATGATGCTGCACTCCCTGCGCATGTGAAGGTGCAGATGTCACGGACTCAAAGGAGTCGGGGTCGGGGAGTGGAAGGGTGCCTCCTCCGCAGGAGCATCAGCGAGAAGTAGGAGATCACCAGCAGCAATAAGGGCCTCACCCTCGAAGTCATCCTCGAGTGGGTCCTCATCAAACAAGTCGACGTTGTCGTCAGTGATTACGTCAAGGGCATATCAACAATAGGGTAAGCGGCAAGGAGTACAGGGGCAGGGATCACCACGAGCGGCAACTCCCTAGTGATAGGGCCATCAGCGGGCTCAGCCACGTCATTGGGCAATGCAAATGGCTGGAAATCATCATTGTCCGTGCTGGTAGTATCTGAGGTATACACCTCGTGCTCTGATGAGACTATGCCGTCTGATACTATGGGCATGGGGTCTGTGGTGTCCGACTCTCCAAGGCCGGATGAAGGCAGGTCGTCTGTAATACAAACACGCATATGCACAAATAATCAATCACATAGTCAAATAAACATATTAGTCACCAATACGCAATCAAATAGTTCTCCTAGTCCCACTAACCTCCCAGCCTCCCAGACTGATCTTCCTAGTCCCACTAGCCTCCCAGCCTCGCAGACTGCTCTTCCTAGTCCCACTAGCCTCCCAGCCTCCCAGACTGCTCTTCCTAGTCCCACTAGCCTCCCAGCCTCCCAGACTGCTCTTCCTAGTCCCACTAGACAACTACCTCGGTTTCCCAGACCGAGCCTCGGCCTCCCAGACCGAGCCTCAGCCTCCCAGACTGAGCCTATAAATAATAAATAAAATGTGCTCAACATTTGTTTGTAAAAACGTTTTGGATCTGGACTTAAGTGGTAAGCAATGTAAAAATGTTTTCGTGAGAGCCCTAGTGATCATAGTCTAGACTCGGGAAAGAATCCTAGTTCGCTATGATCAGAGCTCTAATACCAAGCTGTCACACCCTGGCTTTGCGGAAGCGTGGGTTATTTGGTGTGACTTCTTAATACCATTGCAACAAATCATAACAATTCGATATGATTAAAAACATGAGATATTCATATATTAATAAAGTTTAGAAAAATCCCATTTTATACTTGTCATAAAACCACAACCACAAAATAAGTTACAACCCTTGACTTGATTTAAATGAGTTCATAAAACTCAGCAAAAGACTTTTAACAATACTAGATTTAGAGTTATGTAACCCGTCCAGGAAGAGGTTACACCTTCTAAACCCGGGATGACTTCTTTATTCAAACGCAGCTTGAAATATATATGCATACCGTGCCAGATCCATTAGTTTCCTGAAATACATGTAGTTTGAAAAGTCAACATAAAGTTGAGCGAGTTCATGTGTATGTGAGTTGATATAAACCTTTGTAAAATGTCTGTACGTATGGAAATTCCTGGTATGTAGCAATAAGGAAAAAGAGATCAATTAATGTGTAGCTAATACATTAAAAAGTGAAATGGCCTAGGAAGCACTCAAACCTGTAACGCGTATTTCATACCGGTCCTTCCGGCGGAACGACATAGTCACCACATGCAGCCACACGCTGGCTCATGTGTGGGGCTCGCAACACCCGATATATCTATCACTCATGCCTCTCGGTCCTTATACAAGGATTAATGGTCTTACGATAATAGCCTACCCATTCACATGATCTAGGTAATAACCCTCCTTACGCTATCCATACCATGTAAAAAGTACTTGTAATCATAGTAACATGTATTTCACCCCCACAGTTTAGAAAACTGAAAACAGTAAAGAGAAAAGGGGGACATGAACTCACCGAAGTGCGTCTCTAAAAAGTATCTCCCAGTCAACCTGCTGTGCGATGACCTACACGTACTAACTTCTATTAGACGGACGGACGTGCCTTAGCTTAAGAGTTAATGAATTTGGGAAATAGTTAGGCAACTATTTCGTAATTACACTTCGGAATTATTTGGTAAATATATTCCTTCCCAAGGATGGGGGTTTTACTACATGTGCGTTTATACAATTCCAAGACTTTATTATTAAGTCCCACTTAATAAATATACTCTAATTCTTTTGTCCAAAATATTCTATCTCCAAATTATAAATATCTTTCCCAAAAATATTATATTTTATTTCATTTGTCTAAAATACTCTACTTCCAAAATATAGATATTTTTCCCAAAAATATTTTATTTTTCCATATAATTTTTCCCCAAAATAACACTCGTCAAAATACACACTTATGAGTATTTTCTAAAAATGTGTGTGTTATGTTTAAAGATCGGGTGGTATTAATAATACCGTTGTGACTTAATATTTATTGTGAAGGCGTTCGTATTATTTTGGAGTTGTTAACATTCGGTAATATTATTTTTACTCTAAAAATAATATTTAGATATTTTGCAAAATAATCACAAAAATTTATGCAAGTGTTGTTATGAAAATATATATTCTAAATATATATATTTTAGCAAGTTTATTTTGTGAAAATCCCACCTCCGACACTTAAAAAGTTTTGTAATAAAAATCGTGGCGAAAGTTATTCGGGAAAACAAGTTAAACATATAGTCATAACACTTGTGATAAAAATATTTACAAGTGTTAGATTTTTGGAAAAATTTCGCCAGAGTTTCCCCTGTAACTGGAGCTGACCACGCTTTCAAGCGTATCATTTTCTTTTAAAATTCAAATCAACAATTTTCTCAATCAACAATAAACAATATTCAAACCATCAAACTAGTCAAAATAGATATAAATCACAATAATACATGAACTTGTGGTTTATCCAAAATATGTAGTAACTTTCAATAACTTTTAGTGGATCTTTGTATAAATCAACTCGGTTTCTTGAGAGTCTCGTTTTTAAAGAAAACAAATTTCCACAACTTCTTGTCAACATTCACAAAAATAGTTCTTTTGCCAAAACTTTGTGTTACACAAGTGTCTACACACTTGTGTGTTTACAAAAATCACTCTTGTTCATGTAAAACCCGGTTTAGAAAATATGATTTCTTTTGACGCTTGGTCCTTTGAAAATACCATTTGTAGATCCGTAGATCTACTAGTTTACAAGTCTATTTCATAAGAAATATTTTTTTTACACAAGTTCATGTTTAATAGTAGTAGTGTTCTTCATCTAACCTCTTTCACACTTTAACATACTCTAGGTCATGTTACATGAACATGACTTAGCCGGGTTAGATGACGATCCGAGCTACTACTAGCATAAATCAACACTAAATAATCATAATAAAACAAGTCTCACAAGTTTTACACAATTATCCATTTATTAACCATCATGTTCATTCTTTTACAAGACTTTTAGTAGGTGATTTAGTATGTTCATGATTTTTAACCGAAAAAGTTCATTTTAACCACTTTAGAATAGATCAAGAAGGCGTTTAGAGTCACTTACTACTAGCTCGAGGCTAGGGAAGAAACTAGTCAAAAAATAGGCGGTTAAAAGCAATGTAGGGAGGTCCTTCGCAAACCGAGTGCACCGAGCCTCCTTATGCATGACCCTTCACACTTGTAGATGTATATAATGCCTTGATCAAAGCTTGAAGATGGGGAGGTGGTGCTAGGGGGTTTCAGCCGAACTCAATGAGAGGGAGAGGAAGAGATGAATTTCTTGTTAAGTGGTGATTATGGAAAGGTGTAGTCTCATGGTCTTACTTATAGACTATATAATCTAATTATCCATTAGATATAGTGTCTCCTAGATATTGAACATGGCTCATTAAAATAAACACAAATTTAGTGAGGTGTCCCTCATGGGGACCGAATTCATTGGGGGGGGGGATCTCATAGTTGGTTTCTAACTAAATGGTTAGGCATTAGTTGTTAAGTAGGAGGTTAAACCGGTTACTAGCATGTAGTAAGTTGTAACGGGTGTTAGGGTATTCGGGGACCCTAACTGGCTCAGAAAAGGAAAAAAAACAATGTTAATGGCAATATTTTTATGTTCCGGATAAAGTCCGGTTGTTCGGTTGGATAGTGGTCCGTTAAAGTGCTTAACAAAGCTTTAGAGTGTCGTTATTATTATTTTTAGTGACACAATTTATTCCCAACACTTTGCAAAGTGTCTAGTAATATTTTTCTCATGTTTTGGCACTTTACTAGTTAGCTAATGCTGAATTTTTATTTAAAGTGTTGAATTTTGTACTTAAAGTACGTTTTAGGCACATCCGGTCACTGTAATAATCACCTAGTGACGCAGTTCTACAACCCTCTTATCCCTACACTCTCTACTAGTGTAGTAAACTATCTCTGGCTCATACAGGCCTTAGAGGCAGTGTCTGCCTGATGCTGACTATATCAGCATGTTTAATGGGTTATCCGTTCATTGTGCTACTGTGCTTTTGTGCATCAAGATTGTCACTAAAGTTCTGTATGTAAATGATAGAGTGACAGCAAATAAAGTATGAGGCCTGGTTATATATATTTCAGAAATCATGTAGAAGTTTATTTACAACTGTAAGCAAGCACAATAATTGAGCAGTAATTAAATATAAATTAATCGTACGGATACTTGAAATTTTTAGGGTTGTCACATAACAGAGTTAACATGTTTACTGAATTAACAACTAACAGAGTTGATAACTAACAGAGTTATCTTGCTTAACAGAACATATTAGTTAACAGCGTTAACAGAGTTAAATGCATATCCTTACCAGAGTTACATACTTAACGTCGTCCGTACTTAACAAGGTTAATTATTTAACATCGTTAGCATCCTTAACTTATTAGTGTTCACTGTACAAACAATCAACGAAATCATTTTAGGATGAAAACCCTTTGGTTTTCGTTGAATCTAAGATGTGATGAAAACACAAGTGTTTTCGTCTGAACCTTGTGTTTTCGTGGGTTAACTGAACATCATCACTAACAGTTACAAGTTTCCTAAAACCCTAAACATCACTTACGGTTACATCGATTACATCAAACACTCAATTATTCAATTATTTCCAAGATCCCCAAGTATGATCTACGGTCCAATTGGAGGTTAACAACAATTATCAACCCACCCACCTTATATGATCATTAATAACATCACATCAGTATCACTATATAATTGGACCAAACAATAACCTAGACTTAGGGTTATGGCCTCATCAACAATCATGCAGCCATTACATAACTTTATGACAACTCCTATGCCACATGAACACAGAGCCGCCAATGAGATGAGGTGATGTTCAAGATGTCTATTGGACCAATTTCATTGTTATAACATTAATCACATGCAAGTTTAACATTATGGCCGACAATCATACCCCTAATCCTAAAACTATTGGACCGAAAATCATAGTAAGATTTCATATAATTTGAATAGTTGAATTTCATCATGCTGATTACGTTTAGTGGCCCAGCCACTTTACTTGTTAATCGGGACACACCACTCAAGATCAAAGTAACCGATTCATAACAATCATCACTGTTTAATCTAGTATTTTAATAATGACCCATCATCGATTAGGATCATTATTATCAAGAAAATCATACTGACATCACATATACTCAATATCAACAGTAAACATGAATATAGAATCACTAACCACAGACTTAATCAGCCAAGATGATATCTCGAATGGGGAGTATGTTCACAGCCGTCGCACGAATAGGTGGAGAGAAGTTGAGAGGTATCTAGGGTTTGTTGATTGAAATTGTAACGAAAAAAGATTGGGAACGAGTACTAAAAACTGATCGCTAACTATGGGCCAAAGCCCACTTCTGTTTTCGTTAGGCACCTATGGACGAAAACACATGAAGTGTTTTCGTGAGATGTGGGTTTTCGGCTAGGGGTGATAGGAAAAGTCCCATGTCCCACGTTTTAAATAATTATCCAATTCAAAACTGTACCATATACACACACATACAATACATAACACAATAACACTTATAAGGCACATCAAGTATATAGAAACGACATCTAGTGAATAAGTACTAAGTCAAGTAGTAACCTTGGAAACTCGGGTTGTCACAATAATAATCGAAAGAGAAAACATTACATCGATCGAATGCAATAAAAACCAATATTGATATTAGTACCATCGTTGTTCAGTTGACGATATCACGTTTGTTTGCATTCTATGTTTATTTTATTTCAACATTCAGATATTTAATTTTTTTTGAAAATGGATAGTGTGCAAGCTATCGTACCAAACCGAATCAAAACCGATCGAACAACATCTATACGGATACCAATTTTTATTTGTATTGTTCTGTCTTTGGTTAAACTGATACCGTATAGCTACCATACCATATCGAGCTGAACCGAACAACATCAATATTGGTATGCATTCATTTTTATGGTTTTTTGTTTCATAACAGATACTTGATCGCATCTTAAAAGTTGTATTAGAAAAGAAATATTTTAAAATCAATTAAAGTGCTAAAACCACAAAAT
Source organism: Helianthus annuus (assembly GCF_002127325.2). Lineage (NCBI taxonomy): Eukaryota > Viridiplantae > Streptophyta > Magnoliopsida > Asterales > Asteraceae > Helianthus > Helianthus annuus. The sequence goes on from NC_035443.2 coordinate 116,820,620, forward strand.
AATAAAAAGTTAAAAAAAGCAATATAAAAAACTTAAAATACTATTCATAGGCACTTTCTATTAATATGTATAATGTATAATATATCATTGCGATTTATTTATTAATTAGTATTAAGCACCCCCCGGGTTGCGGGGGGGGGGGGGGGGGGAGCACTAATGGACACTACTGCTAGCGACCACCGACACTGAAGTTGCGGCGTGTTAATGCGAAAAAATTAAATCGAAACGTAAAACATAGAATAAAATAACTAAGTTGATCTAGGACTCGCGCGTTACGATAAACCTGCGTCTAATTTTTCCCGATTGACAGGTTCATCGTAAACTATATATAATATATATCATTACCACTATACAAACCATAATGCATACATTACAACAACCATTGCATCAATATATTATAAATTATATTTATACAAGATTTTGACTAAATTAATTAGATTATTATAAATAATAATAATTTACAAAAAAAAAAAAACACATACACAACTTTGAATGGATCAAACCGATTGAATATGGTAAGATAATGAAGTTTTTTCCTATACTAGTGTTGGTGGAAAAAATATTTACCTAAATGGTGTTCCATAAATACTATTTACTAAAATGGTGTTCTTTGTTTGTTTTGTGATTTCCCTTTTCTTTTTTAACCAACTTATTAAACTTTTTTGTTATTTTTCTATTAGATTAATCAAGTATCTATTTTTTATTCTTTAATAATTTATTTTTGGGGAATTGGACTGTAATAATCCCACCTAGACCTTATTGGCCATTAATAATACCACCTCAGAATATTCCCCCACCAGTCCCACCTTTCACTTATTTTTCCTACAATGGTCCTCCGTTAAAAAAACTTAACAGAGTTAAGCTTTTTTCCAAATTACAAACAGATTTTTAGGGCTTTCTTTCAGAACGATGATACGAGTCCATTGATGTAAAACTTACTTCAAAATGGTGCTCCAAGTGACTTGATTTTGGTTAACTGGAAATTTAAACACCCGAATTGAAGCGTCGTTTTCATCGTTTGGAGCACTGTTTCGAGGCAAGTTTTACATCAATGGACTCGTATCGTCGTTCTAATCAAAAGCCCTAAAAAATCTGTTTGTAATTTGGAAAAAAGCTTAACTCCGTTAAGTTTTTTTAACGGGGGACCATTGTAGGAAAAATAGGTGAAAGGTGGGACAGGTGGGGGGGATATTCTGAGGTGGGATTATTAATGGCCAATAAGATCTATGTGGGATTATTACAGGCCAATTTCCCTTTATTTTTTAATCAATTAATTTTTTATTACATATTACGTTCAATTCTTTGAATTTATATGTAGAATAAATATCCAATCCAATAATTCGTGGAATGGTTTATTTTTGTTTCATTCTTTAATGATTTATATTCTTTTAATCAATCCAATATTGTTTCTTTAACGAAATGTTATGTTCAGTTCTTTTTTATTGAATTAATATTAAACTATTTATTTAGTTTTAAAGAAGGATGATAATGAGTTTAAATTTTTAAGCATAACAATTAGTTAAGAGTTAATTACACAAATGGGTCCTGTGGTTTATACCTATTTTCGTCTTTGGGTACTAATTTTTTTTAACAGGTTTAGGTTTTATGGTTTCAATTTTGTAAAACATTTGGGTACTAACACCAAAATTAGTTAATTAATGACTAAAATACCCTTGCATTTTTTAAGTTTATCAACGTAACACATCTGGGTACTAACAACTAATTTTATTTAAGTTTAAATCAATTTTACAAATTCTATTTATTTTTTATTTTCATCTTTTTATTATATCTCTTAATTAATATAAAGCCTATTTATTTTTTTATTTTTATTATATCTCTTAATTAATATAAAGCCTATTTATTTTTTTATTTTCATATTTTTATTAAATTTCTTATTTAACATAAAATCTACTTGTTACACTAGTATTTTTTTTTAAATAGATTTTTTTTTAAATAAAATCTACTAGCTATATAGTTTTATGTAAATTAAATTTCTTTCGTTTTAAATAATGTAAACCTTACTCGTTTTCAATTTTGGAAGACCTTTTTTAATGAACTCATTTCGAGAAAACAAACGCACTTCAGACTCATACGTCTTCGCGTGGTCTGCGTGAGGCAGACATAAGAGGTTAAGAAGTGTTTCTCACAAAAAAACAAACACCCCCTTAGACTACCCACTATGGTAACCAAATTGTACAAACGGTTGCCACATGGCAAATAAGACCAAATTGTAGGAAATTATTTTAATTAAATAATTGAAATTGATAGACAACCAGGTTGGTATGGCAACCAATGGTTGCAACCAACAACCAACATAATATTAATTCTTTATTCTTTTTTCTATTATTTAATTCTATTTCTTTATAATATTTAATTCTTTTTCCTTTTTTTATATAATAAAATTTTAGTTTAGGTTGGGTTGTGATAGTGGGTGAAAAATTGGATTGGATTGGGTTGTGTAGGTGGAAGAGAGAGAAATTAGTATTTTAATATAAGATTGAGTTGGGTTGGGTTGTGATAATGAATAGTCTTAGAGTCTTCAATCATTGAGGCTCCAAATGTACTTATAGTTTTCCAAGAATCACGTGTTTTAGATTGATGACTTTAACCTTAGCTCGGCAGTTGATGACTTCTGATAATTACTGTAAGTCTTTTGAAGCTTTTCTTCATAGTCTGAAGTCATTTATCAGATTTGAAGTTAAGCTTCAGTCGTCGTCTGATCTTTAGTTCAGTCGTCTAATATCTTTACTTCTTTGCCTCATCTGAAGTTCTTCTACATCAGTCAATTGCTTCTGAAGATCTTCAATTGTATTTGTAAAGATTTTAGACGCTTCATTACTTAAGCTGACTTGTTGTGTTATCAGTCGCTCCTCAGTTTTTAAAGTATTTTTCAACCCTTAAAATAAAAATAATTGACAAGTTTTTAGATTTTCATATAAGAGACTAAGCAAGAGTAAAAAATATAAAAGGTACTATCATCCACCCTTAATATTATTTATATTATAATTATCTACCATGCGTTTGTCATATATAATAATTATTCTTGTTTTCCAACCCAACTACTTTGACTTCCAATACTTCTTTTTATTCAAATGCTATTTTTTTATTAGTCTCTATGTTGACATCTAATATGACATATACGTATGTACATACTTATACAAATGCAGTTTATATGGACCTTTTGAGATAATTTCTCTATTATTTACTAGACTTATAAAAATATCACATAAATGATCAAATTCTTTTGGTATATTCAAACCTTACAAATCTACATCTTTATTGTCATCACTTATAACATATTTAAAATTATTTCGTATTATAAGTATCTTAAATTCTACAAATTAATTAATATTTTGGAGAGTATAAAAAGATACAAAAAATAAATTAATACTTAGACAAATTTGTTAACATTTTATATGATTTTCGTTTTGTATTTATTATTTTCAAGTGGGTGGGTAGGGTAGTTCATGAATATTGTTTCAACAAAGTACAATATTTGTCTTCAAACAAGTGCCAAGATAGACATTATACTTTTTTCATGTCTTCTACAACCATTTCTCTTTTCGCCTACTACATACCACCCCTCTCACAACCACACATCTCATCCAACAAACACCTAACAACAAAAACACTAGTTTCAAGATTCACCTCATGGAGATTCCTCTTAAACATGACAAGAAGAACAACATCAAATCATTTCCGGCGGCTATAAATGTCGGCTCCGGTGGCCTTGGAATAGTAAGTGTTGTGTTGTTAGGTGGAGCTTTGGTCACTGCAACCATTGTGTCAGCTTTTGCATTCAGGTCAAGAAGTCAACGGAGATCATCATCGGATCATACGAACAAGAATATGTCTCAGTCAACGGACACACAGTCTGTTGGTGCTCCAAAGAAGTTGGAATTAGTTATGAAGACTGATACAGAGTTTTCTATGAGGTTTTTATGAATAAAAATTGTTTTATTTTTATTTTTTTAGATATTAGGGATATAAATGGATTATACAAAATAATTCGATGGTTTTTTTTTTTTATGAATTCGATGCAGTGAAGAGGTAACTAGCATGAAGGAGATCCAGACTGAAAATAGTCAAAGTTTGACTCAGGTGTGCTTGATTGTTTGTGTTATGATTTTAGGACACCGATTTAACCGAACCGAACCCAAACTTTGGTTTGGGTTTTCAGTTTCAGGTATCTGAATTCTGTTTTAACTGAATAAGCCAAATAAATCAAATACCAAATAGTGGTTATTAAGTTTTGTCAACCTTAACCCAACCTAATACAATAGCAAATAATAATGTATACAACTATTAAAACATTTAAAATAATTATACAGCCTATTTGGTTAAAAATCGAGTTCCACAGTTTTCGGTTGGTTTTGAACTCCCTGAACTCGGTTCAGTTCGGTTTTTAGTTTATTTCAAACTGAATAAACTGAATGCCGAACGGATGAACACCCCTACTATGACCATGATCACTTTAATTTAATTCCATTAGATTCTGGATTCGTTGTTTACACCTCATTATGAACTTTGTTTAATCTTAGGACAAAAAGCATGATGAACAAGTACATTCTGGAGATATTAATGAAGACATAACCGATTCAGTAGTAGCCGAAAATCAAGAAAACACATCGGTTCGAGTTGATTCTGCTTTTGAAAGTGAAGAACAAGTGGTTATGGCAGTTCAGATTGAAAAAGATTCATGTTTAGAGAGATGTGATGATGGTAGTGAAGAGAAGAAACACTTGATGCCGACTGATAACGAAAACGATGAACATGTTGATGCAAATTCATTAGTTTCTGATGAAGGTGTCGTGTCGATAGAAGAATATGAAGCAGTTGATGTACCTCTTAAAGATAGTGTTGCAGAAGCATCAAAAAATAATGATGAAATTGAAGACGATGAAGATCATCAAGAAGTAGAAGACAAGCTTCATGATGAAATTACTATGGAGAATTGTGAAGGGGACTTGAGTGATGAAACAGATCAGATTGCCCATGAAGTAGTAACAGAAGAAGAAACGATTGATGCAGCGCGTTTGGTTGAGAATGAAGTACAAAACCGCCCACGAGTGCAGTTACTTGATGGCCAAGATGAGGTCGTTTTGGAGAATTGTGAGGGAGACCTGAGTAACAAAAAAGGTCCTGCAGATCAGAAACAAGTGATGGCTGATCATGAAGTTGCACCAGATGCCCAAGAAATGCAAGTGAATCAAAATTGTGAAACATTTGTGGTTGCATGTGTCATGAACCGACTCAAGGAGGCGGTTGATGATCAAACAGCGGCTAAGGAAGATGCCCCACCAAGCCAGTTGATTAGTAAAGAAGAGAAAGGCAAAGAAACAGCGCAAAGAGTCGAAGAACTGGTGACTGTAGACGGTGAATCAGCCAACGTAGAGATGATTACAGAACATGAATTGGTCAAGGAAGATGAAATCCCACATGTTGAATCTGTTAAAGAAGATGAAGGTAGTGAGGAAGATGTCATGGTAAAAGCTGAGCTAAGTTCTGGTGTCAGTTCCTCCTCTATGCAGGAGGAACCGACACCAGAAGCAAAGATCAGTAACCACAAGATCGAAGAAACATTTGTGCAAGCCAAAGTAGAGATGACTATAGACCAAGAATTGGTCAAGAAAGATGAAATCCCACATGTTGAATCTGTTAAAGAAGATGAAGACAATGAGGAACTTGTTACAATAAAAGCTGAGCTAAGTTCTGGTGTCAGTTCCCCCTTTGTGCGGGAGGAACCGACACCAGAAACAAAGATCAGTGACTACATGATTGAAGAAAACATGGATGAAAACCAAACAATTTTGGACAAAAATCATAATAATAGTGAAGAAGATGCCATAGAAAAAGTTGAGCTAAGTTCGGGTGTCAGTTCCCCCTCTGTGCAAGAGGAACTGACGCCAGAAGCAAAGCTCACTAACCACAAGATGGAAGAAAACATGGAGGAAAACCAGACAATTTTGGGCAACAAGCATGATGACAGTGAGGAGGATGTTACAGAAAAAGCTGACCTAAGTTCTGGTGTCGGTTCCTCCACTATGCAGGAACCGACACCAGAAACAAAGATTGGTAACCACAAGATTGAAGAAAACACGGATGAAAACCAGACATTTTTAGGCAAAAAGCATAATGACAGCAACGTTAACGGAGTAATAAAAGATCAGGCATTCGCAAGTGAGCCATGGAATCTTAAACTGATGGTATGGTCTGCATTGGTATTAGTATGGTGCCTTTTCCATTGGTATTCTGAGCTGCCTTTCCTGGAACTTAGTCTTGTTGGTAGTTTGTTGTTCATTTTGATCTTATTAGCCTACCACAATCGCGCAACACGCTTGGTTAAATATGAGTAGAAATACAGTACCATAAGCTACAACATCTAGTTCTTGTCTTAACCTTAAAAGTGGCATTCTAGGACGATTCATGTCCACATGTACTATGATTGTCATCCATAATAAGTGGTCTAAAAATAAAACATCATCTATGAGTAGCCATTTTGAATTCTCTTTTTCTTTTTTTATAAATCAGGCACTGACTCTAAATTTTTCAATAAATAACAAAAATCAATGTTGTGCTGCATAGACGTTATAAACGCTCAAAGCGTTTGAACAAAACTTTCTAACGTTTTCATTCTTTTTAGCTACCTCCTCTACCATGTGACTCTTCCTCCCACTCGCAATACTCTTCTCACACGTCTCTGCCGTTGTCATCGCCGCCTTTACCTCAATCATCACGTCACTCTCCGGCCCGGTCATCAACGCACTAGCGGCATCCGACAGAATTTCCACAAGGCTAATGTAATTCATGGCACAATCCGCCAACGTCTCCTCTTCTATTCCATCCTCCACCACATCTTTATCCTCTTCCCTTCTCCGTGTGGCCTTTATCATCTCCGACGTGGCAACCGCCTCACTTGATGCCACCTGGATTGCTACATAGGCCGCTTGTTTTAAATCGTTCACGTCGCCTATGGTTTGAGACTTGAGGACCGAAACACATAACGCCTTGTCGGGAGATGGTTCACATGCCTTTGCAACCACGTCCGGACTCACTAGCCCGGTCCGCGGTTGGGATTGGGTTGGGTGTATCAAAGGGTGAATCCTGGCGTAGGCTGTGGCATAGAGTGATAACAATATTAAGAAACATGTTAAGGATGTCATAATTTGTTGTAAGAAGTGTTGTTTTTGGTTTTTTATGAATTGTGAAAAAATGGCCATTGGAATGTGGTGATGAATTATAAAGATAGAGCTTAAATTTCGGGTGAAATTTAAAAAATTACTAAAGATAAGGGACTGGTTTAGAGAAACATATGCCTTTAATCACGAGAAACATGACTAATGGGATAATTACACTAGAGATCATACACTTTTAGCACTTTTAGTTGCAAATCAGAAATCAGTCTCTTATTTCTTTTAAATAAATATTAATTATAATTTTTTTTTGAACGGGGTATTAATTAATTATAACTTATGCGAGGATTAGAACCCTGGGGTCAAGGGCGTAGCTTTTAACGAGAAAGAGGGTGCACCGCCCCCGCTAATGTTTCGGTTGGTAGTGTAATTTTTCTGATTTTTCGTCCGAATCTTTTTAAAATTATATAGATCCGTCCCCGCTGTCACGGCCCCAGCCCCGGTTTGACCAGGTCCAGAGCCGCGGGGCAGGAATCCCGTGATATCTAATTTAGGCGACAACGGAAGTCTTTTTAATACAGGATCTTTTAATACTCAAATGCTCGTTTACTTTATTACCTAAAGTTTAGGGATAAACCCTATAATTTACAATAAAATGATTTCCCGGGGAAATCTTTATTTCTCAAAACATGTTTCTTTATTTATTTACATTGAGCCACTTCTCTAAGCTTGTAGTGCTTCACTGCACTTTTCTTGGATCACAACAGATCACCTGAAACATGTTTGAAAAAGGTTTTGTCAGCGGGGAAATACTGAGTGAATCATTCTTTTTATGTGAAACATTATTTAGTTATAATCTATAGTATTAAGAGCGATTACAATGTTTCTGATATCAAACCAACTACCCACGGTACTTTGTCACTCGACCCATTGGCCCTCTCAATGTCCAATGGTGTCTGTGATTATGGTCATATCACCCATTGGCTGCCCCAATGGTGAAGATTATCAAGTAATGTATACAAAACCCCACATACCGGCTGTAACTTGGTGATTGCACAGACTTAATCCCTGTAATTATAACTTTTGGAAAATAATTTGGAGTTTTGTAAAACAGTTGATAAAAAGAGAATGACTCACATTGCAGATTTAACGAGCAGAGTATAAGCCTACTGATTAGTCTTGTTTAACCTAATTTAAATAACAATGCACACAATTGGGTTAGTAACTAATACAGCAGTTTACGACAATTCACGAGATTAAACCCTCACAACAATTAACAAAGTGCAATACTTAACAATTCAGCGGATTCAAAACGAATGACAGAGTATAGTCCGAGTTCAGACAGCCTCAAACATTCAAGTCGAAATCATGATAAATAACAAAGTATAAACTCAATTTGAGCGGCACTTAAACAATCGTTGGATAGTTTCAATCGATCGGACGTTTGTTGGTGCACTACATCTGCTGATTACGTCTTGTATCGAGTCATAGACTTAGATGTTAGATCACGAAATACGAGAAATTGAGTGATTGTATAGTTTTAGGGTTAATGGATCGCTTTTATGGTCCATTAGGAATTTGGATCGCTCATGAGGACCATTAGTAGTTGGACCGCTCGAACGGTCATATGTTAGGACCGCTCGATCGGACATACTAGTGGATCGCTCCAATGTCATGTATATAGGCCGCTTATTGGGCCTGTCCAATAAGCGGTTCCAGATTAGTATAAATACCTGATGAGCGATCTCATTTGTAACGGTTGTTGAATCTCGTACCGAAGTGTTGCCGGATCGAGAACTGAGTGTATTTACCGTCAAATCAATACAGAAAGAGTTTAAAGTGAATTGCAAGCTATTCCTACGTTAATTACTTGTTTTCCGCACCTGTAATTGACGAAAACGCCTCTGATCGACTCATTCGGGTCGCCAAACGATCCTACAAGTGGTATCAGAGCTTCAGGAGGAGGAGTTCTATAGAGAATAGCTGGAAATCGTAAAAAATTCTATCTTCTACATCTTCTTTTTCAGATTCAGACATTTTCAACGGTCGAAATTTGCTGAAAATCTCAGGGATTGTGCGCGATAGTATAGAGACAAACCCTTGAAAGTTTAGGGTCAAAATTCGAAGAAATAGTATGTCAAAATGATGTCCGAAAGTTGTCCGCTTTTCTGAACTATTCTGGACCGCTCGTAATTTCACATTTGTGGACCGCTCATTCGGTTAATTGTGGATCGCCTATTCGGTCGAGTGATCTGGATCGCTTGAAATTTCGCATCTTTGTGAACCGCTCGTAATTTTGAATCATCTGGACCGCTCGTAATTTGAATTTTCTGGACCGCTCATTCGAAAAGACTCTGGTCTGCTCGAACGGACAGTGGTGAACCGCTCGAACATACAAGTTGTGGACCGCTTATTCATACATCACTTGAATCGCTCGTTCGAACACTTATCAGGACCGCTTATACGGACCCATCTGGTCCGCTTATTTGATTCTGTTGGATCACTCTTTTGACAAATTGAACAGTTAGACCGCTTTTGTGACCGATTGAACATTTTGTCTACTTTTGTGTACAGATTGAAATATTATTCGAAAATTTAAAAATGGATGAGGCTTTCTATAACGCATTTGCTACCCCTAGTACCCCAATCACCGCTATTCAAACCACGATGTTAGAAAACGAAACAGGAACAATGCAAAAACCTCCCAAGTTAAAACAAAGAAACAGCAAGAAACAGTCCAATAAGGGAAGTGCTCTGGGCGATTTTGGCGATTCTAAGGGAAACCCTAGATCTTGTTCTTCTTGTTCAATCTGATCTTGTTCGTGATTGATTTGGGTTAGCAATTGTGGTGTTGTCGTTCCTTCTGAGTAAGGATACTAGACTTCTACCGTGGTTTCTAATCTTTTGAAGTCAGGATTAAGATCTGTTCGTTTCGTTTCATCTTGCTAGGGTTTCTGCCGTCCAATCGCTAGGGTTTTCTTGCATTTTGCTATTGATTTCACGTGGTTTACTTGACGGCTGATTAGGGTTCTGCCGTATTTGCTTGTTGTTTCTTTGTTGCTATTGGTTTCTTGCATGCATGGAGAGTAATAGTGATGGGTTCAAGTCTTTAGATCATGGTACACCTGGGAGTGAGAATAATACACCTCCGATGCGTGGGATTGGACTACGAGTTACAAACATTGAGGGTAATCCTTTATTACCGTGACGAGGTATGTACTCTACTAATAATTCTTCGGTGATTGATGGTTTGTTTGGAATTTCGAAACCTGTGGAGTTAGATGATGTGTGGGGGTATGGAGATGGGTATCCGGCTGTCAAGACGGCTTCCCATGCAAATCCTAGTTCGAGTAACGTGGCAAATAAGGGTTCTGACCTTGAGAATATGTGGGGGCAAACGGCTGCTAAGGTAGTCACTCATGCAAACCCTAGTTCGAGCAATGCAGTGAATAACATGGCCGGCTTTTCGTATGCGGACAAGGTTAAAACGCTGAATGTGATGAAAAGAGAGGTAAACTTCAGGAAAATGGATGCTACGGAGACGGTTCAAGATGCGGACGTGTTTATTCCTCGTGAGGTAATTAAAAAGGTTCAAGATAAGTTTGAGAATGTGTTGTATGGATATTTTTTGGGCAATCGGCTTCCTTTTCCGGTTGTGGAATACTATGCCAAAAACGTCTGGTCTAAACATGGATTTGCCAAGATTATGATGAATTCGGAAGGGTTTTTCTTTTTTAAGTTCGATTCTAAAGAGGGAATGATGAAAGTGCTTGAAGGAGGGCCTTGGTTAATCAGAAAGGTTCCACTTTTCTTGAATATTTGGTCGCCTTCGGTTAATCTTAGAAAGGAGTGTATCAAATCGGTTCCGGTTTGGGTTAAATTCCATAATGTCCCTATTGCAATTTATACGGATGATGGGCTGAGTTTGTTAGCTTCTAAGTTGGGGACGCCAAAAAGGTTAGATGGTTATACGGCGGATATGTGTGTGGATAACTGGGGGAGGAGTAGTTTTGCCCGGGCCCTGATTGAGATTAATGCGGATAATGAGTTAAAGGAATTTATTACGGTGGCCATTCCGAAGCTTGATGAGGAAGGCTATATTACAGAAAAGGTGAAGATTGAGTATGAATGGAAGCCTCAGCGTTGTTCGGTGTGCTGTGTATTTGGACATAATGACCAAACATGCCCTAAGAATATAGTAACTAAAGCTAAGCAAGTTGTCTAGATGACGAGGGTTTCATAATGGATAAGAGGAAAACAGCTAGAATTGGGGTATGCCAAAGAAGCAGAAGGCCAAGTTTGTGTATAGGCCGAAAGTTGGGAACTTGGGTGCGAGCTCGTCGGGTACGAAAGATGATAAGTCGGACTCCAGTGGGAATGCTAACGCGGCAGCTAAGGTGGGAGGTAGTGTTGCAACCAGAAATCCGTTTGAAGTGCTTTCTGATAACCCGGGGGGACCTGAGGGTGGTAATGGGTCGGTGAATGTGAAGAGGTCTAACATGGAAAATGATAGTGGTAATCATGCGTTGTCGGATGAGGAGGTAGTGGAAACAATTCCAACAGAATCGTCGGAATTCATGAGACATGAAAAACGTCCAGTTTCTGAGGGGGCAAGCACTCCCAGTGTTGTCGGTTTAAATGGATAGTTTAGTTTCCTGGAATATAAGGGGTTTGAACCATCCCCTGAAACAAAAGGAGGTTTGTATGCTTTTGTCTGAAAATCGGGTTGCTGTTTGTGCTATTTTGGAATCTCATGTGGATGTTACAAATTTACCTAAGGTATGTAAAGCTGTTTTTCGTAATTGGGCTTGGACTTCGAATGGTGATGTGTGTGATCGTGGTACTAGAATCATCATAGGGTGGAACATGGAGGTTGTGGATCTTATGGTCTTGTCGCTAGAGGACCAAGTTATTCATACTCAATTATGTCCTAAAAATGGTAGTGCGTCTTTCTTCAGTTCTTTTGTATATGCTAAGAATACGTATCAGGAAAGAAGATGCTTATGGGAAAATCTATGTATGCACAAAAGCTTTTGCCATGATAAGCCTTGGGTTGTTATGGGGGACTTTAATTCGGTCCTTCATGTGGATGATTCTTTGAATGGGCCTTCAACGAGTTCTATTGGTATGAGAGAGTTCCATGATTGTGTTCAGCATACAGAGCTTGTTGATATTATGGGTCATGGGTTGCACTATACGTGGAACCAGAAACCAAAGAAGGGTATTGGCTTGCTAAAAAAGATAGATAGGGTTATGGGTAATTTGAAATTTATTGAGATGTTCCCGGAAGCTTTTGTCCGGTATCATCCGTTTAGGATATCGGATCATACTCCATGCATTCTTAACATGTCGAACTCGGTCACGATGCGACAAAAACCATTCAAGTTTGCAAATTTTCTTACGTCAAAACCGGATTTCAGGGACTTTGTCGAGCAGGTGTGGTCACAAAGGGTTGAGGGCTTTACAATGTTTTCGGTAACGAAGAAGCTTCTTAATCTGAAACCGTTTATGCGTAAACTTTTATTCAACCAAGGTAATTTGCATGAAAAAGTTTTGGAGCTTAGGAAACAGCTTGATGATGTTCAGAAGCAAATTGATGATAGCCCGTTAGATGTCGGTTTGAGAGAGAAGGAAGCAAATTGTCTTGAACAGTTCAAAACGGCTTCTTATGATGAAGAATGTTTTTTAAAACAAAAGTCTAAGGTCGAGTGGTTGTGTGCTGGTGATTCGAACACGGTGTTTTTCCACAACATGCTTAAATGCAGGAATGCCCGTAGCACTATTCAGTCTATACAAGATGTAGCAGGCAATCGGTTTGAAGGAGATAGTGTGCCTATAGCCCTTGTCCAGCATTATGAAAAGTTTTTGGGTCAAGAGGATCATGTTTCGAGCATTAATATGGAGGAGCTGGGAATTAACATGCTGAATACCAATGAGGCGAGTGCAATGGTCCGTCATGTTTCTCGGGAAGAAGTGAAAAGTGCTATGTTTAGTATTGCGGAGAATAAAGCCCCGGGGCCTGATGGGTATACATCGGCCTTCTTTAAAAGTGCTTGGGATATTGTGGGCAGTGAAGTTACGAATGCGGTCTTAGATTTTTTCGACAATGGTAAGCTCCTCAAACAACTAAACCATACGATTCTGGCTCTTGTCCCTAAAGTTGAAACTCCTGATTCGGTGCTAGATTATCGGCCTATTTCGTGTTGCAATGTCTTATATAAGTGTATTAGCAAGATCATCACGGATAGACTAAAAGGTAGTTTGGGTAAGCTGGTTAGCATAAATCAATCGGCTTTCGTCCCGGGAAGGAAAATATCGGATAACATCTTACTGACTCAAGAGTTAATGCATAATTATCATCTGAACCGGGGGCCTGCTAGATGTGCATTCAAGATTGATATTCAAAAGGCTTACGACACAGTCAATTGGGCGTTCTTGGAAAGTGTTCTTCATGGTTTCGGGCTACATGCTAAGATGGTTGGGTGGATTATGGCTTGTGTTACATCAGTTACATACTCCGTAAGTCTCCAAGGTAATCTTCATGGGTACTTTAGAGGCAAAAGGGGGCTAAGACAGGGAGACCCTATGTCTCCTTATCTTTTCACGATGGTTATGGAAATCCTATCCTTACTCCTTCAGCGTGGGGCATGCACGAGTACAGGTTTCAAATTTCATGCTCAATGTGTGAAACAAAAGATTATTAATGTGGCGTTTGCGGATGACCTTTTCATTTTTGTGCATGGAGATGTCACTTCGGTCAAGAAGGTTAGGGATGCCCTTGAGCAGTTCACTAATGCTTCGGGGCTTAAGCCGAGTCCAGCTAAGAGCACGGTATATTTTTGCAACGTTCCGCAACATGTCAAGCAGGAAATTCTTCAGGTTATGCCTTTTAATCAAGGGACGTTGCCCGTTCGGTATTTGGGGGTGCCGCTAATATCCACTAAACTGATGTATAAGGATTGTAAGCCGTTAGTTGATCGGGTGGAGAAAAAGATAGATAATTGGGTGAACAAATCGCTATCTTTTGCTGGGAGGTTACAACTAATTACTTCAGTTCTGTCTTCGATGCATGTTTACTGGGCCTCGGTATTCATTATTCCAACTAGAGTCACAAACGAGCTGGAGAAGTTAATGCGTCGGTTTTTGTGGAATGCTAATAATCAGGGGAGGGCCAAAGCTAAAGTTGCCTGGGCCGAGGTATGCTTACCGAAGGATGAGGGCGGTTTGGGTATTCGGAGCATATCTGATGTTAACAAAGCTCTAATGGCTAACCATGTCTGGAGTATTCTCACTAAACGGAAGTCACTTTGGGTCCAATGGATATATTCTCATAAATTAAATGGCAAAAGCTTGTGGGATGTTCAACCACGGGGTAGTATCAGTTGGGGTTGGAGGAAAATTTTGGCGATTCGAGCTACTATTCGGCCTTTTATTTGGAAAATTATTCGAAATGGTGCTCAGACCAATGCTTGGAGCGATAAGTGGAACCAGATTTGTCCGCTGAATTCGTTTATTTCCCCTCGTAATATAGCAAATGCGGGATTTCAGCTTACTTCTTCTATTGCGGATATAATAGATGAAAATGGCCAGTGGAAGTGGCCGAGTGCTTGGTATGATATTTATCCGGTGTTAATTGGGTTAACTGTTCCTCAATTGATTCAGGATCTGGAGGATAGCACAACCTGGAAAGATTTGGATGGTAACAACAGGCCGTTTGGATCGCTAGAGGTGTGGCATAATATTCGAACTCGGAAACAACCGGTTACGTGGGTTAACGGGGTTTGGTTTAGCCAATGTATTCCAAGGCATTCTTTTCACCTATGGTTGGTTATCAAGAATAAGCTCAAAACTCAGGATAGGTTAGCAGTTTGGGAGGCGGGGAGTGAAACCAATTTGAGGCTTATGTGCTGTCCGCTGTGCATGAGAGACAGGGATTCAAGAGACCATTTGTTTTTTCAGTGTTCCTTTGCCCAGCAAGTATGGATTACGGCCAGGTCTATGGTGAACATGGAAGGCATTGATGGTTCGTGGCACTCTATCATGGGTTGGTTGGATCAAAATGCGAGTTCAAAGAAGACGGAATATATTGTAGGTAAGCTAGTCATTGCGGCTTCTACTTATTTTGTATGGCAAGAGCGGAACAATCGTTTGTTCTCCAACACGAAGGCTAATGTGGAGGTGATTTCCGAGAAGATTGTGGGGACTGTTCGGCTACGGCTGATGGGGTTCAAATTCAAAAGTGTTGCTGGTAATCAGAGATTGCTGAAGAAGTGGAACATTGTTCCTAGTGAAGCCGAGATCGACCCAGGCTAGATATAGGGTTCGGTTTTTATAGTTTATGATGTGTTAGGGCCGTGCTGTCTGGTTATTTTTTGTATGGTTTTGATTGTGGTCGCTGTCTGTTTTGTTTTCCTAGGCTTGGTATGTCAAGCCTAGTTGGTATGTTCACTCTGGCATACCCTTGTACTTTTATTGGTTGATTTATAAAATTCACCTGGGGTAACCCTTTACCCAAAAAAAAACCTCCCAAGTTAATGAACTTCGAAGAATATAAAGGTTGGGAAGGTCGGTTTGAAAATTGGGTGCAAGCGAATTATCTTGACGCTTGGGAGTGTGTAGAAACAAAATATGTGAGACCAATGAACGATGATGAAGAACCAGTTCCAATTAAAGATCTTAGAGATGATGAGAGGAAGAAGTACAAAAATGAGAAAATGATGCTAAGTCTTCTTCAACAGGCAGTCAAAGAAGATATCATGGTTCTTTTATAGCATAATGGAACATCTTATTCGATTTGGAAAGCTTTGCGATCAAAGTTTAGAGGAAGTGAGGAAATGGTTAAAAGCAAGAAATCACTTTTGAAGAAAGAGTTTGATTTATTCCGAGGATTGAAGAATGAGAGCACGAGAGAAATTATTGAACGTTATTGTAATCTGCTTGCAAATATGAAAAGATTGAGTATTGAAAAGAGTAATGAAGAGTTGATCGACAAACTTGCTGATGCGTTGCCATATGAGAGTTAGGGGACATATTTGATGATGCTCAGAAACAAGAAAGGTTTTAGCAATCTGACGCTCAGTAAGTTCATCGAAAAGATTGAAGCTCAAGAAATGGAACAGAGGAAAGTGATTAGAATGAAAGACTTCGATGGTGAACAAGATATCGGGTTATATTATAAAGCTGGGGTAAATGAGAAATCGTCGAATTCATCTCCAAAGATTGTGACTGGTATGAGTGCCAAGAGCTTATCTGAAAGTCCATCATCTGGATCAAGCAGCAAGACCAGTTTTACTTCATTTCCATCATTTGATCCAAACATCTCAGCAACAAAGAATGGGAGAAAATTACAGTGCAACATTGTATTGAATCTTGAGAATGATCAAGATTATTCTGAAGAAATTGCCAAAAACCAAATGTCTTTATTAGGAATGGTTTTGGAATCTTACACTTATTTTGTTGCAGGTCGTATCGGCAATCCAATGCTAACCAAAGATGACTACGACCAGATAGATGCTGAAGAGATGGAGTTGATGGATATAAAGTGGTGTTTGGCTAGTGTTTTACGGAGAGCTGAGAAGTTTAAACAAATCACGGGGAGAGATGATCTTCGTGATGCGAATGTTTCTACTTTAGGTTTTGACAAATCTAAAGTTACTTGTTTTCGGTGCAGGGAAAAAGGACATTTCAAGAGAGAGTGCACAAACCGAGAATCAAGTGGAGCTCAAAATCCGTTCAACAACAACAACGATTACTATCGCAAAGCCATCTATCACCAAGTTGGTCAATCATCTCAACAACAAAAACATCAAGCTCAGACTGCACATGGAAGAGATGTGGTTGAAGATACAGGAAAGAGAGCTTGTGTGAGCAGTTATGATTGTGGAAAAAGAAGAGATGGCAGTGTTTTGATAATTGACCAAGATGATGAGAGGTTACCAGAAGGTTTTAGCTGGGCAAACTTTACTTGGGATGATTATGTTCCTGAACAAACCACAGCTTACACTGCATTTACAGCAAAGATTGTAGATGATTGTGATGATGATACAGAGTATTGGGCGAGAAAATACAGAGAAGATATGAAGTTGCTTGCTGAGAGTGATAGCGAAGACGAGAAAGTCAAGAAGAAAAAGAAGAAGATTAAAACACCGGTGAGTAGTGATGATGGAGAAGTGCCGGTGGTGAGAAGGCAAAAGGTGACAGAAGTACCTAAATTTAAAGTTGAAGAAAAAGTTGATGCAAAAGAAGTTTCTGTTAAATGTGAAAACTGTGAGATTGTGAAAAAGCAGAACAACACATTGATTTACAACTTAAACAGTCTGAAGGAGTCTTATGATGTGCTAAACAAGACAATGAATCAGTACAATCAAACTAGTGAAGAACAAGCTGTTGCTATGAAGACACTTCAGGGAGCGTTTATGACAAAACAAAAAGTTGTAAACAATTACATTGAAAAATATGCTGCTTTAGAACAGAAGCTTGAGCTGCAACAAATCGAAACTGAAAGAGTAAATCGTTTGTTGAAAAGTTACTCATGTACTTCCTATGTGATTGACAGGATTTATCCAACTGTTGAGAGCATGAAGGTATGGGAAGAGGATGATGTAACTGAGGAGATTGCAGCAGGAGTTGATGCTAAAGAAAAGATTGCTGACAAAAAGAAGAGTGACAAGAAAAAGGATACTGAAAAGACGTCATCTGGTAAGAAGCAAGGTGTCAGTTATAACAGATGTCCACCTCCACTGGAAAACGGATATTTACCTAGACATCCTAACGATGAAAGGGTCAAAAAGGCTACAAATTTACAGTGGGAGTCAGAGTCATCGGTCAATCTTCCAGAAAGTATTGATGTTGTGTTTACATCATCTGACACTGATCAACAGTCTCAATTGATGAAGAAAGTTGTGGATCATGTGTTAGATAGTGATGACAGTGACGAGTCAAAGCCGGAGTCCGCGTCAAAGTCAAAATCTTAGTCAAAAACTCCAGGGCAAACAGAAAAACAGGAAAAATTAGTTTATGATAGAAAATTTCTATTATCAAAATCTAATTTGGATGATGGATTGTTTAAAGTTGCTTATATTTTGAATAATTCGGACAAATTATATTCTGATGAGGAATTTCCTATTAGAGGTGTCAAAACTGAACTAATAAACAAGGTTTTTAAACTCACAGAAATTAATATTTCTGAAATGAAAGACTTATGTCTTAATGAAAAATCTAAAAAATACACCTCAAGAGTACAACAGAGATTAAACAAGAAAAAGAATTACGGTTGTGGTTCAGATTTCCAAAAGAGATCAAACCATAGCGGTAATTTCAAAAATAAAGGTCTTGGTTTTACTCCTACAGAAAAACAGAAAAATGAAAAACATGTTCGTGATTTTAAATCCAAGATGTCATTTGTTTCAGGTACATCAACTGATGAAGAAGAAAAGACAAGTTTCTGGAGGGAAACGAATAGTGAGTTTCTGAAAAAGAAACAATCTGAACAAAAGAAGGACTCAAGAACCTGTTTCAAGTGCAACAACGTTGGACATATCGCCAAAGATTGTTCTCAGGCGATACAATCAAAACAGGGAGTTTTTCGCAAAATCTCAGAAAAGGTGTTTGCGTTCGAATCACCACTTGATAGAACAAAACTGTTTAAAGATTCTATTTTTGAAATTGGTGAGAGTTCGAACAAGTTTTACAAAAAGAGAGCCAAATCTGACAATCAGAAATGGGTTGTTAAGAAGGTTGATGAAAGCTCTAGCGATGATTCTGATAGATCAAAATCAGAGGAGCTATCTTCGGGCGATGAAACTGATTCAACAAAGTCAGTTGAGCCACAAGTTGTCTCAAAATGTGAAGCTGATGTAAATCATGAGAATTCAGTTCCGAGTGTTAGTGATGATGAGTTTCCATCACTTCGGGCTGAAAATTATAAAAAGAAAATTGGTAAAGTTGAGATTTCTAATCAATTTTATCATGATGAACATGAATTTGATGCTGAGAAGGTCCTTAACCCCAAGGTAAAACACATCTTTGGCAAGATGATTAATCGAAAAGTCAAAGGGGTTAAGGAATTTTATGAGAAGAAAACAAAGAAAGAAAAGGTTGAACCATCCCTGGTTTGTGACTGGGATGGTACATATTATGAACAGTAAGTCTCAGGACTTGCCGGAGCTCCCAGGTTGGTAAGCGTGGAGCATGAATCGGCATCTTTCTTGAATATTATTCGGTAACGTCAATCATACAAACGGTAAAAAGGTTTGTTTGTGTTTTATGTACGAGTGGTAAAAATATTTGATTGTGCACAAGGTAAATCAAGGACATTAATTTGTACTTGTATTTTCTTACATCTGGTTGGAAGACAAGATAATGAACCACATCCCCGAACTTGTTATTGATAAAGCTACAAGTGATAAAATCAATCAAACTTATTTTCTGGAAAAACCATTTTTGATTAAAACAAACTTAAGTGTTTTGAAATCTAAATGGGAAAATTGTTTGTTGATAGGGGGAGTTCTGATTGTTTATGCCTAGTGAATGGCGATTTGAGGTAATTTGATATCGGTTGTCATGTTTTGTACAGTTTTGTTTTCAATTTTCATTAGATGTATTTGAATTTTAGGGGGAGTAAGAATTTCAAAAAATCCAAAAACATTAGAAAATTTGAAAAAGCCAAAAACATGATAAAATCAAAAATGAGTTTTGTTGCGAAAAAGAGGAAATGATAGTACATCAGTGGACTATCACAACATGCTAAAGAATTGGAAAGTCAAAATGTGATAAACGATCTTACTGCGGATGTGTCAGTAGATTTTCGCACATTTAGTAAATTGAAACGAGATATAAACCTAAATCAAACTTGCTTGATTCGTGGGTAGGTAACCCCCGAAATCTTGTTTGAAAGGTCCCGTATTCTGAGATACTAGGTCTTTATACTCAGTGATATCTGGGGTATTATCCCGGGACTTCTGCTGTATGGAAGTACTGACCTAGTCCCCGGATAATACTTTTCGCAAAATGCTTGAAATATAGCATCGCCCTCAGCAAGCTAATGAAACAATAAAATTGATAGTCGCTGCTGTTGAAATGCAAAAGATCCTCTAAAGGGGACCCACCAAAAGTCGAGCCGTCATCTCTCTGCTGAACGGAAGTTCTGACCTGAGCTCTCACGGTTTCGCATCTACCCCTTTACAGATATCATCTGTGGTATACTCACCTGTAAGACTGAATATTTGGGATCTGGATACAGGAGTATATTCAAGTGGGGTGATACACAATTAAGTTTAAGTCTCTAAAACATTAATATCGTATCTCGAATCAATTGAAGTCTGTGTGAAAATTTAAATGGACAAACATACTGACAATCTAGATAAATTGTTTAGAACTAAGAATGTTTAAAGCTTAACGGTGTTGATGATATGTCTCATAAACTGGTATGATCCTCTTGCACGAGTTCACAAAAATATTGTCTGTAAATAGTTTATTTTCTGCATTTTATTTTCTTTTAGAAAAATCCAAAAAGATTTTTGGTGGGTTTTAGCATAAAGTTTTGAAAAGTCAAAAAGATTTTCGACAACTGATGTTGGATAGCTGATTTTCAAAATTCCGAGTGCTAAACATGATGAGCAATATTTGAGGGGGAGTGTTTGTGTGAAATTAAATGTTTTCGTAATCTAACCTTTCAAGTGGTTCATCAAAATCTGTGTTTGTTTTGAATGAGAATCTGAATTGGTGCAGGATTATAGGTTTGATATATATTTGTAAAAAAAATTATTTTGAGGTAGAGTTTATGCAGGAAAGCCAGACAACGATCCTGAAGATGTTGCTGAAGATCAAAGGAATGCCAGCAAATCGAGAGGGGGAGTCTGAAACTAGAAAGAGAGAAGCCCAAAGACTGATCAAGACGGAAGATGTGAAGACACAACATTGTTGTGACTCGATAGTCGACTCCATCAACATCTGAGGGGGAGTCTGTTGGTGCACTACATCTGCTGATTACGTCTTGTATCGAGTCATAGACTTAGATGTTAGATCACGAAATACGAGAAATTGAGTGATTGTATAGTTTTAGGGTTAATGGATCGCTTTTATGGTCCATTAGGAATTTGGATCGCTCATGAGGACCATTAGTAGTTGGACCGCTCGAACGGTCATATGTTAGGACCGCTCGATCGGACATACTAGTGGATCGCTCCAATGTCATGTATATAGGCCGCTTATTGGGTTTATGCAAAATTACTTGGGTTTCTCAATTAGGGTTTCCTTAATAGATAATTACCATCCTAAGTATTGATTTTAGTGAGAGTTGTTACATCCTCCCCACCTTAAGTAAAATCTCGTCCTCGAGATTTACTGGAATAGATGAGGATATTTTCGCTTCATTTCTGATTCCAGCTCCCAAGTGTATTCTGATCCTCTCTTTGAATCCCATTTGACTTTGACCAGCACTAGTCGTTTGTGTTTAAGGAATTTGATCTTCCTATCTTCTATTTGCAGTGGTTTCTCTACAAATTTCAGCTTTTCATTTACCTCTACATCTTGAAGAGGTACTACCAGGGATTCGTTTGATAAACATTTCTTGAGATTGGATACATGAAATACATCATGTACTCCAGCTAGTTCTTCTGGTAGTTGTAGACGATAGGCTACTGGTCCTATTCGTTGGATTACTGGAAATGGTCCTACGTACCTTGGACTCAGTTTTCCTTTCTTACCAAATCGTACTACTCCTTTCCAAGGAGAAACTTTCAAGAGTACTTTATCTCCCACGTGGAATTCTAGTGGTTTGCGTCGATTGTCGGCATAGCTCTTCTGACGATCTCGAGCCATCTTCAGTCTTTCCTTGATTTGAGTTATCTTGTCAGTGGTTTCTTGTACAATTTCAGGACCTGATAATTGACTTTCTCCTATTTCTGCCCAACAGACTGGAGTTCTGCACTTGCGTCCATGAAGTGCTTCGAATGGGGCAGTTTCGATGCTTGAATGATAACTATTGTTATATGAGAATTCAATTAAGTGTTGGTGCAGTCATCTGTCGGCTTCGTCTTAGTGTCAAGTCTCGGTCTCGTTGCGGATCCGATCAAGCATGACATCACATGTGACATCACCTTGATGACATCACATGTGACATCATGAAAAATCATATGATCATTATCAACAGCAAACGACAAGAAACTCTTAAAGTTACAATATATTAAATGTCTACTTTATGTTGATTGGACCAACATATGGTCCAATGAGGAGATGCCATTATGAAAGCCAATGAATGAAGAGTATGAGCTTTGAAGTCAAACTTTGTAGAATCAATTGTATGGAATATGCTGGACCGCTTTAACGTCAACTTTGGGAACCGCTTGAAGAACATTAGCTGGATCGCCTTTATGGCATGATATTCTGGATCGCGTTTACGTCATGTCTGAACCGCTTTTACGGCAGTCCTTTGGAGCGGTTCACAATGTATATAAATAGGTTGTTTGTCATGTCATTTAGATCGATTGTTCAGATTTGCTACCGAGGTGCTGCCGGTATTTTCTCGTATTGTAAACACTGTAATATCAATGTATAAGAGGATTAAAGTGTGAAACATGCTGTGTATAAGTTCGTTTCTTTGTTTCCGCCGCTGAAACGAATCTGAGCTCTTCCAACCGACTCGTATAGGTCGAAGTCCGATCCTACAATTGGTATCAGAGCCAAGGAGGAGGAGATCTCGCATATACAGCTCGTTTCTCATAAATTTTCTGCTTCTACACCTTTCTTTTTCGAAAAACGCAATTTTTTTACGGTCGAAATCGCTTCAAATTTAAATATTGTGTGCGTAATCATGTTTTAACAAAACTTTGAAATTTTCAGATCTAAAATCGGCTTACAGTTGATTAAAATTGAAATTTTGTTCGAAAATGGTTCGTGTTTGCTGACGTCATCGTCTGGTTCGCTCGAAATACGTCTGGGTCGCTCGAAGTTACGTCTGAACCGCTCAAAGATACGTCTGGTTCGCTCATAGTACATTCTGAACCGCTTATAAGTCATCGTTATAACCCCTGGACCGCTCATAGGAATATTATCTTGGTTCGCTCAAAGTTACATCGTGGTTCGCTTTTCTGACTCGCTTATAAGGACATCATCAATTAAAGCCCATGTGATGATCTGTTGTCTGCCATCCATTTAATATAAGCCACCGCCCCACTAATCCTTAAATGTTGCATGTGATTCCAACTTTATAGATTGCAGCCCACTTGCCGCCCAAACATTCCCAATTAAAGTTGTTGTAATTACCGCCCACAATAACTTCATTAAAAATACCAACAGATATTATAGAATTGTTTGGCCCATGTGACCCACCTCCCCATTAAACCAATCGGATTTTAAAGATAAAGTCAAACATTTCATAAAATAAAGTTGTCGGTTGTTTTCAAACAAAGGCCCAATCCCTGGAGCCTCACAGTTTGGGTTGTTTGAAGAATTGGGGGGCATTTGAGTTAACAGTTTACACTCATTGGAACGGGTTCACGAATCTTCGACAAACATAAGGTTGAAAAATGGAAATGGTGTTTGATGAACAGGAGAACTATTATTTCGAAAGATTTAATGATTGGCATCACGGATATCTAGATGAGGGTTATAGAAAAGTGAGCAAAGATGGATGGGCAAAAAGGTTCAAATATTTCGTGTGTCTGAAAGACGAAACGTTGGAAGATCTTGAAAAACGATATGGAGTCTTACTTGAATATCTAAAAGAACATGAGATATTTCTATCAAATAGTGAAAAGATAGAAAAGTTTGCAGATGCATTACCTGTCGAGTGGAGTGAATGTTTGGAAAATTTGAGAAAAGATTCAAAGTTTTCAAAATTACATCTAAACAAATTCATCAGCAAACTTAAAGCTCATGAACTTGAAACCAGAAAGAAAAAGGAAGAAATGATCAAGGTTTTGGAGGTTAACATGCTAGATCTGGATTCAGATGTGATTGAGGAAATACACAAAAGAGTTGCTAAATGTGTCAGGGCAAAACATGTGCTGAAATATGATTTCAAACGAGGTTGTTATATTGATAATAATGGAAACCCTTTTGATTTCGTTAAATTGTTTTGTGCAGGTACATTGATAGCAAAGGAAGAAGAAACTTCAAAAGCTGAAGAATCGGTGAAGAATGAAACAATGTGCTCAACATGCGATAACTTTAAGACTGACAATGACAAACTTGTGAGAGACATAGAAAGTTTGGCATTTGAAGTCAAAAAGTTGAAAGACGAGAAGCACGTTGCTGAAAACCAGATTCTTTCTCTGGAAAAAGATTGTGAGAAGTTGAAAGCAGAAAATGACAAACTGTTGATTGATTTTAACAGTTTGACTTTGAAATATCAAGAATTTGAGGGGCAAGTGAAAATTCTTGAAGATGGGATAAATGTGTTTAGTAAAAACAACATTGAAAAACAAAAGATGATAAATTCCCATCTTTAGAAAATTGTCGAACTTGAAAAAGAAGGTGAAAGCGCTCAAAAGAGAATCAAAGAGTTAGAAAAAGAGCTTGAAAGCAAAAAGAAATCGTCAGAAGATGAGGATTTCTGGATAAAGCTTGAAAACAAGAATCTAAAAGCAAATGAATCAAAATTTCAGGAACAGATCAAAATTTTGATAAATGAAAAGTCTGTTCTTGAAAGTTTGAAGGTTGAGAATGACAATTCCATCAAGTCTCATCTTGAGAGAATATCTCAGCTTGAGGAAGAAGCTAAGAATTCCAGGACCAAGATAGATAAACTTGAGAAGAAATTGATCAGTTTTGCGACTAAATCTGACAAGTTGAATATTCCTTGTCCAAAACCGATCAATTCAGTTCCGATGAGTGAAAAGGCTACAAACGTTGACAAAGTCAAAGTCAAAGATTGTGATGATAAAACTGATGAGGAAAATGAGAAATTTTATTCAGCAGATGAGTCTGTGACAGAGTCTGATGATGAAAATGTTAAGAAAGAAAAACAAAAATTGTTTTTAAAGTTGAAAGAAAAATTTCAGAAAACTGTTCTGCAATCAACTGAAAAAGGTGAATGCTCTAAGCAAAAACCTGTGAAGAAGATTGTAAAACAGAATCAAAACTTTAAAAATGAAAGAAAAAACTCATCAGTACGATCATCCAATCAAAAGGAAAAATTACAAAAAATTGAAAATGAAAATTCAAAATTTGTTGTGTGCAGAACAAACCACAGTGCAAAAGCGTCAAAACCAGCACATTTGAGGAAGGAATATCACCAAGCCAGACAATGCTATGATCTGAGCATTTGGTGTGAAAAAGGTTGTAACTGGTATGATAACAGGGTGTGCTACAGCTGCGGATATCAGGGGCATATTGCTGTTAACTGCCAATACTGGAGTTATGAGACCAGGAGGTGCTACAATTGCAATATCAAAGGTCACATTGCCAGAGATTGCCCAAAGAGATCGCATGACAGATTGAGGGCTAATTCTCAGAAAATGGCAAAGAAGATACCAGTCGTTGTCAAGCCCAAAGAATTGAAAGTTTCGGGCCAAAACGTCAGAGAACAGAAGGTCAAAGAACCTAAAGTTCAAGAAACAAAAGTGAAGCTTTCTCAGGGGCAGAAAGATCGACTGAGGAAAAAGAGAAAGAAAGCGAGAGAATATCTCTAAAAGATTTTGTCCTCGGGTTCATCCGACAGATCAAAGAAGAGTGCTGATGAATCAACTCCCTCAACTGCAAAGTCAAGCAAGTCGAATTCATCAGATACAAATCTGAGGACTAAAGAGGATAAGAAGAAGAAGAAAGTGAAGTTTTCACTTCCTGGCGATGATTTTGTTTCTTCGAAAACAAAGGAGCCACATGTCGGCGATGAATCTGACTCATTAAAGTCAGACAAGCCACATTCAGGCAATGATTCTGGTATGGTAAAACCAGAAGAGCCATGTGTTGAGGTAAAGGTCGAGAATTCTAGTTTAACAATGGATGAGAAAAATTTTCCACCATTGTTGAACAAGAATTCAAAATCACCCAAGGCTGGTCAGGCTTGGGTGAAACTTTTCAAATAGAAAAACCTGACTTGCCGGAGCTCCCAGGTTTGTAAGCGTGGAGCATGAATCGGCATCTTTTTAAATCTGTGTTTGAAGATTTTGCAGGAATTGCCGGAGATCCCAAGATGGTATCGTGGATCATGAATCGGCATCTTTCTTGAATTTTATTCGGTAACGTCAATCATGCAAACGGTAAAGAGGTTTGGTTGTGTTTGTGAATGTTTTACAAGTGGTACAGAGGATTCTGGACTGCATATGGTAAATCAAGGACATTAACTTGTACTTGGATTTTCCTACTTTTGTGTAGAAAACAAGATGATGAAGTAACCCCGTATCTAAACTGTTTGGTAAACAAACTAAGTTTTCCGGAAAAGCCATTTTGATTAAAACAAACTTAAGTGTTTTGAAATCATAATGGGAAAATAGTTTGTTGTGAGGGGGAGTTCTGATTGTTTATGCCAGGTGGATAGAGAATTGAAGTGATTCTCATCAAGTTGTCAAGTTTGTACAGTTTGTTTCAAATTTTCCCAGAAAATCAAAATTGAAACATATTTTGATTTTAGGGGGAGAAAATTTTAAAAAAATTAGAAAATTTGAAAATGTCAAAAACATTAAAAATTTAAAAATGAGTTTTGTTGTGAAAAAGAGGAAATGATAGTAAATCAGTGGACTATCACAGCATGCTAAAGAAATGTAATGCCAAATGTGATAAACGGTCTCACTGATGATGTGACGATAGGTTTTTGTACATTTAGTAGATTTGTTCGGGATATAAACCTAAAATTTCAAACTTGTGAAATTCGTGGGGAACACTACTTGGATATATAGGTAACCCCTGAAATCTCGTTTGAAAGGTCTCGTATTCTGATATACTAGGTGTTTATACTCTATGATGTCTGGGGTATTATTCCGGGACTTCTGCTGAACGGTAGTTCTGACCTAGTCCTTGGCTAATACTTTCCACAAAATGCTTGAAATATAGCATAAAGCCCTCAGTTGATTAGACAATAAAATTGATAATCATCTGTTGTAGCTGAAAAGATCCTCTAAAGGGGACACACTGCTAAGTCGAAGCTGATATCTCTCTGCTGAACGGAAGTTCTGACCTGAGATCCCTCAGTTCTCGCATCTTTCCCCTAATTTATATACAGACATCATTGTAGTGTTCATACCTGTAAGACTGAATATTGGGATTCTGGATACGGGAGTATATTCAAGAGGTGGGACACATGAATTGAACTAAGTTCATAAAATACCTAAATAGTATCCTGAATAGATTGAAAATTGTATGAAAATTTAAGAGGACAACTATATCGTCAATCTACGTGAATCGTTTAGAACTTAAAACGATTAAAAGCTTAACGGTGCTTGTGTTATGTCTCAAAAACTGATATGATCCTCTTGCACAAACTCACAAAAATATGTTTGCTTTGCATTTAAATTTCTGTCTTTGCATTTATGTTTCATATTTTCAAAAATCCAAAAAGATTTTCGACAACTGATGGTGAAGAGCTGATTTTCGAAATCTCAAAGGCTAAACTTGATGAACATACAGGTTGGTTAAGATATTTGAAATGTTTAAAATGATTCAGTAGGTTGAATCAGTAATTGGAATGTTTCAAATTTGTGAAGCAGTGATTTATTGAAAACGGTATCACATGATTAAGTTGATTCATTAAATTGAATCACAATTTTTCTGTTTTGTGATAGAGTGGTTGAGTTTTGCAGGTTTCTGATCCTGTTGCTTCAGAAAGCCAGGAGATAATTTCGATGGTGGTAACAAAATCCCAGACAACTATCCTAGCAGAGTGATAGGGGGAGTCTGATGAAGGTTATAGCCAAAGAAAGTTAGATCCAGGCAGAATTCTTAAAGAAGACCGAACTATATCCGAGAATGTCATGTTGTTGATACGCAAAGCCAGGTGACGATCCCAAAAGCACGGAAGCTTGACGAAAGGGGGAGCCTGAAGATTTTGAAGACAGAGAGAGAAAGAAGTCCAAAGACTGATAAAGACTGAAGTCGTTGAAGACTCGACACTTTAGACTCGTCAACATCTGAGGGGGAGTCTGTTGGTGCAGTCATCTGTCGGCTTCGTCTTAGTGTCAAGTCTCGGTCTCGTTGCGGATCCGATCAAGCATGACATCACATGTGACATCACCTTGATGACATCACATGTGACATCATGAAAAATCATATGATCATTATCAACAGCAAACGACAAGAAACTCTTAAAGTTACAATATATTAAATGTCTACTTTATGTTGATTGGACCAACATATGGTCCAATGAGGAGATGCCATTATGAAAGCCAATGAATGAAGAGTATGAGCTTTGAAGTCAAACTTTGTAGAATCAATTGTATGGAATATGCTGGACCGCTTTAACGTCAACTTTGGGAACCGCTTGAAGAACATTAGCTGGATCGCCTTTATGGCATGATATTCTGGATCGCGTTTACGTCATGTCTGAACCGCTTTTACGGCAGTCCTTTGGAGCGGTTCACAATGTATATAAATAGGTTGTTTGTCATGTCATTTAGATCGATTGTTCAGATTTGCTACCGAGGTGCTGCCGGTATTTTCTCGTATTGTAAACACTGTAATATCAATGTATAAGAGGATTAAAG
The DNA here is from genome assembly GCF_002127325.2 of Helianthus annuus. Lineage (NCBI taxonomy): Eukaryota > Viridiplantae > Streptophyta > Magnoliopsida > Asterales > Asteraceae > Helianthus > Helianthus annuus. The sequence goes on from NC_035443.2 coordinate 116,849,391, forward strand.
TGTGAAACATGCTGTGTATAAGTTCGTTTCTTTGTTTCCGCCGCTGAAACGAATCTGAGCTCTTCCAACCGACTCGTATAGGTCGAAGTCCGATCCTACATTAAGGTTAAGTGATCATCCCAATTTCCACCAAAATCTATTACACATGCTCTAAGCATGTCTTCCAGGGTTTGTATCGTCCTTTCACTTTGTCCGTCTGTTTGTGGATGATATGCCGTACTTAAATTTAGTCGGGTTCCCATTGCTTTTTGGAAGCTAGTCCAGAAATGGGAAGTGAAACGACTATCCCTATCCGATTCAGTAGAGAGTGGAACTCCATGTAAGGATACCACTTCGTCTACATACAACTTTGCTAACCTTTCCATGCTAAAGGTTTCTTTCATAGGTAGAAAATGAGCTGATTTGGTTAATCGGTCCATAATTACCCAAATCGCATCATTACCTTTTCTGGTTTTGGGTAACTTAGTAACAAAATCCATTGTTATGAGTTTCCATTTCCATACAGGCATTTCTAGTTGTTGTAGTAGTCCTGAAGGTTTCTGATGTTCGGCTTTTACTTGTGAACAGGTTAGACACTTAGATACATATTCAGCTATATCCTTTTTCATACCTATCCACCAGAAATTATTTCTTAAATCTTGGTACATCTTATTGTTACATGGGTGCCTGGTATATCTAGATTTATGGGCTTCCTCTAAAATCTTATTTCTAAATTCTCCTTGCTTAGGTACCCAAATTCTTTTCTTGTGGAATCTCCAAATTCCATCATTTCCTTGTTCCAGTTCCTTTATATATCCTTTCAATTCTTCAGTATCGTCTTTGATTGCCATTTCTTGAACTTTCTTCAATTGCTCCATTAAATCTAATTGTAGATTTAATCTAAGAGCACGAACTCTCTTTCGCTTTTCATGATATTTACGACTTAAAGCATCTGCAACTACGTTCGCCTTTCCTTCGTGATATTGAATATCACAGTCGTAATCACTTAGAATTTCCATCCATCTTCTTTGCCTCATATTTAATTCCTTTTGGCCAAATATGTACCTTAAGCTTTTGTGATCTGTATAAACAGTAAACTTACTTCCGTACAGATAATGTCTCCAAATCTTAAGGGCAAAAATTATAGCTCCTAACTCTAAGTCATGAGTTGTATAGTTTTCTTCGTGCTTTTTCAATTGTCTAGAGGCATACGCAATTACCTTCTTGCGTTGCATTAATACACACCCCAATCCTAATTTTGAAGCATCACAATATACTTCAAAATCTTCAGTTCCTTCTGGTAAGGCTAATATTGGAGCATTTGTCAACCTTTGCTTTAAAATCTTAAAAGCTTCTTCTTGTCTAGGTCCCCATTCAAACTTAACTGCTTTACAGGTCAGCTTAGTCAAGGGTACAACTATCTTAGAAAAATCTTTAATAAATCGTCTATAATATCCAGCTAAGCCTAGAAAACTTCTAATTTCCATAGCAGTTTGTGGGACCTTCCATTTGGTGATTGCTTCTATTTTAGCAGGATCTACGTGAATGCCTTCTTGATTCACCATATGTCCTAAAAATTGCACTTCTTGCAGCCAGAATTCACACTTCGTGAATTTGGCGTAAAGCTTTTCCTTTCTTAACAAAGTTAAGAGTGCATGCAAATGCTTGCAATGTTCTTCCTGACTTTTGGAATAAATAAGTATATCGTCGATGAAAACGATTACAAATTTATCCAAATATGGTTTACAGATCCGATTCATCATGTCCATGAATGTTGCGGGTGCATTCGTTAATCCAAAGGGCATGACTGTAAACTCATAATGACCATACCTAGTTCTGAAAGCAGTTTTAGGTATGCCTTCCTCTTGTACTTTCAATTGATGATATCCGGATCGTAAATCTATCTTAGAAAAATACCTAGCTCCTTGGAGTTGATCAAAAAGATCGTCAATCCTAGGTAATGGGTATCGATTCTTAATTGTAACCTTATTCAGTTCCCTATAATCAATACACATTCGCATCGATCCGTCTTTCTTTTTCACAAACAACACTGGTGCTCCCCACGGGGATGAACTAGGTTGTATGAAACCTTTGCTTAGTAATTCATCTAACTGCTTTTTCAATTCCATTATTTCAGTGGGTGCTAATCGATAAGGTGCCTTGGCTATTGGGGTAGTTCCAGGAATTAGATGAATTCTAAATTCTACTTCCCTATCGGGTGGTAATCCGAGTAATTCTTCTGGAAAGACGTCTGGGTATTCTGAGACTACAGGGATGTCCTGAAGTTCCTTACTTTTAGCGTTAATGATTACAGAAATCATATACACTACTTCTTATTTTCTTGAATAACTGGCCAACTTCATTACTAAAATGAATTTCAGTGGTTTTCGAGGTCTATCACCTGTAATTAAAATTACCTCTCCTGTAGGGGTACGAATTTCTACAGAATTCTTATCACACAGGATTCGAGCATGGTTGGCTATTAACCAATCCATTCCTAACACGACATCGAACCTGACTAATTTCATAGGTAACAGGTTTGCAGAAAACTTATGGCCTAATAGTTCTATCTTTCCTTCTTGCAAAAATTTATCTATGTTAATAGAATTCCCATCTGCCATTTCGACTGTAAAAATTTTCCTAAGGGTGGTTAAAGGTAATTTAAGAGCTTGGTAGAATGAAGTATTAATAAAACTTTGGTTTGCACCAGAGTCAAATAATACTTTTGCAAATACGTTGTGAACTAAGAACGTACCGGCTATCACATCGGGGATGAGTTCTGCTTCCTGAGTGGTCAACTGGAATGCTCGTGCATTTTTCTAGGTAGCCCCCTCTGCTGGCTTGCCTTTGTTGTCTGTGGTTTTAACCAGTTTAGGACATTTTGTCTTGTAATGCCCTACCTCTCCACAGTTAAAGCAGACTATGGTTTTCTTTTTGCAATTTTCTTCACTATGTCCTACAGATTTGCAAAAATTACAGGTAACATTGCATCTTCCAAAATGTTTCCTTTTGCAATTTCTGCAGAATGGCGATGTTGAAGATTGCCCTGGGTAATCTTTTGAGCCAATTCCTTCTTTCGATCTTCTTCTCTTGTGCGTACCAGTTCATCCGTTAGGGTATTAGCTAATTCCACAGCATCGTCAATAGTACGAGGTCTCACAGCTTTAACGATGTTACGAATTTCACTAATTAATCCCCAAATGTAACCGGAAATGAGTACCGGTTCTGGCGAAGCAAGTGTTGGTACGACTCTAGCATATTCGAAGAATGTCGAAGTATAACCGCAACAATCTACACCCGTCATACGATGATTTAGGAACTTATTTGCCATTTGATCTTTCTCATATTCGGGACAGAATTTTCTTTCTACAAGATTCTTGAATTCTTCCCAGTTCATAGCATAGGCCATTCTTCTTCCTTTTGCTTGTAACACTGTGACAACTGTGTCCTATAGTCGTGGTTCAATGTAAAACAATGTTAGTTATTAATAAAACAATGTGCTTTGGTGTTATTATATGTGTTTTTATGTTATTATGGTGATTTTTTTCAATTTAATTTGATTCTGATTTCAAGCTCTAAATCGCTTTCTGGAAGGTTATACGCGCGCCGATACATAAATATAACCAGTTCAATGCAATGAACACTCTGGAATAGTGAAATAGGCTTAACATACCTTAAATAACCTCCACATAACTTAGAAATAAGTTCTGGATGGTTTGGTGTGTTGAAATCAAGTTTGTTCGATCGCAGGAACTATTTGTGTCAAACTGCGAAACTATACCGATTTGTGTAGTAACGAACATTCCGGAACTTGATCATAAGTTAAACATACCCTAAATAACCTTTACATAGCTTAGAAATAGGCTTTGAGGTGTTTAGTGCGCAAAAATAAACTTATTTGGTCAATAGGGACAAAAAGCGTCAAAAAGTGCATAAGTTTGCATTTTCACGCATATCTTACGTTCTGAATATATCCGGACTTCCAAAAAAAATATGAAATCATTAAAATATTTTATTTTAGTGATTGGCATGATAAAATTCCATTCGTCGCGTAATTTGGAATGTTTTTGCGTTCGTTACGACTTCCGTCGTAATTAACCGAATAACGCAACCGTACGACCGAACGAACCGACATCCGTGATGTCTTTGAGCATATTTTAAGTTCCCTATACTTTAACATCATTTTAGAGCCTTGAAATGAGGTTAAAGGGGTTTAAAAGTGCCTAAAAATCAAGTTTTACAAATGCAGGGACCATTTTTGAAATTTCTGGCAGATACATTCAATTTGGTCCATTTTTTAGGTACCCATGGTATTTCAAAACAATATGCCACACATGGATGGTTTTGATCCTTGTTTTGCAATACCATTTGATGGTTTTATGTATTCCCATGGTTTTGAAAACCATGTGCCCACATGTAAGGTCTAGATCAAAGCACGTTTTTCGATGAACGATCTTAACGGTACTTGAATTCCTATAAATACCCAAACCCATTTCACTCCCAAAGCACACTTGAATCTGATTTTGGCTCTCTAAGCTGAAGCTTATGCTTCATACCTGAGAGTAAATCGGATCAAGAGCTTGCGGGGACCTTCTGTAAGTATTCTTTCGTTCTTTTCATTCGTTTCTATCATTAAAGTCAAACTGCGTTTGACTTTTTGCTTTGACCAGTTTATGGTCAACGCGAAGTTCGTTTGAACTTCATAACGTGAGCATAATCACGATGATTATAGTCCCTAGTGACTATACCTACTGATTACCACGTTCTCTAGGCTCAGTGACGAGTCGTAGCTTTAGCCAGAATGCGTTTTCTCGCGTATTTTGTAACCAAGCTACTTTTAGGTATCAAAACCGTTTGTTTTGATACCAAACCAGTTTTCTAACTTAACTAAACATGTTTTAGCATGTTTAGCTCGTCACTTTTTAGTTTAGTGCTTGTGTAGAGTCGTAAGTCAAGCGGACTAAACACCCGCTTAGACTTCCGAACACGACCCGTTTGGTCGATCATTAGGATCCGACCAAACATGTTTTGTGACCATAATAGCATAGGGAATAACATTCTGAGGTTATACCTTATGGTCGCCTAGTTTAAATCGTTGTATGATAAGTAGTTTATATGCCTTAAGTAAATTACCAAAATACCCTTTTCATGCGTAATTTGTAATTAAACATATGTAACCTAAACTTTTGTCACATAACTGATTTTGTAACATATTTAAAACATGTTTTGGCATATAATACTTGTCATAGGACTAGTTAGACGTCTCGAACGCGCATTTGCGCGTCCGACGCGTTAAAGTAGCGTAAGCTACCTTAATGGGTCGCGATGGGTCGAAAGCACTTAGGTTAGGTTTCAATTTAGGATGAAGGCTTTGTTAAACCATATCACATGAGTTCCAACACTCACTTGGTTTACAAGACCTCATCCTGTCCGATCGTCCGATTTAGGCGTCTATTGTTTGACTAGTGGTTTGATTACTAGGTGCTACTTGATTCCTTTGGTTTGCTTGAGATTGTATGAAGTTCTATTGATTGAGGATACTTTGCACTTCATGTGAGTACATAGTTTCCCTATTTTACTGTTTTCAATTGTTTTGTGGTGATTCATATGTACAAAATGTTTTCAAGGTTTAAACGATGGTTTAAAAAACGATTAAAACGATTTTTTTACAAAACTAATAACGATTTCAATAAAGTGAACAAACTGTTTGGTTGTAGTTACATAACAAACGACATTCATTAGCATTGATCAAGCCGACCAGTATTAGGTTATGGTAGTATTAGGTTATGGTACCATAGGATCTGACAAATCCCGTTATTTTACTGCACCCATGGTTATGTGTGGGGGTTGTGGGTAACGACTGAATCTAATGTTTGTTAACTTACCCTTTGGTGGTTTGTTAACTCGAGAAGCGAGAAGCGAGGTGGTCGAGTCACAAAGGTTTGAATGTTGTTAGCGAGACGACCATATATAGTTTTTTTTCACAAATTAAAACGAGGATGATTTAAACGATTTTAAACGAGTTAACGATTTTGAAACGATTTTAACGAGTTAAACGATTTGGGTAAACGATTGGTTTTTGGTTAGTGTTTAGATAACGAGACGGGTGTAATATGTTGAAAGCATGGTGGATACGCCGCTGGTACTTCCTATATATAAGTGTTTTCAACATATTACATACCGTGGCGTTATTTAGTTCACTTGGGTAAACGATTTTTAAAACGATGTCACACAACGATGTTTTATTAACGAGTTTTTACTAGATGTTTTACAAGATATTTTTCTAAAACAAAATGTTTTTTGGTTAAGAATCATGGCTACGATATTTTATAAACTGTAATCAACTTGATTTGAGTTGGTTAACTATGTTGCAATACACTTTTCAAAGCGAGGTTTGTATTTTGACTCTTGTAGTCTAATAAAGTATTGCACCATATAAACGAGCCATGATTCCAATACCCTTATAAAACCTATGTACTCGCCAGCAATTTCTTTGCTGACTTTGTTTTTACATATGTTTCAGGTGTGGTTGAATGATGTGATTTTCTAGGATGCATGTGTCACATAGGATCTGGACGAGGCCTTAGTGACTTTAAAACTATGATAGTCAATATGAAACTTGTTGTTCTATGTGTTAAAACAATGTAATGTTTAATTATATCAATAAAATGAAACACTTTTTGTATCCATGGTTATGAAACAATAGCTTCTGTTACAACATTCCCCGACGTTTCCGCCACGGTTTGTTGTCCTACGTGGTCGGGGTGTGACAAACACCGTGTTCCACCATTCTAGCGCCCCTTCTTTGAATAAATTTGACGCATACATGACCTGATCTTCTTCGACACATTTACTTATTGCAATTACTGCTTCGGTTTTCTCTAACCAACGCAGTGTTGCAGTTGCCCCTTCATTACCTGCAAATTATGCGGGTTTACAGACAAGAAATTCTTTGTAAGTGCAACCAGGCATTGCAGCTTTCATCTTCTTAGGAAGTGGGGCTTGCCGTGGGTCGTTGTTATGATTATCATGATTGCCGCCTCCGTTAACACTATCACTAAAATTAACTTCCTGAGTACGTTTACTAGGAATGATTTGTTGTGGTTCAACAGGTTGTTGAGCAGCAGCCACGATTGCTGGAATAGCATTGGCTATTCCTTGAGTAATGATATTCTCAATATCTTGTCTGGTCATATATTGGTTTTCCTGATTTTGCTCAGATTGATTCTCTTCATTAACTGGTTCATTATTAGCGTTTTCCATCTGATTATTTTTATAGATATAAACTATTAGTATCAAATAATTGATGATCTATCAAAACAATTGCACGTAATCACATAATCTTACAACACACGCCAAAATTGTCGATTTCTCGACTTCCTTTTCTATAGATTATATTATGCATCAATACACACTGTTTATATTACAACGTTTTATTTTTGAGCTATTTTACAGAGTTATATTTTACTACTATTGTTATTATACAGACAACTTCCCAACCCTTCCATTCTTTTGTCAACAGGCAGTTTAGTAGTGACGCTCCCTCTCGTCATATTTCCAGGAGATTTGTTCTCCCATTTCCCGGATCCTATTCCCCGTGCCTATCAGTTCTTCGCCAAACTGGCGGAGTTCGGCTAAGTTTTCGTTGCTTAGCGGCGGGTTTGGTATAGGTTCTGGGTCAAACTGAGGAAGAAAGGTATAAGGACTATTGATTATATTTTGGAACTGCCAATCGTTAGTCCACCACTCGTCCATTCCTTCTACAGGTTGGGTGTGGATTAAAGGGTCTGGAATAGTTGGTTCTAAATTCACAGGGAGTTGGATTTTTGCAGGATAAGGGTGAAGGTTGTTGTTGATAGGTCTGATAATATCATAGTTTGCTAGTAGACGGTCTATTTCGTCTTGAAATGTGATTTCTTCAGTTTGCTTAGAACTCTCTCCAATTTCTATTCCTTCTTGTTTAGAACTTTCCCTGATTTCTATCTCTGCTGTTTTAGAGCTCTCTCCGGTTTCCTTTTCCTTTGTCTATAAGGTTTTCTACTTTAGGGAGTTTCTTAGTGGCTGGCTTCCTCCTGCGTACTTTCCTCCAACCTACATATCTTCGTCTTTTCTTAGCTTTTGCTTTCTCAGGAGGTGGAGCTTGGAATTCCACAGGTTCCTCCACGTCAGAAAAGTAACCAGTAAAAGTGAGAGACTTTGATTGGTACTGGATATAGATTGAGATTCTGAAATGCTTCTGATATCTCATTCATGTTGTTTAGCATATATGCAAAATGCACAAAAATGCTAAGTTAAAACTTTGGAACAAAGTTTTACAAATAAACTTTGAAGTTTTATTGCATACTAGTTTATACAAAAGACAATCGGAAAGAGAACACAATAGGATTTATTTATTTATTTACTGGATAGTAATTTTCTACTAGAGCTCCTGGCTTGTAGGTACTATAGGTACTGATTTAGAGATTTGCATTTACTGCTACCGTGGCTAACATGTAAAGATCTACCCATTTTTCATCTAATTTATCCTCCGACGGTGGATTATTGCCTATTTCCTGGGTCTCTGGGTTAAACCTCACTTTCTTTGATTGGGATTTCTTCCCTTTTTCCTGACTTTTTCTAAGTATCGAATTTCTTTTACTGGGAGAAATTGGTTTTTCAAACTGGGCTTTACGGACAAGTATTCCCTCGTCCATACTTGCGGGATATTTTGAGGAAGTTCCTTTTTCCTTGGGTGCAGTATCTAATTTATGATAGATATCTGAAAGTCTCTGTTTACCCATACTGTAACTAACAAATAATCAGTTAATAAAACACATAATCACAGAATGGCAATTAATAATTAAGTATTTTGCTAAATACTTAATTTATTCAAATCAGTAATAGGCTTAAATCAGTGGCTCTGATACCACCTTTTCCTGTCACGGCCCCAGCCCCGGTTTGACCAGGTCCAGAGCCGCGGGGCAGGAATCCCGTGGTATCTAATTTAGGCGATAGCGGAAGTCTTTTTAATACGGGATCTTTTAATACTCAAATGCTCGTTTACTTTATTACATAAAGTTTAGGGATAAACCCTGTAATTTACAATAAAATGATTTCCCGGGGAAATCTTTATTTCTCAAAACATGTTTCTTTATTTATTTACATTGAGCCACTTCTCTAAGCTTGTAGTGCTTCACTGCACTTTTCTTGGATCACAACAGATCACCTGAAACATGTTTGAAAAAGGTTTTGTCAGCGGGGAAATACTGAGTGAATCTTTCTTTTTATGTGAAACAATATTTAGTTATAATCTATAGTATTAAGAGCAATTACAATGTTTCTGATATCAAACTAACTACCCACGGTACTTTGTCACTCGACCCATTGGCCCTCTCAATGTCCAATGGTGTCTGTGATTATGGTCATATCACCCATTGGCTGCCCCAATGGTGAAGATTATCAAGTGATGTATACAAAACCCCACATACCGGCTGTAACTTGGTGATTACACAGACCTAATCCCTATAATTATAACTTTTGTAAAATAATTTGGAGTTTCGTAAAACAGTTGATAAAAAGAGAATGACTCACATTGCAGATTTAACGAGCAGAGTATAAGCCTACTGATTAGTCTTGTTTAACCTAATTTAAATAACAATGCACACAATTGGGTTAGTAACTAATACATCAGTTTACGACAATTCACGAGATTAAACCCTCACAACAATTAACAAAGTGCAATACTTAACAATTCAGCGGATTCACAACGAATGACAGAGTATAGTCCAAGTTCGGACAGCACTCAAACATTCAAGTCGAAATCATGATGAATAACAAAGTATAAACTCAATTTAAGCGGCACTTAAACAATCGTTGGATAGTTTCAATCGATCGGACGTTGAATCGTAATAGCGATCGAGTTATTACCCTATCTGTTCAGCAGCGATTCGTGAATTGTGTGTGTTGTGTACTGTTTCTGTTATAACCTAACGTAGAATTTGAGTTTGGACGTCGAATTAACAGCAAACTTCAAGTGCCAACATCCCCTATTTATATCTGGAAAATGCCCCCCTTCGCGCTACGCGAAAGGGTTCCTTGGGCGCTGAGTTGACTGTACAATCAATTTCATTTTCTACAGCAAATATTGAAGATAATTGTCTACCAGGGTTTATCCCCCCTGAGTTTTAGGGGCCCTGATCCTGATTCCGATTGTTTTAAAAATTTTAGGATTTATGCAAAATTACTTGGGTTTCTCAATTAGGGTTTCCTTAATAGATAATTACCATCATAAGTATTGATTTTAGTGAGAGTTGTTACACCCACCAATTATTTTGCCTAAAATATCTCAACCCTACCAAGTACCAAGTTTATTGTCCAAAAAAATTACACATGCTCGTATTGAGTTAAAAAAAAACGTGAAGAATGGGGCTATTAGTATTTTTTTATAATTGTTTTTAAATTCGAAGTGAGTTTATACAAAGTCTTAAACTAGTTTTTATATAAATGAAACTTGAGGGTTCAAATTTAGTTTTTATGTGTAAGAACGGGTCCTTTGAATCAAGGAAGATTATTTAGTTTTATTTAGAGTTATTATTGTTTAACCCAAGCCAAATTGAATAGCCGACCTGAACATATAACCGAAACATAAAGATAGAAAAAAAATTGGATTCCATAACTTTTTGCCTCCGTAAAACTTTTGATTATACTCCGTCGGTGCCTCGAGTTACGATAGTTAAAGAGTCACATATTTATTCTTATTCTTTATCTTCAGTTTTATTTGTGAATAGTAATTGTGTGGTACATGGCTTTGGTCAACATGAGTGTACCGTGACAGAGAAGTTCGTTTATTTAATTAACAAGCGACCGTGGACCCAGGCATGAATAACTAACTATGTGTAATTGCTCGTTCATTAATCTTTCGTATTCAACTAGTTGGTGCCCCACCCGCGTTGCGGGGCGATAGCCGAATAATTCTCAACCAATTAAAAAACAGTATTATAGTTTTGTTAGAAAGGAAAGCTAAAATGATGAGAAGATCGTAATTTTTAGCGGGGGTAAAATCGTAAATTTTAGCTAGGGGAAAATCATAATTTTATTTTGAACTGAAGGAAAAACGTAATTTTGAATTGAGGGTGAAAGCGTAATTTTCAACCGAGGGGAAAATCGTAATTTTTAGCTGGAGGCAGAAGTATAATTTTAGTTTGAACTGTGGGCAAAAACGTAATTTTAACTGGGGTAAAAACGTAATTTTAAAGTGCATCATTATTCACAAAGACTTCCTTTCTCTTTCGTTCTAGTCTCTCCCTCTTCTAGACTCACACATCTGCCCTTCTACATCCATACCCACCGCTGACACCGTCAATGCCGCGCCGCCAACGCCATTCGCCACTCGCCACCGTGACATCTTCCACGACATCAATATGCTTTCCGGAGGGCTTGGTGTCCTCGACATCGTTTCACCCACGGTGGCCACCAGAGTGCCATCTATAATAAACAAAACTTGTTGTGGCGAAAGTCGAAGAACACTACTTTCCGGCACAGGAATGTCCAGTGGTCGTTTTGTGCGTCTGGATCTAACTGGCCGCACCAAGAACACCATTTTCCGGCGGTGCAATCTTCGGCGTGAGATCTGGCAAGAGTTATTGTGGCGTTGGTAGTGATCTTCTACCTCTAGCATCTTCTTCCTTCTTTGTACCATAGATTTGAAGGAAGAAAATTGCGACGATGGCAATCCTATTATTTTGAGCCGATCGTAAATTGTAATTTTCGGCACCGACGTCGTCAAGGAAAACCTCGCCTAATGGCCAAGTGCCACTGTTGCCTGGCACAACTTCGGGCATCGACTTGGCTGAATGAGCTAGTGCCAGGTAGGTACTCCGACGGAACGACGACGATTTTAACGGACGCGTTCTGTTAACGGTGGCCGGATATGGCTCTATCGGTAGCTGTTCTTACAGTGTTGATTGTAGCGAGCTGTTTCTTCTCCCATTTGGAGTTGAGGGTAGAACTGTAATTTCCATGATTCCCCGCCCAATAACAGCCAATGACCAAGTGCCAGGCAGTTGCCTGGCACTATTCCCGGCCATGTAAATTGTAGATATTGAAAATTCTAATTTACTTAGCCTTTACTAGTTTGAGTAGTTTCTATTTGTGTTTTTTATAGTTTACTTTCTTTAATATTTATTCCAATTTACTTATTCCTCATTATTAGATAATAAAATACATATCTATAATACCTTGTTAAGAGAACTGGGTTTTATATCCTTTTCGTAATTTTGCCATAGGTACAAATCTTGAAACACCATGTACAAATGAAGCAAGACATTTTAGAGTGGAGAAACTTGGACATTGTCCAAAGTTTTAAGACACTTTGAGGGCAATCTAGACATTTCATCCATGGAATCCATGCCCACTTAGACCGTGGGGTATGGTGGGGTGGGGGTTTGGGGCATGGGTTGACACGTGGATTATGGGGCACCCAATACCGAAACCCAATTTCATAGGGGTATGGTGGGTGTGGCTGGGGTGGCGTGGCCAAGCCACATCATTATATATTTTTTAAATATATATGTATATATATATATATATAAACCATTAAAAACTACATAACATAAATAATAATTATAAAAAAACATAGTATCAAAATAAAAACAATCATTCTTCGTTTGAATCGTCGTCTTCGTCTGTTTCGAACCCAGGAATCATTGAAACATGATCCACCAAATCAGATCGAAGGTTGTGATGTGTATCCCTTGACTTGAACAAAAATTCATTTGTTGATTTATCTTCGTCTGTAACTGTTACGTTATCTGGTTGGGGGTCATCGTCATCATAGTAGGTAACGACCGCTCTACCTTCATCCTTCAAAATCAGGTTGTGAAGAATGATACAAGGGTACATTATGTTTCCAGTCTGATCCTTGTCCCATAGTCGACAAGGCATTGCCAACATTCACCACATTTTCTTCAAAACACCGAACGCTCGCTCGATGTCTTTACGTGCTGCCATTTGGACCCTGTTAAATTTTAATCTCTTTGGATCTATAGTACCGTGTTTTGTGAATGATTTTACGAAAACCCCCCACTCCGGGTAAATCCCATCAACTAGGTAGTACCCATACACGTACTCAACCCCGTTTACAAAGAAACTTCCTTTGGGTCCTATGCCATTTACCTGATCATTGAAAAGGGGCGAGTGGTTTATGATGGTAATATCGTTATGTGAACCTGGCATACTGAAGAACGCATGCCATATCCAAAGATCTTGGGACGCAACCGCTTCAAGCATGATGGCTAGCATCCCGTGATATCCACTCGTGTGAGCGCCTTGCCATGCGGTTGGACAAAGTTCCCAAGGCCATTTCATACAATCTAAACTACCTAGCATCCCGGGTAGCCCATGATAATCGACGTGATGTTCCAATATTTGTTGCATTTCACCGAACGACGACTTTCTCAAATATCTTTTCTTATAAAGTTCTAAAATACACGAACAAAAGTTGTGAAGACTTTCTCTAGCTACACGTGCAGACATTTTTAAATAGTCATCCATAATATCCGAACTATTGTCGTACGCTAACTGTCTAAGTGCGGTCGTGACCTTTTGCCACGTACTAAATCCTAATTGCCCGGTTACATCCAGTTTTTGTTGGAAAAAAACATACTTCTCCTCAAGATCCCTAGATATCCTTAAAAAGAAGTTTCTACTCATACGAAAAGGACGCCTAAACATTTTTTCATCATACTTAGGTTCGGCTGAGAAATAATCGCTTACCAAGAAATTGTTAGCGGTGTGTCGTTCACGAGCGATGTACCTCCTCCGTTTTGGTTTCGAAGTCTCTTCCCCATCGTTTTCCACGATAGCTTTCACCACCGTCGCAATCGTTTGTAGAAATATTTCCGCACCATCGTCAGATGATGATGACGATTCACTTGAACTTGAAGAACTCATGGCAAGATTGTGTTTTATGTGTTTGATATTGTGTGAGAAAAATGTTAAATATGTTAGGGTATTTATATAGGAAAAAAGTTTTTTTTTTTTAAATTCATGCCCAACGGCTAGCCCAGACGGCTTGTAGTCTTGGCCAACGAGGTTCCTCCATGTCATGTTCGTAGTCCCGCCCAACGCCCAAGCTGAAACCCCCGCCAAAGGGGCCACGCCGAAACCCAAGCCCACCCGAGGTGGTGACGTGGGCGTTTGTACCCAACCCACGCCCCAACCCCCGCCCCATACCCCATAGTCTTATGTCTTCCATTAATTGAATTAAATTAAGGAATTTAATAAAAGTTTAATAATAACTAAAGGACTTAATTGATTAATTAAAGGTTAGACATACAACCTTTGGGATTTTCATGATTTAATAGTATATATAAATATAATAAATAGATTTATATGAACTATATTTATGCTATCTATAATATATACTACCTTATAATCCAATCAACCATCATCAGTCATTTATGAGTTAGTCTTAGAGCCACCATCATTTCTCATTATGTTAATAACCCCAACCTGTAACTGATGACTTATAAAATCATTTGAACCTTCAGATGTATATTTATATATTCCATATACGACCACATGAGTCCCAATAGAATACATATAGCTATGTCCACTCTCTCAAACCTTTACCTATAAATGTTAATTAACTCTCGTGCTACTGTCGTGGCCCTTATCCGATTCATTTGTCACCAGCTCGGTAGAAAGCAGAAGTAAGTTTCTTATTCTTAAGAACTCGTGTTGTTTCGATCCTAAATAAACACTAAAACAAACCACTTTTTATGCATCAGATTCTCTGGTCGATCACCACTAAGTAATGGAGATCATGAACGCTGCAATGCATACAAAAGAAAGTTCATCAATTTGGGGTTGGTGTAAGACCCTTACTTGATTTATACGATTTACATACAAACATCGACTATAATTGTGTATTATCGATTACAAATACAATTGAAAATACGAGTTTGTTAAAACCTTTTTAAGATTTACAACGTTTTAACATCATATATTGATATCGTCGTTTAAAACGTGACGACGAAACATTTCGCGGAAACTTGATTCTTGATTGTGTTCGATTCTTCGTTGAGCTTGATCGTCGTCCGGTACCATACATTATACCTACATTTCATAAAACATGAAATGAGCTAGTCATTTAGTGTTTAAAACATGTCCAAACAAGTTCGCGAGTCGAAACGGACAACAACAATGAGTTTCAGCAACCTTTGCGGACTTTAACACCCGTCGCGTGTCGCGACGGGATTTCCGGTTTACTGTAGCGTGATGCGACGCCTGTCGCGGGTCGTGACGCCAAATGGGGTTCTCTGTTGCATGACGCGAGGGCCCTATTTTGACAGAAAGGTTTGTTTCAGGCCTGCATTGTTCCAGCAAATCCTATTCTTACGAAAATGGACATAACTCATTCGTTATTGATCCGATTTGCGATTCATTTCTTCCTATGTGATAGTAATTTGATTCTCCATCATACGGAGTTAAAATCCGACATCCGTATTTACAAAATTTGAGACTTTTAAGCCTTCGGGTTAATATATAATTACCAATTTTTGACCCGTTCATGATTTTATCAAACTAAAACTAGTTTCTTGCATACGAATTATCATGAACCTCATTTTATATCAGTTTCCTATTATTCAAGGTCCAAACCATGGGTTTCTTACGTATTTTTAACTTGTTTTCGCTCATATGCTTATTTTGACCCGTTAAGGGTATTTAAGCATATTTTAAGCACGAATCGCTTTCATTCGTTTCTAGCTTCATATTTCCACATTTCTTATCAAATGATCTTCCATCACAACTATATTTGTGGTGGATTTAATGTGGTGATCTATATATTCCGAGTTTTACCCCGCGGATCATTATTTTACGGCAAAGACTCTTATAGAGTCATTTGACCAAAATTTTACATCTTTCGCTTTTTATACTTATTCGGAGTGTTTATTTCATCATAAAACTCATTTACAAACAACCTTTAAGGGTCGTTTGCTCGATTTAGCTTACAAGGGCATTTTGGTCCAATTCAACCTTTCATTAAAATGAAGGACTTTTAAAAGCATTTTCAACCCAAAATCCCTCTTTTAAACTATGATTTTGATTTGAAAAGTTATTATGTTTTCAAAACAAAATGACCATTAAATGACTCATTCGGTTTACTTTTTAAAGTAACCAAATGTCTATTTTGACTTCATTTAACTCTCAATGAACCTTTCGTTCTAAATGAGTAGTTAGCCTATTACACATACCTGACTTGGATCAATATATAAACCCGTTTTAATACCTTGCTTTAATAATTGCTAAGTAATAGCGATGCAAATATCCATTCGATATTTACTCCTGTAATCATACAACTCGACAAAATCATTAGTCGATATTGTCAAAGGGTGATATGTTCACCTTTTGACCCGTTTGGTGTAAATGACCGTGTATCTTTGCAAGATGATGTTTATTACCATCTTATATACATGACTCGCTCCGGTTTACACCGTACGGTCATTTTACTTATAAATCATTTCTTGATTCTTTTGACCCATTATAGCTTACGCTATAAAGTGTCTTTCACAAACTAACGATTATCGTCAACGAGTGACCGAATTACCGTTTTACCCTTATTATTTATGTTGGTTTACCCTATAAGGTAACCACTCGAAACTCATTATCTATTAGTCATTGCATGACCAAATGATCGCATTAATCTGTTTTAACCATTAAACATAGTTTATTATCATTGCCTTTTTGTTCCGAACCGCACATATCATGTCGGAACATTCTAGTTCTAACATGACTTTCTATTATTCATAACCTATGAAACCAATAGGTATTAAATAAAAGGTGTAAGCTTTACTTACCTTGCATGCAGATTTTGCTTTTTCTTCATTCTTGATCCGTTTGACCCGTTTCCTTCCCAAGCTTCCACCTAGCTTGTGAAGCGTCAAACTATCATTAAAATTTGTAAGATGGTTAGATTAGTTATAATCATTTACGACTATTCCATCCTACGATTCTTATGTCGAATTTATCATTCGATCATATCATTTATCAGTTTGACTTTTAAAGTCAACTGCCTGTTGACATAAATAATTACACGAAGTAGCTCAACTACTCGTTTAATTACTTGGCCAATTATCCGGTAAGCATCATTCTTATGCTACCGTTTTTAACCACTTTATTAACCAAGTTCATGTAATCGAATTTCATCAATCCAACACAAATTTAATCATTTTTAACTCATAATGATATCATTTATCATTCAACATGAATATCATCGATTTTTCATCTTATCATACGAAACTCGCTAATTAGGATGTATGATTTATATATTTAAACACCTAAATTGTTCAAGTATCATCTTATTAATATCAGATATGATGATTCTAATCATAATTATATCATCAACTTCATCACATGATTAAAACCCACTTATCCTAGTATGGTAAATCATATAATCATTCAATTCATAGCATATATGTATAATTTTCACTTAGGGTTTTGTTCCTAAGCAAGTATACATCACTAATTCAGTCATAGCTTCAAAAATTCATTCATAATTCGCGATTATGATGTTTACTCAAATTTCACAACTTCACAAATCATCAAAATTTGACATACCTTATGATCCCCTAGCTTGGGTGATCATGAATTCACGTTCAATTGTGAATTTAGACTTCATTTGGCCCTTCAATTTGATGATATTGTTGAAACTAGGATTTTGGCTCCTGGGGAGCTTCTGGGTTCGAACAGAACACCCAGAACACACACTGAATGTGTGTTTTATTTTTAAGTTTTCTTTTTATAACTTAACTTTTCATTTATTCGAATCTGGCCCATCTTGTTTAGTTAGTTATTAAGTAGGGCACAACCTACTTATTTCTAACAATATCCCCACTTATTAACTAGGTTAAACATATCTAGTTAACTTAGTGGGTTTGGGGAATTTATAAATAAGTTTATTTTAAGTCCCGTTAACTCGGACCTTTTATAGACTTTATTTCCTCAAAAGCCTTTATACCATTTTTATTTAATTTTAGGTTCATTTATTTGAAATCCTAATATTCATCGGTTCACTTTTACCTCTAACGGTACTTTACCCGTCTTTTAGTATTAACGTGGTTTGATTACCAAACCCGTTTTCGGGGTGTTATAGTTGGTCACTAAGATGTATAATTATTTGAAAGTACTAACTTTTATTCCACATCTATTAATTATAAATTTCTTTTATGATGCTATCAACATTCACTAGGTATTTTACTACAGATTTTTGGCTTATTTCTCTACCCTCTTTTTTCAGGGGCAGAACCAGAAATAAAATCCGTTCCACCCAACAGTGATTGAAATGTTGTTCATGGCACCGGTTTTGGTACCTCCATATGTTCCGTCATTAGATGACATTGAATTGATAGTAAGAAGCAAATGTAACGCTAGTTTTTGTATTAATCCAGATGTAACAACCGTCACTTTTCCGTACATTCCGTACACTAAATGAACAGTAAATTGTGTTTTAATGACTGTGCATGATCTAGTTTACAAGACAAATGAATTTCGGAATACTGTTATATATATACAATGTCATTTCATATTCGTTGCTACATGCAACACGAGATAGTTCTAATGATACACAGAACAAAATTGGCACCATTACCAGACAAACAAAAAAATACTGACGATGTTCAGTACATAGACAGACAATATTTTGAGGTCCAGTATGAGCCAGAGACCAAGTGATACACTAGTATAGTGTGTAGGGAAGTAAGGACCACAAAACTGCTTTTCTAGGTGATAGTTTAAGTGTCGGGAAGTGCCTAAAACTCACCCAAAGTGCAGAATTCTGCATATTTCAGCAAAATTCAGCATTTTAATAAATTAGTAATGTGCAAAAATATGGCAAAATGGTCCTGTATGCTTTCCTGAGTGTCGGGAATTAAAAGTGTCACAAAAGGGTACTTAAAAATCACTAAACAGAATAACTTGACACTTTAACGAATCGGTATCTAACCGAACAACCGGACATTACCCGGAACACCAAAATATTGCTAGAAGCATTGTTTTAATGTTTCTGAACTAGTTATGGTCCCCGAACACCATAACACCCCTTATAACATAATAACACATCAAGTCCCTAAACTTTACACTTGAAAACTAACTTATTTATGTAACTAGGATTTGAAATTTACACTTTGCCCCCCCCCCCCTCTCATATTCACGGTCATGAAGGGTGGCCCCCACCTCCAAGATCTTGCAAAGATTACCTAGATCTCCATGATCTTGCTTGGATTCACCTAGATCTTGTGTAATCTTCCATGATCTTGCCTAGATCTTCCTTGGATTTTATTTGATATTATTAGATATGGTTCAAACTTACACAAGACCCCCTCCCCCTTCCTACTTACAGTCATATGGCCCCACCTTTGATCCACCAAGATTTTACACAATCTTCCCATGATCTTCTCTAAGATATTGCTTGATATTGTGGACAAAATATTAGAAGATATGACTATAACTATGACATATGGATTCTAAAGATCTTCATAATTCACTCACTTCACAACATCACACCTCCCTCACTCTCTTCCTCTCCCTCTCGGCCTAGATAGTGCCGCCACCACCACCATACATCCATCATCCTCTCATTCCAAGATCATTCCAAGGTTGTAAGAAGGTGTCTTGTGAAGCTTGGTGCTTGTAGAACTTGAAGGACCTCTCTTGTGTGCTATTATCCACTTCATTTTCAACCTTGTTCTTCCCTAGCTTCAAGCTAGTAGTAAGATCCTTCTTGACTCTTGTTACTTCTATTTTGCTTGGTTAAAAGATGTATCATGATGTAAATCACAAAAACATTAAAAGACATAAGTTGGAATCATGAACATAAAGCCTTCATATGATGAAATCTTGTTGAAAAATGAATAGAATGATGTTGTTTAGCATATGGATGATGTTTGCTTGTTGATTACTAGAGATATTGATCTTGATCATTACATGGAACTTGCTAGATCATGATTAAAAACATGATTTAGCAAGTTAGGAGATGATTATGTGTTTATACAAAATGATCATCTTCTTGATTAAACATGAACTTGAAAACTAGATGATTCTTGAAAAAGTAATAAACAAAGTAAGCTAATAGTCTTGTAAATCCAAGATTTGTGAATGATTTCCAAAAGAACCAAGTTTAAAAATATGATTTTTAGAAGATCATAGTTTGCACTTGAACTTACACTATTTTTGGTGATAAAAATAAGTGTAGATATACTTATGAGGCATGAAGATGTTATAAATAAACATTTTTGTAAAATGTGTTTACAAGTTGTAAACACTAAATCTTTTCAAGAATGAAATTTACCAAGAAGTAAATATATTTTAGAGGGTAACTAAGGCTACTAAACACTTTACCAAGTTACTACGCGTTTTTGTGAAAGATCAAGTTCATGTTGTATTGTAATGTTGTTTAGTGAATTGTTGTTGATTGTTTGAATGATTTTTAAAAAGAAAATAATATGCTAAATAGCATGGACACCTCCATTTTTAGGAGAAACTATGGCAAAATTTTCTAAAAATACCAACACTTAGAAAATATTTTCTAAATAAGTGTTTACTAGTGTATTTTAAAATATGTTTTTCAAATACAAACTTTGCCATAATTTTGTAACAAAAATACAAGGTATTGGAGGTTGGTTTATGTAAATAAAAATGGTTAAATATATATTTAGAATATATATTTTATACTAAGTCACTTGTGTGGATATTTGTTTATTTTGTCAAATAGTTATATTATTTTAGGGTAAAATAATATAACTTAACAAAATACCATGACAATTACAACTCCAAAATAATACCAAAAATCTCACGGAACAAATATTTAAGTTACACACTTGATATTGAGAAACCGAACGCAAACACGTAACTTATAAAATATTCCGGAAAATACTCTTACAAATATATTTTTGGAAAGAATTATTTTGGATACAAGAAGTGAAGATATGATTTTTGTACATATTCCCAAGTTATGTCATATTTTCAACAAGAAGAAAAATATATTATTTTTGGGAGATAAAAATATATATTTTCTTGGAATACATTGTTTTTGGACAAAACAAGTTTAAATATATTTTCTAAGGTAAGACTTGAAAATATATTATTTTGGAAACTACAAAAACGAGAATACAAATACACATGTATGAAATACTCCCATTCATGGGAAGGAAATACGAAAATAAATACTCGAGAAGTATTATAACTTCGGATAATGATAAAGGCATAAAGGAACGTAACTCAAAACATGAATACTAAGGCAAGGCACGGCCCGCTCGTCTAATAGACCCTAGCACATTGTAGGTAGTTGTGTTTGCTGACGAGATTTGAGTTACGAGTACTTAAGATGCAAAACAGTGAGTTCATGCTCCCCCTTTTCTTTAACTGTTTTTGGTTTTATAACTCTCGGGGGTGAAATACATGTTACGAATACTTGAACGGTATGAAATGCTTATGAAATACTAGATCATGTGAGTGTAGACTAAATACAGAAATGCCATTAATACATAATTAGGGACGAGGGTTAGATCTAACGGGTACGGGCGAACCCCACTCATGGTCACAACTAGTACCGAGTAGTGCTTCGGAGTCTCAGTCGAGGTTAATCGACACAGTCGAGGTTAATCGACACAGTCGAGGAAAATCGACAAGGGTATAAGCCATTATGAGTGCTTCCTATGTCCTCACATGCCTTAAAGTCCTTGTAAAACATTCATGTTCATATACGCTTTTCATACCTGTTTACAAAGGAGTCTCTCAAAGATTTACAAGAATTACAGTACACAAACAAGACGCATGAACTCGCTCAACTTTTGTTGATGTTTTCCAAAATTACATGTATTTTAGGTGACAGGATGGATCTTGGGCGCGGGTGTCGTAACTAGAAGTAGACTTCAAGTTTAGATATCATCCACTTTTGTTGGTTTGTAACCTAGTCGAAGGTTGTGTTTTAAAACTTAAATAACCAGTGTTTGTAATACTCAAATTATATGGATGGATGAACATCGTTTTAATCATTTAGTTGTTTATTATGATTGAATACAATGATATTAAACCAGTCACACATCATACGCTTCCGCAAAAGTCAGGGT
The DNA here is from genome assembly GCF_002127325.2 of Helianthus annuus. NCBI lineage: Eukaryota > Viridiplantae > Streptophyta > Magnoliopsida > Asterales > Asteraceae > Helianthus > Helianthus annuus. Next base: position 116,871,476 of record NC_035443.2, read on the forward strand.
GTGACACCAGATATGTTTTTTCTTTCTTTGTTTGAGATAGTACATATAATTTGTGATGACAGACATTAGGGCCTTATCATTTGTTGGTTTAAACAATACAGGTATTATGAAAAGATGGGATTAATGTGTTTTTTGGCAAATAAAAATGTACTATTAAAAGGTAAGATATATAGTTAGACTATTATTTTTACGATAACATGTATTATTATCTGGACTATATGAGTACAATTTGTAAATTGTTTCACTTTTTAATTGTGTTTGCATTACATTCTTATCATCTTGAGATTGAATTTGTTTTGTTGGATTTAGCATGCAAGTTAATTTGTTTCTCTAAATTTCATTCTAAAAATCAAGACAATAGCTTCACAAAGTGCTTGAAAAAGTGGACAAGCAGTCACTCACCTTGGAAACATGGCTGGTGAGCATTTAGAAACTAAATATGTCTTAATTTATCATCAAACAATTAATTAATAGAAATCTGAAACTATATGCTAGCTAAACTTTTCATTCATTAATTCTTACAAGTTAGCAAATTTTTACTAAACCCCAAAACCTAAAATAAACTAGACTTTAAAAATGAACTTTTAGAGATTATTATAATTTGTTGTCATTATTTGTAAATAATTATGAAATTTAACGTTATGAAAAATAAATATTACAACCATCATTAATATGGAAGTAAATTTTAGAAACCCGTTCTTCAAGTTTTGTAAATTTTTTCCACCATCAGACCTAGAGTTCAACCAAAAACAAGTATTTTTTTGGTAACGTACGCGATAGCGATTGACGTGGTAACGTACGTTATAGTGATTGACGTTACGGTTGCGGTATTGTGTGCACAAACCCAGCTACTTATGAGAGAACATCGTTGCCAGTATTTTGTGCTAATGGAAACGGTATCAGTGTTCACCTTTATGATTTTCGGCAAGTCAAACCAGATAACGACCAAACATTTAGTCACTGAATTCATTTAGTAGAGATTTAGAATATTACGATGAAAATGGATGTGTAAATTTTAAGTTCTTTTATCTTCTTTGGAAGCCGTTGTTGAGGCACACAATTGAAAATATGTAAAACTTACATAAATTCATGTACGGTGGCTCGTAATAGACGTTATAATTGAATATGATATTAGTCCGAACACCCGTCACAACGCGCGGGCTTTCCCACTAGTTAGTATATTAGATGGATTAATATGTAATTATATTCTCTATATATAGTTCTTGTAGTCCTCTATTATTATATAATAACATAATACAATATTCTAATTACCAAGTCTGATTTGGTATTAGAGCTTTGGTTTTATCCCCAATCTTAATTTTCGACAGCTCTAATTGTCGACAAAACTTTTTCCCGCCAACAACAAAACCTCTAATTACGACAGCCCAAAAACAATTCTAGCAATCCTTTAATTGCCGAAAACTCTAATTGTCGACAAAACCTCCATTCCAGAATTATGTTCTGAAGATCGAACGATTTTGTTCATCAGGCAATCCAGCAATTCCATTGAACGAGCAATTTTGTTAAACCTAATTCCAACAAATCTGTTCTTCCAACTAGGGGTGAGCATACTGGTTGAACGGGACCGAACCGGGTCATACCCGACTTGAACCGAAACCCGAAAAGTTGGAAAAACAAGAACCGAGGATTGGACCTGAGGGTTCATTTCGGGACTCGGGTCTCCTTGATCTTGATGGTTCGGGTAGTGTTTGAAGACCGAAACCCATGAAGAAGAAGGCTCAGATTCATCAATTTCTTTCAAATTTTAAACAAACACAACTCACCGTGACATTTAGAAGTAAAGAAACACGTGGTGAACCAGTAATCTTGATCCACTACATACTTGTTTTACAAAAATAATACATAATCTTGAAGATCATTTTTTATTTTACAGAAATGAAATACGGAGTGTTCTTAGTAGAGAGATTAATGAAAGAACAGCTAATAAGAACTTTTATCGTAATAAAAAAAAATATAAAGGTAAATAGTACATTGAAACTCATGATTTTAGTAAATTATAAAATATTTGTTGTTCAAAAAAGGTAAAGGGTAAATTACACTTTTCGTCCTTTATGTTTGTATCAGATTGCAATGGACAGCCTTTTACTTCAATAATTACAGTCACAATCCTTTATTTTGAAAACTCATTACACCCTACGTCCTTTACCACTAACTTGGTTAAAATTTTCAGTTAAATCCTATTACATAAGGGTAGTTTAGTCTTTTTACCAATTTAATTAATTTAAAATTTAAAACAAAACTTTAATATTTACCCTCAACCCCCTCAACCCCCTCCATCTCTCTCTCAACTCACACTCTCCCCCTCAACCCTCTTTAAATCCTATCATCTGGAAATAAAACCACCGCCTCACCACCACTAACCACCACCAAATCTCCACCGCCTCTGGCCACCATTACAACCACCATATTATATCCAAGATCCAATTATTAAATAATCCAACAAAAAAGCCTTATTTTTGGCACCAACCCAGGTCACCTCACTCAAAACCCACATCAAAAACTCTTCAACCTAACTTCACACACACATTGGTTTTTAGTATGCTGAAAGATGGATCTGAAACAGATGCTCAGAAATTGATTTCTTTGGTTTTTAGTATGCTGAAAGATGGAAATATTGATCGGGTTGATGAGAAAATTGTTAGAAACTTTGCGTTCGGTGCAAGGGCTGTGTTGAACCCCATGGCAGCCATGTTTGGGGGTATTGTTGGACAGGAAGTTGTTAAGGTTTGTTCTGGAAAGTTTCATCCACTACTTCAGGTTAGTTATTTCTTTTTGAAGATTTGTTTTTCTGTTGATCATATGATTATTGTTCTAAGTAATAATTAGTTTATACAAGCTGCAAGCCTGCAACAAAAAGAATTATCCTACAGTTTAACTGGGATATGGAGAAAGCAGAGGGATCCCAATTTTGAATATGAAGGGTCGAAGATTGTGTCCACTAGTAGTGCGATTGATTTAGTAATTTTATAAAATCCCCAATTTTGTCCAGTTATAAAATGAAATTGAAGGTTTATTAGTTTGATTTGTTGAATTCTTGTTAGACCCTGTTGTGTGTTGTTGCGTTTTTTTGATCTTGTGATTAAGAATCTTGTTTGAATATTTGGGATTGATTGTGTTGTTGTGAAGATGGTGTTTGAGAGGGAGGGGGAGTGTGAGTTGAGAGAGATGGAGGGGGTGAGGGTAAATATTAAAGCTTTGTTTTAATTTTTTATTTAATTAAATTGGTAAAAGACTAAACTACCCTTATGTGATAGGATTTAACTGAAAAATTTAACCAAGTTATTGGTAAAGGACGTAAGGTGTAATGAGTTTTCCAAATAAAGGATTGTGACTGTAATTATTGAAGTTAAAGGTTATCCGTTGCAATCCGATACAAACATAAAACAACTATTTCTAATAGAATTATAAAAATAACTAATTATTATTTTTCAACTAGAGAATAGCAACCGACTTAAATTTGTTGTTTTTCTAAATAAATAATAATTTATCATGCATTTTGTAACAACCCGTACTTCGGTTGTTTCTACTGTGATCGTATTTCTTTCGTAAACGCTTGCACTCTTGGTATTCGATTAACGCAATGGGTTAAACTATATTTTCAACGCATATTACAACGCTTATCTAATTACAGTTATCGCATTTAAACGCTTGATTATTAACGCTTGTACTAAATGCTATCGCAACGCAAACTCAACGCAGACTCGAAACGCGAATTTAATTATATCATGTGTCTTAACTGTGTGATTACCTGTTTAGGATATTATGTGGTTATCAACGCAACGCTTATATGCTTAAACGCTCACTCGCAACTCGATAAAACACAATGCAACGCTTAACAAACGAACCAAGGTTGGAAAACTAACAAACGCAAACTCGGCCGTCCGAATGGCCATCCACCCGGATGACTATCCGCCTGGATAACCATCCGTCTGGATGACCACTCGACCGGATGGAACCATCTGGACACCGCCACTCGCACCGCCTTAAATCTCGCCCTTCCGCTATAAATACTAGTCGTACACCCTCATTTCAAGACTTTAACACTCCCATTCGCTCCCCAAGTATTAGACGCGATTCAAGGCCATTTTTGTAAGCTTTTTCTCTCAATTCATCGTCAATCTTCATCTCTATTCACTTCTACTCCATCTTCTTCATCAAAATCACACACACCTTAACTTTTCTCGAAAACACTGATTTTAGACCCCTCGAAGGTGGTTTTCACTCGTTTTGCTTAGGCAAACTGTTGTGGAGCATCATTCAATCGAGATTGGTCTAAGATCTAAAGGATTTTCAAACTTTTCAACTTAGTTATGAAAGATTTCAACATTTATCTACTAGTTTTGAACTTTTCTTCGCTTTTCTACACGACTTTGATGAAATCGGGACTCAGTCAGACTTTCGACTCGTTCCTTAGTCGAAAGTCGGTTGAAAACGGATTTCCACCGGTGAGATGTACCGATTAACGGGTCAAACATGAATCTTCATCAAGAACAGCTCGTTGTCCGAATGGGCGGAACCCATCCGACCGAATGAACTGAATTTGGTATATTCCGTTGTTTGACACGTCGTCACACCGTCTCTGTTAACTCAAAACTTTTACTTAGAAAATTTTACAAAACTCCAACTACGAATCACTCGCCCGAATGGCCATCTGTCCGGATGACCGTCCGTCCGGATGACCGTCCGTCCGGATGACCTGACCCTGATAATATCCGTTGTTTAATTTTTATTGCCACGATTGTTTAAACGCTTTTAACTAAACTTCGAAAATTTTAACGGTTTACAAACACCCACGAACGATTCGAATGGCCATCTGTCCGAATGGCCATCCGTCCGGATGACCATCCATTCGGATGGGACCCATCCGTTCGGATAGACTGTTGAACACTTATCCCGTCCGACATTCTGTTTACAACTATGCAGCCCTGAGGAAGACTTATGCTTCTGGTTCCGTGCACAGGCTGACTCAACGCGCTCCCTTCAATCCAATCCAGATTGTGTTTTCTTGCTAAACACACTGAGTATACTCGAACACATTTTCGTTTAACGCACTTTTGGTTGTTACATACGTTCTATATCAAAACACATCACACAATGCAAACACTTTATAAACGCTAACTACTCCCACATGCTATACGTGATTTGTTGAATGCCTGTTACTATGCTTATACACTGTTACACTAGACCACCTCTAGCAACGATAGTACTATAGTTTGGACTCAGCACCTGTGTGACAGGGGTTGCTAGGGATCACATTACTTTACTTCACGTGTTCGCTTCAGTGAACATGTGTCACGCATACTCTACAATGCAGTCTCGTGGTTAGGTTGTATCATTGTTGATAGTTACATGCTTCGCCCGTTATGTGTTACATGCTGGTTATGCGTAAACGCTTTTATTACTATTATTATGCAAACTTGTATACTTACCTTTACTTTATGTATTGACTTTTATTTTAACGTATGTGACAGGTTCATTGGATGTTGTGCTGCAAACAAGTTAGGAGTCTAGAAACCCACTAAATAAAATCTGAGTTGTCGGAAATCGGAATGGAACTTGTTTTTGAGACTGAATATTTGTAATTACTGTTATGCTTTATTTGTTTAATAGTATGTGTCACACCCCAACCAATGGCGGAAACATCGGGATGAGACGAAGTGTGAAGATTGCTAGAGACATCATAACGCTATTTGTGACAATATTTAGAAAATCCAAATTTCATTTCATTTCATAACTTCAAATAGTCAACATTACAAGAAATTCAAATACGACAAGTTTAACAAAACAACATGATAATATAACAAAATTTTGGTACAACATTTTAAACCCTAACGTCTATATGTGTATCTAGGCATCAACGCTACTTCATTTCATAGCATCATCGTCCTCAACCTGTAACATGTTTAAAATAAAGTTCAATGCAAAAGCAAAGGCGAGTATACAAGTTTGATACGTACATAGCAAAAGATAAGTTTGAACAGTTCCTCATAGCAAGCATGTGATTCAAGATAAACATTTAAACATGGCATGTGTCTAACATATCAAACCAAGAAAACGCAACTTGCTCATGACATAACCAAAGTTTCAGTAGAGGCGGGTCGTTAATCCTATAGCGCTACATATGTCAAGGTTTGGCTCGTACGAAGTTAATGATAAGTTCAACACATAAGAATCACCCAAATTTAAAGTATCAAGTCATCACATATACAAGCATGTTATAGGAATGTTCATGTGTTTAGACAAAAGTTCATGTGTAAGTTTCAATAGGTAAACATGTTACACCCCAAAAGTAGTAAAAGTAAAAAGGGGAAAAGTACGAGTATACTCACAAAGTTTGCATATGTTTTCCGATTATCCAATTGTTGACGAGTAGAGATTTAGAGTCCGAATGTATAAGGGTTAAGGTTCAAGTATGTTTAGAGTCGAGATTCGGTGTTTAAAACAACATAAAAATAAGATATGAGAATAACATGGAAAATAATCATTTAGTACATATGATGCTTGTTCTTGACACTAGGAAACTCGAAGGAGTTTAGATGTTTTCATGGAACAAGGTTCCATTAGAATCGTGACAAGTTATCATAGTCTAGGATGATGTAATCTAGTACCCCGGCATATGAACACTAGTTCATCATCAAAGATTCGATTATTCGAATAATATATTTAGGTTATATAATATATGTCCAATAGTTCAAGCATGAGGTAGAAGATTAAAATCTTCATTTTGGTACCTCTAAATGTCATAGAAGTCATGTAGGAGGTAGGAAGATCAAGTCTTCCATTTAGGCACCTCTATGTGTTCACCACTACACTTGATGTAAAAAAAACAACCAAGGAGGGTCATGAACATACAATAAAGAATAAGAAATATACACACTAACTAAGAGAAATCATCAAATCATGTGAGGATTGTATGTTTGGACAACCCAAGTTGTTCCATAATCACTCATGTATCAAAGACAAAGTTTGACATGACTTGTGGGTTAAAAACCCTAAACAAAACACCAAGTTTATGAGGTTTAATCCTCTGATTTTAAATGTCTCAACCTTGTTTTTAAGCTTAACCAACCATGGGATAAGTTGTAAGCATTAGGACATAGGTATGAGATGTGTTAGACACAAGTTGCATAGGTTTAAACAAGTTTTTGATGAACATAAAAACAAACAGAAAGTTTATGGACTATTTCGGGGCATTTCCAGGTCTGATTTCTCCAAGGAGAAGTCTAGGAATCGAACCCCATGATTATACAAGCAAGTAGGAAAAAGAATCGAGTGAATCGGATAAGAATTGAGTGAGTTATGCTCATTTTCGTGAAGGGGTGTCAATCTACTCGAACCCTTGCTTTCAGCTACGGTTTGGTGGATGTTTTGTGAGTTTTTAGGGTTGCAAAAGTGGTAGGGAGGCTGGTTATAAGTGGTATTTATAGGGGGAAGGATTAGGGTTTCAATGGGTTGGGCTTTGGAAGTGTTTAGAAGGGGTTACACCTTGAAACTAGCCCACAAAACCCAACTATATGGGGCTGAATTTTGCTGAATTGGGCTGCCATATTTCTTTATTTTTTTTTATTTTTTAAAACATTATAATGAGTAATTTTGTTAATTAAGTTGTGTAATAATATGCAACAATGTTTCCCCTAACTTGTAACAAGGTGAAATATGAAATAAAACATGATTTAACTAGGTAAAAAGTGTAATGTACAAGTTTTATTTACGAAGCAAGTTCCGTATTTTACAACGATTACGATGAAAGAATGGTTATAAGAACACAAGATTTCCAAAGATAGAATTTCACGTAAGGTTTCTAAATGTAGGATGTTTGAAAACGCAGGGCGTTACAGTATGGGATATTGAACTTTAAAAATATTATCATTAATAGTTGTTATGGATTCTCATGAACAATCTGTTTCGCTCAGTGCCACGCCCCGACGATTCCGTCATCGGTACACATTTCTTTTCCCCGTAAGTAATAAATTATCTTGAAAGAATGCAAACATCTAGATCTGGATGTTTTTCTATTTTCTTCTTATTAGATGCATAGCAGACTAAACCCATTGTTGATTTCTTCATGGTTTCTTTATGTCCACTTTCTTCCTTTTCTTTCTCATTTGATTCTTAATTTATTTCTCAGTTATATCACTCCCAAAAGTGGAGGATAGTCATATGTTTACTTATAATCTTGCTGCATAATTGTGACAACCCTCACTAAACCAGGTATCCGTACGACTTAATTAATAACTAATTACTGCTTAATTACTGTGCTTACTTGAATTTGTGGATAAACTGCTACTTGAATGCTGATACATGTACATACTTGCATCATACTCTATTTACCGTCACTACATTAATTACATGCTGAACCTTAGTGACAAACATGATGCACAAAAGCACAGTAGCACAATGAACGGATAACCTATTGAACGTGCTGTCATAACCAGCACCAGGCAGATACTGCCTCTAAGGCCTGTTTGAGCCCGAGATAGTTAACTACACTAATAGTGAGTGTGAAGATACAAGGGTTGTAGAACTGCGTCTCTAGGAATAAGTTACAGTGATCGGATGTGCCTAAAACGTACTCTAAGTACAAAATTCAGCACATTAACTAAAAATTCAGCATTTGGGTAACTCATAAAGTGCCAAAACATGAGAAAAATATTACTAGACACTTTCCAAAGTGTCGGGAATAAGTTGTGTCACTAAAATTAATATTAACGACACTTTAAAGCTTTGTTAAGCGCTTTAACGGATTACTATCCAACCAAACAACCGGACTTTACCCGGGACATAAAAATATTGCCATTAACATTATTCATCTTTTTCTGAGCCAGTTAGGGTCCCTAAATACCCTAACACCCACTGTAATGCACAACACATTAGTAACCGGGTTAATCACTTAACTAACTAAACTAACCTAACTAAAATCTAATGATTAGTTGAAAACCAACCAAGACCCCCCCCCCCTTAAACAAACCGTCCGCAAGAGGGGGACACACATTGTCCTTCAAGTGATTATTTTAATCTTCTTGTTTAGTATCAAGAGAGCATAAAATCCAATGGACCATGATCTTAACTTTGCCTATAAGAACAAGGGTTTACACACCATAATCATCCAACACCTGAACTCAACAACACACTCTCCCTCTCCTCTCTAGAGCTCTCGGCCGAACCCCCTTCAGCACCCATCAAATTTTCGAGTTTTGTTCAAGCAATTCCAAGATCATTCAAGTGTTAAGGATCACGTAAGAGGAGGCTTGGTGCATTCAGAAGGCGAAGGACCTCACCCTATTGCTTTTATCCGCTCATTTTGCGTCTAGATTCTTCCCTAGCCTCGAGCTAGTGGTAAGTTGCTCGAATCACACTCTCGAACTTTTTTGAAGTGGTTAAAATGATATGTAACGGTTAAAAGTCATGAACATACAAGTTGATACATAAAAGTCTACTAAAAATACTAAAAATGATGGTTAAAAGCTAGATTGTTGTATAAATCTTGTAGTATTTGATTTGTGTAGTTATTTAGGCCCGATCGATGTTGTGGTAGCTCGGATCATCGCTTAACCCGGGTTGTTCATGATCATGAATCATGACATAAAGCTTGTTTAAGTGTAACAAGGGTTAAGTGATGAAACTCTACCACACGAGAAACTTGAACTTGTGTAAAAACGATTTCACTTACGGGATAGTGTTTAAAACTAGTAGATCTACGGATCTACAAGCGGTATTTTCGAAAGACTGAGTGTCAAAGAAACCATGTTTTCTAAAGACGGATCTTACACTAACAAGAATGATTTTTAGAACACACAAGTGTGTAAACACTTGTGTAGCACAAAGTTTCGACAAAATAACTATTTTCGTAAAAGTTGACAAGAAGTTGTAAAGACAGAACTTTTTCTAAAAACGAGGTTTTTACGAAATCGGATTGCTTTATATAAAGATCCACTAAATGTAATGGGATTTACTTCATATTTTTGAGTAAATCACAAGTTCATGTAATTTTTGCGATTTACATGTTTATTGACTAGTTTGATGCGTTGAATATTGTTTTGGTTAAATAAGAAAATGGTTGATTTGATTTATGAAAGAAAATGATACGCTTGAAAGCGTGGCCACCTCCAGTTACAGAGGAAACTCTGGCGAAATTTTTCTAAAAACCTAACACTTAGAATTATTTTCACCACAAGTGTTAGAAATACATTTTGACTTGTTTTCAAATTATAAGTTTCGCCACGACTTTATCTACAAAATATCAGAGGTGGGATTTTCACAAAATTAAACGTGATAAATATATGTTTAGTAAATATATTTTTCATAACGTTACTTGTCATGTATTTATGATTATTTTGTGAAGATACAAATATTATTTTTAGGGTAAAAATAATACTATCGAACGTTAACGAATCCAAAATAATACGAACGCCTCTACGATAAATATGTAAGTTACACCGGTAATTACTATTACCACTCGATCATTAAAACGTAACTTACGCATTTTAAGAAAATATGACCGAACGCGTATTTTGTCAAGGTATTATTTTGGGAAAATTATATGTAATAGAAAATATAATATTTTTGAGAAGAATATTTATATTTTGGAGTTAGAAATAAAATATATTTCAAGTGAGACTTAATAATATATTTCGAACACACATGTATTAAATCCCCCATCCTTGGGAAGGAAAATGATTACAAAGTATATACAGAATGTAAACACGAAATAGTTGTCTAACTATTTCCCAAAAACTTAAACCATAAAGCTAAGGCACGGCCGTCCGTCTAATAGAGTTAGTACGTGTAGGTCGTCGCACAGCTGCTTGAGCAGGAGATATACTTGGTAGAGACGCACCACTGTGAGTTCATGTCCCCCTTTTCTCTTAACTGTTTTCAGTTTTCTAAACTACGGGGGTGAAATACATGTTACTATGATTACAAGAACTTTATACATGGTATGGTTAGCATAAGGAGGTTTACTACTTAGATCATGTGAGTGGGTAGGAGCAACATGAGGTCATTAATCCTCATGGTAGGACCGAGGGACAGGAGCGGTAGATCTATCTGGGTGTAGCGAGCCCAGCCCCAGGCCAAACTAGAAACGGACCTCGGGGTGACTTTGTGCCCGACGCATAAATCCGCTAGGTTTGAGTCTCCCTACTTGCACTTCACACATATCAATGGCCTTGCTAACCATTGGTGATCTCTTTTTCCTTATTTGCTACATACCAGGATTGTTTTTACATACAAAGGTTTATTTACTCACTTACACATGAACTCGCTCAACATTATTGTTGATTTTTCAACTTACATGTATTTCAGGGAATTAAAGGATCTGGCGCGGTATGACACGTTTTCCCGCTGCACTAGTACGAGGTCATCCGGGTTTAGGGAATGTGGCTCTTTCCTGGACAAGTCACAGTCCTTAAACTGTGTTTATGTTGATGTTTGTGATTGTTGAACAATGTTTGTGTCGTTAGGATGTGTTTCCGTTAAGACAATGTTGGTGTATTTGGTTTCTAAAACTTAATTAAATGGATGATCTTGCATGGTTTTATTTCATATAGCTTTGTTATGGTTAAGCTATGGTATTAAGAAGTCACACCAAATTAACCACGCTTCCGCAAAGCCAGGGTGTGACAGCTTGGTATCAGAGCTCTGATCATAGCGAACTAGGATTCCTTCTCGAGTCTAGACTATGATCACTAGGGCTCTCACGAAAACACTTTTACTGCATACCACTTAAGTCCAGATCCAAAACGTTTTTATAAACAAATGTTGAGCACATTTTATTTATTATTTATAGGCTCAGTCTGGGAGGCTGAGGCTCAGTCTGGGAGGCTGAGGCTCGGTCTTGGAGGCCAAGGCTCGATCTAAGAGATTGAGGTAGATGGCTAGTGAGACTAGGAAGAGCAGTCTAAGAGGCTGGGAGAATTTGGCTAGTGAGACTAGGAGTGTCAGTCTGAGAGGCTGGGAGGCTAGTGGGACTAGGAGAACTATTTGATTGTTTAATTGGTGACTAACGTGTTTACCTGATTGTATGACTGATTATTTGTGCATATTTGTGTTTATGTAACAGACACATGGACTCGACCGGCACTAGTGATTCAGACACCACAGGCCCTAGACCTATAGTATCAAACGACCTAGAGTCTTCAGAGCGCGAGGTTCACACATCCGACGTTACTAGCACGGACGAGGATGACTTTCAGCCCTTTGCGTTACCAGATGGTGCTGATGAGCTCGCTGATGGCGCTTTGGCCGGGGACCTACCGCTTGTAGAGATCCCTGCTCCCGTACCACTTGCTTCATATCCTGCTTACGATTTGCTTCTCGACGCCGACGTTGATGGTGACGTCGATCTGTTTGATGATGAGCCCTTAGAGGAGGATGTTCAGGGCGAGGCCCTTCTTGCTGCTGGTGATCTCTTGATGATCGCAGATGCTCCCGCTGAGGAGTCACCTGCACACTCACCAGTCCCAGACTCTTTCGAGTCTGTGGCCTCCGCACCTTCACACACTCAGAGTGCGCAGCACTTTTCTCACGGTTCAGATCCAGATAGAGCATCTTCTGTTGCCCCTGCTCCTAGCTTTGCTTTCGACCACGATGTTGAGGAAGATTCCGATCCTGTCTTTCCCCCAGGATTCGACCCAGATCAGGATATAGAGTTTATACCTATGGATCAGCCTATGGAGGATCCGGTCGACCCAGTAGACCCAGTTGATCCCATCGACCCTGAGTTTGATTTTGAGATGGCCTTTGATGATCCCGAGCCTGCCATGGCCCCTGAGCAGGTAGCCGCTTTAGACCCTGCGTTTGAGCATGACCCAGTTCATGCTGGCGCACCCATTATCGAGCGTGTGATTGCTGACCCACCTATTGATGATCACCCTGTGGATGCTCCGTTGTTGGAGGGCGATCATGTCGTTGCTGCTGATCACGTTGACCCCCCACTTATTGCTGATGCACCTGTTGACCCTCTTGTTGCACCCCACCATGATCCTATGCCTGTTCAGTTTGATCGTGCACCTTTTGAGGCACAGATGGACCCACGAGATGAGCACGCCCAGCATGGGTGGATTCCTGCTGATGACGAGGTTCCACCTATTCCCCCTCAGATCACTGATACTCGTCACGTTGATACCTCTTTTACATTCCCTCAGTTTACACCTCCAGCTCGACCTGGAGAGGGTTCTTCGGCCCATCCTTTTGGACATGTACCGGTATCTATCCCTGCTATACCACCGTCTTCTACTACTTTTTCCCCTGTTCCACCATTTCATGTGGCACCTTTTGATCCAGCCAGTGAGCCATTTCTTTGGTCGTCACCACCTGTTATGCCACCGACCGACCCCTACCATCCTTTCAACATGGGGTACTCCATTGAGGACGTTTTGATGTCCTTTGTCGCCCAGCACGAGGCACACACGCGGCGCATTTAGAAGCTTGAGAGAGCTCAGCCGCCGCCGTGTCAGTGCCAGGGTCAGACCCATCCTGCTCCTTTGCAGCACTCTCGACCTTTACCACCGAACTATGCTGCACACCTCTTTGCACTAGAGCAGCAGGTTGCCTCTTTCTTGCGTACCTAGAGAGCCATGGAGGAGGACTGGCTCCAGTTGCGTCGTTTGTTCTACACTCACTTTCCCCCTCCTCCACCGCCATCAGTGTAGAGCTCTTCAGTACCGTACGGGTGGACACTGGTGAGAAGACGGCGATTGCTTTTGACTGCACAGCATTTTTGGAGACTACATTATGATTCTGACTTTTGTTGACATGTATTTGATGTATTGGCACTGATTTGATATAGTTTTTGGACTGGGGTGATGTAGCCCTTAGTCACTGATGATGTATGACACTATGATGTACTTGTACACTTACTATGTGGTCTCGATATATGGCAATCGCAGTATTCTCATCATATTTGATGTTTGGTTGATTATTTATATTTTTTTTATGACATGGGATGTTGTGTGATCGATATTTGTGACATGGAATGTTATGTGAATGATACATTGATAACATGAGAAGTTATGTACTATTACTATCATTATATACGTACGCTTTACTATGGCCTGACCGACGTAAACCCATCTTATAGAAGATGTCGCCGAGACGTCAACAACCGCAAATGCCTACCAATCAGGCAGAACTCCAGCAAATCATCGCTGCTGCCATCGCGCAATACGCCGCCTCTCAAGGAGGGACTAGTGGAAGTAACTCTGGTAACATCGGCAACAACAACCCACCTCATGGGTGCACCTACAAGCAGTTTCTAGACTGCAAGCCTGTCAACTTTGATGGCACTGGAGGTGCTGTCGCCTTTGTTCGTTGGGCTGAGAAAACTGAATCTGTTCTTCTCATGAGCAAATGTGCACTAGACCAGCAAGTCACCTATATCTCTGGGCTATTTTTGGATGGAGCCCTATCCTAGTGGAATTTGCAAGTACAGACACTTGGTGAAGCTGCTGCCTACGCGCTAACCTGGACCGAACTGAAGGAACTTATGCGCAAAAAGTACTGTTCCCGCGCGGAAATCCAAAGATTGGAAACTGAGTTCTGGCATTTGAAAATGGTAGGTCCAAAGATCGCAGAATACGTTCAGAGGTTTCATGACTTATCGCATGTGGTACTCTACATGGTCACTCCAGAGTTCAAGCGGATTGAACGTTTCATTTGGGGATTAGCTCCTCAAATCATAAGCATGGTGACCTCCTCCAAGCCTGCAACAATTACTGAGGCGATTGATCTGAGCGTGGCTCTCACAGAGGAGGCTATTCGCCTGAACAAGTTCGATGATCCTGAGCCTAAGAAGAAAGAGACTCACGTCGAGTCATCAGGAGGTAACAAGCGGAAGTTCTCGAACTTCAAGAAAGGCACCAGTGGTGTTGTAAAGAAAGGAGAAACAAGCATGCCAGCTCAGGTTACAGCTGGTAATGGAAAGAAAGGATATATGGGCACCCAGCCCAAGTGTAATACCTGCCAACGACACCATTCTGGCCATTGTACTGTGAAAGTATGTGAAGCATGTGGAAAACCTAGCCACTTGAAGGATTCTTGTTGGGCCACTGTTGGCCAGGGAGGCCAGGGAGGATTCGGAAACAGAAATAATAACCGGGGTGGGAATGGAAATCGCCCCCAAGGAAACAATGGAGGTAATGGAAATCGAGGCAACAATGCTAATCAAGCGGGCGCTGTGAATCGTAACCAGAGGAATAATCAAGCTGGGAATGGAGGTGGAAACGGGCAAAGACCCGGATGCTTCAACTGTGGTGATCTTGGGCACTACAAGAGGAACTGCCCAGAGTTAAACCAAGCCCGTGGAAGAGTGTTTAATATCGAAGCGAGGGAAGCGCGCCAGGATCCCAATGTCGTTACTGGTACGTTCCCTGTAAACCAACGCTATGCATCCGTTTTATTTGATACTGGCGCCGATTATCGCTTCGTGTCGTTAGAGTTTAAGAATATGCTTGGTCTAGCCGCTAGTAAGTTAGATATGCCGTACTCGATCGAATTGGCCAATGGAAAATTAGTAGAAGCCAATGAAGTTGTCAGAGGTTGTGTGATCGAATTGGGAGAGCATGAGTTTGCTCTGGATCTACTACCAGTCCAGTTGGGAAGCTTCGACATGGTGGTAGGAATGGATTGGTTATCAGGAAACAAGGCAGAAATAGTTTGTCATGAAAAGGTCGTTCGCATCCCAACCGAAGATGGTGAAACAATTGTGGCTCATGGTGAAAAGCGTGATACGCCGTTAAGAATTATCAGCTGCCTCAAAGCGCGAAAGTGTTTACAGAAGGGATGTGCTGCCTTCCTGGCACACATCATGGATAAGAAAGCTGAAGAACCAAGGATCGAAGACATCCCTGTCGTGAGGGAATATCCAGAAGTCTTCCCAGAGGACTTGCCTGGGCTGCCACCTCAAAGGCAAGTAGAGTTTCACATCGACTTAGTTCCAGGCGCCGCGCCTATGGCTAAGGCACCCTATAGACTTGCCCCGTCTGAGATGCAAGAACTATCGACACAACTTCAAGAGTTGTTAGACAAGGGATTTATCCGACCAAGCTTCTCGCCTTGGGGAGCTCCGGTCCTGTTTGTCAAGAAGAAGGACGGTAGTTTTCGTATGTGTATTGACTACCGGGAGTTGAATAAACTGACGATCAAGAATAGATACCCTCTGCCAAGGATTGATGATCTGTTTGACCAAGTGCAAGGCTCAAGCTTTTATTCAAAGATCGATCTTCGATCTGGATACCATCAGTTAAGGATACAAGAGGAGAGTATTCCGAAGACAGCCTTCAGAACTCGATATGGACACTACGAGTTCCTAGTTATGCCGTTTGGGTTGACAAACGCACCTGCAGTCTTCATGGATTTAATGAATAGAGTTTGCAAGTCGTACTTGGATAAATTTGTGATAGTGTTCATCGATGATATCTTGATCTATTCAAAGACGAAGGCCGAGCACGAACAACATTTAAGAGCCATTTTGGAATTGCTGAAGAAGGAACAGCTGTATGCCAAATTCTCTAAGTGCGAGTTTTGGCTACGTGAAGTCCAATTCCTTGGACACGTGGTAAATGGAAATGGAATCCATGTGGATCCCACCAAGATCGAAGTGATTAAGAACTGGGAAACGCCAAAGACGCCAACCGAGATTCGACAATTCTTGGGTTTGGTCGGTTACTACCGAAGATTCATTGAGGATTTCTCAAAAGTCGCTCAACCATTGACGCTCCTCACGCAGAAAGATAAGAAGTTTGATTGGGGAATCAAACAGGAAGAAGCATTCCAAATATTGAAGGATAAGCTCTGCAATGCGCCAATCTTAGCACTACCGGAAGGTATAGATGATTTTGTGGTATACTGTGACGCCTCACGTCAAGGATTGGGTTGTGTGTTGATGCAACGCCAAAAGGTTATTGCTTACGCATCGCGTCAACTGAAAGTGCACGAAAAGAACTATACCACTCACGATTTGGAACTTGGCGCAGTGGTTTTTTCTTTAAAGATCTGGAGACACTACCTTTATGGTACAAAGTGTACAATTTTTACAGATCACAAGAGCTTACAGCACATATTCAACCAGAAGGAGCTGAATATGAGACAAAGACGATGGGTTGAGTTGTTGAATGATTACGACTGCGAGATAAAGTATCATCCAGGGAAGGCGAATGTGGTCGCCGATGCCCTAAGTCGAAAGGAGAGGATCAAGCCCATAAGGGTTAGGGCTTTAGAGATGATTAGTCGGACCGATCTTTCCTTGCGCATTCGTGCCACGCAAAAAGAAGCTCTCAAGGAAAGAAACCTTGAAGAAGAATATCTCCGTGGGATGGAGAAGCTATTGGTGCCAAACGAGGAAGGAACGTTATGTTTTGAGAAAAGGATATGGGTTCCTTTGTTTGGAGGTTTAAGGAAGGTTATTTTCGATGAAGCTCACAAATTGCGGTACTCTATCCACCCTGGAGCGGATAAGATGTACTAGGACCTTAAATATTATTATTGGTGGCCTAGGATGAAAGGCGATGTTGCTGTTTATGTGAGCAAGTGTTTAACATGCGCTAAGGTGAAAGCGGAATACCAGAAGCCTTCGGGACTTCTGCAACAACCGGAAATTCCCAAGTGGAAGTGGGAACAAATCTCCATGGATTTTGTTACAAAGTTGCCAAGAACGCCATGTAACGCTCCGCTTTTCTAAGCTTGCCGTTTTTAGAAAGATCATAATGCATTACTATTTTCAGAAGCTTATTCCTCTGGTAGTCGTAACTCGCTTTGAAACGTTGTAAGTCCGGGACTTTGATTATAACAAAATGGAACTCTTCTTATGAAATAAACATTTTTCGTATATTCATTTAAACGTTTGATTTAATTGTAAACGTATTGCATATTTGTATCATAAACGTATTTAAGTGCACAAACGATTAATCGAAACTACGTAATTTGCTCATTCTACACGTACGTATACTAGATTAATCATTTTCATACTTTATTTATTCTTTGCAACACAAGAACTATGTTTCTTTTTCATAGTTGTGTTACACCTTAAAATACCATATTGTATACCCATTTTATCCCTAACCGCATGTTATTACAATTGATTAGATGGGTAAGTATATGTTATACATTCTTAACATAACTTAAATGAACCAAATATATGCCTTTTATATTGTCAAAAAAAAATAATAAAAAAGGGGACAACCCCCTTGCGATGGGAACTGCCAAGAAAGAATTGTTTGGTTGTTTTAATTAAGTTACCACTAGCCTAATATATTAAAGGATCATGCTAATCCCACACGCCAAAATAATTTTCACACCCCTAAGCGCTCCGCTTTGGCCAAAGCGCGGCGCTTAGGGCGACAAAAGGTGATACGAGGTTTCGAATGACTGACTGAGTGACAGACTGACAGACATAAAGTGTGACTAGGTTTCAGTGAGCCCGTGAACCCTAAGCGCCGCGCTATGGCCAAAGCGCGGCGCTTCGATCCCACATTCTGGCTTTAAATCACTGGCCAGACAACGGATTCATCACTCGAATTGTTTTCTGTCGATCTTCTTTGCTCTATTAGTTAAATTTTTTGAAAAAACGATGTCGTGGTTCAGTAACTATCTTTTCGGTGATTATTCTGACGAGTCGGTTGTTCCTGATTCTTACGAGGGGACCGCTATTTCTGACTCGTTTGAGAAACCGGTGTCGTCCAACTTGAGGGAGACAGAGGTTGTCTCTGGCATTCGTTATCGTGATAACACGGTGCAGCTGGATTTGAATACCCCTGTGGAGGACCCTTACGCACAACAAGGTTATTCGAATTTCGGTTACGGTGGCGACTATAGCTTTGTACAGCAGGAGTGTTATCCAAACGACAGTTACGGTTGTCATCAAAGTTATTCAAATTTCGGTTACGGTGGCGAGCAAAGCTTTGTTTAATAATTATTATTTGTTTAATAATTATTATTAGTTTATTAATATTTGTTTAATAATTATTATTTGTTTAATAATTATTATTAGTTTATTTATTATTATTTAATTATTATTTGTTTAATTATTATTATTTGTTTAATAATTATTATTTGTTTAATTATTATTAATATTATTATTAGTTTATTAATATTAATAATTATTTGTTTATTTATTATTAGTTTATTAATATTTGTTTAATAATTATTATTTGTTTAATAATTATTATTAGTTTATTAATATTTGTTTAATAATTATTATTTGTTTAATAATTATTATTAGTTTATTTATTATTTATTTAATTATTATTTGTTTAATAATTATTATTTGTTTAATAATTATTATTTGTTTAATTATTAATATTTGTTTAATTGATCAACGTGCAGGGATGGATTTATCCGATGAGGAGATTGAGCATATTGATGAGGGAGTGGAGGGGGGCGAGGAGGAGCCGGAGTGTCCGTATCTTCAGTTTCCGGTGGGGTCACGGGCGAGAGGGAGATGCGCTAGGTTGCGCACTGTACCGATTGGGGAGCACGTAGGTATAGACTGGGAGCTGCTAGCTACCGTGGGGGAGATCGAGCGGGCGCGAGAGATAGTTGGGCTAGATACTCCTTGGTCGCGCCTATTTCAGTTGGCGATGGAGGACTCGTACCCGGAGCTTACGTACGAGTTTTGCTCTACGTTTACATACGCGCCGCATCCGGCGGATTACGTGGAGGACCCTTTATTTCCGGTACACGAGGTTACATTCCGTCTGGCCGGTCAGCAGTTTGAGATGAGTGTGCGGGAGTTTGCTGTCCACACAGGTTTGTACACTGAGCCTGAGCTTGATACTGATTTGTATACGCAGGCTGTTACGATGATGGACAGGCAGACGCTTATTAGTTTCTGGAGGGTCATTTCCAGGGTTCCCTTTGGGAAATCCTGGCAAAAGGCCACCACCATTGTAGATCCCTTGTACCGATACCTGCACCAGGTGATTGCGTCGACTATCGTGCCGCGGGGTTCCAGCAAGGAGAAGGTCAACCTTAGTGACCTTTTCTTTCTTTACTGCCTACTACGCCGCCAGCCCTGCGATCTAGCAGCCAGCCTGGCAGAGTACTTTGCTACTGCATACCACCGGCAGCTCCGCGGGTTTCTTCACACTGGCTCGTTTATCACTGCCATTGCACGATCGCTAGGGATCGTGCCCGAGCTAGATCCGCTGCTGTCCGATCCGGTCCCGTCATCTAGGTTGGGCCACGCGTCAGTATCCGCTATGCAGATCACCCGTACCTTTGATGTCGGTCTGCGGTTCAGGGGTGCTGACGGGCTGATTTTTCAGCCAGTGGAGTTGCCGGAGGTCATCCCGGTTGTTATCGAGGCGAGGCCTGGGATCTTAGCCCCTCCTGATGTTCAGCAGGCCGCTCGGCGGGCTCAGCGACGGGCTCTGGGCATCGATGAGCCTGAGGATCAGCCTGAGGGTCAGGCTCAGGCTCAGGCTCAGGCTCAGGCTCAGCCTCAGCCTCAGCCTCAGGCTCAGGATGATCCGGCGCAGGAGGACCGGGTCGAGGAGGTCCACGTACCACCAATTGAGCCAGCTCCTGAGCCTCCACAGTACCCGCAGCACGTTTACGCTGACCTACCTCCGGTAGCGCGTGAGGTGGCTCGGGACTTCGACCGGCGCCTCAGACGTCAGGGCGCACTCATTGAGTGGATGGTCGAGACGCTCGTTGAGCTACGAGAGCTCGCTGCGTTGCCTCCACGTCCCCTCCCACCGTCCCCACCGCACGAGGATTAGTACATTTAGTTTGTTTGTTTAGTGTTTTGTTATGTATTATTATTGACTCAGTTGTACCTTTTTGTTGTGTATTGTATGTACAAACTGATATATATATATATATATATATTGCAGTTAATCTTCTATTTACATCACGTTGGTTCTGGATTGTTTACGTTTAATGCTTTCTGTATATTTTATTTACCGTGTTCGCTTTATTTAACGCTCGTTCAACTTATTATATACACCTTCTGTAAAAATAACGACGTAATTATAAAACAACGTTAATTTAATAAAATAACGACATTTTAATTCAAAAAAGGCAACATTCAATCATTCAAAAACAAATTCCCATTCATAACGGCAAATATCACATAAAAATTTTTTACTTCAAAAATATCTACCATACTAATTCAACCAAAAATCCCTACAAAACTAACCAAAATCAACCCAAATAATCCCCACCCCAAGCCCCAAGCCGTTTGTCTTTTTGCAAACCCAAAGCGCCCCGCTATGGCCAAAGCGGGGCGCTTTGGCTTAGTCAACAGACAAGGACTGACAGAAGTCAGTCCTTGTCTGTTGACCAAAGCCAAAGCGCCCCGCTTTGGCCATAGCGGGGCGCTTTGGGTGTGCAAAAAGACAAAGGGCGTGTGCGAATAGACTTAGCCTATATTAAATCAAGCATCTTTACATATCATACATATTATACACATGATTTAATGTTAAAAAAAACAAGAAAAGACGGTAATATTAAGGCTGTATACAGCCTTGTTCGCTAGCCTTACGGCTGTGTTAGTGCTTGTTTTTAATTGATAACTCCCACCTAACAATGTTATCTAATGTTAGATGGTTAGTCATTGATTAATTAAACACTATCTAATCTATGTCACAACAAAACAATGATGTGTATCATCACGTGTATCTCAAGTTCCAAGAAAAAAAAAGATGTTTAATATTCTTGCCCAAATCAAAAGTCGAACAAATGGCCTTCTTTTTTGTTTCTTTTTCAATTTTTGCCGCCAAAAAAAAAGACAGAACTCGACATTTCGGAAATTATAAAGCTTCCAAACCAAGGTTTTCCTTGTGTTGAACTTTCTGTTATAAATACATATCCTTTCTCCATTCTTAAAGATCCGAAATCATTCCTTAAAACCCTTACACAAGCATCGACGGCTGCCTTCTAGCAAACACACCCACACCCGTTCTTACATAAAGATCCGGATCCCTCAGATTCGTTTCACTTCACACCCTCTCTACATTTTAGAGATAATACATTACCCAGAGAAGGACCCGCACGTCGCTGAAACCCGAAGACAACGTCGGAAAGGCTCAAAGCCGCCAGCGTAGCCGAGACCGATGCCGGAATCGCCTTTCACTTCGCCGCAGTCGCCGGAACTCATACCATCGCCGGAGAAACCGCAACGAACCGGGGACACGAAAACGTCATCGGGACATCCATTATTTAACGCCACTTCGTTTCGGAAGAACTCGAAGACGACACCGGAGCTCGGAGACGACATCACGACGGGACTCCACAGTTTTCGGTATACCTTTCTTCCTCGTCTGTTTTCTCATTTAATCCCTTGTTGAAATCATATATTTTCGATGGTTAAAACTCACCCAAACGAAAACTAGAACCTGGAAAATCGATTAACATTTGTCGTTACTTAGTCTTACGAAGAAGATGATGTTTTAAAAATATTGTTTACGTATAGCCTCTACATTCAATCCAGTCATTTTACTTTTTTTTTCTTATACATGTGGCTTGATTAAGAAATAATGGGTTTTACGAAATAAACTGTTGTGGATGAATTTTAGTAATCAAAGTTGATAACCTTTTGTTCTGTTCGAATGTTCTAATGAAAAAGATTACTGAACTTGAGTTCAAGTAAAATAAAATCTAAGATCTTTGTGGATCAGTAGTTTGTGGTTGTTGTTAGAGCAATGCATAATAACCAACAAATTTATTTTTCTTTTCTTTTCTTTTTCCTTTAATCCTTTTATATCTTGAATGAAACAAAATTAATTAATTTGTAAACTCTAAATGTTAAAGAATTGTATTTAACCTATAATTAGTATTTAGATCATTTACGTGTGGTATTTTTTTCGTATCTAGGATAACCGTTTCGTTCGGTTTTTCTCAATTTTTTCCTCGCGTGTTACTTTAAGGAATCTCCGTACGCAAAACCGTGAGTATACTCGCAACCCCCTTTTTATGTTTACCACTTTTTGGGGTGTAACATGTTTTACTATTAAACTACACTTAAACTTATTCTTTATGCAATGCACAAAACAATCCTTATACATGAATACTATGTTATGATACTTGATGCTCACGTGGACCATACTTATGTGATATGTTTTAGTCATTAGCTCTCACGAGTCTCCCTTCGACATGTATAGCGCTATAGGAGTAACGCACCGCCCCCCTTAAACTTGGGTCATGTTGAATTAATTAAACTTTCTTGCGTAAACAGAGGTTGGCTAGAAATATTGCATGCCACGTTAGGTTGATCTCGTATAAACTAAGTTGCCATGTGGATTCGTTTTAAACTTTTATACTTATACTTATACTTATGTTCAAACTTGTATACTCGCCTTTGCTTTTGCATTGAACTTTATTTTAAACATGTTACAGGTCGAGGAAGATAATGCTATGAAATGAAGTAGCGTTGATGCCTAGATACACATATAGACGTTTAGGTTTAATCGTTGTATCAATTTTGATTATGTTGTATTGTATTTCCTTTAAACTTGACGTTATTTGATTTCTTTGTAATGTTGACAAATGAATTATGAAATGAAATCGGTTTGTTAAATATTGTCACAAATAGCGTTATGATGTCTCTAGCAATCTTCACACTTCGTCTCATCCCGATGTTTCCGCCATTGGTTGGGGTGTGACATGCCAAGAGGCCATGACACTATTTGGGTAATAGTGGATCGATTAACGAAGTCAGCACACTTCTTACCTATCAGAGAGAAGGATAATACGAGCAAGTTGGCCAAAATTTACATGAGAGAGATTGTTACACGCCATGGAGTACCTCTCTCGATCATCTCTGACAGAGATGGAAGGTTCGTATCAAGGATTTGGCAATCCTTCCAAGAAGCTTTTGGCTCGCAATTGAATATGAGCACCGCGTTTCACCCACAGACCGACGGGCAAAGCGAACGGACGATACAGACTTTGGAAGACATGCTGAGAGCGTGTGTTATGGATTTGGGCGGTAGCTGGGATAAACATTTGCCACGGGTCGAATTTTCATACAACAACAGCTACCACACCAGTATTGGTGCCGCGCCATTCGAAGCTTTATATGGACACAAGTGCAGGTCACCGCTTTGTTGGTCTGACGCAGGTGACAGACAATGGGTTGGTCCTGATGTGGTCCAGGAAACCACATATAAGATTGCACAGATCCGAGATCGCATCAATGCGGCTCGTGACCGTCAGAAAGCTTACGCGGATCGAAAAAGGAAACCTCTAGAGTTTGAGGTAGGTGATATGGTTCTGTTGAAGGTATCACCCTGGAAGGGTGTGGCACGCTTCAGGAAGCGTGGAAAGTTGAATCCGCGGTATATTGGTCCATTCAGAATTTAGGAGAGAATTGGACTAGTAGCATACAAGCTGGACTTACCTGCTGAACTGAATGGTGTTCACGATACATTTCATATATCCAATTTGAGGAAGAGTCCAACGCAAGATACCGTTGTCATTCCTACCGACGAAATTCATGTTGACGACACGCTCCACTTCGTTGAAGAACCCGTTGAGGTTACGGATTGGAAAGTGAACAAGACCCGCCGGAGCAGTGTCAAACTCGGAGATGGAATGCCAGACATGGTCCTGAATACACCTGGGAGCGTGAGGACCGAATGAAAGAGAAATACCCCCACTTATTTCCCAAGAACCCTGCATCTAGAAGCAGAACTTAAAATTTCGGGACGAAATTTTTCTAACGGGGGGAGAATGTGACAACCCTCACTAAACCAGGTATCCGTACGACTTAATTAATAACTAATTACTGCTTAATTACTGTGCTTACTTGAATTTGTGGATAAACTGCTACTTGAATGCTGATACATGTACATACTTGCATCATACTCTATTTACCGTCACTACATTAATTACATGCTGAACCTTAGTGACAAACATGATGCACAAAAGCACAGTAGCACAATGAACGGATAACCTATTGAACGTGCTGTCATAACCAGCACCAGGCAGATACTGCCTCTAAGGCCTTTTTGAGCCCGAGATAGTTAACTACACTAATAGTGAGTGTGAAGATACAAGGGTTGTAGAACTGCGTCTCTAGGAATAAGTTACAGTGATCGGATGTGCCTAAAACGTACTCTAAGTACAAAATTCAGCACATTAACTAAAAATTCAGCATTTGGGTAACTCATAAAGTGCCAAAACATGAGAAAAATATTACTAGACACTTTCCAAAGTGTCGGGAATAAGTTGTGTCACTAAAATTAATATTAACGACACTTTAAAGCTTTGTTAAGCGCTTTAACGGATTACTATCCAACCAAACAACCGGACTTTACCCGGGACATAAAAATATTGCCATTAACATTATTCATCTTTTTCTGAGCCAGTTAGGGTTCCTGAATACCCTAACACCCACTGTAATGCACAACACATTAGTAACCGGGTTAATCACTTAACTAACTAAACTAACCTAACTAAAATCTAATGATTAGTTGAAAACCAACCAAGACCCCCCCCCCTTAACCAAACCGTCCCCAAGAGGGGGACACACATTGTCCTTCAAGTGATTATTTTAATCTTCTTGTTTAGTATCAAGAGAGCATAAAATCCAATGGACCATGATCTTAACTTTGCCTATAAGAACAAGGGTTTACACACCATAATCATCCAACACCTAAACTCAACAACACACTCTCCTTCTCCTCTCTAGAGCTCTCGGCCGAACCCCCTTCACCACCCATCAAATTTTTGAGTTTTGTTCAAGCAATTCCAAGATCATTCAAGTGTTAAGGATCACGTAAGAGGAGGCTTGGTGCATTCGGAAGGCGAAGGACATCACCCTATTGCTTTTATCCGCTCATTTTGCGTCTAGATTCTTCCCTAGCCTCGAGCTAGTGATAAGTTGCTCGAATCACACTCTCGAACTATTTTGAAGTGGTTAAAATGATATGTAACGGTTAAAAGTCATGAACATACAAGTTGATACATAAAAGTCTACTAAAAATACTAAAAATGATGGTTAAAAGCTAGATTGTTGTGTAAATCTTGTACTATTTGATTTGTGTAGTTATTTAGGCCCGGTCTATGTTGTGGTAGCTCAGATCATCGCTTAACCCGGGTTGTTCATGATCATGAATCATGACATAAAGCTTGTTTAAGTGTAACAAGGGTTAAGTGATGAAACTCTACCACACGAGAAACTTGAACTTGTGTAAAAACGATTTCACTTACGGGATAGTGTTTAAAACTCGTAGATCTACGGATCTACAAGCGTTATTTTCAAAAGACCGAGTGTCAAAGAAACCATGTTTTCTAAAGACGGATCTTACACTAACAAGAATGATTTTTAGAACACACAAGTGTGTAAACACTTGTGTAGCACAAAGTTTCGACAAAATAACTATTTTCGTAAAAGTTGACGAGAAGTTGTAAAGACGGAATTTTTCTAAAAACGAGGTTTTTACGAAATCGGATTGCTTTATATAAAGATCCACTAAATGTAATGGGATTTACTTCATATTTTTTTAGTAAATCACAAGTTCATGTAATTTTTGCGATTTACATGTTTATTGACTAGTTTGATGCGTTGAATATTGTTTTGGTTAAATAAGAAAATGGTTGATTTGATTTATGAAAGAAAATGATACGCTTGAAAGCGTGGCCACCTCCAGTTACAGAGGAAACTCTGGCGAAATTTTTCTAAAAACCCAACACTTAGAATTATTTTCACCACAAGTGTTAGAAATACATTTTGACTTGTTTTCAAATTATAAGTTTCGCCACGACTTTATTTACAAAATATCGGAGGTGGGATTTTCACAAAATTAAACGTGATAAATATATGTTTAGTAAATATATTTTTCATAACGTTACTTGTCATGTATTTATGATTATTTTGTGAAGATACAAATATTATTTTTAGGGTAAAAATAATACTATCGAATGTTAACGAATCCAAAATAATACGAACGCCTCTACGATAAATATATAAGTTACACCGGTAATTACTATTACCACTCGATCATTAAAACGTAACTTACGCATTTTAAGAAAATATGACCGAACGCGTATTTTGTCAAGGTATTATTTTGGGAAAATTATATGTAATAGAAAATATAATATTTTTGAGAAGAATATTTATATTTTGGAGTTAGAAATAAAATATATTTTAAGTGAGACTTAATAATATATTTCGAACACACATGTATTAAATCCCCCATCCTTGGGAAGGAAAATGATTATCAAGTATATACAGAATGTAAACACGAAATAGTTGTCTAACTATTTCCCAAAAACTTAAACCATAAAGCTAAGGCACGGCCGTCCGTCTAATAGAGTTAGTACGTGTAGGTCGTCGCACAGCTGCTTGAGCAGGAGATATACTTGGTAGAGACGCACCACTGTGAGTTCATGTCCCCCTTTTCTCTTAACTGTTTTCAGTTTTCTAAACTACGGGGGTGAAATACATGTTACTATGATTACAAGAACTTTATACATGGTATGGTTAGCGTAAGGAGGTTTACTACTTAGATTATGTGAGTGGGTAGGAGCAACATGAGGTCATTAATCCTCATGGTAGGACCAAGGGACAGGAGCGGTAGATCTATCTGGGTGTAGCGAGCCCAGCCCCAGGCCAAACTAGAAACGGACCTCGGGGTGACTTTGTGCCCGACGCATAAATCCGCTAGGTTTGAGTCTCCCTACTTGCACTTCACACATATCAATGGCCTTGCAAACCATTGGTGATCTCTTTTTCCTTATTTGCTACATACCAGGATTGTTTTTACATACAAAGGTTTATTTACTCACTTACACATGAACTCGCTCAACATTATTGTTGATTTTTCAACTTACATGTATTTCAGGGAATTAAAGGATCTGGCGCGGTATGACACGTTTTCCCGCTGCACTAGTACGAGGTCATCCGGGTTTAGGGAATGTGGCTCTCTCCTGGACAAGTCACAGTCCTTAAACTATGTTTATGTTGATGTTTGTGCTTGTTGAACAATGTTTGTGTCGTTAGGATGTGTTTTCGTTAAGACAATGTTGGTGTATTTGGTTTCTAAAACTTAATTAAATGGATGATCTTGCATGGTTTTATTTCATATAGCTTTGTTATGGTTAAGCTATGGTATTAAGAAGTCACACCAAATTAACCACGCTTCCGCAAAGCCAGGGTGTGACAATAATATATGCAAATCCAGATGAATACATGTTGTACTTCTCATTTATTTTGTATTTTGATTTAATAACTTCGGTTCTGATTTGATAAATTCGGTTCGCTTGTTCTAAACCCGAGAACCGACCAGAACCTGAAATGTGGATGATATAGGAATTGAAAACAAACTTGCATACATGATGTCGGTTTGGTTTCAGGTATTTTTTGGTTTGGGTCTAGGGTATTTTCTGGTAAACCTGATTTCTGCTCACCCCTACTTCGAGCAATCCAACAATTATGTTCTTCTAGATCAGTCAACAATGGCCATCACAGCCTTTACCATAGTGGAGAAAACTGAGCACAACTCTCACAGGTTTTGATTTACCCTAAGCCCTACCAATTATGGATATTGGAAAACAATCACTCTCTACAACACGCTATGGCAAGTGCACCCATCGTTGGCTTAGTATAGTGATGGTAGGGTACCGAGGTCGTCCAAGGACACAAGAGCTTTTGATAGTGGAATATCGTCAATGTATAATCTAACCAAATTTTGAAAAAAGAATTTTTTAGACAGGTAAAACTAAAACAAGAAAATAAAATATAAAAAACGATAGACAAGATAGAATCACTTGGTTCCAACTCAGCTTTTATGTATCCTTTGATGATTTCTGCACTTTGGGTTTTTAAGAGATTATCTTAGTTATAGTGGCATATCCCTCTTTTGGAGGCAACGATACCCTCAGCCATATTGGTCTGAGTCAGCAGGTATACAATCCCGCAAGGCTGGAATATTGAAAGATAATTAAGTAAGTTATTAATGCAAAATGTGGCATGTCCCTCTTTTGGAGGCAACACTGCCCTCGGCCATATTGGTCTGAGTCAGCAGAGATACAGTCCCGCAAGGCCGGTTTAAAGTTTTAATAGTAGTTTATTTTTAAGGGGATTCAAGTCGTTGATGTTATCTGACTCAAAGGAAGTCCTAATAAGCTTGAATCAAGTCCTCGCAGGATCTGTACACCGAATGAGGCAAGAACTTTACCCAAACCACCCTTCTAACCCCTTCCAGGCAGTTAGCGCGCTTTATATAGACCGTAAAGACACAAATGAGTGAATCAACAAAACATGAAGAGATGGTATAATAAAGTTCGCTTTCAGTATAAAAAACTAGTTATTAAAGTCATTAATACATACCCAATTAAAAAGTTACCAAAGCTTGGAAATCAAAAGTAATACATAAATAAATTGCAATCACCAAGTGATGTAAGAGATTAACCAAGCATGGCCTTTGTTTGACAAAAACTCTTACGATCAATATTTGATCTCGAGACTACTACACACACTCTAAGGATGGATGATGGATGAATGTAGTAGATGATGGTGGTATTGTGGTGGTGGAGTTGTGGCAGGTGTGAGATAAGTGGTTTGCCAAGGGATGGATTGCAATTGAACCAAGCACCCTTATTTATAGCTGGAAACAGGCCTTCCACACGGCCCCATGCCCGGAGGGCACGACCTCGTGTCTCCTCCTTCTCTGTCTTCATTTAATTAGTTGTGTCAGTCCGTACGCTCACACGCTATGCAGTTATAGCGGTCCAAAATCGAATAGTGGTCAAGGTCCGCTATATGATATATAGGTTATAGCGGTGGTATAGCGGTGATATAGCGGTAATTTTTATACCATGCATAATTTATGTATATATATATATATATATATATATGGTGGGGTTCGGCTACAAAGTCTATTTTTCCTACAAAGTGTACAAAGTCATAAAACACCACAACTTCAAGCATAAAACACACTTAAAACCCATAAATATCAGAATGAAGATCACTAAAACACAATATCCAAACCGTAAAAGTCCATAAAAACTTTAAATACACTATCGTAGAACTATGAATATAAAACACAACATGATAATCAACATAAAACACACCAATGTTACTCATTCGAAACTCAAAGCCTTATCATCCAAAACGCAACACAAAACCCACAAATATGGCGTTTTAGTAATCTTCACTTTGTTATTTGTGGGTTTTGAGTGTGTTTTATGGTTTGTAGGAAAAATAGATTTTGTAGCCAACTCCCACCCTATATATATATATATATACATATATATATACATATATATATACATATATATATACATATATATATATATATCCTTGAAAAGTATTAATAGTAATATCAAAATTCATAGTAATATCATTCCATTATCGAAAACCTGTTGCAAATCTAATATAATTTAAGAATTAACACAATCAAACACCTACCTGCGTTACTGTGTTGCCTCATTCTACTACGTTACTGCTATAACAGCTATATAGGTTTCCAAATAGCGGTATTTAGCGCCGCTAATAGCGGAACCGCTATAGGCCACCGCTATTTGGACCGCTACACACCTTGAGGTCCGCTAACCGCTATAGCACCGTTATTAACTGCTTAGCTCACATGGCCTGTGTGTCAAAGGCATGACCCCGTGGCCTTATACTTGTTGTACTATTGAAGATTTTGACATCCATAAGTATGTTTTGCAAGCAAAGCTTAACTGAATTACGTGATGCAAAAGTCATCCCATGTGGATTGTAAAAAAGCAAAATGGCCAAATGGGTTGCTACAAAATAAAAATCTGAACAAAGTATTGGGGCTGCTAAAAATAATCTATGTAGATTAAATTAGGCTGCTGCTACATAGTATGTAAATCAAATCATAGAAACAAATTGACATCTCTAAATCACATTATAAGTTTCAAAATCACGACGACAAAGATGGTGACATTTGTAACCAACCATACTGTTTGTGAACCAACTATGACAGTTGCTCCTGAGATAAATACAAGATTTTCGTCTTTCTCACCATATTTTGTTTTCGTTTTAACAGGTTGTAAACCAACTGTTGCTATCATAAACAACTTCATCTAGACAAAAAACAAAGAAAAAAAAAACCATTTTCATCCAAATCCAGTCAAGTTTACTCTCATAAACTGCGACAAAAAATAAAACAAAAAGAAAAAACCCACATGAACAAACATATACAATTAATCATCATAAGAGCATTTACATTTGAACATTATCTCCATCTATATAAGAGCATTCACATCGAAGATTCTTTACTTATATATTCTATATAATATAGAGTAAAAATTAGAGAAAACATCAAAAACACTTCTACATTAGAGTCTCTATAGTAGAGAAAGATTTATAGAAAGCAAAGTACAACCTTTATATTTAGAGATTTATATTAACTCTCTATATTTTTGTTGTGGGTATGTAGGAAAGAGAAAAAAGTAATAAAATAAGTGTTTGTGAGTATGATAGAGATAGATATAGAGAGTTGAATGTGAGAGATTTTTAAAAAATTAACAAAATATAGAGGAAAGTGTCTTTTTTAGTTGAATTATATAAATGAAGATGCAGTCTGCAGTCTCCAATGTGAATGCTCTAATTTAACTAAAATAACACACTTTTCTTTTAAGTTTTGTTTATTATTCAAAAGTCATCCAACTCTCTATCTCTATCTCTGTCATACTTACAAACACTTATTGATGGAGGAGCATCTTGAGTCAAACCCAAATAGTTTATAATTTTTTATTATTTGAATTTTAATGTTTTTTATTTAGTTTCCTATTTTGTGGGGATTTGAATTTCCTAGTTTATGTATTTTATTCATTATAAATTAGGAGCTAGGGTTTATTGTTTAGTGAGTTTTTGAGTTTATTATTATAAAAAGAACTTGTTCTTGGAACCGTTGGTTCAATTTATCGTCTTTGATTAATCGATTGTTCTTGAGCCATCTGAGTACGCTTCTGATCCGTATCATTTGGTATCAGAGCTTTTGGTTTTCAAATGGCTCTACGTGGAAAAGAAGAAACTTTCGTTCGTAGATTCGCCGCCGGAGGCAACGACGGAGTTCCTTTTAATCCGTGAGGATATGGTGATCATTCTCGTAGATTCGCCGCCCGAGGCAACGAGATTGTGGACCATGAAAACTTTCGTGAATCATGTGATGGTTATCATCTCCGTAGATTCGCCACCCGAGGCAACGAGGATCCTGACCTTATCTATGATTCTTCTCCCGTATTTGATGAGTATTAGTATGAGGTTTATGCTTGGGCAACCGGTGGTTCATATCGTTGTAGTTCATATCGAAGCTTATTGGGAGATGAATCGGGTTTCAAAAGTCGTAAGGTTGGTGTTACAGCGGTAGAAAACGGTGACGCCACGGTGGCTTTGGCTGAAGATGCGGTGGTAATTGGTGGATTTGGGGTGAATGTTGATGGTGATGAGCCTGTCTTGGACGTCCCAATCATGTTGCCGCAAGTTACGGGATCCTACATCAAGTTCAAAATTCAAGAAGATAATATTGCGGTTGCCATGCATAAACCTTCGGTGATTACTGCTACTAATTCGGTATTTCCTTATAAAAAATTGGAGATATTAAGGTTTTAATTGACATGGTGGGTCCAATAATATTAATTGATAGCATGTGTCCCATGCAATTTATACGTTGGCTTCAAGAAAAAGATGATAAACTTATTCAAAATGTTGACTCAGCAACACAATGAGGCTTTGTGAAAAAAATACTGATAACCTTTATTCAAATAGTGAGCAAAAGAAGTTTATCCATACATGTGGTAAAGGAATTAATATCAACAATCTTAAGGGTTCGGTTGGTAAATGTAAATTTACAAGGAGGCCACTCCAAAATATATATGTTGAGCAGTTCAAGTCGATAGCGAAAGCTAGGTGGTCCAATGCTCCATTTGACCCGGGTGGTACAGGTCAGGAACCGGACATGGCGACCCGTAGAGTTAGGTTGCTTAGACGGGTCATGATGATAATAGTAAATGGGAATCGGGTTGATGTTCCCTTCGACCCAGGTGGTTTCGGTCCAAAGACTAAACTTGAGGACGAGTTTTTTAGAAGAGGAGGAGTATGATGCAGGAGCATCTTGAGTCAAAACCAAATAATTTATAAACTTTTATTATTTGAATTTTAATGTTTTTTATTTAGTTTCCTATTTTATGGGGATTTGAATTTCCTAGTTTATCTATTTTATTCATTATAAACTAGGAGCTAGGGTTTATTGTTTAGTGAGTTTTTGAGTTGATTATTATAAAAAGAACTTGTTCTTGGAACCGTTGGTTCAATTTATCGTCTTTATTAATCGATTGTTCTTGAGTCATTTGAGTACGCTTCCGATCCGTATCACTTATTTTATTATTTATTTCTTTTTCTTATAGACTCACAACAAAATATAGAAGTGTATTTCATAAACCTCTAATGTAGAGGTGTACTTTAGTTTTCTCTATAGTATTCTCTATTATAGAGAATACAATATATTAATATTTTAGTTATGTTCTTTATTTTTTTCCTCTATATTAGAAAGAACTGATAGTTATAAAGGTTCCAATGTGAAAGCTCTAAACTAAACAAAAATTATAAAAAGTTATAAATAAGGGAAAATCTCCAAAATAGCCGTTGACTAGTCAAAATATCAAAAATAGCCATGTGAGCCCTCACAAGGAGTTCAAGCAACTGAAATGGCTTAAAACCCATGATTGCTACGTGTCCGGTTGGCTTGTGATCTTTCAACATGGCTTAAGCCTTTTCAGTATAGCGGCTTGTGATATTTCAACATGGCTTAAGCCTTTTCAGTGTAGTGGCTTGAGATCTTTAAACACGGCTTGAGATCTTTCAGTGTAGCGGCTTGGCTTGGCATAAGATCTTTCAAAACGGCTTGAGATCTTTCAACGTAGTTTAATAATAAACGAATAATTGAAAATATAAACGAATAATTAAAAAAATCTCAATTAAATGTTCAATTAAAAAAATCTGGAATTTTTAACTTGAAAATAATAAATATTTAACTTGAAAATAAAAAATTACTATGTTAGAACTCCGTGTATTATACGGGTTAAATAAATGCAATTTTTATACTAAATAATAAAAAAATATAACTTTAAAAACCTCGTGTATTACACGAGTTGAATAAATGTAATTTTATACATTAAGTAACAAAAAAGTTATATACTTAAGAATCTCGTGTATTATATGAGTTGAATAAATGTAATTGTATATACCGAATAATTAAAAAAAAATTATACCTTTAAAACTCTGTGTATTACACAGGTTAAATAAATATAATTTTGTATACTAAATGATAAAAATGTAATATCTTTAAAAAACTCGTGTATTGTAAAAAAGTAATATCTTTAAAAAATTTGTGTATTGTACCCGTGTAATACACATATTCAACTCGAACAATACATGAGGTTTTTAAAGTTATATTTTTATTATTTAGTATAAAAATTACATTTATTTAACACGTGTAATACACATGGTTCTAACCAAGTAATTTTTTTATTTTCAAGTTATACATTTTTTATTTTCAAGTTAAATATTTATTATTTTCAAGTTAAAACTTTCAGCTTTTTTTAATTGAGATTTTCAAGTTCTCACATTGATTTTTTTATTTATTCGTTTATATTTTTAATTATTCGTTTTTATTTAAACTATGTTGAAGTATCTCAAGCCGTGTTGAAAGATATTGAGCCAAGCCAAGCTGCTACACTGAAAGATCTCAAGCCGTGTTGAAAGATCTCAGGCCAAGCTAAGCCGTGTTGAAAGATCACAAGCCGCTACATTGAAAAGGCTTAAGCCATGTTGAGAGATCACAAGCCGCTACACTGAAAAGGCTTAAGCCATGTTGAGAGATCACAAGCCAACCGGACACGTGGCAATCATGGGTTTTAAGCCGTTTTAGTTGCTTGAAACGGCTCCTTGTGAGGGCTCACATGGCTATTTTTGATATTTTGACTAGTTAACGGCTATTTTGGAGATTTTCTCTATAAATAAACTAATGCAATTATTATCAACCATGTAATAAACAAATCTTCTCATTAAATTGTGTCATAAACAACAACACTAACACCAAAACATAGCAAACAAACAAACCAGTAACACACCAAATCTCCTCCTCCGTTGTGGATATTTATAAATCTGAGATAAAAGTGTGTTATCTATGTATTAAGAAAGGGGAAATGAAAATCATAACATACTAGATAAAACTAGAAATATTTTTTGAACGGGCAACAAACTTAATCTCGAGCACTCTCGGGGCACCCACTGGACAAACGGAGTACTCTAAGAGTAACCCGAGTCCACCACCAATTCCGGGGAAAACCCGGTAACCCATCCGCCCGTAGGCACGACAGTGAAATTACTGGTAAAACCCGTTTGGCTCAAGGATTCAACCCAGGTTTTCCCTGGGTCTCCTATCATTGCCCACCAGTGCCTCACTCTGCACCAAGTGGGAGTCGAACCTGCATCTCTAAAGAGAAATGCAAGCCCTCCACCACTTGATTCAGATATCATGGATGCTTAATTCCATGATGAAATTAGAACGTGGATAGATGCGAGATTAACTTCAGACACAAGACAATAGGGATTAGGGTTCTAGATCGAAAGAAATTACCTATATATACATTTCCAAGTTAAAAGGAATAGTGCCAGGCACTTTCCTATTGGACAAACCCATTTTTAATTTAATTTTATTTACAGCTTAAAATTACACTTTCGTCCCTCGTTTAAAATTACGGTTTTGCCCCAGCTAAAAAATAAAATTATAATTTTGCCCCTAGCTAAAATTACGTTTTCGCCCTCAGCTCAAGATAAAATTATAATTTTGCCCTTAGCTCAAAATTACGCTTTTGCCCTCGATTCAAAAACTAATTTTTAATTTTGTTCCCAGTTTAAAATTATGGTTTAGCCCTCCGTTTAAAATTACGTTTTTGCCCCCGGTTCAAAATAAAATGTTGTTTTTCCCTCTAGCTCAAAATTACGATTCTGCCCTCAGCTCAAAATTACGTTTTTACCTCCAGTTCAAAATAAAATTATGTTTTCTCCTTAGCTCAAAATTATTAGTTGTCTGTCACTTCCCTATTGGACCAACTCATTTTTTATTTAATTTTATTCCCAGTTTAAAATTACGCTTTCGTCCTTCGTTTAAAATTATGTTTTTGCCCCCAGCTCAAAATACGCTTTTGCCCTCTGTTCAAAAACTTTTTTTTTATTTTGTTCCCAGTTTAAAATTACGGTTTCACTCTCCGTTTAAAATTACGTTTTTGCCCCCATTTAAAAATAAAATGTTGTTTTTTTCTCTAGCTCAAAATTACGATTATGCCCTCAGCTTAAAATTACGTTTTTTCCCATAATTCAAAATAAAATTATGTTTTCCCACCTAGCTCAAAATTATGATTTTGCTCTCAGTTTAAAATCATGATTTCGCCTCCTGTTCAAAATATAATTCCGAATTTGCCCTCTGTACAGACATACATGTTATTAGAGATAAATATTTACCTTATTGCCCCGCAACGCGGGCAGAGAAAAACTAGTTCATATACATGTATTATCTATATTAACATTTAGAAGATGCTTACGTAAGCCGGGAATAGGTTTTTCATCTGATTGGCCACTTTGGGCGGCCATGTTGACTTTTGGTTTTTTTTTCATATAATAGTTATTTATAGGTTATGCCAAATTACAATTTTATCCTAGGTGTAAAATTACGATTTCACCCTCGAATCGAAATAAAGTTTTGCTTTTGCCCCCTGCTTAAATTTACGATTTTGCCCTCAGTTAAAAAATACAATTTTGCCCCCAGTTCAAAATAAAATTATGGTTTTGCCTCAGCTAGAGTCCTGCCAAACCACGATTTGGTTCCCAGTTTAAAATTACGATTTTACCCTCAGCTAAAAATTACGATTTTGCCCGCAAATAAAATATTACGATTTTGCCCCCATTTAAAAAAAATGGTTTTGCCCTCAGTTAAAAATATTATTTTACCTCTATTTTAAAATTACGATCATACCTCCGCTAAAAATTGCAATCTTGCCATCGTTTTTTTTCTTTGCGAAAATCATGGTAGTGTTTTATTTTACTTTGTTGACTTAATTTTGTTTTTACTCACGCCAAACAGCTGCCTATCACTCGCTAATTGGTCCTGACAAGTTATTGTTTTGCCCTCAACTCTAAATTACACGCTTGTCATCGTTTTAGTTAATTTTTTTATCATAACTATGGTACTGTTTTTCTTTAATTGGTTAACTTGATGTATCTTTTTTGATATCGTGTTATAGGTAGCATGTATAACTAACTGACATAAAGGCGTACATGTTATTAACCTAAGAAATACTCGGTTTAGCGCCCCACAACACGGGCTGCGCATAACTCTAGCTGCCTAACACTGACTCATTAGTCCTGAAAAATTACAGTTTTGCCCTGAACCCAAAATTACGGTCTTATCATCGTTTTTTTTTTTTTTTTTTCATAGCAAAATTATAGTAGTCTTTTTTTAATTGATTGAGAATTTATTCGGTCATCGCCCCACAACGCGGGCGAGACATCTACTAGTTAATTTACATTTACAACATGTCGAGGAACAGTATAGTTTCTTTGGTTTCAACATTGGCCACACAGGTATTGTTTTTATATACTTGCACGCCACACGGTGCACTCTACCTAGCCGGTAACATTCAAGAGTTGTTACCATTGCTATTCCCCATGGAAAACCATCCACTGCTACTATGCCTATCACATTCGTTTTCCTAGTGGTATCGTCTAAGAAGAGCTGCACGATGTCTCTGGTCTTGGATTAGCAAGTTTGCTATGTGAGTATATAATTATTGTTAATGATTTACAACTTATATTGCTCTAAGTAGGTCTTCTGCACAAGTTCTTTCCACGATATGTTCAGTTTACTAGGGTTAGACAACAGTAAGGTACAAATCTTGGAAGACAACATACAACCAAAATTCAATCTCTAACACACGAAGCCCGCATAACCATCCGCTCTCCGGTGAGTTCTGCATTTCCCGACGAAACTACTCTCAACTCACTATCCAGTAGAAGTATTTGGGATTGCAAAGAAGGCTTTATGGCGATTGGTTTGATAAAAAATATCTTGGGGCGAGTATGTTGTCGAAGGGGAATTCTAAGGTGGTGACGGTGGCAGACGATAAATAAGAGAAGACATTGTTGGTTGCCTGCTTTAAGGTGTGGGGTTAGGTTGTGATGTGTTGAGCATTAGGTGGCGGCTAGGTGGCTGTGATGCGGTTGCGATGGTGATGGCAACGGTGGTGTTGCGGGTTTGGTGGTTGTGGGAAAGATATGCCGGAGAGGAGTGATTTAAGATTTATGTAGATATCGACAAAGTGGTAGAAAGAAATAGAGTTAGTACACAAAGCTCTATGTGCTAAACTAAAACTGTGGGTGAAATATGATTTTCTTTGCATTTGCAATGATAATATATGCCACGTAAATTCAAAACTTATCAAATAGATTATGGTGAAGGGAGTGGTTACCTGGTATTAGGTAAATTCTCAATTCACCTAATCACATAGTACCATGTCAATTCATCTAAAATATTTACCTTAATGTTCAAAAACGTTAGCGGTGGTTTACCTAATGGGGTTTAGGTAAACTATTTTTTATAAAAGAGAAAAATGTGTGATCGGCTGAGAATGAATGGACCCCACCACACACCCTTCTCTCCCCCCCTCTCTTTCCCATCGGTAAACCTTCACCGAAATGCCCCTCTTATCGGTAAGATCAATATCGGTAAATGTGTTGGCGGTAGTCTTCACTATCGGTAAAGTTGTTTACCGCACATTACCGACCTCCACTCCGCTTACCCTCAAAAGTTAGAAACCAACTTAATAGTTTACATCTATAGGTTTTGTTTACATCTATAGTCACCTGGTGTAAGAAATTTGTTTCTGTTTTACGTTTTTCTCGATTTTAGACGTCGTTCGGTTAACATGGTTATATGCCCCCTCCACCCAACGCTTGTAGCACAGTTTTACGCCCCGCCCCGCAATGCGGGGGCTTAGCACTAGTTGCTACCAAATCCTAAACAACAAAATTCGAAAATCATAACTTACTTGCTAAATCGACAAAAATTGCTACCAAATCCTAAGCAACAAAATCCGAAAATCATAACTTGAACGGATCTGTGATAGAATCGTGGATGATTGATTCTGGGATGGCAAGGAAACAGACGTGGATGATTGATTCGGTTAGGGTTTCATCTAATCTGTGTTTCTGGTTCTTCGCGTGTAGGGGAAGAGAGCGAATGAAGAGATGTGGAGAAGGCTAGAGTTCAAGAGAAAAAGATAGTGTGGTTTAATGAAAAATTGGGTTTGAATTTTGAATCGAGAATGGTCCAGAGCTTTGTGGGTTTGAATCTTGAAACAAGCTTGTTTGTGTTTGCCACCTCTAAAATATTCAGAGGTTGTCTTTAAGTTAATATATAAGTTTAAAACTCTTATATTTCAACATTTCAAAGGATTAATGTGAAAATTATATTCTAATTACCAAGTCTGATTCTCATACTAGTTTGAATTCAGTCTTTACAGTTCTTGCTATGTTTTTACAAAGTATATTTGTAAACAATTTGCCCAGTTTCAAAACCTAAATAATAAAATAGCAAGAAAAGCCTTCTAATAATCAAAAGTCCAAACCTCGAACTTCATTACCAAAAGAAAAAGGGGTGTCAACAACAAAACTTTCATCACAAAGTAAGATACTAAAAGTCTCTTCAAAAACACAATATTTGAAATCAGGGAAATAAAACTCCGAACCGATATCTTAGTTTCTAAATCCCCTGCTGTTCCTCCTACCTCTTGCCTTCTCAAACTTCCTTCCCTTCGACCTCACATAGGGCTTGGTGTGACTGTGTGGTACACCAGGAGCCGGACCAAAGTGCTTAACCGCTTCACGCGAGTTCTTCGGACCTCTAAGAAGAACCTGCACCAACACACAACCAACAAATATTATTGACGGTCGTATAAGTTGTTGAAATATAGAGGAAGCAATGGTCATAGAAAAATCTTGATTCTCAAGAAGAGATTGCATACTGTGTTCTGTCCAAGAGGGGCACGAAGAGCGAGTTGATCAAAGGTCAAACATTCTCCACCTGCCTTCTCGATCCTTGCCCTTGCGGTCTCGGTAAACCTCAAGGCAGTTACCTTGAGACAAGGAATTTCATGCACCCTAACATCGTCTGTGACGGTTCCCACAACCACAGCAATCTTGTCATCCTAATTAAATTTAAAAAAAAATAACAGTCAGAACCAGAATCATACTGCAGAAAAAAAAACAAACAAAGCATAAAATCAACAAGTTCAGTAATAGGGGTTTAAACGAGTCAAACTGATCCAAGTCCAAGCTCGTTTCAAGGTTTAATTCCAGAGCTCAATCTCGACTAGTAGTTTTTTAAGCTCAAGCTCAGCTCAGATCACGCTCGTTTATTATAATTTATTATTATAAATATACTTACAATTTCATATAAACTAGGATCTTGAGCTGCCGCGCGTTGCGGCGGCGTCGAAAGTTATAATAACTTGCATTTATAGTGTATATTTGAGTTGACTCGTTATCCAAAAAAATTTACGTCGTCGTCAAATGAA
The DNA here is from genome assembly GCF_002127325.2 of Helianthus annuus. Classification (NCBI taxonomy): domain Eukaryota; kingdom Viridiplantae; phylum Streptophyta; class Magnoliopsida; order Asterales; family Asteraceae; genus Helianthus; species Helianthus annuus. Next base: position 116,912,045 of record NC_035443.2, read on the forward strand.
CACGCATTATATTTGACTCGACTCGCTTTCGAACACAGTTTACGAACGTACACAAAATAAGTATAAAACGTATTATTTTTTACCAGACTCGTTTGAGAGAAAAGTTTATGTCAAAAAGTGAGTCGTTTACGTTGAAACATGAATTTAAAATGACAGGTACGTTAAAACTGTCATACGCTGCGCATTACGGTGGCGACACCTTAGTTGTTTATACCCGGCGGCACGTTATATGATTCGTTAACCATATAAAAACACATATTTTGACATATCCGATCTAACTTTGTGTAGCCTATATAAGGATTGCGGTTACAGTGTACGGTGATGACATTCACGTGTGATGCCCGCATGCGACATTACACATGTTTGACTTTGTTATATATAGTACGTTCTTGACATTAATGTCATTAGATATGGATAAAAAAAGAGTATGAATCGCTCATTGTGGTGTAAAGTTGTAACCAGTGGCGAAACTTGAAAATTTCCACTGGGGGGTCAGGAGTCACTGAACCTAAAAATTCTATATAAGTAAAAAAAAATTATAAAACCGGGGGGTCGAAAACGTATATACCTAAAAAAATTCTACACGAAACGTACATACATAACACTACTGAGCGAAAAGTTCGGGGGGTCGGGCGCCCCTCCCGGCCCCTTGAAAGCTACGCCCTTGGTTGTAACAATATTTTAGATAACCGTGTCAAGTCGTAAACTTAATTTAGACATTAACATGGTTATACATAGATTAAAAAAGTATATTAATGTGTGAAGCTATGATCTAAAGTCGTAAAAGCAATTCGTAGTAAAATGAGACGTCAAGTTATTAAGTACAAAAAGTTGGTGGATCAAAGTCGTCAATTACCAAAGTTAAAAATGATTGTGTAACTTACTTAGTTTGAGAGTGTGAAATGAAAGAATTAAAATTATAAGGGTTAGAATTGTAACTTTTGGTAGTTATTTAAAAGTTGATAGAAGATAAAAGTGTAAGGACTATATGTGTAGTTTTGCAAAAGTTAGGGACTTAAAGACAAAGGTCCACCGACCTTTGTCTTTAATATATATTAAATATAACAAAATATATATTTTTGGCTATTTTTATCATGATTTATCTATATAAATAATAATAATGAGCTCTTTTAGGCCATCGAGTCCACATAAGCTCAACAAGTGAAACACTAGCTCGGACCCGTTTACTAAACAAGCTTCTTTTTAAACTCAGGCCCCCCCGGCCAAACTCGTTTAAATCCAGCTCAATTTCATCTTTAAGAGAGCAAGTCTCAAGTAGTTCAGACTACCTCTCAAGTTCAAATTGATAAAACCTAATTGTTTCTGTACAGTAAACTTAGAAAAAAGTGTTCCAACTGGTCATTGGAGCACAAAAAACATGCAAAAAAATCAATTATTCGCTATGAACCCTATATTAGTTTCGAGTAAATTACAAAAATCATCCTTTATGTATGTAACTTATTGCAAACCGTGTCCTTTGTCTTCAATAATTACAGAAAAGGTACTTGATGTTTGCAAACTCTTGCAAGTTATGTCCTTTAGCCATAACTCGGTTAATTTTTGTGGTTAAATCTGACAAAATGGATAACACATGATAGTAAAATGACCAAAATACCCTCATGTGGGGTCCATTTGGTCAGATTTAACCACAAAAATTAACTGAGTTAGAGCTAAAGGAGATAACTTGAGTTTGCAAACATCGAGTACGTCATCTGTAACTATGAAACAGTTTGCAACAAGTGATATACATATAAAAGACGATTTTTGTAATTTACTCATTAGTTTCAAAATTACAAAGCAGATGATCAATGTAGTCAATTTGTTCCAACAACATTCTTTCACACTTAGCATATCATACAATTACTTTCCAACACTGTTTAAAAAAAACCAACCAAATTGCAAAACATAAAGTAATGAGTTCTACAAATAAGTTTTAAACAAATACCTTGCCGGACATGTAACGAATCAAACGAGAGAGAGAAATCGGAGGCTTGTTAACTTTACTCATAAACAACCTCTTCAATATCACAGCATTAAAGTTGCTTCCAGTCCTCCTCACCAAAAACCGATAAAGCTAATCAACAACACCAAAACATCATCAATACAATACACATACAAGCAAATATATAGATACAAATAGAGCTGTGTGATTATAAATTATACCTTGACGAGGAGTTTGAGGTAGATATCATCGGATCTAGGGGCGGTTCTTTTGGTTCGCTTGCTCTTACCTCCGGCAATAAGATCGATACCCTAGGAAAGAAAGTGTGTTAGTAGAAAACAAAAATGAAAAGAAAATTAGGGTTCCGGCGAGTGGATGATACCATGACGACGACGGCGGCGGAGAATGGTCCCTGCAAGAAATTTGGGAAATTAGGGTTTATGAATGCAATGAGAGATAGGGAGGTGTATATCGATGAGGAATGGGCTGTCAAGGGCCCAGTGTTTGGACTCGTTTGGGTTTGTTGGATGGCCCAACAACATTTCCAACATGTTTACTTCCATACCCGCTTTTGTTTTAAGCTCTTTTTCTCCTATCCGGTAAAAACTATACGAATTGTAAAAACTGTGAAATGATAAGAAATTAATAGGAAATTGAATTGTAAATTTTGGAAGCAATTCTCATTTCATCATTCCATATAATAATATACATTCATTTGTAACTGACAAAACAGTTATGGTGGGAGTTATACATTCATGTGTAACTGATAAAACGGTTATGATGGGAGTTATGTATATGAGTATATCTGATTTTATAACACTCCCCCTCAGATATACATTACTATTCATTATACACAAATTAACAACATACGTCAGGATGATATTAAATCGGTACTTCAGGACCTATGAGATAAACTGATACTGCTGGACCAGTTATGCCGCCTTGTTAAAAACCTTACTAAGAAAACCCAATGGGACAAAACTTAGTCAAGGAAAAGAGTACAGCGTGTATAATGCTCCCCCTCAATTTAACTGACGTCTTTTAATCTTCGAAGCCCGATCCTTTGCGATAAATACTCAAAACTGCTTCTAGGTAGTGATTTTGTGAAAAGGTCAGCTAGGTTTTCACTTGACTTGATCTGACGAATATCAATTTCTCCTTCTTTTTGTAGGCCATACGTTGAGAAGAACTTTGGTGAGATGTATAGGATCGTGTTTTGACCCGAACGAGTCTATCAGAGGAGTTTTAATCAGATACAGGTGCGGAAAACAAGCACCTGACGTAGAAACAGCTAGATCTTCACTTAAATCACTTTTCTGATTGATATTACAACGTTTACATTCAAATCTCACACCGGCAGCACCTCGGTATGAAAATCAAGAAGGTTACAAATGAGATCCGCTTATGAGGTATATATAGTGTTGGTAGGTCCCCACATACGGACATGTACGAATAAGCGGACCTAACCAGATAGGTTCCCATATACGGACATGTACGGATAAGCGGACCTAACCAAGTAGGTTCCCATATACGGACATGTACGAATAAACGGACCTAACCAAGTAGGTTCCCATATACGGACATGACACATAAGCCGACCTACTCTCTAAAACACATATACTCTCCAGTTTTCTCGTAAAACGCGCCCTAATCTAATCAATACAATACATAACATGATCCAAGACGAAATCAACAGATGTAGTGCACCAACAGACTCCCCCTCAGATGTTGATGGAGTCGTTCATTGAGTCACGACTATGCTGTGTCTTCACATCTTCAGTCTTGATCAGTCTCTGGGCTTCTCTCTCTCAATCTTCTCTTGCAGGTCTTCAGACTCCCCCTTGCGATATGCTGGCATTTCTTTAGTTCATCAGCATCATCAACTTTAGGATCGTTGTCTGGCTTTCCATCTAACAGCTTCTCATCTTATCCTGCAAAAGCTCTACCTCAAAGTAATTTCTCTCACATACATATTTCAAACATAAACTTGCACTAATTCAGACTCTTCTTCAAAACAAACACAGATTTTGATGAACCACTTGAAAGGTTAGATTATGAAAACATTTAATTCCAAACATATATTCCCCCTTAAATATTGCTCATAATGTTTAGCACTCGGAATTTTGAAAATCAGCTTTTCAATATCAGTTGTCGAAAATCTTTTTGACTTTTCAAAAATTTATGCTAAAACACACCAAAAATCTTTTTGGATTTTCTGAAAGAAAGTACATGCAGAAATGAACTATTTACAGACAATATTTTTGTGAGTTTGTGCTAGAGGATCATATCAGTTTTAAGACAAATCACTAACACCGTTAAGCTTTAAACATTCTCAGTTCTAAACAATTTACCTAGATTGTCAGTATATTGGTCCACTTTAAATTTTCACACAAATTTCAATCGATTCGAGATACGATATTAATGTTTTAAAAACTTGAACTTAATTGTGTATCACTCCACTCGAATATACTCCTGTATCCAGATCCCAATGTTCAGTCTTACAGGTGAGTATACCACAGATGATATCTGTAAAGGGGTTATGTGCGAGGTGTCACACCCTGGCTTTGCGGAAGCGTGGTTAATTTGGTGTGACTTCTTAATACCATAGCTTAATCATAACAAAGCTATATGAATTTAAAAATATGCAAGATCATCCATTAAGTTTAAAACCGAAAATACCATAACATTGTTTTAATGGGAAACACCCTAACAACCATAATCTTGTTCAACAGACAATACAAACTCAAACATATCATAAACACAGTTTAAGGACTGTGACTTGTCCAGGAAAGAGTCACATTCCCTAAACCCCGGATGACCTTGGAAACTAGTGCAGCGGGAAAACGCGCCATACCGTGCCAGATCTTTTAATTCCCTGAAATACATGTAAGTTGAAAAATCAACAATAATGTTGAGCGAGTTCATGTGTAAGTGAGTAAATAAACCTTTGTATTTATCAAAAATCCTGGTATGTAGCAAATAAGGAAAAAGAGATCACCAATGGTTTGCAAGGCCATTGATATGCGTGAAGTGCAAGTAGGAAGACTCAAACCTAGCAGATTTATGCGTCGGGCACAAAGTCACCCCGAGGTCCGTTATGCTGGGCCTGGGGCTGGGCTCGCTACACCCAGATAGATCTACCGCTACTGTCCCTCGGTCCTACAATGAGGATTAATGGCCTCAAGTTGCGCCTACCCACTCACATGATCTAAGTAGTAACCCTCCTTACGCTAACCATACCATGTATAAAGTACTCGTAAATAGTAACATGTATTTCACCCCCGCAGTTTAGAAAACTGAAAACAGTTAAGAGAAAAGGGGGACATTAACTCACAGTCAGTGCATCTCTACCAAGTACTCCGAATGTCAGCTGTGCGACGACCTACATATACTAATTCTATTAGACGGATGGCCGTGTCTTAGCTTTATAGTTTAGGTTTTTGGGAAATAGTTAGACAACTATTCCGTGTTTATATTTTGCATGTACTTGGTAGTTAATCTCCTTCCCAAGGATGGGGGATTTAATACATGTGCGTTCAATTTATAATATTAAGTCTCACTTAATATATTTTCATTTCTAATTCCAAATATAAATATTTTTCTCAAAAATATTATATTTCCATTTCACATAATTTTTCCCCAAAAATAATACGTTGATAAAATATACGTTCATAATCATTTCCGTATAATGCGTAAGTTACGTTTTAGTAATCGTGTGGTAATAATAATTACCGTTGTAACTTATATGTTCATCGTGAAAGCGTTCGTATTATTTTGGATTCGTCAACGTTTGTAAATATTATTTTTACTCTGAAAATAATATTTGTGTATTTTCACAAAATAATCATAAACAGTGTTGTGAAAAACTATATTTACCAAATATATATTTATCACGTTTAATTTTGTGAAAATCCCACCTCCGAATATTTGTAAATAAAGTCATGGCGAAATATATTTTGAAAACATATCATAAATAATTCTAACACTTGTAAATAATTCTAAGTGTTAGGTTTTTAGAGAAATTTTGCCAGAGTTTCCCCTGTAACTGGAGGTGGCCACGCTTTCAAGCGTATCATTTTCTTTTACAAAATCATTTCAACACTTCTTTAATCAATCAATCAATTTCCGACACATCAAACTAGTCGACAAGTATGTAAATCGCATAATCACATGAACTTGTGGTTTTTCCGAAAACTATAGTGTAGATCCCGTTATATTTTGTGGATCTTTGTATAAAGTAACTTAATCTTGTAAAATCCTCGTTTTTAGAATAAATCCATCTTTACAACTTCCCGTCATCTTTCACAAAGATTGTTATTTTGTCGGATCTTTCATTTCACAAGTGTTTATACACTTGTGGTTTGTAATAATCATACTTGTTAGTGTGTTATCCGACTTTTAGAAAACATGATTTTCTCGACACTTGGTCCTTTGAAAATACCACTTGCAGATACGTAGATCTGCTAGTTTTAAACCCTATTTTACAAGTAAAAATACTTTTACACAAGTTCATGCTTCTCGTGTGGTCGAGTTTCACCTTTTAACCCTTGTACCGTCCGAAACAAGCTTATGTCAAGATCCATGATCTTAACCAGACCGGGTTAAATGGTGATCCGAGCTACCACAACGTAGATCGGGCCTAAATAATCACAACTTTCAAGTACTACAACTTTTACACAACTATTATGCCTTTAACCATCAAGATTCATGTTTTTAGTAGACTTTAAAGCTTCAAAATGCAAGTTTCCGAGTTTTAACCGTTACAAATCTTATCAACCACCTTAGATTAGTTCGAGAGGGTGTTTTAAGTGTTATACCTCTAGCTCGGGGCTAGGGAAGAATCTATGCGAAGAAGTGGTGGATAAAAGCAAGATAACGAGGTCCTTTGCCTTCCGTTAGCTCCAAGACTCCTTATGCGTGACCTTGAACACTTGTATGATGTTGGAATGGAATGAACTAAACTCGAAAATGGATGTGGAGGGGGAGGGGTGTTCGGCCGAGAATGGTGGAGCAAGAGGGAGAGAGTTGTGGTTGTGTTATGAAATGATAATGATCTTATGTGTAACCCTTGATACTTATAGACAATTAGGGTGAGCTTAGTCCAATGGGTTTCATGTCTCCTAGATATTGTGCACAAACAATAAAATAATCAAAGTGTGTACCATGGTGTCCCCCTAGTTATGGGGCCGGTTACAAGGGGGGGGGGTCTTGGTCCGATTCCAACTAGATTAGTTAGGTTAGAGTTTAGTTAAGTAGGTTAGATTTAGGGGTTAACTCGGTTAGTGGTGTGATGTGCTCTATAGCGGGTGTTAGGGTATTCAGGGACCCTAACTGGCTCAGAAAAAGACCAATATTGTTACTGTCAATATTTTTATGTTCCGGGTAAAGTCCGGTTGTTCGGTTGGATAGTAATCCGTTAAAGTGCTTACATAAGCTTTTAAGTGTCGTAAATAATATTTTTAGTGACACAACTTATTTCTCAAAGTGTCAGGAATATTTTCCTCATGTTTTGGCACTTTATTAGTTAGCCAGAAGCTGATATGTTAATAAAAGTGTTGTGTCTTGTGCTTAGAGTATGTTTTAGGCACATCCAGTCATTATATCTTATTCCTAGAGACGCAGTTCTACAACCCTTGTATCCCTACACTCGCTATGGGTGTAGTAAAATATTTCTGGCTCATACAGGCCCTAGAGGCAGTGTCTGCCTGATGTTGGCTTTATCAGTATGTTCAATAGGTTATCCGTTCTAATGCTACTGTGCTTTTGTGCATCATGTTTGTCACTAAGGTTCAGCATGTAAAATAATGTAGTGGCGGTATGTAAAGTATGATGCAGATATGTTTCAAGTAATAAAGTCAAGTAGCAGTTCATCAGCAATTTCAGTTAAGCACAGTAATCAGGCAGTAATTAATAATTAATTAAATCGTACGGATACCTGGTTTAGTGAGGGTTGTCACATTCTCCCCCCGTTAGAAAAATTTCGTCCCGAAATTTTAAGTTCTGCTTGTAGAAGCAGGGTTCTCAGGAAATAGGTGGGGGTATTTCTCTTTCATTCGGTCCTCACGCTCCCAAGTGAATTCAGGACCATGTCTAGCATTCCAACGAACTTTGACGAGCTTGACACTGCTCCGGCGGGTCTTGTTTACTTTCCAATCCGTGACCTCAACAGGTTCTTCAACGAAATGGAGCTTGTCGTCAACATGAATTTCGTCGGTGGGAATGGCAACGGTAACTTGAGTTGGACTCTTCTTCAGATTGGATACATGGAATGTATCGTGAACACCATTTAGTTCAGCAGGTAAATCCAACTTGTATGCTACTAACCCGATTCTTTCCAAGATCTTGAACGGTCCAATATACCTTGGATTCAACTTCCCACGCTTCCCAAAGCGGGCCACACCCTTCCAGGGTGATACCTTCAATAAAACCATATCACCAACCTCGAACTCTAGAGGTTTCCTGCTTCGATCTGCGTAGGCTTTCTGCCGGTCACGAGCCGCACTGATGCGATCTCGTATCTGTGCGATCTTATCTGTGGTTTCCTGTACCATGTCAGGACCAACCAACTGTCTATCACCTGCGTCAGACCAACAGAGCGGTGATCTGCATTTGCGCCCATATAAAGCTTCGAATGGCGCGGCACCAATGTTGGTGTGGTAGCTGTTGTTGTACGAAAACTCAACCAGAGGCAAATGTTTATCCCATCTACCGCCCAAATCCATCACACATGCTCTCAGCATGTCTTCTAGCGTCTGTATCGTCCGCTCACTTTGGCCGTCGGTCTGCAGGTGAAAAGCAGTGCTCAGATTCAACTTTGAGCCAAAAGCTTCCTGGAAGGATTGCCATATCCTCGATACGAACCTTCCGTCTCTATCGGAGATGATTGAGAGAGGTACTCCATGGCGTGTAACAATCTCTCTCATGTAAATTTCGGCCAGTTTGCTCGTATTATCCTTCTCGCGGATAGGTAAGAAGTGTGCTGACTTCGTTAAGCGATCCACTATTACCCAAATAGTGTCATGGCCTGTTGGCGTTCTTGGCAACTTCGTAATAAAATCCATGGAGATTTGTTCCCATTTCCACTTGGGAATCTCTGGTTGCTGCAGAAGTCCCGAAGGCTTCTGGTATTCCGCCTTAACCTTGGCGCATGTTAAACATCTGCTCACATAAATAGCAACATCGCCTTTCATCCTAGGCCACCAATAGTAATCTTTAAGATCCTGGTACATCTTATCCGCTCCAGGATGGATAGAGTACCGCGACTTGTGAGCTTCATCGAAAATAACCTTCCTTAAACCACCAAACAGAGGAACCCAAATCCTTTTCTCAAAACACAACGTTCCTTCCCTGTTTGGTACCAATAACTTCTCCATCCCACGGAGATACTCTTCTTCAAGGTTTCTTTCTTTGAGAGCTTCCTTCTGCGCGGCACGAATGCGCAGAGGAAAGTCGGTTCGAATAACCATCTCCAAAGCCCTAACCCTTATGGGCTTGATTCTCTCTTTTCGACTTAGGGCATCGGCGACCACATTCGCCTTCCCTGGATGATACTTAATCTCACAGTCGTAGTCATTCAACAGTTCTACCCATCGTCTTTGCCTCATATTCAACTCCTTCTGGTTGAATATGTGCTGGAGGCTTTTGTGATCTGTGAAGATTGTGCACTTCGTACCATAAAGGTAGTGTCTCCAGATCTTTAATGCAAAAATTACCGCGCCTAGCTCCAAATCATGTGTGGTATAGTTCTTCTCATGTACCTTCAGCTGGCGTGACGCGTAGGCAATAACCTTTTGGCGTTGCATCAACACACAGCCCAATCCTTGACGCGAACGTCGCAGTATACCACAAAATCATCTGTACCTTCCGGTAGGGCTAAGATTGGCGCGTTGCAAAGCTTACTTTTCAATATCTGGAATGCTTCTTCCTGTTTGATTCCCCAATCAAACTTCTTGTCCTTCTGAGTGAGGAACGTCAATGGTTGAGCGATCTTTGAAAAATCCTCAATGAATCTGCGGTAGTAGCCAGCCAAACCCAAGAATTGCCGAATCTCGGTTGGCGTCTTTGGCGTTTCCCAATCCTTGATCGCCTCGATCTTGGTTGGATCCACGTGGATTCCATCTCCATTTACCACGTGTCCAAGGAATTGCACTTCTCTTAGCCAAAACTCGCACTTAGAGAACTTGGCGTACAACTGTTCCTTCTTTAGCAGCTCCAGAATAGCTCTTAAGTGCTGCTCGTGCTCAGCCTTCGTCTTTGAATAAATCAAAATATCATCGATGAACACAATCACGAACTTATCCAAGTACGGCTTACAAACTCGATTCATCAAATCCATGAACACTGCAGGTGCGTTTGTCAACCCAAACGGCATAACGAGGAACTCGTAGTGTCCATATCGAGTTCTGAAGGCTGTCTTTGGGATACTCTCCTCCTGTATCCGTAGCTAATGGTATCCAGATCGAAGATCGATCTTTGAATAAAAGCTTGAACCTTGAAGTTGGTCAAACAGATCATCGATTCTTGGCAGGGGATACCTATTCTTGATCGTCAGCTTGTTCAATTCTCTGTAGTCAATGCACATACGGAAACTACCGTCCTTCTTCTTGACAAACAAAACTGGAGCTCCCCAAGGCGAGAAGCTCGGTCGGATGAATCCCTTGTCTAACAACTCTTGAAGTTGTGTCGACAGTTCTTGCATCTCAGACGGAGCAAGTCTGTAGGGTGCCTTAGCCACAGGCGCGGCGCCTGGAACTAAGTCAATGCGGAACTCCACTTGCCTTTGAGGCGGCAAGCCAGGCAAATCTTCTGGGAAGACTTCTGGGTACTCCCTCACGACAGGGATGTCTTCGATCTTCGGTTCTTCAGCTTTCTTATCTACAATGTGTGCCAGAAAAGCAACACATCCTTTCTGCAAACACTTTCTTGCTTTCAGACAGCTAATAATCCTTAACGGCGTCTCACGCTTCTCTCCGTGAACAACAATGGTCTCACCATCTTCGGTCGGGATACGAACGACCTTCTCATGACAAACTATCTCGGCCTTGTTACTCGATAACCAATCCATTCCTACTACCACGTCGAAGCTTCCCAACTGGACTGGTAGTAGATCTAGAGCGAAATCACGCTCTCCCAATTCGATTACGCAACCTCGAATCACCTCATTAGCTTCTACTAACTTCCCATTCGCTAATTCGATCGAGTACGGAGTATCTAATTTACTAGCGGCTAAACCAAGCATGTTCTTAAATTCTAACGACACGAAGCTATAATCGGCGCCAGTATCAAATAAAACGGATGCATAGCGTTGGTTTACAGGGAACGTACCAGTGACAACATTGGGATCCTGGCGCGCTTCCCTTGCTTCTATGTTGAAAACCCTTCCGCGGGCTTGGTTCAACTCCGGGCAATTTCTTTTGTAATGCCCAAGGTCACCACAATTGAAACATCCGGGCCTCTGCCCGTTTCCACCATTGTTTTCAGCTTGATTGTTTCTCTGATTACGATTCATGGTGCCCGCTTGGTTTGCATTATTGACCCGATTCCCATCACCTCCATTGTTTCCTTGTGGGCGGTTCCCAGTACCACCACGGTTATTTCTATTCCCAAATCCTCCTTGGCCTCCCCGGCCAGCGCTAGCCCAACAAGAATCCTTCGTATGGCCAGTCTTTCCACAAGCTTCACATACTTTTAGCCCGCAACGACCAGAGTGATGTCGTTGGCATGAGTTGCACTTGGGATGTGTACCCATATATCCCTTACCTTTCCTCCTACTACCAGCTGTATCCTGTGCTGGCGCATTTGATTCCCCTTTCTTAACCACCACCCCGGTGCCCTGCTTGAAGTTTGAAAACTTCCGCTTGTTTCCTCCAGATGACTCCACATGGGTCTCTTTCTTCTTAGGCTCAACTTCATCAAACTTGTTCAAACGAATCGCCTCCTCTGTAAGAGCCACGCTCAAATCAATGGCTTCAGTGATAGTTGCAGGTTTGGAGGAGGTCACCATGCTTATGATTTGAGGAGCTAGTCCCCAAATGAAGCGTTCAATTCTCTTGAACTCAGGAGTGACCATGTAAGGTACCACGTGCGACAAGTCGTGGAATCTCTGAACATACTCTGCTATCTTTGGGCCTTCCATTTTCAGATGCCAGAACTCGGTCTCCAATCTCTGGATTTCAGCGCGGGAACAGTACTTTTTGCGCATGAGTTCCTTCAATTCGGTCCAGGTTAGCGCGTAAGCAGCAGCTTCGCCAAGTCTCTGAACTTGCAAGTTCCACCAGGATAGGGCTCCATCCAAAAATAGCCCAGAGATATAAGTGACTTGCTGATCCGGTGCGCATTTGCTCATGCGAAGAACGGATTCTGTTTTCTCAGCCCAGCGGACAAAAGCGACAGCACCTCCTGTGCCATCAAAGTTTACGGGCTTGCAGTCCAAGAACTGTTTGTAGGTGCACCCTGCACATACATTATAACATATGATCGGCATTAGCACTCCTGCTAAGGGAATCCATTTAGGTCATGGTATGTCTTAATGACTTAGGGTTACCATGAGGTGGATTGTTGTTGTTGCCAGTGTTTGCCAGAGTTGCTTCCACTCATTCCTCCTTGAGAGGCAGCGTATTGAGCAATAGCAGCAGCAATGACTTGCTGTAGTTCGGCCTGGGTCGTAGGCATTTGCTGTTGTTGACGTCTTGGCGGCATCTTCTAAAGATGTGTTTACGTCGGTCAGGTCATAGTGAAGCGTACGTATATAGTAATAGTAATAGCACATAACATCTCATGTTATCAATACTTCACAAATACTAATCACACAACATCCCATGTCACAAATATTATACACACAACATCCCATGTCATAAAAATATAAATAAGTAATCAAGCGAATCAAATATGATGAGAATACTGCGATTGCCATATATATCGAGACCACAACGTAAGTGTATCAGTACATCACTGTGTTATACAATCATCAATCAACTAGGGGCTACATCACCCCTGTCCAAAAGCTATATCAAATCAGTGTCAAATACATCAAATACATCAAGTATGTGTCAAAAGTCAGTATCATCATATAGTCTCCAAAATGCTGTGCAATCAAAAGCAATCGCGGTCCTCTCACCAACGTCTACACAAGCAGTACTGATGAGCTCTATACAGATGGCGGTGGAGGAGGGGGAAAGTAAGTGTAAAGCAAGCGACGTAACTGGAGCCAGTCCTCCTCCATAGCTCGCTGAGTACGGATAACAGAAGCAACCTGCTGCTCTAGTGTAAAGAGGCGAGTAGCATAATCTGGGGGTAATGATCGACATGGCTGAAGAGGAGAGTGTGTCTGACCATGGCATGAACATGGTGGCAGCTGAGCTCTCTCAAGCTCCTGGAGACGCTGCGTGTGTGACTCGTGCTGATAAACGAAGGACATCAAAACATCCTCTATAGTGTGTCCCACATGAAATGGATGGTAAGGATCAGTAGGTGGCATGACTGGTGGTGTCGACCAAAGCAAAGGCTCACTGGTGGGGTCAAACGGTGCCACATGAAACGGTGAAGCAGAGGGTGGAACAGATGACATCTGGGGCATGAAGGGGAGAGACATCGGTACGTGCCCAAAAGGATGGGCTGAAGAACCCTCTCCAGGCCTCGCTGGAGGTACAATCGGAGGAACCTGAAAAGAAAAATCAACATGTCGTGTAACAGGGATCTGAGGGGGGCAAAGGTGGAACATCCTCATCAGCAGGTATCCAACCGTGCTGTGCATGCTCATCCGGTGGATCCATGTGGTCTGCAAACAGTGCGTGCTCAGGCTCAAGTGGAACGGGATCAAATGGGGGAGCAACAATAGGATCAACTGGTGCAATGTGCTCAACAGGTATATCAACAATAGGTGGGGGAACAACAGGATCGACAGCAATAACATGATCACCCTCCAGATGATCATCGACAGGCGGGTCAGCTAGAACAGGCTCAACTGGGATGCCAGCATGTACGGGGTCATGCTCGGGCATAGGATCTAGAGCAGCTGCCTGCTCAGGAGCCAAGGCAGGCTCATGGTCATCAAAAGCCATCTCGAAATCGAACTCGGGATCAATAGGATCAACTGGATCAGCGGGATCCTCCATGGGCTGGTCCATCGGGATAAACTCACTATCATGATCCGGGTCGAATCCCGGAGGAAAGATGGGATCAGAATCCTCTATGTCATCATGGTCAAATGCGAAGCTAGGAATAGGTGCGGCAGAGGATGCCTGGTCAGGATCCGAGTCGTGTGCAAAGTGCTGTGCGCTCACCTCGTGAGAAGGTGCGGATGCCACAGACTCAAAGGAGTCTGGGACCGGTGAATGTGCGGATGAGTCCTCGGCAGGAGCATCAGCGATCATCAGAAGATCGCTAGCAGGAAGTAGGGCTGCGTCCGGGTTCTCATCCTCGATAGGCTCATCCTCAAACAGATCGATATCGCCGTCAGCCTCGGCGTCAAGAAGTAAGTCATATGCGGGATAGACGGCTAAAGGTATAGGAGCCGGAATCACAACTAGAGGTAGGTACTCAGCGGGAGGGCCATCTGCAGGCTCATCAGCACCCTCGGGTAGTGCGAAGGGCTGGAAATCGTCATCGTCCGTGCTGGTGTAGTCAGAGGTGTGCACCTCGTGCTCTGAGGATACGAGGTCGTCAGATACGATAGGTCTGGGTCCAGTGGTGTCCGAGTCACCAGTACCGGCTGAGTCCATGAGTCTGTAACATAGACACAAGTATGCACAAATAATCAGTCATGCAATCAAGTAATCACATAAGTCACCAAGTAAGATATCACATAATTCTCCTAGTCCCACTAGCCTCCCAGCCTCCCAGACTGCTCTTCCTAGTCCCACTAGCCAATTCTCCCAGCCTCCCAGACTGACTCCCTAGTCCCACTAGCCAATTCTCCCAGCCTCCCAGACTGACTCCCTAGTCCCACTAGACAACTACCTCGATCTATTAGATCGAGCCTCGGCCTCCCAGACCGAGCCTCAGCCTCCCAGACTGAGCCTAAAAATAATAAATAAAATGCGCTCAACATTTGTTTATAAAAAAAAGGTTTTGGATCTGGACTTAAGTGGTATGCAGTAAAAATGTTTTCGTGAGAGCCCTAGTGATCATAGTCTAGACTCGAGAAGGAATCCTAGTTCGCTATGATCAGAGCTCTGATACCAAGCTGTCACACCCTGGCTTTGCGGAAGCGTGGTTAATTTGGTGTGACTTCTTAATACTATAGCTTAATCATAACAAAGCTATATGAATTTAAAAATATGCAAGATCATCCATTAAGTTTAAAACCGAAAATACCATAACATTGTTTTAACGGGAAACACCCTAACAACCATAATCTTGTTCAACAGACAATACAAACTCAAACATATCATAAACACAGTTTAAGGACTGTGACTTGTCCAGGAAAGAGTCACATTCCCTAAACCCCGGATGACCTTGGAAACTAGTGCAGCGGGAAAACGCGCCATACCGTGCCAGATCTTTTAATTCCCTGAAATACATGTAAGTTGAAAAATCAACAATAATGTTGAGCGAGTTCATGTGTAAGTGAGTAAATAAACCTTTGTATTTATCAAAAATCCTGGTATGTAGCAAATAAGGAAAAAGAGATCACCAATGGTTTGCAAGGCCATTGATATGTGTGAAGTGCAAGTAGGAAGACTCAAACCTAGCAGATTTATGCGTCGGGCACAAAGTCACCCCGAGGTCCGTTATGCTGGGCCTGGGGCTGGGCTCGCTACACCCAGATAGATCTACCGCTACTGTCCCTCGGTCCTATAATGAGGATTAATGGCCTCAAGTTGCGCCTACCCACTCACATGATCTAAGTAGTAACCCTCCTTACGCTAACCATACCATGTATAAAGTACTCGTAAATAGTAACATGTATTTCACCCCCGCAGTTTAGAAAACTGAAAACAGTTAAGAGAAAAGGGGGACATGAACTCACAGTCAGTGCGTCTCTACCAAGTACTCCGAATGTCAGCTGTGCGACGACCTACATGTACTAATTCTATTAGACGGATGGCCGTGTCTTAGCTTTATAGTTTAGGTTTTTGGGAAATAGTTAGACAACTATTCCGTGTTTATATTTTGCATGTACTTGGTAGTTAATCTCCTTCCCAAGGATGGGGGATTTAATACATGTGCGTTCAATTTATAATATTAAGTCTCACTTAATATATTTTCATTTCTAATTCCAAATATAAATATTTTTCTCAAAAATATTATATTTCCATTTCACATAATTTTTCCCCAAAAATAATACGTTGATAAAATATACGTTCATAATCATTTCCGTATAATGCGTAAGTTACGTTTTAGTAATCGTGTGGTAATAATAATTACCGTTGTAACTTATATGTTCATCGTGAAAGCGTTCGTATTATTTTGGATTCGTCAACGTTTGTAAATATTATTTTTACTCTAAAAATAATATTTGTGTATTTTCACAAAATAATCATAAACAGTGTTGTGAAAAACTATATTTACCAAATATATATTTATCACGTTTAATTTTGTGAAAATCCCACCTCCGAATATTTGTAAATAAAGTCATGGCGAAATATATTTTGAAAACATATCAAAAATAATTCTAACACTTGTAAATAATTCTAAGTGTTAGGTTTTTAGAGAAATTTTGCCAGAGTTTCCCCTGTAACTGGAGGTGGCCACGCTTTCAAGCGTATCATTTTCTTTTACAAAATCATTTCAACACTTCTTTAATCAATCAATCAATTTCCGACACATCAAACTAGTCGACAAGTATGTAAATCGCATAATCACATGAACTTGTGGTTTTTCCGAAAACTATAGTGTAGATCCCGTTATATTTTGTGGATCTTTGTATAAAGTAACTTAATCTTGTAAAAACCTCGTTTTTAGAATAAATCCATCTTTACAACTTCCCGTCATCTTTCACAAAGATTGTTATTTTGTCGGATCTTTCATTTCACAAGTGTTTATACACTTGTGGTTTGTAATAATCATACTTGTTAGTGTGTTATCCGACTTTTAGAAAACATGATTTTCTCGACACTTGGTCCTTTGAAAATACCACTTGCAGATACGTAGATCTGCTAGTTTTAAACACTATTTTACAAGTAAAAATACTTTTACACAAGTTCATGCTTCTCGTGTGGTAGAGTTTCACCTTTTAACCCTTGTACCGTCTGAAACAAGCTTATGTCAAGATCCATGATCTTAACCAGACCGGGTTAAATGGTGATCCGAGCTACCACAACGTAGATCGGGCCTAAATAATCACAACTTTCAAGTACTACAACTTTTACACAACTATTATGCCTTTAACCATCAAGATTCATGTTTTTAGTAGACTTTAAAGCTTCAAAATGCAAGTTTCCGAGTTTTAACCATTACAAATCTTATCAACCACCTTAGATTAGTTCGAGAGGGTGTTTTAAGTGTTATACCTCTAGCTCGGGGCTAGGGAAGAATCTATGCGAAGAAGTGGTGGATAAAAGCAAGATAACGAGGTCCTTCGCCTTCCGTTAGCTCCAAGACTCCTTATGCTTGACCTTGAATACTTGTATGATGTTGGAATGGAATGAACTAAACTCGAAAATGGATGTGGAGGGGGAGGGGTGTTCGGCCGAGAATGGTGGAGTAAGAGGGAGAGAGTTGTGGTTGTGTTATGAAATGATAATGATCTTGTGTGTAACCCTTGATACTTATAGACAATTAGGGTGAGCTTAGTCCAATGGGTTTCATGTCTCCTAGATATTGTGCACAAACAATAAAATAATCAAAGTGTGTACCATGGTGTCCCCCTAGTTATGGGGCCGGTTACAAGGGGGGGGGGGGTCTTGGTCCGATTCCAACTAGATTAGTTAGGTTAGAGTTTAGTTAAGTAGGTTAGATTTAGGGGTTAACTCGGTTAGTGGTGTGATGTGCTCTATAGCGGGTGTTAGGGTATTCAGGGACCCTAACTGGCTCAGAAAAAGACCAATATTGTTACTGTCAATATTTTTATGTTTCGGGTAAAGTCCGGTTGTTCGGTTGGATAGTAATCCGTTAAAGTGCTTACATAAGCTTTTAAGTGTCGTAAATAATATTTTTAGTGACACAACTTATTTCTCAAAGTGTCAGGAATATTTTCCTCATGTTTTGGCACTTTATTAGTTAGCAGAAGCTGATATGTTAATAAAAGTGTTGTGTCTTGTGCTTAGAGTATGTTTTAGGCACATCCAGTCATTATATCTTATTCCTAGAGACGCAGTTCTACAACCCTTGTATCCCTACACTCGCTATGGGTGTAGTAAAATATTTCTGGCTCATACAGGCCCTAGAGGCAGTGTCTGCCTGATGCTGGCTTTATCAGCATGTTCAATAGGTTATCCGTTCTAATGCTACTGTGCTTTTGTGCATCATGTTTGTCACTAAGGTTCAGCATGTAAAATAATGTAGTGACGGTATGTAAAGTATGATGCAGATATGTTTCAAGTAATAAAGTCAAGTAGCAGTTCATCAGCAATTTCAGTTAAGCACAGTAATCAGGCAGTAATTAATAATTAATTAAATCGTACGGATACCTGGTTTAGTGAGGGTTGTCACACGAGGGCCGTGAGAGCTCAGGTCGGTACTTCCGTATACGCAGAGAGATGACGGCTTCGACTTTTCGGTGTGTCCCCTTTAGAGGATCTTTTGATTTCAACAACAGCGACTATCAATTTTATTGTTTCATCAGCTTGCTGAGGGCGATGCTATGTTTCAAGCATTTTGCAGAAAGCATTATCCGGGGACTAGGTTAGAACTTCCATTCAGCAGAAGTCCCGGGATAATACCCCAGATATCACTGAGTATAAAGACCTAGTATCTCTGAAAGAGGGACCTTTCAAACAAGATTTCGGGGGTTACCCATATATCGAAGAATAGTTACCCACAAATCAAGTAAGTTTAAATTTAGGTTTATATCTCGTTTCAATTTACTAAATGTGCTAAAATCTACTGACACATCCGCAGTAAGATCGTTTAACACTTTTAAACTTTCCAAATCTTTAGCATGTTGTGACAGTCCACTGATGTACTATCATTTCCTCTTTTTACAACGAAACTCATTTTTGAATTTTATCATGTTTTTGTCTTTTTCAAATTTTCTAATGTTTTTGGATTTTCTAAAATTTTCTACTCCCCTAAAATGCAAACACATTAACGAAAATTGAAAACAAACTGTACAGAAACATAACAACCGATATCAAATCGCATCAATTCGCCATTCACTTGGCATAAACAATCAGAACTCACCCTATCAACAAACTATTTTCTCATTTAGATTTCAAAACACTTAAGTTTGTTTTAATCAAAATGATTTTTCCGGAAAATAAGTTTGATTGATTTTACCACTTGTAGGTTTATCAATACTAAGTTCGGGGATGTGGTTCATCATCTTGTCTCTCAATCACTTGTAGGAAAATGCAAGTACAAATTAATGTCCTTGATTTACCATATGCACAAGTTATGCACAATCAAATCTTCTAACCACTTGTAACCAAACATAAACAAACCTTTTTTACAGTTTGCATGATTGACATTACCGTAGTAAATTCCTCAAGAAAGATGCCGATACCTGCTCCTCGCTTACCAACCTGGGAGCTCCGGCATAGTCCTTCAACCTGTAAAATTTTAACAATTTCAAACACTTCCAAATCATCCTAATTAAACATGAAAGATGCCGATTCCTGATCCACAATTACCAACTTGGGATCTCCGGCATAGTCCTGTGTTTTACTCAAACATAATGTCCACCCAAGCCTCACCAGCCTTGGGTGACTTTGGAACACATCTGTCCCACCAACATTTTGATTTATAAAACTCTTTAGCACCTTTTACCTTCCTGTCTACCATCTTCCCAAACATATGTTTGACTTTCCCGTTGAAAGCCTTCTCAACATCAAATTCTCCTTTATCAGCGAAGAATTGATTTGAGATCTCAACCTTTCCAACTTTCTTCATCAAATTTTCCTTTGACAATGACGGAAAATTCTCATCGTTCACCACTGGAACGGAATTCACAATCTTTTTATCAACCAATGACTCCTCTGATTTTATGGAATCAAATTCATTGTCAGAATTACTCTCAGAACAACCCATTTTTGTTTACTTAAATCACCTCTTCTTTTGTAAAAACTTTTTGAACTTTCTCCTTCCTCAGAAGTAGAATTTTCAAACTTTTTAACAATTTTTACAGATTGTTCTTTCTTATCAACACAAGTTTTTCTCAAAACAGAGTTAGAAGAAACTTCCTGTTTTTGGTAGTTGGTCTTGGGGCAATTCCACGCTATGTGTCCAACTTCTTGGCATTTGAAACAGGTTCTTCTGTCAACTCTTTGAGCAGATTTTCTGACATTCTTCTTTACTTCAGCAAGAAACTCTTGATTTAACTGTTTCCAGAAAGGTTTCTTCTGCTCATCTTCAGAACTCCCACCTGAAACAAATTTTGTTTTTGGTTTATAAGTTTTCTAATTTTTATAATTTTCTTGTGAAATAAAACCAAGACCTTTCTTTTTGAGATTACCATTATGGTTTGGTTTCTTTTGGAAACTATAACCACAACCATAACCCATTTTCTTGTTTGCTCTTTGTTGAATCCTTGAAGTGTAAGGTTTAGGTTTTGCTGAAAGATTTAAATCTTTTATTTCAGAAATATTAATTTCTGTTAATTTGAAAACCTTTTTGATCATTTCAGTTTTAACACTTCTTATTGGGAATTCTTCATCAGAAAATAATTTGTCCGAATTATTCAAGGTATAAGCAACCTTAAACATTTCGTCATTCAAATTATTCTTTGATAACAAGAATTCTTTATTATAAACTCTCTTAACCAGCGAACTCGGACTCTTCTCAGACGAACTCGAACTATCTGATTTAGACTCTGACTTTGACTCTTCATCCATATCCAACACCTGATCGACAACTCTCTTAACTAACTCAGACTCATGATCAGTGTCAGACGCTGTGAATGTAACATCAATATTGTCTGGTAATTCATCAGTGATTTCAGACTTTAATATGATATTTAGAGCCTTGTCTACTTGTTCCTCATTTGGTTTCCTGGGGGAATAACTCTCAAAGATATGAGGCGGACATCTGTTATACTTGACACTTGGTTTCTTACCAGTATCCTCTTCTTTTTCTTTCTTCTTGAAAGCTTCAAGACCTGCAACAGTAGGATAAACACAATCAATCAAATAATGGCAAGTAGTATAACTCAAAAGTAATTGGTTAATCCTTTCACTCTCAATTCTCTCAAGTTCCAACTCCTTCTTCAAATTAGCACAATCTTCAATATAGTCATTGATGACACTTTGCTTTGTCATTAATGTTGCACTCATCTTGTCATTTGCTTTTTCGATTTCTGCATTTGTCCTTCTCAGACCATCAACTGTCCTGTTCAGAACATCATAGGACTCTTTAACATACTTCACATCAGACAGTAAATCTTCCTTCATTTTCTCTAACTCAGCAATCTTTTTGTCTTTCTCATCACACTCTTTGTAAGATTCTGAACATTTCTCACAAGGCTTAATAACTTCAACCACCTTTTCAACTATCTTTTCGACTTCCACAGTCTTTTCAACTTCAACAAGTTTTTCAACTTCAACAATCTTTTCAACAATCTTTTCAATTTCAACTATTTTCTCAACTTCCATGAGTTTCTCGACTTCGACAATTTTCTCCACTACTTTCTCTACTTCAACAATCTTCACTATTTCAGTCTCAGCAGCTGCTTCATCTTTTGTTTCTACAGTTTCAGTCTTTGCCTTTTCATCAGCGAGTAGCTTTGCTGCTTCTAGCTCTCTCTACAATCGAGCAATCTTCTTCTGATTCAACATCTCAACTTTATCTGCATAGAAAAAATTAAAACTGTCAGGATCAATGCTTTTTCGACATTTGTTAAGATAATCTTCCTCATCATCCGTATCAACATCACTTCCAAGATCTGGAAATATCAGAATCCTTTTCTGACAATCCTCATTTCGGTCCAAAATTCTGGTAACAAGTGCCACATCAGGACTAGTTCCACTAGGTATATACTTGTCCCAACTAAACCCCTGTGCAACAACCTCATCACTTTGATCTATTATCCCAAAATAAGCTTTCCTATTGGCTTCTTCAATCAATTTTCCATGAGCAGTTTGCGGTTCCTTTTGTTTAGATTGTTGATCGATTTGATGAAAGATTGATTTCTGATAATAATTACTCTTTTCTTGACTTCCAGTTGATTCTTGATTTTTTACATTCCCGTTTAAAGTGACCCTTTCCTTTACATCGGAAACAAGTAACCTTTGACTTGTCAAAACCAAGTGGAGAGGTAGCCATTCCTCGAAACTCGTTTCTGCCAGTAATCTGTTGAAACTTTTCAGCTCTCCTGCATGCACTAGCTAAGCACCACTTTACATCCATCAGCTCAAGCTCTTCCACATCGATTTGGTCGTAATCTTCTTTTGTGAGCATCGGATTACCAATTCTTCCTGCAATCAAGCTTTCATATGACTCTAACATGGCGACAAGAGATGCCATGTGTTGCTTTGCCACCTCAGGAGAAAGATGTTGACCATTCTGAAAGGTCACATTACACTGCAGATTTGTAGAATTTTGCTTCTGAGGGCTAGGTGTGTTGCTGTTTGGATCAAAGCTTGAGAATGATGAAGTAGATCCACCACTTTGAGTTGTAGTACTTGCATTTGGACTTGCAGAACCATCAGCACTGAATGCAGTACTAATCTTTGGACTTTGACTGGGAGTGGCCTCAAACTTGTTCCCTCGATAGTACAGACTGACATCTTGCTTTGCATTTGGATTTGTCATGATAGCTGTCTTTTGAATATCCAGCTCCTGCTCTTCGATTTTCTGAATAAACTGAGCCAAATTCATGCTCTCGGACTTTCTCATAAGTTTCACAACCATCAAATGTGTTCCCCACTTATGCTGTGGTAACGCCTCAGCTAGTTTGTCGACCCACTCATCGTCCTCTTTCTTGATATCCAACCTACCCATTTCCAATACCAGATGACAATACCTATCAATGGTCTGTTTTGTAGTCTCATGGTTGAAAGCTGTAAACATATCAAATGATTTTTTCAATAACGCCTTTTTGTTTTTGATCATATCAGCACTTCCTCTGAATTTGAATCAAAGCCTCCCAGATGGATCTAGCTGTTCTGTTATGTTGAAGTAACACAAAAATATCTTCTTTAACAACTTGCTGAAGAATGCTGATCATCATCTTTTCACTTGTGTATTTCAACTTGTCAGCTTCTGTAAAATCATTAAAACCCTTCTCTAATCCATGTTCATTCTTTGGTTTCTCATAATCTTTTAACAATGAACACCATGCATCGAATCTGTAAGCTTGAATGTACATGAGTTTCGGTGGTTTTTGATGAGTTCCCGTCTCATTCTCATTATACAACGCTTCAGCAGCGGTTACAGGAGCAACGGGTGTCGCGAATGCATTGTAGAACTCTTCAGCCATGTTTCGGGAAATACCTGACGTAACACAAACAAACAAAACACAATCAGTTTAAAACACTTATCAAAGCAACTGAATCAAACTGATACTCTATGCGAACTGAATCACTCGAACTGATGAATATTCTGTGCGGACTGAGGTCGTGAGGACTGCTATGACTCTGATCAAAATCAAATAACCAGACTCACTTCATGCGAACTAATGAACTTTCGGACAACATGATAAACCTTTGAAAATTGTGAACTCCAAACCGTACGAACTGGAACTTACTTCCAAGCGAAATGATTTCTTTCAAACGAATCGGACCTTTTCACGCGACCTGACTAAACCACACAACCTTGACCAAGTTTGAATTCAAATGACTATTCTCAAATGAACTAAATCAATTTCAAGTGACCTTGTGCGAATGAGATTTGATGTGACTCGAATTTGGTGCAAACTGAGCCAAAACTGACAACACAAACTGACCCAAATCTTGCACCCTTTCTGGCCCAACCAGACCCAAACTATGATCTAATTTCAACCCGTGCAACTCAGACAACTTTAGTGGGCTGACTCCTTTTATAACAATCTGATCGATGAATGTAAGAGGTCGATAAGATTCGAATGAACTATGACAATTTTGCAAAAATCACACGCAAGCTGACATCCTCGAAATCTATTAGACCGCAAGTTAAGTGTTCACATATATTAACAAACTAATTGTTACAAAGAAAATTCAATAACAATGATTGGGCCTCCCAATCCACTAACTGACAATTACAATATTAATGAAATCCTTTTTGACATTTACTGACATTGCATGGATCAAGATTTATTAATTGGGCCAAAAATAACCTGCACATGGATTGTTTAAACACTGATTGGGCCACCAGATTTCACACTAACTTCCTTAATGGTTGTATCATGTGACCGACAAACTTTATGAATTCGATTTTTATTATAGGGCCTTAAAGTCCACTACACTGACATCACTTAGTGGGCAACAACAATTGCATGGGCCGACAATCTCATTAATAATTCTCAGTTCACATGCAAAAATATGATTGGGCCTTTTAAACCATTTATCCGACAACAAAGTTTTAAAATTGACTATGATTGGGCCAATATTATTTAACACATGTACCGGTTAATGTTGAATATCTTTTAAACTAATGTGGCCGACAATCAATATTCATATTATTACTTCATTGGCCGTGATCTAAAGAGCTGACAATATTTGTCACTAAAAGCGAACCACAGGAGCGGACCTTACAAGCGGACCTTTTAATGTCACAATGAGCGGACCATGTGTCAAATGAACGTTCGCTCATTTGACACATGGTCCGCTCATTTGACACATGGTCCGTTCATTTGACACATGGTCCGCTCATTGTGACATTAAAAGGTCCGCTTGTAAACCATTGGAGCGGACTTGATTTGATCTTATAAGCGAACCAAAGTGTTCTTTGAAGCGGACCTACATGCTATTTGGAGCGGACTTGATCGTTATTTGGAGCGGACCTATCAAAAAGTGTCCGAAAAAGCGAACCTGAATGTTCACAAAAGCGGATCTACACCTTGTTCATAAAAGCGAACCTTAATCGGAGGTTAATTTGGACCATTTTTAGTGTGAATTTTAAGGTCAAACTTTCAGGGATTTGACAATGATCAATAATCTACAATCTGAGAAATTTTGAACGAATTCTGATCGTAAAATCTCGTTCTGATGAAGAAAGAAGGTGTAAAAGTAAGAATTTTAGATGAAATCCAGCAAATCTCTATAGAACTCCTCCTCCTGATGCTCTGATACCACTTGTAGGATCGTGTTTTGACCCGAACGAGTCTATCAGAGGAGTTTTGATCAGATACAGGTGCGGAAAACAAGTACCTGACGTAGAAACAGCTAGATCTTCACTGAAATCACTTTTCTGATTGATATTACAACGTTTACATTCAAATCTCACACCGGCAGCACCTCGTTATGAAAATCAAGAAGGTTACAAATGAGATCCGCTTATAAGGTATATATAGTGTTGGTAGGTCCCCACATACGGACATGTACGAATAAGCGGACTTAACCAGATAGGTTCCCATATACGGACATGTACGAATAAGCGGACCTAAGAAAGTAGGTTCCCATATACGGATATGTACGAATAAGCAGACCTAACCAAGTAGGTTCCCATATACGGACATGACACATAAGCGGACCTACTCTCTAAAACACATATACTCTCCAGTTTTCTCGTAAAACGCGCCCAAATCTAATCAATACAATACATAACATGATCCAAGACGAAATCAACAGATGTAGTGCACCAACAAGATGTGCTTTGTTCTATCACCTTTGATGTAGCCTTCTTTTATTTGAGCTATGCAGGCAGCGTTGTCTTCATAGATAATCATTGGGTCCTTCTTGATTTGTTCCAATATGCATGCTTCTTGTATATGATTGATCATTGATCTCAACCACACGCATTCTCGACCAGCATCATACAATGCTATCAGTTCAGCATGATTTGATGATGTTGCTGTAAGTGTTTGCTTAGTCGATTTCCAAGAAATTGTTTTGCCACCGTGTGTGAATACATAGCCTGTCTGAGATTTTGCTTTGTGAGGATCTGATAGATATCTGGCATCAGATACTCAAATTGTAGTCCGATACATAATTTCGTCATACCAAGATCTTTCATTTCAAATTCCTTCTTTAACAACTGAGTAACTTTCTCTATCTTTTCAGGAGATCCGATGATGTTGATATCATCAACATAGACTGCTATTATAGTGAAATTTGAAAGTGTTCTTTTTGTAAAAACACATGGACTGATTATATCATACTTGTATCCTTCTTTTTCGAGGTATTCACTAAGTCGATTGTACCACATACGACCAGATTGTTTGAGACCATATAAAGATCTCTGGAGCTTATAGAACACATATCTCGAGGTGTTGATTTTAATGCTTCAGACAATTTTAATCCTTTAGGGATTTTCATGTAGTGTCATTTTCAAGTGTCCCATATAAGTATGCGGTGACGACATCCATTAGTCTCATATGAAGTCCTTCAGAGATTGTGAGGCCGATTAGGAACCTAAGGGTTATCGCATCCACTACAGGGGAATACGTTTCCTCATAATCAACTCCTAGGATTTGGGAAAACCCTTGCGCTACAAGTCGAGCCTTATATCATACAATCTCATTCTTTTCATTTCTCTTTATTGCAAACACCCATTTATAACCCACTGGTTTGACGTCTATGGGTGTTCGGACTACAGGTCTGAAAACATGTCGCTTTTCGAGCAAATTTAATTCGGCATTTATGGCTTCTTGCCATCTTGGCCAATCATTTCTGTGCATGCACTCTTCTAAAGTTTTTTGGTACGTAATCATTTTCATTGATTACATCCGTTGCTATAGCATATGCGAATATATCATCAACACGTGTTTTATTCCGGTTCCACATTGTACTATCTTGTACATAATTAATAGAGATCTCATTTTCATTCGGTACCGGTGTTTCTTCTGAAACTTCATTTTCCTCTGGATTCATAGTTGTCTCTTCTGGGACATTTACCTCTTCCGGGGTTTCACTTATAATCTTTTGTGAGTTTTCACCAACTGTGTTACTTTGCTCTTTTCGTTTCCGTGGGTTTTTGTCTTTGGAACCGATTGGCCTCCCACGCTTTCGTTGTATAGTAATCGCTTCTGGGATTACTTCAATTCGAGCAGGTGCATTTAATGCTGGTACATGTGACTTTGTCACTCTATTCGTGTCTGTGAATGCATCTGGTAATTCATTCGCTATTCTTTGCAAATGTATAATCTTTTGGACTTCATATTCACATTGACCACTTCGGGGGTCGAGATTTGATAGCGATGATGCATTCCACGTTATTTCTTGTGTTACCAGCCTTTCTTTATCCTTATCTCCCCCTAAGACTGGGAACATTGTTTCATCAAAATGACAATCAGCATACTGTGCTGTAAACATGTCTCTCGTCATTGGTTCTAAGTATTTAATAATGGACGGGGAGTTAAAACCAATATAGATACCCAGTCTTCTTTGGGGTCCCATTGTAGTACGTTGTGGTGGCGGTATTGGTACGTATACCGCACAACCAAAAATTCTAAGGTGGGACAAACTTGGTTCTCGTCCGGAGACCAGTTGCAATGGGGAGTATTCATGATCAGCAGTTGGTCTCAATCTAATTAGTGCAGCGGCATGCAAAATAGCGTGACCCCATGCAGAAGATGGTAATTTACATCTCATTAAGAGTGGTCTAGCGATTATTTGTAATCGTTTAATGAGTTATTCAGCTAAACCGTTTTGTGTGTGAACATGAGGTACCGAATGTTCAACATTGATTCCAATTGACATACAATAGTCATTAAAAGCTTGAGATGTGAATTCTCCTGCATTATCCATCCGGATGTTTCTAATTTGATTATCGGGGAAATTGGCTCTCAATTGTATGATTTGAGCTAAAAGTCGGGCAAATGCTACATTTCGAGTAGCTAAAAGGCTCACATGAGACCACCTTGAGGATACGTCTATTAAGACCAAGAAATAGCGGAATGGTCCACACGGAGGATGAATAGACCCACAAATATCCCCTTGGATTCTTTCTAAAAATGATGGGGGTTCATGTATCAATTTAGTTTGTGAGGGCCGAGTTATAAGTTTGCCTAGAGAGCATGTTGCACATAATAAGTCTTGTGGTAGCAAAACTTTTAGGTTTTTGAGAGGGTGCCCGGTTGCACTTTTGATTATTCATCTCATCATTATGCTACCAGGGTGACCTAGACAGTCATGCCATATATTGAATGTTTCTTTATCTAACAGCTTTTGGTTACTCACCATGTATGATTCGATAGGATTGATATTAGTAAAATATAACCCAGAGGATAAGGCTTCTAATTGTTCAACAATTGTTTCTTTGCCATTTTTTGTTTGAAGTAATTTAAAGATATTCAATATTATTTTCAGATATTGTTTTTAGGTGGTAACCGTTTTTTCGAATATTTTTAAAGCTAAGTAAATTTCTTCTGGATTTACTAGAATATAATACATTATCAATAATGAGTTGGGTACCCGAAGATAATGTTATGTGTGCTCTACCGGAGCCTTCAAGGTTACTGACACCAGATATAGTACCAATCGGTGTCTCTGCAAGAGACAACTCAGAGAAAAATCTCATATCTTTGAGAATAGTATTAGTACTACCGCTATCTACCAGACATTTATCACCAATAATAGCTTTACTGGAGCTAGCATACATATTTCTTCAGGAAATAAAAATAAATAAAAGTTAATGCAAATGAGTAAAATTAAACACTACAAGAGTTTCAAACCATGGTGATTGTATTGAATATTCTGGAAGAACAAGATTTGTTTACAATAAAGTAGTATATGTATAGATAAAAGAATAACTGTCAAGCAGTTATTTGGGGTGAGTTA
Organism: Helianthus annuus; assembly: GCF_002127325.2. NCBI lineage: Eukaryota > Viridiplantae > Streptophyta > Magnoliopsida > Asterales > Asteraceae > Helianthus > Helianthus annuus. The sequence goes on from NC_035443.2 coordinate 116,940,938, forward strand.
CAAGGAGATGTATTTTGTAAATCTGATTTATAACAAATAAAATATTTCTGAAGTTTTATTTATTTATTTATTATTATTCTTATTTTTAATGGCTAATTTTATTACCTTTAAATACTTACACCTCACAAGAATTGAACCTTGATCTCCCCATAAAAGATGATTTCTCTTGACCAGTAGACAATAGTCTAAGTGGCAAATATTTCATAAGTTGACTTGCTAACTCAAGCGTAAGTTTTAAATGATTCTGTTTGGATGTTTCCTTTTTTTTGTGACATCAAAACTTACCCAAAGTCACCTTTGACTTTGCACTAATCAAAAATCTAGTTTTAAGGTTTTCTGATTTTGACTCTCGGTCAAATCACAATTAAAAAAAAAACGTTTCGTTTTCTTTTTCTTTAAAAATCGTTTCTGGCCCTTCAGTGTTGCCATCAAAGAAAACAAATACAATTTTCTTTGTTAAAATGTTTCTAACTTTCGACTGCTACCGTCAGTCACAAAGGAACAACATTGTTGTTTTGTTTTTATATTTTAAAATATTTCTGTTTTGACTACCCATCAAAATGCAAGGCAATTTTGACTTTACAAAAGTCAAATTCTTTAGCAACGATGATTCTGTTGAATTCTTTTCAAAAAAATTTGAATGAATTTAGAATCTTAATCAATTCCTAATCTTCCTTTTTTTATAATAAAGATTCTATTTGAAAACTTTCACAAACTTTCGAATCATTCTGTGAGTAACAGTGATCGGAAATTTGATCACAGTTTTTCGCGCCAAAGTGGTTTAATACGAATCAAAGAAACAACACAAAAATTATAATGTGAAGGTGTTTTAGATAACCGATTGGTGTTGATTATGTCCAAAGATGTTGACTAAAAATCGAATAACCTTCAATTGTTGTTCTGAACGATGATTTAAAGATACGATTTTCCGGCGCCAAAATTCTTAAACATGGGCGAACAACTACAGTTTCACCGGAGTAACCCTACTGGTGATTTGAATCAAATAACTCCTTTGATTCTTTTCGTCCTTAACGTCTAAAGAACAACAATCAAGTAAACCCTTGATTGATTCAATCAAAAATCCAAAATTTTCAACTTTTATAAGAAACAGGGGATTCTTATAAAATGTTTTCCGGCGACAGTTTGTATATTCCGTACAATTCCGTCCTTCTTTCTAATCAAGAGTGATCAAATAAATCATTTAATTACTTTGATTTCATTCGGAATCGTACGGTTCAGTTTCTGTAAGAACACTTTGAAGAACAGGGATTGCAAGACTTCAATCGGATATGTCCTCCGATTATCGATTTAGCTTCAGGGATAATTAAAACGGGATAAATGATCGTAACAGGGGTTCTCTTCTTCACAATCGATATCGAATCACTCACTCGATATATTTTTCGGTTCTTCACTCTCATACCAATTTGTTGCAGATCGAGAGAGAGAGAGAGTTTTGTATGAAATATAAAATGCATTCTAAAATTTAAATCGAAACAGATTACATATAATTATGTGCAACACATATTAGAGATTGTGATGATGCATACCAGGATAAAGTGTGATGAACAGAGAATTGTACGAAAAAGCAAACCAAGTACGTATGCATCTCCGGTGAAGAACAAACGTTGCAGATGACTTGTCAATCCCAGTGTAGAGGCCATCGTGCTGATAACGTGATAAGAAATTAACAGGAAATTGAATTGTAAATTTTGGAAGCCATTCTCATTTCATCATTCCATACAATAATATACATTCATGTGTAACTGACAAAACGGTTATGGTGGGAGTTATACATTCATGTGTAACTGACAAAACGGTTATCGTGGGAGTTATGTATATGAGTATATCTGATTTTATAACATGAAAAGATATATGACCCATGTAAATTTTTAATTAATGGATCTTATTGATTAGATATAAGCTTTTAGTATTAGTTATATCGATTAGTCGTTTTAAGGCTAGTTTAGTAATTATGCTAATTTTCTATAATACTATATAAAATAAAGCAAATCTGATGGACACGGTTGTAATTTTACCATGCTTACAAGTTACGAAGCACCATGTACAAGGATGTGTAAGCTATTTTAGAGGGGTTAAATCTGTATTTCACCCAAAGTTTTAAAACGCCAAAGGGGTAATTGGGGGATTTCAGCCTTCATGTTTTGACGACGATTGAATGCTTCAGTTTGTAATTGATTCAATCCTTCAACCCTGCTTCAATTCATGTTCAATCTATAATATAGAGAGAATCAATCGTTTGGTATTCAAATCGTCCTTTCAATGGAAACACAACAACATTTTACAGCTCAGGAGATGAGGGTGACGGGAGATACACAGATACTATCTGGTTCCACATTTTTTGCTCTTTTCACGAAGACTACAGCTTTCCATTGAAGGATGCTCTGATGTTTCAACTTAATCTGGTTAAATTTGAAAGCAACATGTATGATTTTCGATTTTGGTTTGGAAATCGATTGCCTGGTGATTGTTAATTTGATTATTTTGTTTCAGGAGAGAGCTTGGATTGCGGCAGCGTCCGGTATACATATGTCGAGAAAGTGAAACCCGTTCCAGATCTTCAGGTTTGATTTTGCCCTAATTTTGATTATCATATGCATATTTTAACTAAAATGATTTCGATGTTAAATACTCCCTTTTCTCTTCATTTGATTCTCAAATGAATGATTTGGTTACTGTTGTTGATCATGTAGGAAACATTGCTATTTTATGGAAACGAAACTTAAAGTAATAATCCTAAAAAGTGTAGGGAGCATTTGTAAAAGAAATTTGTAGTGTAAACTGATTCTGAAACTTTTGGCGTTCAATTTTATAACAAAAATTGAGAAAAGTTCACAGTTATTCAGTTTTGTAGATAACTTCTGCATTGTACTCATGATATACATCTAAAATAGTAATTGTCTATTGTGTATTAGGTAGCGTGATTGATAAGTAATCCAAATATGTGTTTGGTTGAGAAATACTGGACTTTTTTGTCAAAATTAAATTATTTTGAATACAAATATGTTTTTAAAATAAAATGAGTTTTGTGTACGGGAGTCGCTCGGTTAGTTTTTTAGTTGATCTATACTGTGGTGCTTTCATACTCACACATTTTGACACACTAGAGGAAAACTTAGGACGTTGTTCGTGTTATCGCCATTGTCAACACACGTCATTAGGTAAATCCTCACCCCCGACTAGATTTCTCAATTACTTCAAAATGCTTACATTGTTTTTTCTAAGGATGTTTAGTGTTGAATGTCGAGCTGGTGTTCTGGTGGTTTACTTTTTGTGTATTTCTACTACACTTATTATAATGCTTTTCTTTCGTGAGATGATAACAACTATCATGTAGTTGCCTTTGGAGTTGTGGCCTCCTGCAAACCGCCGGCGAGCCACCTTTCCGGTGAGGGTGCGTTTTGGGTTCAACATGAAGGAATGCAAATCTTTTCAGTTGATGTTCAACCCGGTGGGCTTAGGGGCTGTTTGGCAACTTCTGAATGGTTAAGTGTTAAACCAATAAGAGGTCTGAACCACTAAGTGCTGAACCAGTAAGAATTATAAACCATTAAGAGCAAGTATAATGCTTAACCATTCAGAGGCAAATATCTAACCAATTCAGCTTAGATGTCTTAACCATTCAGACCCAGTATAATGCTTACCCATTCAAACGCAAATGTATGAACCAAACAGACATCAGCTTGCGAAACAAACGATCTGAACCATTAAGTGCTGAACTAGTAAGATGTCTGAACCATTAAGAGCCTCATTAAGAGGTAAACAAACAGCCCCTTAGATTTGCCACTGGTAGTGGTAATCACAAGGTATTAATGTATTATTGTTAATGTTTATTGGGTTTTTAATTCATGATTTTTAGTGTTGTTTTGTCATGAAAGTTTTGACTTTTGTTTGAATTTATACGGTTTGAAGATAAATTGTGATAATATGATGTTCTTGTAGTTGATTTGAGTTGTGTGATAGTATTACATGCTATCATGGAAATTGAATTTAGTTAAAATATTATCAATTAAATGAAAATAATTGTGAGAATTTGATCCCTGATTCACTTAACTGCATCGTTAACCACTGTCATATACTTAGATTATAGCCATGTATAATTTGATTTCTAGATTATAATTTCACCTTTTGTCTTCGTTGTGCCTACAACTCTGTGGTGGTGATTGAGGGGGAAATTACATGTGTTGTTTAATCTAAATTCTAATACACGATCAATTTATGTGACGAGAATCGGTAATTCTTCAAGGTAACACGGTATATTCTCATTTAATTCTTCAATTATATTTGTATGGTCTTTTGATTTAGGGTTAGCTTTTTGGGGTGCTTTGTTGATGCAATGGTGAGACTGGGTTGTTGTTTCAGATATAGGATCAAGGGAAACTGGTTATTAGTTAGATCATTACACTTAAGTAACTGAAATTTTTATGAACGTAATGAAGTTAGTTTTGTAGAGTAAAGGGTACTATGGCTGAGGAGTTTGTTCGACCTTTACTGTGCCAACAACAGTTTCCACGCACCGTTGGTTCTGGCGCTGTTTTCCGAAGCTCCGTTTTTGTACTTTGTTGTTAATGATTTTTTGCTTCAAACTAGCCAAGCCCCTTTTCCTAATATGAATGGCCGTGGTTCTTTCAGAAGGGTATACTTATTTTTATTTATATTTGTTTTGTTTTTTAAGTAATTATTATTATTTTATTAGTAAATTATATGTTGTTACCTTGTTGGTGTTGATTGGGTTGAGTTTGTTATGTTGATGGTTAGAAGAAGGGTAACTTTAACCACGAGAAGGAAAGGATGAATAACCAAACCAACATGGCTCAATGAGAAGATGTCATTAGGAGAATTGTTCATGCGTCGGACATCGATCAGCAGGTAAATCTTGTTTCATAGTTGTGTAACTTTACTTGGTTATTGTTGTCACACCCGGGTACTTGTGGCGTGGTCGAACGGGTGAGTTATAGTGAGTTATGACATGGTATCTTCTGGATACTAACATGAGTTGTAGTTTCATTGGAACCTAGAGTTTAAAATTTATTGTTTTATAGTGTTTTAGTTTGAAATGAAAGTTTGTAATTATTTTCTAAGTATTTTGTTGTGTGATAACTAAATCCAACAAAAGTCTTGTTTATGGGTCTCGGGTATGACAATTGTGTCCATTACCATTTACTTATTTGATGTATACATAGGAGAGGTGATAGGCCTGACTCTTTAGTATGGCCTGAAGTTGAAGGACCTTTAATAGCAATTTAATAATCATTAGTAATTGGGTTTTTAAAATTTACAAATGGGTTTATGTTATTCTTTTTAGCAATGTTCATATGCCATATCTATGCTTCATCATTTAGCTTGAAGTCTTCTTCTCAAAAAGCGCTTAGGTTCGTCGAGTGGCACTTTTATGTCTTTGTCGGAGGTGGAGGTCATGCACCAGGCTGTATTTCCTGTTAAATATATAGAGTTGCGTGACTTTCTTTGAAAAAAAACACAAAAAATAACTGATCAGAAGGGTAGCACGACCCCGTGTCTATGTAGGCACGACCCTGTGCTGTCTAGAAAATGTTTCTGTTTCCAGGTTCCTAGATATTGGAGGTTTGACAGCCCCCGTGCACCTGTAACACTGCCCCGTGTGGTTGTTACAGTAACCAAAAAGCAACTTTTCCCAGATACTATAGGTTTGACACGACCCCGTGTTGATCAAACACGTCCCCGTGTTATTCCTGCAGAAAGTAGAAAAATAGGAGAAAAAGAAGAAAAACCTAAAAAGAAAAATTAGAAAAGTATAAAAATGATTAGGCCGCCGATTTTAAACTTTCTTAAAATCCTTGTGTCCTGGCAACGGCGCCAAAAACTTGACGTGGTGCGAGTGTGTACGAATTTTCAATATATTTTTAAGTACTTTTTACTCTTTTATCAAACTTTAAATTTATGAAACACGATATAAAACTATCACTCTCTACAACACGCTAGGGAAAGTGCACCCATCGTTGGCATAGTATACTGATGGTAAGATACCAAGGCCGTCCAGGGACACAAGAGCTTTTAATACTAGAACAAACGCTTCATTGAAATTCAAATATTATGTTGCTAAATCTAATTACTGATTTGTGATTCGAATGACCTACATTATTGTAATTGTTGGCTCTTTTGCTATCAAGTCAACACACTTTCTTGAAACTTCTTTTCTTTCAAGTTACATTCATGGTTAAATTTTTGTAACCATGCTGAGATTCCCCTTGTTGGTACATACGTTTATTGTCGGGTTACGATGAAACCAAGTCCAATTGCTTGAACTTATCCATTTCGCATGTTCAATTTAAGATACCATATGATGTATTGAGAGCATCATATTCAAATATTTTATTTGCAAAGGTTCTTTCGTTTCAAGTCATAGTAGACTTGATTGGTCTACCACTCCACTAAATCGTTTGTTGGTTTCAATACCGTACGGTGATACCTTCACAAAATTGAAGCTTGCGTTAATTTGGTTACTCACTTCTTACACGGATTTAATTGTTTACTTATTAACTTGCTCTAAATCCGCCTTGTTTATCACGATTGAAGCAGTCTCAACACAGTTGTGTGTTAAGGCAATGGTACATAGATTCATTTCATATCTCAATGTACCTCCTAACGATTCCTTCATTATAAATTGAATGCCTTGCAGTGTTTTTTGCTTTCCATCTCCAATCAGAAACAGTAGTTCTTTAATGTTCCATAATCGATTGAAAACTCCATGACATTGTGTAAATCAAATCTTCAGGCTTGTTTCGGTACATTTTCATTTGATTCCAAACACGGTGAACTTGTTCAGTCACCACTATATTTGAATTATGTCATTACGACACCGTGTGGTGTCATTACAAACTTGTAGCTCGTGCTAATCATGGTCAATCGTTCCACATGAAACTACACGTACTTTTGCTTGACCTGTCATTTAAACATTCCTGATGCAACTACAATGATACACCAGTTCCACTTGTATTTCATTCGGCGTATTTTCGCAATTCAAGAACGCCAACACACTAAACCTTACCATTCATTTATTCGGAAGTTGTCAGATCATTTTCATGTTACTATCATATTTGAGTTGATGATTTTGAATTCATATAGCGGATGCTATGGTTCGTGAAAACCCGTTTGCATGATTGTGACCGATTGTTTGAGAATCCTATTGGTCAAAACTCCTCTTTTGTGGAACCCCTGTTAACTGGATTACACTAGACTATACGTCTATACATCTCGTGTCCTTTGACATCAAATGCTTAAAGCACATACCTTTTAACCATTAGATTCGTGTTGTTATATATTCTTGGGTTCACCTGATGTGAATAAGGTCTGATTCGGTTTTGTGATTACCTACCTCAATATTATCCATGTACATATACGCATAATATAACCCTAAGGAGATAAGGTAGTATAAAATTTCGAGGACGAAATTTTCTTAACAGGGGGAGAATGTGACAACTGTCAAATTTGCATGTATCCGTACAATTAATTAATCTTGATTAGTGCTTTATGATTGTGCTTAATTACAACTGATAACTTAAACTACTTTCTGATTTCTGTATCATACATACATGTGCATCACATTTCATGCTGTCACACCATTTATCACATACAAACTCTAGTGACATAAACGATGCACAAAGCACAGTTAGCACAGTTAGCGGATAACTCAAAAACATGCTGACAATGTCAGTACATAGACAGACAGTGTTTTGAGACCCAATATGAGCCAGAAACAAGGTACTACACTAGTATGATGTGTAGGGAAGTAAGGACCATAAAACTGCCTCACTAGGTGATAGTTTAAGTGCCGGAAAGTGCCTAAAACCCACTCAAAGTGCAGAATTCTGCATTAATCAGCAAAAATCAGCATTTTAACATGCTAGTAAGGTGCAAAAATATGGCAAAATGGTCCTGTATGCTTTCCTAAGTGTCGGGAATTAAAAGTGTCACAAAAGGGTACTTAAAAGTCACTAAACGGAATAACTTGACACTTTAACGAACTGGTATCTAACCGAACAACCGGACATTACCCGGAACACCAAAATATTGCTAGAAGCATTGTTTTATTATTTTTGAACTAGTTATGGTTACCGAACACCCTAACATACTACATAATGCATCATACACTTAAAACACTAGATTTTTACACTTAACCTCCACTAATTAACCTACTTACCATCAAAGTTACATTTAACCCCCCCTTTTGATATTTACGGTCACAAGGACCCCACCACCTAGATTCTACATAATCCCCTCTAAATCTTTCCATAATCTTTCTCTTGGATTTGATGAGATTATGGTGTGTACTTTGGGAAGCATTAGAACCATTGGATATTAGAGAATTGTGGTTATAAGAAGACTTGATCACCAACACTTCAACTCACTTCACCTCCCTCCTTCCCCTTGCCCTCTTCTCAGCCGTAAGAAGCCACCACCACCACCATCACTTCCACTTTGCTTCCATATATTCAAAGCTTATCTCAAGGTGTTCAAGGGTGATTAAGGAAGCTCGGTGCTCACGGAACTTGAAGGACCTCCATCACAAGCTTTTATCCACTCTATATTCATCTTGTTTCTTCCCTAGCTTAGAGCTAGTAGTAAGATCCCTCATAACCCTTGTTTACTTCCATTTTGATTGGTTAAAAGATGCATTATGTTGAAAATCATAAGATCACTAAAAGACATACACTTGAATCTTGAACGTAAAGCTTAACATAAGATAAAATATGGATGAAATGATGTTGTTTAGTATATGTAAGATGTTTGATTGTTGTTTATTAGAGATTGTGATGTTGATCATTATACGGAGCTTGGTAGATTGTGATTAAACACATGATCTAGCAAAGTGGGAGGATGATTATGTAACAACATAAGATGATCATCTTCTTGTATGAACATGAACTTGATGAATAAAGAGATTTCTTTTAAAATAATGAACAAAGTGAGCTAGTAAACTTATAAATCCAAGATTATGAATGATTTTCCAAGAAAACCAAGTTCAAAATGTGATTTTTGAAAGATCATGGTTTTTACTTAAACTTACACTAATTTTTAGTGGAAAGACAAGTGTATAAACACTTATGAAACAAGGTATAATAAATAAACATTTTTGTAAAATGTGACTACAAGTTGTAAACACCTAGTTTCTTTAAGAATGAGTTTTTTAAAGGGATAAACACACTTTAAGGGGTAACTAAACCCACTAAACACTTTACCAAGTCACTACAACTTTTTAATAAAAGATCAAGTTCATATTGTTATGTAAAGTGTATAGTTTTTGCACTTGGTAAGTATAATATTGTTTAGAGTTGATTGTTGATTATTGTGTGTTGATTTTGAAAAGAAAATGATATGCTAAATAACATGGACACCTCCATTTTCAAAGGGAACTATGGCAAAATTTTCTAAAAATACAAACACTTAGAAAATATTTTCTAAACAAGTATTTACAAGTATGTTTTAAACTATGTTTTTCAACATAAACCTTGCCATAAATTTTGTTACAAAAATACAAGTATTGGAGGTTGGTTTTTGTAAATAAAAATGGATAAATATGTATTTAGAATATATATTTTATATTAAGACACTTGTGTGAATATTTGTATACTTTATGGAATAGTTATATTATTTTAGGGTAAAATAATATAACTTACAAATACCAAGAATTTACAACTCCCAAAATAATACCAAAAAATCACAAGGAATAAATACATAAGTTACACATTCAATATTGTGAAGCCGAACGATAAAACGTAACTTATGAAATATTCCGGAAGATACCATTCCAAATATATTTTTGGTAAATATTATTTTGGATACAAGAAGTGAAAATATGATTTTTGTACGTATTACCAAGTTATATCATATTTTCAACAAGAAGAAAATATATTATTTTTGGGAGATAAAAATATATTTTCTTAGTATATTTAGAAGATATATGATTTTTGGGAAAAATATATATTTTCCGGAGATAAAGTGTTTTTGGACAAGATAAGTTTAAATATATTTTCTAAGTAAGACTCGAAAATACATTGTATTGGGAATATATTGGCATATTTTTATAATACACCGGAATACGACGCCAATACATGGCAAGTTGTACAAATACAAGAATACAGATATACATGTATTAGATACCCCCATCCTTGGGAAGGAAATACAAATATAAATACTTGAGAAGTATCATTACAAACTATTGTTTAACAATTATTCCAAAAATTCAATAAACGTAATTTAAGTTTAAATATTTATTATTTTAACGAATAACTATATAACTTGGAATAATGATGAAGACACTTGGAAACGTAACTCAAAGGCACTAATTAATACTAAGTCAAGGCATGACCGCTCGTCTAATAAGACCATAGTACATTGTAGGTAGTCGTGTACACCAGAGGACACCTTGAGTTACAGGCGGATTCGAACAACGCAAAACAATGAGTTCATGTCCCCCTTTTCTTTAAACTGTTTTGTTTATTTACTTCGAGGGTGAAATACATGTTACAAAGGATTACTTACAATACAATTGGTATGGTTAGCCTAGGAAAGAACCATAGATCATGTGAATGGGTAGGCGTATACTTGAGGCCATTAATCCTCTTGTAGGACCGAGGGGCATGAGTGATAGATCTATTTGGGTGTTGCGAGCCCCATCCATGAGCCCACCGAATGGGCCATGAGGTGACTATGTCTTACAGCCGGAAGCCCGGTACAAAGTCTGCTAGGTTTGAGTCTTTCTGCACCATGTCACGTATATTAATGTATTAGCTACACACTAATTGATCTGTTTCCTTGTTGCTTTCATACCGGGACTTATAAACTTACATACATACTTACAACGATTTCAAAGGTTTATACATACACTCAAACGAACATATGAACTCGCTCAACTTTTGTTGATGTTTTCAGACTACATGTATTTCAGGGAATTTGTAAGTGGATCTGGTGGGCGTTGGAAGTTTTTATGCTGCGTTAGAAATAAAGATGTCATCCATGGTCTTTGGGTTTTGGTCAGTGTGTTTTATTCCTGGACGAGACACGTCTGTCAAAACTTGGTGTTATTCAATGTCTTTGACGAGTCCTTAATGGACTCATAAACAATTTGTATGGTTTGTAAAACTTGAATTTTGAAGTCTACTTTTTAAAACAACGTTGTTATGTTTTGAACTTATTTAATGGATGACAGACCTATGGTTTTATCATATAGTTGATGTTATGATTGAATGCAATGATATTAAGAAAGTCACACCATAATCACGCTTCCGCAAAAGTTAGGGTGTGACAGCTTGGTATCAGAGCTTCGATCGTAGCGAACTAGGATTCTTTCTTGAGTCTAGACTACGATCATTTGGGCTCTCACGAAAATGTTTTCACAACATGTTTTCATTGCATACACAAAATGCCCAGATCCAGGAGACAAACATTTTTACAAACAAAAGGCATAAAACACATTTCAAAGCTTATGTTCATAATTCAGTCTTAGAGACTGGGGAGGTTTAGTCTTAGAGGCTGGGGAGGTTCAGTCTTAGAGGCTGGGGAGGTTCAGTCTTAGAGGCTGGGGAGGTTCAGCCTTAGAGGCTGGGGAGGTTCAGTCTTAGAGACTGGGGAAATTGAGTCTGAGAGATTGGGAGTTTAATCTGAGAGATTCAGTCTTAGAGACTTGGGAAGTTTTGTGACATCTGTGCTTGTAATCATTGTAAACAATTCAGTTATCAATGAAATAAAGTTATTTGATCCCAATGTTTGTTTATTTGTGTTTGATGTTTTTCATGTTTGGATTTTTATTCGATTTCAAACTCTATATCGCTTTCTGGAAAATTATACACAAACTGGTGCGTAAACGTAATCAGTTAAAAGCGACAAATACTCCGGAACATCAATTCATGCTTAACATACCTTAAATAACCTTTACATAACTTAGAAATAAGTTTTGAAGGCTTTGGTATGGCAAAATCCAGTCAATTCGCTTACAGGGACTAAAATTGACAAACTGCGAAAGTATGCCGATTTGAACTGTAACAAACATTCCGGAACATGATCATAAGTTAAACACACCCTAAATATCCTTTACATAGCTTAGAAATAGGCTTTGAGGGGTTCGGTGTGCTAAAATAAACTTTATGCTCATTCAGGGACTAAAAGCGTCAAAAAGTGCATAAGTTTGCATTTTCGCGCATAACTTACATTCTGAATACTTCCGGACATCCAAAAAATTATATAATCATTAAAATATTATGTTCTAGTGATTAGCTTGTCAAAAATCCATTCGTCGCGCAATTTGGACCGTTTTTGCGTCCGTTACGACTTCCGTCGTAATTAACAGAACAACGCAATCGTACGGCCAAACGAACCGACATCCGGCATATTTTTGAGCATGTTTCAAGTTCCCTATACTTTAACTTCATTTTAGAGCCTTAAAATGGGTTTGACGGGTGTTTGAAGTGCCAAAACTCGACCATGCGCACATAGGGGCCAAAACTATCAAAATGAAAACATAGCTGGTCTTCAGGTCCCTTACGGACCGTATGGGGTTGCTTATGGTCCATAAGCCCCTCCCAGATCAGCAGAAATGCTTTCCAGCTATTCACAACTGTTACACACTTATGCACATGGTTTCTCCTAAACTATGGGCTGGTTTTTGGTGCCAATGGTTTTGTAAATCAGTGGGTACGAGGTGTAAGGCTCAGATCGAAGCTCGTTTTCCAAGAAACGATCCTAACGGTTGTGCTTCACCTATAAATACCCAACCCCAACTTCATTCAAACCCACTTGATTCTGAGATTTTCTCTAAGTTGGAGTTATAAACACTTCATACTTGAGTAATACTCGGAAATCAATCTTGCGGGGACCTTCTGTAAGTATTCTTTCGCGTTTTTCGTTCGTTTTAGCGTTTAAGTCAAACTGTGTTTGACTTTCTGCATTGACCAGTTTATGGTCAACGCGAAGTTCGTTTGAATTTCATAATGTGAGCGTAATCACGATGGTTATAGTCCCTAGCGACTATACCTACTGATTACCACGTTATCTAGGCTCAGTGACAAGTCGTAGTTTCGGCCAAAATGCGTTTTCTCGCGTATTTTGTAACCAAACTACTCTAGGGTATTAAAACCGTTTGTTTTAATACCAAACCTGTTTTCAAACATTACTAAACATGTTCTAGCATGTTTAGCTCGTCGCTTTTAGAATTGTGCTTGTTTAGGGTCGTAAAGGTAAGCGATCTAATCAATCGCTTATACTTTCGAACCCGACCCATTTGGTCGATCTTTAGGATCCGACCAAACACTTTAGGTGACCATAGCTGTATAGAGAATAACCTTCCGAGGTTATACCTTATGGTCACATCGTTTAACTAGTTGTATGATAGGTAATATATGTGCCTTAGGTAAATTACCAAAATACCCTTTTTACGCCAAAATTCATTTTAAGCCTATGTAACATAATTTTTGGTATCTAAATTGATTTAACAACAATATTAAACATGTTAAGGCATATCTTGTTTATCATAGGGCTAGTTAGGCATTCCGAACGCGTTTTACGCAAACGACGCGTTAAAGTGGCGTAAGCTACCTAAGCGGGTCGTAACGGGTCAAGAGCACTTAGGATAGGTTTCGTTTTAGTACGTAGGCTTTGTCAGACCATATTACATAAGTTCCCACACTTATTTGGTTTACAAAACCTCGTACTACCCGATCCTCCGATAGGTCCGTTTATTAATGTAGATACCTATATAGGTGCCGTTTGATTCCGTGATCTTCTAGCATTGCTTGGTGGTTATCCTACGACTTCTAAGCAATCTCAAGTGAGTACATAGTACCCCTCTTTTACTGTTTTCCAAACATTTTGGGGTGAAACACATGTGCCTACTTGTTACTTTCATGCTTTCATGTTTTCGCATTATATACTTGCTATGTTCATTAGTACATTGTTTTACATGACATTTTAATGCTATGTATGTTCATCATACTTAGTACACTTGTTTTACATGACATTTTCATGCTATGTATGTTCATCATACTTAGTACACTCGTTTTACATGACATTTTCATTCTATGTATGTTCATCATACTTAGAACATTTGATTTACCATTTTCATGCTATGTATGTTCATCATATTTAGTACATTTGTTTTACATGATATTTCACGCTATGTGTGTACATTTGATTACATACTTAGTACATTGTTTTCACGTGTTTATATTTTGGGTATGACATTTGGTTTGTTTAAGTGGGACCATATACATTCATTAACTTTGATCACGCCGCTCGTTAGTAGGTAGTGGTACCATAGGAATTGACAACTCCCGTTCCTGACATCCTGGGTATGTTTGGATGAAAGGAATGACCGAATTCGATTTAAACATAAAAACCGATAGACCTTTAATTTGTTTAAAGGTTTATCACCACAGTCACAAGGCTTGAATGTATGCATTTTCACAATACCACATAAATGTTTGTATTCAGTATAGCATGCATCTCCACAAAACATAACGTTGATTTAAACTGAGTTTTACTTCAATACTTTGTTTTGTGCATTTTTCACCTATGGTTTAGATGATACATATTTCACTTACCATACATGACATTTTGTTTACACATGACATGATTGACATTGACATAAACATTTTGACATTTGGTTAAACATATTTACATTGGTGGTTTGTTTGGGTAAGTGATTTAAATAACGAGGCGTGTGTAATATGATACAAACATGGTGGATACGCCGCTGGTACTTCCTATATATAAGTGTTTGTATGATATTACACATCGCAGCGTTGTTTAGATCATTTCAGTTTAGCTATATAACATATTTTTCACAATACATTGTTTTACAAACAACTTGTTTTATACAACTTATTTTACTTGGTTATTCATTTAACCATACATTATTCTTTCAAAAATACATATCTACCATCGTTTTTCAAATGATTTACAAACAATACAATCAACAAGGTTCATGACTACATTTCATTAAACTTTTTTTTCTAAAACCTAAGTCATGGATCCTATTTTCACAAAACCTATGTATCTCACAGGCATCTTTATGCTGACGTACCTATTTTCACATGTGTTTCAGGAGCAAATGCATAGGATGATCGTGATACACTAGGATGGACTTGGGCCTTAGTGACGATAAAATGGATCTAGACTAGTTAAAACTTGTTATGTACTTTGTTTCTTTTTATGTAACCCGTTGGTTCTTGTTTCAAAACAATGTATTCCACCCTTGGGTGATGAATAAAATATTATTTAAATTACCTTGGTTGTGGAACAATAATTCTGTTACAACACTCCCCGACGTTTCCGCCACGATTTGATGTTTTACGTGGTCGGGGTGTGACAGAAGAGTTGGTATCAGAGCCAACGGTTATAGGGAATTAGGTTATTAGTAATGCTTTGACCTAGACTATAACCTTTCTAGGACCCCAACACAAGTTGTCTTGTGTTTAGATCTTAAAACATGCACTTCACCTATCCTTAGGTGATCACCAAAACAAGAACCCAGTTCTCTAAGACGATTTTTGAAAAACAATCTTCTGTTTTCAAATGATTTCTTATATGGTTTTGAACCCTTTTTAGTTTTTCAATTTGATTTTGAAACTTTATCATTTGTTTTTAAATGATTCTTTTGGCCTTGTGCCTTCCAAGTTTTCAAAATCTCGTCAAAGTTTTGGGTTCTAAATAGTGTGAACACGTGCAAACTGGAAGAGTGAATGCCTGTACCCTGGGTTTTCTGTCTAAGGCTAGAGTGTTCATACAAATCCAAATAATCGGACCAGTCACTCTTACCTAGGAACTCCTGGGGTGAGTGTTCACTTATAGGCGAGCATGTCTTCGCTAAGCATTATTTATGAGCCCATTTACTTTGATTAGTCACTGTGTGTCGTTTGTTTGCTTTGTGATACGGACAAATGACCACCATCCTTGCTTTGTTGATTTTGTTTCGTCTCGTTCTTTTCATCTAATCATCTCACTCGTTTCCTCTCATGTTTTCCTCTTTTTAGCATGCCTCCTCGACGCGAAAATCAGCTACCCAATGCCGAACTGGTAGAAATCATCGCACAACATATGGCTGCTGCGTTCCCGAATCTTATTGCTCAGTTTAACCAAGCCAACATCAATCAGAACGCTCCTTGTAACTTCAAGAGCTTCAATTTGGCTAAACCACTCAAGTTCAGTGGCACTAAGGGGGCAACTGGGCTCCTTCAATGGTTTGAGAGCATTGAGAATACTTTCCGTCATGTTCAGTGTCCTGATAATCGCAAAGTTGAGTTTGCTTCAAGTGTTTTTCAGAAGAGGGCGTTAACATGGTGGAACGGGGTTATGAGAGATCGAGGTGCTGAAGTCGCTTTAGCGCAAACATGGGCTGAATTGAGGACTCTCCTGATGAGTGAGTTTTGTCCTCGTCATGAGCTACGAAAGTTGGAAAGGGAGTTTGACGATCTGAAACAGGTTAGTGGTGAGCACCGGGCGTATACTGATAGGTATGAAGAGTTGAGTTTGTTATGCCCAACAATGGTCACCCCACTTGACAAGGCTATCGAAAGATACATTGATGGTCTACCTGACTCTGTGCAAGACATCGTTACTGGTAGTAAACCTACCACTGTTCGTCAGGCAATCGAACTATCCGCAACGTTGACAGAATCGCAGATCAGAAAGGGTAAATTGCATAGGAAGGGTGACAAGGGCAAGAATCAGGCGTCTGACAAAGGGGATAGCAAGAAAGGTAAGAAGGGGAAGGATTCTGGCTCATCAAAGGGCTCCAGGAAGCGAAAGGCTTCCCAAAATTTTGCCATCACTGCCCAACAGAACCAAGCGGCTCCCAATCAGCCAGCGCAGCCTCCCGCAAAGAAGCGGTATGAAGGGAATGCACCTTTGTGCAATAGGTGCAATAGTCACCATCAACAGCAACTCCCGTGTCGTTTCTGTACCAACTGTGGAAAATCAGGTCATCTTGCAGAGGTTTCTCGTTCTGCTAGAAATCCAGCCCAACAGGGAGCTCAACTACCTGTTCAACAGCAAGCACAAGCTGCACGACCTCACTATCCTCCTGGCTCGTGCTTTAATTGTGGAGACCTGACCCATTATCGAAACCAGTGTCCAAGGCTGGTTAATGCAAATCCAGTTCAGGCTCAGGCTCGTGGACGAGCTTTTAATATGAATGCTGTTGAGGCGCAAGCTGACGACGAGGTGGTGAACGGTACGTTCTTAGTTAATAATCAACCTGCATCTGTTCTTTTTGATTCAGGGGCCGATAAGAGTTTTGTGTCGTTATCTTTTGAGCCTTTGCTTCACGTGTCTAGAACGAAACTAGGAAAGCCTTTGACAGTAGAAGTTGCGAATGGTGAACCCATTGTTCTTGATTCTGTTCTTCGCAACTGCCAGTTGAACCTCAACGACCACCTTTTTCCTATTGACCTCACGCCTATGCAACTTGGAAGCTTCGATATTATTGTTGGTATGGATTGGTTAGCCAAGCATCACGCAAAAGTAGTTTGTTTCGAGAAGATCGTTCGTGTGCCGCTTTCGTCAGGTGAGATACTACAGGTTCGTGGTGAAAAACCTCTAGTAGCCTCAAGCTTATGTCTTGTTTTCAAGCTCGGAAGTATCTACGAAAGAACTATGTGGCCTTCCTGGCACATGTTACGGCAGATAAAGACCAAGGTAAGTCTATTCAAGATATCCCTGTTGTTCGGGATTA
Organism: Helianthus annuus; assembly: GCF_002127325.2. NCBI lineage: Eukaryota > Viridiplantae > Streptophyta > Magnoliopsida > Asterales > Asteraceae > Helianthus > Helianthus annuus. Next base: position 116,958,660 of record NC_035443.2, read on the forward strand.
TCCGGAGCTGTTTCCTGAAGAGTTACCTGGTCTACCCCCAGCACGCCGAGTCGAGTTCCGTATTGATCTTGTACCTGGTGCAAATCCTATTGCCAGAGCTCCATATCGTCTTGCACCATCTGAGATGCAAGAACTGTCTAAGCAGCTTCAAGAGCTTTCTGACAAAGGTTTTATTCGTCCTAGCTTTTCACCTTGGGGTGCTCCCGTTCTTTTTGTCAAGAAGAAGGATGGATCCTTCAGAATGTGTATCGATTATCGTGAGCTGAATAAGCTTACTATCAAGAATCGATATCCCCTACCTCGCATTGATGATCTCTTTGACCAGTTACAGGGTGCTACTTGCTTCTCGAAGATCGATCTTCGTTCTAGGTATCATCAACTTCGTGTGCATGAAGAGGATATCCCCAAGACAGCATTCCGCACTCGATATGGGCATTATGAGTTCACAGTCATGCCATTTGGGTTGACCAATGCTCCTGCTGTTTTCATGGACTTAATGAATAGGGTTTGTAAGCCTTATTTGGATAAGTTCATCATCGTTTTTATTGATGACATCTTGATTTATTCTAAGACGCGAGCTGATCACGAGCACCATCTTCGTCTTACTCTTGAACTCCTAAAGAAAGAGCAACTTTTTGCCAAGTTCTCCAAGTGTGAATTTTGGCTTAAGGAAGTTCAATTTTTGGGACATATTGTCAATGAACAAGGTATACATGTAGATCCCTCCAAGATCAGTGCGATTAAGGATTGGGATATGCCTACTACTCCTACTGAGGTTCGTTCTTTCCTTGGTCTTGCGGGTTATTACCGCCGCTTCATTAAGAACTTCTCAAAGATTGCAGTTCCTCTAACTGCTCTAACTCAGAAGAACAAACCCTTTGAATGGGGTTGTAAGCAAGAAGAAGCATTTCAGACCTTGAAGCAGAAGCTTTGTGATGCACCTATTCTGACCTTGCCTGAGGGCAATGATAATTTTGTTGTCTACTGTGATGCATCGAAATTGGGCCTTGGCTGTGTTCTGATTCAAAGGAACAAAGTCATAGCCTACGCATCAAGACAATTGAAGGTACATGAGAGAAACTACACCACTCATGATCTTGAGTTGGGTGCAGTTGTCTTCGCTCTCAAAATCTGGAGACATTATTTGTACGGCACAAAATGCGTGGTTTTCACTGACCACAAAAGTCTTCAGCATATCTTCAATCAGAAAGAACTCAACATGAGGCAAAGACGTTGGGTCGAACTCCTAAACGACTATGATTGCGAAATTCGCTACCATCCTGGTAAAGCGAATGTTGTGGCTGACGCATTAAGTCGTAAGGAACGTACTATGCTTCATTGTGTTCGTGTTCAATCTGCTGTTCACGCTCGATCTGATATCCAAGCACGCATTACTCAGGCTCAACAGGCTTGTGTTTCACAAGACTTGATGGGTAAGGAATTACCCTATCACATTAAGCCTAATCTTGTGCTGAAGGAAGATGGATCATATTATTTCATGGACCGTTTGTGGGTCCCAAGCCAAGATGATCTTCGCACTTTGCTTATGGATGAAGCCCATAAGTCTCGTTATTCTGTTCATCCCGGCTCAGACAAAATGTATAAGGATCTTCGTACTCAGTATTGGTGGCCTGGTATGAAGAAAGACATTGCCTTGTACGTTTCAAAATGCCTTACGTGTCTCAAGGTTAAGGCTGAACACCAACATCCTTATGGTCTTTTGGAGCAACCTGAGATCCCAGTTTGGAAATGGGAAAACATTGCTATGGATCTCATTACCAAACTCCCGCGCACTAAGAAAGGTCATGATGCCATCTGGGTAGTTGTTGATCGTCTTACAAAGTCAGCGCATTTCCTGCCGATCCGTGAGAATCTATCTGCTGAAGATCTGGCTAAAATCTATGTGGATGAAATCGTATCTCAACATGGTGTTCCCCTGAACATTATTTCTGATAGAGATGCTCGTTTCTCTTCTCGTTTTTGGAGAACCATGCAATCTGCTATGGGGACCCAACTCAATCTGAGCACAGTATATCATCCACAAACAGATGGCCAAACTGAAAGAACAATCCAAACTCTGGAGGATATGCTTAGAGCTTGTGTGATCGATTTTGGTGGTAGTTGGGATTCACATCTTCCATTGATTGAATTCTCCTACAACAACAGTTATCACTCCAGCATCAACATGGCTCCTTTCGAGGCTCTCTATGGTCGAAAATGTCGTTCACCAGTCTGCTGGAATGAAATAGGTGAGGCTCAGCTTACTGGACCTGACCTCATTCTAAAGACAACTGACAAGGTTAAGAAGGTTCGTGATAACTTACAGGCAGCTCGAAGCCGTCAAAAGAGTTACGCAGACCAACGACGCAAGCCCTTAGAATTCCAAGTCGGTGATCGTGTATTACTTAAGGTCTCACCTTGGAAAGGTGTGATCAGATTTGGAAAGAAAGGAAAACTTGCACCTAGATACGTTGGACCATTCAAGATCGTCGAAAGAATCGGTAAGGTAGCCTACAGACTTGCATTACCTCTCGAACTTGGAAATGTCCATCCAACTTTCCACGTATCCAATCTCAAAAAGTGTTTAGTTGATGAGAACCTCCACATACCACTTGACGAAATCCGTGTTGATAAAACACTACATTTTGTTGAGAAACCGAAGTCAAATGGCTTAAACGCAAGCGCATTCCGTTGGTTAAAGTTCGCTGGGAATCTAAACGTGGACCTGAGTTTACTTGGGAACGTGAAGAACAAATGAAGGCGAAATATCCACATCTTTTCCCACGAGTTTCCTCTAAACAAATTTCGGGACGAAATTTCCACAAGTAGGGGAAACTGTGACATCTGTGCTTGTAATCATTGTAAACAATTCAGTTATCAATGAAATAAAGTTATTTGATCCCAATGTTTGTTTATTTGTGTTTGATGTTTTTCATGTTTTGATTTTTATTCGATTTCAAACTCTATATCGCTTTCTAGAAAATTATACACAAACTGGTGCGTAAACGTAATCAGTTAAAAGCGACAAATACTCCGGAACATCAATTCATTCTTAACATACCTTAAATAACCTTTACATAACTTAGAAATAAGTTTTGAAGGCTTTGGTATGGCAAAATCCAGTCAATTCGCTTACAGGGACTAAAATTGACAAACTGCGAAAGTATGCCGATTTGAACTGTAACGAACATTCCAGAACATGATCATAAGTTAAACACACCCTAAATATCCTTTACATAGCTTAGAAATAGGCTTTGAGGGGTTCGGTGTGCTAAAATAAACTTTATGCTCATTCAGGGACTAAAAGCGTCAAAAAGTGCATAAGTTTGCATTTTCGCGCATAACTTACATTCTGAATACTTCCGGACATCCAAAAAATTATGTAATCAGTAAAATATTATGTTCTAGTGATTAGCTTGTCAAAAATCCATTCGTCGCGCAATTTGGACCGTTTTTGCGTCCGTTACGACTTCCGTCGTAATTAACCGAACAACGCAATCGTACGGCCAAACGAACCGACATCCGGCATATTTTTGAGCATGTTTCAAGTTCCCTATACTTTAACTTCATTTTAGAGCCTTAAAATGGGTTTGACGGGTGTTTGAAGTGCCAAAACTCGACCATGCGCACATAGGGGCCAAAACTATCAAAATGAAAACATAGCTGGTCTGCAGGTCCCTTACGGACCGTATGGGGTTGCTTACGGTCCGTAAGCCCCTCCCAGATCAGCAGAAATGCTTTCCAGCTATTCCCAGCTGTTACACACTTATGCACATGGTTTCTCCTAAACTATGGGCTGGTTTTTGGTGCCAATGGTTTTGTAAATCAGTGGGTACGAGGTGTAAGGCTCAGATCGAAGCTCGTTTTCCAAGAAACGATCCTAACGGTTGTGCTTCACCTATAAATACCCAACCCCAACTTCATTCAAACCCACTTGATTCTGAGATTTTCTCTAAGTTGGAGTTATAAACACTTCATACCCGAGAAATACTCGGAAATCAATCTTGCGGGGACCTTCTGTAAGTATTCTTTCGTGTTTTTCGTTCGTTTTAGCGTTTAAGTCAAACTGTGTTTGACTTTCTGCATTGACTAGTATGTGGTCAACGCGAAGTTCGTTTGAATTTCATAACGTGAGCGTAATCACGATGGTTATAGTCCGTAGTGACTATACCTACTGATTACCACGTTATCCAGGCTCAGTGACGAGTCGTAGTTTCGGCCAAAATGCGTTTTCTCGCGTATTTTGTAACCAAACTACTCTAGGGTATTAAAACCATTTGTTTTAATACCAAACCTATTTTCAAACATTACTAAACATGTTCTAGCATGTTTAGCTCGTCGCTTTTAGAATTGTGCTTGTTTAGGGTCGTAAAGGTAAGCGATCTAATCAATCGCTTATACTTTCGAACCCGACCCATTTGGTCGATCTTTAGGATCCGACCAAACACTTTAGGTGACCATAGCTGTATAGAGAATAACCTTCCGAAGTTATACCTTATGGTCACATCATTTAACTAGTTGTATGATAGGTAATGTATGTGCCTTAGGTAAATTACCAAAATACCCTTTTTACGCCAAAATTCATTTTAAGCCTATGTAACATAATTTTTGGTATCTAAATTGATTTAACAACAATATTAAACATGTTAAGGCATATCTTGTTTATCATAGGGCTAGTTAGGCATTCCGAACGCGTTTTACGCAAACGACGCGTTAAAGTGGCGTAAGCTACCTAAGCGGGTCGTAACGGGTCAAGAGCACTTAGGATAGGTTTCGTTTTAGTACGTAGGCTTTGTCAGACCATATTACATAAGTTCCCACACTTATTTGGTTTACAAAACCTCGTACTACCCGATCCTCCGATAGGTCCGTTTATTAATGTAGATACCTATATAGGTGCCGTTTGATTCCGTGATCTTCTAGCATTGCTTGGTGGTTATCCTACGACTTCTAAGCAATCTCTAGTGAGTACATAGTACCCCTCTTTTACTGTTTTCCAAACATTTTGGGGTGAAACACATGTGCCTACTTGTTACTTTCATGCTTTCATGTTTTCGCATTATATACTTGCTATGTTCATTAGTACATTGTTTTACATGACATTTTCATGCTATGTATGTTCATCATACTTAGTACACTTGTTTTACATGACATTTTCATGCTATGTATGTTCATCATACTTAGTACACTTGTTTTACATGACATTTTCATGCTATGTATGTTCATCATACTTAGTACACTCGTTTTACATGACATTTCATGCTATGTATGTTCATCATACTTAGAACATTTGATTTACCATTTTCATGCTATGTATGTTCATCATACTTAGTACATTTGTTTTACATGATATTTAACGCTATGTGTGTACATTTGATTACATACTTAGTACATTGTTTTCACATGTTTATATTTTGGGTATGACATTTGGTTTGTTTAAGTGGGACCATATACATTCATTAACTTTGATCACGCCGCTCGTTAGTAGGTAGTGGTACCATAGGAATTGACAACTCCCGTTCCTGACATCCTGGGTATGTTTGGATGAAAGGAATGACCGAATTCGATTTAAACATAAAAACTTATAGACCTTTAATTTGTTTAAAGGTTTATCACCACAGTCACAAGGCTTGAATGTATGCATTTTCACAATACTACATAAATGTTTGTATTCAGTATAGCATGCATCTCCACAAAACATAACGTTGATTTAAACTGAGTTTTACTTGAATACTTTGTTTTGTGCATTTTTCACCTATGGTTTAGATGATACATATTTCACTTACCATACATGACATTTTGTTTACACATGACATGATTGACATTGACATAAACATTTTGACATTTGGTTAAACATATTTACATTGGTGGTTTGTTTGGGTAAGTGATTTAAATAACGAGGCGTGTGTAATATGATACAAACATGGTGGATACGCCGCTGGTACTTCCTATATATAAGTGTTTGTATGATATTACACATCGCAGCGTTGTTTAGATCATTTCAGTTTAGCTATATAACATATTTTTCACAATACATTGTTTTACAAACAACTTGTTTTATACAACTTATTTTACTTGGTTATTCATTTAACCATACATTATCCTTTCAAAAATACATATCTACCATCGTTTTTCAAATGATTTACAAACAATACAATCAACAAGGTTCATGACTACATTTCATTAAACTTTTTTTCTAAAACCTAAGTCATGGATCCTATTTTCACAAAACCTATGTATCTCACAGGCATCTTTATGCTGACGTACCTATTTTCACATGTGTTTCAGGAGCAAATGCATAGGATGATCGTGATACACTAGGATGGACTTGGGCCTTAGTGACGATAAAATGGATCTAGACTAGTTAAAACTTGTTATGTACTTTGTTTCTTTTTATGTAACCTGTTGGTTCTTGTTTCAAAACAATGTATTCCACCCTTGGGTGATGAATAAAATATTATTTAAATTACCTTGGTTGTGGAACAATAATTCGGTTACAACACTCCCTGACGTTTCCGCCACGATTTAATGTTTTACGTGGTCGGGGTGTGACAAGTTTAGTCTGAGAGACTGGGTAGTTTAGTTTGGGAAACTGGGGAAGTTTAGTCTGAGAGACTAGGGAGTTCAGTCTGAGAGACTGGGTGTTTTAGTCTGAGAGACTGGTGTTTTAGTCTGAGAGACTGGGTGTTTAGTCTGGGAGACTGGTTGGTTTAGTCTGGGAGGCTAGGTGGGTTAGTCTGGGAGACTAGGAAGGATAGAAAGTTTCATGAAGAATAATGAGAATACATGACCACATGATAAATTACTTTGTTTGCATACGCTAATTGTTAGTGATTACTATGGATATACGTGCTATGGCTATTATGTACCGACACACATGTCACCTTGATTAGAAAGCGAGTTGTCAGACATTGATAACCATACGACCACCGCCACAGATAATGGGATTACATCTGTGCCGAAAATATTTTCGTCAGTGATATGCACAAAATGCAACATATAAATTACATCAATTGTGGCATAAAACTAACCCTTTTTAGTACTAATGTTGGAAAAAGTGTGTTTTTGTCTTCCTTTTGTATTTTCAGGATTAAATGAGCTCAAATGAACAAAAGAAGCAAAAAGGCAGCTAAATCTAACATAAATACAAGAAAAGGAACAAACGTGTCATGCCCGACCCCCCGACAGCATCTTCCCAAGCAAAAACAAGAAAACAGAAGGCTGAACACGCCCCGTGCTCAGTGAGCACGGGGGCGTGCCCAAGTGTCTGCAGAAAAGACAAAGCTGTAGAAGCTTCTATCGCCCACCACGGGGCCGTGCTCAGCGGACACGGGGCCATGGTCAACTATAAGATTCGCAGAATCCAGGCAAATCTTGATAGTACAGATACGCTTCTGCACACGGGGTCGTGCCCAGCGGACACGGGGGCGTGGTCAACTAATGCAGACAAACTGCAATTAATGAAGAAAGAGAAGGAGGATGGACATGGGGCCATGCCCGAGCTGCTGTTCAGGCTATAAATAGGGGTGCTTGGCTTATTTGCAAACCATCCCATGGCACACCACCCCTCTCACACTTCACCCACCACCCACCACCATCACAACACCATCATCCATCATCCATCATAGAGTGTGTGAGTCGTCTCGGGATCCAAGATTGATCGTAAGAGTTCTTGACAATCAAAGGCCATGTTTGCCTAAGTCTCTTACATCACTTGGTGAAGACAAGTGTCTAGTGTAATACTTTTTATTTTTAATCTTTTCGCACTTTTTATTTGGTTATGTATTAATGACTTTAATAACTAGTTTCTTATGTTGAAGGTGATTCTTCCTTATCGTTTGTCTGTGGTGTCTTGGCATTATTTTACTGTCTATATAAAATAAAAGATTTTCACCATTCATATCTCCACGGTCTATATGGAGATATGTTGGCTACCTGGTCGGGGGTTAAGGGAACGGTTTGGTAAGAGTCTTGCCATTGTTCAGTGTATAGATCCTGCAAAGGACCTGGGTCAAATTTAGTAGGACCTACTTCAATACCCACCGGTATTGGATGGCGGGGGTCCAAACTCTTTGATCCCCTCATAAGTAAGCCATTATTAAAACTTTAACCCGGCTACTTAGGACTGTATCCCTGCTGACTCAGACTACTTAACCGAGGGTAATGTCACCTTCAAAAGAGGGGCCTACCACATTATGCATTAATAACTTAATTAATTATCTTTCAATAATCCGACCCTTTAGGATTGTATCCTTGCTGACTCAAACTACTGGGTTGAGGGTAACGTCACCTTCAAAAGAGGGGCCTACTACAATATTAAGATAATCTCTTGAAAAGTACAAAAGTGCGGAAATAATCAAAGGTTACACTACACACGAGTCGGATCCAAGTGATTCATCTTGTCTATCTGTTTTTACTTTTATTTTTTTTTTTCAGCATTTTAGTTAGTTTTATTTTTCTAGTTTAAAAACCTTTTCTAACTTTTGATTTGATTAGACGTTGAGGATAAACCGGTACTAAAAGCTCTTGTGTCCTTGGACGACCACGGTATCTTACCAACACTATACTACGTCCACGATGGGTGCATTTGCCCATATGTGTGTTTACTGTTAGTAAATATTGTGTTTTATAAATTTAAAACTTGGCTAAAAAAGTGTAAAAGGGCTTAATATATATATATATATATATATATATAAATATATAACACCACACACACATCAAGTTTTTGGCGCCGTTGCCAGGGACATAAGGATTTTAAGAAAGCTTAAAATCGACGGCCTAATCAGTTTTTCAAAACCTTTTCAAAACGCGTGCACATTTTTCTGCATTTTAGTTTAGTTTGCATTTACAGTAGCCTGAACACGGGGTCGTGCTGCATATTTTTCATAAAAACACCCAGATACAGAGTCTGAACACGGGGCCGTGCTCACTAAACACGCCCCCGTGCTGCATAAAACCAGTAACTTTTAATTCAAATGCCCAGATACAGATCCTGAACACGGGCCGTGTCCACTGAACACGGGGCCGTGTCCAGCCTCTGTTTCCGTTTTTATTTTTGTTTTCTGGTCTCGAGACTCTGTTGTGGTCTGTTGAGTGATTCTTAGGGATCAAGACACAGGAGGCTACAACTACACCTATGAGGAGGATGATTATAGGGAAGACTATTGCACTAATTGTGGTAACCCGCACTCAGTACAATATTGTAACTTATTTCAACCATCCACTTCATACACCTACTATGAGGAGCCCAGGTACGAGCCATCGACTTCATATACATCTTATGAAGACCAAAGGTATGAACCTTCTCTCTCATACTCATATTTTGATGAACCAAGGTATGAGCCTTCATATTCATATTTTGAGGAACCAAGATATGAGCCACCACCTTCATATGCTTATTATGAGGAACCATGGCATGAACAACCCACCTCATATGAGTATTATTAAGAAAAAAATTACGACCCTTATCCATCATATACTTACAATGAAGAACAATGGTATGAACCATCTACTTCATATGAGTACTATGAGGAACCAAGGATCGAACAACCGGATTCAAGCTTTGAAAATCCCGATCCTTACTCTATCACCGAAGTGACCGATAGGATATTAGAACACCTTAAAACTATCGAACGATACAAAAAAGAATCTCGCGCAAGGGAAGAGGAGTCCCGCGCAAGAGAAGAATTAACTTGTAATAAAGAAGAGATAGTTGAAGAGGTAAAAATGGAAGAACAAATAAGTGAAAAACCGACACATGAGTCAAACAACGAAAAAGGTGAGTCCGTTAACGTTAACATCCTAGAAGAGTCTAATTTTAAAGAAATTAATCTCTTGTCCCTTCTTTTGAAAATCATTGTTTAGTACCCACTCATGCTAAGTTTTTAAAAGAGTTAAACACTAATACTAAAATTGACGAAACGGTAAGTATTAAGTTAACTAATGATCAAACTTCGCTAATAAAAGAAGACCCATTTGAAATCAACATTACACCGGTTCCATGTTTTTTTTCAAAATTCCTTTATTACTAATGTCACGATTGATAAAGATCTTTGTGTTAACATAATGCCTAATTACATTTTCGAAAAATTAAGTATTAGTGATTTTTCTCCACTTCAAATACCTATTTTTCTATCCAATCGGAAAGTAATAAAATCAATTGGTGTAGTTGAGGATGTTTTGGTTCAAACAAATCAAATGGTAATCCCAACCGACTTTGTCATCCTCGATGACGCTCCTCTAGTGTTGGGACGACCTTTTGTAAAAACCCATGAAGCTTTGAAAAACCGGAGGTACAACAATCTATCTCTCCAATTAGGGGCATTCAAAAGGAGCATAGATCTTGAGCATTCAATGAAATATCCTTTTGACAATAATGACCCCTAATTGAAGATGAAGATGAACCACCCGATACAAGTGAAAAAATTGACCACTTTGTTAAAGAAGAGGTCGCCATAGAACAAACTTTTAAAGTTCTTGATCAAAATGAGCAACCAAATAAGGAGTCTCCTAAAGACCCACCTCTTAAGCTCAAAGAACTTCTGAAAGGTTTGGAATATGCTTTTCTAGACAAAGATGGTAAATCACCTGTAATTATTTCGTCTAAGTTAAGTAGTGTAGAAAAAGAAAAATTAATTAAACTTTTGAAAAAACACAAAAATGCGATCGCTTGGAAACTTGTAAATATTAAAGGAATAAGCCCTTCCATGTGCACGCACAAAATTTTAATGAATGGTGACTACAAATCGGTAATACAACCACAACGTAGAGTAAATCGAAATGTCCAAGAAGTGGTTAAAAACGAAGTCATCAAATTACTTGACGCCGGACTTATTTATCCTATCTCCGATAGTCCTTGGGTAAGTCCCGTCCAAGTAGTTCCAAAGAAAGGAGGTATGACGGTAATAACTAATGAAAAGAATGAACTAATACCAATGAGAACCGTCACAGGATGGAGAGTATGTATAGATTATAGACGGTTAAATGAAGCAACAAGGAAAGATCACTTTCCTTTGCCCTTCATTGACCAAATGTTAGAAAGATTATCTGGTCATCAATTTTATTATTTCTTGGATGGTTTTTCAGGTTACTTTCAAATCCTGATAGCACCCGAAGACCAAGAAAAGACGACATTCACATGTCCCTATGGAACTTTTGCTTATCGACGCATGCCATTTGGTCTATGTAATGCCCCCGCAACATTCCAACGTTGCATGGTGGCCATCTTCCATGACATGATAGAAAAGACAATGGAAGTCTTCATGGACGACTTTTCTATCTTTGGAGACTTATATGACCAATGCCTCGATAACCTTGAACGAATGCTATCCTGGTGTGAGGAAACTAACCTCGCCCTTAATTGGGAAAAATGCCATTTCATGGTAATGGAGGGAATAGTACTCGGTCACAAAATCTCAAGCGAAGGAATGGAAGTTGATCGAGCAAAAATAGACACTATTTCTCGATTACCATCACCATCCTCCGTTAGAGCAATCAGAAGTTTCCTAGGGCATGCATTTTATAGGCGGTTTATCAAAGACTTTTCTAAAATTTCAAGGCCTCTAACAAAATTACTTGAAAAAGATGCCCCGTTCATCTTTGAAAAGGATTGCAATCAAGCATTTCTAACACTCAAGGAAATGCTAGTCAATGCACCTATCATGGTAGCGCCCGATTGGAAATTACCTTTCGAAATCATGTGTGATGCAAGTGACTTTGCAGTTGGAGCAGTCTTGGGACAAAGAAAAGAAAAGCATTTTCACCTAATTTATTATGCTAGTAAAACACTCAATGATGCACAAGAAAATTACACAACAACTGAAAAAGAGTTACTAGCTGTGGTATTTGCTTTTGATAAATTTCGTTCTTATCTTGTTCTTTCTAAAACAATAGTCTATACAGATTATGCAGCCATTTGATACCTTTTCAAGAAACAGGATGCTAAACCCCATTTGATTCGGTGGATTCTACTCCTCCAAGAATTTGATATTGAAATCAAAGACAAAAGAGGAGCAGAAAACACAGCAGCAGATCATCTTTCACGCTTAGAAGACCCAGCTTTGGAGGAAACCAGCGACGAGCAAATCAACGAAAAATTTCCAACGGAGTCCCTAGAAATGGTGGAATATAGACAAGAACCATGGTATGCCGACTATGCTAATTACCTAGCTAGCGGTATAGTCGCCAAAGGATGGCCACATCACCAAAGAAAGAAATTCTTTGCTGATGTAAAGCATTATTTTTGGGAAGATCCTTATCTTTTCCAAATGTGTGCAGACCAACTCGTCCGACGGTGCGTACATGGTAGCGAGGCAAGAAGAATTCTCCGCCATTGTCATGAAGGTCCATACGGAGGACATCATGGTGCCGCTAGTACCGCACGAAAGGTATTTGATTCAGGATTTTATTGGCCTACCATTTACAAAGACGCCCAAGGTCTTGTCAAGACGTGTGACGCTTGCCAAAGATCAGATAATATTTCTTCCAAAAACGAAATGCCACAAAATGGCATTCTTGTTTGTGAAATTTTTGATGTGTGGGGACTTGACTTTATGGGACCTTTCCCACCGTCAAAAGGAAACAAATATATACTTGTGGCGGTAGATTACTTGTCTAAATGGGCCGAGGCCGAGGCACTTCCAACAAACGATGGGAGAGTCGTGGTAAGATTTCTGAAAAAATTATTCTCTCGTTTTGGCACACCTAAAGCACTAATAAGTGATAGAGGTACCCATTTTTGTAATCATCAACTCAAAATTTTTTTAACAAGATATGGGGTCTATCACCGGGTCTTAACAGCATATCACCCTCAAACAAATGGACAAGCCGAAGTGACTAATAAAGGTTTAAAACGAATACTTGAAAAAACCGTAGGGTTAAATAAAAAAGAATGGGCCGATAAATTAGATGATGCTTTATGGGCTTTTCGAACTGCTTATAAAACAACAATAGGTACAACCCCATATAAGCTCGTCTATGGAAAAAGTTGTCATTTGCCAGTAGAAATAGCTCACAAGGCTTACTGGGCAATTAAAAATGTAAACTTAGATTTAGAATTTGCCGGTAAAAATCGATTTTGTCAATTAAATGAATTAGACGAATTAAGGAATTATGCATACTCTAACTCTGAAATTTATAAGGAAAGAATGAAAAATTTGCATGATAAACATATTAAACCTAATGAATTTCGATTAGGAAATCAGGTTCTTTTGTTTAATTCGCGACTTCGATTATTTCCTGGTAAATTAAAGTCTAGGTGGTCAGGACCTTTTTCTATCACCCATATTTTCCCACACGGTGCAGTAGAAATTAAATCTCGTAATGGAATTCCATTCAAAGTCAATGGCCAACGGCTGAAACTCTACCAAGGATTCATTGAGGATGAAGAGGAAGAAATCTCGCTTCAAACGGTCGAAGAGTAAAAGCATCAACATCATACCTGGTAAGTTACGAACAAGCGGGGTGACATCTTAATCGGTAAGTCTTCTAACCGAGTTTTGGGAAAACAGGGCACTCACACGAGCACTAAAAAAAGTTTTTTTAAAAAAATTGCTCGGCACGAGGCCGTGTCCGTTGGACACGAGGCCGTGTCCTCGCGACTGTCGGGATAAAACCCCTTTTCTCAAACAGTTTCTTCATTCCACACACCCCGTTTCCCCAAAAACTCTCTGGTTCAGGCGATTTTCCGCAGAATTTCAACGTCTCCTCTACTTCTAACAACATCAAGGTATGATTCTATCATCATTAGTAGTTAGATTAAGTACTTGCATGTAGTTAAAACATCAAAAATTTGGGGAAAAATCTAGGGTTCTTGAACTTCATCCGGATCGAACCGCAAAATTTTGCATAAATCTGTTAGCATTAGTTTAGATTAGTGTTATAGGAAGTAAATCCACTTGTATTGTTCATAGATTTACCCGATTTCTCACAAAAACCCCAAACCCTTGTTTTTGAACCGAAAAAAGATAAAATCGAAGGGGTAAATGGTTTGTTTTGGGAAAAACGGCACTTGGGGTTTCATTTTCGGAGGAAACCGCACCTACTGGACCAAAAATTTTCAATTTTTCGGGACCGGGTCGAAAAATGAAGTTTTTGAGTAACAGACGCTTGGACACGGGGTCGTGTCTGCTAAACACGGGGCCGTGTCCAGCTAGCTGTTTTCAGTTTTCTCTGAAAATTTCACTGTTTCGTGCTAACTTTTGGTGTGTTCTTTCAGATGTTGAAGAAATTCACAGGGTTTAATGCAAGTGAGCTCGATGCTAGAGCAAGATACGATGTGCTTCGAACCAAACCGGAGGAATACCCAAGAGAAGTGTGCACGGATCTTTTAGGATTATTGAACCAATGGGACCACTTCAACAACCTAGTCACCGGGCCGCTAAGAGTCGCCCTTACTACTCGCCTTCGCTCGGTCCCCGAATATACTTTGGAATTCTATAGCACATTCGTGTTCAATTCAAGGTGCGACCCATTTGATAATGAGGGGGTAGAATTCCGATGTGGGGGAACCAAGTACTCAATTTCGATGGCACAGTTTGGGTCAATGGTGGGGTTGTATGCGGAGGAAGATGCGGGTAATGAAGAAAACACTGGAGGGTTACGTGAACTAGGAGAAGATGAACGCCAAGCCGCTTGGGCTCAAATAGGAGATGGGCACTACAACCCAAGCAGCACTAAGAGCGCTAGGTTGAGGGACCCTCTTTACCGTTACATTCATCGGGTCCTCACCTACTCTCTTAGTCAAAGGCATAATAGCAGTGGTGTTGTTGGGCTGAGAGATCTGATAGTTCTTCATTGCATTCATAACCGCAGACACCTCGATGTTCCGTACCTCCTGCTCCGAAACATGCATTGGAACCGGCTTGCTACTCCACCAACCCCTATCTTCTTTGGGGGTGGATATACCGTCTCTTCAAGCGCTTCGTGAACATGCCTCGGTCTTTCGAAAGGAGCCCATGGTCGGGAAGAGTTGACATACACATCTGCCGCTCCATGAACTTGATCTATGAAGCCGAAGACGGGTCAGTTAGCTTCCAAAGAGTCCATGGGCATGCATGGAACCCGCAAGAGGCACTTGTCCTTCATGCCCCACAGTTCCAACCACCTCCTCAATACCAATACCAGCCCCACGGTGATCCGGGTCAGTCCTCCTCACAAGGAGGCGGTTTTCCTAACTTCCAAAGTTTACATGATTTGTTGCAGGAAAACCTCATGTGCACCAGGAACACCTATAACTTAGCCAGCAACACGTACACCCGGGTCGGAGCAATCGAGAGAAACATCTCAGACATTCAGGAAGACATCAGGAACATCCGGGAGTACATGGTGGGGCACGGAGGAGGAGGTGATGATGAAGACGAGGACATGGACAAGGCGGGTGAAGTAGAGGCAGGAGTAGCTGGTAGGAGGTCCCACAGTGTTTATTGATAAAACAGGTACATACGAGGCTTAGAGCACTAAACATTAGTGCTACTAAAGCCGGGACAGGAAAACCGAAGCCAGAAACCTGTTTTTCACCTTTGCAGATTGTCTACACGAGGTCGTGTCCAGCCAACACGCCCCCGTGCCCACTTCCCCAGACCTGCTGTTTGTTTAATTTTGCAGATTTTTGCCAAACACGGGGCCGTGCCCAGCCAACACGCCCTCGTGTCCACCGTCTATAAGTTTTCGTTACTGGCACTCTAAACACGGGGTCATGCTCATCGAGCACGGGGCCGTGTCCAGACGCCAAGTAACATAAATTTTTTGCTTTTTCACACCTTTTTACACATTCAATCAACCTAAAAACTTATTTTTGGGACACATTGAGGACAATGTGTAATTTAAGAGTGGGGGGGGGGGTGCTAAAACTTTGAATCTTGCAAGTCCTAAATACAAGCCTTACACAAAACTCTATTGGAACCGCTAATCACCCCAAAATTTTTCAAAAAAAATTTCAATTTTTTTTCTTTTTACTTGTCTAGGTTTAATTTGGGAATTTCAAGTTCTAAAAAAGGTTATATTTTTACAAATTTACAACCGATAGCGTCGTGATAAAAAGAACCAACATAAGAAAATTATGAAACGACATGACAAGTTTAGTTAAAATTTGATTATATATACTTGATCACATAACAACCCATTCCCACAAAAAGTGAGTTTTGAGCCTTTAATGAGCATACAAATACATATCTTTAAACTAATTGCTTATTTTTCGTTTTTTGTGTGAATAGCCGCTTGGTTCTTACGACTCTAGAGCTTTCCACGACGATACATTCCCGGTCCTTACCAACTTAAACCCGAGTAAGTAAATGATGGAGGTATTAGGACTAACCCTTTTTATTTCTACACCATTATTTTTCTTTTTTTTTTTACCACCTACCCAAAATCCCCCTGGTTAACCCCTTTGAGCTTAAACCTTTTCATTTCTTAACCCAAAACAAAAACCCTTTTACCCACCAAAACCTTTTTTCATTTTATACCCTTTATTTTAGTAACAAGGCTCGGTTTTTCTTATTACTTGCTTATGAAAAAAAATATTGATGATGAAGCCAAAGAAATAAGCAAACAAGTTTATCAAAAAGAACTTTGTTTGGAAGAAATGCTTCATCAAAAATAAAAAGTTACAAAATAATAACAAGTCTTACGAAAACCGACGCTTTTTACGCCTTTCGCCCTTTTTACTAACCACTAACCCAACCACCCACCTTTAGCCCAAGCCAAACCCTTCACCCCAAAAGTCCTCTTGATATTTACAAAGGTGTATAGTTAAAAAGGAGGAGGATTGATTGCTTGGCAAGCTTATGGTAGGAGTAAGTTCCATGCCGCTCTCGAGTGATTCACTAAAATACATTTTCGGCCGAGTGTTGAGTGATCCCCCGTGAGGTATGTGAACTTGTATATAAATGGAATTTTAAAAAGGCATGTTATGCCCTAATAAGTAATTTATCTTATGTAATGTTTTTAATAAATCATGACGAAAAGGATTGTAAATAAAATAAAACTTAATAAAGAATCTTGGAAATCCCGACACTCTATGACAAGCCCAAAAACCTTCTCTTCTACCCAGTCCATTTGGGAGTGTAAAGCTACATATTAAAGAGTTTTGCTTGAGGACAAGCAAAGATTCAACTGTGGGGGTATTTGATGTGCACAAAATGCAACATATAAATTACATCAATTGTGGCATAAAACTAACCTTTTTTTAGTACTAATGTTGGAAAAAGTGTGTTTTTGTCTTTCTTTTGTATTTTCAGGATTAAATGAGCTCAAATGAACAAAAGAAGCAAAAAGACAGCTAAATCTAACATAAATACAAGAAAATGAACAAACGTGGCATGCCCGACCCCACGGCAACATCTTCCCAAGCAAAAACAAGAAAACAGAAGGCTGAACACGCCCCGTGCTCAGTGAGCACGGGGGCGTGCCCAAGTGTCTGCAGAAAAGACAAAGCTGTAGAAGCTTCTATCGCCCACCACGGGGCCGTGCTCAGCGGACACGGGGCCATGGTCAACTATAAGATTCGCAGAATCCAGGCAAATCTTGATAGTACAGATACACTTCTGCACACGGGGTCGTGCCCAGCGGACACGGGGGCGTGGTCAACTAATGTAGACAAACTGCAATTAATGAAGAAAGAGAAGGAGGATGGACATGGTGCCGTGCCCGAGCTGCTGTTCAGGCTATAAATAGGGGTGCTTGGCTCATTTGCAAACCATCCCTTGGCACACCACCTCTCTCACACTTCACCCACCACCCACCACCATCACAACACCATCATCCATCATAGAGTGTGTAAGTCGTCTCAGGATCCAAGATTGATCGTAAGAGTTCTTGACAATCAAAGGCCATGTTTGCCTAAGTCTCTTACATCACTTGGTGAAGACAAGTGTTTAGTGTAATACTTTTTTATTTTTAATCTTTTCGCACTTTTTATTTGGTTATGTATTAATGACTTTAATAACTAGTTTCTTATGTTGAAGGTGATTCTTCCTTATCGTTTGTCCGTGGTGTCTTGGCATTATTTTACTGTCTATATAAAATAAAAGATTTTCACCATTCATATCTCCACGGTCTATATGGAGATATGTTGGCTACCTGGTCGGGGGTTAAGCGAACGGTTTGGTAAGAGTCTTGCCATTGTTCAGTGTATAGATCCTGCAAAGGACCTGGGTCAAATTTAGTAGGACCTCCTTCAATAGCCACCGGTATTGGATGGCGGGGGTCCAAACTCTTTGATCCCCTCATAAGTAAGCTACTATTAAAACTTTTACCTGGCTACTTAGGACTGTATCCCTGCTGACTCAGACTACTTAGCCGAGGGTAACGTCACCTTCAAAAGAGGGGCCTACCACATTATGTATTAATAACTTAATTAATTATCTTTCAATAATCCGACCCTTTAGGATTGTATCCTTGCTGACTCAAACTACTGGGTTGAGGGTAACGTCACCTTCAAAAGAGGGGCCTACTACAATAACTAAGATAATCTATTGAAAAGTGCAAAAGTGCGGAAATAATCAAAGGTTACACTACACACGAGTCGGATCCAAGTGATTCATCTTGTCTATCTGTTTTTACTTTTATTTTATTTTTCAGCATTTTAGTTAGTTTTATTTTTCTAGTTTAAAAACCTTTTCTAACTTTTGATTTGATTAGACGTTGAGGATAAACCGGTACTAAAAGCTCTTGTGTCCTTGGACGGCCTCGGTATCTTACCAACACTATACTATGTCCACGATGGGTGCACTTACCCATATGTGTGTTTAGTGTTAGTAAATATCGTGTTTTATAAATCTAAAACTTGGCTAAAAAAGTGTAAAAGGGCTTAAAATACATATAAAAATATATAACGCCACACACACATCAGTCAGACACTGAGAGTGATCCTGATATGCTGACCAAGGACGAGGATGACTTTCAACAGACCGCGCTACCAGATTTTGGTGATAATTTACCCTTGCTGATGGCTTCTCTGACAAGAATCCTCCCGTCACTCCTGTTTCAGTCCATGACCATTTCCTCACTGGTCATCCAGATGGTGAACACACCATGGCTCCGATCCTCGACAATGCGCCTCTTGTGGGCATTCCTTCCGAAGGTTGGCTACTCAACGAATAATTGATGATGACGTCGACATGCTATTGATCGTCCTTCTGATAACACCTATGATGATGGAAAGTTAGAGAAGAACGTTGTTACTAATTTCACTTCTTGAGATCCCTGTTAACAAGCTACCCTCTGATTCTAGCATGCACTCGATTTCAGACTCCTTTGAGTCTGTGACATCTGCAGCCTTACAGACGGCCGGATTACAGCTTTCCACTACTGACTCAGACGACGATGTCGCTATGACTGCTGCCCTATCACCTGCTCAAGACACCACACCTTTACACGACCCAGAGCCTGCTCCTGAGCTAGCTTCTGCACTTTTTGGGCAACCTGATGATGCGCCTAATGGTCTTGAGCCGATTCCTGATCCTAACCATGTTTTCTTTTGGTTTACCAGACAATGCATCCCTTATACCTAACCCAGTACCTGCACCTGATGATTTTCTCTTTTGATTGAGACATTTGTTTTTGCACCCGCAATCGCTGATGTTGCTCCTCTTCCCCTATGGAGATCGACGTCCATTGCACTGGCATGCCTATCGCTTTATTTTAGGACTTACCCGCACCCCGGAAGGGTACTCCAGGTCAGCACTCGCATGACGGTCCTTTTGCTACAGCAGCATTTTCCCCGACCTCATAGGCCGCACCCTTTGCTACTTTCACCTCTACATCGCTGGACGAGCCATTTTGACGGTTCCTATAATACACTATGCTGATTTTAGACCCTTACCATCCCTCACATTATGAAGGCTGCACACGGGATGAATGCTCCTGTAACATCAGCTACAATATGAGATTATAAGTCGCAGAATGTTGGAGCTTGAGCTGACACCACGTCCTCCACCCTGTCTATTGCCAGCATACTTTGATCCTCCACATTTATCAAGATTCCTTTTGCGCTCTCACCTGCTGCTATTACACCTTTCCCAGGTTTTTGATGCTCGTTTCTTTACTGTCGAGCGGCAGATCAGTTAATTACTTTGACGTATATATAAGCTCGAGGAGGAGTTCACGCATGTTAACAGTTTACTTATCTTTCCTCCTCCACCTCAGTCACCAGTATAGTTGGTTTCTGGATTAGCGGACTGCATTACTTTTGGGTAAAGACACTAATGATAAGATGAGATTGTGGAGACTTTTGAAGACCACTTCTGACTACGTAATTTTGATACGCTAATATACTTATTGGACAAGGGTAGTGTGACCCCGTGTCCCTTTTGATGTGATACATTTTGAAAGACAATCCAATTGTGGTCGGAAATTAATGAGAGCCCAATCATCATTAAACATGCGACAATAATTTGTGGCCAATGACCAACGAAAGCTCAGTTGCTATGTCTTCGTTAAGCACGTTGTTGATCCATATATGTGTGCTATAATTATAATGCTACGTGCTTGCTTACTATGCTCTCATTAAACATAATTACCAAATTACTTGGTTATACTATGATTATGCTATTGCTTGATTGGTTGATATGGTAATTTATTATGTGTATGTATACATGACCTCTAAACAACTATATGCACTCCCTGAACAAATAAGAGTTGACCTAACCAATCTTCTTCTTAGAAGATGTCGATACAAGGGAACATCGATACCAACGACCCTCTGCCAACAACAACAGCGGAACTACAAGAGCGCATCTCACAGGCCATTGCTCAGCACGAGGCCCTTCGCTCCGACCGTAGTGGAGGTAGGAAATAGCCCACCTAACGGCTGCACCTACAAGCAGTTCTTGAACCACAAACCTCAAGAATTCGACGGCACTGGGGGTGCCTTAGCTTTTGTGCGTTGGGCTGAGAAGATGGATTAAGTTTTGCGATCAAGTAAATGCGCCCCAGAACATCAAGTCACTTACATAGCGGGACTGTTTGTAGATGGGGCTCTGTCATGGTGGAACCTTCAGGTTTAGACAATGGATGAGACTGCTGCAAATGCTTTGACGTGGGACGAACTGAAAGAACTGATGCATAAAAGGTATTGCTCTAGGGCAGAAGTCCAGAAGTTGGAGACTGAACTGTGGAACTTGAAAATGGAAGGCCCAAAGATAAACTAGTATGTGCAAAGATTTGGCAAATTATCACAAGTTGCTTCGCGTTTGGTGGAACCAGAATCTAGGAAGACTGAATGTTTCATCGGGGGACTGGCACCTCAGATTCTAAGCCTGGTAACAACATCTAAGCCTTCAACAATCATCGAAGCTATCGACATGAGTGTGGCGCTCACTGAAGAAGCGGTTAGACTAGGAAAGTTTTCCGCTTCGGAAGAGAAAAAAGAGACTCCTGTAGAGTCATCTAGAGATAACAAGAGAAAGCTCGCAAATTTCAAGAAGGTTACTCGGGCGAGTAACAAGAAGAAGGCCAAAAAGGGAAAAGACTACATGGGTATCCTACCTAAGTGCGACAATTATCTATGTTATCATGTCGGGCGATGTAAATATGGAAAATGTGATAACTGTGGCAAGAGGGGGCATCCTAAGGAAACTTGTAGGCAAGATACTGAACGTAGAAATGGAGGCCAAAATGGTAGCGAGAATCACGGAGGAAACAACGACAATGACAATTGTCAAGGCAGAACGAGTGACAAACAGAAACGTGCTCAAGGTTGTTTTAACTGTGGAAGCAAAAAGCATTTCAGAAAATATTGTCCTAAAAACAATCAGGCACAAGGATGAAAGCTCAACACCTGAGCTAGGGAGACACGCCAGAAACTCAAGTATGGATATTGGTACGTCCCATATTAGTCAACGTTATGCATCTGTGCTGCTAGATACTGTTGGCAATTTTAGTTTTGCATCTCTAGAATTTGAAAGTATGCTTGGTTTAGTAGTAAGTAAGTTAGATAACCCGCACTTGATAGAACTAGCTAATGGGAAGCTAGTGGAAGCCAACGAAGTATTTGGAAATGGCAAGATAGAACCCGGAGCACGTAAGTTTACGCTTGGTCTACTGCCAGCTGAGTTGGGAAGCTTCGACGAGGTAAGTGGGATGGATTGTTTGTCAAGCGATCGAGCGGAGATTGATATCCGCAACCCAATGGCGAATGAAGGAACGATCGTGACTCATGAAGCAGGATACGCCTCTACAGATTTCTAATTGCTTGAAGGCACGGAAGTTGTTGCGTAAAGGATGTGCTGTTTTCTTGGCTCATGTCGTGGACAAAGGAGTCGAAGGACCAAAACACGAAGATGTTCCTGTGATAAGGGAATACCCTGAAGTCTTCCCCAAAGACTTGCAAGAATCATCTCCTCAACGACAAGTCAAATTTCGCATCGATTTGAGTTCCAGGCGCCGCGCCTGCAATCCATGCACCATCAAGTACCATCCAGGCAAAGCCAATGTTGTGGCTGATGCCCTCAGTCGGAAAGATACTACACCTAGGCGTGTACGAGCTTTGCAACTCACCATTCAGTCCAGTCTTCCTGCACAGATACGAACTGCTCAGATAGAAGCATTGAAACCCGAAAACGTCAAGGCTGAAGCCTTACGCGGCTCAAGGCAACGAATGGAACAAAAGGAAGACGGCGCCTACTATGTAACAGGGCGTATTTGGGTCCCACTATATGGCGGATTACGGGAACTTGTGATGGATGAAGCACACAAGTCTCGCTACTCGGTACATCCAGGGTCGGATAAAATGTACCACGATCTCAAAACAACATACTGGTGGCCTAGCATGAAAGCCCACATCGCTACTTACGTCGGCAAGTGTTTGACATGTGCAAAGGTCAAGGTGGAGTATCAGAAACCAGCGGGCCCACTTCAGCAACCCAAGATACCGCAATGGATATGGGAAGAAATTTCCATGGATTTTGTTACAGGCTTACCCAGATCCCAGCGTGGGAATGATACCATATGGGTGATCGTGGATCGACTCACCAAGTCTGCACACTTCCTGGCTATAAAGGAAACGGATAAGTTCTCCACTCTCGCAGACGTTTATCTTAAGGAAGTTATCTCAAGGCACGGGGTGCCCACCTCTATCATTTCGGATCGGGATGCACGATTCACGTCAGAGCTATGGCAAGCGATGCACAAATCTTTTGGCTCACGATTAGACATGAGCACAGCATATCATCCTCAGACGGATGGGCAGTCTGAGCGAACGATCCAGACTCTTGAAGACATGCTTCGGGCATGTATTATCGATTTCGACAATGGCTGGGAAAAGCATCTCCCTTTAGTGGAGTTTTCGTACAACAACAGTTATCACACCAGCATACAAGCCGCTCCATTCGAGGCATTGTACGGACGTAAATGCCGGTCACCTCTCTGTTGGGCAGAGGTGGGGGATAGTCAGATCACGGGTCCAGAGATTGTAGTGGACGCCACAGAAAAGATTGCGTAGATACGGCAACGTATGGTGGCAGCTCGCGACCGTCAGAAAAGCTACGCGGATAAGCGTAGGAAGCCATTGGAATTTCAGGTCGGGGACCGGGTTTTACTTAAAGTCTCACCCTGGAAGGGTGTGGTACATTTTGGCAAACGAGGCAAACTAAATCCGCGGTACGTCGGACCGTTTGAGATCATAGAGAAGATTGGCAAAGTGGCATACAAGCTAAACCTACCAGCTGAACTCGGTGCAGTTCACAATGTCTTTCACGTGTCAAATCTGAAGAAGTGCCTGTCAGATGAGACCCTCATAGTTCCTTTTAAAGAACTCACTATCGACGAGCAGTTGCAGTTCGTCGAGGAGCCAGTTGAAATCACAGACCGGGATGTTAAGGTCCTCAAAAACAAGAGAATCCCTCTTGTTCGAGTTCGTTGGAACTCCCGTCGTCGCCCAGAGTACACCTGGGAACGCGAAGACCAGATGACAGAAAAGTATCCCCAGTTATTCGAAACCAAGGGTTGGTCGTGATATTATGATAAGATACCAGATGACAGAAAAGTATCCCCAGTTATTCGGGTGAGGAAGAGAAATGATAAGATACGGCTAGACTAGTATACCGATTGAACTGATCTTCGCATACACGCCAAGGGTTGGTCGCGATATTATGACTAGTCATTCGCACACATGCCTTGGGAAGGCCACGAACTATAGATACTAAAACTTCGCAAGTAATGCCAGGGTGGCCGCGATACAAATATACATAGTCTAGGATATTTGGGAGTATTTTCCCCAAATCTTCGCATACATGCCGAAAGGGCCCGCGATGGAAACTAATACGATACATGACTAAACGAACGAACATAATGCTACTCATACTATTACAATTACCGAACTGTACACTGTGAACTCGCTCAACTAGTTGTTGACTCTCTGCTGCATGCCTTGCAGGACCTTAGGTACATATGGAGCTTGCACAGGGAGGAGCAGGTCGTTGTGGAACATGGATCGTGGATGTTATGTTAAACACTTAAACATTGGAACTTATGTTATACATTGGGTTTCCATACTTATGCTTCCGCTATATTTTGAAACTATAATTATGTTTTGAACACCTATCGTGTTGAATGATTGGTTTGCATTGATTTACTTGATATTATTTACATATTCAATATGATTGGTGGCTTGATCCTAGTCATGTCACGCCTCCAAGCGGTGGTACTCCGTGTGTGGATTTTGGGGGGTGTGACAGATTGGTATCAGAGCCATTGGTTATAGAGAACTTGGTTTTAATATGGGAAAAACGTTTTTTTTATTATTAAAACCAGACTATAACCAGAACAGTGCTCTCAACGATCCACAACGACGCTTCGCTCCACGTGCAAGACTCAACATCCTAGGTAATAAGGTTTACGTTTATTACCTGCTTGCTAGAACTATATAGAACTTTGCTCGTAGTATGCTTAGATTACATTGCCTACTATACATCATTACATGAGAATACCTATGTGCTTACACTCTTCTGTCATCGCACTACTCGCGAACCTTTCTAACTTATTCTACCTTTATTATGAAGATCATGTCTGGACGTGTGAACATGACTCAAGCCCAGTTGACGGCACTTATCAATGAACGAGTAGCTGCGGCACTTGCAGCTGAACCAGCAGGTAGTATGCCCTGCGGATGGGATACACACTAGGATCTTTGAATCCTACATTCCTAAATCAACCTTTGTATTTAATATTGTCCTATTCTGTGCACAATAGGTCAAAACGCTCCCCAACCTGTCTGCACATTCAAGAACTTCATGGACTGTCGTCCAAGCACATTCAGTGGCACGGAAGGAGCAGTGGGACTACTCCATTGGTTTGAGAAGCTCGAGTCGGTATTCGAGATGTGTGAATGCCCTGAGGCTCGCAGGGTCAAGTACGCCACTGGTACTTTGGAAGGAATCGCGTTAACTTGGTGGAACGCGCAAGTACAGATCCTAGGGTTGGCAGCTGCTAACGCCACCCCTTGGAACGATTTTAAGGAGCTCATCAAACGTGAATACTGCACACGGGAAGACATCCACAAGTTGGAAGACGAGTTTTACCATTTGAAAATGACTGGGTCAGAAATTGAAGCTTATACCAAAAGGTTAAACGAGCTGGTCGTGCTTTGTCCAACGATGGTGGACCCTCCAATCAAGCGCATTGAGTTGTATCACAAGGGGTTAGCGCCAGAAATCCAGAGCCATGTGACATCGGCTAATCTTGACAACATCCAGGCTATTCAGCGCCTTGCTCATCGTATTACGGATCAGGCAGTAGAACAGAACAAGCTGCCAAAACGCATCAGTGCTACCACTACTGCTGTTACTACTTCTGCTACTCCCAGTGACAACAAAAGAAAATGGGATGGGGATTCCAGCAAGGGGTCAGCTTCAGTTCAGTCACAGGTTCAGCAGCGAAAGACTGACAGTTATCAGAGTCCCAGTCAGCACTCTTCAGGCAATCAGGGGCAGGGTGGATATCGAGGAAATCACCCACTATGTAACAAGTGCAACAGACACCACAGTGGACGGTGTCGCAAGGAACGTTGTCAGAGATGCCTCAAGCTAGGGCATGAAGCTAAAGACTGCAGGAGTGCGCGACTTGCGAATCAGAACCAGCAACTACAACTACCAGCTCCACAGAACCAACAGCAGCAGCCACAGCGTGGAAACCGGGGGTGTTTCCAGTGTGGGGCAGAAGGTCATTTCAAGCGTGATTGCCCTCAATTGAACCAGAACTAGAATCGCAACAACAACAACAACCAAGGCAACGGGAATAACAACAACGGGGGAAACAACAACAACAATGGCAACGAAGCTCGGGGTCGTGCTTTCGTGCTGGGTCGGGGCGACGCAATGAATGATCCCAATGTGGTTATGGGTAAGTTTCTTCTCGACAATATTTATGTTACTGTCTTATTTGATTCGGGTGCGGATACAAGCTATATATCGTTGAAAGTGAGTAAAATGTTAAAACGTACACCAACACCCCTAAACACCAAATATGTCGTAGAGTTAGCAAATGGTAAAAGTGTAGAAGCCGCACATGTAGTCAAGGGTTGTAGCATCGTTTTAGCTGGTCAGACCTTCTCGATTGATCTTATACCCATAGTTTTGGGTAGTTTCGACATCGTCATCAGTATGGATTGGTTATCCCAACATCACGTAGAGATTTTATGCAAGGAAAAGATAGTTCGCATTCCTCGTTCTGGTAAGGAACCTCTCGAAGTTCAAGGCGACAAGAGTGGTGCAGTGGTTGGCATCATCTCTTTCTTGAAGGCTCAGAAATGTTTACGAACGGGGCACACTGCCATTTTGGCA
Organism: Helianthus annuus; assembly: GCF_002127325.2. Lineage (NCBI taxonomy): Eukaryota > Viridiplantae > Streptophyta > Magnoliopsida > Asterales > Asteraceae > Helianthus > Helianthus annuus. The sequence goes on from NC_035443.2 coordinate 116,985,434, forward strand.
CTTGTTACTGATGCATCAGCGAAAGAAAAGAAGTTGGAGGATATTCCAGTCGTACGCGACTTTCCTCAGGTGTTTCCTGAAGATTTACCTGGGCTACCGCCTCATCGCCAGGTCGAATTCCAGATTGAGTTAGCTCCTGGAGCAGCACCAATAGCCCGCGCACCGTATCGTTTGGCTCCAACTGAACTGGAAGAATTGTCAAAGCAACTGCAAGAGCTTTTGGAAAAGGGCTTCATTCGTCCAAGCTCTTCGCCTTGGGGAGCTCCAGTATTATTTGTGAAGAAGAAAGACGGTACGTTCAGAATGTGCATCGACTACCGTGAACTCAACAAGGTGACGGTGAAGAACCGTTATCCTCTTCCGCGTATCGACGACTTGTTCGACCAGCTGCAAGGGTCGAGTTACTACTCCGAGATAGACTTGAGGTCAGGGTATCATCAGCTGAGAGTCCGGGATGAGGACGTCTCCAAAACCGCATTCAGAACGCGTTACGGTCACTACGAGTTTCTAGTCATGCCTTTTGGGCTTACGAACGCGCCCGCAGTATTCATGGATTTAATGAACAGAGTGTGCAAGCCGTATCTAGACAAGTTCATTATTGTTTTCATCGACGACATTCTGATCTACTCCAAGAGTCGGGAGGAACACGAGCAGCACCTGCGTCTGATATTGGATCTTCTTCGAAAGGAGCAACTGTACGCAAAATTTTCTAAATGTGACTTCTGGCTTCGTGAAGTCCATTTCTTAGGCCATGTGGTGAACAGGGATGGGATTCATGTCGATCCATCCAAGGTAGATTCGATCAGAAACTGGCCTGCACCGCGTACACCAACGGAAATACGCCAATTCTTGGGTTTGGCGGGTTATTACAGGCGATTCATCAAAGACTTCTCGAAGATCGCACAGCCGCTTACACTACTGACACAGAAGGGAGTCACCTACCGTTGGGGAGATTCCCAGGAAACCGCTTTTTAGTACTTAAAGGATAGGCTTTGCAGCGCACCTATTCTTTCATTGCCAGAGGGCACGGAAGATTTTGTGGTCTATTGTGACGCATCGATACAGGGGCTAGGTTGTGTATTGATGCAACGGGATAAAGTTATTGCTTACGCTTCGCGGTAACTCAAGGTTCACGAACGGAACTACACGACGCACGATTTAGAGCTGGGAGCTGTTGTTTTCGCGCTTAAGATATGGCGACACTACCTGTACGGTACCAAGTGCACAATTTACACCGATCACAGGAGTCTCGAGCATATCCTTAAGCAAAAGGATTTGAACATGCGTCAACGAAGATGGGTCGAACTTCTGAACGATTACGAATGCGCCATCAAGTACCATCCAGGCAAAGCCAATGTTGTGGCTGATGCCCTCAGTCGGAAAGATACTACACCTAGGCGTGTACGAGCTTTGCAACTCACCATTCAGTCCAGTCTTCCTGCACAGATACGAACTGCTCAGATAGAAGCATTGAAACCCGAAAACGTCAAGGCTGAAGCCTTACGCGGCTCAAGGCAACGAATGGAACAAAAGGAAGACGGCGCCTACTATGTAACAGGGCGTATTTGGGTCCCACTATATGGCGGATTACGGGAACTTGCGATGGATGAAGCACACAAGTCTCGCTACTCGGTACATCCAGGGTCGGATAAAATGTACCACGATCTTAAAACAACATACTGGTGGCCTAGCATGAAAGCCCACATCGCTACTTACGTCGGCAAGTGTTTGACATGTGCAAAGGTCAAGGTGGAGTATCAGAAACCAGCGGGCCTACTTCAGCAACCCAAGATACCGCAATGGAAATGGGAAGAAATTTCCATGGATTTTGTTACAGGCCTACCCAGATCCCAGTGTGGGAATGATACCATATGGGTGATCGTGGATCGACTCACCAAGTCTACACACTTCCTGGCTATAAAGGAAACGGATAAGTTCTCCACTCTCGCAGACGTTTATCTTAAGGAAGTTGTTTCAAGGCACGGGGTGCCCACCTCTATCATTTCGGATCGGAATGCACGATTCACGTCAGAGCTATGGCAAGCGATGCACAAATCTTTTGGCTCACGATTAGACATGAGCACAGCATATCATCCTCAGACGGATGGGCAGTCTGAGCAAACGATCCAGACTCTTGAAGACATGCTTCGGGCATGTATTATCGATTTCGACAATGGCTGGGAAAAGCATCTCCCTTTAGTGGAGTTTTCGTACAACAACAGTTATCACACCAGCATACAAGCCGCTCCATTCGAGGCATTGTACGGACGTAAATGCCGGTCACCTCTCTGTTGGGCAGAGGTGGGGGATAGTCAGATCACGGGTCCAGAGATTGTAGTGGACGCCACAGAAAAGATTACGTAGATACGGCAACGTATGGCGGCAGCTCGCGACCGTCAGAAAAGCTACGCGGATAAGCGTAGGAAGCCATTGGAATTTCAGGTCGGGGACCGGGTTTTACTTAAAGTCTCACCCTGGAAGGGTGTGGTACGTTTTGGCAAATGGGGCAAACTAAATCTGCGGTACGTCGGACCGTTTGAGATCATAGAGAAGATTGGCAAAGTGGCATACAAGCTAAACCTACCAGCTGAACTCGGTGCAGTTCACAATGTCTTTCACGTGTCAAATCTGAAGAAGTGCCTGTCAGATGAGACCCTCATAGTTCCTTTTAAAGAACTCACTATCGACGAGCGGTTGCAGTTCGTCGAGGAGCCAGTTGAAATCACGGACCGGGATGTTAAGGTCCTCAAAAACAAGAGAATCCCTCTTGTTCGAGTTCGTTGGAACTCCCGTCGTGGCCCAGAGTACACCTGGGAATGCGAAGACCAGATCACAGAAAAGTATCCCCAGTTATTCGAAACCAACACAACCACTACTGAGGCCGAAGCTACTACTGCGGAATTTCGGGACGAAATTCCAGATCAACGGGGGGAGGATGTGACACCCCAGGAAAACCAGTGAACGATGCAACCTATCTAGCTTCCTCAGTGGGTACATACCAAATTTCGGGACGAAATTTCTTTCAAGTTGGGGATAATGTGACAACTCGAGTTTCTGACTTTTACTTTCGCTTTTATTGCACGTTGACTTTGACCGTTGACTTTGACTGTTTAGTTGTTGACTTGTTAGATTTGTAATGTACACGTTGTGCTATAATAAAATGTACTCTGTTTGCATGGTTATGTGTTTGGTTGTTTAAACATGAGACTGGTTTCGAAGTTCTTAATGTAACTTGAGAATGTAACTAGTTTAAGCCTAACTGATTTAAGCCCATTACGGACCTAAGCCCACTAAGGGCCCGACAAAACAACACTATGATTCGCCAATAACAACTCAACGAAACAGGAACATGATTCGTCAAACCATTCTCGACGAAACATATCCGTGTTTCGCCGAGCCCAATTTCGCCGAAGCCCATTACGGGCCCAGAACGTTAATCCGCGTATATTAACGTGTATTGACTTCTAGTTCACAACTTTTGGCAAAAAAAGTAACCCTAGAACTCTCCCTAGTGTGACGGCAGCTTTGAGTACCCCAAGCCCTCGTGAACGATCGACCCTCATACCATCTAGCTCGGTTAGTTTCATGTTTACAATCGGCCTCTTGATTCTTTGTTTCTTTATGCATGTTGTGAATGTTGATTTCTGAAAATGAGATGAGCATGATGATATTGATTTGGTTATGCGTAACTAATCGATTAAATAAACGTATGCGGAACTTGATGTTAAATACAGTTTTATGAACCTTGCCGGCTATGCATGATAGTGATTGTTTAGTATAAAGTCTGATTATTGTCTAGTTCACAACTGTCGGATTTACCCTTCTACGTATGTTCTTGATGATGTGGATCTTCGGGAATTGTTAGCAAGCCGTAGGCTTAGTGTATCGGTTATCTATGTAATGATTGTAAATTTGTGATGTTTAGTTGATGATTTCGGTGCCTATAATTTCCGTATGATTGATGATGGTGATGTGTAACGGCCGTTCTAGATGATTAGGGTTTCTGCGATAAGTTTTGTAACTGATTGGCGTAATTGACGTAACTGATTTAAGTGACGTAACTGTTTGTTGTTGACGAAATTGATGGTTTGGCGAAATGGAAATAGTTGGCGAAACTGGTGGGGTGTTTCGCCAAGGGGGATTGACGAATCAAATATGTGTTTTGCCAAGGGCTGTTGACGAAACAGAACCATGTTTCGTCAACGGGTTTGGTCGATGAAACAGGAAGTGTCTCGCCAACCTGTGTTTCGCCGAATTGAATACTTTGCACAGTAACCTGATGTAACTCTGTTAAATGTTAACTGGATTGACTAACTGCTGTTAAGTGATAAGCATGGCTTGTATGATAATGAATACATGTTTAGTACTTCTGTGATTATACCTATACGTGAACAATTTGGATATAAACTGATCATGTACACATGCGTACTCTAGGACTTGATTGATAAACTGTGAGCACATACTTAGCATACCGAGCAAACCAAGGTGAGTTCACACAGCCAAGGCATGGGATTCCCAGGGTGGGAATGGGATTTTGATGATTTATTCGTACATACTTAATTAATAGAACCTAATGATATGGCCCTCGGGTGAGGAAGAGAAATGATAAGATACGGCTAGACTAGTATACCGATTGAACTGATCTTCGCATACACGCCAAGGGTTGGCCGCGATATTATGACTAGTCATTCGCACACATGCCTTGGGAAGGCCGCGAACTATAGATACTAAAACTTCGCAAGTAATGCCAGGGTGGCCGCGATACAAATATACATAGTCTAGGATATTTGGGAGTATTTTCCCCAAATCTTCGCATACATGCCGAAAGGGCCCGCGATGGAAACTAATACGATACATGACTAAACGAACGCACATAATGCTACTCATACTATTACAATTACCGAACTATACACTGTGAACTCGCTCAACTAGTTGTTGACTCTCTGCTGCATGCCTTGCAGGACCTTAGGTACATATGGAGCTTGCACAGGGAGGAGCAGGTCGTTGTGGAGCATGGATCGTGGATGTTATGTTAAACACTTAAACATTGGAACTTACGTTATACATTGGGTTTCCATACTTATGCTTCCGCTACATTTTGAAACTATAATTATGTTTTGAACACCTATCGTATTGAATGATTGGTTTGCATTGATTTACTTGATATTATTTACATGTTCAATATGATTGGTGGCTTGATCCTGGTCATGTCACGCCTCCAAGCGGTGGTACTCCGCGTGTGGATTTTGGGGGGTGTGACATTCAGAGATGCAAGGATTGCCAGTGTAACCTCAGTAGTTGATAGAGAAGGAAGATAACAGACCAAGTTTCCCGTTCTGGGTAACCCCAGTTTTGCGCGTCAAGAAGAAGGACGATAGCTTTCGTACGAACATTAAACTACCAGAAGACAAACGAGCTAACCGACAAGAGTCGGTGACTCTTGCTAAGGATTAACGAATTACTTATTTAACTAACTAAGGGGATCCAACCACTATTTCACGACTGGTCAATGAACGAGTGTCGTTAGCTGTGAATTCAGGAAGAAAGTATACCGGGGAAATTGTGGGACAATAACTTGTTTTAAACGTACACAAGAATGTGTTCCTACACGATGCACAGAACAATTCTACACCAAATACGAAACTCTGAGAATCTAGAAAACATGTACTTAGGACCATGGGGAACCCAGGTCCAAATTCACAAAGGTTGTTACTTAGGAACCACATCTGTTAACTCAAGCAAACACCATTAACCTGACATATATGCCATTTCAGTTAACCAAACGGAAAGTACTTAAATTTATTTTGTTGAAATCTTCACTTTTGCTTCTAGCAAGTAGATGTTTGCATCTCTACTCCCCATGATGGTAGTTGCATTGCGTTGATTTTCTTCGCTGAGATCGAACACACATTTGTTTCGATACTTGGTCATTTCTTCATTTTAGCAAATACTCATTGTTTCAGTACTCGGAAACTTATATATCACACATGCACCATTTGCTACGCATGTGGTTTCGTTTCGAACAAACGCTTCATTGAAATTCAAATATTATGTTGCTAAATCTAATTACTGATTTGTAATTCAAATGACCTACATTATTGTAATTGTTGGCTCTTTTGCTATCAAGTCAACACACTTTCTTGAAACTTCTTTTCTTTCAAGTTACATTCATGGTTAAATTTTTGTAACCATGCTGAGATTCCCCTTGTTGGTACATACGTTTATTGTCGGGTTACGATGAAACCAAGTCCAATTGCTTGAACTTATCCATTTCGCATGTTCAATTTAAGACGCCATATGATGTATTGAGAGCATCATATTCAAATATTTTCTTTGCAAAGGTTCTTTCGTTTCAAGTCATAGTAGACTTGATTGGTCTACCACTCCACTAAATCGTTTGTTGGTTTCAATACCGTACGGTGATACCTTCACAAAATTGAAGCTTGCGTTAATTTGGTTACTCACTTCATACACGGATTTAATTGTTTATGTAACAACTCTCACTAAAATCAATACTTAGGGTGTTAATTATCTATTAAGGAAACCCTAATTAAGATCCCCAGGTGATTCTGCACAAACCCTGAAAGTTTCAGAACAATCAGAATCAGGATCAGGGCCCCTAAAACTCAAGAGGGGTAAACCCTAGCCAACGATTATCCTTATAATTTGCTGTAGGAATTGAATTTCGTCGAATTATGACTCACCAAGGCTATGTTGGACACGAACCTACCCTAGGCTAGAATTGTTACCCGTCGCGCCACGCGACAGATGCACATCTCCCTGTCGCGACACGCGAGGGAGTCAATTTTTCAGCATAAATAGAGGGCTTTGGGACTTGAATTTGGGAGTTGGAACGACGTACAAATTCTCTCTATACGTTGAGTTATTGTCTGATTACTCCAAAACACACACCAATCCCGAAACGCTGCTACGATTCAGGGTATTAATTCGATCGCTATTACGATTCAACGTCCGATCAATTGAAACTATCCAACGTATGATTAAGTGCTGCTCAAATTGAGTTTATACTTTGTTATTCGTCGTGATTTCAACTTGAATATTTGAGTATTATCCAATTTCGGACTATGCTCTGTTATTCGTTGTGAATCCACTGAATTGTTAAGTATTGCACTTTGTTAATCGTTGTGAGGGTTTAATCTCGTGAATTGTCGTAAATGCTGTATTAGTTACTTACCTAATTTCGTGTGCATTAGATTATTAGGCTTATCAGTAGGCTAAACTCTATCCCATACCCTTACAATCAAAGAAGATAAGCAAACCGAGCAAAGCAAAAGCAAAGGTGAGTTCACGAACTTTCTACAAGGCACGGCCATCCTCCAGAGGTAGGATGCCACTCCACTAATCTTCGCACACATGCCTGTAGGGCCGCGACGTGATACGGATACTAACCTTCGCACACATGTCTGGGAGACCGCGATACGGGCTAGTAAGCCAGTGAACCAACCGTGAATTCACTCAACTTTGTTGTTGACTCGTTGTCACATGCCTTGCAGGTCGTTAGGTCCCTAGCTTTAAGGAGCTTGCACTGGGAGGCGTGGTCGTTGTGGGAAAACTTATGTTTTGCTTCCGCTGTAAACTCAAACTATGTTTTGACACCAATTGTATTGTGGTTGGTTTTATTTACTTAAATACGTTGTTCAATATGATTGGTGGCTATGATCCTGGGCATGTCACGCCTCCAAGGCGGGGTGGGGTTTTGGAGGGGTGTGACAGTTTACTTATTAACTTGCTCTAAATCTGCCTTGTTTATCACGATTGAAGTAGTCTCAACACAGTTGTGTGTTAAGGCAATGGTACATAGATTCATTTCATATCACAATGTACCTCCTAACGATTCCTTCATTATAAATTGAATGCCTCGAAGTGTTTATTGCTTTCCATCTCCAATCAGAAACAGTAGTTCTTTAATGTTCCATAATGGATTGAAAACTCCATGACATTGTGTAAATCAAATCTTCAGGCTTGTTTCGGTACATTTTCATTTGATTTCAAACACGGTGAACTTGTTCAGTCACCACTATATTTGTATTATGTCATTACGACACCGTGTGGTGTCATTACAAACTTGTAGCTCGTGCTAATCATGGTCAACCGTTCCACAAGAAACTACACGTACGTTTGTTTGACTTGTCATTTAAACATTCCTGATGCAACTACAATGTAACACCCCGTGTTTTCGAATGTCAAAGTCAAAGTCCAAGTCAACTATGACTTTCTTTGACTGTATATAGTCGACTATATGTTTTATTTGTATTATGTGGAGTAAGTGTTGTAATCAAGAAAGAATCGAAGTAATTGAATGTTTAATCGACACGAACCGATTTACGACTGAGAATAGTAGGAAGTAACAATGCGATAAAGTTAACTAATCAGTAATCAAACCGATCTAACTATCATCGGACTCGAATCTCGAATTACACGAACTTTGGTTGTTGCTATACGTGTGTGTGTGCCTTATGTGTTACCTGTGCGTGTTTACTTTATGTTTTGTGTGGTATTCAATCAAATCAATCGAAACTCCAATCGAAACTCGAATCTCAAATCGAATGAAATCGAAATCGAATTACGACTAATGGTAACGTAAGGATAGGGTGAAATATAGATGATTGTATGTTAGATATAGTAGTTGGGACTGAAAGTAATTTGAATAGGAAACTCTATCGTACTCGTATCGTCTTCAATCGAAATTGAAATATCGAAAATCGTCGCACCGAACCCTCGAACCTGGCTGTTGATCGATCAGGCTATCAGCCGATCGAACAGCCCAGCCGATCGAACAGGCTGTCCGATCGGGGAAGCCTGGCCGATCGGCCAACCCTTTCCACTTTTGGAGCCTATAAATAGGGCTGTCATTGTCACTCTTTACCACTTTTGGAAAGTTCTGACCGACCAGCTCGTGCTCCTCCTCTTTTCTCAGATTTCTTCCGATTTCGGTAAGTTTCCAACCTAAATCTTGTACTTTCTTAATCAAAACATGCTCCTACACCTTTCTATCTTTCGAATCCAGATTTTTAACCGTGAAATCACCAAGATCTCAGCATTCTTGGATGAAGTCATCATGGTGTTCTTCAAGAACACCATGTTTTGGCCTTAATCCACCATGAATAGCTCAGATCTAACCGATTTTCACATAAACAAGCTAAGATCTGTCAAAGATCTAGACATTTACATGATGTGAAGGATTGCAAGAAGGAATTCCAACTTTCTTTCAACTCTTTTACGCTCAATGCCTTCAAACCGGTAGAAATGGAGCTTGAGTCAACTCACCAAATATTCTAGTGGATGAGAGGTTCAAGGTTCGGATTCTATCTACGAGGTTCACCGATTTCGGGTTAAACATTAAACTACCATTCCGAACCGTTCACTGGCCGGATTTGGGTGATTCCTGTCCGAACATGAGAAACAAGTAAGAATGGAAATTCCATGGTTTAGCTAGTTGCCAAACTACCTCGATATAACGTCAAATAACCAGAACAGCCAAGTGTTAGACGAACAGGCCGACGAGGTCAGGATGCTGACCGAAAGGTTAGGTTATTCGAACGAACAGCCCAACCGATCGGACAGGTCAGCCAATCGATTAGGCCAGCTCTAGAGGCCCCCAACAAATAGTTGTCTGTCAGGAAAAAGCAACTAGATCATAGTTGTCTGTAGATCTTGTCAGGCTGGGTCTTTAGGAGCATTTGAACAATATTTATTTCTTTTATTTAAAATCTGAGTTGTCGGAACAGAATATTTGACTAGTTGTTATCTGTAATAATTTGTTTGTTATTTGGGACACGGTATGGGACGTGTTAATTTAAACTGAATAGTGATGATAATTGTTATGGAAACTTCTGGACAATCTGTTTCGCTCAGTGCCATGCCCCGATGATTCCGCCATTGGTTGGGGTGTGACAGATTTGGTATCAGAGCCATAACTATAGGGAATTAGGCAGGACACGACCTAGTCCGGGTCGCTGTCTTAGAGATCTAGACTATAGTTAGGAACCAACAGACCAAGTTTCGGTGCTATACCCTGCTATCCTACGCTATCACTGCACCCGAATTTTCAAATAAAGTCAAGCGATTTAGCCGAGATTAGGTGTGAAAGCCGCTAACTCCCGACTAAATTGTTTGATCAATGCTGATTTTATCAATTTATCAATGATTTCCTCATTATTTTCGATAACGAACGAGGAGAATTATACCAAATCAGGAGTGAAATCCATATTTGGATGAATAATCTCCTCAAATTTTACTAAAAACAAGGAAGAAATTTCTAAGCCACGGGTGAAACCCGAACCTTGGCAACTTATCCAACTTTTACTCATCTCACCAAAGCCTCGACGGACTCCAACGATCTGAACTCACAAGTATGACCTAGGGAATACGTGTTGGATGCCCAAGAATCGAGGCGGAAACGCGATCCCGAAAGTCGAAAAGTGACGACAAGTCTATTGTGAATAGTCGAATCGCTTTGGGTAGTCAATGTCTAGTAGCCGCAGACAATCCATTTCCTCGATTTTATGTGTTTCGATTCTGAGCCCGCAACAGCCAACGCTGATGACCTGTTGTTTTATGTGTTTTATGTGTATTTACCTGTTTATGTGTTTAATTTTGATGTTCGCCCGATTTTTGCTATCACTTCGATCGACACACACGACTTGCATTGCTATCTTATCTCAAAACGCTAACAAGTCGCTGCAATTCTAGACAGTACTATGATACGATATACGCTATACTGTACTCGACATCCTATACGATTATGCGATACTATTCGATATACTACACGCGATCGCTATATGCGAACGACACGCGAGCTTTGAATAATAGGTTTCTGTATTCTGACTGCATCGGTAATTAAATGCCTATGTGCCTATGTGCCTCTGTGTTTATGTGTCTCTGTGCACTATGTGTCTATGTGCTTCTGTGATTACGTGAATCTGTGGTTATGTGCCTACGTGTTTATGTGATGCGTGATTCGACATGTTTCTAAGCTTTAGTAAGTAGTAGACGTGTGAGGTGAGATTCGATTTGTTGTGTCTGAGGCATACGACGATGTCTGTTGCAGACCATGTCGTTATCTGGACACTGAACCCCACTCACTCGCCAAGAGAAGAGAGACAGGCGTCTCGCTACTATCATCGCCAAGAGTGTGGCAAAAGCTGTGAGCGATGTCTTTGAAAATGCCAACAAGTCGTCTGAAGAATCACGAATCGACGCTCCTAAGGATGCCAACAAAACTGGTTTCAGCTTCAAACAGTTTAAAGCATGCGGACCCAAAGAATTCACTTGAGAGGATGGCCCTACCGCCATGTTTCAATGGTTCGATTCAGTTGAAGTCACTCTGCGCCAAAGCGGTTGTCCTGAGAATCTCCGCACCCTCAATGCTACAGGCGTCTTCCAGTCCCGAGCTCTAGACTGGTGGACGGCCGAACGAAATAAGCGCGGAAATGATGCAGCTTATGAGCTGACTTGGGAGGAGTTAAAGGTAATTATGATGGACGAATTTTGCCCTCCCCATGAACGCCAAAAGCTAGAGGATGAGTTTTGGAACATCAAGCAGAAGGATGGAGACAATGCTGCTTTAACTGCACGCTTTAAACAGCTCAGCATCATCTGTCCCGATCAGGTCAAGACGTCAGACATGGCCATCAAGAAGTATATTCGAGCTCTACCCGATTGTGTTGCCGATTTCGTGCATGCCGCCAAGCCATCATCGATTGAGGAGACCTACCTGCTTGCCGCTGAGATCAATGACAAGCGGGTAAAGTCTGGATTTTGGGATAAGCATACCAAGTCTCTGCACCAAGCCACCGCCACATCAACCGTCGACACCACCACTGCTCAACCCTCCAAGTCATCAAGAAGAAAGAAGAAGCACAACAACAGCTCCAGCAACAAGAACTCTGCTGTGACAACGACTGCTGCCCCTCTGCAAGCCGTGCCAGCTCAGCAGCAGTCTCACCACCGATAAGCTCCAGTGATCAATGCGCCGCCAGCTAAGCGCGCTTACACAGGACCCCACCCGCTCTGCCCCGACATGCTCATACCATCACCCGGTGGGAATCGCCTACCGTTTCTGCGCCCACTGCAACCTTTACGGACATTTCACTGCGAATTGTCGCTATGGTCCCCATCAAGCCCCAGTTCAAGCCGCCGCTCATCAAGCTCTACTTCCAGCCCCTCAGGGCCAACCTGCAGCTCAAACACCCGCAGTCAATGCTCGAGTCTGCTTTGCATGTGGTGACCCTAACCACTTTGCAAAAATGTGCCCGAACAGGGTTGTGAAACAAGAACCCCAGCAGCAGCAGCAATAGCAGCAGCCTCAGCAGCAACAGCAAGCAGCCTGTGCCAGAACCTTTAACATCAATGCCCGTTAAGCCCAGGCTAACAACAACGTGGTTAATGGTACGTTCCTTGTGAATGATATTTATGCATCATGTTTGTTTGATACTGGAGCCGATAACTGCTTTGTGTCGTTTGAATTCGGGAAGCTCCTTAGTCGTAAGCGTTCTTATCTCCCCTCGTCATTCGAAGTCGAAGTTGCTACTGGAAGAACCGTCACTGTTAACTCTGTTCTTCGTGATTGTACCCTCGAGCTCAACAACTACCTCTTTCCAATCGACCTTATTCCGATGCAACTCGGAAGTTTTGACGTCATAGTAGGCATGGACTTTCTTCGCGAAAACCGTGCTGAAGTTGAGTGCTTCGAAAAGATGATTCGATTCTCACTCGCGAATGGTGATTTATTGTGTGTGTACGGTGAAACATCTTCGAAGGGTCTTAAACTTATGTCATGCGTCCAAGCTAGCAAGTATCTCCGCAAGGAATACAACGCTTTCTTGGCCAACATTGTAGTAGCAGAGAAGGAAAAGAAAAAGAAGGTTGAAGTCAAAGACGTTCTAGTGGTTCGTGAATTTCCTCAGGTGTTCCCTGATGATCTTCCTGGACTACCGCCAAGTCGTGATATCGACTTTCGTATCGACCTGATTCCTGGAGCTAACCCTGTTGCTAAAGCCCCTTATTGACTCGTGCCATCCGAGATGAGGGAGCTCTCAAACCAACTCCAGGAGTTACTTGAAAAAGGCTTTATTCGCCCAAGCACCTCTCCTTGGGGCGCGCCAGTCCTTTTCGTCAAAAAGAAGGATGGGTCGTTCAGGATGTGCATCGACTACCGGGAATTGAATAAGCTGACCATCAAGAACCGTTACCTATTGCCTCGAATCGATGACTTATTTGATCAGCTGCAAGGTGCCAAGTGTTTCTCGAAGATCGATCTACGTTCAGGCTATCATCAGTTGCGCATTCAAGAGGAAGATATACCCAAAACAGCCTTTCGCACTCGATACGGCCACTACGAATTCGTTGTTATGCCCTTTGGACTAACCAACGCACCCCCGGTTTTTATGGATCTGATGAATCGCGTGTGTAAACCTTACCTTGACCGTTTCGTCATCGTGTTCATCGACGATGTCTTGATTTATTCCAAGTCGAAAGCCGAACACGCGCAACATCCACGTTTGGTTCTCAAGTTACTCCAGGGGAACCAACTCTACGCCAAGATCTCCAAGTGCGAATTCTGGTTGGAGGAGGTTCAGTTTCTGGGTCACATTGTGAATAGTCAGGGTATTCACGTCGACCCCCCGAAGATTGAAGCAGCCAAAAGCTGGATTACGCCTAAGAACCCGTCTGAAGTCCGATCATTTCTTGGATTAGCGGGTTATTATCGACGATTTATCGAAGGATTCTCTAAGATCGCTGTGCCACTTACCGCTCTTACCCATAAAGACAGGTCTTTTGTTTGGGGAACTGAACAAGAGTCTGCTTTCCAAACCCTTAAGCGCAAGCTCTGCAATGCTCCTGTTCTCACGTTGCCGGACGGAAACGACGATTTCATTGTCTACTGTGATGCTTCCAACCTTGGCCTTGGCTGTGTACTCATGCAACGGGACAAGGTTATAGCGTACGCATCTCGTCAGCTCAAAATCCACGAGAGGAACTATACAACCCACGATCTCGAGCTAGGCGCAGTTGTTTTTGCATTGAAGATTTGGCGACACTACCTGTATGGTACCAAGTGTATGATCTTCACCGATCACAGGAGTTTACAACACATCTTCAATCAGAAAGAACTTAACATGCGTCAACGCTGATGGGTAGAACTCCTTAACGATTACGACTGTGAGATTCGTTATCACCCGGGCAAGGCAAATGTTATAGCCGACGCACTCAGCAGACAGAGTTATTTGCTCAGTATTCGCAATACCCAAGCCCAGCACAACCTCGAAGCTCTTATTCGCGAAGCTCAGCATGCTTGTTTTAATGAACGCACCTTGAAGAAGGAGAGAATCTACCACGATGGAGCTCAGCTTGTAAGCAAAGCAGATGGGATTTTCTATTATCTAGACCGAATTTGGATCCCTAAGCAGACCGATTTGCGAAAGATTATAATGAACGAAGCCCACAAGTCCCGATACTCTATTCATCCTGGTGCCGATAAAATGTACCAGGACCTTCGTTACAAGTACTGGTGGCCGGGTATGAAACGGGATATTGCCCTCTATGTTGGAAGTTGCCTGACTTGTGCGAGAGTTAAGGCTGAACATCAACGAACTTCCGTCTTACTCAAACAACCTCCAATTCCCATATGGAAGTGGGAGAGTATAGCTATGGATTTCATAACCAAACTTCCACCCACGCTATCAGGTCACGACAGCATTTGGGTTATAGTAGATCGACTGACCAAATCAGCCCACTTTTTGCCAATACGGGAAGACTACAAGGTGGAACGACTAGCCCGAATCTACACCGACGAGATCATTCGTAATCATGGTACGCCTCGTGACATCATTTCAAACCGTGATGCTTGGTTTACTTCGCGATTGTGGGAAACGTTTCAAGCGGCCCTTGGTACGTCGCTTAACCTGAGTACTGCATTCCATTCTCAAACTGACGGACAGACTGAAAGAACGATCCGTACTCTTGAAGACATGCTCCGCGCATGTGTTATAGACTTCGGTGGTAGTTGGAACAAACACCTACCGCTAGTCGAATTCTCGTACAACAACAGCTATCATGCCAGCATACAAATGGCACCATTCGAGGCTTTGTATGGAAGAAGATGTCGTTCGCCTATTGTGTGGCACGAGATCGGTCATTCGCAATTAACCATCCCAAGTTACTACAAGAAACGACTGACAAAATCCTCCAGATTCGAGACAATTTGGCAAAGGCCAGGGATAGACAGAAAAGTTACGCCGATAGAAGACGCAAGCCCCTTGAATTTGATGTTGGCGACTACGTACTCCTAAAGGTATCGCCTTGGAAGGGTGTAGTCAGATTCGGCAAGAAAGGGAAACTAGCGCCTCGATATGTTGGACCTTTTAAGATTCTGGAGAGAATCGGAAAAGTCGCCTACAAACTCGAACTACCGGAGGAACTCAGTAACGTCCACCCAACTTTCCATGTGTCGAACCTCCGAAAATGCCTAGCTGACCATGATTTGATTGTACCTCTCAACGATCTTCAGGTCAACGAAACGCTACACTTCGTGGAAAGGCCTGTCGAAATCATGGATCGTCAAACCAAGCAACTCAGACGCTCACGCATCCCTATCGTGAAAGTCCGATGGGAAGGCAAACGAGGCACGAAGTTCACTTGGGAACTCGAAAGCGACATGAAGGCCAAGTACCCACAGTTATTCAAATGAGGATCTGAAGCGTCAAATTGGTAATTCACGGTGCTGTGCTGCTTTGAGCCTAACTTCGGGACGAAATTCCCTAAATAAGGGGAGGCTGTAACACCCCGTGTTTTCGAATGTCAAAGTCAAAGTCAAAGTCAACTATGACTTTCTTTGACTGTATATAGTCGACTATATGTTTTATTTGTATTATGTGGAGTAAGTGTTGTAATCAAGAAAGAATCAAAGTAATCGAATGTTTAATCGACGCGAACCGATTTACGACTGAGAATAGTAGGAAGTAACAATGCGATAAAGTTAACTAATCAGTAATCAAACCGATCTAACTATCATCGGACTCGAATCTCGAATTACACGAACTTTGGTTGTTGCTATACGTGTGTGTGTGCCTTATGTGTTACCTGTGCGTGTTTACTTTATATTTTGTGTGGTATTCAATCGAATCAATCGAAACTCCAATCGAAACTCGAATCTCAAATCGAATGAAATCGAAATCGAATTACGACTAATGGTAACGTAAGGATAGGGTGAACTATAGATGATTGTATGTTAGATATAGTAGTTGGGACTGAAAGTAATTTGAATAGTAAACTCTATCCTACTCGTATCGTCTTCAATCGAAATCGAAATATCGAACATCGTCGCACCGAACCCTCGAACCAGGCTATTGATCGATCAGGATATCAGCCGATCGAACAGGCTGTTCGATCGAGCAGGCTGTCCGATCGGGGAAGCCTGGCCGATCGGCCAGCCCTTTCCTCTTTTGGAGCCTATAAATAGGGCTGTCATTGTCACTCTTTACCACTTTTGGAAAGTTCTGACCGACCAGCTCGTGCTCCTCCTCTTTTCTCAGATTTCTTCTGATTTTGGTAAGTTTCCAACCTAAATCTTGTACTTTCTTAATCAAAACATGCTCCTACACCTTTCTATCTTTCGAATCCTGATTTTTAACCGTGAAATCACCAAGATCTCAGCATTCTTGGATGATGTCGTCATGGTGTTCTTCAAGAACACCATGTTTTGGCCTTACTCCACCATGAATAGCTCAGATCTAACCGATTTCCACATAAACAAGCTAAGATCTATCAAAGATCTAGACATTTACATGATGTGAAGGATTGCAAGAAGGAATTCCAACTTTCTTTCAACTCTTTTACGCTCAATGCCTTCAAACCGGTAGAAACGGAGCTTGAGTCAACTCACCAAATATTCTAGTGGATGAGAGGTTCAAGGTTCGGATTCTATCTACGAGGTTCACCGATTTCGGATTAAACATTAAACTACCGTTCCGAACCGTTCACTGGCCGGATTTGGGTGATTCCTGTCCAAACAGGAGAAACAAGTAAGAATGGAAATTCCATGGTTTAGCTCGTTGCCAAACTACCTCGATATAACGTCAAATAACCAGAACAGCCAAGTGTTAGACGAACAGGCCACCCGATCGAACACTAAATCAATTGTCAACTCGTTCGACGCATTGGAGTGCCACCCGATCGAACATGCTATCAGAACGAACATGCTGTTCGATCGAATATGCTGCTCAATTCGGTGACATCCTGCTGAGGACTAACTAACTACTGAGGTGGCTAACCGATCGGTTAAGCCGACCGATGGAACAAACCGTTCGATCGATCGACCTGAAAGGTAAGTACACTACAGTGTTCTCAAATACTACAATGAAAACTTCAAAAGTTCAAACCATCATACACAAACACATCCTACTCAAGGGAAGAAACAATCTACTCGAACAATCCAGCCGATCGAGCCTACCGGCCGATCGAACAGACTGTCCGAACGGGTTGTCTAACCGAACGAACATCCCGTCCGATCGAACCTGTTGTTCGATCGACCAGGCTGTTCGACCCACTTACACTTGTTTCCGTTCTACGTGTTGCTCATCGTTATGCTATCGAACTATTCAGGCTAACCCTACTCTCAAGCGCTCCCTTCAATCCATCAATCAATCACTGTGAGTATACTCGATCCCTTTTTGCTTTAGCACTTTTGGGTGTTACATACGTTTTTTATCAAAATCACTATCCAACACATTACTCAATTATTTGAAACGCTAACCGACTTGCATGTAGTACGTGACTAAATGAATGCTTGTTGATTGTGTTTACACGTGGAATGCTGTCTACCTGCCTTAACGACGTAGTACTATAGTTTGGACTCAGCACCCGTTCACACGGGGGTTATTAAGGACAATTACTTGCATGAATTGCGGTGGTAATCATGTATTGCGAACCGTCTCGGACGGTCAACCCGCAGTCATTGGTATCGATAGGTCTATGTCGATAATTAGCATGCTTCGTTTTCCTCTGTGTACGTGCTGGTTATGCGTAAACTATTCGAACTCTATATGCTATTATCAAACTTGTATGCTCACCTTTACATTATGTGTATTGACTTTATTTTAGCGTATGTGACAGGTGTTTAAAATGTTTGCTTGCTAGGAAAACGAGGCTAGAATAAAGCTCTAGAGGCCCCCAACAAATAGTTGTCTGTCAGGAAAAAGCAACTAGAGCATAGTTGTCTGTAGATCTTGTCAGGCTGGGTCTTTAGGAGCATTTGAACAATATTTATTTGTTTTATTTAAAATATGAGTTGTCGGAACATAATATTTGACTAGTTGTTATCTGTAATAATTTGTTTGTTATTTGGGACACGGTATGGGACGTGTTAATTTAAACTGAATAGTGATGATAATTGTTATGGAAACTTCTGGACAATCTGTTTCGCTCAGTGCCATGCCCCGATGATTCCGCCATCGGTTGGGGTGTGACATACAATGATACACCAGTTCCGCTTGTATTTCATTCAGCGTATTTTCGCAATTCAAGAACGTCAACACACTAAACCTTACCATTCATTTATTCGGAAGTTGACAGATCATTTTCATGTTACTATCATATTTGAGTTGATGATTTTGAATTCATATAGCGGATGATATGGTTCGTGAAAACCCGTTTGCATGATTGTGACCGATTGTTTGAGAATCCTATTGGTCAAAACTCCTCTTTTGTGGAACCCCTGTTAACTAGATTACACTAGACTATACGTCTATACATCTAGTGTCCTTTGACATCAAATGTTTGAAGCACACACCTTTTAACCATTGGATTCGTGTTGTTATATATTCTTGGGTTCACCTGATGTGAATAAGGTCTGATTCGGTTTTGTGATTACCTACCTCAATATTATCCATGTACATATACGCATAATATAACCCTAAGGAGATAAGGTAGTATAAAATTTCGAGGACGAAATTTTCTTAACAGGGGGAGAATGTGACAACTGTCAAATTTGCATGTATCCGTACAATTAATTAATCTTGATTAGTGGTTAATGACTGTGCTTAATTACAACTGATAACTTAAACTGCTTTCTGATTTCTGTATTATACATACATGTGCATCACATTTCATGCTGTCACACCATTTATCACATACAAACTCTAGTGACATAAACGATGCACAAAGCACAGTTAGCGGATAACTCAGAAACATGCGGACAATGTCAGTACATAGACAGCCAGTGTTTTGAGACCCAATATGAGCCAGAAATAAGGTACTACACTAGTATGATGTGTAGGGAAGTAAGGACCATAAAACTGCGTCACTAGGTGATAGTTTAAGTGCCGGAAAGTGCCTAAAACCCACTCAAAGTGCAGAATTCTGCATTAATCAGCAAAAATCAGCATTTTAACATGCTAGTAAGGTGCAAAAATATGGCAAAATGGTCTTGTATGCTTTCCTAAGTGTCGGGAATTAAAAGTGTCACAAAAGGGTACTTAAAAGTCACTAAACGGAATAACTTGACACTTTAACGAACCGGTATCTAACCGAACAACCGGACATTACCTGGAACACCAAAATATTGCTAGAAGCATTGTTTTATTATTTTTGAACTAGTTATGGTTCCCGAACACCCTAACATACTACATAATGCATCATACACTTAAAACACTAGATTTTTACACTTAACCTCCACTAATTAACCTACTTACCATCAAAGTTACATTTAACCCCCCCCCCTTTTGATATTTACGGTCACAAGGACCCCACCACCTAGATTCTACATAATCTCCTCTAAATCTTTCCATAATCTTTCTCTTGGATTTGATGAGATTATGGTGTGTACTTTGGGAAGCATTAGAACCATTAGATATTAGAGAATTGTGGTTATAAGAAGACTTGATCACCAACACTTCAACTCACTTCACCCCCCTCCTTCCCCTTGCCCTCTTCTCGGCCGTAAGAAGCCACCACCACCACCATCACTTCCACTTTGCTTCCATATATTCAAAGCTTATCTCAAGGTGTTCAAGGGTGATTAAGGAAGCTCGGTGCTCACGGAACTTGAAGGACCTCCATCACAAGCTTTTATCCACTCCATATTCATCTTATTTCTTCCCTAGCTTAGAGCTAGTAGTAAGATCCCTCATAACCCTTGTTTACTTCCATTTTGATTGGTTAAAAGATGCATTATGTTGAAAATCATAAGATCACTAAAAGACATACACTTGAATCTTGAACATAAAGCTTAACATAAGATAAAATATGGATGAAATGATGTTGTTTAGTATATGTAAGATGTTTGATTGTTGTTTACTAGAGATTGTGATGTTGATCATTATATGGAGCTTGCTAGATTGTGATTAAACACATGATCTAGCAAAGTGGGAGGATGATTATGTAACAACATAAGATGATCATCTTCTTGTATGAACATGAACTTGATGAATAAAGAGATTTCTTGTAAAATAATGAACAAAGTGAGCTAGTAAACTTATAAATCCAAGATTATGAATGATTTTCCAAGAAAACCAAGTTCAAAATGTGATTTTTGAAAGATCGTGGTTTTTACTTAAACTTACACTAATTTTTAGTGGAAAGACAAGTGTATAAACACTTATGAAACAAGAAGGTCTAATAAATAAACATTTTTGTAAAATGTGACTACAAGTTGTAAATGTGACAACCGGCAAAAATAATGGTAATTCCGTACAACTTAAACATTTGATTTAATGTTTAATATCTCTCAATACGATTTAATTATTGCATGATTAGGTCGTACAAAGGCTAGCACTCATAGGACACGGTTAAAAATGCTAAACAACATTAACACGATCGCCATGTCGCGAGAAAACTGCAAACTATGTCCTAATATGTTGGCAAAATGCTGAAAACACTATTCACCTGAGCACACTATTCATGCCAACAAGTTCCGAAAACTGTCGGAACGAGCAACAAAGGTCACGGATGCTCTTGGTAGATGGAATACGAATAAAAATCCCTAATTAGGGACGCTAAACATTTAAAACACCTTAGCTCTCCGGTGAACGCTTACAATTGCACTTTGTCCGCTATGTGCCAAAATATAACCAAAATAAATTTTTCCGCGACGCCATAACCTATTATTTTAAGGTTCGTAGGACTTGTAAATAATACTTTACATCATAAATAAGCTTGGGGATATCAATGGGATACCCGAAACATTTACTCCCGGTGTCACGCCGCAACTTTCACACACTGTCCAAACTCGAGCCGATAGGCGAATAAATTATATTTCTACCATCCAATCTCCTAAACTAAAAGGCTAGCCAACTAGTTAGCGATATTTTGGCGTCACAAACGCCTTGATTAAAACGCTATAGTGTTGATGATAAATTAGAACCCTAGCTCCCGGTACTACACTACAACTTTTGTATATCACCCGATATCAAACCGGTGAGCGAACTAGCGGTATTTTTACCATCCAAAACCTATACCCACTAAACTAGTAAACTAATTAGAGTTCATTTAAAACTCTAAACTATTATTAACACCCTAATTACCCTACCTAAATTAATTACCTAAATTAACATATTAGTATATCTATATATATATATATAACAAAAAAAAATATTAATATAAACCTATAACCCCCAATCGGTCATGGTGGACCCTACCACAAGATCACCTACAAAAAATTTAGAGTATGGTGCTAGATATGCAGAGCATCGTATGTGAAATTATTTATTAAACACCTTACTTCTTTCAATTATTCATATCACCTTCATACTCATTTTTATCATTCAAAATATCAACCAACACTCCCTTCCCCTGGTTCTTGGTCTCGGCCTCAAACCACCACAATAATACCACCATTTTCTTTGATTAAACACCCCATTTTCACCTAAATTAAGCCTATACAAGACCATCTAAGCATCACTTATACATGGAGCACACCTGGGGCTTTGGTTGGAGCTTAATCTTCTTCTTAATCATCTTATAATCTTGTGCAAAGTTGTAAGCTCTCACTAACCATTTTTTTTTTAAGTTTGTTATCATATGTAGATTATTAAAGTACTTGTTGATCATCTTGAAATCAAAGAAAAATTCCACTTAAAACCCTAAACCAAAACTTAACAACTTACTAAATGTGAAGTATTATGTGATTATTACGTGTTTTAGAGTTGTAGGAGTTGTATGATCTTGCTTATCTTGGTTAAAATAAGTTGTTTAAACTTATAATTTAAGTTGAGCATGTTGTTTATTTAGTGTAGTAACTTAAATAAGTGATGATCTTGTTATATTAGGCTTAAAAATACGATTTAAATAACTAAGAGTTTAAATAATGAAAAATCATCATCATTATGTTCATGAGCTTTATTCATATATGTGTTAAACTTGAAGGATTAAGGACTATAATGGCCTAAACTTGATGTTTTAAGAACTAATAAATGTGATTTTTAAAAGTATCAAGTGATTTAATATATGGTTATAAAAAAAAACTACATTTAGAAAGTCTTAACATGCAAGACATAAAAGTCTTGAAATCTTTTTAGAAAAATGAGTATGTAAAAGCTCATGAATTTAGGGAATAAATGGGGATATTTGGTTACTTGAAAGTATGGATTGTGGAGATTAGTATGATAATAATGCTAATGGTAAGTTGAAGATGATTTTTAAACATGTATTAAATACATGGGAAAAACGCCATAGTTTAGGGAAACTATGGCGAAATTTTATAAAAATATAATCACGACTAAAAAGAGATTAGTGAGGTAATTAGCATGGTTAATCGTGATTAGTAACTTTAATTGCGATTAACGACCTTAATCGTGATTAGACGAACCCTAATGACAAGGGTTAAGTTTTAACTATCCAAGAATTTATGTTAACACTAAAAGGTATTTTTATTAAATAAAGATGGGCAAAAATTCCAAGAATAACAAATATAATTTTTGGAAAAAAATTATATGTTTATATTCTAAATGCTTTATTTGAAGTATAAAATGTGTATATTTTGTGTACGTATTAGCTGTAGGGATATGTACCAAAAATGAAATATGCAACACTTATAAAAAAAATACACTTTCGCCACGACAAAAACATTACAAACATTCACAAGTGTGATGTTAGTTGCGAACCTTCACGCCTACTTAAAATGCACAATTGTAATACCATAACTCAAGGCGCGAACATCGGACGATTCTTTATGCTTCTACAACGAGATGGACAATTTCGACACAAATGATATAATAACAACTCACGGCGTCAAATTATAATGAACAACATATTCTAGACACTTGAAATTTATACACACACGACAACGAAAAATTGGAAAGTTTAACTTTGATCATAACGCCAAGTGTACTTATAAAAATAACAAGTTACTAGCATAACTAGTAAATGTTATCAAAATTTAATAAACACTAAATTTGGGCTAAAAATATAATACTTTGGGCTTTTAAATTAATAGTGGGCTTAAGATAATATAAATTTTGGGCTAAGCCCAATTTCTTAAATAGGTGGGCAATGGCCCATTTCCATAAACCCTTACAAGAGCCCATTTGTAGTAAATAATATGGGCCAGGCCCAAAGACAAAATACATGGGTTAAGCCCAATGACACTAAGATGTAGGCTAGGCCCAAGGTAAAAAATACATGTATAATTTTTATAAATATATATTATAAAAATACATTATAAATACGGTATACCTACACGTATAATACAGTATACCTACACGTATTATACGATATCCATACACGTATAAATATAGTATACCTACCCGTATAAATACGGTATACGTACACGTATAAAGCACACAAATACAAGTATACATACGGTATATGTATAAAAGACTCTAGTACATGACGATATACACACATACACTTGTTGAAGTGTACTCTCTCACTAAGGTTGTATACATACGGCAACGTATTTTGACGTTGAAAATAAATATTTTTAGCACTTTTTACACTTATATTTGTGTAACAAATAAAAAGTCTCGAATCAAAGTATACCAGAAACAAATGCCAACATATTATCATTAAATTACGCAAGCGTTCCAAAAATGAAATGAAAATAATAAACGTTCAAGATGAGCAACGAGTACAAGGTCTAAGAAAGACCGACGTGTCTAATAAGTTAGAACCCTTGTAGGTTGACTCGCGTTACGGAAAACTTTGGTTGAATATCTCTTTCTCTCTCAGGAACGCAAAGCTGTGAGTTCATGTCCCTCTTTTCTTTTAACGTTTCGGTTTACAACTTTCGGGGGGAAATACATGTCAAACTTAGGTATGATTAAGTTATGGAATGAACTCTTAGATCATGTGAGCATAGGCTGTAACTGAGGTGCCATTAATCCTTTTGAGGACCAAGGAACAAAGGTTAGATCTAATGGGTACGGGCGAGCCCCACTCACGGTCCATGGGTGACCACTAGAGTGCTGTTGTGTCCATCGTCGAGAGTTCGACACTTAAATTGCCTACGCGGGTTGAGTACCTCCTATGTCGTCACATATATTAATGTCCTTGCAAAACATTAATGATCAACATGTTCATAAACGCTTTACATACCTACTTATAAACTGAACTTTCAAATGTTTTTGAGATTCATTTGATGCGCATTAAACATAAAACACATGAACTCACTCAACTTTTGTTGATGTTTTCAAACTCACATGTATTTCAGGAAACTAATGAAACTTGGTGCTGGTGTTTACTATGAAGCTTTTGGAGTACAAGTCATCGATGTCATCCCTTTTGGAGGGTTTGGTCCATATATCTCATCTTCAATGAGATATAGGATGCAAAGCCTTATGTTTTAAACTTGTGTTGAACTCGTCTTTTGTAAAATTTATAACTTATGTCGTTTGGCATTTTAAACAAACTTATGATGTGTAATATTTTATTATGTCAATGGGTGAACATCGTATGTTTTTATTCATGTAGTCGTTTACTTATATCGTATGCAATGAGAACTAATCAAGTTCACACCGCGCGCTTCCGCTAATGAACGGGTGTAACAGATTGGTATCAGAGCTTCGATTGTAGTGAACTAGGATTCCTTCTCGAGTCTAGTCTACAATCACTAGGATCCTCTCACGAAAAAATTTTGTTTTTGAAAAATGTTTTTCATTGCATATACAAAAGCACCAAGCTCCGATAACAAAACTCTTCTCAAGAAAACAATGCGAGGACATTAATCGGGGCATAGTCTATATGGGATAGACTTGCCGAATTAGAACTGAAACGCACAAGGACAATGTGATTACATGTGATATGCTACATTTACTTTCCCCATACATATATAATAAGTAATGTTATTATTTATTGATATATATATATATATATGCATGTTGTACGGAATATTTTGCCGAAAATGAAATACCTTCGACTTCAAATTCTATTTTTGTTCTTGACTCGCGCGGTGAGAATATCAACCTCGCATCTATTGCGGAGCTTATGGCGGATGTAGTTACTAAGTGAGACCTTAAGCTTGATGCCGTAGAAGATGGTTGTTCTTCCCTTGAATGTGGAAGATGCCAGACTTCGGTAGTGACGACAACGAGGCGGAGGAGGCAACCTCAGACAACAACTCTATTTGTGGGGCAAGGTCCCTGTGGCTTTTACGAATCATGATTAACGACACTCTTGTCTAGACCAGGAAGATGAAGTACTCATCTTGAAGGTGCCCCTCCACCTACTATTGCTATAAATTGTCTTTATTTCTACTTCGTCTAACGTTGTGCCATTTCGTGAGTAATGACAACGGATGTTAGCACGTGGACCATCATGAAGGTCCCTTCTATGTTGAAGGTATGAAGACAGTAGTGTCCCCCCCCCCTTCAATATGATCATCTGCTCTGAACGAGAGAACATTAGGGTGATCATGCAAGGCAATTTATTATTTCGGGGCCCATGTAATAACAACTTGTAGTGCATGGAAATCCTGATGGGCTCTGTGGGTCAAGCTAATGATCACTATCTATTCAAAAATCTTAAGTTCTATCTGGTAGAACACTAGCCGGGGTGGTACTATAACACCCTACGACACCGGAAGATCACACATATTTGTTCACACCTAGCATTCGATTTATATCACGAGTCGGTTGAGACTAGTCAACTAAACAAACAAAAATTGTTAGCCACCGCCACCACCAGCCTACCCTCCACCACCACACCATACTGCACCTGCCGACCCTGACTTTTCTGTTCGAGCGCTTGACTTAGTGCTCCAACAGTAATTCAGTGCCCTCTCTCGCAGTGTCTACGAGCAGGAGGATGAGTGTGTCCATCTTCTCAACTTAATCCATCCTTCACCACACACCACCCCTCTTACTCCTTAGGTGATTATTGCAGATACTTTTGTTTGGGAGTTGCAGACTCACTTTCAGTGTACATATGAAGACCTAGTGTGAGCTGAAGACACCTGGAGATTTTGGAAGACCAATGTAGAAGGAAAAGACTTACTACTTTTGTGTATTATGAACTTGTACGACTGGGTTGTGTAGCCTCGAGTCCTTTTGTTTTCTTCTACTAAACAATGTATCAAGTTGCCTGATATATGAAAGCTCAGTAGTTTGTTTTCTTTATTACACATTGTTGCTTATACATATGCATGTGTGGCTTATGTGATTGCATGTTTGGATGATGTGATGATTATTTGCTTATTATCTATATGCATATACACCTTAGTAGACACATATTTAATCAAAAGTATTTGTCTAATCTTCCTTGACGTTTCTTATTAGAAGACAATGCCGCCGAGGCGAGGTACCAACACAAACCCCCTACCGAGAACAGAAGCCGAACTGAATGAGCGCATCTCTCAGGCTATTGCGCAGTATGAAGCCAACCGCTCCGAGCAAAGCGGTGGTACATCAGGAAACAATCCCCCTACCGGTTGCACGTACAAGCAGTTTTTGGACTACAAACCGCTGAACTTCGATGGCACAGGCGGCGCCGTAGCGTTTGTGCGCTGGATCGAGAAGACAGACTCAGTCCTAAGAATGAGCAAATGCCTTCCTGAACAAACGGTCACCTATATCTCCGAGCTATTCTTGGATGGGGCGCTTTCATGGGGGAACCTACAGGTTCAGACTAAAGGAGAAACTGCTGTGTGCCATGAGCTGGGACGAGCTCAAGGAACTAATGAGAAAGAAGCACTGTTCTAGGGCGGAGATTCAGAAACTTGAGACCGAGTTTTGGAATTTAAGAATGATCGGATCTGATATTGCTGGGTATATACAACGCTTCCACGATTTGTCAAGGGTTGTTCCCTACTTGGTGGACCCTGAATTTAAGCGGATTGAGAGGTTCATCTGGGGACTTGCTCCTGAAATTCTGAGCATGGTTACTTCTTCCAAGCCCCCTACAATCAGCGAGGCGATCGACTTGGCTGTCGCCCTCACCGAGGAGGCTCTTCGTTTAAACAAGTTTTCAAAGCCGGGCTCTAACAAAAAGGAGACTCATGTGGAGTCTACAGGTGATAACAAGCGGAAGTTTTCGAACTTAAAGAAAGGCACTCAAGCAAACAAAGACAACTGGAATGCGAACAAATGAAGGGAAGTGAACCCAATTCGTGGTACTAAAGCTTATGGAGCCACTAATGAGGCTAGTGGTAATGGGTATTTGGGTTCCAAGCCTAGGTGTGATAAGTGCAAGTTTCACCATAATGGTCGATGTCCGAGAGCTAAGTGTGACAAATGTGGAAGGAATGGGCACAACAAAGAAATATGTTGGGTAGGAACAGGAGGAAGAAATGCAAACCAAGGAGGAAACGGTAACTATCACCATGGTGGTAACAACAATCAAGGAGGAAACAACAACAACAATCAGGGCGGAAACAATAGCAATAACAACCAAGGTAGAAATGGTAATGGACGAGGCCAAGGTTGTTTTGGCTGCGGAGACTTAGGGCACTTTATGAAGGATTGTCCTAAAGAAAATCAAGCCCGTGGAAGAGTCTTCACGATTGGAGCACGTGAAGCGCGTCAGGACCCGAACGTAGTTACGGGTACGTTCCCTATAAACCAACACTTTGCATCCATTCTGTTTGATACTGGCGCCGACTTTAGTTTTATATCTATAGAATTTAAGAACATACTTGGTCTAGAGTCGAGTAAACTAGAAGTCCCGTATTCTATAGAATTGGCGAATGGAAAATTAGTCGAAGCGGATGAGGTTATCAAGGGTTGTACACTCGAGCTTGGGGAGCGGAAATTTTCTATCGACTTCTTACCCGTTGAGCTGGGCAGCTTTGACGCGGTTGTGGGAATGGATTGGTTGTCCGACAATCGGGCAGAAGTGGTTTGTCACGAGAAGACCAATCCGCATCCCACTGCCGAATGAAGAAACACTTATAATTCATGGGGAGAAACGCGAGACACCTCTACGGATCATAAATTGCATGAAGGCGCAAAAGTGTCTTCGAAAAGGCTGTATAGCCTTCCTCGCCCACGTAGTTGACAAGGAAACCAAAGAGCCGAGGCTAGAAGACATCCCTGTCGTGAAAGAATTTCCAGAAGTCTTCCCAGAAGACTTGCCTGGACTACCTCCACAACGTCAAGTGGAGTTTCGAATTGATTTGGTGCAAGGAGCGGGACCAGTGGCGAAATCACCATATCGGTTAGCTCCGTCTGAAATGCAGGAGTTATCTACTCAGCTGCAAGAGCTGCTAGATAAGGGATTTATTAGACCGAGTTTCTCACCTTGGGGAGCTCCGGTATTATTTGTTAAAAAGAAAGACGGCAGTTTTCGCATGTGCATTGACTATAGGGAGTTAAACAAGCTGACCATCAAGAACCGATATCCCTTACCAAGAATCGACGACTTGTTTGACCAACTACAAGGTTCCAGCTACTACTCCAAGATCGATCTGAGGTCGGGTTACCATCAATTGAGGATACAAGAGGAAAGTATCCCCAAAATGGCCTTTAGGACTCGTTATGGACATTACGAGTTTCTTGTTATGTCGTTCGGCTTAACCAACGCACCGGCGGTATTCATGGACCTCATGAACCGCGTGTGTAAGACGTATTTGGACAAGTTCGTGATTGTGTTTATTGACGATATCCTAATATACTCGCGAACCAAGGAGGAACACGAGCAACATCTGCGAGCTATATTTTAACTCTTGAGAAAGGAACAATTGTATGCAAAGTTTTCGAAGTGCGAATTTTGGATTCGCGAGGTACAATTCCTAGGTCATGTGGTAAATGAGAAGGGAATCCATGTCGACCCGGCAAAGATTGAGGCAATTAAGAATTGGGAAGCGCCTAGGACCCCTACTGAGATACGACAGTTTCTGGGATTAGCGGGCTATTATAGACGATTCATAGAGAACTTTTCGAAAATTGCTCAACCGCTAACGTCCCTAACACAAAAGGACAAGAATTTGATTGGGGAGAGAAACAAGAGGCGACTTTTCAACTGCTGAAAGATAAACTTTGTGACGCACCTATTTTGTCCTTACCCGACGGTACCGATGACTTCATGGTTTATTGTGATGCATCGCACCAAGGTGTTGGTTGTGTGTTGATGCAACGGGACAAAGTCATTGCGTACGCGTCTCGTCAGTTAAAGGTGCATGAGAAAAACTATACCACGCACGACCTGGAGCTAGGTGCGGTGGTATTCGCGTTAAAGATCTGGCGTCACTACTTATATGGTACTCGTTGCACAATCTTTACAGATCACAAGAGCTTGCAACACATATTTGATCAGAAGGATTTAAATATGCGACAACGACGATGGGTCGAGTTATTGAACGATTATGATTGTGAGATAAAGTATCATCCGGGTAAGGCGAACGTTGTGGCGGACGCCTTGAGCCGCAAAGAACGTGTAAAACCACTAAGGGTGCGAGCCTTAGAGATGACCATACATAATGATCTCACTTCTCGGATACACGATGCTCAAAAAGAGGCGCTTAAACAAGAAAATGTACAAGCCGAATCCTTAACAGGAATGGAGGCACGATTGGTGCCAAAGGGGGATGGAACACTGTACTTTATGGGACGAATTTGGGTCCCGTTCTTTGGCGAACTACGAACAGTTATCTTGGACGAAGCACACAAGTCAAGGTACTCTATACATCCGGGTTCGGATAAGATGTACCAAGATTTAAAAGAATTTTATTGGTGGCCTAAGCTTAAAAGCGACATTGCTGCTTATGTTGGGAAATGCCTTACATGCGCCAAGGTTAAGGCGGAATATCAAAAGCCTTCGGGTTTGCTACAACAATCTAAAATTCCCGTATGGAAATGGGAACAAATCTCGATGGACTTCATTACTAAGTTACCCCGAACCTCAAGAGGCCATGATATGATTTGGGTAATTGTAGATCGACTTACAAAGTCCGCACATTTTTTACCGATCAGTGAGAAGGATAGCACCAAGAAACTGGCCGAAATATATCTCAAGGAGATTGTGGCACGACATGGAGTGCCTGTTTCTATTATATCAGACCGAGATGGTCGATTTGTGTCTAGGATATGGCAATCATTCCAAAAGGCCTTTGGATCCCAACTGAATCTTAGTACGGCCTTTCACCCGCAAACGGACGGCCAAAGTGAGCGAACGATACAAACCTTGGAGGACATGTTACGTGCTTGTGTGATGGATTTGGGTGGAAACTGGGATACTCACTTTCCCTTAGTGGAGTTCTCGTACAATAATAGTTATCAAACTAGCATCCAGGCCGCCCCGTTTGAAGCATTATATGGACGAAAGTGTCGGTCCCCGCTATGTTGGGCGGAGACCGGGGATAAACAACTCACTGGTCCGGATTTGGTCCTAGAAACCACAGACAAGATCATTCAGATACGAGAGCGTATCAAGACGGCTCGTAATAGACAAAAGAGCTACGCCGACAAACGACGCAAACCATTAGCTTTCGAGGTCGGAGACATGGTATTGTTAAAAGTCTCGCCTTGGAAGGGCGTAGTAAGATTTGGTAAACGTGGAAAGTTGAACCCACGTTACATTGGACCCTTCAAAATCTCGAAAAAGATCGGAACTGTTGCGTACAAGTTAGAACTACCAGAAGAACTGAGCAGTGTACACGACACGTTTCACGTGTCAAATCTCAAGAAAAGTCCTACACAAGAAACCGTAGTCATCCCAGCAGATGAGATACATGTCAATGAAAAACTCCAATTTACCGAAGAACCTGTTGAGGTTACGGACTGGAAGGTCCACAAGACACGCAGAAATCGTAGGAGGCTAGTTAAAGTTCGTTGGAACTCGCGTCACGGTCCCGAGTATACGTGGGAACGTGAAGATCAAATGAAATCCAAGTACCCTCACCTGTTTCCAAAATCTCCTGCCACCGGTAGCACGACTTGAATTTCGGGACGAAATTCTTTTAATGGGGGGAGAATGTGACAACCGGCAAAAATAATGGTAATTCCGTACAACTTAAACATTTGATTTAATGTTTAATATCTCTCAATACGATTTAATTATTGCATGATTAGGTCGTACAATGGCTAGCACTCATAGGACACGGTTAAAAATGCTAAACAACATTAACACGATCGCCATGTCGCGAGAAAACCGCAAACTATGTCCTAATATGTTGGCAAAATGCTGAAAACACTATTCACCTGAGCACACTATTCATGCCAACAAGTTCCGAAAACTGTCGGAACGAGCAACAAAGGTCACGGATGCTCTTGGTAGATGGAATACGAATAAAAATCCCTAATTAGGGACGCTAAACATTTAAAACACCTTAGCTCTCCGGTGAACGCTTACAATTGCACTTTGTCCGCTCTGTGCCAAAATATAACCAAAATAAATTTTTCCGCGACGCCATAACCTATTATTTTAAGGTTTGTAGGACTTGTAAATAATACTTTACATCATAAATAAGCTTGGGGATATCAATGGGATACCCGAAACATTTACTCCCGGTGTCACGCCGCAACTTTCACACACTGTCCAAACTCGAGCCGATAGGCGAATAAATTATATTTCTACCATCCAATCTCCTAAACTAAAAGGCTAGCGAACTAGTTAGCGATATTTTGGCGTCACAAACGCCTTGATTAAAACGCTATAGTGTTGATGATAAATTAGAACCCTAGCTCCCGGTACTACACTACAACTTTTGTATATCACCCGATATCAAACCGGTGAGCGAACTAGCGGTATTTTTACCATCCAAAACCTATACCCACTAAACTAGTAAACTAATTAAGAGTTCATTTAAAACTCTAAACTATTATTAACACCCTAATTACCCTACCTAAATTAACATATTAGTATATCTATCTAGGGGATGGTTCAAATGAAAACCACTTTTATTGTGAAAACTCGAAAACTAACAAAAAAGCCTAAAAAACCTAAAAAACATACAAAAAAAATTTTTTTTTTACAATTTTTTTAGAAAAATCGCTACTTTTTATATATGGACAAAAAAATTTCAAAAAAAAAAAAAAATTTGGTTGTACTGCACATGTGCACTAATACGGAAAGCCTAAACCACTTAACCCACCCCCCACCGACACCCCCCAAAAACCTAAACCCCCCCCCCCAAAACCTAAATTCATCCTCCCACCAAAAGCCTAACCCCCCCCCCAAAAAAAACCTAAACCCCCTACCCCCCACCCTCCCGAAAACCTAAAACTAAACCCTAAACATAAACCCGAAAAAAACCTAACCCCCCACCCCCACCCCCCAAAAACCTAAACCCCCCTCCCCCCCACACCCAAAAACCTAATCCTAATCCTAAACCTCCAAAAAAACTAACCCTAAAAGCTGAACTAGAATCAAAAAACTAATTTTAAGCATGTGATGCACATTGTAGTACATGTTATATTGCACATGTGCACTACTATAATAATAGTATTGAAAACAAGACGACACCATAAATCTTTTTTTATGTCATAAAAAATATGCTCGAATATACTTGAATGAAAGATAAGAAAATTTGTGATCTTATGGTGCCATTTTTGTTTTAAAATGATAACGTATGGAGAAATGAGAAATGTTTGAAAAGTTATATATTTTTTATTCCAATTTTACCCCTCCTTGATTAAAAGTCTTCCCTCCCTCCTTTTTAGTGGGTTTTAGTTAGTTTTCTAGTTTTCACAATAACTATTGGTTTTCATTTGAACCTTCCCCTATCTATATATATATATATATATATATATATATATATATATATATATACTAGCCGTTTACCCGCGCGATGCGGCGGGAAACATGTCACTTAGATTGGTGAGTTTAGGGCTATGTACGAGGAGGTTCGGTTTTGAGTTATACCAAAACCAAATTCGTGATACAATGGAAAACACAACACTTGCTGTAGGGGCGACAATTTGCAATGGGTATTTAATGTCACAGTCATATAAGTATAACCTAAAACTAACCCGACTTGTTTAGACTAAACTTAAACTCGCAAATTTCATGTTAAATTCGTCTCGTGTTATGTGTTCTTGTCAGAAAGTCATACCCCATGTAGATGTGCAGCACAAATGTAGACTATATTTCTAATAAAATATTTGTAGTTACGTAACGCTTGGCATATTCTACTCAACCACATGCCATTGGTTAAAGTTTATAAATAATAAAATAATTTGAAAGGTTAGCACATATCTTAATTATCATAAAGTAATACAACTTGTTGCCCGACTACCTGTCATTGCTTTGTAATTGTTCTTTTTCGTGTGGAATAATATTGTCGATTTACGCGAAAAAAAAATTAAAGGGAAAAACACAACCATTATATATTACTTAACTATTATTAGAGATATATTACTTCTTCGATTGATAATTTGAATACAAATAGCTATGTTTGACTAATTGTAAGCAATGAAGAAAAGCCAACATAGTTCATAAGTAATTTCTTTCAGAAGGGAGGTTCGGCTCATAATGCCAACCCTCTTGTTGAAAAGTCTAAATGCCCTCCGCACTTTTGGGAAAGAACACAACATCCAAATGTGATTTACAAAACAAATAAAAAAATACATTTTGAAACCAGATTTATAAGAATCATAAACTATGCATATTTCAATAACTTGCAACATAATTATAACCTTTATGTATAATAATGCTTTTAATATGGATTTTAGGTAAATTTCTATCGTCATTATACATGTTCTTGTGTGGCATATGACCAAAAATGGATGTCCTTTGGTGATAACACATTCCATGCACTCCACAAGTATCCAACCTGAGATAAAGATGACATACACTATTTATTTACTCCAAATAGTATAAAAGATAACAAATGCAATTGCTTTTGAAACATTGGCAACTAATAACTTCTCAACTATTGATGTAAGCTTGAAACTCAAATGTAACCTTGTGGTCAAAGATGAAAAAAGACTCCCATATCCTTTGTTTAGGAAGGAATATCCGTTACCAGACAGTAGGTAAAAATGCAGCTAATAATGCACGGTACCACCAGTAAATTCTAATAACATGAGAACAAAAACTATAAAATAACCAGCAAGAACAGACAGTTTCTTCCCCCCTTACAAAATTGGTGGGAATTCTTAATATACATTATGAAATTACTCTTGTGCGAGACAATCAATAATAGTGCATACAGAATAACAATTTTGGGAAACAAAGACTCATGGTGGCACTTGGTTGGATCCGTAAAACAGAATGAGAACATTAAAGAAAGCAAAGTTGACTTTTGAGGTCACCTATAGTTTTAAGCTTAATTACCTAGCAATCTTGACAACACTCATAAGAGGAATACACCTCACGCAAGATGCTAATAACACCCAAACATAAGACGGACCACCCTGTGACATTCGAGATGGGTTGACACGAAACAAACGTTGGCCAATTTCTAAAAAATGGTAAATGATAAATACGACAAATATTAGTACACGAACTATGTTACTTTAATAACAATTTAACTGCTGAATAAAATGCTTAAGGAGGCTGTGCAGGCTAATTATTTGTTAAATAACCCGAATTGACGCATTCAGAAGTATACAGGTCAAAAGTTGTCATATATGCCCCCCTTTTAAAAAAAATGATTTCATTCTCAATGTAATGATGTAAAGTAGAATTTTTGAGGCTGAGATTAGAGCGCTAACCTCCTGGTACCAGCTTCCAGAGGACCATATCTTGAATACACTGCTATGTAACTTGATATAGAAACATGTGACAATCCTGTCCAATAACATCCTTCTGTTACATATCTGTAATATAAAACTTTATCATAAAAGTTCTAAGGACCAGATCAGTACCAGTTTATTTGAGGTGGAATCCCAGAGGGACTTTCGAATTGTTTAATCCGACTGAGATGTGGCGGCCATCTGGTGCCCACTTAACACTCGTGACTGGACCCACATCGTCATCTAAAGTCATAAGTTCCGACGTGTTACCATCTGCAGCATCCCATAGATACACCGTATTTCCTAGGGCAATAAGGACGTTGTTGCTCCCCCAATCTAACAGATTCAAGTAGTAATCATCTTGAATATCGGGTGCATCAGATGTCCTTTCCAAAGTCTGTAACCAAACATTTTAGGACTTTAAACAATAATACAAATTTGAATTTAAGCACAAACAAGTATTGTAAATAATCACATGAGGGATGTAACTACGGGCCTTTACTGGCTTCGCCTGCTACACCGAAGGTCACCCGCTTGGAACCGCATCTGTTGGTGTCGGAGGCTTGTTCTTGAAAGCTAGAATCCTGGTTCTGTTCATGTTGAGGCTGTCCACCAACCACTTCCTGTACGCTTCCTTCGCCGGTGAGCTTGCAATCGGATTCTCCTTACCTTTTTGGACTGTGTTAGCATGCAATGCGCGTAATCAAAATCCATCGCTGATCTATTCAGTATGAATCTATCCAACTACAAACAAAACCCTAATTCAGTAACCGATTCAACCAAACAAAAAGCCCTACTCATGAAACAGAAATTACGTTTTTTCTAGAACTTTTTCTTTGAAGAATTTGGTCTTGTGCTGGAGAACAAGTTACAGATCCTGCATCCATGATATTAGTAGTAACAAAGATAGATTATAAACTGTTAGCTCGCTCACGTTCGATCCACATACCAAGTGAATCAGAATACAAAGTTAGTGAACACGATACATTATAAACCACATACACCCCAAGGTCAGCTCATGCCTTTGGTCTTCCTCTTCCTCTCTTAGCCGATGCAGCTCCACCATCCTCCTTTTTGGCAGCAGGAGGGCGGCCTCTTCCATGGCCTCTGCTAGAAGCCTTCCCGCCTCTTTTACTCTTTTTTTCAGCAACAACGTTAGCTTCTGAGTCACTATCATCATCGTCTTCTTCATTGTTGTTTTCCTCTTCGTCTTCTGGATTAAAAGCTTCTTTGGATTTCTTCCTCTTGTTGGATGTTTTTGCAGCAGCAGCTCATTTTTTTTGTTTGTTTGGCGGGTGATAGTTCCGCCCTAGGTTCTTCGACGCCTTCACCATCATAAATTTCAAGCTGCACAGAACCAGTGACGTATTCCAGTAAATATTTAAAAAATATTTGGAATAAAATGATTCTAAGTTACAAGTTCGGTTTACCAGATCAAGTTGATCACCGGCATTTGTTCGGTCCACAACCACCAAAGAATGTGCGAAACCACATGCAACACTGCACGATAACATAATAATCACACGATGTAAAAACATTAACGTGTTTTGTATGCACGTTTTGAAAATGCGTGTGTGATGCTTAGAATCAGATAGCTAGAAGGTGGAAACCTGAGATCCAAGAGCGGTTTAGGGTACATCAAATCATCACCGGTGTTCTTAATCTTGCCACGCATGTACATCTGCCCTGCACCTGAAATTACAAATTTGCCACTCAATCCAAGAGAACGTAAACGATCACCATTAAATTTTGTCCAAGATGCAAATAACAAAAGCGCGTACCACCAGTAACAGTAGAGTTTGCAGAACCAGCAGAAACGACTGCACCTGGACGTAAAACATTATGCTTGGTGAAAACATCAACACGACGAGGGGTAAACTTGTCCTTTTGCTCTCTATTCCCAAGCCTGTATCATTTTATATTGTATAATAAAATTAAAATGTAACGGGATGGTAAAAATAAGTTACTAACGGTACTTAAAATAAGAAGTACCAACCTTCCATATCCTCCAAAGCCCCACCTAGAACAAATTTACGAAGAAAGTGTTTAGTAATGAGGAACCACATCAATTAATCATCAAAACCTTTCATTTCATCAATATTTGGTAACAAGAGTGCAAGAAAGCTTATGTGTAAACGTAGCCCTTTGACTCCACAGCAACTGAACACAACCACATTAGATACAGAAGAATAAAAACAAACAAGATTAATATAAAAAGTTAAAAACCTGTGTGATTTGATCCACACGCCATGTTTACAATGGTTTCGTCGGCAAAAGAAGATATTGCAGCGGGTAGCAGAGCTATCTTTAGTATTATACTGAAAATAAGATAAAAAAATTATGATCTCATAATCATTATAATTTTAAATTAAAATAACTAAAAAGAAGACAACTATGACAAAAATGTTACCTCCATGTCAGATCCATGTCCAAGTTGACCATACTATGGAAGTCCAGCAGTTCTAGAAACCATAAACAACGTAGATTCAAGTTACATTTGGTCTAATTTACCATATATCAAACTAACATTATGAACAAAAATACGTGCACCATACAGTATAGAAGCACCTTCATCAGAAGTCAACCAAACAGTAAAGTCTGCTCCACAAGCAACCTTTGTGACTTCAGTTACCAAACAGCGGACTGGGTCTAACTCAAATTCTACAAAAAAAAAATAGATTCTGCTTTTAGTTATCAGGTTATTTAGGGGTTAAGTAATTAAAAACTATGGTCTCGATAAAACAAGTAGTTTGGTGAGCTCACCCGTTTTTGTTGAGCCTGTACCAAGCTGGCCGTGTTTATTCCACCCAAAAGAAAAAGAGAGACCATCTTCGGTCGCTACGACGGTATGAGATCTGAAAATTTTATCACTCCATTCACATTATCTATACACAGATCTGAAAATTTTATCACTCAGTTCACAAAACATTATAAAAACCCAGAACCAACACAGATCTGAAAATTTTTCGCAGATCTAACATAAATACATGAAATTTAACAGCGTATAAACATAAACTACACAAATACCAAACAAAAAGGTAGATCTGGTAAGGATGGTACCAATCTGGCCACCAACCAACGTCATCATCTTCCACCCACACCCACCATCGTTGACGAACGCAGCGCATGTCTGAAATACTACACAGATCCGGTGTCAGATAGAGAGATAATCATCGATCTGGTGTCACAGAGAAAGCCTAGATCTAAAAGCTCAGTTGCACAATCAACAATTTAAGCTTACCTGACGATTGTCGAGTGGTAGGAATGCTTGGGGTTTCTGAATCTCCGAGAGAGAGAGCTTGGGGTTTCTGAATCGCCGAGAGAGAGAGAGAGAGAGGGAGGCGGATAGGAATGAGATGAGAAATCTGAAACCCTAATGAGAGTGATACCGTGTTTTTTTTAATGAGTAGTACATTATGCATCTGATGTTGTACCCCGTGTGTTTTTTTTAGTGAAGGGTATAATTGGGATTGTAAATTATAATGTGCTTTAGAGGGTTGTAAACCATGCTTTAGGGGTGATTTAAAGGAATTTTTATGACTTTAAGAAGTCCTTTGGATATGCTTTATAAAGTAGTATAGATATAGATATATATATATATATATAACAAAAAAATATTAATCTAAACCTATAACCCCCAATCGGTCATGGTGGACCCTACCACAAGATCACCTACAAAAAATTTAGAGTATGGTGCTAGATATGAAGAGCATGGTATGTGAAATTATTTATTAAACACATTACTTCTTTCAATTATTCATATCACCGTCATACTCATTTTTATCATTCAAAATATCAACCAACACTCCCTTCCCCTGGTTCTTGGTCTCGGCCTCAAACCACCACAATAATACCACCATTTTCTTTGATTAAACACCCCATTTTCATCTAAATTAAGCCTATACAAGACCATCTAAGCATCACTTATACATGGAGCATACCTGGGGCTTTGGTTGGAGCTTAATCTTCTTCTTAATCATCTTATAATCTTGTGTAAAGTTGTAAGCTCTCACTAACCATCTTTTTTAAGTTTGTTATCATATGTAGATTATTAAAGTACTTGTTGATCATCTTGAAATCAAAGAAAAATTCCACTTAAAACCCTAAACCAAAACTTAACAAACTACTAAATGTGAAGTAATATGTGATTATTATGTGTTTAGAGTTGTATGAGTTGTATGATCTTGCTTATCTTGGTTAAAATAAGTTGTTTAAACTTATAATTTAAGTTGAGCATGTTGTTTATTTAGTGTAGTAACTTAAATAAGTGATGATCTTGTTATATTAGGCTTAAAAATACGATTTAAATAACTAAGTGTTTAAATAATGAAAAATCATCATCATTATGTTCATGAGCTTTTGTAACACCTCGAATTTTTGTGTCCAATAATGTGTTAACACGTGTCATTTGTTTACACGTGGCATCTATAATAAATAAAGGACTAATTTTGACAAACCTTGAAAGTATATAAATTCGAGGGTTATAAATGTCAACAAGGGTAAATATACTGTATAGTATCCCTAAATAATGCTTAAACCTTCAAACGAATAAATTATAGATCGTACAAAAATAAAACGCGGAAGAAAGTGAGAGATTACAAACTACAGGGGTTAACTGTGTCAACATGTTTAATAATACCTCTGAGTGACCCTTTAACGTTCCAAAGACTTTGTAACGGTATTATACCCTCACTAAAATAATATATATGAATTTCGCGAAGTTTCGATATGAAACGAGAAAGTTACGATCGAATTCGTAAAAGAAAGGTTAAAAGCGTCAATAATGAAAGTTAAGGCTTTCTGAACAATTAATAAATAAACCGGGGACTTAATAATGCGGGTAATTAACATGAGGCCCCTATCGGTAAATAACCGAGGGCCAAACCGCAAAGTTACCCCTTCAAATCCGAAAGGTCAGGCGAATCATTACGAAAGATTTCGTTATTAATGGCCAGATTCTGTAATAATTACAAAAAGATTTAAAAATCCTGAAATCTTAACCTTAGGCGACCCGCGTGAAGTTTCAACATAAGTTGAGGCGGGCCGCGAGCCTCCCTTATAACTCGCCTGATTTCTTAACTTTAGGCGACCCGCGTTAAAAAGCATGGGATCTCCCATGCGGGCCGCGTAAAGTGCCCAGATGCAGTAAAATTGATGTTTTCTTGACTTTTGCAAACTTGAACGATCAAACCTCAAACAAGGAGGCATGGGCACCCTACAATTAACCCATATCACCTAGGGGACACCTACCATTACCTCTGGTCAGATGGTAGTGCTTGCAATGATCAATAAGGCTTGGCATTGGCTATAAATAGCATGCCTTAAGCATAACAATTCACACAACTCAAAAACACTTATATCTGATCATTCAAGAGCTCCCTAGCATTCTTTTCTGTTCTCTCATCAAGAGTTAGCTTCTGTAAGTCATTCATAACCATTATGGTTTCACATTTCCATAGTTATAGCTCATAAACGCAACCGTCGTAACTAACGGTTGTCATTGCAATATCTTGCAAATGGTTCAGTCTTATGACGAATCAAAAATGGTTATGAGTTGGTATTTATGTGGGTATTAAACCTCTAAAATGGTTCCCCCTGATCACCACTCTAACTATGTCAATTATCGAG
Source organism: Helianthus annuus (assembly GCF_002127325.2). Classification (NCBI taxonomy): domain Eukaryota; kingdom Viridiplantae; phylum Streptophyta; class Magnoliopsida; order Asterales; family Asteraceae; genus Helianthus; species Helianthus annuus. The sequence continues at coordinate 117,026,125 of NC_035443.2, forward strand.
TCAAACGTGCGGTTAAAAAGTCAACAGAAAGCTATTTTAGCGATTTAAGCATAATCTGTAATATATATGTTATGGAACCTGTTTTGATAGTCATAAAACATGATAATAAGTATATAAACATGTTTGCGCTCGTTTGAATCGATCATTTACTATATAGAACCGGTTCGGAGCCGAATGTCGCAAAAGTTTGACTTTTGTTTTGACTTCAGTTCTGACCCGTTTTAGTGAGGTATAAATATACCTTAAGACTCTCTTAGGACCAGGTCACATGTTGGTATACGCCTCTGTGGTCGGTTCATGAGTTATCCGAGTCTTTTGCGCAATTCCGTCATTCGCCTAAAAGTTGACCGTAACGGCCTTTTAAAATTAAAACGAGTATTTCGGACACGTGAACGGACCAAAACCTTGCTTATTGAATTATAAGCATGTCCCTAAAGTTTCACGTCAATCCGAGGTCTAGAATGAGAGTTATGCTAAAAGGCGCACTTTTAAGAAAGTTTTGTAATTAACGGCGCAATTAGCATAACGCCCATCTAACCCAAGTTTTCGTCACCAAAACTTTTACCCACTGTGGTAAAATAATATTTTGGGAATTTTAAAGATTTTTAATAATTTTTACCTTGCTCATAACCTGCGGTTATGGCTACGGTTCGGTAAATACCGAATATGCCCTTTTTGGCCAAAACGGGAGTTCTACAAGGTCTTTTGACCCGATTCCAGTTGCTACCGGTTTTAAATAATAAATAAAATATTTTAAGCTTTATAAGCTGTTCGGGAAACTCAGATTTCCTGTAGAACTCAAAAAGCCCTTTTAAAGTCTTTAAAATGACCGAAAAGCCCCTACGGGGCATAATACTAACTTAAACTCGTTACGGGCATTACGGAAGGTATCCTACTGATACCAAAATACTTTTAAGGCATATTGACTTAGGAAATAAGCGTACGACTCTCATAGTTAACCGTTTCGCCTATTTGCGCACACGGTACGGCTCATGGAACTAGTTTTCGTGCAATAGCCGATATGGGTCAAATTATATTATTTGAACCCCAAAATCCAGAGTATGAACTATAAACCCATATAAAACAAGTCTCTGAACTTGTTGGGTCCAAATCATACTCCATTCTCGGTTTTCGCCTTTTCGTGCGAATTAACCATATCTATATATCGGAATCAACCGGTTTAAGCTACGGCTAATACAAGGACCGTTAGGATTCTAAGAGGTTAATTAAAACCTTCGTTCCAGATTAGGAGCCCCAGTAAAAGCTATCGGTGACTTGATCTAAATTAAGGATTAATACTTGCAAAGGTAAATACTTTTGACTTAATTCCCCTATATGGGCTTGGGTTACGGTATATTAATACCGCTTGATTGAGCATTATATACTTCCATCGCTTAGGTGGTTAATTGATTAAATATGATCGGCTCATTTAAACAGTTTTGTTGCTTATAAGCCTTTGGGGGGTTTAATGACCGTTGTCCCGGATATCCTTGGCATCATTTTACGAAATGGCCACGACCATCGACATCCCGGTGTAGGCGTACACCCGGTATAAAGTGTCGACATTAAAACTAAAAGACGTAGCCGTTGGTTTCTGTACTACGGTTTTACGCAAACGTGGTGTGTCTATAAATCTTTAACCCGGCACGACCCGGGCTACTGAACGCATGAAAGAACATGTAAAACGTTCACAAGATCATTATGAATTTTCCCAAGTTATAAAAGAGTTTGTGCCTTGTGCATTCAAATCAATTTTAATAAACATTTTCAAATGTGTCAGTTGAATGTATTTACCAGTGTAAACTGACGTATTTTCCCCAAAAAGATTAAGTGCAGGTACCTAAACGTAATTGGCTGGTATTAGCTCCCTAGCGTCGGGATAAGCCTCGCAAGCTTGATTGCAGTATCTAATGGAACAATACTTTACCTTTATTTTCGATCCACTGTGGATATTCAACTCTGTAATACATTTTGATATTACAATCAGAGGTTGAAATTATACATTTTAAATTATGCTTCCGCTGTGCATTATATAATTGTGTGGTTTGACTATATTGTTGCCAACATCGTCACGGTAATCCCCCACCGGGCCCACCGGTGAGACACGTGGAAATCGGGGTGTGACAGGTTGGTATCAGAGCCAACATTGAGTGAATTAAACACTATCCTATTGTGTTTAATCTCAGTGACACAATTGCACATACTTGAGTCTAGGCAATAACTTAGGACAAATTCGGATTTTTACTCCTTTTTGTCTTTATTTTTCGATATGATTTTTAATAAGTTTTGGAGCAGGAAAATGCCACCTGTTATATTCCGAGGGAGAGGAAGGGGACGAAGAGGCCGAGGAGAAATCGTGACACATCACGATCAAGAAGCTGGACCTTCTGGTACAAGACATCCTTCGATGACTCGAAGCGAAGAGCCACAACGACGAAGAGATCTTTACGAACCAGCGAGGCATTCCACTTCGCACAGCTCAACGCCATCCTACCGGCACTCCTTTGGGCCAGATTCAGAAAATAATCCCAACAACCCACAACCTTCCTTCATACCTCTACAACGATCGGTATCACACCGGAACTACGACGACCCTAGTCCGTACTACGTAGCTCAGTTTAATCCGGCTGACTACATACAGGAACCTTCAGGTTTTGTTCCACTAGGACCACAAGACCATTTTTCTGAAGATCCCATGGAGGAAGATGAGGATCCAACTGAACCAGCTCGTGGTACGCCCACGCATCCGATAGAAGTGTCTGATGGATCTTCATATCATGGTCCACAGTATCAAGGCCCAGATAGCTTTATGGCCTTGTTTGACCGACATGAGTGGTACAACACACCATCTCATCAGACACAACAACCGAGACATCCACAGGATCCCTCTGAGGATTCACGCTTTGAGGCAGTTACGCCACCACCTCCGCCACCGGCACAACCAGTTATACCTGATCCGTCGAGGCGTAGGAGGACCAATGCTCGTATGTCTACACGAGGAGGAGGGGGTAACCACTTCAGCACTCCTCGACATTCTAGTAGTAGCCACTATCCGCCACTACATGAAGAAGGACCTTCAAGTCCTATACAAGAAGCGAACTCCGCACCTACTGCACGAAATTCGCCACCATTTGGGTATGACCAACCCATACCAGCTTACACAGGTCCAACGGCTTACAACCCGTTTGAACCGTCACAAGCACAATACAACTACGGCTATGAGCGCGACCCATATGTGGTGTCGGCTAGATATAATGCGCGCTACCCTGACGGAGCACATGGAAACATGGGACCACCGGACTACTCAGCTCATGGGTATCCAATACCTCCCAGACCTCCCGTTCCGCATCAAGCGCAACAACCACGTTTTTCTCCTCCTGAACAGGAAGAAATACTCCATCGACTAGATCGTGTGGAGAGAGAATTCGAGGAAGAAAAGAAAAGCCACCGAGGATTTCTCAAGGGCTTGGCGAACCTACTAAAGGGCAAAAAGAAGAAACGTGACCACTAGCCCTTAATAGTAGTACTACTGTAACTTCTACTTTGAAATAAGTCCCTGCGTGGACAACTTATCGTATTTCAGTCCCTACGTGGACTTATATTTAGTTCTTGCATGGACACCTATCTTATATTAGTCCCTGCGTGGACCTGTCACTTATTTTAAAACCTCTATGGAGGTATGTACTATCTGAAAGACCCGTTTAGGGCAATATGTATTTGTATTTGAGATTTGGAATGTATGTTATGAGTTTTGTTTTAATATATATAAAAAAAAATAAATAAATCAAAACCATTCCTTTTATATTGATCTGCCTAATAAAGAATCTTAAGGGGGTGAAACCTAGCTTGGGGTCTTTTAAGATCAGTCAAGATGGTACGACCTAGCTGAAAAGATTCTGATTCCCTGTTAACCTCTGTACGCATGTTAACATTCTTGGCAGATGTGATTCGTTATAATCACGCACGTCATTCTTATACAATAATCCTTTGAGGATTTCAAAACCCAACTAAATGATATCTAGATCGTGGGTTAAATCACCAATGAAGGTGATCAGTACTATAAAAACATCCATTTAGTGATGCAATGCCTACGGGCCAGTATTATAAAGACATCCATTAGTGATGCATTGCCTACGGGCCAACATATTAAAACATCCATTAGAGATGTAGTGCCTACGGGCCAACCATATTAAAAACATCCCTTTTGGGATGTAGTGCCTACGGGCTAATCATATTGAAACATCCATTAGAGGTGTAGTGCCTATGGGCCATAATAATTGTCTTATAAAGACAAAAGACAGTGGTGGTCTATGACTCCCTGTCGAAAAGAGATAAAGAACTACGGTTCAATTCTCTATGCCTTGATTCTATGAAATCTCGGCTGATATTATAAAACATCATCGTGATTAGGCTTTATGCCGCCAGTACTATTTATATAGTTAAAATAGGATATATTCAAATCCTAATATTTAATGTAATGAGATAATAAGTTAACCGAATATGGTCTCTGTACCATGGTTGACAAATTGTCATAAAAGACAATCATATAATAATCTTCTAAATTAAAATTTTGTTATCTTCTGTAACAGATTCAAGTTACAAATGGCGGATCCCAATGGTGAGAACAGCCACACGAATGAAGATGACTATGACAATGCGTCAGTACATTTGACAGGCGCGCAACTAAAGGCTCTGATCAACAATGCTGTCCAGGCAGCGATTGATCGTCAAAATACTGAGTCTCAAGGCAGATCTGTGTCAAAACCACACTCTAAACCAAAGACACACTCCAAACCACCCTCTGAACCCAAGAAAGATGACGACAAGCATTCGTCTACTGAGCACAGCGTTCACCGTGATAGAGAATATACGGATGCGTCTGGTGCTAAGGGTTGCACCTACAAATACTTTGTATCATGTAAGCCCCGTGAATTTACAGGGGAGAAAGGTGCGGTTGACTGTATCACCTGGCTGGACGAGATGGACACGATTGTGGACATCAGCGGGTGCACTGAGAGGGACGTGGTTAAGTTTGTGTCCCAGTCATTCAAGGGCGAGGCCCTGGCGTGGTGGAGAGCTCTGGTGCAGGCTTCAGGTAAGTCTGTCTTATACAAGATGTCATGGGGGGAGTTTATTACCCTCATAAAAGAAAACTACTGCCCTCAGCACGAGGTTGAGAAGATTGAGGCGGATTTTGTCTCACTAGTGATGACAAACCTGGATTGTCAAGCTTATCTGACAAGCTTTAACACTATGTCACGCCTGGTGCCATATCTTGTGACACCAGAACCAAGAAGGATTGCCCGATTCATTGGGGGCTTAGAGCCGGCGATCAAGGCCAGCGTGAAGGCCTCTAGGCCAACGACCTTCAGGTCAGTTACTGACCTCTCCTTGTCTCTTACACTTGATGCTGTCCGTCTGAGGGCACAAAGGAGCAAGGAGGCTGAAAAGCGAAAGCGTGAGGATGATACCTCACGAAAGTCTGGGAAAAAGCACCGCGGAAACGGTGAAGGAAAGAGAGGGTCGGAGGCAAAGAAAGAGGGGCAAGCTGATGGAAGACCTTACTGCAAGGTCTGCAAGAAACCTCACTCCGGGAAGTGTAGGTTTGCGTCTGGTTCGCAGTCGCAACAAAGGACTCCACCCTGTGGGCTATGCAAGTCCAAGGAGCATAAGACAGTGGAGTGCAAGAAGATAAAGGACGCAACCTGTTTTAATTGCAATGAAAAGGGGCACATAAAGAGTAATTGCCCGAAGTATGCCAAGAAGGCGGAAGAGACGAAGAAATCAAATGCGAGAATTTTTCGCTTGGATGCAAAGGAAGCAGTTAAGGACGACACTGTGCTTACAGGTACTTTTCTCGTAAATAATATATTTGCAAGAGTACTGTTCGATTCTGGCGCTGACAAATCCTTTGTAGACCAGAAATTTTGCCAACTACTAAATATGCCAATCAAAACCCTAGACATGAAATACGAAGTAGAGTTAGCAGACGGCACGATAGAAACCGTCTCTACTGTTCTAGAAGGATGTGAAATATCCATTAGGAACCATTCTTTTCCTTTATCTCTACTTCCTTTCAAATTAGCGGGTTTTGACATCGTGCTAGGCATGGACTGGTTATCCCGTAACCAGGCCCAAATCATTTGCGGCAAAAGGCAAATAGTTTTAAAGACTCCGAGTGGTGAATCTCTTACTATTCGAGGGGATACGCATTACGGATTGCCCGAAGACGCATCTATGCTGAAAGCTTCAAGGTGTTTGAAAAGAGGCTGTGTAATTTACATGGCTCAAGTGATAATTGAAGAACCAAAGCCGAAGATCGAGGATCTTCCAGTCATTTCTGAATACCCCGAGGTTTTTCCTGAAGAACTACCTGGTTTGCCACCAGATAGACAAGTGGAGTTCAGAATCGACATCATTCCTGGAGCAGCTCCGATAGCCAGAGCACCTTACAGACTAGCGCCAACGGAAATGAAAGAGCTGAGGACCCAGTTGGATGAACTGCTGGCGAAAGGTTTTATCAGACCTAGTTCATCTCCCTGGGGAGCTCCTGTCCTATTTGTAAAGAAGAAGGACGGATCGATGCGGTTGTGCATCGACTATAGAGAACTGAATAAAGTTACCATAAAGAACAGATATCCTTTGCCAAGGATCGATGATCTGTTCGATCAGCTGCAAGGAGCAAGCTACTTCTCCAAGATCGACTTAAGGTCGGGCTATCATCAACTAAGGGTCAGAGATGAAGATGTACACAAGACTGCATTTAGGACTCGCTATGGTCATTACGAGTTCCTAGTGATGCCTTTCGGGCTCACAAATGCACCGGCTGCGTTCATGGATCTCATGAATCGCGTTTGCAAGCCGTATCTAGATAAATTCGTCATAGTCTTCATCGACGATATCCTTATCTATTCCAAGAATCAAGCTGACCACGAGAAGCACCTCCGTTGCATTCTCGAATTACTACAACGTGAGAAACTCTACGCCAAATTCTCGAAATGTGAATTCTGGCTACGAGAAGTTCAGTTTTTAGGACACGTTGTGAGTGAGCGTGGTATCCAAGTGGATCCCGCTAAGGTAGAGGCAGTTATGAACTGGCAAGAGCCAAAGACGCCTACCGAAATCCGTAGCTTCCTGGGTTTAGCAGGATACTACCGAAGATTTATTGAAAATTTTTCAAGGATTGCTGCGCCCTTGACTTCTTTGACCAAGAAGAAAGAAAAGTACATTTGGGGCCCGAAGCAGCAAGAGTCCTTCGAAATATTGAAGCAAAAGCTAAGCAACGCACCTGTGTTGACCTTACCTGAGGGTACAGATGAATTCGTAGTTTACTGCGATGCATCACACACGGGCATGGGGTGTGTGCTTATGCAGAAAGGCAAGGTGATTGCCTATGCTTCAAGGCAATTAAAGGTGCATGAAAAGAATTACACCACCCATGATTTGGAGTTGGGTGCCGTTGTATTTGCACTTAAGCTGTGGAGGCACTACCTTTATGGTATTAAATTTGTGATTTATTCTGATCACAAAAGCCTCCAGCACCTGTTCAACCAGAAAGAATTGAACATGAGGCAACGCTGTTGGATGGAAACCCTGAATGATTATGACTGTGAAATCAGGTACCATCCCGGCAAGGCGAATGTGGTCGTCGATGCTTTGAGCAGGAAGGAAAGGGTAAAACCCATTCGAATCAATGCCAAGAGCATTGAAGTTAAGAATAATTTAATTGAAAGGATATTAGCTGCGCAGCGTGAGGCTGTGTTGGAAGCTAATTATCCTAATGAAAAGCTGGGAGTGACCGAGGAGCAGTTGACTCTTAGCAAGGATGGAATTCTTAGGCTGAATGGACGTATATGGGTTCCGATTTACGGAGGACTACGTGATGTTGTTCTACAGGAAGCCCATAGTTCCAAATACTCAGTCCATCCGGGTGCAGATAAAATGTACCAAGACTTAAAGGCAAATTATTGGTGGATAGGCATGAAAAAGTCTGTAGCCGCCCATGTAGCAAAGTGCTTGACTTGTGCTCAAGTCAAAGCCGAGCACCAAAAGCCGTCTGGTTTGCTACAACAGCCTGAACTTCCCGAGTGGAAGTGGGAATGTGTAACTATGGACTTCATAACCAAGTTACCCAAAACCAAGAAAGGAAACGATACAATATGGGTCATAGTCGATAGGCTGACTAAATCAGCTCATTTTCTACCCATCAAGGAGACGTATAGCTCCGATATGCTAGCCCAACTATATGTTGATAAGATTGTAGCCTTACACGGCATACCCGTGTCTATTATCTCCGACAGGGATACTAGATACACGTCACACTTCTGGAAGAGTTTCCAGCAATCTTTGGGCACGCGTCTAAACTTTAGTACGGCTTACCATCCACAGACGGACGGTCAAAGTGAGCGTACTATCCAAACGCTAGAAGACATGCTACGCGCATGTGCGATCGATTTAGGTGGTAACTGGGATAAAAACCTACCCCTGATCGAATTCTCCTACAATAATAGCTACCACACCAGCATAAAGGCTGCGCCTTTTGAGGCATTATATGGTAGGAAATGCAGATCGCCTGTTTGTTGGGCGGAAGTAGGAGAGGTCCAATTATCAGGACCAGAGATTGTATTCCAGACGACGGACAAGATTGTCCAGATCCGGGAGCGTCTCAAGGCTGCCCGCGATAGGCAGAAGAGCTACGCTGATCCAAAGCGTAAGGATTTTCACGTCGAAGTGGGTGAAAAGGTATTACTTAAGGTATCGCCCTGGAAGGGGGTGATGCGTTTCGGCAAGAAGGGCAAGCTGAGTCCGAGATACATAGGGCCTTTTGAGGTCATTGAACGGGTCGGATCAGTTGCCTATAAGTTGAACTTGCCTGAAGAGCTCAATGGAATTCACAATGTGTTCCACATCTGCAATCTCAAAAAGTGCTTCGCCGACGAATCGTTGGTGATTCCACACACAGATGTGCATATAGATGAGAGCTTAAAGTTTATAGAAAAACCCTTGTCGATTGAAGATCGACAGGTAAAGAAGCTTCGCAGAAAACACGTGCCGATTGTAAAAGTCAAATGGGATGCTCGTAGAGGTCCAGAATATACGTGGGAAGTCGAAGCTACAATGAAAGAAAAATACCCCTATTTATTTGAGTAAATCTCGGGTCGAGATTTATTTTAAGGGGGTGAGGATGTAACACCTCGAATTTTTGTGTCCAATAATGTGTTAACACGTGTCATTTGTTTACACGTGGCATCTATAATAAATAAAGGACTAATTTTGACAAACCTTGAAAGTATATAAATTCGAGGGTTATAAATGTCAACAAGGGTAAATATACTGTATAGTATCCCTAAATAATGCTTAAACCTTCAAACGAATAAATTATAGATCGTACAAAAATAAAACGCGGAAGAAAGTGAGAGATTACAAACTACAGGGGTTAACTGTGTCAACATGTTTAATAATACCTCTGAGTGACCCTTTAACGTTCCAAAGACTTTGTAACGGTATTATACCCTCACTAAAATAATATATATGAATTTCGCGAAGTTTCGATATGAAACGAGAAAGTTACGATCGAATTCGTAAAAGAAAGGTTAAAAGCGTCAATAATGAAAGTTAAGGCTTTCTGAACAATTAATAAATAAACCGGGGACTTAATAATGCGGGTAATTAACATGAGGCCCCTATCGGTAAATAACCGAGGGCCAAACCGCAAAGTTACCCCTTCAAATCCGAAAGGTCAGGCGAATCATTACGAAAGATTTCGTTATTAATGGCCAGATTCTGTAATAATTACAAAAAGATTTAAAAATCCTGAAATCTTAACCTTAGGCGACCCGCGTGAAGTTTCAACATAAGTTGAGGCGGGCCGCGAGCCTCCCTTATAACTCGCCTGATTTCTTAACTTTAGGCGACCCGCGTTAAAAAGCATGGGATCTCCCATGCGGGCCGCGTAAAGTGCCCAGATGCAGGAAAATTGATGTTTTCTTGACTTTTGCAAACTTGAACGATCAAACCTCAAACAAGGAGGCATGGGCACCCTACAATTAACCCATATCACCTAGGGGACACCTACCATTACCTCTGGTCAGATGGTAGTGCTTGCAATGATCAATAAGGCTTGGCATTGGCTATAAATAGCATGCCTTAAGCATAACAATTCACACAACTCAAAAACACTTATATCTGATCATTCAAGAGCTCCCTAGCATTCTTTTCTGTTCTCTCATCAAGAGTTAGCTTCTGTAAGTCATTCATAACCATTATGGTTTCACATTTCCATAGTTATAGCTCATAAACGCAACCGTCGTAACTAACGGTTGTCATTGCAATATCTTGCAAATGGTTCAGTCTTATGACGAATCAAAAATGGTTATGAGTTGGTATTTATGTGGGTATTAAACCTCTAAAATGGTTCCCCCTGATCACCACTCTAACTATGTCAATTATCGAGTCAAACGTGCGGTTAAAAAGTCAACAGAAAGCTATTTTAGCGATTTAAGCATAATCTGTAATATATATGTTATGGAACCTGTTTTGATAGTCATAAAACATGATAATAAGTATATAAACATGTTTGCGCTCGTTTGAATCGATCATTTACTATATAGAACCGGTTCGGAGCCGAATGTCGCAAAAGTTTGACTTTTGTTTTGACTTCAGTTCTGACCCGTTTTAGTGAGGTATAAATATACCTTAAGACTCTCTTAGGACCAGGTCACATGTTGGTATACGCCTCTGTGGTCGGTTCATGAGTTATCCGAGTCTTTTGCGCAATTCCGTCATTCGCCTAAAAGTTGACCGTAACGGCCTTTTAAAATTAAAACGAGTATTTCGGACACGTGAACGGACCAAAACCTTGCTTATTGAATTATAAGCATGTCCCTAAAGTTTCACGTCAATCCGAGGTCTAGAATGAGAGTTATGCTAAAAGGCGCACTTTTAAGAAAGTTTTGTAATTAACGGCGCAATTAGCATAACGCCCATCTAACCCAAGTTTTCGTCACCAAAACTTTTACCCACTGTGGTAAAATAATATTTTGGGAATTTTAAAGATTTTTAATAATTTTTACCTTGCTCATAACCTGCGGTTATGGCTACGGTTCGGTAAATACCGAATATGCCCTTTTTGGCCAAAACGGGAGTTCTACAAGGTCTTTTGACCCGATTCCAGTTGCTACCGGTTTTAAATAATAAATAAAATATTTTAAGCTTTATAAGCTGTTCGGGAAACTCAGATTTCCTGTAGAACTCAAAAAGCCCTTTTAAAGTCTTTAAAATGACCGAAAAGCCCCTACGGGGCATAATACTAACTTAAACTCGTTACGGGCATTACGGAAGGTATCCTACTGATACCAAAATACTTTTAAGGCATATTGACTTAGGAAATAAGCGTACGACTCTCATAGTTAACCGTTTCGCCTATTTGCGCACACGGTACGGCTCATGGAACTAGTTTTCGTGCAATAGCCGATATGGGTCAAATTATATTATTTGAACCCCAAAATCCAGAGTATGAACTATAAACCCATATAAAACAAGTCTCTGAACTTGTTGGGTCCAAATCATACTCCATTCTCGGTTTTCGCCTTTTCGTGCGAATTAACCATATCTATATATCGGAATCAACCGGTTTAAGCTACGGCTAATACAAGGACCGTTAGGATTCTAAGAGGTTAATTAAAACCTTCGTTCCAGATTAGGAGCCCCAGTAAAAGCTATCGGTGACTTGATCTAAATTAAGGATTAATACTTGCAAAGGTAAATACTTTTGACTTAATTCCCCTATATGGGCTTGGGTTACGGTATATTAATACCGCTTGATTGAGCATTATATACTTCCATCGCTTAGGTGGTTAATTGATTAAATATGATCGGCTCATTTAAACAGTTTTGTTGCTTATAAGCCTTTGGGGGGTTTAATGACCGTTGTCCCGGATATCCTTGGCATCATTTTACGAAATGGCCACGACCATCGACATCCCGGTGTAGGCGTACACCCGGTATAAAGTGTCGACATTAAAACTAAAAGACGTAGCCGTTGGTTTCTGTACTACGGTTTTACGCAAACGTGGTGTGTCTATAAATCTTTAACCCGGCACGACCCGGGCTACTGAACGCATGAAAGAACATGTAAAACGTTCACAAGATCATTATGAATTTTCCCAAGTTATAAAAGAGTTTGTGCCTTGTGCATTCAAATCAATTTTAATAAACATTTTCAAATGTGTCAGTTGAATGTATTTACCAGTGTAAACTGACGTATTTTCCCCAAAAAGATTAAGTGCAGGTACCTAAACGTAATTGGCTGGTATTAGCTCCCTAGCGTCGGGATAAGCCTCGCAAGCTTGATTGCAGTATCTAATGGAACAATACTTTACCTTTATTTTCGATCCACTGTGGATATTCAACTCTGTAATACATTTTGATATTACAATCAGAGGTTGAAATTATACATTTTAAATTATGCTTCCGCTGTGCATTATATAATTGTGTGGTTTGACTATATTGTTGCCAACATCGTCACGGTAATCCCCCACCGGGCCCACCGGTGAGACACGTGGAAATCGGGGTGTGACAGCTTTATACATATATGTGTTAAACTTGAAGGATTGAGGACTATAATGGCCTAAACTTGATGTTTTAAGAACTAATAAATCTGATTTTTAAAAGTATCAAGTGATTTAATATATGGTTATAAAAAAAAACTACATTTAGAAAGTCTTAACATGCAAGACATAAAACTCTTGAAATCTTTTTAGAAAAATGAGTATGTAAAAGCTCATGAATTTAGGGTATAAATGGGGATATTTGGTTACTTGAAAGTATGGATTGTGGAGATTAGTATGATAATAATGCTAATGGTAAGTTGAAGATGATTTTTAAACATGTATTAAATACATGGGAAAAACGCCATAGTTTAGGGAAACTATGGCGAAATTTTATAAAAATTTAATCGCGACTAAAAAGAGATTAGTGAGGTGATTAGCATGGTTAATCGTGATTAGTAACTTTAATTGCGATTAACGACCTTAATCGTGATTAGACGAACCCTAATGACAAGGGTTAAGTTTTAACTATCCAAGAGTTTATGTTAACACTAAAAGGTATTTTTATTAAATAAAGATGGGCAAAAATTCCAAGAATAACAAATATAATTTTTGGAAAAAAATTATATGTTTATATTCTAAATGCTTTATTTGAAGTATAAAATGTGTATATTTTGTGTACGTATTAGCCGTAGGGATATGTACCAAAAATGAAATATGCAACACTTATAAAAAAAATACACTTTCGCCACGACAAAAACATTACAAACATTCACAAGTGTGTTGTGTTATATATATATATATATATATATATATATATAACAAAAAAATATTAATGTAAACCTATAACCCCCAATCGGTCATGGTGGACCCTACCACAAGATCACCTACAAAAAATTTAGAGTATGGTGCTAGATATGAAGAGCATGGTATGTGAAATTATTTATTAAACACATTACTTCTTTCAATTATTCATATCACCGTCATACTCATTTTTATCATTCAAAATATCAACCAACACTCCCTTCCCCTGGTTCTTGGTCTCGGCCTCAAACCACCACAATAATACCACCATTTTCTTTGATTAAACACCCCATTTTCATCTAAATTAAGCCTATACAAGACCATCTAAGCATCACTTATACATGGAGCATACCTGGGGCTTTGGTTGGAGCTTAATCTTCTTCTTAATCATCTTATAATCTTGTGTAAAGTTGTAAGCTCTCACTAACCATCTTTTTTAAGTTTGTTATCATATGTAGATTATTAAAGTATTTGTTGATCATCTTGAAATCAAAGAAAAATTCCACTTAAAACCCTAAACCAAAACTTAACAACTTACTAAATGTGAAGTATTATGTGATTATTATGTGTTTAGAGTTGTATGAGTTGTATGATCTTGCTTATCTTGGTTAAAATAAGTTGTTTAAACTTATAATTTAAGTTGAGCATGTTGTTTATTTAGTGTAGTAACTTAAATAAGTGATGATCTTGTTATATTAGGCTTAAAAATACGATTTAAATAACTAAGTGTTTAAATAATGAAAAATCATCATCATTATGTTCATGAGCTTTATACATATATGTGTTAAACTTGAAGGATTGAGGACTATAATGGATTAAACTTGATGTTTTAAGAACTAATAAATGTGATTTTTAAAAGTATCAAGTGATTTAATATATGGTTATAAAAAAAACTACATTTAGAAAGTCTTAACATGCAAGACATAAAACTCTTGAAATCTTTTTAGAAAAATGAGTATGTAAAAGCTCATGAATTTAGGGTATAAATGGGGATATTTGGTTACTTGAAAGTATGGATTGTGGAGATTAGTATGATAATAATGCTAATGGTAAGTTGAAGATGATTTTTAAACATGTATTAAATACATGGGAAAAACGCCATAGTTTAGGGAAACTACGGCGAAATTTTATAAAAATTTAATCGCGACTAAAAAGAGATTAGTGAGGTGATTAGCATGGTTAATCGTGATTAGTAACTTTAATTGCGATTAACGACCTTAATCGTGATTAGACGAACCCTAATGACAAGGGTTAAGTTTTAACTATCCAAGAGTTTATGTTAACACTAAAAGGTATTTTTATTAAATAAAGATGGGCAAAAATTCCAAGAATAACAAATATAATTTTTGGAAAAAAATTATATGTTTATATTCTAAATGCTTTATTTGAAGTATAAAATGTGTATATTTTGTGTACGTATTAGCCGTAGGGATATGTACCAAAAATGAAATATGCAACACTTATAAAAAAAATACACTTTCGCCACGACAAAAACATTACAAACATTCACAAGTGTGTTGTTAGTTGCGAACCTTCACGCCTACTTAAAATGCACAATTGTAATAACATAACTCAAGGCGCGAACATCGGACGATTCTTTATGCTTCTACAACGAGATGGACAATTTCGACACAAATGATATAATAACAACTCACGACGTCAAATTATAATGAACAACATATTCTAGACACTTGAAATTTATACACACACGACAACGAAAAATTGGAAAGTTTAACTTTGATCATAACGCCAAGTGTACTTATAAAAATAACAAGTTACTAGCATAACTAGTAAATGTTATCAAAATTTAATAAACACTAAATTTGGGCTAAAAATGTAATACTTTGGGCTTTTAAATTAATAGTGGGCTTAAGATAATATAAATTTTGGGATAAGCCCAATTTCTTAAATAGGTGGGCAATGGCCCATTTCCATAAACCCTTACAAGAGCCCATTTGTAGTAAATAATATGGGCCAGGCCCAAAGACAAAATACATGGGTTAAGCCCAATGACACTAAGATGTAGGCTAGGCCCAAGGTAAAAAATACATGTATAATTTTTATAAATAGATATTATAAAAATACATTATAAATACGGTATATCTACACGTATAATACAGTATACCTACACGTATTATACGATATCCATACACGTATAAATATAGTATACCTACCCGTATAAATACGGTATACGTACACGTATAAAGCACACAAATACAAGTATACATACGGTATATGTATAAAAGACTCTAGTACATGACGATATACACACATACACTTGTTGAAGTGTACTCTCTCACTAAGGTTGTATACATACGACAACGTATTTTGACGTTGAAAATAAATATTTTTAGCACTTTTTACACTTATATTTGTGTAACAAATAAAAAGTCTCGAATCAAAGTATACCAGAAACAAATGCCAACATATTATCATTAAATTACGCAAGCGTTCCAAAAATGAAATGAAAATAATAAACGTTCAAGATGAGCAACGAGTACAAGGTCTAGGAAAGACCGACGTGTCTAATGAGTTAGAACCCTTGTAGGTTGACTCGCGTTACGGAAAACTTTGGTTGAATATCTCTTTCTTTCTCAGGAACGCAAAGCTGTGAGTTCATGTCCCCCTTTTCTTTTAACGTTTCGGTTTACAACTTTCGGGGGGAAATACATGTCAAACTTAGGTATGATTAAGTTATGGAATGAACTCTTAGATCATGTGAGCATAGGCTGTAACTGAGGTGCCATTAATCCTTTTGAGGACCAAGGAACAAAGGTTAGATCTAATGGGTACGGGCGAGCCCCACTCACGGTCCATGGGTGACCACTAGAGTGCTGTTGTGTCCATCGTCGAGAGTTCGACACTTAAATTGCCTACGCAGGTTGAGTACCTCCTATGTCGTCACATATATTAATGTCCTTGCAAAACATTAATGATCAACATGTTCATAAACGCTTTACATACCTACTTATAAACTGAACTTTCAAATGTTTTTGAGATTCATTTGATGCGCATTACACATAAAACACATGAACTCACTCAACTTTTGTTGATGTTTTCAAACTCACATGTATTTCAGGAAACTAATGAAACTTGGTGCTGGTGTTTACTATGAAGCTTTTGGAGTACAAGTCATCGATGTCATCCCTTTTGGAGGGTTTGATCCATATATCTCATCTTCAATGAGATATAGGATGCAAAGCCTTATGTTTTAAACTTGTGTTGAACTCGTCTTTTGTAAAATTTATAACTTATGTCGTTTGGCATTTTAAACAAACTTATGATGTGTAATATTTTTATTATGTCAATGGGTGAACATCGTATGTTTTTATTCATGTAGTCGTTTACTTATATCGTATGCAATGAGAACTAATCAAGTTCGCACTGTGCGCTTCCGCTAATGAACGGGTGTGACAGTAAACACCTAGTTTCTTTAAGAATGAGATTTTTAAAGGGATAAACACACTTTAAGGGGTAACTAAACCCACTAAACACTTTACCAAGTCACTACAAGTTTTTAATAAAAGATCAAGTTCATGTTGTTATGTAAAGTGTATAGTTTTTGCACTTGGTAAGTATAATATTGTTTAGAGTTGATTGTTGATTATTGTGTGTTGATTTTGAAAAGAAAATGATATGCTAAATAGCATGGACACCTCCATTTTCAAATGGAACTATGGCAAAATTTTCTAAAAATACAAACACTTAGAAAATATTTTCTAAACAAGTATTTACAAGTATGTTTTAAACTATGTTTCTCAACATAAACCTTGCCATAAATTTTGTTACAAAAATACAAGTATTGGAGGTTGGTTTTTGTAAATAAAATGGATAAATAAATATTTAGAATATATATTTTATATTAAGACACTTGTGTGAATATTTGTATACTTTGTGGAATAGTTATATTATTTTAGGGTAAAATAATATAACTTAAAAACCAAGAATTTACAACTCCTAAAATAATACCAAAAATCACAAGGAATAAATACATAAGTTATACATTCAATATTGTGAAGCCGAACGATAAAACGTAACTTATGAAATATTCCGGAAGATACCATTCCAAATATATTTTTGGTAAATATTATTTTGGATACAAGAAGTGAAAATATGATTTTTGTACATATTACCAAGTTATATCATATTTTCAACAAGAAAAAAATATATTATTTTTGGGAGATAAAAATATATTTTCTTAGTATATTTAGAAGATATATGATTTTTGGGAAAAATATATATTTTCGGGAGATACAGTGTTTTTGGACAAGATAAGTTTAAATATATTTTCTAAGTAAGACTTGAAAATACATTGTATTGGGAATATATTGGCATATTTTTATAATACACCGGAATACGACGCCAATACATGGCAAGTTGTACAAATACAAGAATACGGATATACATGTATGGGATACCCTCATCCTTGGGAAGGAAATACAAATATAAATACTTGAGAAGTATCATTACAAACTATTATTTAACAATTATTCCAAAAATTCAATAAACGTAATTTAAGTTTAAATATTTATTATTTTAACGAATAATTATATAACTTGGAATAATGATGAAGACACTTGGAAACGTAACTCAAAGGCACTAATTAATACTAAATCAAGGCACGACCACTAGTCTAATAAGACCATAGTACATTGTAGGTAGTCGTGTACACCAGAGGACACCTTGAGTTACAGGCGGATTCGAAGAACTCAAAACAGTGAGTTCATGTTCCCCTTTTCTTTAAACTGTTTTGTTTATTTACTTCGGGGGTGAAATACATGTTACAAAGGATTACTTACAATACAATTGGTATGGTTAGCCTAGGAAAGAACCATAGATCATGTGAATGGGTAGGCGTATACTTAAGGCCATCAATCCTCTTGTAGGACCAAGGGGCATGAGTGATAGATCTATTTGGGTGTTGCGAGCCCCATCCATGAGTCCGCCGAATGGGCCATGAGGTGACTATGTCTTACAGCCAGAAGCCCGGTACAAAGTCTGCTAGGTTTGAGTCTTCCTGCACCATGTCACGTATATTAATGTATTAGCTACACATTAATTAATCTGTTTCCTTGTTGCTTTCATACCGGGACTTATAAACTTACATACATACTTACAACGATTTCAAAGGTTTATACATACACTCAAACGTACACATGAACTCGCTCAACTTTTGTTGATGTTTTCAAACTACATGTATTTCAGGGAATTTGTAAGTGGATCTGACGGGCGTTGGAAGTTTTTATGCTGCGTTAGAAATAAAGATGTCATCCATGGTCTTTGGGTTTTGGTCAGTGTGTCTTACTCCTGTACGAGACACGTCTTTCAAAACTTGGTGTTATTCAATGTCTTTGACGAGTCCTTAATGGACTCATAAACAATTTGTACGGTTTGTAAAACTTGAATTTTGAAGTCTACGTTTTAAAACAACGTTGTTATGTTTTGAACTTATTTAATGGATGACAAACCTATGGTTTTATCATATAGTTGATGTTATGATTGAATGCAATGATATTAAGAAAGTCACACCATAATCACGATTCCGCAAAAGTCAGGGTGTGACATGATGTTTCCCGCTGTCACAGCCCCCGACCCCATCCTGGGAGCGGGAGCCGTGAGATCAGATCAGATGGTATCGGTGTTTATTAATTATGCAGCGGAAAACTTTCACCAGGACCGCAGTTAGGAAATATTTATCAGAGTTTAAAACACCATATTTTATAATAATCAAGTGGGATAAAACCCCAGTTTCATTTGAAATACATTTATAGGGATAAACCCTAATTATTGAAAACCAAGTCTCCTTTTTATTTAGGTAACTTTTATAGCCACTATTCTAAGCCTTCATTGCTCTCCAGCTGGCTTCTATTAGCTTCACATTAAGTTACCTGAAACGCGTTTTAAAAAGGTTTTATCAGCAAGAAATACTGGTGAGTGCATCCCAATTTAATCAAAAACAGCTTTTATAACTTCACATTATTGAGAGCGATTACAATGTTTATTTCTACCCATTACACTTTCGGTATTGTCAATCCTGACTTGTGGTCATGCTACTATTCGCAATAGTAATGAGTGTCAAGTAATGAATACAAAACCCCAACATACCAGCAGCAATTGTAGAATACATAGACTCAATCACTGTTAAGTATAATCTAAAACATTTGAGGTTTTCACAAAAAGGTTTACAAAAAGGGGAATGACTCACATTGTTACTTAGGTAATACTATTGTAGTTTCCTGGTGATTCTCCTGGTTATTATCTATTAAAAAATAAATAATGCACACGTGTTAGTAAAATAACCCAAATCACATTAACCGTACAACTCGAGACAGAACTCCAATGACTGAGTCAGGCAGAGCCTTGACATGCATTACGGAGTCCTAGATCAATCGGGTGTAACACGAGACATAATTCCAACGACTGAGTCAGGCAGAGCCTTTACATGCGTTACGGAGTTCTAGATCAAACGAGCAGGGTAACGAATACATGATCGGGGGTTATAATACTTACAACAAGGCAGAGCTTCGCTTTTTAGGGGTATAATTCCCGAGAGTTTAGACTACTAGAGAATTTGAGAGAGAATAGAATTCTGAACGACTTGAAAATGTCGATCTCTGCTCCTTTTATAGCTGGTCGAGGGTTCCTCGCGCCCCGCGAGGCCTGCCTCTGTCTCCTTCACGGCCCGCGAGGGAGCTTTAGGTCGGCGTAGGGTTGGTGAGTCACAACCTAGGTTTGACACGTTGCAGGACACGTGGCAGCAAAGGTACCCGGCAAGCTACACTCCGTCGCGCCCCGCGAAGGAATTCCCTTCATCTGTCACGGGTCTTGACAGGCTTTAAATACTTGTTTTATTTGTTTTTCATTAATATTAATGTTATTCGGGTACGTTTCTCACATATGGGGTGTATTTTAGGACGTTAGGGGTGTTTTAAGGGATTTTAGGAGGGTTGTTATATCATCCCCACCTTGTTTTAAATCTTGTCCTCGAGATTTGGGCTACGATATCTCCTTGGGGTTATGTTACGTCTTTTAGTTAGTAAAAACAGTATCAAGGTATCTGGGGCAGAATCAAGACATGAATATAAAGATATCATATGACAATTGGAACTCACTGGTTTCATGTAATTAGTTTCAGGAATTGATGTGTGAACGAGATGAATTGATACAATCATCAAGATGACTAAGTTTTACCAAATCAACAGAGACATATAAATCGAATGTAAATGACTTTTAGAAACAATAGGATTTAATGTCAAAAGAGAACTTAATTTATTTGTCAATCGAGGAAGACTCAGAATCAATAATCTCAAATGAAAATAGAAGTACGAAAATGATTTGTTAACTACCAAACCAGAAATCAGTGTAGTGATATTTATTTGAATTGCAAGGATACACGCAAAATACAATAGAGTTTAGTGTATCACTGTCAAGACTACTTTAAATGATGAGTCAAACGAAAGACGTATGGAGTTTTGCATGAATTTGTAGGATTAAGGTCATGATTAGCTCAGGCTACAAATTTATACAGACACCGCAAGGTGTTATAATGATTATAATAGTTTAATAATCAGAGAGACCGAACAAATTCAACTGTTCTTGAAAGTAACTGAAATTTTTAATGAAGTGAATCTAGATATTCAAAAGTATAAGATTTTCAAATGAAGGAATAAATGAATGTCATAAATTTGATCAAAAGATGAAAGAAATGTTGGAAGTACATTGGAATATAGGTTTATGCACCTTTATCTTAACACATAATTGTATTAAGATTGGTTTAGGATAATGAATCAACAGAAGATATATAAATTCGTACCTTAGGTGTGAAAATGAAATGAGTTCAAGCTTCAAAAGAAATGCTACCACAAGGTGTCGTGATTTAACAAATGATTTATTGGAGTTGAAGACTTTAAACAAGTCTACTATGATTCAAACAAATGAAGTGTTAGTTGAGATTAACTTGAATATGATGATCTCAATTCATCATATGGGATCTTGAATTGAATATATATTGTGAGCAAGTTCAAACAATTGAGCTTGGTTTGGACATATTCCAACAATGGATACATGTATTGACAAGAAATGGTTACAATGGAAAACCTGGTAAGTAACTTTTGAAAAGAAACAGAGTTTTCCAAGAAATCTGTTAACTCGATATCAAAAAGTCAACGTTTTTGCAATAATGTAGGTTATCAAGATTTAAAATGAGTATAACGGAATAATATTCGAACTCTTAATAAGACAATCTCTTGAAGTGAAATTACATGTGTAACAAGAAATGCATGTGCAACATATGAATTTGTTAAGAGATGAGGCAATTGAGTGTTTGTTTTATGAAAGAAATCTGGCGATACAATGATCATTTATTTATAAAATTTTGATTGGAACCAACAGTCAACTAATACTTTAGTACAGACAAAACGTACGGGTGCTTATGTTATAATTTGTTGTTGCCTCCTGCGTTGTTTATGTGTTTTCCTTAGCTTCTCCTGTTGTTCTAGTCTCGTTGTCGGGTGCCTTAGATAGCTTCGGGCAATAGGGATGGATATGACCTGGTTCGCCGCAGTTGAAACAGATGTTAGTTTTCCTTCTACATTCTTCCTGTGTATGCCCAGTCTTTTTGCAGAAGTTACAGTGGTGTGTTTTCCTAAAATGGTGTCTTCCTAAACGCTTTTTGTTATAGTTGCTACAGCTAGGTTGTGCGATTGGCGATCCAATTCCTTTATTCTTAGAGGATTTGACAGTGCGGAATTCCTTATAAAAATAACCGTTGGTTGTGGTTTTCTTTTGTTTGGGAAATGGAGTATTGGCACGAATATCATGGCCTCTATTGCTACTAGGGCTAGGTTTGAAGTGATGAGTATGCTTACAGCGTATAGTAGGATTCCCGTTTATAGGTACCGAAATTTTAATAGCTTCAATGATTGAAGGTATGGCATTGGATATTTCTTGAGCTATTATATTTTCTACAGTACTTTTATCTGAAGAATTTTCATTATTAGCCTGAGTTTCTTGATTACGTGCTATTTCCTTTGACATCTGAATTGCAAACATTTTTAGATATTAATACCACAGAACGAAACAATTATACAGTCATATTTTGTTGTTCATACTGCATTAGCACAACTATAATCAGACCTATCAGTATTATGTGTTGATGGGTATATATATATGCATGTGATATATTATTATTTACTTTCGGTGTATATTTTATCAAAACATAAGGGAAGTGTATATATATTATGTGTTGTTCCCTCTCGTTGTAGTTGCAGGCTTTTCTTTTATATTACGGGTTCGGCGTCTTACTAATAATAGCTTTGCTCTTATATAGTCTCAGTTATATTTTCAAGACTCATGGCTGGATAGGTATTATGGTGGAAATGGTGGTTGTGACTGTGGCTGGAAATAAGGGTCTTATATGAGATCATGAGATTCCCAGTCATTGGTTCTACCATTATTTCCTTGGATTTGGTGCTAGTACTGATATCCTTGAGGTTTCTTTTGGGTTGAATGTGAGTATTGGTTAAGAAATTATCCGAATAGGTTCTAGGTAAACATGTAGGTTTGTTTCTTCTGTTATATAAAAGCTTGTTTTCTACCGAAGATATATTATATTGTGTATAATGTCAAGAAATTGTGTCTTGTATATGCATACGTATATAAATATAAAGTTTCAAATTTCCTGTAATATATATATAATATTGAATCATTTTTTTAATAAAAATCCAATTATATAACTGATGGTATTAATTATCCTGTTTATTCCCATAACTTTATTTATTCTTTTGTAGTAACAATAGTAGTATATATGAATTTCTGTTAAATAATGGAACATAATATTTTGGAAAAAGGATGGGTAACTAAAAGAAATAAATTTAATCAAAATATAAATCTTCTGGATTTATTAGAACAATTTTATTTTTAATCAGAGGGTTAAATCATATTGGTTGTAAAATATTAAAACTGGATTCTTAATTTATTTATTCAAAGGAGTATTATAATAGATAATACAAAGTTTGGCATTTTCTAAATTTGGTTCTTGTTTTGGTCAAAAATTACCGAAGCAATTAAGTGATCGAATTAGTTAAGTGAGGTAGTGTGCTAAAAAGTGTGTTGAAAATATGTTGGTTAAGTTGTTTAGAAAAACAGTATTCAGGATACGGCTCAGGATATTGAGCTGTATCTACGATCAAACAATGAGCAAAAAGTAAAGGGGTTGACACGAGATGTACGAGGAAAGCCCTTGATCAATCTAGATCGCCAGCATAAAACCTCGGGAGCTGACAATCGCAGCTGCCTAGTTCTTCTTATTGCTTTAAACTTCAGGATACATTGCAGGATATTGACCAGATCGCTAAGTGTTACAATGCGAGAGTGAAAATTGCTAAAGAACAAGTGTGAGAGTGTAGTGAGTGTAGTTGTGATGTCCTATTTGATCCGGTATACGCACCTATTTATAGTAACGAATTACAAACGAAAATTCCTATAAATATGGGATGCTCCGAATATTCCATTGTAAACGTTGTAGACCGAGTAATGCGGCTTCAACGTCTTTATTCAAACGACTTGGACCGAGTCTCCCGCGAAATGATTCCTTGTGAACGTTGCTAGCTTCTAACCCATGTACCTGCACATAATCCGTTAGTGATCCTGAGGATACCATTCAGGATGTTACCAATATCCTGAATCAGCATCCCGGATGTGAACAGATATCATATAACCAAGATATAATCCAAGATATTTCTCAGGATATGGGCTCAGAATTTCACCCATAACAATTGTCCCCAAAAATGTTACCGTTTAGTATCCTCACCACTAACGGTTACATTTTTCACGGAGATCGGGGTAACTAAGAGATAAGACCTTGATGTGACTAGTTGTAACCACGCAGCCTATAATTACTCATTACATCCCAATAACTTCTCATCCTCATCATCATTTAACCTCTACCGAAGAGAAAAAGGTAAACATTTTTCTCTCAACTCCATCTTCCTCTTTCCTTCTACTCAATATTCCGGTGACAATATGGCGAGGCAGACAAGATCCAGCTCCGGCAATTCTGCTCCCACGTTTATCCACCAGAATATCCTCCAAGATCCGGAGAAAGAAATATGCACCTTTGATAGTGCACAATTGTCAGCCCTTAAAACCTCCGGCATCTTCCCAAAAGGGACGGTTTTCCGGCCATTTGATCGGGAAATCCGATCAGATATGGTTTCCGACGAGTGGTTATGCTTCAATGCTTTTCCTTTTACCTTAGGGTTGCAATTTCCTTTCTTGGACTTTATCACCGAGTTCTTTAATGTTACCAAAATCTGCTTTAGTCAGACAATGCCAATGCTGTGGCGAGTCTTGTCTGTTCTTGATCAAATCAAGAATAACCATATCCCTGATCTTTCTGTTCATGACCTTCCTTTAGCATACCGGCTTAGATGTCATGGCTCTTATCGATTTTTGTTTTATTCCACTTCCAGCGACCCACTGATTCTCCGAGCCACCAAGAATGAAGAGGAATGGAAATCCAAGTTCTTCTTTGTAAAAAGAGATTCAATCCCTGGTGGAGCGGATTATCCGGTGAAATGGTTGAAAAAGGGTAGGACCTAGGGTTTTAGGACGATCCTGTCTTATATCCTGCCGCATATCTTGAACTGACTTTGTTGTTTTCTTGTACACAGCTGATTTTAGGAAGCTTGCACCTCCCCTTGCTGAATCATAAAAGAGGATTGACGCTACAGACTCCTTCCCGAAGCTGAAAGAAGTTTTAACCCGTCTCCACCATCTCCAAGCCCTCTTTCCAGTGTAAACATGTCAGGTAAGGATCCTGTTCGATATCCTGCATACATGCTTTTATTTAAAATATTTAGGAAAGAATTTTACCCCCTGTATGCAGATTCCAGCAAAGTTCCAATCCTCCTTGACCTTGACGAGCTTGACAGTTATCCTACTCCAGTCATGGTCAAGAAAGAGACTCCTGCTGCCACCAGCTCCAAGCCGCTTCCGGCTCCCAAGGCTAATCCGAGGACTCGTGCTTCAACCGCAAAAAAGAGGAAGGGCTCTGAAGTTAGTGCCCCAGGCTCCGAAGGGTTCTCCTATGATGAGCTCAGCTTTACCAATTCCTTGGAACCGATGACATCCTTCCTAAACAAGGTAATATCCTGGCACTACATCCTGCATAATATCCTGATAGAATATCCTGATAGAATATCCTGAATAGTGAATATTAACTTATATTTGAATTTCAACTTACAGGGCCTCCAACATCTGCTCCAGCTTTACAACGATGCCTGCGGTACTGCTGCACTCCATGAAGCTAGGATCAAGCAGCTTGAAACTACCGTCGCTGACCAAGGTGCCATTGCTGAAGCAATGACTCGACACTACGAGGACAAGCTGAAGAAGGTCACCCAGGATGCTGAGGTCAAGCTGGCTACTGCCCAAATGGATCATGAACAAGCCATGGTCTCTTTTCGGGAAGGAATCAAGGCTTTGGCTATAGTCTCTCTGCTGCAAGCTCGCATCAAGATGGCTTATGAGGCCAAGGAGACAGGCCTTGTGTGCCCAGCTTGGCCGGTTGACTCTTGGGTGGCAAAGTTGAAGGAGCTTAGAGGCAAGGCTGTGCCACTTCCTGCAGAAGCTGGTGAGTCCACTAAGTCAGCAGAGGTGGTAGATAAGGCTGGAGACAAGAAGGATGCTGGAGCGGATGCTGGGATTGATGCTGGTGAGGATGCTGGTCAGGATGCTGAAGCTGAGAAGGCAGAGAAGGTTGGAGAAGATGCCGCTGTGTGAGGGCATTCAAGTGGGCAATGATGGATATACGTGCTGAGGCCGGGGCCCACTTTTTTAAGTTTGATCGTTGGCTTGTAACCCAAAACAATTTACTTTTCCTGCATTTTACTTTTCTGCATTTGAACAATATGATGGCCAAAGGTGGAGGGATCCTGAGTTTCAGGACGAAGCCCTTGGTCATCACCGTTAGTATGCTTTTCTTTTGAACAATATAACAGTTGGAGGTGGACGGGTCTCGGTTTGAGACAAAGCCTTCAACTGTTAAGTAAATACGATAAGGAACTATTAGTGCTCTTAGTGGATGGGCCTTGTTTTGAGGTGAAACTAAGAGCACATCTTTGGGTATGTTAATAATATAACTTTTCTTTTGGCCTTACTATTGTTGTTATTAGAACACCAATTTTACTTATGAAAACTGTTTTGTTTGAAAACTCTTGGAAATATTACCGGAACACCATCTGAGAATATCCTGACAAGTATCCTAAGAGATATCCTGGTCAGGATATCATCATATAACTTAGAAAACTTAAGTCTTCTGAAAAAAGGAGAGATCATACCAAAGACTCTTAGAGAGTCAATTCCAATCTTCCACCTTAGGAATGTCCCCAGTGCACACTTATAAACTTGGATCC
Organism: Helianthus annuus; assembly: GCF_002127325.2. Taxonomy (NCBI): domain Eukaryota; kingdom Viridiplantae; phylum Streptophyta; class Magnoliopsida; order Asterales; family Asteraceae; genus Helianthus; species Helianthus annuus. The sequence continues at coordinate 117,052,892 of NC_035443.2, forward strand.
AACCTTTGAATAGTATAATGTATGTCCCCTGTGTATGACACAGAAATACAAATGTATTCATACTTTGGCTTGAATAAATTCCAAACACCTCGAGGCAAAAACCTTGATATCCTGAAATGAATCCTTAGCATACTTGGGGTAAACTCTTAATATCCTTGGGATAAACCCTGATATCCTGGGGATAAACCCTGAGTTTCATGCGCTACAGGCGAGAGTGTATAAACTCCAAATCTTAGAAAGGTGAAAACCTTTAAACCTTAGAGAGTATGAAAATACCCTTTCGTGAGAGAGGGTTATCAATCCTCATATACCTTCATGATCCAGGATATAGCCAACAGTAACGAAATTGTCAGCCACTTTTACATGAACTGGTCCCGCTACCTTGAACTATTCCTAGATAACTTGCACTCCAGGAGAGGTGTTTAAACCCAATTCGAAAGAAAGGTGAATACCTTTAAACCTTTGAAGGGATCAGGATCCCTTAAACGTGAGAGAGGGGGCCAATCCTCTAATCTTTCGATTTATCCTGAGTGCAAATCCTGGAGCTATATCCTGGAGCATATGCTGCAAAACAACTATAAACTAAGGTGGGTGTTAGCCTGGCTAACACCCCTCCGATGCTTAAGTCAGTATTGGGTTCAGGATAATACACAAATATATTTAAAAGAGATAGAATACATACCACTCTGAGATAGGAATTAAATTCTATTTTTACTTGAAATAGAGCTTTAAGTGTATTGCATTCCAGGATCTCGGTAGCATATCCCCTTCCATATTCTTGAGTCAATATGCTCCTTTTCCTGCTTCTGACTCAACTTCATATGGTCCTTCCCATTTTGGAGCTAGCTTGCTGTGACAACCCTCTCAAAACCAGGTATCCGTACGACTTAATTAATTATTAATTGTTGCCTAATTACTGTGCTTTACTGAGTTTGCTGATAAACTGCTACTTGATTGTTAATACTTGTACATATCTGCATCATACTTTGAAATTCCTGTCGCTACACTACTTAATTGCTGAACCTTAGTGACAAACATGATGCACAAAAGCACAGTAGTACTAAACGGATACACAGTGAACTTGCTGATATAGCCAGCATCAGGCAAACACTGCCTCTAAAGGCCTGAATAAGCCAGAATCATTTTACTACACCCATAGTGTGTGTAGGGATACAAGGGTTGTATGATTACGTCTCTAGGAATAAGATATAGAGATTTGGATGTGCCTAAAACGAACTTTAAGCACGAAACACAACACTTTTATCAACACACTAGCTTCTAGCTAATTAATAAAGTGCCAAAATATGAGGAATTATTCCCGACACTTTGCAGAATAAATTGTGTCGCTAAAAATTATTATTTATGACGCTTAACGGATATCTTAAGCACTTTAAACGGATTACTATCCGACCGAACAACGGACATACCCGGAACCATAAAAATATTGCCAAAATAATATTGGTACTTTCTGAGCCAGTTAGGGGTCCCTGATTACCCCTAACCACCCGCTTTTAATATCACTAAAACAACTAACGGGGTTAGACCCCAAAGTTAATCGCACTTAACCAAACTGAACCGTAACTGAAAACGATTGGAAACGACCGAGCACCATTACAACTCCATGGAATCGGCCACCTAGGTGGGGCCAAAGGAGAGTACGGCTTTGGAATATTTAAATTGGATTGCACGAGGATCGAGCAACTTTTTCTATTAACCCCTCACCTCTCACACACACAACACACACACCACCTCCT